>NC_084887.1:34316619-35546619 GCF_958979055.1 Alnus glutinosa | reverse complement strand
ACTTTATCAAACTCTTTAACCACCCAAACAATCTTAGAGTTCCACCAAATTTCTTTTGAAAAAAGAAAAGGAAAAAAAGAAAGATGAGATTTCCATTGCATATCAAAAAGAGAATACAGACTAGTTACATGTTAGTACAAGAGAAATCCAAAATAAACAACAATGGTATCTTTTACAGTTATCCTAACACATACAATGATACAATGTTGATCTTCCAACACAACATTCTCAGGGTACTGGAAAAATTGATACTCGAGTCTTGACATAGCTCTCATATCACAGCACAAACTTCATGACTGCATATTCATCTCATCAAGAGTAAAATCATTATTCTTCCCATTTCCCAGATCGGTCTAACATGTCTGGGAGTGACCTTTTATTACATGAACTGGTTTGGAATGCAAAAACATATACATATTGATGGCACTGATAGCATGAAGAGTTTACAATATCATTCCCTTCAACGACAGGAACTAGACGAAAATTGTTGTCGCCCTAGGGAAATAAAAATTTAATTAAAAAAGATGCATTTGGCAAATTGAAGCTGTTCGCCAAACAAACATAAATTTGATTAAGGAATCAGGAACATATGCCATTTATAAAAACAAAGGACATGTCTTTGAGCACATATATATACACGATATCACGTGAATCAACCGACATTAATTTCGAAGTGTGTATAGTTTGTACATCCTCAGATTATTATGGAATAAACAATAAGGGTGCTTGTCATGAGTACAAATCCTGTACCAACAACTTATCATCTTTGATGATTCTTATCAGACAATAAGATGGCACAACTATAACGACATATACAGTAATCATAACTGTCACTTCTTATTTACAAATGAATTGATTATACACACTTCAGATTAACATCCAATGCACAAACAGATGAGAATAGTGGCAATTAGATGAGCATTGACAAAATGGAAGTAAGTTTGTTCCTGTACATGGCAGAGAGAAATGTTTGGGAAAATAAAATGCATCAGTAAATATAAAATAAGCACTTCAAAGCAAATCAAACTCTATCGATTCTGATGGATTATTTGGCAGTTGTTAAGAGTGAGAAAATGCATCAGTAAATATCAAATAAGCACTTCAAAGCAAATCAAACTCTAACGATTCTGATGGATTATTTGGCAGTTGTTAGAGTGAATATATGAATATGTGTGGAATAATATGCAATTTTCTAAGAGTGTGAGGAGTAGTATGTAAACCTTCTAGAAGAAGGCTAGGAGTCCTCATATAACTGTCAGAATATTCATGTACAAACGTCTAAAAATGAAGAATGAAGAAGAGACTACTTAAAAGAACTCCGTTTTATTTTCATAAATTTTCTATTACATGGTATCAAGAATAACTGTGTATAGCAAATAAATTCTTCCTTCTTTTTTTCTTTGTTTATTTTCTTTTTCATTTTTTTCTCTGTTCTGCAACAAGTTTGAAGGATCTTCTTTGTTCTTCCGCACCTTGGGGTTGGAAGTATTGGCATCTTCATCACCATAGCCATGTTGGTTGAATGTTGTTGCCATTGTTTCCTTCACAAAGGCTGTGGGAATGAGGCTTAAACGTACCTCATTTGTGCCCTCATAAGCACCTATGGCATTGATTATGATGAGGCATTCTCTTCTGTTGCAAAAATCTCTTTAATTGAATTTTGATTTCTCTAACAACTAATCTTAATTGGCCTTTGTATAAACTGAATGTAAAAAATGCATTTCTTCATGGTGATCTTCTTGAAGAAATATATATAGAGCAACCACCCAGGTTTGTTGCTCAGGGGGAATATCAGGGAAATGTGTGTAAATTGAAGAAAGTACTATATGGTCTCAAGCAATCTCCATGAGCATGGTTTGACAAATTTTCTGATGTGGTGATGGAGTTCAGTCTTCTTTATGTTAGATCGATCATTCAGTATTCCATTTGCATACAGATGTTGGGCATATTTTTCTTGTGGTTTATGTGGATGACATTGTGGTTATTGGGGATGATTCTCGAGGCATTGCTAGACTAAAACAGTTTTTGTAGGAGAAATTTCAGACCAAAGATGTAGGAAAACTTCGGTATTTCTTGGGCATTGAAATTTATCGATCTCAGAAAGGGGTTAATCTATCTCAGAGAAAATATGGCATCAGAAATTCTCAGGTTGTGGTATTCTATATATAGAAGGATTCACTGATGCAGGATCCCCTTTCGACAGAAGATCCACTACTGGGTATTGTACATTCTTGGAAAGTAACCTTGTTACTTGGAGGAGCAAGAAACAAATAGTGGTTGATCTAGTGCATAGGGCTATGGCTCATACAACTAGCGAATTGACATGGTTACGCCATTTCCTTCAGGAAATTGGATTTTCAGTTCCTACTCCTCTATATTGTAATAACTAGGCGGCTATGCACGTTGCTTCTAACCCAGTGTTCTATGAGAGAACAAAGCACATTGAAGTTGATTCTCATTTCAATCAAGATAAAATATTGAGTGGAGATATTTCTACACCTTTCGTGAAATGCGGAGATCAACTTGCTGATACGTTTACCAAGTCTCTTTGCCATGGTCTCGATTAGAGTTTATTTGTTCCAAGTTGGGCTTATATAATATATATGCTCCAACTTGAGGAGTGTTAAGAGTAAATATATGTATAGTTGTGTGCGCGTGATAAACCACTCATTGCTCTAGTACTCACTTCTTGGGATGCAGGTACTCATCCACCGAAAGAGGTTTTGGACCACCAAACCAATCGATCAAAAATATGTTCTCAATTTGTAACTTGAAGAACTGGAAGTTGTGATCCTCAGGCCAGTCTGCCAACCAACCAAAATATATATATATATATATATATATATATATATATAAAAGTCAGTATAGTTAGTTGCAGAAAGATTAGAAATGGAGAAAAGGTGGCATTGGCAACACAAAAGTGACTGAAAACCAGAAGTGTCGCTAATGTATAAATTCTTGTACTTACCCTTCATCTCCACATGCTTTGAGAACAAGGAACTTTTAGCAAATTCTGCTTCTTTGGACTTTTTATCAACTAGCTTCAACTGAAATACCACGGCGGGAAAATTTAATCCAAGTTATTCAAAATAAAAACTCTATAGTTGTGTGTATGGTAAATAATTTACATAGAGACAATGCCATAGGACTTCAGTATCAATAGCAAAACTTTTCTTCACATGCTTATGGACAAAATATTCTATCAACTTCAACACGATTCAATAACTTATATTCCATATATATTTCTTTTCTTATATGATATTCTATTGAAGTTTATCCAAAGTTGTCTCACAATTGGGTCACAATACTGTATATGTGGTAAGATTTCCACCAAGTTAATGAGTGGTGCCTTTTTGATGAGCAAGGAATAGTGCATGTTGTGGCCAGTTTTCAGAAAATCAGATCATTTAGATTTTATACAAACTTAACAAAGCCTTATCCTAGCCATTGGAAAGAGACCATGACCATAATTAAAAAAGGCCATTACCCAGTGTTGGTCCTGCCATATGAAGTCAATTTGCTGGTTTTGATTACATGCAAGTCACCCTGAGGTCAAGGGATCAGTGGATGACAGATGACACCCTAATGGGCATTTCTTAGAGTGCAGCCCATGTATAACACAATGTTGTTTGTGCTAAATACTACGAATCCTGTTCATTTGACAAGTGATGGGGACTAGAAGACCTGATAATTAGACAACAAATGTTTATCTTAGTAATTGATATCTTATAGAATTAGTTGTCTATATATATTTACTCTCATTAGAATTGATTTTTTAGTCACCTGGTGTCCAGTTCTAATACTTGTCTATGTACATGTACTAAAGTAAAATGACTCATAACCAAAAGAAAAGAGAGAAAAAATAAATTAGACAGGTTTGATTTTGCAACAGACCTTGCCAGTAAGTGTAATTTTTGCACAAGTGGGATTCTCAGGGTCTATCTTGCCACAAGTTCCAATAGGGTATTCACTGATCGTGAATGAAGCCCTCTCGTCTTTCATTGCATCTCTGGCAGTTGGATCAAGAGTTGTCAAGTAGAAGTATGGGATGCCAGTACCTTTTTTAGGTAGCCCATCACTAAATGAAACTATATTCCTGCATCATATTTATGCTGTTATATAAATAGTTCTAGATATATGAGGAGGATGCAAACTTTCTGCGAAGCAAGGTGTAAAACAAAAAAGAAAATGTACTATGCACACTTACATGTACCTCAATTCAGATGATACAAACTTTTTACCCTATTTTGTGCTATCTCCTGACACTGTATACTAGAGGCAATGGAGTTTCAAGTTACTGATGAGAACGGCATATGTTTTAGATAATACATGAGGCAGAAATCTCACTCATAGAATAATCCTCCAATACATAAAGCGTGACTGGCAATTGAAACCATGAGTTTTAAGGAATATCAAACCCCTAAGACTAGCAACGTCGTTTAACTACAAATGTATCTCATCACAAATTTAAATTAATAAAAGTGGCATCTTATTTAAGATAAGCATATGATAAGATCAATTGAAAATTCTTTTTAGTGGATCACATACCATAAATCCTGAACAACTCATTATGTATCTCATACATGGAAAGAACTAACCTATTTCAGCAACACGACAATAAATTCCAAACAAAGCAACTGGATTTTATGGAGCCTGAAAATAAGAAATGTCTTTCTAGTATGTAGAAATAGTAATAGCTTACCCAAATGGTGCTCCTCCCAAATCACTTGAAATGGTACTGCAAAATTAAATTGAGAAATAAGCTTTGACTCAATATCCAAACATCCTAATACAAATATCATATTACAAATTCAAAAGTCCGTTGAAACAGAACCATTCAGCAAAAGTTGGGTTTTAATATGACATAAGGTGAAACCAGATGAAATACAGCTGAGCTTTTTTGACCTAACGATGAAACAATGTTAAACTTCTTATCTTTATCTTTCTTTATCATACTTCAGAAAGTCTGTAAAAGATCTCAATGTCTTCCAAACTAAACAGTGCATCAGCACTGTAGTCGAAGAAGACATCGCTAATGAACCATTAAATCAACAACTTGACTGAAAACTCCTATGCATTTAAGTCCCTCAATGACTTTAAGCTTGCATTTTCTTTCTTCCAACATGCGCATCCGAACTCACAGGAGCAAGGAGGTGAGAACCCATCCAAAAGACTTAGCTGCGAAGAATAGAATCTATGCCCAACAGGTAGAAAATTCGTGAAAATAAGAGAATTACAGAACATTTCAACAAGAAACCAAAGGAAACACAGGCAGTTAATTACAGCATAAAGAATTCAAACAGAAAGTTGAACAACAAATTAATGGTAATGACAAGTTTATTAATCACAAAAAAGTCTAGCAAACAACTGCTTGCTCTCACGATACCCTTTCGATTGGTAATAAGCATAAATTGACTTTTCAAACAGATAACAACAAAACCCAACTGAATTTCATCACCAACCAAATTAGGTTGACAATCACATAGCAAAACAACCAACATACTAAAGAAACCACGCTAATGAGTTCTATGATCATCATCAATAAAATCATCGAACAAACCAAAGACCCAATTATTGATCAATAAAAACGGAGCCCCAGCAAGAAATAAAATGTCAAAACAGACATCTAGAGAGAGAGAGAGAGAGCGTACTTTAAAACCCCCCAGTAATTCTGAGAGACCAACCAACGAGCAGTGGCAGCAGCATTCTTCGGGTCAGGTTTCTTGATGGAAAAGAACCGTCCCTGTGCGGAACCTTGAAAACCCACAAGAAACAAGACCAAGTAAAAGACATGAAGATTGTGAAGAAGGCCTTTGATGCCCATGCTCCTGTTTCCTGAGATACTGTACTCTGTACAGATTAACGTACACTAAGAAGATGAAGAGAAACTGGACCAAACAAAAAAAAAAACCCTAGTATTTAATATTCATACGCCAAAGTCTATCTTGATTCTTGATTCTTGTCAACTTGGCTCTTCAGCCTATTCTACAAGTCTGCTACCTAACAGGAAAGGCAGCAATTAGACAAAGGGGTGGTAATATCCTCTGCAATCGAGTACAAGATATAATTGGCGATATTGTGGTTGATGGGTCTCTCCGCGGTGGGTTTTGATTGAAAAGGTGTGGACTTGATGGAAGACTCATCCCCTAATCGCTGCAATGAATTGTAGAAAGCGACCAGAAAAGGGCAAATCCCCCAAAGTTGCGGGTGCCGGCATGGATTTGCACCAGTAACCTCACCAAAATAGTTTTTTAGTTATTTTAGTGAGCCAATTTAATGAAAATCTTAAAAAACCACTCACAGTAGCCTCACCATTTTAACCAAAAAAAAATTAATGACTGAAATTACTAACCTAATTAGATGAGACATTTTTACTCAATAACCCACTCACCAAATTTTGTTTCACATTTCTCTCTCACATGATTAGCACATTTTTTTCCTTTTTTCTCTCATTTTCTTCTCCCTT
Source organism: Alnus glutinosa (assembly GCF_958979055.1). Taxonomy (NCBI): domain Eukaryota; kingdom Viridiplantae; phylum Streptophyta; class Magnoliopsida; order Fagales; family Betulaceae; genus Alnus; species Alnus glutinosa. The sequence goes on along the minus strand of NC_084887.1, from coordinate 35,540,153 downwards.
CTCCCATCTCCCATCTCTCACACGATAATGTCTTTATTTCATGGATATGAATGATTTTTTGTAAAAAGATTATATAGAGAAAAAAAATATATATGAAAAAAAAAAATTATTTAAATTGAATAGTGAATATTGACTAGTTAAAATTGTGAGGTTGCTGGGGGAATTTTAATAAAGTGGCTCACCATAATAGAAAAAAGTGATTTTTAGTTATTTTGGTGAGTAAAATTTGATGAAGCTACTAGGAATACTCTTAATTTTATCACTTCTGTCTTTAATCCGGGGTTGTGGCTTTTTCGACTTGGCTCACCGTCCGGCTTGTACGATAAGGATACAATTTTCTAACAGAGAGCTTCTACACATGCGTCTTTCATTCGTCCCTCTTCCGTCTTTTTTCCACGTGTCAATTTTTTTATTCTTTTTGTTTTAAACAAAAAAAAAAAAAAAGCAATCAAAACGTGGGTGTCGCCATTCACATTTCATTTTCAAAATTTCCCCCATTTCCCAAATCTTCCCCTCTCCACCGTGCCCTCCCCCACCGACCGAAAATCCGACGCTGACGCCGCTCGCTCTCTCTCTCTCTCGGAGTCCCTCGAAACTAGCAGACCGGCGCACCAATGTAAATCCGAATCCAACGCCGACGCCTAGCTCTCTCGATCTCTCAAACCCAGCACAGACCGGACAATCCATCGTCAACGACGCTCTCTCTCTCTCTCGAACGGTCTGCTCCAGCGCCCACCGACCGGATCTCCAACGCCTTTGAAGCCCGGCTCGCTCTTTCTTGAAAATTTTAATTTTTAACTTCATTGTCAGTGCCACGCTGGAAAGAGACGGACATGAGACGGAGAAAAGGCTCACGTTTAGCATTTCTCTTTCTAACGATACAAGTCCGGCTCACTTGTACCGTCTTCCTTATAAAATTAGGAAAGAATAGAAATTTTCTTGAAAAATATATTTTTTTTAATCCACCTTATAAAATTATTATTTGTTTGTTAACACGTGCGAAGTACGTAATTTTTTAATAATTATAATAACAATTTATATGTTTTCTTACATATTAAGAAATATGTGACCGTTCTATAAATTGAATGATTGGTGAGAGAAAGTTCTTCCGATAGGAAGAAAATTTATGTTCATTATGAATTATTTTAATACAGTTTATTAAATTGATATTAATTTTAAGACATGTTATCATTATATATATTATTAATAAAACATTTAATTTAATACTCTATAAAAATGTATGTGAATAATCATTCCACGACACATGCCACTCCAGAAAGAAGAATTGGATTTAGATTTCTTATAATTAAAAAATATCCAAAATTCTCCTTGATCTCTACTTTTGGGCAAGGTACCTGGGCAGAAGCTCCCTGCCCGAGCTGAGGCCCAGTGCCCAAGCCTTTTATTTTGGCAAAGGGCCGTAAGAGAGTCATTTTGAATTATGATCTTTTTAAATTATTTGTTTGAATATGAAAAATTTTAAGTTTGTAAGAGATTATTTATGAGACTCACATGAATAAATAAAAATTAAGTTGTCCAACTACTTATCCAGTCAGGTGAGTTTCATAAGTGGTCTGTCGTAATCACTTGCCTGAATTTTTTTTAAATTCAGACAAATAATTTGAGAAAATTCTGATCAACCCTTTCTTCCTCATCTAAGAGTAGGGATCACAAAAGATTCAAATCCTATGTAAATATGTAATCATCCAAATAACCAAAAGGGTAACTTTTTTAATTATTATTCAAAAAAAAAAAGAACATCGTTTTACGAACATTTAAATAGCCAAAGGAGTAACTTAACAAATAACCGAAAGAGTGAGTAACTTAAAATAACTCTTTTTGTTCTTTCTTTACTTGTTTCTTTTTCTTTTCTTATCTTCTTCTTCTTCTTCTTCTTCCTTCTTTTTTCTTTTTTTTTTAAGCTTATGAACTTTCAAATACAATGTTAAGACAAGAAGAAAATAAATTTCTTTTTTTTTTTTCTCATGAAACTTTATAAAAGTTGCAATATCTTAAATAAATTATATGACTGAAAATGTCTTATTGAATTATCATCGTCTATTTTGTTTTTTGTTTTTTTGGAACCACTTTTCCTTGTCATACTCCTAATGCCTGAAGAAGCCCAATCCAATAACAAACAGATTCTAAATCCACACACGATTTCTGATTTGGGCTGTGTTGCATGCATAGGTGAACAATGGGGAAATCTAGGGTCTAACATGAGTTCAACCGCTATTGAATTCGGATCGGTTCAGTTTGATTAAATTCGATTTGGTTTCGGTTCGAATAATAAATGAGATGTTCATAAACACAATAATATGTTCGAATATTAAACGAGATATACTCGTATAAACTCGACTCGACTTGAATAAATTTGTATAAACTCTTATAACTTCATTTTTACAAAAAAAAAAAAATTCGTATTATTTTTATTTTGTAATAAAAAAATCTTAAGTAATATGATAAATACAACTTGAATTATTATTGTGAATTTAGTTTTATAGATTTGTGTGTAAATGAGTGTGTGGTTATATGTGTGTGTATACACGCACATAATTTGTGTATGTGCATAATGAATTTATATACGTACATATAAATTCGAGATTATATTATTTAAGATTCGCAAGTTAATTTATTTAATTAACTCAAATAATAAAATTTTAACAATATTTAATTAATTAATTATTAGTATATATTTACGGAATGGTAATTGAGTAGTTCGTGATAAGATCAAGCTCGACTCGTGTTCCAAATAAAATTAAATGAGACAAATTTAAATAAAATATCTAATTCGATAATAAATTCAAGTTGAACTAATTTTCGAAATAAAATTAAATAAGTTAAACTTAAACATTTTATAATCAACTCGACTATGTTACAATACAACCCATCCAAGGGTAATACTTCAATACGAGCAGTGCTACGATGGGGCAAAACTTCCGGAAATCTTCCGGAAGTTTTGCCTATCAATGGTATTTTTGTAAATATTTACCCAATACGTGAGTGTAGCAAAATTTCCGGATGACTTCCGGAAATTTTGCTACTCCGTAGCAGTGCTCCCCAGTGAAAGCAGTGATGATAGCATACGGAATCGGATTGCTAATTTCTCGGAACGAGCATTGTGAATCGAAAAGTCGTCAGAATACCTTCTTTTTTTCTTTTTGTCTTTTTTTTGGGTCAGAATACCATAGGAATCAAAGGTCAGTCTGACCTTTCAACAACCCCAACCTGAGCATGAGCATCCCAGAAGACTAAGCTCGGGATCAAGATCTTCATAGAGAGATAGGGAGAAACCCAGTAAAGAGAGAAAGTTAAAGAACAGAGAAATTCAACATGGGGTTTTTCACGTACACCATGGCAGGTAGTGGATTTATTCTGATCGGCGCATGGGAAGCTCTCACCTCCTCAAATTCGCTTCGATCTTCACCTCTCACGTCTATTCATGCGCCACCACAGGCTTCATCGTCGAGAACCAAGAAGAACCCATCTTCCTCATGTTTGACCTTCATCTCCATCTCTGTCTTCTCCTTGTTGCTCATCTTGAACTCTATTGTCTCCTTCGTTGACGCGCTCAATTCCAGTGACAAAGTCGGCTCGGCCCTCCAACTACAAGTACTCGCTATTGGGCCGCTCTTTTTGCTGTGTTCCGTTACGGGTTTGTTGGCAAATTTCACGAATTCAATTCCTCTGCCTCATTCGATGCTTAGTTTGATTGGTCTTTTCGCTTTCGTGGAAGAGTTTCTGTTGTTTTACTTGCAGAGAAAAAACACAAGTGGGATTGAAAACCGGTACTTTGATCTGTTGCTTGTACCTATAACTGTTTGTTTATTTTCTACAATGATGGAATTGAAATCCCCAAAGTCAAATTACCCAAAATTGGCTCGTGGGGTTGGCTTAATTCTACAGGGGACATGGTTTGTGCAAATGGGTCTCTCTTTTTACACCCATTTGATCACTAGTGGGTGCTCTTTGCATGAAAAGAGTAGAGGGAATTATACAATTAGGTGCAAGGGACACGCCGATTATCACCGGGCAAGAGCGATCGCCACACTTCAGTTCAATTGCCATCTCGCTCTTCTTGTGGTTTTGATTATGGGGGCATACTCGGTTATTGTGAAGAAATATGGAGTTCCTCGTGACTTTACACAGTATAGGCCGCTTGGTGCAGAAATGCAGCAATTTGAGAATACACAATTTACTTTGGATTCTGATGATGATGTTGGTGAAGAAATTAAGGAAGAGGACAATGTGGGAAAGCAGAAGGTGGGTGTAGTGGAATCGGGAATGAATGGTTATGGCACTCATTAGTGAGGTAAATCTAGTCGAATTTTGAGCTGGTGAATGTAATGTTTCAATTTCTCACTATTTTTTTATTTTGTAGTTTGTGCGGACAATGTGATTCACTTTTGTGTAAATGAATTGAGATGGCGCTTTTACTGGTTTTCAGTGTTGTAGTTTTGGTATAGCTCTATGTGCTTGAGTTTCTTGTAATGAAATCCAAAACATCAAGCCATTTTCTCCTTTGATGTGAGATTTGGATACTAGATTGAGTGGTCTCTTGTGATTCATGTGATTTGGTGTGGTTAGAAGCTCATTTTGAATAAGCTTATCTGTTCCATGGATATTCAATTCTGCTATTTTGTATAGTGTTTAACGCTGTAGTTGGTATCAAACCAAGACACCACCTTTATTTCTGAGATGAAATAGAACACTTTCTTCTGTTGGATTTGTGAATTGCCATCAATTGAAGTAATGTTAAGAAACAAATTTTGCCAAAAAGGGATTAGACTAGTTGTGAATCCCGGTAAAACAGAATCAACAGATCAGCCTTATTCAGTTTCCATGAGACACACAAGTTTATGGATTAAATTTCTTCCATATTGTGTAACTTCTGCTGTGGTAGTCTTTATTACTAATGTGGATGTTATATTCAGTAGCAGTTGGTTTGTCTATGCCTATGCTGTTTGGTTGAATTGCTGGAAATCATCTACAAACATGTTTTAGCATAAAAAAAATGAAACTTAATAAATCAGTGGTTAATAACTGCATTCTGCAGCAGTTAGGAAAGGCACCCTAAGATCGCTGTATGTATGGTGAAGCAGTGGGCAGAATACTATTATTTATGGAAGTCAATTAACAAAAATTGCTAAATGATGTGAGTTTCATTTTTGAGAAGAATGAAAAAGGTGGTTGTATTGATTCTTATTAAAAAAACAAAAACAAAAAGTGATGGTCTCTGCTGACTGCTGTTTGTGATTTTCTTGAAAGACTTCTTATGATGTGAAGGCTTCTTCATTTGTTATTGTGTTTTGGGAGGAATTTTTTTTTTTTTAATTTGAAAAAGTGTTTTGATGTAACATAAAGGTAAAAATTGTTCAGCAATGCCATAAGCAACACTGGTATCCGACTAGTATTTCACTAAGCTAACGTAACAGTACTTAGTTAGTCCATTTAAAAAATAAAACAAAGAAAATTCCAAATTGTGTAAACAAATGTCTCCCACCTCTCATATCGTTCGATTGTTTCAAAATTGAAAGCCCTAAATTTCACTCGAGCTCTTTCACACCAAAATCACCACTGCACACTGGCAGCTACTCTCACCCTAGATTTAAAACAAAAATGATTTTTTTTTAGAACTTTTCAAAACTGGAATATTTTGTTAATTAGGAAACCTTTTAAACTTGTTTTAAGAATGTTTTAATAAAACATCTTATTACTTTTTTGCAAAAACTACTTATCATATCATATATATATATATATAATAGAGGAATCAGTAGGATCAATGCATAATATTGTGACAAATGACGTATTAAAATGCAGTCAAATGTCAATTTCAAGGTAAACAATGAGTTTAACTTAAACATTGATTTTGCCAATAAAAAATTTAGGGCTGTTTTAAAAACTGAAGCAGTTATTTTTTACAACGTTTGAAGGCAAAGGTTATGAGAGTGTATCATAAGTGTTTAAAAGATTATTTCAATTTTCTTTTATAACTATATCTTAGTAGTTACAAAATCACTCTGTACAACGAAAAACATTTTACTTCCCATTGCCATCTTACTATCTTAGCATCTGATCTATTGAAAGGTACTCTCTCTCACTTTGTAGATTGTGAGTTTTTTTTTTGTTTGTAGATTGTGAGGATCATACGTATTTTAAGAGTAATGCATAATATTGAGATAAGTGGCGTATTAAAAATATGACAAGTGTCCTTAAGTTAAAAACAACCAAAACTTCCGTTTAAGACACAATTTCTCTCTCTTCCCAAGACGTCAGTTTTGGAGTTGGTTTAATACACCATGACACCATGTTTCATACTTTCACTCAAACACCGCTTCCTCTCGCATTAAACGTAGTTTTCAAACTAAATGTTAGTTTTACATCGAACTTTCTCACTAAAAGCTTAAATTTCTCTCTCTCACCCATCATTCTCTCTTATCCATTTCTTCCAACTACGTACTCTTTGTCTCTATGTCATCCTTTGGGCTTTTTTTGTGTCGTCGACAATTTTTCGTTCACAAGACTCGGCGGTTTGAGCTTATGCAATGAGTACCGTGATCTTAGATAGGGCTGTCTATGTCTTTCTTTTGGGCATTTTGGTTTTGAATTGTTTCACTGTGTTTGGAACAGAAGCTCAGCCTTTGGCACAAAATGAATTTACTTTTCTAGAACAGTTGCATTCTTCGCTGTTGTGCCTGACAATTTGTTGTCAGGATTTTGTCTTGGGAATTCTACTTCATTTTTTACTTCTATTCAACCGCACAAACATTTTGTAAAACAAGATGTGTGCATAGTTTGTCGTGCGAAATGCTCCGTGAGTTTTATGGTTTTTTAGATTAAAACTTAAACATATCTGAATCTCTAATTTTAGTCTCTTTTCTGTTTCTATGTTCTTCCGTGCGATCAAACTTTGAGTTATTGGTAATTTCTTTTTGTTTTTCAGTTTTAGTCTTCCACTCCACCCCAAGAACACAAAAAAATAGAAAAAGAAAAAGAAAAAAAGAAATGGAAAATAAAAATAATAATAAATTAATTTAATAACGTATTTCATTGGAACCAAAGAAAGTATACCAAAAAAAAAAGAGAAAAAGAAACAGTTGTTTTTCTATTATATGAGTATTTTTCGTTTTTCTTTTTCGATTGTCGTTTGTTTTCATCTTTCTTTTTTCCTTATTTATATTCTAATTTATATAATGTTTGGAGTATTTTTCCAGTTTTTATTTGTTGTCTATTTTCATATTTTTGTCCTTATTTTCTGTTCTAATTTATATAATATTTTTATTTATGTTCTAATTTTTTATTTTTTTAGCGTTATATATGCAGAGATGGTCGGAAAAAAAAAAATATATATTAAACATAACTTCTTCCAATACATATGAGGCTATGAATTCATTGGAATCGGAGAAAATATACAAAAAAGAAAAAGATAATTATTTTTATATTATATTTGTATTTTCCTTTTTTTTGTTTGTCATCTGTTTTCATTTTTTGTCCTTATTTTATGTTCTAATTTATATATTATTATTTATTTTTGTTCTAAAAGTATTTTCTTTTATGATATATATGTGAAGGACGGTCGAAAGGAAAAAAAAAAAAAAAAAATCTCATTTTGACAGGACTTCTTCCTATACCTATCAGTTTCATTGAAATCGGAAAAGTATACAAAATATAAAACTCTTTCGTTTCCATTTTTTGTCCTTATTTTTTGTTTTAACTGTAGTTTCTTTTACGTTGTATATGCAAAGAACGGTCGAAATAAAAAATTTTCTATTTGACAAGACTTTTTCCTGTACATATGAATTTCACTGGAATCGGGAAAAAGATAGTTCTTGTCTATTATTATCATTTTTCAATTTTTGCTTATTTGTCCTATTTCATGTAGTTTTGTTATTTCATTTTTCCTTTTTTTTTTGTCCTTATTTTTTGTTCTAATTTTTTTTTAATTTTTTTTTTTATTATTGCTTATTTTTTCTTTTGCAAATTTTACACTGAATTCAAATAAATGATAGTGAGAGAGGGAGAGAGTTTCATACGGTTGGTTTTAGTACAAAGTATGACGATTTTTTAGTTTACGCGGTTGTTTATCGAGTAATGCATTTTTCTTTCAATATTCCTTAATACTACTTGATAAACAACAGCGTAAACTACTTTTTTTTTTTTTTATTTTTTTTAAAGATAAAATTTTATACAAGTCAGTTTTTATTTATATTCGTACACTATCATAGTTTATTTCGTTTTAAACTACATCAATGGGAATAAATATTTAACATGTTCTAACATATAAGGGTTAAACTTTTTAAATTTCTAAATTTATTTAACATATGGGTTTATACTATTGAGTAAAGAAATGCAGTTCAAAATGATCTTATAAACATTATAAACATATGGGTTTATACTATTGAGTAAAGAAAATTGATTACTAATAAATTTTTAAAGATGTTTCAAATAAATTATAATTTAAAAAAAGTATGCTCATAGAGCGGGTTATAAGCTAGTTACTTTAAAATAAGAATAAGATAGTGGCCATACAACTACCCTTAGCATAAGAAAAGGCTGATACGAGTGACAATGGTAACCATTCAATAGGTTTGAGCCTAGTAGGTGGTTGTGCGGCATCTCAACAAGATAACCACATGTTAGGATGGCCGTACAACTACTCTGTCAAGCTAGAGGGAGTGGCGCGACCACTCCCATTAAATCAAAATAGTCAAGCTGCATGACCATCTTATCTAATTAAAGATAGCCTTGTAGCCGCTTTTATCCTAATTAAAGGTCGCTTCACAACCATTTAACCAATTAAGAATAGTTATTTGGATACTCTATCTAAGGGCAGATGCAAAGCCTTCTCACTAATTTATTTATTTATTTTTTTATGAAATCAACCTTCATTGTTAAAAATAAAAGTATACCCAATCCCTTTGATAGGCACTTATTAAATGAAAAAATAAAAATTAATGGTAAATTGACAATATCTAATAAGTATAGTGTAATAGTAATGTAATATTAGTGTAGTATATATTATTTATCTTTCACGTATATTGAATAATTTTTTTTAAAAAAAAAAAAATTTTCTCCCGTATCAACGACTTTTTCAGATTAAAATCTAATTTTCAAAACATAATCAGAACATAGCCCTCGAGAGATGACGTTTGACTAGATGAGGGAAATCAACACTCATCTAACATAAAATTAGTAGGTTAAAATTAATGAGCGTCATAAAGACATAATATTTTACTCACCTGCAAATCCAATAAAAAAAATTAAAAATTAAAAAATTAAAAGATCTAATTAATTTAATTAAATAAATCAAATTAAAATTAATTTATCTAGTCCTAGACTTGCATACATATTTCGACTACACCAAAATCCACAAACATAAATTGCCAACCATAGACTCGTCTCCCTCTCCCGACCCGAACGATTTCCGGAAAGAGACCCTAAACTGGTCCCTCTAGCGATTATAGAGCTCTAGACGATGGTGTCGCAGTCTCCGAATCTGGAGTGCCGGATGTACGAGGCGAAGTACCCGGAGGTGGACATGGCGGTGATGATACAGGTGAAGAGCATCGCGGACATGGGGGCGTACGTGTCATTGCTCGAGTACAACAACATCGAGGGGATGATCCTGTTCTCGGAGCTCTCGCGTCGTCGGATTCGCAGCGTGAGCAGCCTGATTAAAGTGGGGCGGATCGAGCCCGTGATGGTGCTGCGGGTGGACAAGGACAAGGGCTACATCGACCTCAGCAAGAGGAGGGTCTCCGAGGAGGACATCCAGACCTGCGAGGAGAGGTACAATAAGAGCAAGCTCGTCCACTCCATCATGCGCCACGTGGCCGAGACTATGGGTATCGATTTGGAGGTATACGATAACAGTTTTGATATTGTTAGGATTTTGTGTTTCATTCTTGTTTTGGATTCTTGAAAGCTGAAACTTTTAGTTTTTGGTGTGTTTGATTATGTTGGGTAGGGGTTTTAGTTTGCTTTTGTTCCAAAATATTGGGCAATTTAGGGTTTGAGGGAATGGGTGTTTAGGTTTATGATTTTGGGGTTTCGTTTTGGGTACAATTTTATTTTGCTTTTGTTGTTGTCTGTTTGCGCTAAATTTTTATTGTATGGGGTTTAAGTTTTATCGTTGTTTTGGTTTCTGAATTTTTTTTTATTGTGTTGGGAAGGGTTTTAGTGTGCTTTTGTCCCAAATAATGAAGAATTTTAGGGTTTAGGAATTAGGAGAATGGTGTTCAGGTGTATGGTTTTAGGGTTTTGTGTTCTTCAATTATTATTATTATTATTTTTTTTTTTTTGGGGGGGGGGGGTGGGGTTTGTTGCAAAATTTGAAGGTATTGTTTTATCTGGTGCGGTTGACTAAAAGCAACGGTTGAATTTGTTCTTAATGTTTCTAGTTCTAAGTACTGTCCTTATGTTTTCTTTTTTGATTGATGTTAATGGTTTAACAAATTTAGCTCGGAGTTCTGTTTCTAGAATTTAAACTTTACACACTCCCTCGGTGCTTTGAGAACATAAAAGAGGTAAAAGAAACAATCAACAACTTCGGGTTTGATACTTATCTGTCTGGTTTTGAGGAAAATTGAGAGAACATCCTCACAAAGACAATAAAACTTTTATTACTTATCAAAGAAAAAAAAAAAGATGTATTATATGACTCGTATTTAGTTGATATGACTATTGGTTTTGGGGTTACGGTTTTGTTTCTGCTTGAGTTCTCCCTTGTTTGATTGTTTGGGTTCTGAGAAAACTGAAGAGAAGTGACATAATAGAATTTGAGTATGCTGTTTTCTATGTTTCCTGAGTTTTCAAAAAAGAGTAGTTTCCCTCGACCAAGCAAAATACTTATAGGCCTGGATGTCTATGGGGGCAATAATTTGGGGAAGGGTACTATTGATTTAAGAAAGAGATCTTTGGGGGTGCGGGCCTTGATTGTGCAATTAGAGTTAATGTGAAGATGAAGCGCAATGAAATTGATACTCTGCCTACAAGTATTCTGGTTAAATTACCATTGTTTTCTGCTGGTTGGAGCAGTTTCACTGTTGCATCACTTGCTTAATTGGTAGATTTCAAAATATGGTAAGACTGGGCATCAATATCGCTTGGGGAGGTTGACACTTAGTTGGAATTAGAATCATTCTACTGCCTGTTTTGGGTGGTTCTCTGTTGGCAACTTGCAGTTGCTTCCATGGATGCATCGCTATGTAGCATTGACTATGTATTTGTGCAAGAGAGAATGCATTGCTGGTTGAACCCATTAACCTGCCATTATGCGCACATAAGTTCTCCAGTTTTTGTTTAAGCTGTGAATTTGATTTAGGATTAATTGCTGCTTGAATCCCTTGTAAGCAACCTGCCATTATGTGCATATAAGTTCTCCAGTTTTGGTTTAAGCTGTAAACTTGATTTGGGATTTCCTGTTTGTTTGCATATGTGTGTGTGTGGGCGCGTAGAATACTCTGTTTATTGGGCGTACAACAAAATTGCATTTTTATAGACCAAGATGAGATCTTGCTCTATCTTTATAATTTTTTCAGCCATACCATTCTATCTTTTCTTATAATTCATAGTTGTTGCCAAGCTCCATAAAGCCTGAGATCTTTTTCTGGTTTGGTACTCGAATATTTTCAATATCGCATGTCTAACCAAACTATTGATTGATGGTGGTGCTTACATATTTTTTCAATTCTTTTCGATGGTTATTACTAAATGGAAATTTCCTGTTTCAGGATCTGTATATCCATGTAGGCTGGCCTTTATACCGGAACCGGAAATATGGTCATGCTTTTGAGGTAAGAATTTTCACTACTTTTGGAGTTAATTTTTTATCTTCTAAATTTGCAGTTGGGGATCTAATCTGCTTAATGCGCAGGCATTCAAAATAATTGTGACGGATCCTGATTCTGTTCTGAATTCTCTTACCCGCGAAGTCAAAGAAATTGGCCCTGATGGAAAGGAGGTAAATTTGTTGTGTGTGTAAGGTGTTATTGCACAATCTTCGTGTTGATGACTAAAGCCACTTTACATATTGTTTTTACAGGTGACTAAGGTGGTTCCTGCTATGTCGGAGGATGTGAAAGAAGCTCTGGTAAAAAATATTAGGAGAAGGATGACCCCACAACCATTGAAGATTCGGGCTGACATTGAAATGAAATGCTTCCAGTTTGATGGTGTTCTTCACATCAAGGTCTTATTTTTGTTCTTTTGTTGATGTGCGCCTATTTTTAGACTTTAATGTTTTTTTTTTTTTTTTTTGATCTTTTTAAGCTATTTTTAAGTTGCAAAGTGCTATCCTGGTTACACGTGTTCTAATCTTTGTCCCTGCAGGATGCCATGCGGAAAGCTGAAGCTGCTGGCAATGATGAATGTCCTGTGAAAATTAAATTGGTTGCTCCTCCACTTTATGTTCTTACCACTCAGACTCTTGACAAGGTTTTGTGCAAACCCTCACATGAGTGTTTATTTGATATTTTATTTTTAGCCCTGTATCCTATACAAATTGAGGGAAATTAATTTGATTGTTATTTAAACTAGTAAGCTAATTCAATACGGTGTGCATCTGTATAAACTTTACTTGAGGCAAGGGGATGTCTTGCTTCATACTTGCCAGTAAAAAAAAAAATAGGAAGAAAAAAATTATGTCAGTTAATTTTTGTGTTTTAATGTTGTGGTCAAATATTAGGATTTGGGTTCACTGGTTCTTTTGCTTTGTTACATTTTTAATCATTCATTTCTTTTCATTGTCCCCCCTTGCGCCAATGGGAAGTTCTCAAGATTACATCTTATAATTAAACATGCCAACTCTTTTACCAAGCTGGAAGCATAGGAACGGTCAACCTTTTTGGAGCAGTTTTGTAGTATTCTACTGGTTGGGGGCTTGTAATTTCTAATGAGATAGACTTCCTTTTTTGGATTGACTAGGAGCAAGGAATTTCAGTTCTCAACAGAGCAATTGAAGTTTGCACTGAAGCAATAGAAAAGCAAAAGGGGAAACTCATCGTGAAGGAGGCGTCCAGAGCAGTGAGTGTTGCTCTTACTTTTAAAATTAATGTTGATTTTGCTATTTGTTTTGGACATCCAAAGGACTTTGAATTCATTTGACATCTTATAGAAGAACTCCAGAACTTGATGTATTTTTCTAGACACTGTAGGTTGGCAATGTTTTTGTCCAAATAGATTTTTCCACACCCAGCAACTTGCAATTCTTTTTTTTTTTTTTTTTGTTTTGTTTTGTCTAATATGGTGCATTAATATAGGTGAGTGAACGAGATGATAAACTACTTGCTGAGCACATGGCCAAGCTACGTGAGGATAATGAAGAAATTAGTGGTGATGAGGATAGTGAAGAAGAGGAAGACACAGGTATGGGAGAAGTTGATGTGGAGAATGCTGTTCCTGGCATTACAGAGTGAGATAGCATAGAGCGACTTTTTTCACTTTAAATTTCTTGATTGAAAAGTTTTTGTTGGCTTGTTTTGTTTTTGTTGTAAACTATAGCTCTTTTTAGTAGGGTACAACCAATTTCAAAGTCTGCATTGTTGAGGTATTTTACCAATTCACCAACTGATTGAGTAGTTTTTCAATTATGAAAGCTTATATCGTATTATTCAACAGAAACAAATTATGCTTATGCAGAAAAGTCTTCTACTAAATTTTTTTAGTAGCAGTACGTGAAAAGTAATGCGATAAACTATATTTTGGTTCCACCATTATTATGTTGAAGTGACATTTTTAACTAGCCCTTTTATTATTATTATTATTTATTATTTATTATTTATTATTATTATTTTTTTTATTTTTTTATCAACAATTGATTCAAGAATTGGTTTGGATTACTATGTCAACAATGTGAGGTAAAAATGGGGTTTTTAGCATTACTCGTATGTACAATTGTGACTATCATCTTTATCGCGATTATGCCACCTTAATAAGAAGGGGCAACTTGTTGAAAAGCATTACATCCCTGTATTTTGAAATTAATACTGATAATTTTTGACACGATCTGCGAATTTGACACGACATTAAAGGGTTAGGGTTTGGCATAAATGAATTTGGGTCATAAACGAGTCAAGCTGCTTGACCTCATTATTAAAGTATATATATTTTTTATATAATAAATATAAGTTGAAACATGTCAGATATTTTAAGTTGGGTTATGTTAAATGGGTTAAATATGTTGCTTTTGGGTATAAATAGGTCAAGCGGGTCGTGTCCAGGTTGAATGGTTTGACTTGTTTAGCTAAATGAGTTGTTTTCAGTTGATCCTTAATGGATTGGCGGGTTGACCCGCATCCAATTTGCCAAAACGGATTGCTAGTCCGACCTACACTATTGTCTATATATATGTTGTTCTAAACCTTTCAAGGAAACATTAACTTTTTGGCTGGAACTGTGCATATAGAAAAAGATTAGAAAATTCCTTTTGGTTCAGCCATCCCATTTTGCGGCCTGAAACCGGTTTGATTCAATTCTGGAATTTCTCTACTTCTTGCTAAAATGTTTTGCTTTCTTCTTGACATGAAATAACAATAGCCCGTTGCTCGACTCTATGACAGCAAGGCGACCAGCTACTTAATTCCAATATTTAGGGATTATGCGATTCATTGTCACCTCGTATGAACCCACTTGTCCTTGGGTCTGCAGGTAGATTAGATATGAGTTGGTTAAGGAGACTCCATGAGGGTAAGGCGTTGAAGCGAGAGATGTAGGATCGAGCGAGCGAATACAAGGGTCCGAGATAAGAGAGAGCCAGCGCTTGGAGATGCACCGAAGTGTGATTAGGAGAACCAGGGGCAGTCTTAGGAGGATTTTTGTCCAAAGAGAGTTTGGGAGATACCAATCATCAACGATCTTAGCAACTGCCTTGGAATCCAATACTTCTTCTTTGGATTGTTAGTGTGCATGTCTCTGTAACCATTGTTGTAATAGCTAGAGGGCGTTTTGATATTAGGGTTTCATGAGTAAGTAGGAGGAGGCTAGGGGTTGGATGAGACTCATGAGAGGCAAATAGAGCTGGGATTAGGGGTAGCACTTGTCTAAATTCGAAATAGGATCCTTGCCATTTTGAGTGAAATTGAGATGGATCATTTCATGATCTAGATTAAATTTTACATCATTTAACGGTGTATATAGTGCCACATCATTTAAAAATTTAAAATGACATGACAGCTTAAATAGCATATACGCTACCGGGTTTGGTTCGAAAATAAGCTGCCTATAGGCTAACTAGTTTAGGAAGTTGATATAAAAAAAATAAAAAATAAAAAATTAGGGTGGTCTCAAGCCAACTAGACGCCCAACAAAGGGGGGCTTGTAGCGCCTCTTTAATTTGGTTTATTTATTTATTTTTTAATAAGAATGACATAATTGTATTTTTCATGTCATTTTTGTTATTTATTTGAAAGAAAAATAAACGGAAGTCTTAAATTTAAAATCTTTATAAACTCTGGGGTAATGAGAGAGAACATGGAGAAGGAAGGTTGAGTAGCTTGAGAATTCTTCCACAAAATATGGGTCATTAGTGAGTACTGCAGCAAAATATTGTGGCTAATGACTAGTTATCAGCGACGACTTTTAGATCGTTGCCGAGAAATTTGGTCTCTAGCTAAAGACCAAAATTTTTGTAGCAAAGAATCCACCTATTTGAAGCACTTGGGCAGAAATAACATATTCTATATAGCATTCAAACCAAAACGAATATTAACAAAGAAGTGTGTTCAAACTCAAAAGAAACACCTTATTTACAGTTTTCGTTCTCCAATTCAGTCCTGCTTTTGTAACACTGGCACAAAATTATGTACAAGAGCAAGCTCAATGCGCTTAACAAGGCTAGAAGCCAGTAGTATTTGTCAAGGCAAGCTTCATTCATGTTGTCCGAGAACCAGCTGTGCTTTCCTTTTGAACTGGTAAAGATTTCCACGAGCGAAATTGATATGGCACTCAAGTAGCTTCCCACGCCAAAAACACTTGTGTATAGAGCAAACCCCATGGTTCTCATTCTAATGGGGACTTCATTGTAAAAGAACTCCTGCATCCCAACAACAGTGAAAATGTCTGAAATGCCTAAGAGAATGTATTGGGGCAGCAGCCAAAATATGCTCAGTGGCACCGTTTCTGATTGTGATCCAAGATTTCCCATTTTTCTGCTCATCTGTAGCCTCGTTGTTTCGACAATGGCTGCAATCACCATGGCTATGACTGATAGAAACATCCCTATCCCCATTCTTTTCATCACACTGATACCCTTTTCATCACAAGTTACCAGCTGTGTTATGGGGATCAAGATTTTTTCATATAGAGGCATTAGGAGAATTATAGACAGTGTAATGGCACTCTGCAACGTGGCTGGTGGGATCTTGAAGTTGCTTCCAATGTTCCTCTTCATTGTCATACCTTGTTTAGTAAAGAAGGTCGCAGGTTGTTGGAAAATTACAGCAAACATTAGAAGCATTGTCCATATGGGCAAGAGCCGCAGCACCACCTTCGCATTTTCATGCATGGGTACACCAGTTCTGGCCGGCCGGTTCTCTTCCAACCCCTTTTTGCTGTCAAACTCTTCACGACAAAGAGGTTTCTGATCTTGAAGCCTGCAAAAAAGCAACAATTGTCATCAAACTAAGAGGTTTCTGTTGAAGCCTACAAACTTTAAGCTATAGGAAAGGCCGGGAACACTCCCTTTCATGTGTAAGCAGGGACGGAAGAGCGGGGACAGGTACTATAGCCATGCCCCCTCCAAGTTCTAAGAACAAAAAAATTTGAAGGTAAAAAAAAAAAAAAAAAGCTTATTGACTCCTAGCAACAATTTTTTTTGGCCCCTAGCCCTGTTCATAATAGTTTTTGTCTCATTCCCTGCGTGTAGGCTCAAACTCCTTAATTAATAAGTGAGACCCAACACGTGAAATATTTAATTAAAATGAGATCGATGTGAAAGATGAAAACATGATTCGTATTCAAGATCTCTGTTACGATATCATGTTAAATCATCACTTATCTCAAAAGCTTAAACAGATAAAAAATTGATAAATTTAATTATTTAATTAATTTTAACATAAATGAGTAGAATTGCGCACACAAAAAACTTACTCTAGCTCGACCTTATCTGCAGATTTATAACTTGACGATGGGAATATTCCACAACTCAGGAATTTAGATTTGATGGCCTTAAAAGCTTGAACTATGCTCTCAAAGGGCTTAATATTGCAGATAGCCTCATTCCCTTTATACATATACAGCCGGCTTCCACCAGAGAAAAGGGCAACCGATGTAAGCATTGCTATCATGGGAATGGCAAACCCCAGTACCCAACCAAAGGTATCTTGGATGTAAGACATAAACGTGACACCCATTAGGCTTCCACTGCAAACACCAAAATACCACCACTGGAAGAATAAACTCTTTTTTTTGGACTTGTGATCGTCTTTGCTGCAGGGCAATTCCTCTTCCTCGTCAAGTTGATCTGCTCCAAAGGCTTGCAGAGATGGGTTATATCCACCTTGGCCTATTGAAATTAAGTACAGAGACCACAAGAGAAGTGAAGACGACGACCTTGCTTCGTTCCTAGGAGACCATGCCAATGCCAGCGCTGTTGATGTCAATGCCATAAGCCCCTAAAAGTGAAAACATATACATATCTATGAAGAACAAAATATAATAATTTATCTCGTTCATACAACTTATTATTAGTCATGTTTTTTAGCAGCCTTTTTGTTGGATCGAAATTCCTACAATATATTAGAGTACAATTCAAATTAGACCCTCACAAAGAGAAGGAGAGAATTACGGAGCTCACTTGTCGTGTCGGTACCCGAATTGCATCCAGTTAATGAATATAATTTATTTTTCTTGTCAATGTAAGTAACCAAAAAAGCAATAAAAAACAATGTTGGCTTTACAAAAAGATTAACCTTTGATTTTGATACCATTAAACAATGATATCCTTGACATAATTAACTATGAACCACAGTATCCCTTCACCCCACTTACAAAAATATACATGGTGGAGAAAACAGTGATTGATTGGTAGTGAAATTTAACCATGCATATATAAAAGAAAACATCTTTTTAATATTTACCTTCCGGCCCGTTAATCAAAGTTAATTCATAAGCTACCAGCCATCTTATTAATTTATTTCTGCGGCCGGCCCATATGTCGGCTGCCCGCAATTATAACAACTTTTCTTGAACCAAAATTCATGCAATCACGTACTATCACCGATTCACCTGTCATAATGCCATTATGTATAATATCCTCAAAATTATCAGATCGTGGTATAATTAAATAGGCTTGGTGACATAGTTCTGATATATATATATAAAAGATGGCCCTTCTTCATCATCACAAAAATAAATCAATATTGACGATCGACCACAAAAAATTTGACCTGCAAATCAAACTCTAAGGGATAGTAATTTTATAATTAATTCAATAGGGTGGTGAATGGTGATGACTCAGTCTCCATTATCCTAATGCTTCATCTAATCATCTTTAATTTAAAGCCTTTAAATCATCAGCCACAACCTTAATAAGACAATATTCATGCCTAAATGTCGCAGCATTAATTAATAATAATAGTAACAATAATAACAACGACACCAACGCCAATAACAATGTTACATATATGCATGATCAACAGCAATAAAGATGATAAGGACGACGATGAACAACAAAAGATTAACGATTTATGGAAGAATAGATCACGATTACTGAGTTATACTCACAGCAACATAGAGGACAGAAGAGGTCAATATGGTGGAATAGCGATCCCAATAAGAGTCAGCAAGGGGTGCCACAAGCAGTGGCAGCATGGACGTAAACCCGCACCAGCTGTTGACCGTCTTGGCCGCGGAAGAGTTGCTCATCTTCACAACATCCGTGAGATAAGTCACTAGATTGGATGCCACCCCTTTGAATGCCATCCTCTCCAGACCAGCTAGAACTATTTATAGACCATATATATATAAAAAGATCATTAGCTAGGAAAATCAAACACTCCCATATGAGTTTTATAAGAACTTAAATTAATACATTCATACAAAAATATTGAGATCGAAATAGAGCAAAGAAAGATGCATGGTAGCATAATCATTTAACTAATTACCTATTAGGAGAATGCATGACTTGCTGAGCCCGTTTGCTCTCTGACCTCCAGCCATGAGAGAAATTGAGAGAATGGATATTGCAGTACCGAGCCAAAGAAGAAGGCAATATTGGAAGCAAAATCGGTTTTTAGCTTGTCATCTGTATGCAAAGTACGTAGCTTTCACCAATTCACTTCCTCTACCAACAAGCAGTAATAGCACTAATTATTGGCTCATTAGCGCGCTGTCTTTAAAGGCTTTCTCTTTATGGCCTTAATGGGACACTAGACATATCACTAAAGCTAAAGCTCTCCCAACAATGGTTGCATTATTTGAGAAGAAAAAGCTAATCCCACTAGCTAGCTTTCAGAGTTTGGACATATGGTGTCACGACGACGTTATCGGGAACGAAATTGTGTCGACATGCAACAGCAAATTACAGAACCTGGCAGTTTGATTCTGTGATGCGCGCACCTCTCATGATCATTTGTGCCACGCGTCTTAGCCACGTCGTATCTTTGACACGTGGGATGTGTACACCTGTACCAGATAATCCCGCGAATACTTTCAAAGTTAGAAGCATATATAGGGTTCGATAATGTTGTAAGATTATGCTCGATCGTCATATATATATGGAATTTTGTGTGCAAGTGAAGTCATGTAGCGCCATAGGAAAACAAATATGTATATATGTAAGATAACCAACTTGTGGTAAGAATTTTTGATTTCTTAAGATGCCTATAGGCTAGCTATAGCTAATTAGCTGGTATATATAAATTATAAGATAAATTAAATCTCATCAAACTAATTGCCATTTACTCATAAAAGTGGAAGCAATAACAGATAACATATATCGTATAACACATAGCATCATAATTTAATTAAAATGATATCAAGCAAACGTTTTATTATAATTAAATCATCACTTATTCTAAAAATTTAAGTTAATAGGAGTAGGTAAATTTAATCATTTAATCATACTTTAATACTTATCAAATTCAAATTTTAAGATAAATGTGATTTAATAAAATCGAACCGTATTTTTTTTTAATACAACAAATTAAGGAAGAAACGAAAAACCCAAAAAAGTAAGATCGAAAAATGGAAAAAGAAAACGAGGTGGGGGATTCAGGTCACTAATAATTAAGGATCACCACAACATGCAGGGCCCGGAAGAAATGAGATTAATGCTTGCACTACGAAGAGTACTAGTGCGATGAATTTTCCAAAACGACGACCAAAACAGGAAATCAAACTGCTTTTTTGACTGTGATCGAGCTCCACCTATTGGATAACGCCATTTTTATCTTCAAAGAAGCTGGTATTTGTGCTTGTCACAATGTCATCTTTCCAACTGATAGCCATGCATCACTTTTGTCTACCCAATCCAAACCCTAAAAAGGAGCAGACAGCATAGATAAAAAGCCAAACCCGAATGCGTGCGTTTCTGACTGATCCCCTACCTTCCGTTACGTCAAGAACTACTACGTGAACGGCCCGGACAGATCAGAATGCGTTACGTGGAAGCTAGGCCGGAGTAGACGCACACGCCACCCACGTGCAAACACACAACAAACACGCAGTTTTTACACACACAGAGGGAAGACAAGAGAGACAATTAAGGAGGGAATAACAGTATAGCACTATACCAGTGCTATCTGACGAGAATTGGCCTTCACGTACTCTAAATTACCAAACTGCCCACAAGATGGACAGATGGCAATGTCATATATATATATTCATTGAGCATCCTGCGTCATGCCTTTTCCGCTGGTTCCAGAGATCCACCTTATCACGCTCCCCCTAGCCTGGTGGTTTAGTGACATGGATATCACTTTGCTTTCCATGCCAGTACGACCCCTAAGAAATTAAGAATATGCAAGAAAACAGAGGAGTCACCAAAATCGTACACAATTTTGGGCCTTGGTGGCATTGCTGTAGCTAGGCGCCGGCACAAGTTCAGTGGACAAGTAAGCAAAGAACACCAATTAATTAAAGTCAGTCTATGCTAAGTGCAATTGCATGGTGGCATATATATATATATATATACGTTTAATTTGATATTTTTTTCTTTCATGAATTCCAGTCCTCTAGATAGACGCAATCTATGCAATCTTCCAACCATGTAAAACACTAATTAATTATTATGATGTGGCCCACTCTCAGTAGCTAAATTTTACGAGAAAATGCACACTAGGGTATTATAACAGTCATAATCTAATTTAATTGCTTAATATTGATCACATGATAAGTATTATGTAGACTGCCACATCACAATTAAATTAATTTAATCCTTCCCTTTTGTGTACGTGGGCATGCATGTCAAAAAAATAAAAATAAAAAATAAAAAAATAATTTAATTTAATTATTTAATGATAGATGTAATAAATGTACCACGTCAATTTGTAAAGTAAAAGTCATTTTACTCCTACCAGTACCACTCAATTTTGTCTTGTCAACGTGGGAATTGCATTTATGCTAGCTAGTATATTCGAATCTCCTTTTGATCATGTGAAGTTAATTAGCTTATAATAAAAAACTGTTCTTCCTATACTAGAATTTATTATTTTTATTGACAAGTGAAACACACATGATATATACTTGACGAATTTAAAACTCAGAATCTTATCTAACGACTTTATATATGCTCCATCGTATTCGGATGAAAGAATTAAGTTTTGGTGCAAACTTTGTACGCCGGCTGTACGTCTCTTATTTGAAGAAGTTAATTACAACTTACAAATATTATACTAATTAAATATATGAAATATGATTCCTGGCCTCCAACTCATACGGAAGTTTCAGTACTCATGGTCCCTAGCATTACTCCTAAGGGTGTGCGGTGCATGTCAGGGGTCTATATTTTTAATGGGACAATTTTTTTTCTTTAAATCAGGTTATATATGAAAAATTCTTTCAATTCAGTCTAATAAACCGAGAATCACATCTTTGTTAATCTTATTAAAAATGCATGTGAGAATCGTGTGCTCTAAGAATTAGATGTCAATTTAGTAGCTAAACTGAGTTTGAGAAATATTTTCCTCCGACCTAGCCAATTTGAAGGAAAACCTTGCCACTTTCCTTATGGATTAGGACTGGGGTTAACTCTTTATCTGATTTGTTCTTGTTTTGAGACAGCTTTGTTTCAACCCCTTTGGTGAGGTTTGGGTTGTTTCATATTGCTTAATTGGTTTCATTAATTCAATTGACTATCTCATTCATGAAAAAAGAAAAAAGGAAAAAAAGAGAGGCCTTATTTGGACAAAGTTGTAATGCTTTGATGTTATTGAGGAATTGATCAATTTAATTAGGCTAGCTTGGCAATCATAGAATTCGAAGTATGGAAATGAGGCAAATCAAAGAATAAAATTAATTAACCATCCTACCATATGTCAAGATAAAATGATAATTCTGATCTTCTAGCAGGCTCAATATATGAGCCTAGCTAGTTGAATTACATGGGTTTTAAGTCCCACTATGATTTTATATATCGTCAAACCGCAAATTAATTTAATGGTAATCTGCAACCATCACAGAATATTGGAGTACTTTCAAATCGTACGTGCAATATAAAAACAATCATAATTATAATAATCATGCCATCAACACAGATTATAATTAAATAATAGAAACTACACCATGGCCATGCCACCTTAATTTCCAGAGATGAATCGTACAAAGTTGAGAGAGAGAGAGAGAGAGAGAGAGAGAGAGAGTAATTTTGTTACCTCCTTAAACTACAAATTTAGGACCGAGAAAATTAGTTAGCTTTGATTATGGAGGATAACGAACGTACTCCATCTGCTGCTTCGACCTTCGACCTTCGACCTGTTTCAATGGTTGTTGTACTCGATGCATGGCAGTGATTATATATATGCATGGTAGAGCTCCGATTCTAATTGACAGGCGGCTGGAACTTTGGAAACTTCATTTCACCAAAAAGTGGAACATATATGTACTTGAAACTGCTTAATTAGTTTTCTTTCAAATGGCAGGCATATCTTTTAAATCGTATCATGTTCTACGAATTGGTGTATTTTCACAAAATTTTGAGGGAAACAGAGAATCTTCTTTTTATATGCTATCATGTCTGACTATACCCATTTTGTTGCGATGCATATAATTAAGTACGAGGGTTTATTTTCATTTTATCTCTCTCTTTTTTTTTTTTTTTTTTTAATATATATATAAAATATCTCTCTTTTCTGCGAATTATTTACTTATTCGTACTACCAAACTATTATTTGTGACCTTTGCCCTCTCGAATTATCATTTCGTTACAAATTAATCATTAGCATTAAAATAGACGAAAAATGGCGCACATAACCTTCGCATGCAAAGTTTGGACTTGAAATGCCCAAATTACCCTAAACCACTACTTGCAAAGACACCAAAAAAATTATTGTCTTTAAACCGCTATTTCGTTGCGAAGTGGCTCATCCATTAGATGCCGGTGTTAACAAAATATGGCGTATATGACTTGCAAGTGGGTATTTTAATTTTTAAACTTGGAAGTACCAAACTGCCCTATTTTGAAGAAAAACTATAAGAAAGAAAAACAACAAAAAAAAAAAGACTGGTTGTGGAGTCGTTGACCACCCTCTCAAGGCTTTTGATGATGGCTGGTCGCTCTCTAAAGGTTGAAGGGGTCGTCGACCAATACCCTTAAAGGCATTTGAGGTGGCTCGGCCATTGGTACCATATATACCCCTCGACCTTGAAATGATGATCAACCATCCCCAAAAGTCTCTAAAGGATGGTTGGCCACCCGATCAACTCCTCATTTCTATATTTTTAATTTTTGCATTTATTTTGCTCAAAATTCAGGGAAATTTGAGGTAGAATAATTTCCCCCCATCCCACCCTTAATTTGTTCACTTTGGAGTAACACAATAGTACTAGCTATGAAGGTAGAATAATTTTTTAAAAAGAAATAGTAGAATATGAAGATTTTTTCAAATTTTGTACAAAACAGATATTCAAGAGAATTTGAATTCCTAACCAATATCTTAGAAACCAGACTGTTGAGGCTTGAGAGCGCTGAAAAAGTGAAGGCTAAGATTCAAGGATTAGAGGTCGATCTGATCACTAGACTATGACTTTCAAAAATATAACTTTTAAAAACAATATAAAATTAAAAATATTTTTTTTTGGTCATATTCTATATATATACAATTAAAGTAATATAATTAACGTGCAAAAATATTTGCTTGATGCTTAGGGTGTTAATAAAAACTTATGTTAGGGTTGAAGTTCAAGTTGTTATATATATGTAAAATTTTGATACTTCTATATATGTTGACTTGTATGAAAAGGACAAATATTTATAATCTTTATAACAACTTTAGAAGCTTTGAACGACCCCCAATTTAAATTTTGCTACACGGAATACTATTAGCAGTAGCACTTAATTTGTATCATTTTTTTGGGTCCAAAAAAAAAAAAAAAAAAAAAAAAGAAGAAGAAGAAGAAGAAGAAAAAGAAAAAGGTATAGTCGCTAACAATCTTGATCGTTATTTATCAAAGCTTATCATTTTTTGTTTGGAATTGATCTTTTACTCTTATTCCCGTTAGCTCACACCTATGGCCCAAGGAAATTGAGAGCTACTGGAATGGATCTTTTACTCTTATTCTCGTTGGTCCACACTTGTGACCCAAAGGAATGGGGAGCTGCTTGAATGGAAAAACTCAAATGAAGGCCCGGCTCAAAGCCCTACCCAAAGCTCAAAACGTAGCTTCCTTGGAGCACACACATAACTTACTTGGAACACGAGTTCAAAATAACCATTTATGAAAAGCATCATATAAGGAAAATTATTGAAATGTAACTTATTAATGGGTGGCGCCATTAATGACAAATTACCTAATGAATGCACACAACGTAAATGGTATTTCGCCTATAAAATGTCAGTAGGAGACTAGACCAGGTAAACTCTCATGCCCTAATCTCTATGATATAGTTCTTGATTCTTACCTTTTTACTCTTGCTGACTTAAGCATCGAAGGTGGTACCGCCTCCCCTCCCCCCTTGGTGGCGCACCACTCTAACATTTGAATCAAAGATCGAGGATTAGGGGTGAGTAGTCATTGTTAATTTTCGTTAACATCTTTAAATTACGTTTTACTTTTTTTATCACTTATTTAAGAAATAGTTGGTTTATTAATATACAACTCAAAACACAAAACACTCAAAATTATTTTATCTTTTATGTCAAATCTAAACACTTTTTAAAATAAAAAATATTAAATCCATCTTAATTTTTGTTGTGAACAAAAAGATGCATGCATGACAAAACTTAACTTCAATTGATCTTAACCTTCATCACAGCCGTCGAAATAGGCACTCCATTGTAATAGAAATGTTCTTCATCTATGCATAGGGTGTACGTCTTCAAAGGCCATTATGGCAATTTGCCAAAAGCCACCATTTTTGAAAGTGGTTGGCTCAAGTCGGAGCTTTTTGTTGATTCAAATAGCCTTCCTAGAGCCATCATGTCTTTTATTCTTTCACCAAGTTGCTCATGAGATCATAAATTAATATGCGAGCAAATTTGGTCCTATTGTTCTTGCACAATATTTTATCATTAAAATACCATCTACATCTTCAAAATTCTCCAAAATTTACTAGCACAATAGTATTTGTAAACAGAAGGCCACATGCACATATATAGTGCTGTTTAAAAATAAAAATAAAAAAAAAATAAAAAGAAGAAGAAGAAAAAAAAGATTCTTTTAGATGGACAAGTTATATATATACCAAAAAATAAAGATGAACAATTGTAGATAATTAGCTTTTCTATATATGTGGGTAATTAATATGTAATGA
Source organism: Alnus glutinosa (assembly GCF_958979055.1). NCBI lineage: Eukaryota > Viridiplantae > Streptophyta > Magnoliopsida > Fagales > Betulaceae > Alnus > Alnus glutinosa. Next base: position 35,514,247 of record NC_084887.1, on the reverse strand, counting down.
AAAATGCTTAACATACAATTCCTTTATCACAACTTGTTAACACGTGTCAACATATGATTGAGAGTCTTAATCTTTTTTTTTTTTTTTTTTAAAAAAAAAAAAAAAGTGGTTGGCGTTGCTCCGATCACAATTTGACATGTGTCAGCAAGTTGTAAACAAAGTTTTAAAGAGATTGTAGGTCCCTTATTACACACATATAATACAATTAAACTTTATTTTGTCTAAAAACTCTCTTCAATCAGTAACTATTAAATGTATTTAGTCCAAAAGGCTTAAACGGGCGTATAAAAATCCTCTTTATTTCAATATAAGCTATTTTCATGGTATATGTGTATTATGGTCTTAGAAGTTTAGAACATGATTAGTCCTTGGGCCAGGCCGACAGACCTTTTCTTGGCCTGTAGGCCCTAATATCCTCAATAGGTCGATAAACTATTTTATAGGCAGGCTTAAAGGGCTCTTTGGCAGTCGTTGAGCCCAAGTGGACCCGAATTGGACTAGCCTTATGGGCCTTTGGTGGTTCTGTATATCAATAACTCCCTAATTTCTTTTGTCGACTTTACTATAAGTCGGTCCATAAAAATTTTAGCAAGTAAGCGAGTCCTTAACCTATACCTAATGTAGATATGCTATCTACAAAAGGACATCTCATTCAAAACAAGATGAAGGGGTCAAGCCCAATTCTTCATAAGCTCCTCAAAACTCATGTGACCCATTATTTCATATTGGAAGTTTGTCTCGTTTATGGCCTTGAAAAGCCCAAAATTCCCCCAATCAAAGCACTTCTACCCTCACGCCAGCACAGATGTAAGCCCATGATTCAGCTCTGGGCTTCTAATTCAGACAACAATCCACTCCACTGTTCTGAGTGAACATGGCTGATGAAGACAGCTGCTCCAAAAATCAAAGCCCAATACAGAAACCTGTTTTCTACGAAGAAATGGGAAGAGGAGGACTGATGAGAGGCAGACTAGTCAATAGTCAGACCCACCAAAAATCAAGACAGAAATAACAAGGCCAAGTCAATGCAGAAAAATTGACCATTAGATCTCACCAGTGTTCACAAATCTAACGGTCATAATCATCCCATCAGGCACCTGGTCCCACTCCTTGAACGCGAGTCCAACTTCTCCATTACTCCAGAGTCCTTACAGAAACAAAAATCAAACGCCTATCTCTCGTAAGCTTCGTAGACCCAAAACGTAAAAGAAAGCAACATCGTCCACCATGGCCGATCACCGCCACCACCACCACCAGCAACATCGGCCTCACCGCCTCTCCCTCCCACCACGCGCCACCGCAGCCACGAATCCCACCACACCCACCACCGTGAATAGACCGTACCCTCTGTACCCATACCCAACCTCAACCCCAACCCCAACCCCATCAAAACACCGCCTTGCATCCCTCTCTTCCTTCAACTCCAGAACTTCCACTTCTGCAGAGTCCTCCCTTTCCTTCCTCTTCATTCTCCTCTTCTCTCTTCGCTCCCTCTACTCCCTCCTCCCTTTCCTTCGCTCATCTCCTTCCTTCTCTCTCTTCCCCTTCTCTTTTTTCGTCTCCCTCCTCTCCTTCCTCTTCACCCTCTCCTTCTCACTCTTCGCCTCCAATTCCAAAAACCCATTTCACCCGAAGTCTCAAAGCCAACCCCTTTTATCATTGTCCTCGATCACGCAATCTCAGCGGAGAGTTTTGGTCGCCAAGTCCGTTCTTTTGGCTGTGGTCTTTCTTCTTCGATTCCAAGCGCTCAGATACTGTGGCACAGCGGCGATGATTCTCGCGGAAATGTCTGGCAATGTCGCAGCCCGGTTCGTTGCCGAGGGGAGGGATCGGAGTTTCGGTGACCTGATTCGGTACCGGTCGTCTAAGGTTCGTGGGTTTTTCGCTTTGTTTTTCGGGTTGTTTTTGTTGTCTATTAGTTGGGATCGGATTGAATGCTTTCCATTTTCTGCTTCTTTGGTCGAGAAATGGGGTGTTTCGGTGTTTCCGAGAGAGAATTGTGTGAGAGTTTGGCCAATGTTGCTGCCGTTTCTGTCTGGGTTTCTTGGTTGTTACGAGCGCGTTTCAATGAATTGGGGGACGATTAGGCAACTGGGTCGGAAACGGGTTAGGCTGATTTCGCTGTTTTTCACAACAATTGTTCTTTTTGTACCTGCTGTTATTAGTATGCTCATGTTTAAAGCTGAGGGAGATAGTGTTTTCATTGGGAATTTGATTTGGCCTTTGGCAAACACTGTTGTTTTCGGTGTGCTTTTGAGTGAAAACTATAGTGATGAGAAGCTCGTGAGTTCTAAAGATTTTCGGAGGGAGTTTTTGGTTACATTTGTTTGTACTCTTGTTTTAGAGCTGTTCTATTTTCCTGAGCTCTCGCTTTGGGGATTGCTGAGTTGTGGTTTATTGCTTTATGTGGCTGTTTGGGAGTTAGATCCTGTTGATTCGAATTATCTTGAATTGGGGGTGGAGTCTCCTGAGTTATTTACTACCTCGATTATGAAAGCTATCCGGCATATTTGGAGTGAGAGGAAGTCCCGTAAGATTGCACTTTTCCTTTTGATCAACACAGGGTACATGGTTGTGGAATTTGTTGCCGGGTTCATGAGCAATAGTCTTGGGTTGATATCTGATGCGTGCCACATGTTGTTTGATTGTGCTGCTCTGGCAATTGGGCTATATGCTTCATATATTTCACGTTTGCCTGCAAACAATCAGTTTAATTATGGTCGTGGGAGATTTGAGGTTCTTTCGGGATATGTTAATGCTGTTTTACTGGTTCTGGTTGGAGCACTAATTGTTCTGGAGTCATTTGAGAGGATTTTGGACCCTCAGGAGATATCAACTAACAGTCTATTGACTGTTTCAATTGGAGGACTTGTGGTTAATGTGGTTGGTTTGATTTTCTTTCATGAGGAGCATCATCATGCCCATGGTGGATGCTCACATTCTCATTCTGACTCCCACTCCCACCATCATGACCAACATTCTCATGAACATTTAGGACATGATCATGAGGGATGCTCACATTCTCATTCTCACTCCAAATCCCACCATCATGACCAACATTCTCATGACCATTTTGGCCATGATCATGAGGGATGCTCACATTCTCATTCTCATTCTCACTCCCACTCCCACCATCATGACCAACATTCTCATGACCACGTTGGACATGATCACGGAAAACATCATGAATGTACTGCTGATTCCCGTGAATGCCATGAAAAATCATGCTCTGACCACACTGACCATCATGAACAACACAGTTGTAATCCCTATGGCTGTGCTGACCACTGTAAAGAAGATCACATTAGTGGGAGAACCAACTGTAACGATCATCTTGAGCATGCTCACCAACATGACCACCATAACCATCATCAAGCTGACAACCATGTACACGAAAGCTTCCCCCATAGTTCTTCAAGAAGCTCATGTAGTCATTCCTTTGAAGGTCATAATGTGGCAGAATCTCATGGTCAAGGAGCAGGTTCTCAAACCCATACACACTGTTCAGATACTAAAAGTTGCTCCTCCACAGGAAATCATGGTTCCCAATCAAGAAAACTTCCGTCTATTGGAGAAGAACCACAAAAACACCATCGTCATGTTGACCACAACATGGAAGGAATATTTTTGCATGTTCTTGCAGACACCATGGGAAGTGTTGGAGTTGTCTTATCGACCCTTTTAATTAAGTACAAGGGATGGCTTGTTGCTGATCCTGCGTGCTCAATATTTATTTCAGTCTTAATTGTAGCTTCAGTTATCCCATTACTCAGAAACTCTGCAGAAATTTTACTCCAAAGAGTTCCTAGGATGCATGAGCAGGATTTGAAAGAAGCTCTAACTGATGTTATGAAGATAAGGGGAGTACATGGGATCAGGAATTTGCACGTATGGAGTTTTACAAGCACAGATGTTGTGGGGACACTAAATCTTCATATCTCAAAGGAAACTGACAAGGCTTCTACAAAGGCACAGGTTTCACGGATATTACAGGGTGCTGGAGTCAAGGATTTGACATTGCAGGTGGAATGTGTTGGGTAATTAGTCTAGTAACTTTTGACCTAGTTTTCATCATATTTGGAGAGTATCTACAGTGAAAGTGAGAAGTGATATGCCATTATCAACTTGTCATCAACATCTTCCTAATGTGCTGTTGGGCTTGTAGAGAAGTGCGGATCTTCAGTGCCAAGGAGTTGAGACAACCTGGCTGGGTTTTGTAAGCAGTGGCAGGTGTGATGGCTGCTTATAAGATCAGTATGCTTCTTTCCATCAAATCACAACAATGAAGATTCCGTGTTCTTTTCAGTTGGTTAACATTCTAACTTTGAAAAAGTTATTTGCCTATACGATTATTTGGTCATGTGGAATTTTGCACACGTGAAAGAACAAGCAGAGGATGCTGGATTACTTGGGAAACAAGCAGAAGATGCTGGATTAGTTGGGTATGTAACTTTTTGCTAGTATAGGTATACTTTTGTAGTTCATGTCCATGGGTCATTTGGATCTTACCGTTCTATTGATGTTGTAATTTTGAGTTGTGACACAACTGTTTCCTTGCATGACTTACTCTTGGAACCACATCTTAGCTGTGTGGAAATATATAGTTGAACAATTTTGATTATACATGCTTTTGACTATTGAATCACCAGGAACCACTCAATACCAATATCCAATTCAAATATTAATCACATTTAACAAGAAAAGAAAAAGAATGGTATCCAATTCAAATATTAGTCACATTTAACAAGAAAAGAAAAGGAATGGACTTCCATTACAACAAAAAACTGAAACACAAAATGTATCATAGAAGTTAGAACTAAAACCAAATCTATAGAGCTTACATCCAGTAAAAGCACTTATTCAATCCACTTAAACAATGTGAACCACATTCTCTGCGTTAATCACATAACAAAGTAACCCCAAATTAAAGCATTGCAGCCTAAGTGGACCGAGTTTTCCTCTAATCCAGCTATAAAGTTGTCATGTATCTTTTAACATGCGAGTTGTACATGCTTTTTAGCCTTTTTTTAATAGCATTAACAGAGTAGAGAAAATTTTATTAAAAAAGTATGTGCTTCTCACATGCTATTAAAAAAAGCATGTGCAACTCATATGTTGAGGAAAACAGGTGGACCTACGTTTTTTACCCTCCCAAAAAAAAGAAAAAGAAAGAATTGTTCTTTTTAAATTGTCTCTTACACTGAATTCTGTCCGTAAGAGACACATGATAGTTTTATAAATTGTGTTGGAGAAAATTCTTCAAATCCAATTTAAAAGAAAATTCTGCCCGTTTCAAGCTCAAACTACAATTAGACTTAACTATTGAGAGCCACAAACATCCGCACCAAAGTCCGCTGCACTCGCTTTCTGTTTTCCTACATTGCTATGTTCATTTGATCTCTTTATAAACATCATTCTAGAACTAAAAGTGAATTGGGAACTAATCTGAAGTATGCCATTAATTTGGCCCAGAGTAGAACAATTTTAGGTAATTCTGGCATTTTGGGGATTACGATTTCATCATCGTGGAAACACGAAGCAAGAGACCAAAGTACCAATTCCCACTTCCCACTTCCCACTCGGGTCTTATTTATGGTGTCCCGATAATGCAGATTGTTGAGGTGATGAAGGATGACTTCAACAAACACTTTTGGCAACGCTTACGGATGAGGAGTTAATTTGAATTGTTATAGAGACGACTTTCAGGTTGTTGAGGCAAAATACATCCCCCTTTTGAGTCGACTTTTCAGGTTGTTGAAATGACGTGTGGTCTTAAAACTGCTTGTTAAGATGACAATGTAGTCTCAGCAACAGCTTTTAGTAGCAAATGAGAAATGTTCTTTTTTATATTTTTTATGTATATACAAGATGACAATGTATATTTTTTTTAAAAAAATTGACCATTAAATTTGTAAGACTTATTATCTTTATTTGGCTGGAATAAGATCCTCTCTAACTCATTTTTTAAATTTTTTTTAAAAACTTGTTAATATTAAATACACAAACTTTAAATTTGGAGCATAAAATAAATAATGTTCATTTTATTTTAAATTTTAATCAGAGAATTATATTCCGTCGTCGGTCACCCGATGTCATTTAAAAAAAAAAATACCAGACGACGTCGTTCTTCATGACCCAGACAGACTGTTGGTTACAGCCAACATCTCTCTTTGAGCATCCTCACCGAATTCGAAGACCAAAAGGAGGAAAAAGAATCGAAACACTTCGCCTTCAAGCAACGTGAATAGTCCGGACTCCGGACCCTGCATCACAGAAAACACCTTCAAATTCTTTGAAACAATTCGATATTGAAGTCTACGAGAAGCTAACTAAGAGTTACGGACATGGAAAGCTCGGAGGAGAAGGTGGTAGCAGTGATCATGGTGGGCGGACCCACCAAAGGTAATATAACCTTCGATTTTCCTTGAATTTTTTTTTTTTCTTATGTATACAATTTTCGTTTTTTTTTTTTTTTGCTCTTTGTAGGGACTAGATTTCGGCCTCTTTCATTCAATACTCCGAAGCCTCTATTCCCTTTGGCTGGGCAGCCAATGGTTCACCATCCCATTTCAGCTTGTAAAAGGGTAAGCTTTTGTTTTCTTCTTTAACTTTTTCCCATTTGCCTTTGTTTGGTTACAGAGAAAATTTGAGGAAATTCATTGCTTTAATAATTTAAAAATCCCATCTTTTTGCCCCATTTGACTTTTACTAAGTCGAGAAAAAGCCAAATGGAATTTCGATAAGGAATATTAGTTCGTTGTTGTTGAATTGATAGGCTGGATTGTTGATCTCTGTGTTGTAGATACCCAATTTGGCCCAGATTTTTTTGATTGGATTTTACGAGGAGCGGGAATTTGCGTTATATGTGTCTTCGATATCCAATGAGCTGAAAGTACCAGTGAGGTGAGTAGTGCCTTTATTTGTCATGATAGTGTGGTGGTCATAATGGTTTGACTGTGTTGGAATTTGGATCTTCAAAGTGGTTTCTTGTTGATTGTGTTGAATCTAGGTACTTGAAAGAGGACAAACCGCATGGTTCGGCTGGTGGCCTTTACTACTTCAGAGATATGATTATGGAAGACTGCCCGGTTTGAGCCATGCTCTTTCTCTCTTACTTCTTTTCAATATGTTTTTTTGGGTCCAAACATCTATACTAATATTTAAATTTTTTTTTTACTTGTCAAAAAAAAAATCTATCCTAATATTGTGTAATCAACTACTTTTTTTTTTTCTTTTTCTTTTTTTCTCTTATTTCTTTAATTTAAATTTTTGAAAAAAATTGTTCAACTTATTACATGTGTGCTTTTGCATACACATTCTTACCACATACATCTACTTTTGGGCAGTCACATATCTTTCTGCTGAATTGTGATGTTTGCTGCAATTTTCCACTGCCTGACATGCTTGGTAAGTTTCACACTATGGATGATGTATGTTAAATGGCTTATGAATACACTAGTGTTTACAAAATCATATGTGACAAGGATTCTTGTGGTGTAATTATTATTTGTTAAGTCATGCATAAGTTGTAGAGAATGTGATTGGTGCAATTCTTTTATTATCAGAGACCCATAGAAGATTTGGTGGAATGGGAACAATGTTAGTCATCAAGGTTGGCACATGCTACTTGCAACATTATTCCCCAATCACAAACCTCTTCATTGGTTTTTCTTATTTTCTGGCCTTATGTGCAGGTTTCTGCTGAATCAGCGCATCAGTTTGGTGAATTGGTTGCTGATCCAATCACCAAAGAGCTGTTGCACTACACCGAGAAACCAGAGACATTTGTATGTGCAATGTGCAGTTTTATTTTTGTCCCAAGTGCTGTGAACTTAGTTGTTGCTTGATAGCTTTAATGGCTTAGTTGTATTTCTGGCCATGTTTAGTGTTTACTTTGGGTTAACTATTTTCATGACATGTAGGTGAGTGATTTGATAAACTGTGGTGTCTACGTCTTTACACGCGGCATTTTTAGTGTCATTGAAGGTGTCTCCACTCACAGGGAAGACAGAGGTTGGTTTTTATTTGTCATATACCTATTTAGTTAGGTCTGGTCTGCAGTTTTGATCTGCTCTTGTCTACCATAAATGTTAATCATTACACTGCTTTGCATTTCTTGTTCATCTTTTTTGTACATTGTATCTAATCTGAAAGCATATATAGTTTCATCTGCAGAGAGTTCTTTTTTTCTTTGGGGCGGGGGTCTACCGCAAGTCAATTCAATTTTCATCATTTCCTTTCTCTTCCTCTCACTATTATAGGATACACTTCATTAGATACAGATATAGGCCCACTTATTTGAGATTATATCTTTCCTTTATTTATGTTTATATTTGATCTTTCAGATCCATTGGTTTGAAAAACTTTTATGAAAAACTGGAGACATGTCAAAAGGCATAAGTCAAAATGCCAAATGGCTATCCATAGAGATGATGATGCACAATGTTCCTTTTCAAAACCCAAACATGGGTTCCAAATTAAGAAGAAAGCATTGAAATTTTTGTGCTAAGAGTGCGTTAAATTTTTTGGAAAAAGTTACAGACAGATACCATCAGCAATAAATTTAGATTTTATCAGATGAGAAGCGAGGTTACCTTGGCGATGGAATTTGGTTGGGAAACAGTCTTTACTTGAGCCATGTGACAAATATTGTTGCAGTCATTAATTTTTCACATATCTGATTGTTTCATTTGGTGTGGGATATGCATAGCAATTTCTCAATCCTGTTTGAATCTGAATAATTGCTTTGTTAACTGCAGCTAATCTACATGCCACGTCCAGCTTTGAATCCCTCCAATATGTGACAAGGTCTAATTTTACTACTACTTTTGATAATGAAAAACAGAATTTTAGACTTTTATGCAACTATAATCTTCAAAAAGTCGAAGTGAGAAATGTTTACTGCATCATAACACGCATTACACATTAGATGCATTGAAATTTAATCTGATTGTTATATATATTGAGTTTTTAAAACAATGTTTCTTTTTTCATCTGTTGATTTTTAAAAGCTGCAGTTGCTTTCATTTAGTTCTCACTGCTGATTTTTGTTTCTCCTAACAGAACCCTTCCTACAGGATTTGTAAGACTGGACCAAGATATTTTGTCACCACTTGCTGGAAAGAAGCAATTGTATACATATGAGACCATGGATTTTTGGGAACAGATAAAAACTCCAGGGTACAATAACTGCGTCCATCATTTCCAATTTCTTTTCCATTATGCCTAAGTTTGGACCACATTGGCCTCATCTTAATCTGTCTTTGATATTACAGAATGTCTTTAAAATGTTCGGGTTTGTATCTTGCCCAATTTCGATTAACCTCCCCCCATCTTTTGGCTAGTGGAGATGGTACTAAAAGTGCTACAGTCATTGGTGATGTTTATGTTCATCCATCTGCCAAAGTTCATCCAACTGCGAAGGTAGTGCATCTCATCTTCCACCAAATATGTATGTGTAGCAGTAACTTATATCCCTCTCCATTAGAAAATATATATTAAAAAAAAAAAAAGGGAGAGAGAAGAAAAAGATTATTGATAGAATGCTAACTGTGAGTAACATCCTTTGTTATTAACCTGGTTAGGTACTATGGCATCAAATTTATAAGCTAGAAATAAGTAGGCTTCAGTAGTCAATTAGTTCATCTATTATGGTTCATTTCCAATGAAATATCCTATAATTTGATTCTTCTCAAGAAAAAAATCCAATTATTTTCTAACATTTGAAATGAATGTTCTAGGAGTAATGCAAAATTACCTTTACTGACAGGGCGAATCAGGAAAATGATTATTTGGAGGAAAAGAGAGGGAGGATCAAATCTATTGTTATGTTTGATATTTAGTTATGCTTGACAAATTAATTTTTAAATGTATGTTTGATATTTAGTTATGCTTGACAAATTAATTTTTAAATGTATACAACGTTACAATATAACTCAAAGAAATATGGTTCCCTTATACCATTCCCCCTTTTTGCCCATTTAATCTCACTCTGTTTGCGAGTTTGTCTTCCTTTTTTCTTCTTTTTAAGCACATGCCTAATGTTTTATTCTACAATAACTTAAGAACATATTTTGTATATTTCCTATATCCTTAATGGATCCTTGTAATATAATGGGATGTAGAAAGATTACCAACTATTTTGGCTAACTTGGCATTTTGGACAAGGAAGACTCTGCATGTAAACCAAGCACCCAAATTCTTTAAGAAGCCCATACTGAATATAAAAACTTATTTTAAGAGGCTGCAACCCAAGTATCTCATGTATTTGACTGCTTTGAATTTTTTAGCTTTTCACTTTACCCTCTCTTACGATTTCCATATGAATTTGGTCTGTTTCTTTCTTGAACAGATTGGTTCCAATGTATCCATTTCAGCAAATGTTCGTGTAGGTGCAGGCGTAAGGCTTATAAGTTGCATCATCTTGGATGACGTTGAAATTAAGGTACACGACTGGGTGTATAAATGAACTAAAAGAAATAAATATATAACAAGATATTGTACCTAGAAGCTGGTGATGATGTCTTTTGTTGTCTTTGTACAGTATTTAATGAAATGTTCCTCTTGACAGGAAAATACAGTTATCATAAATTCTATAGTTGGATGGAAGTCATCTCTTGGCAAATGGTCACGTGTCCAGGCAAGTCCATTGATGTAGTTTTATCATCTTCTATTCATAACTTTCCCTAGGATCATTTGAGGAGGCTTCTAATGTTTATTGTAGAGAAAAGAAAAACTTTCAGTTAATAGAAAAAAGATGTTTTGAAGAAGGTTGAATAAAGGAAGCTTCATTTTGACCTTTGAGTCAAAGTTTACACTTGGGTTATGTTTGGTACACAAGAATGGACCTAGGAATAGCCATTCCATTGTTTGGTTGCACATTATTACTAGTGAATAGCTATTCCTCTAGAAAATGAGAGAAATAGCTATTCCCTCGGAATAGAATATAACATTTTCCCAAAAAAAAAACATATTTTTCTCTGGGAACCAAAAATAAAAAATAAAAAAATCACTCCATGGGTGGCTGGGGGTGGTCAGCCACCCTAACAGAGCAACCAGGGGTGGTCGGCCACCCATGGGAATGAAATTCTTTTTAAAATTTTTGGTTTCCAGGAAAAAAAAAAGTTTTTTGAGGAAATCATGTTTAAAACTAGGTATTTTTGGAAATTTGATTCAATTCCAGTGAGAAAAATTGGATATTCATGTGTTGTCACCTCACTCCTATTCCTAAGGAATTATTATTGAAGTATATACCTAACGTGCCTTTAAATACAATTAAGGGTTGATTCAAAAGAATTGGTTAATTAGCAATGTTGTTGTGATTGTCATGCGCTCAAGCACCTGACAATTGTCTCACTCTTGTGCATATCAACAAACCATTTAATCCCTTCAAAATTTTGACAAAACCCACATTGCCTACTGACTGGTTCAGGCTGATGGAGACTACAATGCAAAGCTCGGAATCACGATCCTTGGTATGCATCTTGTTTTTGTCCTATATTTGAATATGACAATTTTCAAAGCCAGAAATTCTATTGTGCTTGGACCAATGTTGGTTTTGGTTTATCTTTTATGCAGGTGAAGCAGTGACAGTGGAGGATGAAGTTGTGGTGATAAACAGCATTGTTCTGCCAAATAAGACTCTTAATGTTAGTGTACAGGAGGAGATCATTTTATGATAGATTCCACAATGCCTCCTACTTTTGTTTTGTTTTGTTTTTTTTTTTTTTTACTCTTGTTTTCACAGTGAAACTGTATAATTGAGCTACAGGAACAAGTAGACAACATTTTTTGCCAGCCATGTTAATTGAGATGTCAGCTGATTGCTCATTTTTAGACTTGATAATTATTTTGAATAAGAGAGAGTTCTCTGATTTTTCTGCCAACTTGGTTTCTGATATCTGAGAATGGATCACATTCTAATTAATCTCCTACCCGTCTCAAGTGAAATCTAATCTTAACTGAACATTCATGTTTTCAGTTCAGTTGCCTCCTGAAACAATGCCATTCAAGCCTTCTTGATGGCACTGTAATTTCGTCAATTGGAAATTTTAATTGATCGAATCCGTGCCAATTGGTTGTCAAGAAGAAGAAAAAAATTCACTCTTAACTCACTAATTTCGTATCGAGTTTGCAGGTCGTGTCAAAATTTGTCAGCTTAAATGTTGTGCATTGAGTTTGGATCATGTCAAGATATAAGTATAAAATTGTATAAGTTAACTCTAACGCGACTCATTTAATTAAACGGGTTAAAAATCTCAACTCTAACCCATTAATCTCGTGTGAGTTCGCAAATGAAATTCCATTTTATTACTACTAATCATCCATGCAGTTGTAAAAACACGCGGCCCATTTAATTAAATGGGTTAAAAATCTCAACTCTAAACCATTAATTTTGTGCGAGTACGCAAATGAAATTCCATTTTATTACTACTAATCATCCATGCAATTGTAAAAACACAAGGCCCATTTAATTAAACGGGTTAAAAATCTAAACTCTAACCCATTAATTTCGTGTGAGTTCACGAATGAAATTCCATTTTATTACTACTAATCATTCATGCAGTTGTAAAAACATGGTAGCAATTTCTTTCAATTTAATGGGGGAAAAAAACTCAGCATTGACATGATCTTTTTACTCTCCATTTATGAACGCTGGCTACTTCGACCTCAAGCAAAATATATTCAGGGAAAATTCGACCATATTCAGAGTTTATCGTAGTTGCAAAAGAGGTAAACATAGATGCTACTGTATCCGAGTACTTACAAACGAGTCACAGATATGAATTTCTATCATGTATCTTGTGACAGCAATTTGGCACCAAAAAATATCAAGCGGATATGGTTAAATCAACCTCCTCAGCAAGGGTCACCCACCCAGTTCATTGACAACGTCCTGCCCCTTCTAAAAACCCTCTGCCCAAAGCCAGCTTTGACATATTCAGATTTTTCAGTGAGATGGCAGACCATCGACAATTCATCCTTTGAAGTTGATGGTGTTATATCTAGAATCATTCTTCACAGACCCAGAACAACTAGCATCAGGAAAATCAGTGTCTATTCATTGGTGCGGCCGTAGGTCCAACTTGTAAGCCTGTATTTCCATGGGAGAGATGAGGACATGTCCATCTAGGGCAACATCTCCAACCTGCTCGCTGTATCCAAGAATATCCGTCTCTTCATGCAAAAGATTCAAAGAAGTTGCTCTCGCATTCAATACTGCAAGTCCCTTGAATATGTAGAACAGATTCACAGGCTCATCAGCAACACGAGTGCACTGTGATCTGCCCTTCCGACAGTATGAAGAATCCCAATGACGCCTCTGTAAGATTAGAACGAACCTAGAATCTTCAACTGGCTGTTGAGAATATTTTAAAGGCCGAGGGACCTTGAAGCTCACAATGTGCAAGTCACATGGAAAGGGAGCAGCTAAAGGGGAGAAGGATCTTGGGGGCGGCTGCACAGATAATTCCTGCGGCTTCTTTGCAATGAATGCATGTAATGGATAGTTCAAATGAGCACCAACGCAATGAGAAAGGAGAGAGGGGCTTAAGGGAAAAGACTTGGAAACTGAGCTTGGAGTGGAGGAAATGTTGGATTCCACAAGGATGTGGAAGACTACATTCATTGGACGATTATCCATCACTCCCTGCCCAAGACCACGCCCATCATCTCTTACCAATCGGCGGTCAAGCATAATCTCTAACCATCCTTCTTTAAGGCTCGCCACACCCAATGACTGCCGAGTGTGAACAGAAAACCGCTGGCCATTGGATCCTTGCATGAATGCAAGAGAGGGCATAGGGTAGTAATTTCCCTGCAATGGGATCTTATCATACGTTTCTCTGCGGCTCATCTGGAAGCCATTTAGATCAGAGTAAAAAATCCTTTTGTTATCAATATCTGTCTTGTATCTAACTATTAATTCCTTGTCATTAAAATCCTGGCCAAGAAGCTCAACATGATATTCCTTCTCAACTAGCAACTCCTGTATAGTGTTATCTCCATTATATACACGAGTGCTATGGGAGATGGGGGTTTTCTCCCATGCTGTCCTGGGATAAGAGAATACTTCCTGCATCAAAGGGCCCTCGGTGATCACCATATGCCCACCAGCTTCGATAATAGATTGTGCATCACCATTGGGTTTGAATAGGTAAGCCCCGCTTCCCCAACTAGAGTACATACTGATTTCTTCACCCACAACACTTTGGGAGCCATTTTTAAAGCTTATTTTCTGTAAACAACCGTGCCTCACATCGAAGTTGAGCGTTTGATGCCGGTTCTGGATTTCAGCTACATCACCTTCTGCTTTTGAGCAAGCATATGGAGTGGGACAAGGTAACGAAGTAGACTTCGAGAAAAATCTTAGTTTTGCTGGTTTTGCCTTCTCACATCCAACAAAGCCATTAGCAATGTAATATGTTTGCAGCCCCAGGGCAGGAACAGAAACTTTCCAGTGGACACGATGCTTCCCAGTAAAAATCTTGCTGTTGTCGTACTGCAATTCAGGAGAAATTTGGCTCGGAACACATGTCCAGTTTGAGTCCAAAACAGTAACATCTGGCCTGTTGACTAAAACCATCACAACTTCTTCTCTTGTTTGCTCCAAAGGATTAAAAAACACCACTGAGTGAGAAGTTCCTTCACGAGCACTGACTGCCTTATGCACTGGCTGAGCATCATATTTAGATCTCACCTGTTCTTGCTCAAACTGAGAAGGGTTTTGATCAGATTTTTCATGGCGGATACCAAGCAGAACTTCTATACCTTTAGACATGAAAAACTGCAAATCCTGCAAAGAAGTATGCATCCGAGATCCATAGTCCTGAACCACGTGATCCTTAGCAGTACCTGTGACCCCATCATGATGCTGGAAAAGAGCTAAGTTTCTTCTTGCCGCTGTCAACTTGTAGGAAAACCCTGTGGGTAACTTTTCACATTGTGATCTCTGGCAATACCCGAGTAATAAAGCTATCATCATTTCTGTGGCACGTAGCGTTTGCTCTAGTACCCGATCAACAGCCTTGAAGAAAGGCCTTGAAACATAATAGCCACTCCAATAGTCCCGTTCCCTATCGGCATAGGTAAAGAAGTCACCTGATAAAGAAGGAAAACCTCCAACCTGACCAGATCCAACCTCACCAGGAAATGAATAATTTATTCTGTCAGCCTCCTCACGTAAGGTTTCAAAGTAGTCTCCCAAAGTACCAAACTTCGCCTCCGCATTTAAACTCGGATTGGAATTGATATAATCAAATAACATTTGGTAGTTCCTAAACTGGGCTTCTGCTTCATCGGTGCTGATGTAACGGAAATCATCTCCCAGAGGAACAAGAAGTGTATTTGTCCGGTATAAGGTTGATTTCTTCTTATATTGATCGAGTAGTTTTTCTGCCCTCTCCTGAACATTTTCCCGATTGGTCTCCACTGGATGCTGTCCCCATGGGCAAAGTTCATAAGTAAAGCCATGCGTTCGAGCAAAGTCAAACTGACAACAAATAGCAGGCTCTGGCCCACAAGTATGTGGAATATCATATGAATAAAAGGGCATCATGTGAACAAAAATGTCAGTAGTTTCCTCAGTGTCCCAGCTCTGACGCCATATGTATTCCAAATTCTTATGCTGTGCAAGTTCCTTCTTCAGCTCATAATGGGTCCTCTGGATAAGCATGTTCTCAAAACCCATACGACGAAGAAGATATGCCATGGTAGGCGAGTAACCAAATGGATCTATAGCCCAAGCATTTTTTGGAACAACCCCAATTGTGTCGTTCAACCACATATTCCCCTCTGCTATCTGATACACAAATTGAACAAAGAGCAGAGTAGCAACTCAAAATGGGATAAGAAACTCGAGACCCATTCCTGAATGAAATAAGACAACCACACACACACAGCAGATTGATTCCTTGACCATGGAGATTAGCTCAGGAACATTATATGGATAGTCCCCACCATGCAAATTTGTGTATGGGATATTACATGAAAGTATGTTTATACATTTTTAAACAAAGCACTTGGATAACCAAACACACAACAGCATATAATGTAACATACAACACTACAAAAACATAATAATACCCAAAACTAAAATGGTCTTACTCACTACCCTCACCTGTTAATTGAGTTACGAAGTTATTAATGGTTCACAAGACCTATCCCACAGAAGAGGAGAATTATAACAAGAGACTAAAAGAATATAGATTTTTTTTTTTTTTTTGATAAGTAATAAGTAATATAGATTTATAACATCATAACAAAATAAATACAGCAAGATGATCTCACAATGTATGAGCAGTAGTCCAACAAACCCAGCATCAGATCATGAACAAATTAAAAGCACAACATAAAACCAAAAGAATGTATTTCATAATTAATAAATTTACTTGGCGGGCTCTATCAAGTGATTCTCTCAAACCATACAGAGAGCATTTAAAAAAAAAAAATCCAAAGAAACAAAATTCTAGAATTACCATTAATAGGTCTTCAGTCCTGGCATCGGAACTTTACATTATTTAACTTTTGACTTATTAGAGAGAACGAGGGGTTGAAACAATCATTCCAGAAATAATTTGACGCCCTTGAGGAATATTATGTTACGAAATATGTCAATAAAAACTTTTTGTATACTTTATATATACTTAGGTCTCTCCTTTTGCTAATAAAGATTTCCATATTACTACTAATAATAATAAAAAGAAATATATGTCAACCTGAAGATGCCCTGAACCAAATGTTAATTACCTAAATAATCAGAACTGCAATTAATGAATGAAAGTACACATGTCCATGAAGAATGCTCAACACATATCTAGCAGTAGAAAACCTAAGAAACATATACAATTGTAACGACTATGATAGGAAAGAAAAGCTTTCAGTTTACCTGCTCAATGATGGCAAAATAATGTGAATTAGCCTGCATCCATAAAGAATGACATGGTAAGTCAAGCTTCCAGTTCATTAGAACCAAAATAGAAAGTATCTTTTCCAATATTAACAATTTTGGAAGAAAAAATTCATAGAACGGACAAATAAACTTTTCCATAATTTTAAGGATATAGGAGTTCAAATCAGAACTGACCGTATTTAAGCACAGATAAAAGCCCATGAATATTACCTCATCATTCATTACCCAGCCACCTCCAACAATTTCAACCTGCCCATTCTTTACTAAATTAACGAATGACTCTCTTTTGGTCTCTGAGGCATCCCTCCACCATCTCTCCAAATAAGACATCTCTTCCCATATAAATTTACGCCGAGCATCCTGCATATCCAAGTCCACAGAATTTTAATGAGCCTCATAACTCAACATACTCTAAAAGAGGAGGGGGGGAGGAATTGGTTCAATAATAAACAAAAACCAATCTTACTTTCTGTTCCCACGAAAGTAAATTCGTTGTGATCCCCTACTATTTCATACAGCCCTTAATAACAGCAATAAGTTCACTAATTAATAACGCCAAAGTATCAAAAACTAAGATATAACCCACTTAACAACTTCTTTGTCTTCCCTTCATCCCTATACAGAAAAATCCAAACAGTAAACCCTCTTGCATATTAAACCTAATTGTAACAGCAACAAGTTCATTAATTACTTCACGTTGAAACAGACACATCATAAACACATTTCAGTACAAAACCAACCAAAGCATCCATCGATTCGACCACAATTCAACCTAGAAATGATAAAAAAATAAAAACCCACTTCACCTTAGAAAGCGTCTCAACAATGGTATCAAGTATGAGCCTGGACTGCCTCTCATAGTACTCCTCCACCGTGAGCTTCCAACCCGGATCGTTGTGCGAATGGGGCACCACAAACACCTTCAACTTCTCCGAGTCCCACTCGTTCCCCTTGTAGCTCACCCTCCACCCTTGTTTCCAAGGCCCACCATCGATATCCAGGAACTCAATCCTGTCGTACAATTCCTTCGTCGTGATGTCCACCGTGGAGCTCAAAACGGTGTTGTTCAAGGCGTCGGATTTTCGGTTAACGGTTTTCCGGGGCTTCGGGAACCGCGGAGGCCGGGACTTGAAGTGGGACGAGATGGGTCGGGGCACGCCGTAGCGGAGCACGACGATGAGGAAGAAGAATAAGGAGATCGTGAGGCCGATGGTGAAGAAGTTGGTGAAGATGAAGTCCCGGAGGGCCAATCGCCTGCGGGACTTTCGGGGGTGCTTGGATTTGGGGTTAGGCGGAGCCGAGAAGGGGAGCAGACTTTGGGCCCAGCCCCCACGCCGGGTGCTGAAAGCCATTGCCTTTGTTTGTTGCTGCTGCAGACCGAGCTCTGTTTCTCTCTCTCTCTCTCTACGAGTGTTTTCTGGGTGAAGTTTTCAATGTTTATGTTGTTATGTTATGTTAATGCAATCGCATCAGATGAAAATGTAGGAGGAGAAGACTTGACTTGTCGTTTGGTGTGGCCAATAGCATTGGAGGAGCCCATTTTGTGCCCTTTCTTTTCAAACTCCTGAATCAAGGGAGTGAAATGGGCCTTCTGATCATGGGATTTTTCAGAGTTGTGCAGCCCATTCTTACTTTGAACATTCTTGATACTTTAGCCGAAATTGGTTGGATATCGTATGTATATATTTGTTCAACTAAATAGTGTTTGGGCTTATCGAAGGAAACAGATCCTCAACCTATGGCAATTCTTTATTGGCTATTTATTTGGTATTAGCACTTCATTGATTTTGAGAGTAATGCTATATATATCTCATGATAATGACTGATATAAGAATGGATTGATAATATTATGTCTGTACAATAAAACTTTATCAAACAATGGCCGATCTAAAGGTAGATTGACAACATTGCGTCAGTATAGTAAAATAATGGCGGGTATATAGTAGTATTATTGTTTTGAAGGTTTAATCTTTTACTAATGTCATATATCATATTTTTACAGGGTTGGTTAATTAAATGCGTCAGAGGTGTCAAGTGTTGATTTGGCCAGTGTAAGTTTTCAAGATATAATGGATTTACGTATGTTCGTTATGGTCTTTGATGGGTTTGCTTAGCAAAAACTAAAAAAATGGTCATTTTTTCTTCTCATTTGGGAACCTTTTAACTGAATCAGGTCTCCACTTTTATCTAGTACTAGGTTTGGAAATATAATTCATTTGGTACATTGTTCTAAAATAGTGACTTTGTCATACTGTTTATGTTGGCAACAACCTGAAATGCTCACTGATCTGCCATCCTCTTGCTGTGCAGTTTTCTATTTGTTCTATAATTGTAATTGGTGCCTTTGTGTTTGCATGTAACGAGCACTAAAGTCTAAAGTATATCTGCAACTGTTGCGGCAACTAAATAAAAGATGGGTTTTGTTAATGGTTGTGGCAGCTCTGCGTGACCTCTTTGCTCATTACATGGAGGCGTTGAAGTCATGGGTTGGTTCTGTACATGGTCACCTGCACATGCTCAACAGTGGATTACTTTTCTTTTTCTACTCTTGTTCTCAATAGCAAGGCTTTTGTTGGATGTATCTTCTTAATGCACCAGCTGGATGGCCATCACCTAATGTCCTACACCGAACATCATAGGACTAGTGTTTTCCTGGATTATGATAGTGTCCTCCTCAAAAAATCATCATATTGTAAAACTTTCCTAATAATCTGTGGATAGTATCCCAACTTCATATATCGGGAATGGAATTTCTAACTGCTGATATATCGACAGGTGGAGAACCGAATATTCAGAGTGCAATTGATGCTCAATGACGATCACTGGGGCTTCATTCTTGGCGTGGAATATTGTTTTCAGACCCAGATTTTGGGGCAAAGGTTGTAATGGCTTCTTGGTGGTGGTAAAAAAGCAGTCACCGTACTTGACATCGCGGTTGATCCTCCTACTCCTAGAGCCCTAGTGCAATGCGAAGTTGATTCACTTACAAGTAGATCAAAAGAATGTAAATACAAAAAGATCATGATTCATTTGCCTCACAAATGTGAATTCTCTCCCCTGATCTGCATGCTTTTCCTGTATAATTCACATTTTATTATATGGTCTATTTACCAGGAAAATATGGTAGGTGAGGTATTATAATACGTAAATACATATAATTTAAGACTAATATGAACAATATTGTAGATATTCTAATATTTTAAAGCAGTTAAAAGTTAGGACCTAACGAGAGTCCATTTAGATTTGTTATTTCAAAAAATACGATTTTAAAATAATAATTTTAAAACGTCATTTTCAAAATAACACTAAAATGTTTGGCAAAATTACAATTTGACTTTCAAACTTTTTTAAAAAAATACAATTTCAAACAATTTATTTTTTTACAATTTAATTTAAAATCACATTTTTTTTCTCTAAAAAAATGCAAACGCTCCATAAGTGGCATTGTCGAGAATCTTTATTCGAAATAGGGAGTAGGGTCCTAGTCTCATAGATAATGATATCGTTACAGTATCCATTAACAAAAAAGTTGGGTAAAAAATCAGAATATTTGTGGTGCTAAGCAGATGTGGTGGAGGGTTCCAAGTCATACCCTCCACTTGCCACTTGCTGGTTGGTCCACTCCTTGAGTTTTGTGGTTTGTAGAATGAAACTGGACCTACGATAGATACACGTGATTTCGACAATTACCCATTTACATTTTCTGCTAATCTAACTTTAGCTCCTCGACTGTGCTCCTTGATAATTGTTTTCACAAAGAAAATGCCCTAGAATGTCGAATAATAAATGAGAAAACTTTTATCGTGGGAACCAAAAAAGAAATGTTAAAAAAAAAAAAAAGAAGAAGAATGCTCTAGAATGTCAGAATCTGTAATTAAGCAGAAAAACATGACCAAAATGCTTCACCTAATCGCAAGTAACAAGAGCAAACAAAAATCTCTTGGGGCTAAGATCAATGGTATATATAACAAAGAAAGAAGAGGAAGCATTCGTTTGAAGCCGTGAGAGCAGCCCGTGGAGGCATCCCCAACGAACACAGAGAGAGAGAGAGGGAGATCCAAAGCCGAAAGGCCAGAGGGAAAATCTCTAGGGGAAAGCAAATTCATGGCCGCCTCAGCTGCTCGAGCTTTCATTCTCTCTCGCGTAACGGACCTGTCGCTCAAGCCACTCTACCCCCATCAACCAACGCCAAAAGCGCCTGTTCTCTGTTCCCGCCACCACCACAAGCGCCGTATAGCTTCCGTCAGCTGCCTGATATCCGGCGTCGACGGAGGCGGCGTTTCCGACGACTTCGTTTCCACTCGGAAGTCCGGCCTCGACCGCGGGTTCTCTGTGATCGCGAACATGCTTCGGCGAATCGAGCCTTTGGATAACTCCGTTATCTCCAAGGGCGTTTCCGATTCCGCCAAGGACTCCATGAAGCAGACCATTTCAACGATGCTAGGCTTGCTTCCGTCGGACCAGTTCTCCGTCACCATTAGCGTTTCCAAACGGCCCCTCCATCGCCTCCTCGTCTCCTCCGTCATCACCGGGTACTCAATTTCAATAATAGTTCCTCCAATTCTTACATGTGCTAATTATTAGAAAAAAAAATATATATATAAAAAAAAAAAAATTGGATTGATTTGGATTTGGATTAGGTATACGTTGTGGAACGCGGAGTACCGGATGTCGTTGATGAGGAACTTTGAGATTTCTCCGGATAGTTCGAAGAAGAGGTCGAATTGTCGGGATAGGTGGCTTGAGGTTTCAGAGGAGGAGGAGAAGAAGAGTGAGGACAGGGATAGTGATTTGAGTATTGAAGGTTTGGAGAGAAGAGGGCTTCAAGTCTTCGGAGATTTGTCGCCGGAGGCGTTGAATTACATTCAACGGTTGCAGTCGGAGTTATCTAATGTAAAAGAGGTCAGTGTTTTGCTCTGTACATCACATAATTTGAGAATTGTTGGTAATTGGATGCGTAATTGAAAAGAGGAATTTCGGGGAAACGTTTTTCCAGATTAGGCCTTTGAGAGGTGATATTGATTTGGATTTTTTAATGAAGGTAAGATTTAAATGTGTATAATCCTAAGTAAACAAGACCCTTAGAGATTACTCCGCTTCGAGGCCTGCAAGCTCTCAAATTTCAATCTTTTTAATTGCGTGGTTGAATTGAAAGTATTTCCTGTGTCTCTTCCCAATAGAAAGCCTTCAACTTTTGCTCTTGATTTTCTTCATCGAATTTGTCATTTCCGATTAGCTTATGGTTGCAGGAAATTGAATTACAAGCTTGCCACTTTGATTAAAACTGACTTGATTCCATTTTTTTTTCCCCAAACGCATCTAATAAGTATCGTAATTATTAGGAGACTGATGGAATTTTCATATTATATGTGTACAAGCGATGCTTGATTTGGAGAAGCCGTGATTGAATTTGTCTGAAGGATCATTTTGCATGTATTATTAATACATTTCATCTATCTCAGGAGTCATTGACCTAATGTACTTCCCACTAATGACTGATTGAAATGAATCCATAGTGCCATTCAATTCGAAGGGACCAAACAAAAAGTTCTTTTATTCTTCAATTCTTCCCTCCTATTACGTTGCTCGGTAAGCATTAGCTCTTATACAAAGTGTTCAAAGAATCCATTATAGAGCATAATTAGTTATAGAGTTCATCATTTGGTCCTCAAGACTCGAGCTATTGCTGGTCAATTAACAGGCACTGGGGAACAATCGAAGGTTTGAAGTCTGAGCAAATTTCTCTTGCACTGCTGAAATACCAAGTATATGCATGCATTAGATTTGATTAGGGCGTTCTTGAAAGAAAATCTGCACATTGGATCTATAGCTTTTCTGTTTTCTACCTACTCAATCACAGTAGCCCTGCTTTGCATTTGTGGACAGCTTAAATGGTTGTTCTTCATGTGAACTATTTGAGATTTGATATCTGCTAGTTCTGGTTCACGTGCCAAAATTTTCTTCTGATCGATTCATATTAATCAGCTCAATTGAAGAAATATTCATTGTGTCTCACTGCATGTTTAGATGTCAAGGAGCTTGATACTCTTACTTTGAGCTGACTGCTGTATATTGTTTCAGGAACTTAATGCCCAGAAGCAGGACAATTTGCAAATAGAATATGGCAGAGGAAATAGGAACAATTTGTTAGAGTATCTGCGATCCTTGGATCCTGATATGGTAATGACCTGAAATTCCTTTGATGATACTGTTAGTACTCCTCTATTCCTTTGATAATAGTGCTTAATATTCTTTTTTTTCTCATTTTTCCCACCCGTTTTTAAGCCTCTATTATATCTGAAGTGGCTTCTGTTCATACTTGATTTATTTCAACAGGTAACTGAACTATCTCGTCCCTCATCATCAGAGGTTGAAGAAATAATTCAACAACTTGTTCAAAGCGTATTGCGTAGATTCTTCAAAGATGAGAGGACCTCTGATTTTATAGGAGATTCAGTCAAGGGAAGTACCGAGAACCACCCAGATGGTGACGATGAATTTTGTGATACTACAGGCGCTTCGCGCGACTACCTAGCAAAGCTGCTTTTCTGGTTAGTATTTCTTATTCCCTTCATAAATTGCCTTTTCTCTGGCTTTTCTTCGGGTTGGTTTTGAATGAGCCGTTTCTATGGACTTATCATATGCACACGGTAGAACAGACACTTTTGATGATTCCCTGACGCAGTAGCCAGTCATGGCTTCTTTACATCGTATTAACTTATTCACTCCCATCTGGTATTTATACTAAGGTTCACTTTTCTGCTAACAGGTGTATGCTGTTGGGTCATCACTTAAGAGGCTTGGAGAACAGGTTGCATTTAAGTTGTGCCGTTGGATTGTTGTGAAGAGAAGAAGGTGGGAGAAATGTATATTCTTTTTCTTCTTTTTGTTTTGTTCTGTTTCGTTTTTTCTCATGTTCATCTATCTTGATATTATTGTTCAAATGAAACCGTGTAAGAGTATCACATTTAGTTCCTTGCTTTCTTCTTTCATCTTAATTTACAATCAGATCGCCTGTGGTGTATAGAAACTAGGGGTGTTCAAAGAAATCACCTACCTCAATCCATTGACCATGGCCCCACCTTCCGAACCTTCCCACCCTACCTCTCAGCCGCCCATTGATTTCAACATTTCTACAGCAACAAGGAGATCTTTCTCTGGTGTAGCGAGTGTGCAAATCATGTATTGAATAATAGTTGAACCCACGACCCAGCCCAAATCAAACCAATCACTTTTGGGTTGGCTTTAGTAATATAGTTGGGTTAATTTGGGTTAGAGAATTTTTCAACATAATGTGGTCGGGTTGGATTGAAAAAAGAAATCCCCAAACCAACCCAACCCGATCCATAGGAAACTACCGACCATTATTAAGAATGCCACATTTACAGTTTTTGTAGTCATGGATAAATACTCTGTTATTGAATTATTCCCCGCCGTTCTAGGCAAGGTTGAGGACGGTGGTAGTCCCTTTTTTGTTTTGCGAGGTGCAAAGCAAAAACAGCAATGAATTTGGGCTAAAAAGAAGTTCAAGAAGCATCTCTGTATTCATGAGCAGGAATTATGGGTTGTTCAGATCTTCTCGTGAGCGTATTTCATAGGGTTTAACCTTTACAGAAAAGATGTACTTGCCTCACTTTATGAAGCTACGCTGAAGTATGGCGTTGTTCCCATTCTATGAGACTGAACTCGTGCCAAATAATATCAAATTACAATCTTGATTAGTATTTGAAGGCTCCCCAATCAATCGAGATGCAAGGACTGTATTCGCTATAAGGACGACTTTTTTTTTTTTGTGATGACCAACTTAACCATTACATCAAAACAAAATCAAATTACAAAATGAGGGGTTGGCGACTGCAACAAACACCTAAAAAATGGCCATTACAGTACATTACATGAAATTTAAACTGAAAATGGATTCGAACAGATCAAGTGACATAGATCTTTGACCAAAAGGCCAAGGAGGGGGCTGCCTAGATGGCGGTAGGTGATGCAGTATGATGGTTGGACGGTTGAAAAAAATGTACACCGACAATGATTGCGATGAGGCGGTCTGTGAAGATCACATTTCCCACATTTTTTGGACAAAAAAGTATGTTTCGTGACAATTCCAGGCAAAAGAGAGAATCATTCCTACTTTGTTGAAAGAATGTGGTTTTTATTCCATCTTCTCACAAAAAAAAAAAAAGAAAAAAAAAAAGAAAGCAAAGAGGAAAAGACAGAAGAAAAGGAATGGGGAGGAAGAAAGGGGGAGAGGGAGGTTGAAGCGGAGCTGGTTTTGGGGGAGGAGAGAGAGAGAGAGATTTCTAAACTGAACTGAATTTTTCTCTTTCTGGCTATAAGGATGGCATATGACAATACGCATCACACTCAATTGATAACCTGTTTATACGTGCAGAAGTGTTTTTAAGTGTAACAATTTCACAAGAAACTAGTTAACTGTTTCTGCTTCTCAAGTTGTGCTCAACCTGGACGTAGAAACAATCCGGAGCTTCTGGATGCTTTTGACAATTAAACGTTCGGATTTATATTTGATGTCTTGCACAGATCAGCGGAAACAGAACATGGACTGGTGATACCGACCACAGATGTTGATAGTTAAACCCCCACCAATAAAAGCTGTCTTGCTTTCAAATGTTACAACTCTATATCAATTTCACTGCCAATATTTGGTCTCAACCAAAAAAACACTAAAAAACAAAAATCAAAGATCTCATATACGTAATTTCATCCGAATTTGAATTTGAAGAATCTCTTTATACACAAACGAATTTTCTAGATTGTAGGAAGAATCAAAAGAATGTATATGTCGGTTACTGCTTTTTTTGTTTTCGGAAATGGTGGTGATGACGACGGTCGTTGGTTTTGTAGAGATCATAAGGAGCCCATAGATAATCAACTGGGCATGGCGTCCTCCCATCAAGCCTTGCCCATGGCTTCCCCTTGCCGCTCCAGTGAAGCAAACTGACAGGACCTGGATGCAAAGACCTGCAATTACTCACCACATTATCCCCACCAAGCCCATGCTGGTTCCATCTATGATCAATCGCCTCAACATCTCCACCAAAAACCAACAGAAACGGCGGAAGAGAACCCAATTCGTAAATCCTCCTCTGTTTCTGAATTTCCATCCATTTCTCGATCTTTCTCGTGTAGTCACCCTCTCTCCACTGCACCAAATCCATCACCATCACACCCGTGTTGAAATAGCAAGGTCTTTTCCCTGCAAATACCTCGGAAAACTCAGGGTCGGACCAAAACTCATCGGAAAAGTAGTTGATGAAGTTTGCGTGACAATATTCCGGAGCTCCGATTGCTCTTGACCCGGTTAGAGAAACACCCCACAGCTTCTGAATGTCGTCAACGACAATGATATCGGAGTCTAGATAGATTACACGTTCAACGCAGGGCTCAAGTATATCGGCCAAGTAGCTTCTTGCATAGTTTAATGGGTTATCAAGAGCCCGACGAATCGACGATGATATTAGATTGTTGACTATGGTTTCCTTGAAGGTGTAAACTTTGAAATTCAGAGAAGGGAACGTTGAACGGACAATCCGGGTAAGTTCAGGCACAGTCAACAAGCTGGAATCGGAGGAAATGAAGTGAAAGAATACATTTTCAGGGCAAGAAGCATGCTTGAGAACCGAATGAACAGCCGCAACAGAGCCCCTCAAGTACTCCAAATCGATAGTCATGGCGATGTGAACAAGCGAAGGGTCGCATGCAAATAGCTTAGACTTTCCGGCCAGGACGACGGCGCACTTGGGTTCATTTTGGTACTCCGGTGCCTCTGAGAACTGCAAATACCTGCCCAATTCAATGTGTGCTTCGTTGGGAAATGATCGAACTGCATTGGTAGAGGATAGAAGCGCGAACACTAGAATGATCAGAGCACAAATAGCTCTAGGAAGAAACATTAAATCAGAATAATATCAACTGGGATTGTGTAATTCTTTCGAACCAATATATATATACAAAAGGCTTATAACAATGGGTGAAAATGTGAAATGAAAGTGGAAATAGAACAGAAACAGAGAAACCTTCTGGATCTATTATTACAAGGGAGACCCGAAACTTCTTGGGAATGGTCAAAACGCGTACAAGAGGCAGGAGGGAAGCCAAACACGTCTTGGCTGGCTCCTCTGACTGGTAGACCTCCTGGAATTTTCTTCTTAATTTATTCTATTTTCTACGAAATTGAGGCGGACCTTTTCGGGTTTTCGTCATGCGAGATCACATGCTGAACAGATCCCATTTACGCGTTGATCATGTGCTCTCTCTGTCAACAGATTATAATAATATAATGACCCTCTTAATTATAATGGTTTTGGTCTTACGTTATTATGTCATGCCCCTCTCTCTCTCTCTCTATAGCGAGTAGCGATTGAAATTGAAAAGTGGGCAGGGACAGGGTCAAGTCTAAAAAGTTGACTATTTGCCATGGACGTCTTTTCAATATCTGAGGCATCCCATGAAAGTGTATACAATTAGATTATGCCATGTGGTATAAGTTTTTACGAAACCCATGCTCAGCTGTCCGCGTTCCCAAATTATTATTTAGAAACGTGGACAGCTGAGAGCATGCTGCATGCAATCTTTTTCTTTTTTTTTTTCTTTTTTTTTTTATTCTTTCTTTGTATTTTCTCCTTTAGTTTTTATTTCTTTTCTATTTTTATTTTTATTTTTAAGTAATGCTGATTTGATAGAATGATGTGGCATATATGAGGGACATGCGGCGGGCACTGAAAAGCTTTGAAGTGGCAGATCGTTAAGTTTTTTTGACTAAATATGGAAGGAAAGACTAAAAAAGACAATCAAAAAATTTTAGATACTGCTTCTAATATTTTTAAAATCGAGGTAGTTATCTGATAAAATGGCAAATCACAAATATATATATATATATATGAATTTTACATACATTTTAAACACATGCATGTTTAATAAATTGAGTTAAAAAATAAAAAATTCTAGCCCAATTCAAAGAAAATCTTTATCCGAATTACAAACCTTTATGTTGGAAATTAATGGAATGTGCACATGGAAATGATACATGGGTTACAGGGTTAGTAGAGTTTAAAATCTTAATTGGGACCAAATAATAGTTGTTAAAACAATTTTTGAAATTAGTTTGTTTATATATCGAGTTTGTGGTTTGAGAATGTTTAACCGCCTCCCCCTACCTTTGGAACTAGTCAGGCGGTTAGTGATTCTTTCCAATCGCTTACAAAAACAGTTAAACAGTTAGCAGTTATTGAACAGTTAATAATTACCCGCCTTTTCAGCCCTCCATTAAAGTTAGAACTTGATGTTGAATTCAAAAACAAAAGATGTATAAACTTCTGAGGCACGTAAAGACATCTTTAAAGAATAATTTGTCCCCTTTGGGTACACAATTTGCTGTTTAGGTTCTTGACAAATCTTCCCCACGATATAACAAAGCCTTGGTAGAACTCCGCAAGCAGCAAACTTACAAGTTCTCTTCAATTCTCCTAAAACCATATAAGGATGCAAAGGCTGAAAATTGTAAAGGAGATAAGTAGATAACTTCTAAAACACAAATCTCATCCTTTATATATATAGAAATACTAGATATTACATTTTTATTTGACAAGCGTCTCAGAATGGTAATGCGACAATTTTAACCAATCTTTATATTGGGTTTTTTTTTTTTTTTTTTTAATCCAATCATTAGTAATGACTACCACATTAGTATTGTAAAATACTTATTAAAAAAAATTGTAGCTTCTTACCTTACTCATATATATATATAGAGAGAGAGAGAGAGAGAAGGGTGAAGAAACGTAAACCGAAAGTAACTCATTTCTCGTAAACCTTTTGAGGTGGAAATGTTTGGGTGTTTGATTTTTAGATGTTTAGATATTCAATTTTTTAAAATCTAAATTCAACTATAATTTACGAGTAATGTTACACATTATCCCCTTGTCCTCATTTTGTCCTCTCAAAATTGATGTGGCTCTTAAAATCACAATTGGATCAAAATCCAATAGTCATATATCAAAAATTCAATGGTGATTTTAAGAGCCACATCAATTTTGGGGGGGACAAAAGGAGGATAAAGGGATGATGTGTAGCATTACTCATAATTTACTATGGGAATTCCAGGGCAAAATAAAGTTGAAAAATATGTTTAGATGATTTGACTTACTGAGACAAAATTAATAAAAATTTGATAAAATCTAATTCCTTTTTAGGGTTAAATGCAAAATTTCTCCCTATGGTTTGCAAACTTTATTTGTTACCCCTTCAGTTTTACTTTTTATCATAGGTGGTACATGTACTATGGGAAAATATGCAAATGGTACTTCCGTCTATTTTTTCATCCAAAACTATCAGAAATCCACGTCAGCGCCACGTGGCACTATTCAAAATGCGACACGTGGCCATGTTTTTTTTTTTAAAAAAAAAAAATGGTAGAGCCACCCTTTTTGGGCCACAAGAGGGTGGTTCGGCCACCCCCAAGGCAAAACTCTCAAATTTTTTTGCTTCCCGTTTTGCCCTTGGGGTGGCCGAACCACCCCTATGGGCCGTGGGAGTGGTTCGGCCACCCCCAGATTGGCCAGTTTGGGGGTGGCCGAACCACCCTGTGGCCTACGGGGGTGGTTCGATCACCATCAAATTTTTTTGCTTCCCGTTTTGCCCTTAGGCTGGCCGAACCACCCCAAGGCAAAACCCTCAAATTTTTTTGCTTCCCGTTTTGCCCTTGGGGTGGCCAAACCACCCCAAATCGGCCACAGGGGTGCTTCGGCCACCCCCAAGGCAAAACCCTCAAATTTTTTTACTTCCTGTTTTGCCCTTAAGGGTCGCCGAACCACTTAAAAAATATATTATAGCCACGTGTCGTATTTTGAACGGTACCAAGTGACGCTGATGTGAATTTCTGTTAGTTTTAGATGGAAAAATAGACGTAAGTACCATTTGCATCTTTTCTCATTGCACATGTATCACCTATGATAAAAAGTAAAACTGAATGGATAAAAAATAAAATTTGCAACCACAGGAAAAAAGTATGTAGTTAACCTGTATTTTTAAAAAATTACGAATAACAATAAATACCAATAGAATTTGTTTTTAAAAAATAATGCACCCAAACATCCCAGCTAATCCATTATTCTCTCTTTTCAATTCAAAAAAGTCAAAACTCCATTATTTATACTAACAAAAAAACTTTCTTTATGTTTTCCTCCCAAAAAATTCTACGTCTCATCAACCCATTCTTTTCTCCTTTCACCTCTAACAAAAGTTTGCCAAACCGAAAAATAACTAACTAAAAACAAAAAATTGTCTTAAACCAATAATTAATAGTATAGAAAAATGGGGCAAAACAACTGTACTTCGTTTTATATTCTCAAGTCAAAGTCTATACCACCCCATGTATTTAACGTAAGCGCTTATATTTCTGACATCTACATGCGCAGAACAGCACTCGGGTAAGAGTGACTACATAAAGTCCAGTTCAGTACTTGGAAAGTTGGAATGTTTTGAAACCCTATCAATATACTCTCTTCCTCAATGGAAACTGAAGTTCTAGAATCAGAAGAACATGACTACCACATGAGAGAGAGAGAGAGCATATACATGATATTTCAAAGAGCAGAAACCACCTTTCTAAGACCTAGTACTCATGCTGCGAGAACAAGGAACTCGGAAAGGAGTGACCCCTTCACTGAAGCACATATCAACATTTATATGATCATACTGCTTTCTGCAGCCTGGGCATCGCCCATCTGCCTCAACAATTCTTTTGTGACAGAAAAGGCAAAGCCGAAATCCACATGAACATGGCAGAAAGCTGGAGTCTGTAACGTCTAAATCCTCATAGCAGATAGGACATGAAGAAGGTTGGGACATGATGCTTTGCCATGCCCACGTGATGGCTCCACGGCCACAATGCCATTCTGATTTCGTTGAACAACTGTGCTGCTTGGAGAGAGTCGGCAGAGTCGGAGGACGGAAAGCATCATCAGGTCTCCATGCCCGTGATTCAGGTACCACTTTGCTGCTCTCTGCATCCAAAAAGCCCACTCCAGGATTACTGTCAGATACTCCAGTATTACAAGATTCACGCCTAGTTTCAGGTTCGTCAGGAGCCTCTGAAATTGGGTTATGCTGATTGTCCTCTGCATTCAAAGCATCTGCAACAGCCTCCCAGTCATCCAGGCACCCATCATCCTCTTCTTCCTCGCTGAAAGTTCCAGAGCAACAACCACTGCTCGTGCTACTGCTGCTGCTGCTCCCACTAAGACCCTTACTTGAGTCATTGTGATCCAAACTGCTTCCAATTGGGATGTTCATCAGGGACTCCAACTCACTGTTATGGATGCTGGAGCCCTGCCCCTCATTCTCCTCTCCTCTTGACCTTATTTCCAAATTGTCCAGTGATCCACTCTGCAAATTGGGTATTTGTGTGTGTGATGGGTGAGACTCACCCCTCCCATTTGAATCCACCTTGCATCCCTTGCTCTTGACTGCATTACAACCACAAGTCCATTATGAACAAATGGAATAGTGCAAATGGTAACTTTAATCAGTTTTGCCAAGCTAATCCAGAAACCCTATCTTTATCACACATCTTTGTCTCCTAAAAACATAAAAGATCATAAACTCACTAGTTCGCTTCACAACTAGGACTGAGCTTGTCACCAACTGAATTAGAGAATATGATCAGCTTCAAGGGACACTCTAGAACGTTGACCAATCTTCTCTCTCCTGAACTTAAGGCAGTAGCCAAAGTCGTTTGAAACAAAATTTTATCCTCTATTTGACAGAGGAAATGCGAGAAAAAATAAAATAAATAAAAAAAGGTGAAAATTTAGAACTCAGAAATTCCACACTCCTAGAATTTGGTGTTTCAGACATCTATCGTGATAAAAAATAAAAATAAACAAAAAAATAAATAAAAAAATCCCTGTCAAATATTGTTGTGAATAGAAGCCAAAGAGACTGCCTTAGTTAAACATTCTGAAGAAAAACACGCAAACAATAACACACAGTTATACCGTTATTCATATTTCATTCTACATGGTTCTTCCACGTCCATGAACAGAGTCTAGAAAACAAAAATACATATCTCCTACAGAAAACATATGAAACAGCCATGGTATCGTGCCTAGATTTTCGAAAGTTGCCTATTCCCTAGTCAATGTCTACATTGAAACACAATGCAAGCGTCAGGACAACTAATTAAGAGCCATATTCTTGGTTTTTAATTTCCAAGAAGAGAGATCTCACATTAATTAAGCCAATAGTGCCATTGCAACATCATTTGAATGAGCCCCAAAAAATACCAAAGTAAAAAATACTATTATTTTATTAACCAACCAAATCAAAAAGGAATTTCTAAGGGAGTTGATAGTTCAATTCAAGATAAAATCAACCACATTACCTCTATTATTCAAGTTAGATCCACATAAATATGCATCTATCAAATGTTAATTTTTTTAATAAAAAGAAAGATAAGAGACACCGTACATAGGCGTACCTTGAGAAACAAAAATAAAGAAAGCTTTCGAAGTATTCAGAAAACAAAAAATTGCTGTAAAAAAATTAAAAGAAAAGAAAAAGATATCAAAGGCGTACCTTGAGAAAGCCATTGCTCGCGTCGAACATCGAGCTTGCACTGCTTCAGTTTCTTGTTGGTCTGTAGAATCAAAACACAATCAGAACGAGCTCCGATTATTCAAAAAAGAAAAGAAAACCACAATCACATTATAAAGAAAAACACGGTTAACCTCCAGTTCCGTCGCCGGGATAACAGAGAAACACGAAAACGAAAAATGAAACCGAGATACCAAATAAAATGTCTCAAAATAAATTTTTATTTTCCCCGGCATTTTCTAGGCAACCAAACAGGCAATTAGGAGTTTGGTGATATATACCCTGTTTTTCTTGCTGTGGTCTCTGGGGACCGCAACGGAGACTGAATCAGAACCCATGGAGTTCATGGACGACGAAGAAGAATAACGATTAAAAACGAATTGCCAAAAGCCCTAATTTCAAAATCTCAGAGAAACAGAGGATAGGGAGGGAGTGGATATTACGAAAGCCCCTGTTTCTGCGCTCTCTCTCTGTGTCACTCACTTCCTATTCTTCGACGCCCCAAATATTCAGCCTTATTACCCTGTTTTATTTGTATTTCGTTTCTCTGTAGCAGATTCAGTTACCATAATACCCTTGAGATGTGACTTATTTACAACTCCCTTTTCGCATAGATAAATGTTAGACATCCCAAAACACTTTTTTTTTTTAAATTTAATTTCAACATGATCTGTCACAGTCTCATGAAATTGTGGCACGCTTTTCAAAATAATAGATCTAATAAGATTGTGACACATCATGTTAGAATCAAATTTTTTTTAAAAAAAAGTGTTTGAATGTCTTGCATTCTTCAAAGAAATATCATAAACTGTGTTAAAAGAAATTTCATCTATTTAGTTTATTAAACTCACATTTATTCTTAAAAGCATATGATTTTTATGTATATTTTAAAAAATAAATATGAGAATATCACATGTTCTAAGAACAAATATCAATTTAATATACGTAAATTGTAATTTTATCCCTCGTCATGTCATATTTTATGACACCGAGTCGATGAATGAAATTGTTTCATCTCGTTTTGATTCCATGAAATCAAGTTGAGCACCCGAAGAAAAAATAAAAATAAAAATGGTTTCAATTTTTGTTTTAATAGTTTTAACTTTAGGAAGAAATAATAGTTTTTTCATGGCATTAAGGGTATTTTGGTAATAGCGAAGGTTTATATGGTTATTCTGTTTTTTAGGATTAATTCTACCTGCTGGCCTAGCTGAAATGGCGTGACAAAGGAGGCATGCCGAACGTGGAAGCCTCATCGAGGAGGCCGTTGCATTTTGGCAAGAACACGTGGACGGCCAGATACCACAGATCGGCGTATGAGTATCAAGACTGGGCCCGCTTATAATTTTGTCTTTTATCATCGCCGTTGGAGGGCCCCGATTCCTGATGGTTGTGGACCAAATTCTCTACAGTGTGTGTAGAGTGTTTGAAGCAATTACCAACCAAAAAATATCTGACCCAAATAAAAAAAAAAAAAAAAAAAAGAACAAAGATATATCGACTATATATATATATATATATATATATATTTTTTTTTGGTTAAAACTGTACTCCAGGACTTCGTTATCTAAGTCACATCTTGCCAATAAAATTGTTCGGACAATTTTTTTTAATTTTTTTTTTAATTTAATTTATTAAACTGGCGTCTATTTTAAAATATAATTCTGATATATATTTTTAATAATATTAACAGATTGCATACATTTTAGTTCTCCCATGCTCTAATTCAGTACAATTTTTTTTTTTTTTTTTTAAAAAACAAGGAACTTCCACAGCCAAGTACAAGAGATCTAAGAGATTGAACAAGCATCAATTGCAACCGAATCAATTTTAATTACTGGAGTTAACTTTGTTTATTTTTTTTATTTTTTTTTACAACACAGATCAATTAAAAAAAAATCAATACTAGTTAGCACATCAACCTGAGCTGAAATACAACGTTTAGACAATAAAACTGGCTTAACACCTAAAATTTATGGGGTTTGAATTGTTATTTCCAGAAAAATGAGGAAATACGCGTATCCCGGGCTCAAAGACGAGATACATACGAGCATCATGATAACAACTGGATATCTAACCTGGATCCATCATTTGACACAGTTAAATGTGGGCTTAGAGAGAGAGAGAGAGAGAGAGAGAGAGAGGAGAAATGCTCCTATCTACAAAAAGAGCAATGGCAAAACAAATCTATTTGTACAGAATATTTATGCATCTCAACCCTATTTACATGATGGCTTAAATAAATGCCCACTAATTTGACTTCACAGCATGATATATTCCCGAGCCATCCCCCCTTCAGTAGTCATTTGGCAAATAGCTGTAGGTATAGGAGTACAACAAGACAATAACGAGAGTGATGTTGCCTCATTTTATCACGCCAAAGACCTATAGACATGTAAAAGCAGGATAAGTCTCCAATTATTATGTGATGCTTTGGAAGAACTCCTCATTATTCAAACAGTGAATCTCATGTCTACCTTGAGTGCTTTTTACTCAAAACCAAGTGGCACAGAAAGGACTACGATGAGGGTGATAAGAATCTGCGGAACCGTTGTACTCTTGCCTCGTTACGACACGGAGAAGTGCTTTTTGACGAATTTCTTCTATACCTTCTAGGACGGAAGAAGAAATCCTCTGTGTCCAGAACATAGGAGATCTGCCACATGATACTTCAATAAGTATGAAAACCAGCACAAGCAAACTACACACACATGCATAAAATATGCACATAATTTTTCTAGTTTTATTTTACTTTTCATTCATTGATTTAGAAGAAACCATTCTCAACAACAGAAGGATACTCACTTCAGAAAAGAGAAAACACAAAACAGGCAGGTTACATGCCATCCGATGCCATTAATCATTAAACAACACTTGAGATGGGATGGCCTTATTAACTAATATGTTTTTACAAAAGAAAGCTCATTTAATCCTGCGTGAAGGACATTAATATGGGAAATTAAATAATTAAAAAGAAAAAAAAGGGAAGAGGGAAACAATTTTCTCAATGGAACCACCTCTATCTTTTTCTTTTTACCCTCCATTTCTGTTTAGTACCTCCATCTAAGGGACTCGATGCCAAAGAATGCTTGAATATGCCCTTTAATAATTTCAATTCTTCAGAGTATTACTTTGTTGATACCAAATAATATTATCACTGTAACCTACGTCGATACTAATAATTTTATATCACTTTCAAAAAATTTAAACTATTAATACAATTGACTTCCTGCTTCAAATCATAAAAGCCTGCAATATTTGTGCCTAGTGACTTTTACAGCAAACATAAAATAGCAATGGGAATTTCGAAAAAGAGCAACATTAAATGACATACATTAAATGACATGTAAGATAATATAAGAAAGCAGACATTATTATTGATTTACTATTTCATTGTAGATACCTTCGACGAATTGCAAGTTATCTTACACTCCAAACCATTGACTGCATCAATACCCTCCATGCCCATGCATAACGCAGAATAGTCATCTAGGCTGGCAAGTTTTCGCTTGTTTCTGCAAGTAGTAATAATAACCAAGAAGTTACACCCTACTGATTAACAAGATTTAAAAAACCACCATCTTGAAATCAGAGCAGATTTGTAGCATATTTAAGCTTCTTTCTGCAAATATCAACAAGCAGTGAGTTACACCCTGCTTTATTAACAAGATTTCAAAGAACACCATCATAAAATCAAACTCAAACTACAAAAAGGGCTATATACATGTAACCTGAATGTCTGCAAATTGAAGAAAAAGAAAAATTGGCCCCACATAATAGAAGCATGAATATAATTTAGTCTCGACCTATTATGTTTCCTCGGACAAAGATAATATTGGCCACCAACCAAATGCTTATATTTTCCTTCTCTTTTTGTGTGTGTGTTGTGGACCAGTGTTGGGGGGGTGGCTTGGAAAAGGCATACAGAAAAGATTATTTGAAATCACTAGACTAGAAGACTATTATATTACCAGAGCAAAATATTGGACGATCTTGGACAATGTAAAAAAAAAAATATTGATAAGCACAATTTATTATAAAGCGCAACCCAAGTACATAAGAAATATACAAGAGAAACCCATAGCTAGTAGAAGAAAAAACATCAAGAAAAACATGAAAGGTAGAAATGTTTAAGTCCACGGCAGCTGTCCAGTGATCCTCTACCGTCCGTTCATAGTCTTCAAAGCTCTGATCATTTCACTCCCTCCAAATACACCACATAAGGCAAGATGGAACCGTCTTTCATATAATATTGTTCCAACTTTTACCAAAAACCCCTATCCAGCAGGCAAAAAGATCTACTACTTGACGAGGCATAACCCACAGCAACCCTACAAGGCTAAAGATGGTATTCCCTATGGGATCTCATTGAGAACCCAGCAGTCTAACAGTACCCTCTAATTGGAGCAAAGAAAAGATACATTACTGAAATGTGTAAATCTGAACTGCAACATTAGTACCTTTGCAGCATAATGCTGTGTGGCTCCTTTTTCCCAGGAAAGACTGACAGATAATCATTATACAGATAAGCTGCAAAATTAGGATCCATGGAAACTGCAAACACCTCAGGCTTTTGACTCAGACAGTCCATGAGCTGGATGGACAGCCGGGAGGTGGCAGAGGACTGCATAAAGGACAAATAGATGACATGAATAAAATAGTAATCTATTATTGAAGCAGATAGGACATGCAATTATGGTTTGGAGAGGGATTAAGCACCAAGGACTTACACATTCCAAACGATATATGTTCTCCTCATGAAGGAGGACACAAGCATTTTCATAATATACAGAATCAACTGACTTCCCAGGTTTCCGGGATTGTTCGTACTCGTATAATTGAAGAAGTTTATTGTCTATCTCATCAGCCGCAACAGTTTGAAGCTGCAGCAAGAACTACAATTCAGAATCTTGGCCAATAAACAAGGGATGGACTAAGTGAAAAGAGATGTGAGCAAACCTGTTTTACTAATTTATAGATTAACTTGTCCAATGTGAATAACACATATGACTGGTTTCCAATGATAGCTCGGCATTCATCCTCAAATTTTGCATTATCAGCAGATCCATCAAGTAAATTGTACAGTGAACTCATAAATCTGCAAAACATACGTATAATGCAGCCAAAGTTAATATGCATAAGTAATTATTTTAAATAGAACTAAAGATGCAGCATTATAGTACCTGAAATAGAAATCTGGAGAACTAGCATCATTTGACGTTCTCCACTTCATTTCAGCACCCGTTGAATTCATTTTTGCTGATGAAACCCTTTCATAAAGTATCTGGCGAATTCAAAGAGGGTACATACTCTTGAGCACACTGAGAAAACAAACAAATAGGTATTTTACCAACACTAAATAATAATGTTTTCTTACTTGATGAAGCCTAAAAAGTACAAAAAAATCGTCATTCCCATAAAAAACTCGAGAATCTCTTCTTTCTTTGTCAAGAAACGACGCTGGCACGTGCTTTGCAAGAGGCTTCACAGACAAAAGGAACCGTTCTGACATTGGCAGCATGCCATCCCCTCCAGCAGCATGTCCATCAACCATCACCTCAGCCTCACCTTCACTCTCAGCCTTGCCATCCACTTCATCATGTTCTGCATCTTCCTCTTCATGCTCATCCCTGGAACACTCATCACCACCAGACTCACTGCCCGAGACATCTTCACCAGCCTCAGAAACATTTTCACTGTCCTCATCATCAGCATCCGCATCATTTTCTCCTCCAGCATCCTGACAATTTATCTCCTCTCCATTCCTGGCATGGTATTGCCTGCTTTGTTTTGTCTTAGGCATAGCCAGCTCACCAGAATCTCCAAAGACAACAAAGTTATCTTCCTCAAAATCACCGTTAGGTGATAACTCACCCTCTTCTTTTTCAATTTTTGAGGGCCTAACAGATGCTTCAAGACATCTGTTAACATTGGTGCCTTCTGTAATCACTCCATTTGCCAATAAAACTGGTTTGGCACCATCACCTGCCTGAAGCACCAAAGAGATGCATACTAACATATTATCGTCAATAAAATAAACACCCCTTTTAAACCCCCAAAAAGAAAAAAGAATATCTATGATATTGATGTCATATACTTTAGCGAAGGCAAGCAGACTTAGAAAATTGCCAAAACGTAAGCTCATACCTCTGATGAAGGTATAGCACCGGCATTAGCTTTGGATACTTGGTCGTCTTGACTGACAGTATGACTAAGTCTGGATGGAGTTGCACCACACCCTTGAATTTTAAAAATAAATAAATAAATAAAAAAATCCCAGTATCAGCATAATTAAAACTTCAAAAAAAAAAAATCCTAAAAAAACTAGGGCATATGAAGGACACGAATTTTGGAATTAACCTTAAAATACATACCTGAAGTCACTTCCAAGATGATTTTGCCATGACTAATTTCTGCTCCAGTTGCAAATGATGCATTTGAATTGGCTACTCGTTCATCTGGTGTGTTTAATCCTGACATTTTATCAGTCACATCTATATCCTTCTGCTCTTTTTCTGGCCAAAGAGTATTACAATTTGTATCATCTCTACGGACATGATCCACATCAAGATACTTATTTTCTTTAGTTAAGTCTCCATTTGCTACAGTCCTGCAAACATTCTCATTAATAGCAGCTTTTGGTGGCTTAGAATTCATTATA
The DNA here is from genome assembly GCF_958979055.1 of Alnus glutinosa. NCBI lineage: Eukaryota > Viridiplantae > Streptophyta > Magnoliopsida > Fagales > Betulaceae > Alnus > Alnus glutinosa. Next base: position 35,475,059 of record NC_084887.1, on the reverse strand, counting down.
ATAGCATCACCACCAGGACTTCCATCACTTTCTCCTATGCTTGATGCAGTACAATTCATAGGACGAAGCTTAGATTTTCCAGCATCTTCAGTACCCTCTACACCATGAAGTCGAGGAGGAACACCAAACATTGGCTCCAAGAAGGTAGTCCAAAGTCTCATAACCTTATTAAACTGTTCTTTGGTTGAGCAAACCTCTTCACATGAATATTGGACAAGTTTATACAAGTCTTCATGAATGCTGATATCAGAGAATTCAAATTCCATATGTGGAACTACGGGTTGCCTGTTTCCAGCAGCAATAGCCAGAAGAAAATCATTCTCTTTTTGCTTTGTCTCCTTCAATTCCTTGATCTCAGCCACCAAATCTGTATATTAGAAAAGAAGGAACTATTAGAATAGGAGAGCTGATGCAACAATAGTTTCTTTGATGAATAGATACAACAATAGTTATAATAAGAAACAAATATAAGCAGTTTCTTTCTATAAAAACGGAAGATTTGCAATCCAGCTTTATATTAAAGCTCACTTACATCTTGTGCTCAAGTTCTTCGAATCTTGTTGCTTGAAATAGAAGCTGCGGTGATCAAGTGACTTATAGTGATTTTTAGCATATACTTCAGCCCAAACCTTGTTAAAATCAGAGCGGCATCTTGTCCACTCCTCTTGCTTTTGCTTTAGGCGAGTTAAGATAACAGGCTGTGCGACAGATGGATTTTTTCGCAAAATATCCATCACATCAAGCCCATGGTCACCATATAAACGTTCAATACACCTTAGATTTAGAGCTGCAACAAGAAGAGGGTGAAAAAAGCCTAGTCAGAAACAAACACAAGTATGAATCTCAAACAACAGGAAGTAAAATAAGTCTTCAAATTTTATTGGCCAATATTTAGCTAGTAAATACAAACCAGTGAAGTGATCTTCAATATGGAAAGGAGTCTCCAGATTGACATTATTTTCATTGATGCTGTTCAACAATTCCTCCACGCGCTTAGCAGCTGAACTGACAGACTCTAACAACATGTCCAGCTCAAATCTAAAGTATTAAAAAAAAGAAGAAGAAAAAAAAGACAACAGAATTATCAAGTTCCATTCTTGGAAAGGTGAATAACAATACTCATAAAAAGCAGACAATGCATTAATAAGAAAATGGAGAAATTCAGTGAAGAACTACATCAGATCTCAAAATCTCATCTTCAAACTCCTTTTCATCCCGAATAATATTTAAGTGCCATAAATTCAGATGCCAACATAGATAAATACCCCATAAAACATATCAAATTCTAGATTACGAAATAACACGAAAATCCAGGACTGAGGAAGATCTACTATCAAGTCTTTTACCTATCATCTTCACATCTGAATAGACTTTCTTCATACTGATTTCTACGCATATGTTTAAAAGAGTAGTCCTCACTACCAGAAGTCACTGATACCCAATGATCATTCAATACTTGAGCACCAAGCTCTGACCTCTGGCTTGCAAAAGGTATTGGATACTGCAAAGGGACAAGCACCGAAGAGTTAAGCTTCATTAAAGAAGTAATTTATTATGTCTACAAGAAATCATATATACAAAAAAATAATAATTAAAAAAATAAAAAATTACGTCTTCTGGCAGAAGCCTATAGCTGGGGGTACAACGTTCACAACTGGAGAGGTCAAGCTCTTGAATGGATTTATACAAATACTTCTCCCTTGATCTTTCCTTTTCTTTAGCTCCATCAGTTTCGCGCTTCTGCTCTTTATCTCTCTCCTCTACCTTCAGCGATCTGGGAATATGGCCATCACTACCCAGTGATTCTGCAATCAACGGGTTAGTTACATCAGATTTTACAAAATATCAGAAGAACAAAAAAAATCGGGAAAAATCATCTAGGAGGTTAATTATGCCATTTAAAAGAGCAAAATGTTCCTCCAATTACAAATATAAGTACAGTGCCAAGAGATTAATGAAATCTATAATTCTACGACAGAGAAGAAGGGAAGGATATGCCGTTTTACTTACTTTTGCTAATAACACCAGCAAGAAACCCATCTGCAATAAAATACTGGTCAGAAACAACCTGATGGATAAGGACCTAAGTGAAAATATCATAACTAAAGGCAATATTCAACAATTACCAATATTCTCACAGCGCTCCAAGAAATCATTTAACCCCCCCATAAGATCCGGATATTTTCCAAGTAAATCAGTCACCTGAAATGGACAGATTTTGAAACAAGATAACTTTAAACAAGTGGCAACAGATTTTGTAATTAACTCGTACCAGCAATGGTCAATTATCAGATTGCCAACTAGGAGTGAAGACAACAGCTATTTTAACAATCAATACAGCTTTATGACTTCTACAGGACATTTACCAACAATTTGGTGTCTACATATAAAAACTAGAAAAATAAGTGACAACTCTGCAACACAACTGTTAGAATGCCAGATATTTAAGAGAGATTCTACTCTATTACTCAATTACAATTCAAGCAACCAACTGTAGTATCTTGATAATATAATCATTAATTTAAATAAAATTCAACAGTTTGGGGCGAAGTCATTTTTAAAATTCTGATGAACCACAATATTGTCCTCAAGAGAGTGGTCAATTATACACCAAGAAATGCAAAAACGGAGGAAATAAGTCATGAATATGACGCTTTATAGTTTGGTATGCTGAGCTATTAAATATTTTGCGATTGTCTAGGTTTCTGCATTTTATGCCTTTTCTGCAGCTAAAGACATTTAGCATTTCAGAAAAAAAAAAGACATTCTTCTAGTAATTCAAGAGGTATATAGATGAACTCTGTTGTTTTGGTTACAGCTTCCAAAAACAACCATATAAAACTGACTGCCCTGCAGAACATCCTATTTCTAATTAAAACTCCTAAGAAATTTAGCTAACATTTAACAAGACTACTAAGCGTTTAAAAAAAAAAAAAAACACTTACAAACATAATGAACAAAAACTTATACAGGGAGTAAAATGTTGAACAAAATAACTAACCTATGATAAAGTTGTAACATCTAATATCATTAACCAAACTAGAAACTGTAGTTAAGAGGTAGAAGCAGATGACAAAATATGTGTTAAAGGTGCGCTCTATGTGATTTTAAAAATCTGGAATAATTGCACAAGATGGTGTAAGACATACCAGATTTTGTAAATCATTCCTTTTAATTATTCCATTGCTATATATATGAAGGCACTTCAAGAATGTCTGGTAGTCATCTGAACTGCCCAACTTCTCCTTAACTTTCTCAAAGAAAATGAATCCTTGGTTGCACATGCCTGGCATGAAAATAATAAACCAGAAAATCATAAAGCTGACATATTTATGTTAATTTCACTATAAGCCCCTTTTTTAGGAACGACCAGATATCAGTAATGACCTATTATTTTCAGTTCCACTGTCAATGTCCCAAGATCCCAATTAAATATTAGACTAAGAAAAATTAACAAGTATGCCTAGTAAGGTTTCCTCCCGCACATACATAACATTTCCTCATATAATGTATATTCCAGTGAAGTTTAACAAACACATAATGGATAACACAATGCAGACATTGCCTTTCACAGTTTAAGGATAATCAATAGTATACATCTAAATAGATTATTGACATTGACTAGCAAACCCTACGTCAGCCCAAACCAAAGATGACCAAGTATAAAAAATGACAGTACATATCATAAGCATATCATGTGATATGTAACAAAATGACAACTGCTGCTTCAAGTAAAAGCCAGAAAATCAAACTACACAACCATAATATGCAACAAATATAGATGCAAGCTTGTACTTGTGATTGTTCAACCAAACACCATTATTGACTCACTCTTTAAGCTATCATTGTCATCATAAGGAGTAAAGTTTGCATTTATTCCAAATCCTTCAATCTTCCTGCCAGATTTTCTTTTGTCAGGAAAGCGCTGCAAGTTGGAGTCCCTGTTGTTATCATGATCAGGTTCTCTATCATCCTGATCACGGTTTCTCCTATCCCTGCTGTCCTTCTCAGAACGTTTTCTCTGCTCCTTATGCATTTTCACCGTTGCTTTGTCGTCATCTAGCTCGGGATGATCAATACTAAGATCACGATCGACATGGGAAGTATCAATCCTATCCCGTCGAATACGATGCTGAAAGAAGTAGATTTCTTTGATCACCATTAAGAATTGATTGAAAAGAATAAAAAAGGGGAAAGGGAAAAAGGAAGGCATAAAAAATAACCTTGTCCACATGCATTTGCCGCAACGTGGGTGTGGCAGAGCTCCGCTCAGTGAGGCGCTGAAATGAGTTTTGGATAGGTGGTGGAGCATTATGTGCAGTATCGGGCAGAAATCTTGTGAACTCATCCAGCAAATCTGGATGATCATCAAAAAGAGCGGCAACCTGAAAATTGATCAACAAAAACCACCAAGATACTAAAAGTAAAAAACCACTAACTGTCCGATAAAGTAAAACAGCAGAACAACAAACAGAGCCATAACATTTACCTCACTGTAGACCTCATTTATGTCCTTGTGCTCCTTTCGGTACATATTCAAAATGTCAAGGAATGCTTTATAAACATGTTCATTATTTTGAAAGCGTTTCTGTAGGAAAAAAATTCATCAATAAACTGCTAGGAACTACAATTTAGTTAAAATTCAACATCAAAACGATATTTTCACCTTTATCTTGTTCACAAAGCTAATAGCTTCTTGAAATTCAACCGTCTTCTTTGGTGGAGGAGCCTCGTCGTCATCAAGTGTTATCTCATACCCCTTTGGCAAGAAGGTGTTAAACCCAAAAATCAACCTGTTATGCCCTTTAAATAAATCCTTCACTCTTGCAATGACACCAACAGTATCAGTTCTGCAAGAGACAAAACAATGGGATAAGCTGTTAACTTTCAGATGCAACATTCCATTAATCAAAGAAAAAAACTTCATAGGTGCAATGTATCTACCTTTGGGCCTTAAAATCTTTCATGACCTCAAGGAACGTGTCATATTTTTCCCTTTGGTCTTGAAACATGTCCTTCACTTCCTTGAGATAGGTTAAGGCATCACTGGTTGTTAGTTTCTGCGAGGCAGCACCAAGACCACTACCTCCTCCTGCTGCTGCTGCACCAGCGCCACTAGCGCCACCACCACCACCTCCTCCTCCTCCTCCACCCCCTGGGACTTGGGATTGCCCATTGCTTCACATCCAGAAAATAATTACAAACTCGAACAATATTAGAATAACCAGGAGTTATCCCAGATTATTAAAATCTATAGCAGATTTGTTCCATACATACAACATATTCAAACTATCCATACTTGCTCTCTATGAGGGCACACAATTTTATGATCTTCTGCAGATGTTCAGCCAATTTCAACAGAAAAATCATTCTCGGAACAATTCTCTTCCCAAGAAATCCAAGTTTCCCTTTTCCTCAATTAACTTCAAGATTCTCTCACGAAAACTCTCCACCGAACAATACCCATAAGAAAAGGCAAACCCATTACAAAATTAAGCAGCTAGGAGCACGATTCAAATAATGGTAAAGAAAACCCATGTCTTTTTCCTCTCAAAACCAATAATTAGTCGATCGAAGTCAATCAGATAACAAACCCCAGACAAATTCAATAAACACCATGATAAAAGATCACCAAGCAGAAACATATTTAAAGGTAAAAGATACAGAATACAGCATAACCACCAACATGACCAAGTATTGCTTACATACACCCACCTTCCCATGAAACACTTTCCAGCAAACCAAACAGAACTTATAATGAATCAGAGCAATTCTTGAGAGAAAATTAGTGCGAACAAAAACAAACAAACAAACAAAAAAAACCAAAGCTAACAGAGAAAGGAAGCTTACGAGTCCCCACGCGAAGAACCAAACGGGCGCTTGAATTGAGAAGGGCCAGCATAAACGTCATCTTTTAATCTCTTCATCGCCACCAGAGGCAAACAAACTAATCCCACCACGAAATCACAAATCAGCAGAAGAAAAAAGAAACCAAGACACAAAAAAACAATTTTTTCCAAACTCAAAGAAGAAGAGTGAACCGATCTCCTGAGGAGACGAGGGACAGTTTGATCGCAAACAAAGAAGCAAATCGAGCAGAGGCAGTCTATATATATATATATATATATATATATAAAGGGAGGTGAGGAAATTTATGTTGAATGGAAAAAGTTTCGGCCTTGGCTTTTGGTACGTGAGTCTCCGTGTCACAAAGAGAATTGGGTGCGTCTGGGTGCTCTATGTACCATGGTTCTAATGCCGGGGATTCATGTATGTGACTGCCCAACACAACAGTAGATAACATCAAATTTTTAGCCCATATTTTTACCCTTTTTTTTTTTAATTTTTTTGAATTCCATATTTATATTTTGAATGTTGTGAAACGATCACTCAATCCTGCTTGAAGAAGGGTCACTTTTGTAATCTCCCCTTCTCCATGCCTTCAACGGATGAAATGCTATTATATAGTAATACTCAAGTAAGGAATATCAACCTTTCTTCACCTTCTCTTGCCATTTTATTGTCTATTAAAAAGAACAAAAATATCATATAATAACTCATTTAGTTTTTAGGGTATCAAAAATTTTATACTAATCTCGTTAAAGATGGTACTATCGTAAGCTATTTGACAAAACTGTAAAATGAGCATATAGATTTACTATCACAATCAATCATCGATTGACATGTAACATAGTTGCCGACTTATTCAATTGTCAAATTACAATTTTGCACTTTAAAATATATATATATAGTGTAATAGCCGCTCACTTGCTAAAGAATATAACGATAAGCAAATGAAATTTTAAAAAAAATATATTATATAATGATGCGATGAATGTTTAACGTGTTAGGTACAATAGCAAGATTAGATTATGTGTGTGATATGTGTGACGTGTCTTGATAATATATAATATAATATAATCTAAAAATTTGTACTAAACTCATTTTTTACATGCATAGATAAATTTGTATTTATATTAAGACATACACAAAAAAAAACTTAAAATTAAAAAAAAAAATTAAAGATATATATAAAGGACAAGATAATGATTGAATTGATTGATAAATTTACAAAGTAAAAATTTGTTCAAACAATTAGAATTGATGGTGATAAAAGTTTTCACCATAGCGTGTAAAATCCGCATTATTTTTTTCTAATAAAATATTTTTGTTTCCTCAATTTATCCAAATTTAGACCGTAGTTTCATATTTGCTGTATGTTTTGGGCCCATAGGTAAAGCCCAAGTCAACTCTCAATAGGACTCCATATTCCTTATTCATAATAATTTATCAATTTTTCAAAAGAACAACTTGTTAACAATAATTGAAATCAGCAACCTACTAGGTCATGTTTGGGTAACACTTAATTTTTTTTTTATTATATTTTATTATTTTTCAAAAACATGTTTGTGTTGTGTTTTTGAATTAAAATTCTACTCAAGTTTTATCCAACTTTTTTATAATTTTGTATCAGATTCTCTAAACCATCTAAAAATAATTTCAATTTTTTTTTTTTTATCGATATTCACAACTTTGAATATAATAAAAATAGTAAAATATAATACAAAAAAAATCACATACCCAACAAGCCCCAAATTAAATTTAAAATCTAACATTTCAAAAGTGTTGATTCATTGCGAGAAGTAAGAAAACGTGTTAATGTCAGATGAACATAAATTTTCTTTAAATTAGGTTAAAGGAATTTTCTACGACCCAATATATAAAATTATCCTGTTTTCTTTATCATATGAGAAGCATATAATTTTTCTCACATGTTCAAAAAAACACATAACAATTTTATACATTGAATTTAATAAATTTATTTAAACCCAATTTAAAAAACACTTATGTCCAACATCGTACATACCCCAATACAATTTTGTCAGCTCGATCATCTTGCTTTATCACAAAAGTGGTTGGTGGCTATGACCTAAAAATAGCTTTTAATATAATAAAAAATGTAATTTAATTAGCACAAAATTTTTCAAATGATTTTTTTTTTTTTTTTTATCCGGTCTAATAATTTGGAATCTATTATTTGAGCATGTAAGATGTGCTCAAAAGACTGATATCAATTTAATAAATTGAATTAAAAGAATTTTTTCAAACTCAATTTGAAAGAAAATTTTGTCCATTTAATTATCAAAAAAAAAAAATATTACTGATTTGGGGATCATATAGTATAACCTTCTTTCCCTACGCTAACAACTATGGAGGGCATATCTTCAAGTTCCTTATTCACCAAAAGAAAGAACACATAAGAGTATGTACATCTTTTACTTAAGATTTTTTAATAGATGTAAGATTCAAATTGTGTTATTCACTCGAAATTCGATTATTTGAACCAAAACACCAATCATCATTAACTTTTTTTTTAAAAAAAAGAAAAAAGAAAAAAAGAAGAAGCAGAAGTTGTTAAAAGAGACAAAAAAACCATAACCACAAAAGAAGAAGAAAAACACGTGTAAAAAGGAAAAAGTGCAAACTCGTGTTCATTGTGTTTGTGTTTAAATGCTTGACCAGTTCACTTGTAATTTTGTCGTCTTCTTGTTCGATGAATCAATTGAACGCATGTGCGGGAATTGGTGCCTGTTGGAAGCTGCAGCCTGCAGTATTTATGAAAATAATAACTAAAAATCAAATAATTTTGCATAATCTCAAATCATTTTGCATTATTATTATTATTATTATTATTATTTTTTATAGTGCCGAAATCCGCAGTTTGCTTTCAAGCGTACTCCTTCCAGGTGGCTGCTCCTGCATATATGTTGCCTGCACAAGTCTAGGTATAAAAGGTTCAACGGTCTGTCCGGTCAAGTCAACAAAAAATACCTCTTATACCTAAGTCAATAAATTTTTTAGATGAGGGCACTTTGTGTAAAATAGCCCTTAGTGTTCTGTAGATAGGTGTGTTGTGTATTGGGCAGGGATTTTCAATGCCAACATACTTTTCATGTTACGACGATACGTGTCGTTCTTTGATTAGATTTCTTGTAATAGTTATTTGGGAGATGTTTACCAGCTCGACGAGGGAGTGTCCTTGTTCCTTCTCCTTACCAAGGGTTAGGCGTCATTAAATGCCTCAACATGCTTCTCCGACTAAAGAGGTGAATGAGGCATTCAATATTCCACTTAGTGAAAGTGAGGGGTGCCATTTGATAAAAAACATAAACAAGTGACAAATAAAGATTGCGGAATAATAAAATAGACAAAGGAATTTTATGTGGTTCGGTCTATGACCTACATCTACAGGGTAAAGCCCTAAGGCTACATTATGCTCATATTGCTTGAATGATTTACAATACAAATCATCCCTATTTATAGGGATATAGAGAGAATACAAAATGGTACGTAAAGAGAATATAATCAAATTAGAATTGAATGTATTCAAATCTGATTTGATTATAATCAATTACAATTAATGAGGATTAAATCAAATTCTACAATATATGGAAAGTACCGTAATATACGGTATCAATATATTCTCTAACATCCCCCTGCAAACTCAAAGTGGAAGATTCTAAAATCTTGAGTTTGATTTTTTTTTTTTTTTATGTCGGGTCAGATGTAACCCAGTTTGGAGAACATCTTTCTTCTTCTTCTTCTACATCTTTCTTCTTCTTCTTCTTCATCTTCCTTCTTCTGCTTCTTCTTCGTCTTCCTCCTCCTTCTTCTTCTTCGAGCCAACTGGGGGCTAAATGGGCATGGGCTTAAAATAAGACCACAAATGCCAAAATACAAATAATGGGCCAACTATGGGCCAAATATGAAAGCCAACGATGGGCTGAAATAGGCCTGGGTTTGAAACAATACCACAGGAGCCAAAAATGTGTAGGGCCAATTATGGGCTGAAATGAACATGGGTTGAAACAATACCACATGTCAAATAATATGGGCCAACTATGGGCCAGAGCCAACTATGGGCTGAAATAGGCCTTGGTTTGAAACAAAACCGCAAAGGCCAAATACAAATAATGGGCCAACAAAGGGCCAAAAACAATTTGGGCAACTTTGGCCTCTTTTAATGATTTTTTTTTTTTTTTCTTCTTTCTCTCTCTCCCCTTATTTTTTTTTTTCTTCATTCTCTTTCCTTTTTTTTTTTTTTTTCTTTATCTTTTGAAGGAGAAAACCACCGAACCGATCAGAAATCACACTGAATCGGTCCTAGAATGCACTGACCCGGACCTAAAAGGCAATGAACCGGTTTGAAAACTGGTAAACCGGACCAATAAGGCACTGAACAGAAAAAAATACCTGAACCGGATACAAAATACCAAACAAGAACCAGAATCTCCAGACCCGCACCAGAATCTTTACTGAGAGCTTCTACTGAGGGCTTGTTAGACTGGAGCACTGAGAAATCACGTCTCTCTCTGGGATCAGAACTGCCGGAACCACCAGAGGATGCCGATAGACTCCTTCAAAATTCTAACCAGAATATAGGCCACGCAACAAAGCCACAAACGATCTGAAACAAATTCCACCGGAGAAACGCCAATCAGCTGCCGCATATCCCAGCAGCCACACTCCGTCACAGTTACCCACAAGGACAAAATCGCACAGGCACGTACGGCAAGAATCGCACAAAATTGCACAAGAAGGCACAATATTGCACCCACAGATATCAAAAAAAAAAAAATGGTTTGTTTTGTTTCCAAAGGAGACACAGGCAAGCACTGGAATTTTTTTTTTTTTTTTTGAATAAAAAAGAACAACAATACAAAAAGAAAAGACATCTGCGGGAAAGGAGAATTTTTTATTGAACAGCAACATAGAAGACACAAGTGACATGGGTTGGAGGAAAGTTTATCTCCAACTCACGCACACCACTGATTGACAAAACAAAAGAAAGAGAAATAGAGAATGAAAAGAAAAGAAACAGAGGACATTGATCGAACAGAGGAATGATGAGAAAACTGAAATACAAGAAATTGGAAAAAAAAATAAATAAATAAACAAGAGAAATAAATCACAGGACCATTGGATCAAACACTAGCGTTAGCCTATAGCTCTGATACCATGATAGAAAACATAAACAAATGACAAATAAAGATTGCGGAATAATAAAATAGACAAAGGAATTTTACGTGGTTCGGTCTATGACCTACATCCACAGGGTAAAGCCCTAAGGCTACATTATGCTCATATTGCTTGAATGATTTACAATACAAATCATCCCTATTTATAGGGATATAGAGAGAATACAAAATGGTATGTAAAGAGAATATAATCAAATTAGAATTGAATGTATTCAAATCTGATTTGATTATAATCAATTACAATTAATGAGGATTAAATCAAATCCTACAATATATAGAAAGTACCGTAATATACGGTATCAATATATTCTCTAACACCATTGAAGTGGTGGACTTCTAGAGATTCTACTGATGTGATAATTGCTTTTTTTCATTTTCTCAGTAATGAGAATGATCGTGTGCAACACAGCTACTGTCCTTGTTGGGTACAGCCATTAAAATTGGCTGAAAAGCCTAGTTAAACTTGAATCAGCTACCCTCTAAAATGAGTTTTTTATATAGGCCCAATAAATTTGAACTGGACCAATAAATTCTACTTCTACAAGACGAGCAATAATCAAAAAATTCAAAATTGTATTGCATAATCTCACATGGAAAAAAAAAAAAAAAAAAAACTTTCATTTTCCTATTGGAATTGAAAAACAGAATTACTAGAGATGTTCTAAAATGCGTATTCTAAGCAAGATGAAAATATTTACATTATCTAGTTGGTGTCTGGTGATGCGTGTATTTTATTCCCGGTTTATAGTTTTACACAAATTAGGAGAAAACATTGCAATACGTTGGTTTCGTGCATTTTGTAGGCTATGCCTTAAAACTTCTTGAATTTCTATTGTGGCCTGTGTGGATCTTCTCGAGGTTGGTCATATTGGATCATTGTGGGGAGAGTCTAATTCTATGTAGGGCTCAACTGTCCGAATTTGTAGCTGAACAATTCAAAATTTATTTAGACAATTAGCTCTCCTATATAGACTATTTCACAATATTTATCCAAAATTATTAACCATTTGAACACGTAATTATTATGAAACCCCTAGATGGGTTGGAAATCTTTTGGGTTTTTTCGGCTAAATTTTTGTGCAACAAGTCCAATACTGCAAAGACCAACCAGGCTGCATCTGAGCCCATGGACGAGGTCTGAGGTCATATATCCAGCAGCAGTAATGAGATGGTTATGGACTCTACCATGATTGACGTTCTCTCGGCCCAGGTCTTCTTGGTTATATATAATATTAAATTTAATTATTTAATTTAATATTTTAACGGGCTCGTCACGTGTGAAATATTTAATACCTTTGTTCTAATTTTATACATAAATCCACTAACCCACGACCTTGCTTGCTCATTTCCTCAACGCCAAAACCACTTTCTGTTCTGCTGTTTTAACAAAAATCCATGGCCAAGAGAAGAACCACAAGATGTGGAGGAGGCCAGTTATGGAAGTAATGACCCTATCCTGCCATAAACGTTGCTGAGAGAATTAACACAATAGTTTGCTCACCATTCAAAACCCATTGAAAATAACAAAAGGGGGATTGGGAGTCGGGAAAATGAAGGCACAAAAAATGACCTTGTCCATATGCATTTGGCTCCGCTCATTTAAGGGCTGGAATGGGTTTTGGAGATGGGGAAACTCATCAAGCAAATCTGGATGGCCATCAAAAAGTATGGCGACCTGAAAATTGATAAAAACAAAACCACTAAAATCTAATAAAGCAAAAGATGCACAGCAACAAACAGAGCACAACATGTGTTTACCTCACTAAAGACCTCATTTATGTCCTTGCGCTCCTTCATGTAGCTACCCAAAATGTCTAGGAATGCTTTATAAACAGGTCTATAATTTCGAGAGCGTTGCTGTAGGAACAAAATTCATCATTAGATCACTAGGAACCAACATCAGCAGTTGGAACTCAACAGAAAAAACAACATTTCCCGGCCACCTTTATCTTGTTCCCAAAGCTGATAGCTTCTTCATATTCGGCCGTCTTCTTTGGGCGGAGGAGCTTCGTCGTCGTCAAGGATTATCTCATATCCCTTTAGCACGAGGGTGTTAAACCCAGAAATCAATTTGTTATGCACTTTAAATAATTCCTTCAGTACTGCTGCCGTGACATGATGAGTACATATTCTGCAAGAGCCAAAAACAATGGCATAATCTGTTTGTTAGAAAATATATTCTCCAATATAATTGTGATTGGATATGGGACTATATTCTCTAACACTGTTAGCTGTTGTTAGATGCAACGCTCCATTAATCAAAGACAGAAAACTTCATAGGTGCAATGCGTCTACATTTGAGCCTTAAAAATTCTAATAAACATGTCATATTTTTCCCTCTGGTCTCGAAACTTGTGCTTCACTTCCTGGAGGCTGGAGATAGTTGAAGGCATCAGTGGTTGTCAGTTTCAGGGAGGTACCGCCAAGACCACTGCATCCTCCTCCACCTGGGATTTGGGATTGCCCATCGCTTCACATCCAGAAAATAATTACAAATTTGAACAGTAATAGAATAACCATGCATGATCATCCCAAATGAATACATACAACATATTCATACTATGTGCTCTGTATGAGGGCACAAAATTTTATGATTCTCGGAAAAAATTTATTCCCAAAAACATCCAAGTTTCCATTTTTCTCAATTAACTTCAAAAAGTCTCCAACTTTCCTCGAAATAATATCCATTAGAACAAGCAGAACCCATTACAAGTCTCTCTTTCATCGCAAACCCAATGATTAGCTAAGTGAACTGACTCAGATTACAACCCCCATACGAATAAATTCAGCAAGTACCGTGATGAAAGAATCATCAAGAAAAAACATTAAAGAAGGAAATATAACATACATCATAAACACCAACTGACCAACATGACAAAGTACGCTGATCTAGACCGGCCACCCCGGCATGAAATACTTTCTAGCAACCCAAACTAAACTCAAGGAATCAAATTAATTATCGAGGGAAAAAGAAAGATAGAAAGAGAAGGAAACTTACGAGCCCTCAAGCGAAGAACCAAACGGCTGCTTAAGTTGAGAAGCGCCAGTGTAAACGTCATCTCCTAACCTCTTCATCCCAACCAAACGCAAACAAGTAATCCCCCACGCAATCACCAAAAAAAACAAAAAGAAGAAGCGATTTTTCGATATTCTAAGGGGAAACAAAAAAACTCGCTTCTCTTCTTGTGGGGGAGACAAGGGAAAGGTGTACAGGTGCTTTATCGCCTACAAAGAAGAACTCAACGGAGGTTGGGCTCATTGTGTTAAGTTTTGTGTAGTAGTGGCGGACTGGCGGCACTATGCTCGGCTCAATTTCGTCGACAGATTTGTACGTTGAAGTGGCCGAGAGAATTCAAATGACTTCGCAGATTTATTTATTTATTTATTTTTCTTATGTCAAATAAATTACTTCCCACGTTGGTTCAATGGATTGTTGGAGGAGGGTAAGTCCGACATTTTTTTTTGGCATAATTTGTGAAATTTAACATGAATTTAAAGGATTATATAGGGTTAAGAACTCTGAATCGTTTAATTAAATAAGTCAAGATTAGAGTTGACCTATATAGTCTTATACACATGCTTTGACTAGATACAAATCCGACACGCAACATAATGGCTTATAATTTCTTACATGACTCACAAACTTTATATAAACTAAATACATACTTAGTGAAACCAACATAAATTTAAAGGGTTAGGGTTGAGAAGTCTGAACCGTTTGATTAAATGAGTCAAGATTAAAGTTGACCTATATAGTCTTATACTCATGATTTGACACGATACAAATCCGACATGCAACATAATGGTTCACAATTTTTTACATAATTCGCAAACCATACATAAACTAAATACATAATTAGTGAAATTAACATATATCTAACATGAATTTAAAGGGTTAGGGTTGAGAAGTCTGAACCGTTTAATTAAATGAGTCGGGTTTAGAGTTGACCTATATAATCTTATACTCATGCTTTGACACGATACAAATCTGACACGGAACATAATGACTTGTAATTTTTGACATAATTCGCAAACCCGACATGAACTCAATTCATAATTAAAAGAATAGGGTTGAGAGGTTTAACTTATTTAATTAAATGGATCAGGTTATAATTGACTTATATTATCTTATATGCATGCCTCAACACGACCTTAACATAACATACGAACACGATTTGACACTCTAGATGAAAATCATGCTATATATCACCCCTCATATCGGCTATCGCCTCTTATCTTTTTAAAGTTTATATGACGTAATTTCTCACAATATTTGGTACATGAAAATTTATTTTTTTGTTAGGGACCACGCGATATAGACTAAACGGGAATGGGAGGGAGATGTGGACGTGGCATTACTCATAAATAGTGTCTAGGGAGTCATCCTCAAAGATTGTGTTTATCTATGTCTAATTATAACTATTTAAAATATATTTTAATTAGAGTAGCTACTCTGTAATAAAAATATCTATAATTAGGGTGGCTATTTGTAATACCCTAAAAATCATAATTTTAAATAATAATAAAAATAAATTACAATTTGCAATAACAATAGTTAACACATAATTAATTAACAAATAAACCCCAGGTTGAGAATACTGACTCAGAAGCATGTGATTTAGGTTGGGGCAATAATAATATAGTAGTGGGCCGACCATCTATGTTTGTGTAGTACTTCTAGTCAAGGAGAAGGTTTGTTTATAACCATTCACATTTTATAGAAATAAATGTCACCTTCATATTTTGAAGTTTCATAATTAACAGGGTAAGTTTCAAGTAAACTGTCACATAACAATCTATATTTTAATGATTGGTGTATAAAGAATTGTATATATTATTAAGTTTGAATTCAATTAATTTGTCTGTAATTTTTTTATTATTATTTATATTGTTTGCTATTCTTTTCTAGGATATTTTCGAAAAAAGATTTCTAAAATTAATTTATAATGAAAAACACACACATAACGTTGGGGACAGTTATAGGCTAGTTTAAAATAAAAACTGTATTATCCATAAAAACACTCTACGGAAGAGAGTACAAAAGCTGGATAAACAATTCATAGCACACTAAATTAAATAGATAAGCATGCCTTTTACTCCCGAGTCCCCGCCTCTATATATACAGTTACACATAACAGACAGATAATTACGTACTACAAAGAATTATTCAAAGCTTATGCAACACGTAGTGCCATAATGTTTGGAGTTTCAGCAATTTGTTTTTTTTTTTTTTTTTTTTTTTTTGATGATTGGTTGAGTGGGGTGGGGTGCTACCGTGCTAGTGCTACTGCTACTCTCGGTTGGTCTCGGGTCTCCTTTGGAGACTAACCAGAGAGTAGTAAGCGCCATTGGGCCCCTTGCCTAACAAAGATGAGTGGGTCCCCTTCTCCACGATCCTCCCTTTGTCCAACACAGCAATCATATCACAGTTTTGTATGGTGCTCAACCTGTGCGCCACCACCACGCTAGTCCTCCCCACCATCACGCGCTCCAGCGCGTCCTGCACCACCTTCTCCGACTGACTATCAAGCGCGCTGGTCGCCTCGTCCAGCAATAGCACCGACGGGTTTTTCAGTATGGCACGCCCTATGGCAATACGTTGCTTCTGTCCCCCAGATAGCTGCACTCCTCTGTCCCCGCACCACGTGTCGTACCCCTCCTTTAGGCCCGCGATGAAATCGTGAGCGTTGGCTAGTCTGGCAGCCTCAATGATCTCTGTTTCATCCACCTTATCGGACGCTCCATAGGCAATGTTCTGTCTTATGGTGCCAGCAAACAGTGCTGGCTCTTGGCTAACAAGAGCAATGTGCTTCCTTAATGACCTAAGGTGGAATGACCTTATATCTCGACCGTCGATTTTAACCGTGCCTTTGAGTGGGTCGTAGAATCTCTCAATTAACCCTATGATGGTTGATTTTCCGGACCCACTTTGACCCACCAGCGCTGTTGATTTCCCCGCTTCTATGTTGATCGAGAAGCCTTTGAAGATCATCACATCAGGCCTAGCTGGGTATGCAAAGTCAACGTCGCGAAGTTCTACGCGGCCTGTTATCTTCTCTGGCTGGTAACCTTCTGGGTCGTCGGGCTCAATTCTTGTGTACCTGTCCAGAACAGCAAAGACCGACCCAACAGCATCTGAGCCCTTGGCAAGGTCGGAGGTCATGCTTCCAGCGTCGGCAATGACACGGCCCGTGCTCACCAAGACCATGAAGGTCTCAAAAAGGGCTTTTGATGAGATATAACCTTTGGAGATAAGCTGGCCACCGTACCAGAAGTCTAAAGCCCAGGTGACAGTTGTGAGGCTTTGGGAAAAGCCAAGCCCAATTCCTGCATACCATGATTGATTAATGCTCTCTCGGCGTGGGCCTTCTTGGGCCTTTTCAAGCATTTTAAGGATTCGATCTTGGGAAGAGAAGGCCGTGACAGTCCGAAGGTTGGTAACAGCTTCAGCAGCGAGCTTGCTGCTTTCGTCTTGAGCTTTGATGGCCTTACTGGACATGTTTTTGAGTAGGACACGCCTAGTGTAGAAGCAGACTATGATGATCGGCTGGACGGCTATCATGACAATGGCGAGCCTCCATGCAATGACCAACCCCAGTGTGCAGGCTACAATTACAGCTGAGAAGGTTTGTACAAGGAGGGCCATTCTGTCACCCACCAAGGATCTCACCTGCAAAGTGGTTCTACTTTGTAAGATGACACATTCATTTCAAAATATATCTATGATCCCAGGGACAGAATCAGTAGGATTTTTCGTCGGGAGACGGGTTAAGCATGAATCAAAGACCATGCCTAATTTTTAAGTCCACTACATATATAAATATTTTAAGAAAGAATTTTAAAACCCTGTTCCCCGGATTCCCTCCCGGCCTTCTGGTGTTAAGTCTCCATCCGAGAAAGAGACTGCATGAGCTGTATTGGTGCCATAACACAACAATATATGTAATTTAACTATTCTAGGTCCACTCAAACCTCAGCTATGGGCCAGCTTATTAATTGCTTAAGATAGTGATGAGGGTGACAATCTTAGTTTAATGTTTCCTTTTGTGGACGCAGGTCTATGTTGCTACATGCTCTGACCTCAGCACTAGAATAAGATTTTTTTACAATCCCCCCTATAGAGCCAAATAGAAGAAGTTCAATCAGTAATATATAAGCAATTTAATTTTCCATGAAAACAACTATTGAACTAACTACTGAAGGCAAAAGCAGTTGGGATACTATGCAGTGAGTGGTCCTAATAGGAAAAAAACAACATCTTTAAGCAAAAGCGCGCTAGCTGTACGTGAAGACAAAACTTTGATGATAATTCTAAGTCCACTGTCAGCACTGTGAAGACAAAGCAACTAGCTCCCCTTAATGATAAGCAATTTTTTATCCGTCCATTACAAGATATATTCTTTCGTTTTAAATTATTTGTTAACGTCGTTAGAAAATGTTTTTTTTTTGTCGATTTTGAAAATAAAAAGGGTGTTTTCGAAACTAGTATCAAAAGAGATCGACCTATCAAAATGGGATGACCGATTAACTTTTAGAAAGTAGAAAAGAGTGCTACTTACCACACTGGCATCTTTGGCGAGTCTGGAGCAAATGGAACCGCTTGAATTCTCATCCTGATCAAACCACCCCACTTCAAAAGTGAGAATCTTGGAAAGCATCCTCTCTCTAATCCTCTTCGTCAAGTACTCCCCCATGTAAGCAAAATTATAATGCTGGAGGATATTAATCAGCAGCGAGAACACAGCCAACCCTAGAAAACAAAGCGAGTATATCCTTGTCTTGTCCTTGATCTCATCATGGCTTTTCAAGAAATAAACCGATATCATTGACCCCATTGCAAATGCATACACTGGCTGAACCGCACCAAACAATACAGCACCCAAACACCCTAAGCATGCTTGCTTCCACTCTGGGAGATTCAATGCTAACAATCTCCGAAATGATGGTACTGGGAACTTCTTCTCTTCTACGTCATCCTCCCCGGCAAATGAAACCCGGCTTGGCCCTAACGAGTTGGCAGAACTTGACCTACTCACCAGAGACAGCCTGCGACTGCTCGTGTTGTTGATGTCCATGTTTGATATAGAAGATGAATCGGCTTCTTCTGGGCCTTTTTGTTTCTCCGTCTGTTGAAGACGGACAAGGGAAGTGTAAAGACCGTCTTCATATCGGATCAACTCGTCGTGTGATCCTGTCTCCAAGATTTGGCCATTTTGGACGACAGCAATCAGGTCCGCATTTCGAATGGTGGACAAGCGGTGAGCAATGACAATGGTGGTGCGGCCGACGGAGGCCTTGTCAAGGGCTTCTTGGACAACTCGTTCGGATTCTGAGTCTAACGCGCTTGTGGCCTCGTCTAGGAGGAGGATTCTGGGTTTCTTGATTATTGCTCGCGCAATTGCGATCCTTTGCTTCTGTCCTCCCGACATTTGAACACCTCGCTCGCCAACCTATTAATTTGGACATGTTTCACAAACATTATTAATTAAACTAAAAGGGTCAAAATATAATTTTGGCTTCCAAAACATATGTCAGATTCTAATTTCCTCTTAAGTTTATCAAAATCATGCAAAGATTTACTTTTGAAAATGTTTAATTTAAATATGTGAATGACAATAATTAATATGGTTGATTTTTTTATTTTTTTTTACAAATTGGAGTCATTGGACCACATACAAATTTTACAAAATCAAATATATAAAAACATGTATTTTTTTTTTCCTTATAAAAACATGTAATTATTAGTTGAAAACTATAATTTAAATAGACAAATTGCGATCTTTAGACAATGATTTATGATACTAGAGTAGTGTTGTATATTACACTCTTATCTCACTTGGATTCAGTGGCAACGTTTATTTGTTATTGGATCAATCATTGTTATATATATATAATGACTAGTGGAAACTGTGACATCAGTCTAATGAGATAGAAAGTAAATAAAAAAAAAAACAAAAATATGTAGTTCAACGATGAAACTAAAATCTAATACACATTACAATGACTAAAATAAGTTTTTTCATCCGAAATTATGTCATACAAGGATCTTTTCGTTCGATTTACTAAAAAGGTTGTTTGGAAGACAAGGATTCATGTTAAAGGAAGTCCCCGGCCCTATGGTGTACTTTGCATAGAGTAATTGGATGCATTCCTACCCTCTCGATCAAGGCTAGCTGGCACCAATCAAGGCTAGGCTGCCACTTGTGAAAACCCCAAAAAAAAAAAAAAAAAAAAAAAAAAAACTTGTTTTCAAGCCTTTGAAAACAATTTTTTCGGTCATCCAGCAAATTTGTGATTTTAGAATTCTGATCCAAATTTGTTTTAAAAATAAAGAAAAATGAAATCGAAAACAAATTTCAAAACGCCACCAACCAAACAAGGCCTCAATATTTAACAATTGGGGGAATTGAAGCACCCGCCGGCCGCCGCTTTCTTTAATTTTTAAACTCTTTCAAGTTTCAACGCATATTCTGAAAAAGAAGTACATCGGAACTTGTCCGACATAGACGGCAAGTACATGCAAATTTACTTGTGACAAGGATGTGGCCGGAAAATAAAATATGTTACGTGACAAAATGGGACAAGTGCAGATAATACTTGGACAAAGTAGGATAAAATAATATTTGATGTTGGGAGAGAAGAGAGAGGCAGAGATGATTACCCAAAGAATCTTTGAGAGGTGGAAGAAATTAAAATGAATATATACGTAGTTGACTGTTAAGAGGGACAAGAAGAGAACGCTGATCACCTGGGTATCATATCCCTGGGGAAGCTGACATATGAAATTATGAGCATTAGATGCTCTGGCAGCCTCAAAAACCTCTTCCATGGTAGCATCCTCCTTTCCGAAAAGTATGTTCTCCGTAATGGTGGTTGCAAACAGTGCCGGCTCTTGGCTCACCAAACCCATCTGCGACCTTACCCACTTGAGCTGCAACTTGTCAATGGTAACCCCATCAAGAAGTATCTCTCCCGCAAGTGGGTCATAGAATCTTTGCAACAGTGATATAACTGTGGATTTTCCTGAGCCACTCCCGCCCACCAAGGCGACAGCCTTACCTGCTGGAATCTCCAAGCAGAAATCTTTGAAGATAATGCTCTCAGGTCTTGACGGGTATGCGAATTCGACGTGTTTGAATTCCACGTTGCCTGAGACATGCTCTAAAATCTCACCTTCCACGCTGTCGGAATCAATCTTGGGGACTCTTTTTATCACTTCCATTATACGATCCCCGGCTGAACTTGCTTCAGAGAAGTACTTCAAGTTGGATAAACCAGCACCTAACGCTCTGTTCAACACGAACAAGAAAAACAAATTAAGTATTAGCACTTAGTAATTAATTGGTTAATTATAAAATAATAATAATAATAAAAGAATAAAGCCACCCATTTTGAGATTCTTTTTAATGCAAATTATATGCTTACAATCCACCAACGGCAATGGACGCGCCAACAATGAAAACAGTGCCACCGCGGGCGCCATGGTACATGACCAGTCTGCTACCGTAATAACACATGAAAGACCAAATAGCAAAAACAACACCGTTGCTTCCGATGGCTAAGCCTTTAGCCAAGCCCTGCCTCAGCCCCAACTTCACCGACCCTTGCAGGGCTACAGAGAACGTTGCAATTGTCTTGCTTTCCCCAACAAAAGCATAAACGGTTCTGATGGAGGATATTGCCTGCTCCGCTATTGTACCGGCCTGATTATACTCTTCCCTGATCTTCCTAGCCAGTCCCATTAGGGTCCTCCCGTACATCAAACCAGGTATTACCAGAAGCACAATAAATGGAAACCCCACAACAGCTAGCCTCCATAGCAGTAAGAACGCTGCTATATAGCTTCCGATGAACATCGAAGCATTCATCAAAAAATTTGGGACCTGATCATTCGAAGCTAAAATCATTAAGTATTATAGCAGTAAAAGAACATGAAATTACAAAATTTATGTGGTTTAAATGACTGTTTTGGAAAATATTTAAAATTTGATTGAGGACCTTTTCGCTTATAACATCTTGGATTACGAGGCTATCGTTAGAGACGCTCGTGATAACCTCCGATGTGCTTGTCACATGCAAATCAAAGTAACCCACATCTTGCCGCAGCACTGCCTTCAAATATGTGGCTCTCATTCTTGCGGCCTGTCTCTCACCTGTTCTAGTCCAACAATACCCCTCTGGAAAAACAAAAACAATTTAATCTATGATAAGTTCTGGGAAAATATACAAAAAAGTAACAAAAAAAAAAAGTAACCATTATCACAGAGAAACCCACCTAGGAAACAAACTACGAATGACCCACAAGCCAAGTACATTAGAGCCACTGAATTCTGTCGTCCACAAAACCAAACCCAATTAGCTTTTGCTGGTGTAATTGTGTGCGTATGCACGGGTGCTTGTGTGTGTGTGTGAGAGAGATAGAGGTAGGTAGGGAGAGATACCTTGTTGATATTATGCGTAAAACTCTCTGTAAACGAAGCTGATGCATCGCCGATATTGTTCATCAACTTGCTACTGATATACAACACCAGCGGCGTAGAGAACCCATCGCCGACGGACCCAAGGAAGCCAAGAGCCATCAAACACATGTCTACACCATCCGCATGCATGAATATGGAGCTCATAGAACCCGTACTCTTCTTCACAACCACACTGCTTTTTTCCTGTCCCATTTTCCCACTCTTTCTCTGGAAACAAACAGTAGTAAGATTCCCAGACCACTTCCGGCGGTTGCTCTGCCCAGAAGGGTGTGTCCCTTACTTTCCCGGTAAGGAAGCCAATTAATAGGGGTCTTCTATTTATAGGTGTGCGAGTCTGAGGAAAAGCCAGAATTGGTGAAAGAAGAGGTGGTCAGCAAGTTAATCACATGTGGACATGTCTAGTGTTACTAAAATAAAACTGGATGAGCGAGACGATCGTGGTTGACTTTAATGCTCTCTGTAACAAGCGTCATTAATGACGATGAGTGGCTCTCTATGACCCACTACGACTACTGCACCAGCTAAAGCCTCCCTTTAAAATATTTGCCGGAATGTGCATGGTGGTTCCCGCACGCCGGTGGTTTCTTTCATGATTTGCAAGGGTAGTGCGTAAACTCTAAAATCTGTAAAATTTTGTAAAGGTTGAATGGCCTTACTCGCTTTTAAAAAATATGTTAAAAGAAGATAGTGTTCATGACTTACAAAGTTTTCAAATCAAAAAAATCTTAGCGATGTGACATTTTTGGCCAAATATGTTTTTGAATTGGAGGGAAAGGTTCAATAATGTAAGAAATCTGCTCTGATACCATGTAAAAATCAAATGGGTCTTACTCATTCTTAAAAGACGGCTTAAGAGAGAAGGGGTGTCCATGGCTTATAAAGTTTCAAGGTCAATAAAATCTTAGTTGTTAATACAGTTTCCGGTACGGTAACGTGTAACCTTGTAATTCGTTGTCGCTTTGTAATTCGCTTTCTTCGCCAAATCTGCAAAATAATAAACGGCCTACCGAACCCCTACTCCGATGCCTAAGTTAGTTTGGTATACAATTTTTTGGGGGTAGAATAAACTCAGAGATTATAGTGTAATTTTATACCTGAGGCAACAACGTATTTATAGGCACACAATTCTGAGATTATTATAGTGCTTTGATGTAGTTTCATTATGAGTCTGACCCTTAGATTGCATAGGATCAGACTTATCGTCTTGTGAGTCCAGTTTGAGTATGACACTTCTTGTTAGCTATTTTTAGATAAATAGCGTATATCTTATCACATATTTTGTGGGATAAGACTCTATCCCAAAAAACTCGAGATAGAGTCTTTTTGTAGCTTGCTGGGGATTTATGAGATAAGACTTTTTCTCATAAATTTCGGTCACAGTCTTCAAGTGATATTTAAACAACTTCACGATGATCTCTAGGAACACTCCTCGAGACCGTTCAATATAGCTTGATAACATATCCGAGACGATGATGTCTCGAGACTTTGATGTAGTAAGTATTCAAGACCCTGATGACCGAGCTGGTCGAGTCGGGTCAATCGAACCAATTGGGCCCCCAGTTCGGCCATTGGCCTACTTAGCTTCGGGAATGATAATTTCCTCAACATTAGTGATGTAACACTCTCATCATTTAAAATAATTTGATCAAAAATTGTCACCTCATCTAAATTTTAAAATAGAAATGGCATCTCATACTCACAAGTTGCCTCACCTATCTGCCCATCGCCGCCTCTTACCGTGCTTCTAAAGGTGGTAGCTAGAGGAACAAAGGGAGAGGCGCACGGCAATGGGTCTAGAGGTGAGACAACCGGTGAAAATAAGTTACAAAATTTATGTGTTACTCTTCATACTAATTTTTTACACTTATTTTCAATCAGCTCATTTAAAATGTCTTAAACGACTTTTTATATTAATCGATTAAAGCAAGTCAAGTCAGCAATACAACAAATATTAGATGTGAAAGAAGATTAACATTACTCAAAATTTTACAATTCTTAAATCGTTCATTTTGGACAACTTGAATTAAAACTATTACACCCCATGCAATGATGTCAATTTTTTATTGTTAGTTGTCTTTTATTTTTCTCTACGCATGCAAAAACAGGGAAAGGGAATAGGGAGTTTACTGTTCCTGTAAATCTAGCGCTAGGAATTGGGATTATTTAATTTTACGGTTAGTTGTTCCTGAGAATCTAGAGCATATATAAATTGTCAGCATCACTGTTATAAGGAATTAGGATTTAGTAGCTAGTTGGCATATGGGTCAATGACTTTCGAAATACTTTATTTACAAACTTGATATTATATATATACACACACACACGTATAAAACATGTAGTCTTTATATTTGTTTATTTTTGGCTTCAATTATTAAATAAGAATAGGCATATGCCTTTTTATCTTTCTTCTTTTTCATTTTTCAAGCTATTCCGTATAGGATTGTCCTATTGTAGGCGGTGGCATATTTGGGATCAGATCTTTTACAATTATTTATTCGATAAAGCCTACCTGACTGAATAAGTAGTTGAATAACTCAATTTTTATTTGATTAAGTAAGTCCATAAATAATCCCTTATAATTATCTACTTAAATTATCTCAAATAATTATAGAGATCCGAATCCATCACGGTGACAATAGAAAACTGTAAACTTGTCTCAGTAACCTTGCAATGCATTCAACACCGTCAATATATATATATATATATATATATATATATATATATATATATATATATATGACTTGTCAGTCTTGACATTTATTTTTAATAAAAACAGCTACAAAAATTTGTTTATACTATTATGCCAAATTGTAGAATAATTATAAAATAAAAATATAATTTTAAACATTACACAATAATTTATTGGCTCTTTTCTTTTCAAGGGAAGAGGTCTTCCGCTTTGCAACATGGAAATTAAACTAATCATTTAATTGCTCTCGTTTCTAACTTTTTTGTAGCTATTGATATAAAAAATGCTCGCCACTCATGAATTATCACTATAAAATAATTAGCCATGTTATAATTAAAGATTTTAGAATTGTTTATGGCGTTTAATTTCACTTTAATAAACAACCAATAATATTTGTATGATTCACTCACTAAATATTAATAAATCTTTTAAATGCAGGACTAGCATGTCACACGTCCAA
Source organism: Alnus glutinosa (assembly GCF_958979055.1). Classification (NCBI taxonomy): domain Eukaryota; kingdom Viridiplantae; phylum Streptophyta; class Magnoliopsida; order Fagales; family Betulaceae; genus Alnus; species Alnus glutinosa. Next base: position 35,449,391 of record NC_084887.1, on the reverse strand, counting down.
CCTACTTCATGTCTTGCACATGGCACACCTTACCGCCATTAATCGTGCTCCGAATATAATTTTCTTATTTTAGACCTTTCCCAATTTGGTAAAGGATTTTACAGTAATAAATAATCATCGGAAGTAGCAATGGATTTTCCCAATACGCTATGGAAATTGTGCATGCTAAAACCACCATATGCCCACAAGGTACATGCACTGAAACGGTGAAGAACCTAAAATCATTAACCCATCAATCTTCCTCTACTGAATACAAATTTTGGTTGGGAATAGAAAAACAAATATATTATAATTAAGAAAGTAATATGAATGCGGTTTTAGGCCATGTTAGCAGGAAAAGGATTTCTTCATTTTAAATTTTTAAGTGAAATTGGGTGGAAATTATTTTATGGTTTAATTTTTTTTTTTAATAACGGAATTAATTTTTACAGCATTTAGCACTATATATATATTGCCATGTCATTTAATTTTTATTTTTATTTTTTTTAATAATGTGACATTATATATATTGTTGTGCCTAACTTCCTTGTTAGGCATAAGGACCCGAATATCACCATAGAGCCAAAGCATCTAAGCTTTACTATAAATTAAAGAGACTCATATCTCTAAAAGACAAAGGTAATCATTCTCTTTTTCAAGCAAAGACTAACTTAAATACCCTCCCTTTAAGGAACCAATGAATTTCTACAACTTATTTCTCTATTTTGCAAGAGCTCTTAAACCCTAAACCCTATATCATTTTCAACTCTCCGAAAACTGTTTAATATATACTGTTATATGCTATAAAATGTAATGAAAAACATGAAATGGTTGATGCTATTCCATGTTGGGCATGAATAAAGTAGAGTACTGTCCTACTTGTCCTTGCCTCCTTGGTATCCTTTTTTATTATTTATTGCTCATTAATCAACACTGATCAAGACACATTACTTCTTTTTAACAACAACCCGGCAAACTTTTGCCACCAAAGTTTTGACAATAGAGTATAGAGTCGTGTACGCAAAGAGATCGATGTAATTAGTCCACGTTTACTTTTATGAAAGTCGTTAATCACTAATTAAAGTTTGTGATAGGCCCTTACAACTGTAAACCCGATGGCCACAAGTCAGACCAAAAGTAGTGTTATTCAAGGAATATCGATCAATTTGTGTTCATCGAGTTTGATTTAGATTGAGATATAAGTACACCATTATAACAATTGCACAACAATCCTTTACATGAGGGTGAGCCCAAGTATGTGGGACCCATCCTCATGTGAGGGATTATTGTACCGTTGTTGTATTGGTGTTGTAAATCTAACATTTTCCTAAGATTATATATGTTAATCAAAATTCGATTCATTTTATTAAACAAATTCAATCTCTTAATCCTAACTCTTTAATTTTGTATTGAGTTTATGGTGGATTCAAGTCATGTCAAAATTCTTTGTTATTATACCGCGTGTCGAGTTCGAAATGTGTTTTGTCGAAACATGAGTATAAAATTATATAAGTCAATTTTAACCCGATTCATTTAATTAAACAAATCAAATACATCAACCCTACTCCTTTAATTTGATGCTATTCTAAGAAAAAGATACGGGAATTTGTAACTAAAGAAATGGGAAAAGGGGCAAGAAAACGATATTTTTAAAAAAATATATATATGTAGAATATTTTCATGTTCATTTTGGGGATAATTTCTCTCTCCCTGGACGCATGTAGTGAGGCAGAGAGAAATTGAAGGAAGAGAGTGACGTACTTGCATACGCGCTCGTCAATAAATTAAGTAATGCTTAATAACTTATAGGACGGTGATATGATGTTAACCCATTCCAGCTCACATGCTGCAATTAGCTTATCCGTATCTACTCCTAATTAACATGAACTCCATTCCTTACAGTTTAGGAGTATTTTAGTTCAATATGTATATATAGAACAAAAATATATTGGTGTAGTTTTCCGAATTAAATCTCCAGCAATTAGCTTTTAAATAAATTTTAAATTGTCCAATTACCTATCCAATTAGAATCAAGTAAATTTTATATAAATTCTCTCATAATTACTATTTAAATTGCTAGAAAATTTGGCAACTAATACTAGGGATGCCGATCCGTAGATTCTCACTGTTCATTTATACGGTTAGTTCCCCTCACAAGGCTAGGCGTTACTTAAGCTCTTATATAAAACTAAGACATATGAATAACTGATTTACGGTGGGCGGTAATGACAGATTTTTTTTAGTTAAAGATCTAATTTGGCTACCTTAGCTTTAGCTAGAACGTGTGCCACGCCAAATAAAGGAAAGAAGCAACATATTTTTAGTTAAAGATCTCAAATCTCTCTCCAAATTTGGGATGTGTCTGACTTTCTCAAATATTCAAAGAACATTCTATGTTGTCATCCCCCTAAGTTCAAAGAACATTGTAAACGATCTATAAAAAAAAAAAAAAAAAGAACATTGTAAACGCATGCCATGACGTTTATGTTTGGTATGATGTCAGTAACCTTCCGCAATCGTTAAAAAATAGTTAGTTAAACCATCTGAAAATTAAAATTAACACATGCAATTATACGATTGATTTAAGAATTAATTTTTTTTCCGATTAAGTGCGTTCAATTAAGTTGGTCGGTTGAAAGCGTAGATAATATAGGTAAGCTAAAATTTGAGAGTAAAAGAGTAACGTAATATTCTACACTTTAATTTTAATTTTGTTTTGTTTTGTTTTATCGGGTTGATTGACACTATCACATACTCACATCAACTCAATAAGAATAAGGTATAGTATGTAGCATTACTCGATTATAAAATTATAAGGGAACACTTTAATTACCCTTCTTAATTTTTTTTTATCAATTTTTTCAATCATATTCTTGAACTTTAAAAAGTATCAATTTATTGTATCCATTTTTCAATTTCACCCATCCGTTAAGATTTTTCATTATCTCTTGTCAAAATTTTCAAATTACTCCTGTTTTTTCTTTTAAAATTGAAAAAAATTAAAAGATTAATACACTAAATTGACAATTTTTAAAATTTAAGAGTATAATTGCAAAAGTGATAGAAGATTAAAGACGGCCAGTGAAGTTTTCCCAAATTATAAGAAAAATATTAAAAATTATATTTTTATCTCACATTTATCACACTTTGCTGATATGGTACAGTCAAAAAAAAATTTTGTTAAAAAAAAGATAAAAATCTAAAAGCTGATTGATAATGACACCTCAGCAAAAGAATTACTCAAACTATAAATATTAGAAAATTTGGAGGCCAATGACCTCCGCAACCTGAAAGCTATATGTTGATTGACCATAAAAATTACTTTCTTGATGGCTTTGGTTAACTTACCACATTAATAAAAGCTCTAAATTTGTTTAGGGCCGGCGGAATCTTTTTTCTTTTTTTAATTCCTATACAAATGAGATAATGGTCTCAATTTTTTTTATTAAAATATTAATTAAATAATTAAATTTATATGTTTTTTTTTAATAAAATTTAAATATTTAGAGTAATCGATGATATAATATCATATCTAAGCAGAGATATTTAATTGGAACTTTGACTTCACATTATACAGGTACACTTGAGAAGTAACACCTATTTAAAAGTTATAATTTATCAAAGATAAATTTGAATGCCTAAATTGTTAGATTTTGGAACATTTGGTTTAAGATTTAGGCACATAAAAAAGATTATTAAAAAAAGAGGCGCAGGGAGAAAAAAAAGAAAAAAAAAAAAGAAAAAAAAAAAAGAGACCTGGATAATGATATACCTACGCACGTTCAAAGTATCACTCCTGCTTTTCAAGAGGGGAAATGATATCTTTGGATGCTCAGAACTAGAAGCATATCTATACAAATTAAATTGTACGTACGTAGTTCGGTCGGCCATCTCTGTAAATGAAAAATATTGCTACTAGCTAGCGGTCTACCAAAGTTAAAGGTTCCTTAATATATATATCTACTTAAAACACACATCACCTGTGTAAAATTAGTGTATTAAATGGACGTGAAGAATAATATTATTTATGTATGCGTGAGAGATAGACTTAATATACCATCGCCCAACCCAAATTGAGAATATAGACTCGCAAGCCTATGATCTGAGTCGGGATAATAAAGCCGAAACTATGAGTCTGGACCAAACTATGAGGGCCATCACAAAGACGCATGGTACTTGGTAGAGCGTGATAGCAAGACTTGACCAGGTAAAAAAACCCTAGATAGCTTGATCAGCCATGTTAGAATATATAGTTCATACATAGAGAATGTCGGGATTGTAGTACAAAGGACAACTACTCTGCGATTTCATCCCAATTGCCTCTTGATTCTAAGAGAATATAACTATGTCCATATATAACTTGCCAATAAGCCGTAACGCCACACTTGGTAAGGGTCATGATTCGACCCAAGCCTAGTCAGAATTGTACCCCGACAACCTACCAAAATCGTACTCCGTTAATGGACAATCCACGTTAGAAGATATTACACGACCATTCCAGGTAAGTTCGCATAATTAACCAATATCACACACAGGCCACATTATTGAACTTCTTTGCTAATTTAAGCGTCATATATAGTATTTTCCCACCGAGAAATCTCAACAAGCTAGCCTCCTATTGTTTTTACGCCTTTTACATGTAAATATCCGTTGGGTAAATCTAATTAATCGTGCGATCAACAACTGCATATATATATATATATATATATATATATATAAATGTTTCGTTTCTTTGGATGAATGTTTAATCGATCATAAATCAATCGAATTAGCTGGATTTATTAGCCGTAAATGCAGGTTGTTTGTTCCTCTGTCTATTCATTTCTTTTTTCAGAAACCGCACTCACATAATTCTTGATGACTCATTATTAACATAAGAAATAACGGAGCTATGTTGCAATCAGCAGCAGACACAGCTGTCCAATTATTTGATTAAAGATTCGGCAATCAAATCTCAAATTGCGAAAACATTTGACTAACAAAAAGAAGGTGATAATTAGCAACGGCTTTATATGCCCACTTTAGATGTCACATATGTCTCCTGCTAGCTTTGTGCAGTCGTTCTAGCAATTGCCAAGATATATGTACTCAATTTGATAATACATCCACTGCCTTGATCGATGCAAGTAGACAGCGACACTTATGACTCTGTGCGCGCACTTGGAAATGTTTTCGACTTTGGGTCTCGCTAATTGTTGATCCCATGAAGTTTTGTAATATCTATATATCATCAACGATTGATATATATATATATATAAGTTATAACAAAACCAGTTGTGAAACCAGTGTTGTAACATGGCTAGAAACGCTTAGAATCTGTTGGGTTTTATGTTGTTATTTGCCTAATTCGACACATATTCCAAGTTCGCAAGAGGTTCCGATGACTAACTCTAAAACAACTCTTAAGGCCCTCGGTTGGTATATATGGTTGTTCGTATTAGGCTTAGACGAGTTACTAAACAAGACTTCCAAATAAGCCTGGTTGGAAGCTTAGGAGGATCACGTATGAAAAGATCGGAGAAGCTTGCTTGGAAGCTCGGTCGAATCACGTCCGAACGCCACTATAATTAGTAATTTGTGAAACCCTAACACCGTTCGAACGAGCCGGCTTATTCATTTGAATGCCGACTTAATAAATCACTTTTTTTTATCATAAACATCAGGGTGCACGATTTTTCATACCTTGAGGCCATTATTTTGTGAGCTAAGAGAGACTTTTGAGGCTTTGACATACATACGCCTTCAACTGTCAATCTCTTGCAGCTCTTACAATTTGTTGAAAACCATACAACTTCTTAAACTTTCAAGCCACCTAAGTTCAGGGTTGTAGAGAGGAGATTGAGTAGAATATTGGTCAGAGTTCTAGAGCTACTAAGGCAAAAGACAAATGAATAGTTTGTTGGGTACAAATAAGGTTTTTACTGTGAAAGGTGTGTGAATATAAACTGATTGTATAATTAATCTTTTATATATAGTGAATTGGTTTCACGGATTTGGCTGCCCGCAATAATTTTGTACTTGTCAGAAAACACCTATGCACCTTCCTCTAGATATTGTTTGGAGGCATTGAAAGAATTTGGGAATAAAAAAATTGTATAAAATGTCATTATAAGTTATTGTTTATATATATATATATATATATATATATATATATATATATGATGTCATGTCACCACTATATTAGAACTCAAAAAAGATGTTCGGGTCCGTCCCAACCCAACAATTTTGATGGAGGCATGTGTTTCCTCATTGTGTGGTATGGATTTGTCTGATCACTTTGATGTACTACTCGGTGGAGTTGACTGTAGCAGAGCAAATTAATTCTTCAAAAAGAGGAGCTGTGATTATCATACATTTGACACGAGCATACGACATCACCAGAAATACCATTAGTGGATTGATTACCTTTCTCTCTTCTTCAACCCCCCCACCCCCAAAATTGAGTGAGGCTATTCTCCAACAAGTAGATTTATCATCACTTGCTTCTCCTAGACTCCTAGTTATGGATATATCATATATTAGTTGGTTTTATCAGGAACCCAATTTGCCAAATGGACTTATGACAATGCATTTAAGCGACCCCTACCCATCGAGTTTAGATCCCGCCCCGCACCCCCGGGGCCTGATGTACTTTGAAGTGGTTGGAATTTGGAACTCTCATTGAAAATTATGGGAACCAATCGGATAAGGATTCTTTCTGTTTCATTTTATGTTCAAATTTTATTTTGTTGTTTTTATCAGTGTATATAATATCGCATTATTTAAATTTTTTAAATAACGTGACATCATATTTACCATATAACATTATGTTCATTATTAGGACATTTCCAACAATAATAACCAAAATAACTATTGGAAAAGTATAAATTTTTGTTTTATCTACTTATTTTTCTATACACATTTCAACAAATTCTGTATTCTACTCTCTATTTTTTTAAATATTATTTTGTATGAGAAATAGTGTAAAAGAAAGAAGGAGAGAGAGAGTGAAAGAAAGAAAGGGAGAAAAAGAAAATAATAATAATAATAATAATAATAATAATAAAACTCTTTGTAGTGTGAATACTCTTATTCAATATTCACATTATAAGAAACAATTATATTCTGCCTATTCTACTGGAGATACAAAAATAACTAATAATAATCAATTTTGACTATTATGAAACATAATGCTTCTATGACTCTCTCTAGTTGACTTGAATGAAGAGAGCAACATGTGCCGAACTAATCACCCTTTTGGATGGAAAGACCATGATGTCCATGGCTGATGGCTCATAATCTTGTGGAATTTCTATGGAAGTGAGGATTAATGAAGCCACTTGTAACAATTGTAATCCATGCATTTAGTGTTATCTTACCAAACTTTAACTGTGGCAAAATTTAATTCTTTAATTAATAGAACTCAGTACTTTACTATTTATTCTAAAACTTGAAACTTATATATTAAAAAAATTAATTAATTATCTAAATAATAGTTTAGTATTTACCAAATTTTTTAATGGTCCAGAAAAACGTACTTGATTACTTACTAGGTCATCCAGAGGGAACTGAATAGGTCAATTTGAAAAGAATTCTTAAATTGAAAAAGATCGTTTATACCAGTTAGAGCTGCTTTTACTATTATTGGCAACCGGTGGTGGTTTCAGCTTCTTTGCATACGATGACTCAAAAGATGAGAGCGGTTTTTCCGGATTTAGAATGCAATATGCTATTATATATATATATGTGTGCGTGTGTGTATCTTTAGATATATGGTCCTCAACCTCAAAGTCTAGTCTTGTCTCTATCGTTGGGAAGCATGAGGGGACGGGGGACCCCCAACGAGCACTTCGACTGAACGATATTGAGAACCATCTACTTCGCCCTTCTTAATGTTTGAGAGGGCGTGCGGCTTCTTTGCTTGGGGTGCTCATAGGGCCCACAAGTCATAGATGTTGGACAACTACTTTTCTCACTCCCCCACATCCTTCCGTCTTTTTTTTTTTAGTAGTTTTAACTTTTAACAATAGAGTTGTTTAAATAAACTAGAAAAACTTTGAGGTTTGATTTGGGAAATGGTAACCGGTGGCAATAATCTCACTCAACCCGGTCGGTCCAACAAATTGTGGATCTCTAAACCCACATTGGCACACCAATGATTGTGGGATCTAAATCTGCAAGGCATGAGTTCACAGGCACAGAGTTTCAGTCCATGGAAGCCCCAACAACTAACTTGACCACCCGGAAGCGGCAACGTGTGATCCATAAAAATTCGAGATCGCAACTAATTCTTAAAAATTCGAAACCAAGTTCAATCCTGAATAATCTGTCTAGAATCTTACTTCAAGATAAGTAAGGAAAGAGTCTCAATTCAAGGAGGAGGAGGATTCCGAGTCCAAACCTAACCCGGACGGCGCTCCTAGATCAAGATGGGAGCTTGAGGCCCTAATGCAGGATTTGACCTCTACCTTCTACCCTATAAATACATCAGGCATAAACCCAAAGCTGAATGATTGTGATCTAGCATACTTTTCTGTCGTAATTAAACTTACTTAAGCATTGGTTTGAGAGCCGCCGGTAACATTGGTGTGTTCTCTTGACTGTGTTAGTTTTCTTGCAGCGATCATGAGTTGATCGAAGAAACGTGAAGGAACATTAAAAAATGTGTAGCTCACACCATACCGAAAACTATCCCGTCTCTAACTTACTTTCAATCAACAAGTTTTGGGTTGGGAGACAATTTAGCAGTAGTTAATTATTGAAGAGCATCATACATAATCAGCGGAAATCCATAAATATATTGTGGGCGTTAATTCAGCATGCTACCATTGGTTAACGTTGGCAATGCCCACCGATGGAAGCGCACAAAACGCAACAGGAATCCTGTATTAAATGATAAACATTCTATTATAGCAAAGAGCATCCAGCTAGTGCCTTAAAATTGCACATCACCTTGGGATCACAAAATATCTGCTTTCTGATCTCCCACTAGTATTTGTGTTGCCATCATTACTAATCTATAATATTAGATCGTCGTAATCTTAATTTCATATGCAAGCATTTACATATAATATGCTTCTCGACAACCCTTTGTGCGGAAACCAAACTTTCATCATACCGATTCGCAACCCAACGTGCTATATAATTCCTGGCATAATCTGGTGATCCAGTAATTTATTTTCTCTATTTTAGTCAAAAGAGCATCTTCAACTTTAGCTAAAAGCCACAATTTCTTTAAGTTTAGCTAATTAATAACAAAGGCCAAAAGCGACTTCCGAAAGATTCTCCATAAATACGTAATGTCAGTATTTTACCAACAGTGTTTGCCCATTTAGAACAGAAAAATGATAATAAATATCTCATTTTTTAATTCATAAATTTAATAGTAAATTTAAAACTTTGTTGTATGGAGATGTGTAACTAAAAACCAATTTTTTTTTTTGAGAATTTTGTAGAGTTTATGTTGCATGTAGACTAAACTAAAAACAACACTTAGACATGATATGGATAATGGATTACAGGGGGGGTAATTAAGCAAAATATGCATGTATTTAGTAACTTGAAACCACATTTCTACGTACTTTAGCAGCACATCTTTGTTTGTTTTAGTCGTTGATCAGTAGTAGCTGAAGTAGCTTACACATTGCCCGGAAAAACCCAAAAAAATAATAATGAAGAATAGCCTATAGATGCTGGTAGTCTATGCTATGGGCTTAACAACTAAATCGTTGTAGAAAACGGGGGAAAAAAAATAGTAAGGTAAACATATCATTTAATAGTACAAAACAAAATCGATTTCTGCATTTAACTACTTGGGGGGACATGCTTGTAATCCCTTGGAGCAGCAGCAGCAGCAGCAGCAGAGAGACTTGATGAGGAACAGCGAGCAAGTCCGTCCTATTCTGAATCCCTGAGGCTTCCACTTGTGATCCACAATTTCTTCTGAATGATAAGCACAATGTCATCTCCATCCTGGTCTGAATCTGAACTGGAATCAGCTGTTGCCACTGCTTCCCAGTGCAATGCGGCTAAATACTTCTTTATGAAATCTATCACTGGTTGTTTGTCACGGATAATTATGAAACCGGTAGGTCTAAGTATGCGATCCATCTCAATCAGCAAGTCTTCAGGACTGCAATCTTTCTTCTCAATGTCAGAAAAGACGGTCCAAGCATGGAGTAGATCAAAAGTTCGGGGATATTGTGAAAAGGCTTGACACCTGTTGAAACAGATTTTAAGTCATCAAAATCAAACCACCTCCAAACTTCAATTGACACAAAACTTTAACTAAAATGAAAAATCATATTTTAACTAAAAATCATCTTTTATCTATTTTAGTTACTTACTTTTTAAAAGTATTTATATTGCTCTCTATTTTAGCTATCAACTTTTATTATTCTATTTAAATATTTATTTTAAATATTTTTTTATTCTTTCTTTGAGAAGAGAAAATGTTTGACATTTCTTTTTAATCATTTTTTATATATATATATTTGGTGAGTAAATAGTACTTACAATTGTAACTCACTATACATTTTAGCATTTTGCTGAGTCAAATGTCGTTCATTTTTGTCTTGCTTGAACATCTTGGCTAACCAAAATAACACTTGGGGTTATTTACTAGAGGCTTCCGTTGTTTTGAATCAAAAAAATCATCGTCTTTTGGTGGTTTAAGAAAATTGTAAAAAAAAAAAATACTAAAAGATAATATTTAAAGAAAATAAAGATTGAAATACAAAATCAGTTAGAGTTTGTATTAAGAAAAAGTATGTAAATTAAAAAAAAAAAATGATTATTTTTTTAGTAGCTAAAATGCATAATATTACTAAGATGTTCATAGACCGATATATATTCTTAAAACGTGTAATTATGATATGTATTTTTAATATGAATGATCTCACAAAATAAGATTCAAATGGTTAAAGTAAACGGTTCACTTTTACTGCTCATAAAAATATATAAAAAAGAATAATAATAATATTAAAAAAAGAAAAAGAAAAAGAAAGAACGGTTCACTTTTGCTTCAATTCTGTTTCCGTTGTCACTAACTTTATATATATATATATATATATATATTTTTTTTTTTTTATCACGAATATTCTTTGAATATTTTTTTTTTAGTTGTTCTTATGCACCTCCAAGACATTAATGAATATTTTTCTTCTGTGGCTTCTTCGAATTCCTTCCTTTTGGAATCCCATTCTTTTATCGTGCAAGTTCGACGTTTTAGTATACCAAGAAGTCCATTCTCTTGGGTGTGCTGTCACGAATCATATGAAATTTACATTGCCACATCTATCCCGGCCCACCCATTTTTATAAGGGAAAGTTGTCATGTTAATGCTATGATTGAGAAACAAATTGAATCTTAAAATATATATATATATATATATATATATATATATATATATATATATATATATATATATATATATATATATATATATATATATATATATATATATATATATATATATTACAAAAGGGTATTAAATTATACGCTGTTTTGAGATAAGGGTATTGAACTAGTAAACGTCTGAAATTGGGGTACTACGTTTCCAAACGTCCCACTTAAGAATATTCCGTTAGAATTTACTGTTAAATCTTAATGGAGTACCAAATATATCAATATTTTTTTAGGAAAAAAGATGCTAAAATTTAGGTATTTGTTAAAATTTAATAAAGTTTGTAAAAATACCGATGTCTGAATCTTTGAAATTTTTTATAATTTTTTTTTTTTTTTAAAAAATGGGTATTTTTAGAATTCTGGTAGGATTTAACAACAAATCTTAACGGAAAACTCTTAAATGAGACGGTTGAAAATATAAATACTCTAGTTTGAGACGTTTGTTAGTTTCACATCCTTATTTTAAATCAGATTATAATTTAATATTTTTTGTGAAGTTAAAATAATAAATAAATAAAAAAAAATTGCAAAAGGAATCCACGAGCCACCTTTCTCATCATGAATTTTCATAAAATTAGTACAAGTTGGATAGAGACTTAGGGAGACCCCGGTGACTAATTAAGACTCTTTTAGGTGGAATGTGTCGGATATCTAGGGGTTAACTGGTCGAGCACGTGTCGCTTGACAAAAGTATTCAGAGATATAACAAGAAGGTGAAAATTATTTTTATGTTTTTATGAATATTTTGTATTTTCAGTTTTTTATTTATATATTTCTTAAAAAGACGGAAAATAAAAATAATCCAAACTTTTTTTTTTTTTTTATCAGCAACTAGGTTCGTGACTAGAGACCTAGGCCCCCTCTAGGACTCTCTCAGAAATGCAAAAAAATTCAAACTTTAGGGGAGGGGTCGTGGCCATAGCCCCAAATTCCTAATTTATTTGTAAAACAACTTCACTTATAATTTTTTATTTTTTTTTTATCACTTTTAAAACAAAGTATTTAAATTTTTAAAAATATTAATTTAGGGTATTCATCTTTCAATTATCGGTTAGAATTTTTCGTAAAATTTTGTCAAAATTTTCAAAATATTCCTTATTTTTTTAGGAAAAAATAATTACAAGAATTTAGGTGTTAGTCAAAATTTAACTGAATTTGCAAAAATACTCATGCCTGAATGTTTGATAATTTTTTTTATTTTTTCTCCTAACAAAAATAGGGATATTTTGAAAATTCTGACAGATTTTAACGAAAAATTCTAATAGATGGTTGAAATTAAAAAAAAAAAAAAAAAAAAAAAAAAAAAAAAGAAGAAGAAGAAGAAGAAGAAGAAGATGGATATCCTAAATTGAAACTTTTTAAAGTTTTAGTACCTTATTTCAAAAGTAATGAAAAATCAATAATTATAAGTGAAGTTTTTCCCTTTTTTTTTAACCTATTGGTCCTAGTAACAATTTTTTTTAACTCTTGGTTGTTGCCGTAATAGTTTTTGGCTAAGTCCCTAATGCCTTTGTTTGTGACGGATAAGAAAGAAAATATATATATATATATATATATATATCTTTTTATCTTTTTGGTAAGTGATGAAAAAGCTTTTTTACATGCATGATATGATGAGCTCGCTGAAAGGTCCGCTAGTTAGGAGTGTGATGAGGACACAACTTTGGCTCTTTTCAAGCGTGCGTTTACTGTGATTGACCTTAGCAAACATGGAACCAAAAGGGGATATACAGCCAACTTTTTCTCTCTTCCTTTTGTCTTCTTTTGCCTTTTCAAAATGAGACGTTTCCTAGGTAAAATGAAGAGCTAGAGTAGTTTTCGTCAGTGGCATGAGGCATCCTGCACATCAACTAGAGTACAAAAACGAAGCATGCCTTCAATGCCTGTTCGTAAGAATTGACAAGTTCGATTTGACGGTGAAGCTACCACCATTGCTCATCATCCCTCATGGAATACTCATATTCTCGACTAGAAATGAGTAACATTACTATAAAAAGAGGAAAGCATTGTTTTTGGAAGGATGTCTACATATTGACGTGAAACATTATGTGAATGCGCATGCCTATTGGAATTTGGAGCACAGTGTCTTCTGTCCGCCAATTGCACGTATATTCCAGAAAAAAGAAAAAGAAAATAAAAAAAAAAAACAATCGCAATTTCTCAATGCTACTTCAATATCTCAAAAATATATTTTTGGACGGTTGAGCTGAACGGGCCGAGTCACTTGTAAAACAAGAAGAAAACCGACGGCCGACAAGAGAGCTAGCCTCTAAATTTGTTAAGAAAATATAATAGAAAGAGTTTTAGTGTAGTAGATTGAAGTTCTTATTTTATTTGGGATTGATGACTCTCTTTTATATTACACTTCTTGTTTAATGCCACGCGGACTCCTAAACTTTTTAGCGTTGCTTGTTGTTAGTGAGTATGCCTTTACGTTAATTGGGCCAATGCTAAACTTTGGACCTAGACTTGTTTGTGGTATATATTATTAATGCGTGAACGCGATATCTCCATAACTTTGTCATACAATAATTGAAATGCTAAAACTTTTCGTAGGAGTTGGAGATAGAATAACACTTTTGCATATGAAACTAAAAAGCATCAGGGACGGAGTCAGACATTTTAATGGGAGGGGGCCAAATAATTTTTTTTCTTAAGTAGGGATTAAAGTATATGTATAAAGGCAAATTTTAAGTAAATTAAACATAACCTAATTTTGATATTTTTATTATTCCATTCAAATTAAAAATCAATAAGCAAAAGTAAAAAAGAGTTTTTAGAAAGAAAAAAAAAAAGTAAAGAAAATCACTGTCCAAAGATTCAGAAAATAAAAAATGTCTCAGTTATTTTTTCCACACATTCTTAGGAAATCGAGCTTGGTTAAGCTTGTGACTCCTCAAATCTACACATGTCTTCTTCCAATGCACTACTTTACTAAACCCTTTTCATTTACTTTGAACACAGTTTCTACAACTTTATAAAGATCTTTCCATTGTTAGATTCTTAGGCATGTCCCTTACTACCTGTTAAATATTAAAGAAAAAAGTTTTGACAATAGTTGAAGAGATGATAAAAGGGAAGGGGGCAAGGAAAAAAAAATCTTGCTAGGGGCCAATAAGCAAAAAAAACCTTAATTTGATTAATCTAAAAAAACTTAATTTAATTTTTTTTGTTTTACCTTAATTTTTTTTTATTTTTTTATTATTTGTTTCTCTTAAGAGTTGAGGGGGGCCATGGCCTCCACCCGCCCCCCCCCCCCCCCCTCTCTCCGTCATTGAAAAGCATGGTATATATATGAGTAAAAGATGGGACGATTCTTCTTTAAATTGCAGAACTTGAAGAAGAAATTGATAACAAAATAAAAAATGCCCCACTAAGACTCCCTTCTCTCTCTCTCTCTCTCTCTCTCTCTCTCTCTCTCTCTCTCTCTCTCTCTATATATATATATATATATATATATATATATATATGGTAACCATTGCTCCCTTGCGTGGAAGTTGGGCTACATTAATACGGTGCAAATTTGTTGATTTTGTTGTGGGATTTGTTAAAGTTAGATTTTTTTTTTTTTTGTTCTTTTCAAAATAAAATAGTTGTTTGACAAAATTGTTTAATTTTTTTTTTTTTTTAAGCCACAAAATGGTATGATTTGAACCTTCGAGCCCTTGACATTTGTTCCATGGTAGTTGTAAGTTAGGAGGTAGAGAATTAACCATTGTTGTCATTTTTTATTTTTATTCTTTTCCAACTTTTGTATCTTTATGATTATTTCAGAGACTCAGACCCTCGTTATTTTTATTGGGATCCAGATTTTTTGTCCAAATAAAAAGGATAAGGATAATAATATATAATAGAAGAATAGTGAAACAAACTCCTGAACAGGAAAGCGCTTCCCGCACAAACGGGAGGACCTCTCGCATATATAATATTATATATCCTTATCCTTCCCCACAAAAGGCTTCACGCATGGGCCTCCGCCTCTTGCTCGAATAAAGCAAACCCTGTCACGTATCCCAAAAAGGGAAGGTAGAGGTGAGCTGTCCATTTTTTGTCGTTTATCTTACCTTCGGAAAAAGGTACACGTAAACGAGCTCAAGTTATAGCATTGCAGTATTGCTACAGGCAATCATCACTAAATCATAATATTCACATCGTCAAATACAAAACCTAATAAAAAAAATAATTATTATCATATAAAAAAAAAAAAAAAATTGAGTGTTTTGATGTTAATTTTTTTAGAGAAGTGACATTCCGAATCACAATCCGGCATCTTTTTGTATTATGTTAATTATTAAAAAGTTAAATTATTTATTAAATTTTGTTACTTGATTTTTTTCATTCATGTGATACCACATAGCACTTATATATAAATTGCCACGTAAATTTATATAAAAAATAATAATTGTAATATACAAAACATTTTCTTTCAATAAGGATAGAACCAATTTGAAAGCCTGGTTAAACTTCCCACATATGGACCTCATTGAAAATAGATAATATAAAATGACATGGGATTAAATTTAACTGGAAACTGTCAAATAAATGTTTTACAAGCAATTATCTGAAAGTTTGATTATTCTATACTTGTTTCATAAAAAAGAAAAAAGAATACTACACTGATAGAATGGTGTAAGATTGTCACAATATCAATGTGTTTAATTAAAGGAATGTGAATATTTTGTCATTTCCTTAATAATAAAGATACATAAACCATTACTGCAAAAACTAAAATTCAAATATTCTTATCCATCAGAAAGAAAAAATAAAAATAGAAAAAAAAAACACAAAGCTGTTGCAATCGATACCATTTCCCTCCACCACCTCTGCAATTAATAAACAAAAGGTTTGTCTACCAAAAAAAAAAAAACCAAGAGGTTTGGCATTTGAACAGTTTTAGGCACTGTGTGCGTGGGTAGTCCTGGGTGGTATTCTTTGGAGGTTAATAGTGACTAGTAAGCTCCAGGTGGGCCCCTTGGCTGAGTGGTGCCCTTTGAGGACCACCTTCCCTTTATCCAAGACAGCAATAATATCTCTCAAGTCGCGCCGCGCATAGTGCTTACGCCGCTTAGGTTGTGCGCCACCACCGTACTAGTCCTTTCTAATATCACGCGCGGCAGCTCGTCTTATAAGCACCTTCTGCGAATGACCATCAAATGTGTGGTGTCTTAAGAATAAGATGTGTGATAGAGCTCATTTTTAGTGTTTTTATTTTTTTATTTTGATATTATTTTGTATTTTTTAATAAAAATAAAAAAGAAAAATTAAGTTTTTTTTTTTTTTTTTTTATTATTAAAAACAAGGTGTTATGTCAGTATAAAAAGACTTTAGAAAAACACTAGAATGAATTTTAACATTTCTCTAAGAATAATAATTTTTTACACGACAACGGAATTAGATACAAATTTAAGATAAAATTAGCGAGTTATAATTTTATGATTTAATCTGTTTAATTAAATAGATTGAATTATAGTAAATCTATATAATTTTATATCCCATATCTTAATAAAATTTAAACTTAACACGACATTAAGGTTGTTAATCTTTTATATAACCTAAAAAAGCGACACGTAAGTTAGAATATAATCTTATAACAATGCTTTTATACGATCCAAATCTAAGACGGGATGAAGTTCTGTTTCATTCCGCATCAAATATTCTAATAGTTAATTTTTTTTATTTTTATTTTTTTTCTTTTTCTTAATGCAGTGTGATTGGTCCTGTGTTTTGCTGATAACTTTTTTGAAGTCTTCGGGCTGAATCCTTTTGTAGTGATCCAGAACAGCCAAGACTAACCCAACAGCGTCCGAGCCCTTTGTAAGCATTGAACTTATTTGGGGCTTAGGTCCTGAAAGTCAATCTACTTGCCCCTGGGCTTGGGCCGACAATAGTCACCATTTGTATGAGATTGAGTATTTTAATACGTACAATTTCTAAAAGTCTTATCATTGTTTTCAAGTGGGACGATTTTATATGCGTGTTCAATTCCAATCATTACAAAAAAAGTTAAAAATAATGTGGCGATGATACTCAACAGTATGCATAACTGGCAGGTTATCATGATAGTTGTAATTTAAATGGGACAGCTTTAGTGGCAGACTCAGTCTTGTCAATATGGGAGAGTCAAATTGAAAGAAAAAAAATTTAGGCGGCAAGACTAAAAAAATAAACAAAATAATGGGCAAAATTTTATTTTATTTTAGGCCGAGGGAGGAGCAATGTTTTTTTTTTTTTTTTTTTTTTGTTTGGAGGAAACCCCCACTTATATGTAAGATATTATCTCTATTAAGCAACGTGCTTAAATAGTTATATATAATGTGTGCTCGATTCCAATGAAAAAAAAAATGGGACAATTATAATTTTTGTGACATTCATTTTTAGGAAGAAAAAAAATCATATTTAATTCCTAAATTTTCATATACAGCTTTATATTTTCAACGAAAATCATTTTTCAAGAAAAGATTTTACATTTTTTAGCATTTAGCTTATACGGAAAAAATAGCAACGGACTTTGGTGGCGGCCATCAACCTCCGACTGGAATCCGACAACCTTCGACGGTGGAGGATAATAAATTCAGGTAAGATTGATTGATTTTTGTGGGTCTTTCTATGAATGACTTGGTATTTATTTCTGAGGTGACATGGTATTGGGGTATTGACATGGACCATAGAGTGAGAGAGCCACCCCTCTCTGTCTTGTCTTTCTTTTTTTATGGGCCTCCCTCTTGCCATATAATCTTTTAGGAAGCTATCTTATTATTATATTATGTGGAATATTATCTCTCCAAGAGAGATATTCTATTTTAAATTTGGGTAAAACTTAAAAGTAGCAGTAGTATCATTGAAATTGAAAATGCAAAGGCTAAATTCAAATAAAATGAAAATTTAAGGTAAAAATTAATTTTTATTATTTTTTAAAATACGAAAAATATGAAATAAATAAAAATTATAAATATTTATGTGAATTAATTTAAAAATAATAGTTGAGATTTATAAAATAAAGGGAAATGCTAAAAATCCTCCCCTCATCCCCATTGTCCACCTTTTTTGCTTAAAAAAATTGATTTTAAGCAAAAAGTGTTTCTAATGTCACATTAGAGATACCTTTTTGCTTAAAATCAATTTTTTTATTGTAAATGGAAGATGAAGGGTGGATGAGGGGTGCATGTAGCACCCCTCTAAAATAAATGCGGAGCGAGAAACAGCTACAGCAAAAGAAAAAAAAAGAAAAAAGAGCATAAATAAAGCTTTGTGCAGAAGAAGTAGCGCGAAACCAAAGCTGAAAAGCCATGGCGGGAAGTGACCCTCAGAAGCAGCTTCTAACCCTAATCCGCGACTTCGCCTCTGAAAAATCTCAAGGAGGTACTCTGTCGGTACATACTCCATTTGGTTCCCGATAAAATGTTGGAAAAAGAAACAAATAAAATCAACTCTGAATCTCATGCGCCATGCTGTTTTCCTATTAAAAAGCACAACAAGCTGCATCGAAACGAATCCAAATACTAGAATTAGGCACAGCCGATTGCGATGAGCTATTTGTTCTATCATCCTACATTTTCTTGGCAACCAAACAGATACTTTGAATCTCTCTCTTTGATTTTCTGAAAAGTAACCATTGATCTTCGTATATACGTGTTTTGATATATGCAGAGAGAAGAGTAGTTGGCTTAAAGAAGCGATTCGAAGAGCTTCGGTCTGAGCTCGACGTAGCAAATGCGGAGCTCGAAGACGCCAAGCGCGCAAAAGAAACCGATGAGCAAGAGTTTAAAGGTTACGAAGTTGAATTGGCTATGAACGAAGCCTCGATTCAAACCCTAGAGGTTTTGTTACTTAGGATTTCGTGTCAATTTGTGATTGAATTTCTGCTCAATTTGTTCCAGTCTAGTCGAATTGTTTTCAATGTAATTACATATCTGACTTCTATCAGGCAAGAATTGATCTGATTCACGACGAAATATCCACCGTCGGATCTGATCTAGAAGCTCTTAAGGTACTGACCAGGCTTTTGTTTAGTCCAATTTTTCTTTGTGGTTCTGGTTTCTGATAATAAGGCTAATTGAATTGTGATCGCTTTCACATACGTACCTCTGATTGACTGATTCTGTTTATGTTTTTTTTTTCCTTTGAATCTTAACGTATGGGAAAATGTGATTGGATCATGCAAAGCATAACGAAGGAGCTTTGCGGTACAGGCTTGTCATCTCCACACATAATATTTCTTTTCTGTATGGATTTCTTGTTTTTTACTAAGTGCTCTTATTGTCCATGCAGAGATGAGTTTATAAACCAAATGTTTGAGCTCAACACTAAGATAAGGTTGGTCTCATTTTCACAGATCTTATTATTTTACTCTTTTCTTTTTATCTTCTTCAAAATCTCCAAACCAGTGTTTGATATATGATCCTGATTCACGACAATGTTTCTTTATGAAATATGAAACGTTATGTGCGTGTACAATATTATTAGGTGGATTATTTTTAGTTGAGTTCTACAGAAAGCAAAGAAATCCATCGCAAAAATTTCAGTATTGTGTCAAAATGGTCCTGATAGACAGTCTAGTCTGTAGGGTATCTTTTAGATAGTGTAGTACCTGTAGGTTTTATTCAATTTCCCACAAAAGAGATATAGCAACCGCGAGCTTATTAATGCATTAGAATAAACTTCCATGAACCGCTGTCCATTGTGCTATTCAATAAAGTCTCATTATTCCCAAGAAAGGGGGGATGCAGGGGAACAAAATGCAATTGACCTTTATGCAGTATATAAGAAAGTATTCAAATCATTATGAAATATATGTAGCAATTCCTTTGCACCATACATGATTGCAATGAATGTGCTAGTTTAATTTTAAGTGATGTATCCTGGTATTTACTACTGGGATATTACTGCTTGTTATTGCAGGAAATTCCAAGAAGTAATCGCTTGTAATGTTCACCAGGAAAGTGATGTTGGAGCTGCCGCAGGTGATGGCCTGTGTACTGTTTTTCTGTTTAATAATGTCAGGGAAATTGATTTTTAGTTCATGGCATTTACGTTCGTGAAATAAAAAGTTTGCAAATATACAACTATTTCCAATTTATATAGAGACCAAGTATCTAAGTTAAAAGCCAAAACCTTCTGCAGATGGAACTGATTTGTTGGTTTGCGATTTTAATAATTTAGCACCAATCAATCCTGCATCTTGGGCAAGTGAAGTTTAAGCCTCAATTGAATTTCCAGAAGCTTGTTGAATAATGAAGTTTCTGGATAGAATGATTTACCACTATTGATTGACAATGTCCTTTTAAATTACCGAAGAAGCGTAAGTCAAATTTTTGGAGAGAAGCATTCATTAAGATACATGTAAAACCTACTTATCAAAAAGATACATGTAAAACCTTAAGTCAAATTTTTGCCAACTTTGCCAATTGCATGTATCAAAAGCTCTCCTATGCCTCTCCCCCATACCCTCATTTTTTCCAATTTCTTCTTCCCTCCGTACTTTCTTATGTTTTCCTTTCTCGCATGGAATTACTTTCATTGTCCTTGTCCTCATCTAGAAACTGAGGAAGCATGTGACATTGTTCCAGTAGCCGAACACATACATGTGAAGAAAGTAGGTGAAGTTGCTTTAAAAGCTTTGGAGGATACACTGGCCCATATAATATCTCAAACAACTAAAGAGGAAGAAGAATACCAAGCAGAACAGAATTTTCAAAAGCAGGTGAGAAATTGATCCTCTTCATAAAATTTCTGCAGTTTGATGCGATTTTCAAAATGCCTATCTGTAAGAGTTCATCCTTTTACATCTATTATTCATTCTCATATGAAATCTTTTTGAAATATTCCGTTGGAATATAATGTGATAATACTTAAATTGTCTGGGACTCCCGCAGGTCCAGCAGGAGTTGATTGATTATGAGGAGAAGGTGTCTCTAATGGACGTGATAATTAAAGTAACAAAAGAGTTAGAGGACATAACAATATATCCTCATAAAAAATTACATTGGGTAGTACCAATTCAAAGTTACTGACTTACTGGTTTACGTACTAGAAATAATTTCTAGGAATGTAACATGAAGAATATAATATTGTCAAGCTCATATGGTCACTGTTTCAATTCATGGGTAAATGACTTCAGATCAGTTCTATATGAACATTCTGTTAACAACCCCTTGCACTTCATAAGTCTAATTTCACCTTTTGAAAAACCATATTTGCTGTTATTACAAGCTGCTCCTAGACACTGCTTCTTCCACGAGTTAATGCTTTTGTTATCAAGAAGATGCGGGGAAGGAAAGAAATGTTAACAAGCTTGGCAGTAACTGACCTTAAAATGTTTCATTTTTTTATACTTTTTTCCTTCTTTCTTTATTCTCATTTCTTATTTTGTTTTTCATTTTTCCTATTTTCTTGGTCATCTCAGCAATCAAAAAGAGCCTTTAATGTTTAATTAAAATTAATTAGCATAGAATAGGGAAACTATGCTTTCTCTTATGATTAATTAATCTGAAAATTTTACTTGTGCTTCAAGTAACATAGTTTCTGTGCACAACCTGCCAAGAATGTTTCTTTGACTGGAAACAAGCAGACTTCTGAAATGGAATTGAGGTGTGCTTCCCTTGGTGAGGAGCTGCAGAGGAGATGTATATGTTCCAGGTGTCATCGGGATAATGTGGAGGCTCTGGATGAATTTCTTCAGGCAAATGAAGCAAACTGATCCCTTGTAAGTAGTCTACTCGGTATCACTGCATTCATAGTATTCATCTTATCATATATGTACTACAATTGAGAACTTGTGGGTCTACGCATTCATGGGACTTCTGTTCATATTGAAAACAACTGGCTAGGGAAGTAGAACAAAAGCCCTGTGTTCTAGGTAATAAAAAAAAACATGCTAATAGTCTGGAATTGCATTTTGTGCTATAAAGCTTCATTAGTATTCTTTCAGCTTATTTCCATAAACGTTTCAAAAAATCCCAATATTCACACCCTCATGCCCTTTGTTTCGCCGGATAATTCCCTGCTAAGACAATCTAATGCTTTACATTTCATTTATCAGATCTAACTTCCATTGCGAAAAAATAGGGATCACAAAGAAAACGGAGAAATTAGTAGAAGACTGAGACATTAGGATATCTGGAGAAGCCAGCCTGCAGGTGCATAGGCCAGCTGTATCCATTCTGTTTGACCTATAGTTATGCATCCGTGTTGGTGATACTTCAAAATCCTTTACAATCAACTATAGAAATGTCTATTTGGCCACTTAATCATGTGTCGCTCCGTCCCTGCAATAATTACAATAATTGTGATGATGATAATGTTGTTGACAACAACAATCTTATCATGGCAACACGTTTACATACTGATACGATATACTGAAATGTATGTACAAATATAGTTTCTTGGAAAAACTAATATTTTGGGGCTATCAGGGAGAGGGAGAACTTACAGTTTGTAGAGGCCTTATGGTGGGAAAAATGGCGTGCATTGCAACAACTCCTGGACTGGTAGACTTAACAGCTTTATCTGCGTAGAGAATAGGGCAGAGACAGGCCGATGATCAGAGAACTTGCTTTCACTGCGAAAATAGGATAGTTGTTTTGTTCCTCTCCCATACCATAGAATTCTATCACACCTGCCATTACATGATCTTTTTTCATGGATTGTTCTCACAAAGTTAATTTAAAACAGCCAACAATAATTTCCAATTTATACCTACTGACTAAATGAGAATGGAAATTTAGTTCAAGCTATCACTTGCAGCCTAGGATTGGTTGGGGGCTCATTTGGGCCATTCAAAAATTTTAAGCGAGAACCGTGATTGATAGTTATACCATGCTGGAGTCCTTTGCTTCTCTCCTGATCTGCTTGGAAGGCCACCTGAGTAACGATTATGATTTGAGGAAGAATACTTGTATGTGGGCGCAAAATCTATGTTTCCCTCTTTCCAACCCTGGAATACTCTTCCATCTTCTTGTTCCCTTCGGAGCTGATCAAACTCTTTCAACGCTATCCAGTCTTGCTTCTTTATAAGCTGCCTAGCAAAACTGTCCTCCAAGCATAGCCTATAGTTGAGATCCCCGAACCAGAATATCCGGCTACTCCATAAACAAAGTACGTTTTAATTTGTTAGAGATCAGTAATTCATTCAACATAAATCATTTAACTTCATAATTCTCTTCAACCTATTAAAATTATCTTTACCAAGGTTTTTCCCCACTTTCCCCTCACCCAAATACTTAGGTAATCGGATATGTTTTGGATTTTAGTATTTATTTGGAATTTTTAACAGAAATCAAATATTGAAATTATTTTTGAATATTTAATACCGTTTGATATTTTAAGATGTTAGTGTAAGAGTAATGCATGTGATTTGAGTTAGATCTTGTTGAAAATCCCATTTCTTGCTCAGAACACGACCTTGTAATTTCCAAGTACATGAAGTGAATATGAAATATTGTGGTGGCATTTAATTTGTGGCAAAAATTACTCTTGTACAAAATGTTTATCCTAATATAGATTGATGTTCAAAGGATCATTTAACTTTCAGACACAAACAAAATTGAGAACCAACATTGAGTGTTTGAGAATTTAAATAGGCAAATGTTGAGCATCTTATGTTTTTTTTTTTTTTTTTTTTTAAAAAAAAAAATGTATCGAGTAGGACCACTTACTCATGTCCTAAGATGGTGAGAGGGGGAGAACTGTTATCGTTTTTTGGGGATCGACTGAAAGAAGTTCGCCTGAAAATCTCAGAGACTTGGTGATTTCTGCGGACTTCATCACCTTTTTTCTCACCAGAAGCCAAGTGGGCAGCAATGAAGCAAAAACTAGTACCTTCAATTGACATGCTAACAGAAACCGCACCTTTATTTCCCAAATAACCCATGATGCCACAAGCAACCGAACCAACTTTCACATTCGAAACGCAATACTTCCTGAGCAATTCCCTTTTCATCCACACACTTACAAAGACTCCAACCATCTTCTTGCTTGCCATTAGCTTGTACTTACTGCTTCCGTTCATCTTCTCGTGTTGACTAGTACTCCTTGTTCTCTCTCTCACTGGAGTCCCAATAAGGCTGCTAACACTTTTCCTTTTCCTCAAGTCGGGACTTCCAACATACTTGTAATCTTCACTTGAGACTATATTCAACATCGGTGTCAACCAAGGACATCCATATTTGTTATTGAGAGTTTTTCCTATAAGCATGTTCCAATTTGTCGCTTCGGTTGGATCTTCTGCGCCTAATACATTTCGGGCCTTTAAAGGTACAATCTCTTGAAATCTGCAACCGATAACTTTTTTGCTGTCAACTTACTCTTTAGACATAGGGGTTAAAGAATAGATAAGGACGTTAAGATAACCAACAATTATTACATACCCAAGAACATAAATGTCGGCGGCATCCTTGAGATTCAACCACTCGTCCAAATCTACAGCTAGACTTCCTATAGGAGATCTTCCAGCAACATTCCAAGTACCCACAAAGATTCTGAAGTACGAAGAGGTACATATGCTTCAGGGTTATTACTCAGAAACCAAAACAAGAAATCATCATCGATCATTTCTTGTTTTATGTCTTTGGACCAAAAGACAACAAAATCTTACCTTAATTCATTGATTGAAATGCATGGATCGTTCTCCGTCGACCGAACAAGAACATTATCCAGGTAATCACCACTCTGATCTTCACCCCCATCTGTAAGAAAATTCAATACTTGAAGCATAATATAATAACAATTAAAAGCCATGAAAAGAAGAAGAAGAAGAAGTTAACCTGAAACTTCAGTCAAATGAAATGGGTCATCTCTCTTGTGCTTCCACTTGAGCCATTTGCCAAGACTTCGACCTCTCGAGTTCTGGTTCTCAATATCCATAGCTCACAAAACAATCCAGTCCATGCACGCTATAATCACATGAAGATGGAGTAGTAGATATGCCTTGTGGACTGTACGTTCGTACCTTCCTCGGACGAAAGCCGTTCATCACCTCCGAGCATGGCTGCTAGTTTCATCATTTTCAACACTAATCTGGGTTTTGCTGTAGACGATCATCCTTGTGTCAATCGCCCTCTATGAAACAGTGAGAGAAAGAGACAAACTTAGAAATTATGCGTTATACTTGCTTCCCTCGATCGATAACCCCGAGACGGATGAGAGAGAGAGCATAGCAATGTAAAGTCAAAGCTGTTGAAAGAAACTTTTGCCCGTATTTCGGGGTGTAATTCAATGACTGGTTCAGAAGGAAACCGCAAAAGATATAGTCCTCACAAAATTTTATCATTTGATTGATAATTGGTCTTGTTAGGTGGTGCTGGTCACGTATGTCTCATGGATTTCTACGTGACAAGATTATTACACGTCAAAGTCAAATAATCCAGTACAGGCATATGATGCTCTTTACGTTGGACCAACTGAGATAAGATATCATAAGCACAATTGGATGCACCTAGCTATTAGATCCCCAATATTCCATCATATGATCGTAATTAAAGCCATTAGACAATAGACACCCCTATTCCAACACGATATAGAGTTTGGCTTACATTCTGTTAGTTTTCTTTAGATTTTTCTTAAATTTAGAGAATTATACTACTTTTTGTTCCATATTTAAATAAACTCCACAATAGCTTCTCTTATCATTTTCCTATACTATTTAATTAATATTTTTTCAAATAAATGTTAGAGGGAAAAGAAAGGATAGATAAAACCTTTTTATATTAAAATAAAGTTAAGGGAAACAAAGAGCTACCCTAGGTTCCATTGGTGTAAGGAACACCAAGAGAGTTTGTTGTATGGAGTTTTTTAGGAGATTTCTCTACATTTAGAGAAAAGAATAGGATTTAGAGAAGTAGCTGTTATTGCTCTTATTGAATAACAAAGACATTTTTTTGTGAAAGAATATAAACGGTCAAGATTAAAACTCTCTTTTTAGCACAAACCCACTTATTGCTCAATCAGCTGGGGACCACGTCTCATGAAGCGGAAGTCACTAGTTCGAATCACCCCCTCCCCCCTCTTGTGTGGACATGTCAAAAAAAAAAAAAAAAACCCACTTATTGCTAGGTGATGTACTAACCGTCCATATTCTATAACAGGAGATGCAAGCCAAACTCCATGAGATATACCTTCATTGCTTTCAATTTTTGTTAATGGCCAGACTTTTTGCATCTTATTCTCTAGAATCTCTTATTCCTTAAAAACGTTGCTCAAGTGGTAATCAAGTAACCTGAATCAAATTTAGGAGACATTTAGGGTAGTTTGAAGATTCTTGTATATTATTAGAAAATAATGATTGTATTCACTTAATATATTATGTTTTGAATCTATTTTTATTGTTTCTTTTAGGTCAGATGTTACAAATTAACAGCTCGATCACTCTTTATTTAAGCGAAATTTCTTATTCCTTCAGTTGTGCGCATGCTCAAGTTGTAAAAGAATAAGCTGGAAATTAAATGGAGTTATTGTATATACAAAAGGAATTATTATAATAACTTAACTAGGTAGGATGGACTCTTAAAAGTGATGGCCACGAAGTACACCTCAAAAAACAATTTTTAGTAGTTGAATTGGTACAATTTTGGCATGAATAATTTTATGGGTTGATTATGCTTTACCCACACATTTGGATTGAGTTTGATTCGACAATCTGTGGTTTAAAAAGTTGTACTTTACTCGCATAAGATCACATATATCCTTCAATAATTTTCTAGCTTTAATTCATTGAAATTTACATGTGTAAATTACATGACCCATAAAAAAGAAAAAGAAAAAATAGTGACAACCTAGCTTATATATTCAAATGTGATACATTAAAGTTATTTTAAGTAAAAATAAATACAGTTAGGCTATAAGTAAATAAAGTGCAGCTATTTAAACGGTAGGTTCAAAATTCAAATTTGATCAAAATTACGTGTGAATATACCATCTTTATTATTATGATTTATTTTTTTATTTTTTTATTTTTTTTTTGTTCTCAGATTGAATAAGTGTATTAAGAAACAACTCAAAACACAAAATATGTCTTCATCTTTCTGTCACGTCAAAACACTTTTTCAAATCAAAAAACAAAAAACATGGTTAACAAACATACCAATTTCTCCTAACTTTATACTTCCTAATATAAGATTAGAACACAAAGTATGCTTACCAAAAAATAAAAAGAAGTCACTATATATGGGTGCCCCACAATAAGTAATACGAAGAACAGACCACTTGGCCCATATCATTTATGATTAATGGTACCTACCACTTGTATGATTTAATTTTTCGTACCCTCAAGAGTAAGGACAAAAGTGTATCTTTCTTTCTTTAGGGGAGAGTTTCCATAATGATTTGAGATGTTTTTTCGTCATTTATGGTGACTATCTTTGCAACCTTGGGTTGATTGTAGGAAGTGCAATTCTCAAAATCCCAACAGTC
This sequence comes from Alnus glutinosa, assembly GCF_958979055.1. Taxonomy (NCBI): domain Eukaryota; kingdom Viridiplantae; phylum Streptophyta; class Magnoliopsida; order Fagales; family Betulaceae; genus Alnus; species Alnus glutinosa. The sequence continues at coordinate 35,421,623 of NC_084887.1, read as the reverse complement.
TGGAAGTAGATAAATCACAAAACTATAAAGCACTGCATTGATAAATTTTTCATTAACGGATCTGGGCTTTTAGGTCCTAGACTTTTAGGGCAGGCAGCTTGCTACGTGATATTCGCTTCGTAATTACTTGTTTTTGTTTTCTAATCTACTCATTATTAAAATTGATTAAAAAAAAAAATCATTTGGATTGGCCGCAATTTCTTAACCGAATTAGAACTAAGGAAAAACTTCACTTAACTGATTTGAAATTTCATTACATTTCCAATTACTCCTCTAAACTTAAAAAACTTTTAATTTTAGTATATTCATCTTTTAATCTTTTTTTTTTTTTTTTTTCTGTTTTCTGTTTTCTTTTCTTTTTTTTTTTTCAATTTCACCATTCTATTAGGATTTTTTGTTAAATTTTGTTAAAATTTCCAAAACGCTTTGCATTTTTTTTTCCTTAAAAAAATAATGATATTTTGAGAATTTTGACATCATTGAGTTCGGATTTTCTATTAAATTCTAACACAGGAGTGAAATTGAACAAAAAATAAAAAATTAAGGATGGATACACTAAATTAAAAGTTTTTAAATTTAGAGGGATAATTACAAATGTAATGAAATTTCAGGAAATTTAACTGAAGTTTTCCTAGAGCTAATGTTGCAGTTTGGGCAAATCAGTACGATGGGGTACGTTCACTTATTCGGACAAATAAGTGTCTAAACTGAACAGCTCAAAGTGTGAGGCTTACTTGTTCGGACAAATTAATCCTTAGAGATTAGCTGCAATTCGACGAGGGAATTGCAGCAATCCTCATCCATGTAGAGTCTGGACCATGCCCTCCCTGGTTGGTTGGTTCAACCTCCAATAATAAGTACGGGAGAGGCTGTTCGATTTTCTTCTTCTTAATTCATGGTGTCACATGTGTAGCTTTCCTAGGTAGAGACATTCTAACAAGAAGTAGATGGGTTTGCAGTCATTGCAGGTATCTTTCGGCCTCAACCTTAAATGAATTGCATGAGCCTCTACCCCCTCCGTCTGTCTCTCTTCTTTGGGACCACGCGCGTTACTTCGCATTCCCAGAGCCAAGCTCCCTTTCCACCTTGCACCGTTCATTTTGAAATCTCTCTAACTCAACTTTAACCTCCACTAACATTTTGCTAAAAATCATATTTGAAATGTTGAATACCAATTTAATTTCCCACAAGATACATTTGATTTCTATTTTATTCCCAAACTATTGTAATTCCATCAATGGTCTAGATTTAATTTCAAATTTTTTATAAGAAAAAGAGATAGTGATCCTAAATTTGGACAGTAGAAAAAACTGCAAAAAAAAAAAAAAAAAAAAAAAAAAAAAAAATTGAGAAAGAGAACAAAAACACTCCCGAGGACAATTTCAGGCTCTCATAATAATATATTTTCCTTTAAAAAAATAATAATTAAATGACTAAATTTACTACTTTATATTAAATTATGTTTTTTTTTTTATGTTAAATTTAAATTTATCACTGTCTAAATTCAAATTTAGAGATTTAATAATATATAATGTTACCAACTTACCATATCATTTAAAATTTTTAAATAACGTAATTTTATATACACCATTAAATAGAACAAAATAAATATTGAACTAAAAGTAAATTATATTCCCTTCCGTTATTGAATCCAAAAGCACTTGAACCATAAATCAAGCACAAAATGTTTCTTTCACTCAATAAATTCCAATAACAGTTTGTAAATCCATAAACCACGTGATTCCATAAATGCGTCCAAGTACGACTTTGTTGGTGAGTTTAATGTTTTATAGCATGTTCTCAAAGGACAAAGATGATAGGGGCCGAAAGCCTTTCCACCATTTAAGAAATTGAGAATAATACCCTTCATTTTCTATGCAGCAACTAGATTAATTGTGATGGTATGTTTGCCAATATAGTTGAATCAGGATTCTTCTTTATTTTTTTTTTTTACTTTTTTTTTAAAATAAATAAATTATATTTTATTTAACTTTTTCAAATTTTTTTAAATTTTATCTCACAAAGTCAAATTTCAAAATTCGCGCAATGAATTAGAATTAAATTCCCAGTTTTTGTCTTTTTGTTTTCTCTCAAAATAAAAATATTAATAAATAATTTAAAATACAAAACATTCCAAAAAACACACACACAAAAAAAAAAAAACATAAATATAACCTTTATGTTGAAATTAAAAAAAAAAATGCCCTTCAAAACACATTAACAAACACACTTGTATCATGTTTGATCTTTTGAACATGTTCAATTCCAACTCCTTTCATTGTATAGACCGATGAGGATCATTTTTATTTTAAGTGAAATTGAAAAAGAGCCGTTTCATGATAACATTTTCTTCGTTATAAATAATGTTACATTATTTAAAAGTGATAATTGCACCACTGATCTTTATGATTGGTCTAAATTACAAATCACTTATTATGATATAAAAAGTTCATAGAGGATCCTTGTAGTAAACAATAATTACGAATCACTTCCTGAACCTGTTTTTCGGCTACGTTTTTAGGAGTGGCGCGCAGCCTCTCCCAAGCATGGGGATGGCCTTCGGGCCACCTCTAGATGCATCTGGGGTGGCCATGCGTAGCCCTCAACCATTGGGGTGGACGGAAAATGAGTTCAGAGAGTGATTTATAACTATAGTTACCACAAAGACCTTCCATGAACTTTTTGTATCACATGGAGTGTTTCGTAATTTAGGCCAACCCCCAGGAATCAGTAGTACAATTATCCCTATTTAAACAGGAGAAATGCTACATGTATTCAAACTTTTACAAAGGGAGTCTTACTAAGATAATGTATAACTTATTCATTAGTACACATGACATTTCTTTTTATTAATTCTTTTGATAATCTCCAATAAATAAGCTTCACATCAATTAATAAAGCTTAATTTATAAAAATTTAAATACATATAGCATTTTTCTTTAAAAAGCCTTTTCACATCTTAATTATGCAATTGAGATCGATGGCGGATGGGGATACAAAGTTTACTCCCATCCTCACTTCCGGATGCAAATCTGAGGATGGAATTTACCATCTAAAAAGCCAGTCTTATTATTGGTAGTATATTAAAGATTGTCTTACAGAGAATATCCGAAAACCTCTACCTTCTCTCTAGAATTCTCTGGTGTCCTCTGTGAAAGTCTCCATGGGAGGGAAGCTTCGTGCTTCTCTCCCGCTCACCCATCACTGTTCCATACCTCATCTCTTCATCCTTCCTGACAACCATCCACCCTTCTCACCTTCCGTCATCCGTCTTCCTTTTTTATGGTGTTTTAAGCCACTGGAGATAAGGCATAAACTCCATCTATCCCTCTATCATTTTCGATGTTTTAAGCCATTGGAGATAAGGCGAAATCTCCATCTACCCCTCTATCCTTTCAATTTTTTCCACGCTTTCTGGTTTGTCACCACATAGCGTCTGTCTCTGGTTTTTCCCTCCGCCCCTCACCGTGCTCTCTGTAATTTTTGGAACGGTTTTATGATTGAAATTTTCGAATCTAGATCTACTCTTCTCCTTCGGATTTTACACGACACGCTCCTCACCAACGGGTTCTCCGGCGTCTCCGGCTTCCACCGATGGTCTCCAGTTCTTCCACCGCCGCCTCCTCCCCAGCGCGTGGCTTGCACGCTCCAGAGCGTTTTTCGCTCTGGCCGGCGCGTGACCACCCTGTTTGCTCCCACAGCCTCCCACCACTTCGGCCATCGGTGGTCCCGGGCGAAACCGGCGTTCCCTGTTGCTGAGAGGTCTCCCTTCGGCGGCGCGTGTTCCTCACGCGCCGTCTCGGCTGGCTCCCACTACTCCTCCTCCTACCGGACTTCTGCTGTTACTGTTTGTGTTTTTATTTTTTCGTTGTTTTGGGCTTATTTGTTGTATTCCTCCCCCCCGGTTTACCCCTGTATTTGTGTTTGGGTCCTTGTGACTCAATACACTTGTGATATCACCTTTACTGGTGACTCCGGCTTTGTGGCATCAGTGCCTCGAGCCAAAGGGCCCGCATCTTCGGAAGCATTGCCCCCGCGTACTTTCCTTCTTAGTTTTCAATTTGGGTTGCCCAAGCCCTCCTGTTTTTGTTGTTTTAAGTTTTAATTGTAATAGTTTCTGATGTACTTATTAAAAAAAAAGAAAAAAAGAAAAAAAAGATTGCCTTACATGTACCAAAAGTTAGTGACAAGGACAATGAAAATGCCCTTATGATAATATTTTGGCCGGGCCAGGAATACGATCCTCTCCCTTTCACATCTCCATTTCACTCGAAAGGATCAACATTTTTTTTTTTTTAATGACAATTTTGTCCCTCTTAAAATAAGAAACGGACTCCTTTCAATTTCAAATGAATAAAAATGAGGGATAATTTTACTTATAATCTTTGATTTTTTTTTTTATTACTTTTGAAATAAAGTATCCAAACTTTAAAATGTGTCAATTTAAGGTATCTATCTTTCAATTTTTTTCAGTTTCAACCGTCCGTTAGAATTTTTCGTTAAATCCTATCAAAAAAATACCCTTATTTTTTTAAAAAAAATATTAAAAATAAAATAAAATTCAGGTATGAGTATTTTTGCAAATTCCGTTAATTTCTGACCAAAACCTAAATCAGTGGCAATTTTTTTTTTCTTTTTTTTTTTTAAATGAGTATTTTGAAAATTTTGACAGAATTTAATGAAAAATTCTAACGAATGGTTGAAATTAAAAAAAATTAAAAGATGGATACCCTAAACTAAGACGTTTTAAAGTTTAGATACTTAGATCATCTTTAATGGACTCTTTAAAATTTCACTAAATTTTAGTGAAAGAATCTACTTTTTTATGTTTAACTATCACTTTTAAAAAGTTTCCTACATTAAACTCTTTAAACATTTCTGTATTTTAAGTATATATTATTTTTCATTGGTTTTGGAGCAACTACTTTAACTATTTAAATATCACAAATTGAAGGAGATCGATTCCCCTTGCAAGGATTTGACGAAAAACTGAAAGAAAATAATTAAAAAATGAATAGAAAAATGATTTGGGGGGTTAAACATCAAGAGGGTTTTTGTCGTTCACCATTTTAAAAAAAATTTAAAGAGTTTGATGCATCGAGAGTTTTGACAACTTTTACCAAAATTTGGTAAAATTTTTGAAGTAAAAAGCCCATTGAGAATACTCTTATTTCACAAATAAAAAAATAAAAAAATTAAGAATTATAGACGAAGTTCTTCCTGAAAATATCCTTCCCCATCGAAACATTGTTTGAAAGGAAGAAAACAGCTTTTTAAGTGAAAGGTAAACTAAAACGTCAAAAGTTTCTACTTTTTGTATTTCGATCTCAATAAAGAATACTGAACTTGTATTATCTAAAAGATCCCCCAGCCCAAAACCCTAAAAAGGCCCATAAAATTATGACGGATCAGCATCCCCAAATTGGGTTACCCAAACGACGGATCTCATCGTCTACAATTGAATTGTCCGAACAGAATTATTCCAACCCGGATACCATATAATCTAGTGCAACTGTGCAAGTTAAACCTATCAAATAATGGATCGCAATTACCTACAATTGAGTTGCTTAAATTGTCCAAAGAGACAAGTTTGTGAGGCTCATTTATCCCACACAGTACTGTGTGCAGAGCCCACCTTCCAACTGGACCTCGCAACCCTTTGTGGGCCTACAGACCATTTAATAGAGGTTCAAACTAAATTGAATGGATTGGATTGGAAGTTCTGTACATCGGGCCCATGCTTTTGAATCTATGATAGGATTGTGCCTATAATATGCAACTTTTAACACAGCTTGAAACAGAAATATGTCAAAATATTGTGGTCGAATTGAAACTCATCTAATAAGCAGTTTTCTTTCTATTCAGTCCGCATGAAAAACAGGGATAGTTTGGTTTTTACTGTGAATGGGAGTTGGGACTACCAAAACCAAATTTTGACATGACAAAATCCTAAAATAATAATAATAATATCAAATATTATTTAACCCCTAAACTTCTGGATTTAAACACTTGACCCCTGAGGGGAGAGGGTCATGTTTTAGACCCCTGTTGAAAGTTCAAAATTTTAGCTCCTTGTGGTTTGTGAAAGAGCTGGCGTCTACCTTTCTCAGCATCTGTGACCAAATGCTGCCTGAACATGGCAATGAAAGTTTCCGCTCTCTCATTCAGCTCCTCCTTTGACAGCCTTATTGGATTAGCCTCTGCGTGGTGGTGGTGGTCTTCAACTCGCTCAATGTTCCCCAAACTTCTTTTCCTATGCATTTCGTGGGAGTCTTTATGTTCTTCAACTTGTGGTGACCACGTACAGTGCCTCCTGTTCTTCTTCCTTTCAGTCTTCTTCGTTCCAACATCCTCGACAATATTGCAATATTCTTGGTTTTCGTTGGAGGCGCCGGAGCGTACAGACGTGAAAAGAATGGCTAAGAGGACGAGGTTGAGGACGAGAAACACCCACGCGCGCCACTGCTCGACTAGACACGTTATCATGGCGCGCTTCAAACATGCCATTAAAAGAGCTGCGCCAGCTGTGAACAAAACTGTGTTTATAGTATCATCTTCATGGTCTCTCTCTTCTGTTACTCTCTCAGTACTCTGTATCTTCCTCACCTCCATATAGTGTGTTTTTTCGCAGCCTATCTTAAGAGGAGTTGGTTCTGGGGCGTCACACTTTTATAGAGAATGGGAAAGTGAAGTGCCCGAGAGTTTTGGTTCATTTACTAAATGCCTCGGGGCCCCTTTTTTTTTGTTTGCATTTCCTTTGCAAATTGGCGTGCGAGGCTTTGTTTTGAGTGGCAGCTGTAATGATAGTGGTGAAAGGGGAGCTACATTGGGAGACAAGCAGACAGTGTGTCTGCACTAGTGCAGCACAAGATCTGTAGCTATATGATTGCCCCCAACCAATTAGCTCTAAGCTTGTTTTTTGTTTATGCTCTAAGCTTGTTTTTTGTTTATGATTAGCGACTTAGCGTGCACGCTTATGGTTGAAATTTGTGTATAAATCTAAAATATAAGAATAAAAATTGAAGCAAAAAAGAGAAAAGCAAGACAAAAAAATTATGGGTAATTCGGTATTAGATACCTATGAACACCATCTTGAAGTAGTTCTAAAGCCTACATTATGTTCATTGACTTTTTTATTTACAATGTAAATGTTCATATTTGTAGGGTATAGAGTAAGTATAAGTATAATAATCAAATTCTCATAATTTGATTACAATTAACTTGTAAATAGAGAATATTTTAGTATGAACAAAATATGGAATATACGAAAAATATAATATATTTTTCATATATTCTAACTTCTTCCTTCAAACTCAAGCATAACAGAAAACAGAGGTAGATGATGAAGACTAACAGCGGACGCTGTTGGAGGAGACAGGGTTTGGTAGGCGGCCAACAACGATGGCAGGTGGCAACATTGGTAGTTGGCAACGGGCCAACATGTGCCTAAAACCGAGAAGTAGGCCGACTTGGGCCAAAACAACACATGGGTTACATTCAAACAAAGCCATGCCAAGTGCCAATTGCCTCGGACTTGGCAATGTAAGTTGCCAAGTTGAGATCTCTTAAATTCATGTGGGTATCTTTAACCATTTATTGTCCAAATTGCAAGTAATTTTACTGTCAAAATTGTTAGAAAATCTCTTTCCGTTAAATTATAGTTGAAGACCTTTTATTTTTTGTGCAATGTTACAATGGCCTCACTCCAGCCCATGTGTGAAGGGACTAGCATGGTGTATGCACTATACTCTAGAAATCCAAATTTGCACCCAAAATCACAATCTCCTCCTACTGTTAAACAGAAACACATGCCACTCTGACCATAGAGGAACGTACCATTAGGGCAATAGCCAATAGGTCATTACCACTAGTTAAAAATCTTGCTAATTAGAAAGTATTAAAAATATGATTCAAATCATTCTTTCTCACTAGCGTTGAATTGATTATGTAAACATAGTACTTATACGAAATCTATGATGCAAACTTATTAATCTGCAATCCTGTGTCTTCGTTTTTTTGAAAAAACAAAAAGGCAGAGACTAGAAAAGTGTGAAGCTTTAAGAAACGCTACAGAACCAATTAAAGGTAAAAGTGGAAAATATTCTCCTGTTCATGCCTTTAACCAAAAGGAAAACAGATTGACAGTGATGAAGCAGATTTTTGCCGGTTGATGAGAGCAATGGAATGAATGAAACGTGACGATCCAAAGCACGCTTTGTTGGATACCTAACTCATCAGAAAACGACCCTACATGTTGGATTGTACTTCTTCAGCAGCAATCGAGCAGAGAACTTTTCTCTTGCTCCTCTTTGTGTTGCTTTGGCTTCTTAATATTTCAAATTTCTCTTTGGGTAAGCGTTTGCCTTAGCCATGCCAGTTGCCAAACTTGGCTATATACATGTTAATTGTTAGTCACCAACAGAAGTCTGAAGTCAGAGATTGAATTGATTGGACTAAAAATACGATATTAAACAATCTTGTGGGAACAAATGACTCATATTCTCCGCTCTGTTCACTTTGCTATGCTACGCTCTGCTCCAACAACTGGCCCATTGCCACCGTACTATCTCATCTTTGTTATCCATTACTTGTTTTTGAATCAAAATCCTTGGAGTTGAGATAACTTTGTTTTCCTTCCTGGTGAGTGGCGAGACGCCAGTTGCTTCCCTTCTGTGTTGTTTTGTTCTGTTCTTACAAGTTCTTTGCTGTTGCTGCGTCATGGAGTGTGGGCTTGAGAGGTTCAGAGCTTGTTCAAGTTTCGTTGTTTCTGAAATCTCTTTGTCAATAATTTTTTAAGGTCGCCACTCTCATTGGAAAAATTGCATACTATGAAATCTGAAGTAGATTGCATTAGGTAGTGGGTGGACCAGAATTCTGGATGGAAGACATAGGCTATTGGGTCTGCGATGTAATGTGGTTTATCTTTGGGCTCTACTTCTCATGGCATCAGACAGACATACATGAAGAGGGAATTGGGCAGATTTAGCAACAATTAAGTAACAAATAAATCAAGTCCAGAGGTGACTAAAGAGATCGAGAATTAGAAGTCTGAAATTCAAAAGAAAGACTAGTTCTGATAAAAACAAAATAAAGAATGATCATATTATTGATCAATTGGATTTTAAGATCCATGAGAATTTTACCAATCACTAAATTGAACCATGTTCACTCTATCTGATGGATGCATTCTAGAATGCATCAATATCAAAATCGAAGGCACTGCTACTGGGGTTACAATGAAAAGAATGCAAGTATTACCTCTCACCATATATTCTAGGTCAAATTGGTTCCATTACAGTAGAATATGAGTAGGGATCAAACAAAGAGCCAATTCAACCCAGTCAGTCATGTCTGAACCTTTCCTTAACCTGCACTGTGACAGTAGTATTCTTTCATAAATGAACCTTCAAGGTCGATCAGATGACAAGTTGCCACACTCAAGAATTTGCCAATCACTAAAACTGGACCTAAGAAATGAATTTTACAGCAATAAGAATTTAATGATGCTGATTTATATAAGCCCTTTCATTTTCCCACTTCTGATTCAATAACATCCTTCTGATTGCTTTTACTTTCTGTGTTGCATTGCATTTCAAGTAACTTTTGTTGTTCCCCGTCAGTCTCTTCTACATTTACTTCTTTTGCCTCTTTAGGCTTTTTGATTGTAGACTGCTGATACATAACCCCACCAAGCATACAAATCAAAAGCCCCACTGTTCCCACAAATGTAGAATGCTTGTCCCAAACAACAAAATTAATCACAACCGTTAATAGCTTGTTCACTATACCAAGAACAGTAAACCCTGTTGCAGAAATTGCCCTCCGACAAGAAAAACCAAAGAAAGAGATTGATAAACCAAACAAACATGATAAGCCCACTGGCAAAACCACCTGGAAAGAGTACCAATCTGACTCATCCGTGATTTCATGCTTTATCTTCTTCAATTCACCCATAATAAGCAGCTCCAAAGGAAACAGTAGGAGAGCCTCAAGATTGTTGTACAATACGAGACCCCAAGTATTCAAACCGATGGTCATGACCACATGCTTTATGTAAACAAAATCTATGGACATGCTTACCAGGTAAGCTAGAGCCCAGCTATAAGCCATGACTGTGAACTGGTAATCTGTTAGAACATAAAGCACGCTTCCTCCAAAGATAGTGACAAGTGAGGTCCATGTTCTAATTGACGGCCATGGCTGGTGCAAGAAGAGGGTCTCTCCTATTGCAACGAATATGGGAACTGCTGAACGGAAGACAATGAATGTGTCAACATTGGCATGGAGAAGGAGCTCACTGTTGGTGAAAAGAGAAATATAGAATATAATTGCTGCAGGCAGGAAGCGCCACATGGTTAAAAGGTCAAGTGTGTCACGCTCAATGAAATTAAGCCATCCACAAATGAGGACCCCAGCTGCACTTGTGAAGTACTGTAAAGCAGTTAATGCCCCAGGATAAGGAAATTTCATGACCGCCCATTTGTTGATGATGGAAAGCAAAGATGCAGATATGCAGTAACCAGCAGCTATACCATAGACTGAGGCTTGCTGGAGTAGGCCATTGTACCAGTTTGTTTGGATTTCACCAGAGGGAGTAGGAGCTTTTGGACCTTTCTGGCTGGCACCAAGTCTTGGATTCTCCGCATCATTATTGTTACTAGACATCTAAAAGTGAATCAGAAATTCATGTTAGTCAACTTATAAGGGCTAAATTTCTTATCATGGGTTCTAAAGGATGAATTGTTTACATCTCCAAAGGAAATCATTCTAAAACATTAGACTCCATAAGCAGAAGAACTCATGTCAAAGTTGAAAACACAAATGAGGAAACTTCTCTTCTTACAAGTAACAAATAGTACAGGCCATAAATTAATTAGGCAACAGAAAGATGGAATAGGTGCTCGACCAACCTTGTTCTAATGAATTCAATCTAAACCATATTAATAAGACCATTGACATTCACATAAGTCTATTCAAAGGTGCCTGCGAAATAGGAAACCACACCTCTTTTAGTATAAGTACTCTGTAAGTAATTCTGAGGATAGGAAGCAACAAAAAAAAGGAAAAGGCCATACAACTTAGCATGAAAAGTTTTAAGGTCTAATAAGAAGCGACATTTGTTGATTACATAATATCAAATTGTGTTACGATGCGAGAAACGTATCAAAAAGACATAAACAGCTCAACAAAAAGTAATTCGGAGAGCCACCATTACAAATAATAGAACTGAGGTAACAAAACTATATTTGTTAACATCGTCATTTGGAATTTTTGGACATATCAAACCTACATCTTATCATATAATAGAACCAACCAATAACTGAAGACAAAGCAAAACTTCTTTAGAGTTCAATGCTTGATGCCTATTGCAAAATTCAAAATTTCTGACATAGTGTGAAACATCAATCCCCTAAAACCAACCAGAATAATTCAAGCCTTTTTCATACATGATTATTAGATGCTGAGCAAGATTCCAGCATCACATGCAAAAGAACAACTGACATGTGCTACAAGACATGCATATTAAACTCCCTACCTTGAGGAACAACAGCACCAGACCATTACTTCATAATAACTACTTTTGACTCACTAAATCATTCTGTAATAGATAATTTTCTGATATTAAACACATAGCATTGCTTCCTCAAACAAATGATTGTTCTGCACTCGCTAACCAGTTATTATGCATGTGAACATTGAAAGGCATTGAGCAAGCCATGAAATTAGGTCTCCATTGGAGAGGCATGGGCAAACCAGTTTCTAGTGTGACCAAGTCCTTGCCTATGAGCACCATCGATCCAAACCCAAAAGGCAATGCAAACAAATCTTTAAAAGAATCTTGCTCATGTAGGTAACGACGAATAAATGCATATTTGCTTGATTCCTAAATCCAGTATCAAATCTTATCCATAGACACATTTCATACAAAGACGCATCTCAAATAACGAGTATATAAGATCTGGAGTTATTTATTGAATTTGAGGGTAGGGAGCAGAATTCGGATTCGAGGCTGAAACAAATGCAGTCTCCATGAACCACAATCTTTATTCCAGAATTTATGCGCTTGCTTAATTCGACCCAAGTTGGAGTCATACACTTGCAATTTCAACAAAACTTTGAGAAGAAATTAACGCAAAAATAAGGTGAATTAAATATACCAAAATGTGGAATAAAACAAAATAAAAGATTCAAAGAAAACAAACTACAACTACAATCAACTGTTGAGGCTTCCACCTAAATGAATTCCATAGACATCCACCTCTGTTTGGCGGTAGAGAAACTTAAAGAAAGTGAAAGAAAATAATATATATATATATATATATTTACCACATTTTGCTTTCATGCTTACCTGTGGCTAGAAATTTGTCTTCGAACTAGCAGACTCCGGCAGCCTGATAATGATTGGTACGGGATTGAGGCCTAAACCGAACACCGAAGCGGTGAGAAAGGGGCTACTTTAAGCGGAGCTGCCAGTGCCTCTGCCTCAACCAGTCAAGGAAGCTGATTCCTTTTCTTTTTCTTTTATATTTTTGCTTTCTTTTCGCTTATAAAATAGCTTGGTCTATGCTTGCGGTGTTTCGGCAAATGTCAAAATATTTTTAGTGAATTATTAATTTTCTACTTCGATTCAAAAAAAGTATACATTTCTAAGAAAAAAGAAAAGAAAAAAACTAATGCTTCGTTTGTTTCGGAGTAAAATAATTTCTGAAAAATGATTTCGGCATTTTCCAGTGTTTGGTAGGGGCGAAAATAATAGTCAACCGAAAAATTATTTCTGTTTGACCAAAAATGCTTAGTAAATTTCGAAAAATGATTTACGCTTTTTGAAAGCGTAAATCGTTTTCCGAAGACGCCAGACGCGGTTAATCTATTTTAAACAATACAGTCGACCTTCACGTTCAAGCAGCCGACCACCATCGAAATATTGCATGTATCTGAATCCACAACATCCGGTTAATGTCGCTGGTATCTGGCAACGGAATCCGGCCACCTTCGCCGGAATCCGGTCAGCCCAGATTCCAACGACCAATCTGGCCGGAAAAGGTCGGATTCCGGCCATCTAGCTGGATCCCGGCCGGCCTTGGCCAGAGAGGCCGGTTCCAGGCTGACTGGCTGGACGGATCTGGCCAGATGGCCGAAATCCGTCGAAACTGCCGGAATTCGGCCACTTTCGCAGGAATTCGGCTATCTCAGATTCCGACGAAACTGTCCGGATTCCGGCTTTTATCTCGAATTCTGGCTATATTAGTCAATATCAGGTAAAAATGGTCAGAATCTTGTCGGCCAGTGACCGAATCTCGTCATCTATGATTTTTATATTATTTTATATTTATATTTATATGTTTTGAATAAAAATTAATTTTTATAGGTTAATATGATTGAATGAAAATATGAAAAATATTTGTGATTTTCTGTATGCACCAAACACTGAAAAATGTTTTAGGCGAAAAATATTTTCAAGAAAAATGACTTCTCTGAAACCATTTTCCATTTTACGACGGAAATCATTTTACGTCGAAACAAACGGAGAAATAATATGATTTTAATTTTTTTTTTCAAAAATAAATTATATTTTATTTAATTTTTTTAAAAACAAATAATATTTTATTCAACTTTTTCTAAACAAATCATATTTAATTTAATTTTTTTAAAAAATTAAATTTTAAAAATACATGAACAAAATAAAAATTTATTTTAATTTCAAAAATTAAACACCTAAACGTAAGTATTACATTCGCATTTCATCTTTACCACCCCCCTCGACTGACATAGCATTGCCGCCATTGCGTCAACCATGCAAGCTATTGTTACCAATCCTTTTTTTTTTTTTTTTTTTTTGAAGATGCTATTGTTACCAATCAGTCCAATCCATTGAACCCACACAAAACCCACAAAACCATGACAGTACACGGTCATATCAACTCAAATCAATGAAATAGAAGTGGAATAAGACTATAATATTTAGCATTTCTTTTTAAATTTTGACCATTTAATAAATAAACGGTTTGGTCTTGATTTTAGCCAATTTTTTAAGGAAATTGATTAGTATACTACACCCACATAACAATAGTACAATAACCTCATACATGGAGTGGACCCTACACACTTTATTTTTTAAAAAAATGATCCCTACACTCATTTTTCACAACAGCCCCACAACAAGCTGACGTAGTTGATAATATTTTATTATTTTTTTACAAAAAGAAAAGAAAAGAAAACAAAAATAATAATAAAATATTACCAGCCACGTCAGCTTGTTGTGGGACTGTTATGAGAAATGAGTGTAGGGATCATTTCTCCATTTTTTAATGGGGAGTGATTCTTGCACTTACAGTGCACAACATGTACACAACACCAAGATACAATGGAGTGGGACCCAATGTATAGGACTCACTTTAGGAGCGATCCTTACACTCACACTACATAACAATGACACAACACCAAGGCACAATGGAGTGGGGCCCATGTGTGGGCCTCATTCCATTGTGCCTTGGTGTTGGGCCCATGTGTTGTGCCTTGGTGTTGTTTTAATCATTTCTCCTCACTTTATTGTGTCTTACTGTTGTGTACTCGTTGTGCAGCTTGAGTATTTCTATCATTTTCCTTTTTTAACAGTAGAAGTGCCCGTTGTTCCCTATTTTTACGTAAATCCAATAAAAATGTGCCACTTGTATTCAAAATCCACTATGCCACGTAGGTCATTATACTAAAAAATTAACAAAAAAAAAGGAAAATTTCCCGTTTATTTCTTTTGCCCATTCCTGAAATCGTAACACCTTCCAGATGGCAACCATTACCTGCCCTACATGAGTGAGAAGAAAATAGATTTGAGTCAAAGTATGGAGATCCAAAAGCAGAAGAATGTCTATTTGTGAACAAAAGTAGTTGTCTAAACTTCAATGCCTCAACTTGTACATAAAGAAATTCGGCATTTAATGACAAACCATCAGAAAATTACTAAAGATGCAAATCGCATTAGAGCTTGCCCGTTTGAAGTAACATCTATATTCCATTGGAGGAGATTTGACAGGAGTGTTCAATTTTATAGAACAAAATTGAAAATGCAGCAAGGACTAGAAGTTAATAGACATGTAATGGCAGATTACTAGTTCTCTCTCTCTCTCTCTCATGCAGCCAGCCGACATCTATAGATTTCTTCACAAAAGCATTTTCTTGAGAATCACCTAGCAAAGGTTAGTGTTGCCAATCATATCCAACTTTCTCCTCATTGGATGTAAGAAACAGCCACCATTACTACCACCATCTTTTCCCAGACAAAGAAATAAGCTGCACAATATCATAAAAGAAAAAATACAAGATTAGACAAGCTTAATCATCTATAAACATAAAACTCGACAAGCGAGTACTTACGCACTGAGAGCACCGAAAAGCCAAAGAAACCAGTGATAGTATATTTGGGTAACAAAAACTCATTTTATCAATCAATGCATCCACCTATATAAACAATTCGTATTATCAATGGCAGTATGACGTTCTTAGGAATCTGATTATAATTCTACCACAACGAAAGAAACTATTTTGTGCACTACCAAAAAACATTTGAACTTATGGTCCCAACCACCTTGTGAAACTTTTACAACTCTTCAGATCTTTATTTCTTTCCACCAACATTCAATAAAAATGTTAAAACACAAAATAATTTGCCTAATGAACCACATCTCCTGCCCCAGTATTAATTAGGCCAAACACGCATAGTAACTTCACCACTTGCATGTGTGCATAATTCATATATCATAGCCTATAAAATATTCAGAATTACTGAGCAGGCATAAATCATTATTCACTTCTATAAGAGATCATAGTAGGGTATCTTAGGTTTGGACACAATCAAGAGAGCAATAGGGAGGGAAGGAAAACCCACCTGACGCGCAACCTGAGCCAGTCGGCGACTATCTCTAGATGATCCATTACCTAAGCTACAATCTTGTAGCTCCGATGCACCACTTTGTTTTTCTCCAGCCCTTCTCTTAATGGTGCTGTTTTCAAAAGAAGTATTTTCATCCGGCTTTCTAGAGGATTCCCTCTTGCGCTTCCTCTGAAAGGTGTACCTCAGAAGCCTATTGTTGTCCACTCGACTAGGAGAACCGTTAGATGCTTCAGATGCTTCAACATCTTTCAAAGAGGAGTTCATCAGTGGTACATTGATCATCCCAACGTCCAACTCAGAGCTCAGATTAATCAAATTCTCTGCAGCATCACCTTCATGTTTTACCAACACAGACTTGTCTACCAACTCCATGTCCTCCACTGCATTCTGGATAGGTCCAGGTTTATTAATCGCCCTAATGCTCACAGTAAGATCAGTAGAACCTGATATAGGATCTGCATAATGTTTAATTAATGTCAATCCTGGAGCCAAGCGGGTCAATGGCTTAATCCCAGATTTGGTTTCATTTACTTTCAAACTATCTTCACCAGATTTGACATTTCCATTGCCTGAACATGAAGAAGTTCTGCAATGGGAGAGAACAGGCAGAGGTCTGAATGACACAATAGCATCCCCACTATTCATCTTTTTTCCTTTCCCATTGAGAACAGTCTTGACTTCCTCTTTGTCTACCTTGATAGGTGGTTGAGTGCAGGCACCGTCAGCAGATTTAATGTTCCCGTTGATTGAGTATGTTTTATGACAGGAAAGAAAAGAAGATGGTTGACAAAGTTTCATAAGCTGACCAGGACGGGGACAGGACTTCCTTGAAGTAGCTTTGGCTTTCCCAAATCGAGTCTTCCTTCTTCGTGACATGCAGACCTTCTTCAGAGGCTTCTTTACTTCTTCTCCAGTTGAGTTCCTCATCATTTCCATGTTACTGGTCCAAGTTGAGGATACATGACATCTTCTTTCGTCCTTATCAATAGCTTTAGTGATCAACTCATTCTTTTCGAGGGAATGTTGATCATCTACATCTCCAGAAGGAGGCACTTTGCCATGCGGGAAGTTTCTTTCAAATGCACGAATTCTCTGTGAAAATCCATTTCTGTACAGCTCAGGCTGCTTGTGTTTCATGATTATGGAGGCAAAGTCAGAATTATGAGCATAATAGTTATCCAACAGAGAAACACCCAATTGTTTAGTTTCTTTAGTTGTATTACAGCACTTATTAACTGAAACTCTCTGATCCAATGGTGCATTCTTCATTTTGGAAACTGTCACAGCTTCAAGTCCAGAACTTGAAGGAGAGGGTATGATGGGCTCAGGAGCTGTGTTTTCATGAGAAGATCCATGTTCCTTCATGATTCTTCCATCTAAACGTTGCATTTGGTTGCTTTTCGCCTTCTCCAACGCATCCCATAACTGCTTCAACTCTGTTCTAAGATCAGCTATCACATCCTCTGCCTCATTGAGCTGTGCTTCAAGCTCTTCTATCCGTCTCCGCTGGCTCAACGATGTCATATCTGCTTCAGTTGTCTGTAAAGGAGAACATGCGGGTCAATTCTGTATTATTTGTTTACAGCATCTTAGAAAAAGTAATACCAGAACAAGCACTGTAAGTGAAAAGCCTCCTCTTAAATATTAATGCAATGAAATTTCTAGTGGATTTGGATGAGCAATGCATTTAATTTGATTGTATTACTAAGACTACGCAAAGGGGCAGACCTCCAAATTGAACCCAGACCTTGCAGATCCCATTCCCATCGTCAATGAATGACATCCTCAACAACATATTAATTGAACGAATTTGTAAACAACAACTGAAATGTAGAATGCTTCCAAGAATTAATGCTTTCTGTTTTATGGGAAGGTGGGATACTCTTATAAGAGTTAAGGTAGATTGAGAAAGAGGCATAAAAGCAATAAACATCAAATAATAAGAAACAAGGGTATTAGCCATCTTACATGGCTACCCTACCCTCATATTAGAAGGCAATTCCCTGTTGAAAATTTTTTGGCCATCAACAAAGGCCACTTATTCATTGACTGGCCATGTGCCCCCATTATTGCCGACCTCCAACAGCAGCTGCTTCTCGTTGAGAAGTGGACTGCATTGAAGACTTCTAGATGTGCCAATTTTCGTGCACATCAAGTTGCTAAATAAGCCGCTTCCCACTGTGTGTTTGGAAGCATTCTCACTCACATACCCATTTTTCCTTCCATTAGAATTAGAAGTGGCAAGGAAGCCACCCCCCACCCTTTGTAACCCTTTTCCCATCATTAAATAGGGAAAAAAAAAAAAAAAAAAAAAAAGAGTATAGATTTCTTTCTGGCCAACACTTCTTGTTTTCCTTGTTTTCTTTATGGAACAGGTCGTGTCCAGACCAAACTCAACATTTTTTTTATCAAAACAATTTTGAGGAGAACATAGTGGACTCCCATTACTCATGTGACTAGGTATACCTCAAAAGACCAAACAGTGACACATTATGATTGGATATTTGAGGACATTTCATACCAAACAGAGAAACATTTAACTTGAAAAAGTAGCTGGTTCTAATGTAGCTGAGATCAGACCATTAAGCACCCAATTATCCTACCAAAACATATTATCTAAAACAGGCATTTCATTTTTCTTCAGTCATTCTTATTCCCTGCTCAAAACCCAAAGTACAACTCCATCCTTTCTGTATTGCTTACACAAAGGTGGTATTGGCATCTTAGAAGTACAAATGAACAAAATAGAAACTAAAATTAACAGTTTACCAGAAGATGGCGACTATCGAAATTAAATAATAAGCTGGAAGTAAGAAATTTTCCAAATTGCGAACATATTGGGTTCTGTAATTCAAATATTTTTTAAGGCAATCGTTTCCCTTCTGTTTGGTTCAACGGAAAGAAAGAAAAACGAAAAGAACCCAATGGCAATGTCACACTTAACGATCGTCCAAGAACCAAACTTTAAAAATCAAAACGCGAATTGGTTAAAATCAAACGACATTAATTAGATTATAATTCCGGACCTTGGAATCCATCATTTGCTTAAGGCGGAGGAGCATTCGGAGCGCCTCGTCCTTGGTGGCGCGCAGATCCTGCTGAAAGCTACGCGCTTTCCTCTCCGACGACATTACACGCGCCGCCGCCTCCTTCGCCGTGTTCAGAATTATCTCCGCGTACGCCCTCTTCAACGCCAATATTTTCTGCGTCCCACAGACGTTTTAGTTCAAGTTTTTAAAACCAAACAAAAAAAAAATGCAGAAATCGAATCTAGCGGTGGTTGAAGTGGAAGCGTTCGGTGGTTAGGTTGTTAGTTACCTGGGCTTCGTCTTCCATGACTGTGAGTGGGCGTTATTTCGGGGTTCAGACCTTGAGACCAGTGAGCAGTGAAGAGGGAGGTTATTTCATTGGTACTATACTACCTGTGTCTGTTACGAACTTTTCGGTAATTTCGGAATTGCCCCTGATTTTGATTTCGAATTACGAGATTGTCTGAGAGGTTTGGTGGGGGTTTTGTTGTGAGAAGTGAGAAGGCTAGATCCTAGATGTTGACCAATGACAAGGACAAGGACGGAAGTTTGAAGGGGCAACGACGTTATTGTTTCTTTCTGCTTTGCTTAGCGAAATGGGTTTCTTTCGTCTTTTTGTAATGAAAGGCGCGCAGAGAAAAGGGAGGGCCCCACTGGGAGGAACCTTTTCGTAAGGCGATGCAGGTCTGCCTTTCGAACGGGCGGGTCACGGAAAGACTTTTTCATTTTTTAAAATTCGAATTTATACCGTTAGCATGGGTTTCGTGTGTGCCAAGTCTTTTGTTCACAGTTCTCCTTTTTGATGAATATACAAGAACACTTTTTTTCCTTTTTTTCTTTTCTTTTTTTTTTTTTTCTTTTTGTTGAAAGGCACCCTAGTATAAAGTTTGTTGTCCTAACTTTTCTTTATAATTTATTTTTGTTGATTTAATTAGTCAATTTTTAAAGCATATAGCATTTTTATTAGTTTTATCAAATTTTATTAGTCAAAATAATCAAAAATTACTTTTCTTTATTTCAGTCATCCACTTTTTTAAAGTACCCCAGAAACTTTATCATTTTAACTATCTACTATTATTAATCCATTTAAATAATTTTTTTAAAAAATGAGGTTGTGTGTGATGTATGATAGAGAACATGTATGATAGAGAATAACAATGTTCACTATTGTTGGTGAATACTATTCACTACTAAAAAATTTTCACCAGATGAGGCTGTTAGAGTATCCCTACTAACAGTGGCAGAGCTAGAACTTTGAGTCAGGGAGGTCAAGATTTTTTTTAAAATAAAAATTATAAATGAAAAAAAAACGATTAAAATACTAAAAAAAATATAACTAACGAAATAAATTAATAATTTAACAAAATTTAAATATTGTTTAAAGCATATAAATGTAATATATAATTTATTGTGCCACTCTTCAAGTTGGTCTTTATCATTAGAACGATAATCATATTTTTTTTTCTTAAGCAATGATCTACCGACAAATATGCTAAATTTACCTCGACGTGAGCTCATTTAAAATTTGATTAGAGATCTTAATGAAATCATTGTTATTCTCCACAATCTTAGCTAACTACAATTATAAGTTTTCATATAATTAAAAAATATAACAAAAACTATATATTTTTATAAACAAATAAAAGCTTAATCAATATTAAAGTTTGATTATATACCTGAAACTTTTTAAGAAAAGGGAAATTATCAAAAAGCAATTGATCTTACTTGTTGAAAGCTTGAAGAAAAAAAAATCGATAGACTAAAAGAACGACTTCATACTTCAGTCTTCTTAATTTTGTGGAAGTTTAAATCGCAATTTGTAATTTGTAATTTTGCTTTTCATTGTAAATGACCTTTCTATTGCTCGGCCTTTCCTTCTAGATTAAGAACTTAAATATTTGCTTTTGTTTTTTAAGTAGGCCTTATCTATTGAGACCTATATTTTAGGTTTTTTTTTTTTTTTTTAATTGGATTGTGCTGTGTTGTACTGTAATTATAAGAGCTAAAGTAGTTTGGAGTCTTTGGATTGATGATGGCTCAGGGAAAAAAAAAAAAAAGGGGGTAGTTTGGACTAATGTGTTGATAATCTGACGTGTTTTTCTTCAAGTATATGGGCTTTTGTTTATAAAGTAGGCCCATTGAGTCATTGACGCAAGTTTTTTTGTTCTGAGCCCACTGACGCGTTAAAATAAACAAGCGATAAGCCCTTGGTCCACCAGTAAAACAAACAAACGTTATTTAAACGGTGTGTTTAACGCGTCTTCTTCGTTTTTTCCCTCTTTTCATTTAACCTAAGCCTCAAAACCTATCTATAAAAAATAAAATAAAATAAGGGAAAAGTACACATAACCCCATCAAACTACCACCTCATTGTCAATGTACCCCCCAAACTACCAATTGTGTCAATGTCCCCCCTTAAACTACCAAAAAATGTCAATGTCCCCCTAATGACAAAAATGCCCTTCATAAAATTATTAAAATAAAATAAAAACTAAAAAAAATTATTAAAAAATATAAAATAACAAAATTTTATTCCAAAAAAATAATAAAAAATTAAAACTGTTTTTTATTTATTTTATTTAAAAAAATAATAATTTTCAGCTTTTTTTTTCGTTTTTTTTTTTTAAAAAAATTGTTGTTTTTCGTTTTTTTAATTTAATAAAAACTGGTTTTTTTTCATTTGTTTTATTTTTTTTAAAAAAAAAATTCAGTTTTTTTTTTCTTTAAAAAAATTGTTCTTTTTGTTTTTTAATTTAATAAAAACTGGTTGTTCTTTTTTTCGTTTGTTTTATTTATTTTTTTTTAAAAAAAATAAATTTCTGTTATTTTTTGTTTGCTTTTTTTAAAAGAATAAAAAACTTGTTCTTTTTTATTTTATTTTATTCGTTTTTTATTTAATTTTTTTAAATAACTTTTTTTTAAAGTTTTTTATTTTTTTTTTGTAAGTTTTTTAGTTTTAGTTTTAATTTTTTGAATTTATGAGGACATTTTTGTCTTATTCAAAAAAAATTAGGGTAATTTTTGTCTTTTTATTGGTCTTAGGGAGAACATTGACATTTTTTGGTAGTTTAGAGGGGGACATTAACACAATTGGTAGTTTAGGGTGTACATTGACAATTGAGTGGTAGTTTGAGGGGGTTATATGTACTTTTCCCATAAAATAAAATAAAATAAAATAAAATAAACCTCAAAACCTGAAAATATTGCAACTGTCAGCATGAAAAATTTCAGACGTCCCAGAGCTGCTTGACTCGTTTGCCGTGGCATGATGTTTGATGAGTGGGTGTTGATTGCCCTTGATCCGCAGTTGAGGGAGGGCAAGCAAGGCATGTAAGAAATTTTCTACTGCAGCTAGGTAAAAATGCCCCCCCCCCCCTCCGCCTGCCCCTGCCTATTGAGCTCTCCAAATTTTAGTTAAAAAATCTACTTTTGTTATTTTAACTACTACCTTTAACAAACTTCTTACATCAAACTCTCCAAATATTTCTATATTTCAGCTATATATTAATTTTTTATTGGTTTTAAGTAACCACTCCGAACAAATGAAGAGAATGGAAAAGTGAAAAGTGAAATGAAATGAGAGAGAAATAATTAAATATTCAATTGCTCATTAAATCTGTGAACCAAATTTGGAGTGAAATTCTAACAATAGTCAAAATAGAGAAATTATAGAGAGTTTGTTGAAGTGAATTTTTTCGAGTTTTTCATCAAATTTTGGTAAAAATTTTGAAATGGAGAGATCACTAGGGATGTTCTAAGGGAGTCATTTTGGACAATTTCACCAAATTAGCTCACCAAAACAGCCAAAAAGTTATTTTTTGAGGCTACTAAAAATACTAATAAGCTTATACTACCCCATCAATCTATACACTAATTTTACTAAAACAAATTATTACTTTCACATCCAAAATGATGGATATATATATATATATATAGAGAGAGAGAGAGAGAGAGAGAGAGAGAGGGGGTGTATATATAGATTATGGAAACGCCTTCTTTTTACTTGAGGGGAAATCAAATTTAATCTTTTTATGCAGTTTCATATAGTTTTTAAGTTTTCAATTTCAACAATGAGGTCATTTACATTCTTATATACATTTAAATAGGTATCATCGTCAATTTATTATCCAATTAATTAATAAATGCCACATAAGACCGATAAATTAATGTCACATAACTCTTATTTGACATGAATGTCATGCGTCAACTATACGTGTCACGTGAGCCGTGGCACAAACACTTTAAATTACAAATATATCTTAATTTTTTTTAAAAAAAAAAGAAAAAAAAACTTTAATTATGTTATATTTATAATTTAAAATAATTGTGTCACGTCGTACATATAATTGGCACGTAACGTGTCAAATGAAAGCCAATTAATTGATTAATCAAATGTGATATATTATTAATTAATTACACGATAATTGAACAAAGCGACCTATTTGAAATTATAAGAAAATCTAATTAGGGGTATGCAGATTAACCGATTACCGCCTACCGACCGCCCTACCGAACCGCGACCGAACCGAAATTAACCGCCTACCGACTTAAGCGACAAAATTCGGTTTGGTAGTCGGAAGAGAATCTTTTAACCGAAAATTGGTCGGTTCGGTAGGCGGTCGGTTAAGCGGTTAACCGAATTACCGAACCGAACCGAAAATTAACCGACCGGTTGACCGATTGATTAACCGACCGATTAACCGATCCGTGAATTGAGATTTGAGAATTCACTGAATTGGATTTTTCATTTTTATGTAATTATGTTATGTTTTCCAATTTCCACTGCCACTGGACCACTTTTCCATTTTTATTTTTTTTTGTTTTTATGTATTATTGTTTTTTTTTTTTTTAAAAAAAATATGTATATATGTAAAAAGGACTCAAGGTATAAGAAAATAATTTTGATTTTCATTTGAAATTTTGAATGGGCCAGTACTCAGTAGGGCCATTGGCATTGGCTTGTAGTTGTGGAGTTATAGACCTTGTGGTGGACTAGTGGCAAAAAGGCCTTAAAATTATTTTGACTTTTTGAGTCTTTTTGACCCATTAAAAAATGAGGCCCAAATTAAGAAGGCCCAAAATAAAAAATGAGGCCCAAAACCGATTAACCGACCGCCTTACCCGACTATTAACTGATGCCTTAACCGACTGATTACCGACCGCCCTATCTACCTTAACCGTCTAAACTGAAACCTTCGAAAATTTTCCTTGTCGGTTAAATGTCGGTGAATTAACCGACTTAGCTAATTTAACCGACTTTCGAACCGCTGCACACCCCTAAATCTAATGACTTAATTGTTGGAATCGAAATTTTTTTAAAAAAGAAAATGAAAACCTACATATTATATTTTATTGTTCTCTTTACTAAAACATGTACTACCAATACATTAATGGCGCCAAAAGAAAAAAATGTTAATGGGAATTGACATGCATGACATCATAGCGACAATTTGTGCTCCATTGTGCTTTTGTGCGTGTTATTAATGCACAAAAGCCGAAAATTACTGGGTTAAAATAGACAAATGAATAATCATTAGATTAATTAGCTTTATTTTATAATTGTACAAAATATTATTTGACACTTTATTATCTAGTGTAATGATGTGGTCTTTTTTTTCTACTCAATAATAATACCACTCGCAATAGAACGAATCGTTGTAAGATAATGTCTATATTGAGGGTGTCGGTCCACAGGGAATGTATTGGTTGCATGCATCAAGCTTTAATAAAATCGGTCATAATTTATCCTTTAGAAAAATGTTGTTTTTGTGATTTTTAATTTGTAAACTACTAACAGAAATTAAATTCTACAAAGTAAATTAAAGTTGTATGAAATGATATGGGAAACTAGGGAATTGATTTCACCACTATCCTTGTACCAATGGCTATCATGTTAACATGGGACGTTCATTTTAGGCATGATATTACCCGTGTGCGGTTGTCAAGCGCTCAACAAGGTGTCAAGAAAATACCATCATTAAAAATAAGCATACCCCATCCTAAGATTAGTACGGATCATCTACCTAAGCTAGGGTGTAGCATCATCCGTCTATCCTAGGCATGAAATATCAAATTTATTAACTTAGTTACATGCAAACAATGATTAAGTGTAGCCTATCTTAAGATTAGTACAAATCATCTACCTAAGCTAGGGTGTAGCATCATTTGTCTATCCTAGGCATGAACTATCAAAACCTCTTGTTGCATGTTCAAAGAATACCATTGCATAACCATTACACTTATCATTTTTTGGATGACAAATATAATTTGAGTACAATCAAAATGATAAGCTTTCTAGATAAACATTTCATCATGATTGCATTTAACTTTAAAACCAATTACGAAAATGTAATTCTCATAGTTATACAATCATCAATGCCCAAAATAAATATCCCAAAATAAAACACAATTAAGCCATTGATACTTGGATAGGGTTTATCAAAACCCTAGGAGGAGCTTAGCTATGCATGGAGAGCCTTTGAGAATTTGGTGTTGAAAAACCTTCCATGCCTTTGCTGTCCACCGAATATTTTTCCAGAAAAATGGTGCTGGAACTTCCCTCCTCTCCTCCGGATTCCTTCCTCCTTTCTTCCTTGCTGCCTGCTTGGATTTTCTGCTACCCACCGTAAGTGGATGCTGCTGTCCAGCAGCTTTATCATGTGGAGATGGTGCTGGTGAGGTGGAAAGGTGTGCTGCTGTAGTTGTCCAAGTTGGTGGCTGCACATGCTGCTGGCCGAAAATGTGGACTTGGAGTGCATGCAGAATTTTTCTCTTGATTCATATGTTGTCCACGTGATGGTTGCAAGCTACTGTCCAGCAGCTTTGCACATGCGGTCCTTGAGTAGGCTGCTGGCCTACTTTTGCTAGCTTTGAAAAGAGGGGACATGTAAGGGGAGACAAGAGGGAAGGGAAAAAATATATATATTAAGAGAGATGGTTCCGGATTTTCGGGATGATCCGACGACTAAAATTAAAACAGCCATATCTTTTTCCACGCATCTCTAAACTGGCTGAAATTTGTTGAGTTGGAAAGCTGATATCTTGAACTTCAATTTAGACCTAAGAAACTCTCAAAACGGATATCGTTTGGTCCTGTTATGATAGGTCTAAATCTACTAGTCTGCTGCATCCGAATTTCCTTATATTTTGCTTGAATTAAATCATTTCTTTCTTATTGTCCTACAAAATATAAAAACACTAAAACTAACCAAAACATTAGAAAGTAACAAAGCTAAAGGTTTAACTAATGTAAATTAAGGGGTCCACAAATACAATATTTGTGACACATCATGTAATAATAATAGGTGTATTAATGTTCGTAATAAAATTACTTTATGAAACGAACTGAACGCAAAACGGGTTTAAAATTACACTCTAGGGATTTATTAAATTGATAAAAATCTAGTATAAAAATACCTGCAGATTAACTTAATCTGCAGGAGATCGATGCTTTATTTTCTTCTAAACAATTCAGCTGTCCTCCACTACGTTTTAATTAGACCCTTATCCAGACAACATGACTTCCAACTCCTACTACTCACCACCTTGTAGTTTAAAATTCAACTCGTTCTTTCCCCACTCAGCATCGCCATACACTTGTTGTGATATTCCATTCCTTTTATAATGATAACATATTATATATATATATATATAATTGCAAGTTGTGCTTGCAATTATGAAAGACAACCAGTGCGTAGAATGGTCCAACACCAACTATTTATGCAAATATATAATATAATAATAAATACTTTTTACTTCCAGCATCTTCTTTCTTCTTCTTCTTTCTTTATTTTTCCATTCTCCCACCGTCAGACGCATGTTTAATTCTTTAATCGAAAAGAAGATGTAATAATCAGCCGTCCTCCCTACGCTGTATTCCATTAAAATCCTTGCCGACACTTTCTAAAAGTCCTTGCCGACACTTATGCCTTATAACTGATTGCCTCTTTTCAGGAAGAAACTCACACCTCTCAATTAACTAAGCTATTCCTTTTCCTTATTTTCTTCTTTCTCCTTCTTTTCTATTCTGCTTCTTCTTCTTTGTTATTTTCTTCTTCTCTGTTCCTCTTTGTTACTCGAAACAGAGACACGAGAGAGTGGGAGCCAGAGAGTGAGAGAAGAGAGAAGCAAAGATTGAGAGAGAGAGAGAAGCAGAAATCGGGAGACAGAGACGGAGAGTCCGAGTGAGTGAGAGTGAGAGATGAGATCGAGAGGGAGATCGGGTCAGAGAGAGATCCGACCGTCCTGATGAACTGACCTTTAACCAGTGAAGTCCGGCGCGATCTCCGGCGATTGGGGGGCTGTTTCCGGCAGTATCTTTCCGACGGCACAGTGACGACTCCGGAAGTGTTCTTCCGGTAATTTCAGTAGATTTTCTGTAGAAAATCCCTAGGTAATTTCAATAAATTGATTTGATTTATACTTGTTAATTTACAACTAATTGAGTGTTGATTTGCTGATTTAGATTGAAATTTTGCTTGTGTCTCCTTGTTCTGCCGATTGTGGCCGGGTGTGTGTGTTTTTGGGTTTCCATAGATTTGGCTGTGTATAGATTGGGGGATTATTGTAGATTTGGATTCCCTGTTTAGCCATGCAGCCGATTGCTTGTGTTTCCCTGTTTTGATTCTATTCGGTTGATTTCTGTTTAGCCGTGTTTGAGTTTCGGCCAAATGGGTATTTTGTGTGATGATTTTCCTGTTTGAGTGTTCCTTGTTCAGATTTAGTGTTTTTAAAGTTGAGATAATTATTAGAGCTTAATGTTTTAAACTGAATTAGTTGTTGATTATGGATCGGTTGTGATAGGGGGTTTTGGACGACTTGATTGAGTGTGTTATTATGTTTTAAGATTTCAACTAAGTTATGATGATTATTTTTATGATTAAAGAAAAGGAGTCTTGGATATGCTTTGAAGTTAGTCGATTTTAGTTTTGATGTCCCTTGTATTAGATGTATATTGGTTAAGTCAAAGTTAATTAAATATTGGTGAGTGGAATAATATGTGTGAATTAAATATTGGTGAGTGGAATAATATGTGTGAATTAAATATTGGTGAGTGGTGTGTGAATTAAATATTGGGGAGTGGAATAATATGTGTGAATTAAATATTGGTGAGTGGTGTGTGAATTAAATATTGGTGAGTGGAATAATATGGAAAATTGATATTTTGGTTTTATTAGAAATATTAGTATTTTGTCAGAAAATGGGTTTAAACTAATAATAATAATAATATTATGTAAAAGAGGTCTTATAAATAGAATTAGGATTTGTGCTAAATGATGTTAACACTTTGTGTGTATATATCTCTAATTAATGCAGGATGATGGAATACGAGACTGCGGATATGACAGTAAGTATTTCTATACTTACTGAGGACGAAGCTGGTGGTTTTTCCATAATATTGTGTTTATTGTTTTATTTAATTTATTCATTGCAAGTGGCCGATCATGCATAGTATGTTGTGTCTAAAATAATATAACGGCTGATGAGATAGCCATCAACAAGCTGATGTAGTAGCTAGGGGAAAGTATGGCTAGTCAGTGGATCCAAGAGGGGTTCATAGTGACCCAAGGGTATCCGAAGACCTAATATATAACTAATGCTGGGACCAGTAGGATTCCAGTAAAAACAGTTAAGACTTCAAAGTGGGAGGCAAAGGGCGTGAACGGGTTCAGATAACCTAGAACGAGAGGTCTGAAGAAAGATGATCATAAAATACCAAACTAAATGGTTACTACGATGCATATTCATACAACCAATACATTTGCATTATACGCGTGGCTATAAAGCCATATCTGCATATTAAGGAATTTATTAAGTAAATCAGTATTCACCTTATTATTGGAAACAATGGACTCACTTTGGTTGTTTTGTGTTTTTGTTTCTATATATATATATATATTCTGTTAATGCAGGTTAATAAACAAAGACCAGAGCTTAAGAAGTTTTATAGCTAAGGACGCATAGTTTATATTTTGTTTGTAGTCTTCTGTGTTTATAGCTTTTTATGTTGACAAGATTGCTAATAATTTATATGTATTCTTTTGTGTCTTTATGGACACCTGCTTCCTTGTATTTGTTATAAGTATTTTCTAATGAATATCTAGAGGTATTTAATTTAAAAGCTCTAATGTGTTATTTAATCTAAGCCTGTTGGACAAAAATATATTCCGCTGCGAAAGTTTATCTCTGATGTAGTAACGTCACGTGGGAACCGAAGGTTTCTGCTTACGAATTTGCTGGTTCAAATTTGGGGTGTTACAGAATGGTATCAGAGCAGTTTGCTCTGAGGACCTTAAGACTTGACCATAGAAGTCTAAGTATTAACACAAGAGCTATAGGAAAAAAATAAATTTTTTTAAACTCCTTAAAAGCTTTTGTATGAAATTAAGTAGCATAAGAGAATAGTAATCGTCACTTACAGTTAAGTTTTATAAAAACGATATATCTATAGCATATACATGTTTATGTTTTATTGTCTAATAGCAACAGAGACACTTCTATATGATATTCTTTCATCAAGGTTAACAAGTTTAGATGTTTTTAGTGCAGAAAGACTTCCACCTAAATGTCAATCTCAGTGTTAGATGAATGGAAACCCGAGGTATGGAAATAGAAGTACTTTCATAATTAGAATGATTGATATCCAGTATTATTTTGAGGTATAGTCATAAATGCTTTATGGAGGTATAGATTACAGAATCCAGATGCTTAATACCTTGAAAAATTTATGGATATTAAGTTGTTAAATTTATAGAGCACTCTATAGATTTTTCTTGTGCTTGAGAGATACAACTTTCCTATCACCATAATAAGGATAACCTGAGGATCAAAAGATAAATATTGAGGCTTTCAGGTTTATTCGATTAACCCTAGAATGTAAGAAAAGATATGTTATGATTAATGCATCTATTATTCCAAATCTGGTATCTTTTGAAGATAGGTGTATAAAGCGTAAATTACTGATTTATATATATTTGAGGAAATTAGTTGATCAAATGATTTGATGATTTTTGGAGAGATTATTTTCCCTATGCATCTGATGAACTTTGGGGAAATGTATATATTATTAAGGCTTTCTAGAGCTTAAGTTAAATAAAAATTTGATTATGTGATTCATTAATTCTCTTAGATATCCCTGCTTGACGGATAAGTTTATGATTAGCAAATTTAAGTATTGATTGACTGCATAACTAAAATTAGAGTAATACTAAGATTTTTAATCTAATGAATTTTGAGAATGATAGTAATTATGCAGAAATAGAAAGAGGGACGTAGTACCATATAAGGATTATACCCTAGTTTAAGATCATAGTTCAAAAGATTAAAGACATATTAGATGATAAGAACAGTACGTAGAGAATAATTACTGTCTTACAAGATAGACTACTGGTAATTCAAAGGAAACATAGACTTGCCAATAGGACCTTTTCTGCTTCATCCCCTGAGAGTTCGGTATGCTTATACCTGCGTTTTATTGTACTACAGTTAGTTATTTATTTTTGTTAGTAAAGAACTGCTAGATCAAATAGAATACTTGGCTAAACCTCAGGGTGGAAAACCCTAAGGTTCTGGACTGCAAGTAAAAGATCCTTATGCTGTTCTCGGAGTCGGTTGGTGTTCTGCTCCAAATCAGCATACCTCTTTCCCAAATCGTTCGCATACGAATCTACCACCTTCTTCAGCTTTCTATTTTCTTGCTGTAGAACCCGATTCCTTCGCCTAAAGTCCATGTACATTCGCTGCAAAGTCAAAATTTGAGCTTTCAGCGCTTGAATTTCATTCCCTCGAACTTGCAGACGTCGAGCCATATTTGTAACTGAAGAAGCACCCTGAATACTGAACGCCAAAGAATCATTAATGGCTTGGGCATCAGTCCTATCTGCCAACAACTTTTCATCTCGAGGAGTCATGATGCCTTGAGCCACGGATGCAGCTACTGCATCACACAGCATCACAGAGTCATTGGTCATAAGACGACCTTTTTGAGATAAGAATAATGGACGCTAGATTTCTGGTGGTACTCTAGGCGCAGCATTCAGATCAAGATTATTTTGGGAAGAGGAAGAAGCCATTTTTGGAAAACTCAGGAAAGGAAAATATTCCTCAAAGGACCTGAAGGAGAGAAGATAGAAATGAAGCTGTTATTCGAAAGATCTGAAGAGAAGGAAAGAGAACTTAATCAGTGGACAAGATGCGGTCTAATAGACGTCATTCTAAGCCTGGCCACTACTACCACTAGCAGACAGCTCTCGAATTACGAGTCTCCTCATTTTTTCAACTTTCACTTTTTTACCTTCTCGAATTCCGAATTCACCCAATGACTTTTCCTGATTTCTCGCCGCACTTTTCGCACCTTGCAAAGCTGGAGGAGCGTTTCGAGAAAGGTAGGGAGATTTTACGATCCACTGTCAGCACCACTTGCACCGTCCCCTCTCAAATCTCCTCTATAAATTCACTCATCTTCTCCCTTGCAAAGCACACCTTTGAGCTCTCAACCCTTCACACTTTGAAAGCCAACATGTTTCTTCTGGTCTAAACTTATCATCGCTCCTGAGATAGAAGATGTAGTACCACCACCTCAAAGTCTAAAGTTAGAAAAATGCAGCATCACAACCAGATTCACAAACAACGAAGTAAGACTATTCTTGATCATACTATCCAGAAGGAAGATAATTCTTGATCATGCAAGACCTTCTATTCTTCCTTGTCAACCCGGACTCTCCTCGCATCCATCCACAATCCGGTGATGGCGATCTGTGACAGAAGAGAGAGCACCACGATATGAGTACCGCACTCATATCCTTTCCTGATTGCTTGCCTTGACTTCTTTGCTTTCTTCACCTTCCCCACCTTCCTCTCCTTCGAGGCTTCCATGTTCTCATTTGGCAAGCTTTCCACCAAGACTATCTGGAAACATCTTCACAAAGGAAAATTTTATTCAATAAATTGTTTTTCCCTATAATGAGATAAATAAATGCTTTCTTTTCTGCAGTCTACATACTAGTTTAATCTGTAATGAGCTTAAAATTCTATATATGATAATTTATCATACCGTGCTGTATACTTGTTTATTTTTCATGTTTAATAATTAGATGCTTCACGTAAAATCTGTATCACTAGACTTAAGATTTAGGAATCTAAATCTTTCCTTTATGTAAACTTTATGCGAAGCATAGTTTACAAATTTCGGGGACGAAATTCCATTAAGGGGGGAAGGATGTAGCGCCCCAGATTTTAAAACACATTTTTATAGAATAATATGGTTATAGAATTAAAAAAAAATGATTATCTATGTGAGTGAATAATCATTCGTCTTATAAATTATTTTATAAATACTCCCAATTAATTTAATGAACTGTATTTTAATAAAACTGATAATTAATTTATAGCCGAAAATTACTGGGTTAAAATAGACAAATGATTAATCATTAGATTAATTATCCTTATTTTATAATTGTGCAAAATATTATTTGACACTTTATTATTTAGTGTAATAATAATACGTTTATATATGTTCGTAATAAAATATCTCGATTTATGAAACGAACTGAACTCAAAACGGGTTTAAAATTACACTCTAGGGATTTATTAAATTGATAAAAATCTAGTATAAAAATACCTGCAGATTAACTTAATCTGCCGGAGATCGATGCTTTATTTTCTTCTAAACAATTCAGCTGTCCTCCACTACGTTTTAATTAGACCCTTATCCAGACAACATGACTTCCAGCTCCTACTACTTACCACCTTGTAGTTTAAAATTCAGCTTGTTATTTCCCCACTCAGCATCACCATACACTTGTTGTGATATCCCATTCCTTTTATAATGTTAACATATTATATATATATATATATATATATATATATATATATATATTTATATAATTGCAAGTTGTGCTTGCAATTATGAAAGACAACAAGTGCGTAGAATGGTCCAACACCAACTATTTATGCAAATATATAATATTATAATAAATGCTTTTTACTTCCAGCATCTTCTTTCTTCTTCTTCTTTCTTTATTTTTCCATTCTCCCACCATCAGACGCATGTTTAATTCTTTAATCGAAAAGAAGATTTAATAATCAGCCGTCCTCCCTACGCTGTATTCCATTAAAATCCTTGCCGACACTTTCTAAAAATCCTTGCCGACACTTATGCCTTATAACTGATTGCCTCTCTTCAGGAAGAAACTCACACCTCTCAATTAACTAAGCTCTTCCTTTTTCCTTATTTTCTTCTTTCTCCTTATTTTCTATTCTGCTTCTTCTCTGTTCCTCTTTGTTACTCGAAACAGAGACACGAGAGAGTGAGTGGAGAATTGAGAGAAGAGACTGGGAGAGAGGGAGATCAGAGATAGAGAGAAACAGAGAGAGTGCGAGAGAGACAGAATTGAGCCAAAGCACGATCTAGCAACTCAGCAAGTCAGAAGCTGAGTTTTCGGCGGTCATCGCCGGCGTCGACCCAGGGGCATGTCCGGCGGTCCTGGCCGTGACCCATAGCACGAACCAAAACAGACCCGATCCTCCACGAGCGGCGGCTGGGTTGAAATCCGGCGGAACTCAATAACCCACGAACTATTGAGAACCGTGATGTAAAATCCGATTCTCTCGATAGTGTGATTTCCGGCCAAATATTGCATGTTGGACCAAACCCCCATCTGACTTTTCCTCTGAGTATACGCGTGAACAGCTCAAAGGTGTGTTGTTTTTGTTCTTTTCATCTACTTTTCTTGTCTTGGACAGCACATGTGTTTCCCCCACACTTAGCTACTTCGGTAATGGTTATATTATATAATAATTTGTCCTATTAAAATATTAGTTGTTTTATAGAAAATAGTTTAAGTACTAAAACTAATATTATAATTCTATGTTAGGTAATGGTGATTGCAGAGTATGTTTGTTAAACACGTGAAACATGTAGTGTGGGTTTTAATGATGGCTATATATATATATGTATATATATAATCGACTATTGTGAATAATTTATATATATATATATATAGTATGTTGATATATTTTTTAATATACTTTGGTTATTACGATTTTCAAGTTAAAAATTAAATATTGGTGAGTGGAATAATATGTGAAATAATATGAATTAAATAATGTGAGTGTGTGAATTAAATAATGTGAGTGGAATGATGTGAATTAAATAATGTGAGTGTGTGAATTAAATATTGGTGAGTGGAATAATATGTGGAATAATATGAGATATTGATATTTTGGTGTTATTAGAAATATTAGTATTTTTGACGGAATTGCAGTCACTAATAACTAATATTTCTAATAACACCAAAATATCAATATCTCATATTATTCCACATATTATTCCACTCACCAATATTTAATTCACACACTCACATTATTTAATTCACATCATTCCACTCACATTATTTAATTCACACACTCACATTATTTAATTCATATTATTTCACATATTATTCCACTCACCAATATTTAATTTTTAACTTGAAAATCGTAATAACCAAAGTATGTTAAAAAATATATCAACATACTATATATATATATATATATAAATTATTCACAATAGTCGATTATATATATACATATATATATATAGCCATCATTAAAACCCACACTACATGTTTCACGTGTTTAACAAACATACTCTGCAATCACCATTACCTAACATAGAATTATAATATTAGTTTTAGTACTTAAACTATTTTCTATAAAACAACTAATATTTTAATAGGACAAATTATTATATAATATAACCATTACCGAAGTAGCTAAGTGTGGGGGAAACACATGTGCTGTCCAAGACAAGAAAAGTAGATGAAAAGAACAAAAACAACACACCTTTGAGCTGTTCACGCGTATACTCAGAGGAAAAGTCAGATGGGGGTTTGGTCCAACATGCAATATTTGGCCGGAAATCACACTATCGAGAGAATCGGATTTTACATCACGGTTCTCAATAGTTCGTGGGTTATTGAGTTTCGCCGGATTTCAACCCAGCCGCCGCTCGTGGAGGATCGGGTCTGTTTTGGTTCGTGCTATGGGTCACGGCCAGGACCGCCGGACATGCCCCTGGGTCGACGCCGGCGATGACCGCCGAAAACTCAGCTTCTGACTTGCTGAGTTGCTAGATCGTGCTTTGGCTCAATTCTGTCTCTCTCGCACTCTCTCTGTTTCTCTCTATCTCTGATCTCCCTCTCTCCCAGTCTCTTCTCTCAATTCTCCACTCACTCTCTCGTGTCTCTGTTTCGAGTAACAAAGAGGAACAGAGAAGAAGCAGAATAGAAAATAAGGAGAAAGAAGAAAATAAGGAAAAAGGAAGAGCTTAGTTAATTGAGAGGTGTGAGTTTCTTCCTGAAGAGAGGCAATCAGTTATAAGGCATAAGTGTCGGCAAGGATTTTTAGAAAGTGTCGGCAAGGATTTTAATGGAATACAGCGTAGGGAGGACGACTGATTATTAAATCTTCTTTTCGATTAAAGAATTAAACATGTGTCTGACGGTGGGAGAATAGAAAAATAAAGAAAGAAGAAGAAGAAAGAAGATGCTGGAAGTAAAAAGCATTTATTATTATATTATATATTTGCATAAATAGTTGGTGTTGGACCATTCTACGCACTTGTTGTCTTTCATAATTGCAAGCACAACTTGCAATTATATAAATATATATATATATATATATATAATATGTTATCATTATAAAAGGAATGAGATATCACAACAAGTGTATGGTGATTCTGAGTGGGGAAATAACGAGCTGAATTTTAAACTACAAGGTGGTGAGTAGTAGGAGCTGGAAGTCATGTTGTCTGGATAAAGGTCTAATTAAAACGTAGTGGAGGACAGTTGAATTGTTTAGAAGAAAATAAAGCATCGATCTCCGGCAGATTAAGTTAATCTGCAGGTATTTTTATACTAGATTTTTATCAATTTAATAAATCCCTAGAGTGTAATTTTAAACCCGTTTTGAGTTCAGTTCGTTTCATAAATCGAGATATTTTATTACGAACATATATAAACGTATTATTATTACACTAAATAATAAAGTGTCAAATAATATTTTGCACAATTATAAAATAAGGATAATTAATCTAATGATTAATCATTTGTCTATTTTAACCCAGTAATTTTCGGCTATAAATTAATTATCAGTTTTATTAAAATACAGTTCATTAAATTAATTGGGAGTATTTATAAAATAATTTATAAGACGAATGATTATTCACTCACATAGATAATCATTTTTTTTTTATTCTATAACCATATTATTCTATAAAAATGTGTTTTAAAATCTGGGGCGCTACATCCTTCCCCCCTTAATGGAATTTCGTCCCCGAAATTTGTAAACTATGCTTCGCATAAAGTTTACATAAAGAAAAGATTTAGGAATCTAAATCTTAAGTCTAGTGATACAGATTTTACGTGAAGCATCTAATTATTAAACATGAAAAATAAACAAGTATACAGCACGATATGACAAATTATCATATATAGAATTTTAAGCTCATTACAGATTAAACTAGTAGTATGTAGACTGCAGAAAAGAAAGCATTTATTTATCTCATTATAGGGAAAAACAATTTATTGAATAACATTTTCCTTTGTGAAGATGTTTCCAGATAGTCTTGGTGGAAAGCTTGCCAAATGAGAACATGGAAGCCTCGAAGGAGAGGAAGGTGGGGAAGGTGAAGAAAGCAAAGAAGTCAAGGCAAGCAATCAGGAAAGGATATGAGTGCGGTACTCATATCGTGGTGCTCTCTCTCTTCTGTCACAGATCGCCATCACCGGATTGTGGATGGATGCGAGGAGAGTCCGGGTTGACAAGGAAGAAGAGAAGGTCTTGCATGATCAAGAATAATCTTCCTTCAGGATAGTATGATCAAGAATAGTCTTACTTCGTTGTTTGTGAATCTGGTTGTGATGCTGCATTTTTCTAACTTTAGACTTTGAGGTGGTGGTACTACATCTTCTATCTCAGGAGCGATGATAAGTTTAGACCAGAAGAAACATGTTGGCTTTCAAAGTGTGAAGGGTTGAGAGCTCAAAGGTGTGCTTTGCAAGGGAGAAGATGAGTGAATTTATAGAGGAGATTTGAGAGGGGACGGTGCAAGTGGTGCCGACAGTGGATCGTAAAATCTCCCTACCTTTCTCGAAACGCTCCTCCAGCTCTGCAAGGTGCGAAAAGTGCGGCGAGAAATCAGGAAAAGTCATTGGGTGAATTCGGAATTCGAGGAGGTAAAAAAGTGAAAGTTGAAAAAATGAGGAGACTCGTAATTCGAGAGCTGTCTGCTAGTGGTAGTGGTGGCCAGGCTTAGAATGACGTCTATTAGACCGCATCTTGTCCACTAATTAAGTTCTCTTTCCTTCTCTTCAGATCTTTCGAATAACAGCTTCATTTCTATCTTCTCTCCTTCAGGTCCTTTGAGGAATATTTTCCTTTCCTGAGTTTTCCAAAAATGGCTTCTTCCTCTTCCCAAAATAATCTTGATCTGAATGCTGTGCCTGGAGTACCACCAGAAATCTGGCGTCCATTATTCTTATCTAAAATAGGTCGTCTTATGACCAATGACTCTGTGATGCTGTGTGATGCAGTAGCTGCATCCGTGGCTCAAGGCATCATGACTCCTCGAGATGAAAAGTTGTTGGCAGATAGGATTGATGCCCAAGCCATCAATGATTCTTTGGCGTTCAGTATTCAGGGTGCTTCTTCAGTTACAAATATGGCTCGACGTCTGCAAGTTCGAGGGAATGAAATTCAAGCGCTGAAAGCTCAAATTTTGACTTTGCAGCGAATGTACATGGACTTTAGGCGAAGGAATCGGGTTCTACAGCAAGAAAATAGAAAGCTGAAGAAGGTGGTAGATTCGTATGCGAACGATTTGGGAAAGAGGTATGCTGATTTGGAGCAGAACACCAACCGACTCCGAGAACAGCATAAGGATCTTTTACTTGCAGTCCAGAACCTTAGGGTTTTCCGCCCTGAGGTTTAGCCAGGTATTCTATTTGATCTAGCAGTTCTTTACTAACAAAAATAAATAACTAATTGTAGTACAATAAAACGCAGGTATAAGCATACCGAACTCTCAGGGGATGAAGCAGAAAAAGTCCTATTGGCAAGTCTATGTTTCCTTTGAATTACCAGTAGTCTATCTTGTAAGACAGTAATTATTCTCTACGTACTGTTCTTATCATCTAATATGTCTGTAATCTTTTGAATTATGATCTTAAACTAGGGTATATTCCTTATATGGTACTACGTCCCTCTTTCTATTTCTGCATAATTACTATCATTCTCAAAATTCATTAGATTAAAAATCTTAGTATTACTCTAATTTTAGTTATGCAGTCAATCAATACTTAAATTTGCTAATCATAAACTTATCCGTCAAGCAGGGATATCTAAGAGAATTAATGAATCACATAATCAAATTTTTATTTAACTTAAGCTCTAGAAAGCCTTAATAATATATACATTTCCCCAAAGTTCATCAGATGCATAGGGAAAATAATCTCTCCAAAAATCATCAAATCATTTGATCAACTAATTTCCTCAAATATATATAAATCAGTAATTTACGCTTTATACACCTATCTTCAAAAGATACCAGATTTGGAATAATAGATGCATTAATCATAACATATCTTTTCTTACATTCTAGGGTTAATCGAATAAACCTGAAAGCCTCAATATTTATCTTTTGATCCTCAGGTTATCCTTATTATGGTGATAGGAAAGTTGTATCTCTCAAGCACAAGAAAAATCTATAGAGTGCTCTATAAATTTAACAACTTAATATCCATAAATTTTTCAAGGTATTAAGCATCTGGATTCTGTAATCTATACCTCCATAAAGCATTTATGACTATACCTCAAAATAATACTGGATATCAATCATTCTAATTATGAAAGTACTTCTATTTCCATACCTCGGGTTTCCATTCATCTAACACTGAGATTGACATTTAGGTGGAAGTCTTTCTGCACTAAAAACATCTAAACTTGTTAACCTTGATGAAAGAATATCATATAGAAGTGTCTCTGTTGCTATTAGACAATAAAACATAAACATGTATATGCTATAGATATATCGTTTTTATAAAACTTAACTGTAAGTGACGATTACTATTCTCTTATGCTACTTAATTTCATACAAAAGCTTTTAAGGAGTTTATAAAAAATTATTTTTTTCCTATAGCTCTTGTGTTAATACTTAGACTTCTATGGTCAAGTCTTAAGGTCCTCGGAGCAAACTGCTCTGATACCATTCTGTAACGCCCCGAATTTGAACCAGCAAATTCGTAAGCAGAAACCTCCGGTTTCCACGTGACATTACTAAAACATCAGAATTATAAAATGGCAGCGGAAGATATAATTTATCCAACAGGCTTGGATTAAATAACACATCAGATAAACTCAGATTTCTTCCTATAATGAAATAAATAAATGCAACAGCTTTAATAATTTCCATACTAGTACGATTAGTTATAT
Source organism: Alnus glutinosa (assembly GCF_958979055.1). Lineage (NCBI taxonomy): Eukaryota > Viridiplantae > Streptophyta > Magnoliopsida > Fagales > Betulaceae > Alnus > Alnus glutinosa. Next base: position 35,382,236 of record NC_084887.1, on the reverse strand, counting down.
GGATGTTATCTTTTCTGCAGTCTACATACTAGTTTAATCTGTAATGAGCTTAAATTTCTTTATATATGATAACTTGTCGTAAGTCCAGTTGCTTATAGAATCAAATTAACATCAAACCTAGCCGGTGTACATAACGTATTTCACGTTTCCACGCTACGAAAATACATACACGAACCGTTACACGTAATCGACTTTGAACCTTTACAAGTTCAAGCAGATTTGAAATATGAAGAGAAGCCGGTACAGATCTTGGATCGGAAAGTGCAACAATTGAGGACAAAGTCAATACCATTAGTAAAAGTACTATGGCAGAATCATGAAGTAGAAGAAGCTTCTTGGGAGTTAGAACAAGAAATGAGAAGCAAATACCCGTATCTGTTCCCATGAGCCACTTCGAAGTAGGTTTGTATAATACTTTTGTGATTTATGACTTAGTATTTATAACTTTTGTTGACTATACGGAAGTATTTGTGTTTAATATAGTTTGCAAGTGGTAATTGTGAATACATACTGTAGTCGGTATGTCGAGCCCTTAAATAGATAATGGTACTATATAAATACCTAGATAAAGATAGTATGATTTAAAAGATATTATTTTCTTACACCCTTTTTGATAAATTGTTAAAAATCATGGAGTTAAAACGAGATGAAAACTCCATAGATCAAACCATGCTTCAAGATCGACTAGAGAGAGAGTTACCTCCGTCTTCCACTAAGCCGTATCTCCGTGACTTTGAAGATAATAGGTAAGTAATATCTTTGCTTAAAATCTTTTCTTAGTGTAAACTTTTATGCATAGCATAGTTTACAAATTTCGGGGACGAAATTCCAATAAGGTGGGTGGGATGTAACGCCCGGGAAATTCAAGCTCCTAAGAAATCATTGATATTGTTGAGGAAACAATATCCACATGTTTTTATAAGCAAACCTAAAAACCCTTGAGAACTTAAGAATTACATTTAAACTTTAAACTTTGATTGAACCGAAAATAGGTCAAACGAACTTAGATTTAGTTGATTCGAAAACCGTTGTGCTTACAAAAGAAAGATCTATCACATGGTAAAAGTTAGTAAAAAGTCCACCGGTTGACTTTTTGGTTTATAGTTGACTATTTAGGTGCCAAGTGGCACTTTTGGTTAAACTTTGACCTTTAAATTTAGACTTGATAAATATGTTTTTATGGCTTTTAATTACTCAATATTGTATATATATAGTTTATACTTGAAACCTGTGAAGTCAGAATTCAATTTGGTAACAGTTGACTTTTTGGCCAAAACCGGTGCCTTATTAATCCGACTGTCGAAATATTAGCAGAATTGATTTGTTATACACTTAGCAGCCATCCCTAGCCACCTCATATTAAAAATATTATCATTCAGCAAGTGCTGGGATTTCATTTAGCAAGAAGACAAAACCAAGTGATAAGGTGGAATGCAAGGTGGAAGATAAGCATGGAAAGGAAGGTGGTAGAAGTTCTCTTTGTCTATCCAATTTCCAGCAGCCCTCTAGCACTCCAAGCACGAATTTCCTTTCATTTCCTTGATGTTCTAATACTCCTATAAATATGGGACAAGCCTTACCTCCCATTCTACCTTAAGACAAGTGAGAAGTTCATACTTACACAATTTAGTCTTCCTTTGTTCATTACTTGGCTTAGGTGAAGAAACCCTTCTATTTCTCTTTTGATTTTCTGTCCAGCAACCTTAGGGGAGCTAGATATACCTCTTATCTTGCTATTTCTTGGCCTAGATTTATAGAACCAAGATCCAAAACCAAGACAGCACTAGCAACTCCAAAACCGGTCACTAAAGGCTTAAAAGGGGGCTTTTGTTTCAGAATTTGTTTGGTAAGTTTTCTATGTGTTCAAGTGTTTCATAAGTAATTTCTAAGATGTATTTTTATAAACGTATCGAGGTATTTCAGTCAGCTATAAATGTGTTATCAATTCCTAAGGCTTTAGAAGAAAAAAATATATTCCGCTGCATAAAAATACATCTTAGAAATCACTTATGAAACACTTGAACACATAGAAAACTTACCAAACAAATTCTGAAACAAAAGCCCCCTTTTAAGCCTTTAGTGACCGGTTTTGGAGTTGCTAGTGCTGTCTTGGTTTTGGATCTTGGTTCTATAAATCTAGGCCAAGAAATAGCAAGATAAGAGGTATATCTAGCTCCCCTAAGGTTGCTGGACAGAAAATCAAAAGAGAAATAGAAGGGTTTCTTCACCTAAGCCAAGTAATGAACAAAGGAAGACTAAATTGTGTAAGTATGAACTTCTCACTTGTCTTAATGTAGAATGGGAGGTAAGGCTTGTCCCATATTTATAGGAGTCTTAGAACATCAAGGAAATGAAAGGAAATTCGTGCTTGGAGTGCTAGAGGGCTGCTGGAAATTGGATAGACAAAGAGAACTTCTACCACCTTCCTTTCCATGCTTATCTTCCACCTTGCATTCCACCTTATCACTTGGTTTTGTCTTCTTGCTAAATGAAATCCCAGCACTTGCTGAATGATAATATTTTTAATATAAGGTGGCTAGGGATGGCTGCTAAGTGTATAACAAATCAATTTTGCTAATATTTCGACAGTCGGATTAATAAGGCACCGGTTTTGGCCAAAAAGTCAACTGTTACCAAATTGAATTCTGACTTCACCGGTTTCAAGTATAAACTATATATATACAATATTGAGTAATTAAAAGCCATAAAAACATATTTATCAAGTCTAAATTTAAAGGTCAAAGTTTAACCAAAAGTGCCACTTGGCACCTAAATAGTCAACTATAAACCAAAAAGTCAACCGGTGGACTTTTTACTAACTTTTACCATGTGATAGATCTTTCTTTTGTAAGCACAACGGTTTTCGAATCAACTAAATCTAAGTTCGTTTGACCTATTTTCGGTTCAATCAAAGTTTAAAGTTTAAATGTAATTCTTAAGTTCTCAAGGGTTTTTAGGTTTGCTTATAAAAATATGTGGATATTGTTTCCTCAACAATATCAATGATTTCTTAGGAGCTTGAATTTCCCGGGCGTTACATCCCACCCACCTTATTGGAATTTCGTCCCCGAAATTTGTAAACTATGCTATGCATAAAAGTTTACACTAAGTAAGAAAAGATTTTAAGCAAAGATATTACTTACCTATTATCTTCAAAGTCACGGAGATACGGCTTAGTGGAAGACGGAGGTAACTCTCTCTCTAGTCGATCTTGAAGCATGGTTTGATCTATGGAGTTTTCATCTCGTTTTAACTCCATGATTTTTAACAATTTATCAAAAAGGGTGTAAGAAAATAATATCTTTTAAATCATACTATCTTTATCTAGGTATTTATATAGTACCATTATCTATTTAAGGGCTCGACATACCGACTACAGTATGTATTCACAATTACCACTTGCAAACTATATTAAACACAAATACTTCCGTATAGTCAACAAAAGTTATAAATACTAAGTCATAAATCACAAAAGTATTATACAAACCTACTTCGAAGTGGCTCATGGGAACAGATACGGGTATTTGCTTCTCATTTCTTGTTCTAACTCCCAAGAAGCTTCTTCTACTTCATGATTCTGCCATAGTACTTTTACTAATGGTATTGACTTTGTCCTCAATTGTTGCACTTTCCGATCCAAGATCTGCACCGGCTTCTCTTCATAGTTCAAATCTGCTTGAACTTGTAGAGGTTCAAAGTCAATTACGTGCAGCGGTTCGTGTATGTATTTTCGTAGCGTGGAAACGTGAAATACGTTATGTACACCGGCTAGGTTTGATGTTAATTTGATTCTACAAGCAACTGGACTTACGACAAGTTATCATATATAAAGAAATTTAAGCTCATTACAGATTAAACTAGTATGTAGACTGCAGAAAAGATAACATCCATATAACTAATCGTACTAGTATGGAAATTATTAAAGCTGTTGCATTTATTTATTTCATTATAGGAAGATTTCTTGCACAACAATTCCCTTTTGTGATGATGTTTTCTGATAATCGTGGTGGAAAGCTTGCCAAATGAGAACATGGAAGCCTCGAAGGTGAGGAAGGTGAAGAAAGCAAAGAAGGCGAGGCAAGCAATCAGGAAAGGATATGAGTGCGGTACTCATATCGTGGTGCTATCTCTCTTCAGTCACAGATCGCCATCACCGGATTGAGAGTAGATGCCAGAAAAGTTTATGGTGATGCGAAGGAAGAGAAAGATACTTCATCTTAGAAGCATGATCAAGGATAATCTTGCTTCTAGATGTTAAGATCAAGGATAGTCTTGCTTCGTTGTTTGTGAATCTGGTTGTGATGCTGCATTTTTCTTGATTTAGGTTTGAGGTGGTGATACTACATCTTTCTTCTCAAGAAGTGATGATAGGCTCAAACCAGAAGAAAAATTTTGGCTTTCAAAGTGTGAAGGGTTGAGAGCTGAAAGGTGTGCTTTGCAAGGGAGAAGATGAGTGAATTTATAGAGGAGATTTGAGAGGGGACGGTGCAAGTGGTGCCGACAGTGGATCGTAAAATCTCCCTACCTTTCTCGAAACGCTCCTCCAGCTTTGCAAGGTGCGAAAAGTGCGGCGAGAAATCAGGAAAAGTCATTGGGTGAATTCGGAATTCGAGGAGGTAAAAAAATGAAAGTTGAAAAAAAGAGGAGACTCGTAATTCGAGAGCTGTCTGCTAGTGGTAGTGGTGGCCAGGCTTAGAATGACGTCTATTAGACCGCATCTTGTCCACTGATTAAGTTCTCTTTCCTTCTCTTCAGATCTTTCGAATAACAACTTCATTTCTATCTTCTCTCCTTCAGGTCCTTTGAGGGATATTCTCATTTCCTTAGTTTTTTCCAAAAATGGCTTCTTCATCTTCTCAAAATAATTTTGATCTGAATGATGTGCCTGGAGTACTACCAGAAATCTGGCGTCCATTATTCCTATCTCAAAAAGGTCCTCTTATGACTAAGGACTCTGTGATGCTGGATGATGCAGTAGCTGCATCTGTGGCTCAAGGCATCATGACTCCTCGAGATGAAAAGTTGTTGGCAGATAGGACTGATGCCCAAGCCATCAATGACTCCTTGGCATTCAGTATTCAGGGTGCTTCTTCGGTTTCAAATATGGCTCGCCGTCTGCAAGTTCGAGGGAATGAGATTCAAGCGTTGAAAGCTCAAATTTTGACTTTACAGCGAATGTATATGGACTTTAGGCGAAGGAATCGGGTTCTACAGCAAGAAAATAGAAAGCTGAAGAAGGTGGTAGATTCCTATGCGAATGATTTGGCAAAGAGGTATGCCGAGTTAGAGCAGAACACTAATCGTCTCCAAGGACAACACCAGGATCTCTTGCGTGCAGTCCAAAATCTTAGGGTTTTCCGCCCTGAGGTTTAGCCAGGTATTCTATTTGATCTAGCAGTTCTTTACTAACAAAAATAAATAACTAACTGTAGTATAATAAAATACCCGCAGGTATAAGCATACCGAACTCTCAGGGGATGAAGCAGAAAAGGTCCTATTGGCAAGTCTATGTTTTTCCTTGTATCAAAAGCAGTCAATCTTGTAAGACAATAATTATTCTCTACGTACTGTTCTTATTATCTAATATGTCTGTAATCTTTTTGAACTATGATCCTAAACTAGGGTATAATCCTTATATGGTACTACGTCCCTCTTTCTATTTCTGCATAATTACTATCATTCTCAAAATTCATTAGATTAAAAATCTTAGTATTACTCTAATTTTAGTTATGCAGTCAATCAATACTTAAATTTGCTAATCATAAACTTATCCGTCAAGCAGGGATATCTAAGAGAATTAATGAATCACATAATCAAATTTTTATTTAACTTAAGCTCTAGAAAGCCTTAATAATATATACATTTCCCCAAAGTTCATCAGATGCATAGGGAAAATAATCTCTCCAAAAATCATCAAATCATTTGATCAACTAATTTCCTCAAATATATATAAATCAGTAATTTACGCTTTATACACCTATCTTCAAAAGATACCAGATTTGGAATAATAGATGCATTAATCATAACATATCTTTTCTTACATTCTAGGGTTAATCGAATAAACCTGAAAGCCTCAATATTTATCTTTTGATCCTCAGGTTATCCTTATTATGGTGATAGGAAAGTTGTATCTCTCAAGCACAAGAAAAATCTATAGAGTGCTCTATAAATTTAACAACTTAATATCCATAAATTTTTCAAGGTATTAAGCATCTGGATTCTGTAATCTATACCTCCATAAAGCATTTATGACTATACCTCAAAATAATACTGGATATCAATCATTCTAATTATGAAAGTACTTCTATTTCCATACCTCGGGTTTCCATTCATCTAACACTGAGATTGACATTTAGGTGGAAGTCTTTCTGCACTAAAAACATCTAAACTTGTTAACCTTGATGAAAGAATATCATATAGAAGTGTCTCTGTTGCTATTAGACAATAAAACATAAACATGTATATGCTATAGATATATCGTTTTTATAAAACTTAACTGTAAGTGACGATTACTATTCTCTTATGCTACTTAATTTCATACAAAAGCTTTTAAGGAGTTTAAAAAAATTTATTTTTTTCCTATAGCTCTTGTGTTAATACTTAGACTTCTATGGTCAAGTCTTAAGGTCCTCAGAGCAAACTGCTCTGATACCATTCTGTAACGCCCCAAATTTGAACCAGCAAATTCGTAAGTAGAAACCTCCGGTTTCCACGTGACATTACTACATCAGAGATAAACTCTTGCAGCGGAATATATTTTTTTCTTCTAAAGCCTTAGGAATTGATAACACATTTAGAGCTGACTGAAATACCTCGATACGTTTATAAAAATTTACTTAGGTTTATCTTTACACGTCATTTGCACACTAGGTGCATTAAAAGATAAGTGCCACAAACGGCACATAAACATACAACATAAGAATACACCAAATAAAACATCGTCATAATTATTACAAGCCTTGAATTAAAACACACATAAATATGCCTAGTAATTTCTAAGCTAGCACATATTACTACAGCAATGGTTTCAAAAACCATTAAAACTGGCATATGAGTCCATGCCTTCTTCGTCTAGATCTGCATCAACAACTATGTAAATATGACGTCATCATATTTACATAGACAAACAAGTGAGTCATCTATTTTCATATCTAAGTTACCATCAGATCCATAACAGTTCATAAAGAATGCAAATGTATGGGTTGTATGAATATGCATCGTAGTAACCATTTAGTTTGGTATTTTATGCTCATCTTTCTTCAGACTCTCGTGGTAGGTTATCTGAACCCGTTCATGTCCTTTGCCTCACACTTAAAGTCTTACCTGTTTTTACTGGAATCCTACTGGTCCCAGCATTAGTTATATATTAGGCCTTCGGACACCCCTGGGTCACTCTGAACCCCCTGGATCCACTGACTAGCATTTCTTCCCATTGCTACTTCATCAGCTTGTTGATGGCTATCTCATCAGCCGTTATATTATTTGGACACAATATGCAATGCATGAATAACCACATGCAATAAACACACAACACACAGTCCTAATGAAACATAGAATCATTCCTCAGTAAGTACATCCATACTTACTCTCCTTGTATAGTTTCTTAGCTCCTTTTTCTGCATATAAATCAATCAATATAATAAGTATATATATCAATTATCAATCAAACAAAATATTGTTTATAAACACTCATCTTTTTATCCATTACTTTATTATTTGAGATGATTACTTATAACAATCTTAAATCCTTTTTTCATGATTTGGTGCCGAGGCTATATGACCAATACCACCAAATACGATTATGAAGGATTTAACATATATTATAAGAACATAAAAGTAAATACTATAAAGATTCATTATGATGCAAGGGTTAGGTAAGCAGTTGGCTGAGCCTCCTTACTTAATGCAAATGCTAAGATAAATAGGTAAATATATGTACTAACAAGAATATATTCACTATTTTACAAAAGCTATTAAGTCAACTGAATTCATTTCTTTGATTCATGGTCGAGCACTGAAACGGTTGACATAATGCTCAAACATGAATCTTAACAATTAATATAGAAGGCTATATAATAAATACACAAGTAATAAAATTACCTGTGATGATCCAAGACCATCACAAAGTTAAATTACAATTAAAATAATAACAATAACCTATGATGATCCAAGACCATCACAAAGTTATATTACAATTAAATAATAACAATAACCTATGATGATCCAAGACCATCACAAAGTTATTTTACAATTAAATAATAAAAATTACCTATGATGATCCAAGACCATCACAAAGTTAAAATAAAACATTTCTTTGATTCATGGTCAAGCACTGAAACGGTTGACATAATGCTCAAACATGAATCTTAACATAAAAATACATCTTAGAAATTACTATGAAACACTTGAACACATAGAAAACTTACCAAACAAATTCTGAAACAAAAGCCCCCTTTTAAGCCTTTAGTGACCGATTTTGGAGTTGCTAGTGCTGTCTTGGTTTTGGATCTTGGTTCTATAAATCTAGGCCAAGAAATAGCAAGATAAGAGGTATATCTAGCTCCCCTAAGGTTGCTGGACAGAAAATCAAAAGAGAAATAGAAGGGTTTCTTCACCTAAGCCAAGTGATGAACAAAGGAAGACTAAATTGTGTAAGTATGAACTTCTCACTTGTCTTAAGGTAGAATGGGAGGTAAGGCTTGTCCCATATTTATAGGAGTCTTAGAACATCAAGGAAATGAAAGGAAATTCGTGCTTGGAGTGCTAGAGGGCTGCTGGAAATTGGATAGACAAAGAGAACTTCTACCACCTTCCTTTCCATGCTTATCTTCCACCTTGCATTCCACCTTATCACTTGGTTTTGTCTTCTTGCTAATTGAAATCCCAGCACTTGCTGAATGATAATATTTTTAATATAAGGTGGCTAGGGATGGCTGCTAAGTGTATAACAAATCAATTCTGCTAATATTTCGACAGTCGGATTAATAAGGCACCGGTTTTGGCCAAAAAGTCAACTGTTACCAAATTGAATTCTGACTTCACCGGTTTCAAGTATAAACTATATATATACAATATTGAGTAATTAAAAACCATAAAAACATATTTATCAAGTCTAAATTTAAAGGTCAAAGTTTAACCAAAAGTGCCACTTGGCACCTAAATAGTCAACTATAAACCAAAAAGTCAACCGGTGGACTTTTTACTAACTTTTACCATGTGATAGATCTTTCTTTTGTAAGCACAACGGTTTTCGAATCAACTAAATCTGAGTTCGTTTGACCTATTTTCGGTTCAATCAAAGTTTAAAGTTTAAATGTAATTCTTAAGTTTTCAAGGGTTTTTAGGTTTGCTTATAAAAACATGTGGATATTGTTTCCTCAACAATATCAATGATTTCTTAGGAGCTTGAATTTCCCGGGCGTTACACTGCACTTGATGAAAAGGACTTTATATCCCGCCCCAGACCACGAGAGAGGTTGTATTGTACTTCAAAGCCTCATAGTCGACGCAAGGTTACTTATTATGATGCACAGAATATATATATTTGTTTTTAACAAAAGATATGGATATTTCATTGATCAAAGATCATGAGTATAAATCTCTTACATCACAAAACATAAAATTCTACAAAATCATAGCCATATGATATGAGGTTATAAAGTCATAGACACAAACAAAATTCTTACAATAAATGTTATCTATGACTTTCATCTTCCGTTAAACAATATATAAAAATAGTTAAAGAGCATATCTGTTCCAAGTAGGCAAAATAGACAATGATAACCAAATATCCTATAATTTTTTATTTTTTATTTTTTCCTTCTGTTTGTGCGTCGAGGCACTTACTGACACATAACATAAATAAAGTAATCCAGCAAAAAAGAAAAAAGAACAAACATAAATAAAGCAAAAGTAAAATAAATCATGTGAATGCCCATTTCAAATTCGGAAAAATGGGAAAAAGAAGATAGCAAAAAGCTCGACAAGTAATATTCCAAATCGAGTTAAAACAGTTAGCTTAAGGGAAAAACATAGTGACATGTTCACATAACCGAAAATTCAATGCAGTACACTCCATCCTAGCATCGGTATACGTAACATGCTACCAACTTTTTATTAGGTCGAATTAGCACTTAAAATAATTAAGGTCTCGCCTAAACACATGCTTATATTTTACTTCTTGATACTCTCCTCAATCATATAATACTTTGCATATGCAGAAGATACCTTAAAAATAGGGGTGTGCAAAACCCACCCACACCCGCGAACCCGCCCCGCCCCGTCAATAACGGATATAAGACTTTTCTAAAAAAGTGCGAGCCCTAAATATGCCAACCCGTGATTTATGGGGCGGGTTGCGGTATTAAATTTTTTCTCACCCGCACACCCGCCCCGCCCCGCCCCGCAATCCCTTTATACTCGTATCATCAAATTTTCTCCAAAAAAATTATAAGAATCATGAATAGGGGTGTGCCTTTGATTTCATCAAATTTTCTCCAAAAAAATTATAAGAGTCACGAATTGCCCAAATTGTGTACCTTTGATTTCATTCAATTCTGCACTATCCATTTCATCTCTATTCTTATTCCATTCTTATATACACTTTCATCTCTACATTCTCACATACACATACCCATTCAATCTACAATCACATAAAAGAATAAAAAAATTCTTTACAGTTAGGTTTGTTGGTAATTCTGGTTCTTTCTTCTTGTTATTGTTTGCTGGTGAGGTTGATTCAATTGGGATTTTCAAATTTTAAATTGGGTTAACAAGATTGTGAATTATTTTTCTAGTTTTGGGCCCAGAAAAAAATAATAAAAAAATACCTGAATCCGCATGAACCCGTCCTGATCCGCACTACCCAAGGCCCAGCGGGTTGACCATTCACTATGCAGGTTGCGGATCTTGAGTTTCAAACCCGTTCACTGTGGGGCTGGTTGTGGAAAACATGCAAATCCGGCCCAATCCGGCCCGCGCCCACCCCTACCTAAAACTTTCTTGTTTTGAAAAGTTTGGAAAATGAAAGCTGTCTCGGTTTGGAAAGTTTCTTAAATTATATAATTTCCTAATTTGGAAGCCTCTTTACATAATTGTACATTTGTACCCATGCTTAAGGGACAACTTAGTTGTAAAACATGATTTTGATATGTTGAGTATTTCAAATATGTGATAGCATGTTAAACATGGAGTATTGACAACATGTAATAAGTGCAATGACAAGAATGTAACATTAAAACATTTTAAGATAAAACATGGTGTCACAATCATTAAGAATTAAATGCGTTTAGAGGAGGTACGGAGTATCACTTACCTTGAAGACGCCCTACAAAGAGGTTAAGGGTCTTTGATTCATGAACAATAAGGTTCAGCTAGATTAGCCATTTGTTAGGCACATAAACCCTAATTAGAAGTCGATCTTAACCTTAGGGTTTTTCTCTTCTTCTTTTTTTCTTTTTTCTTTTTTCTTTTTTCTTTTTTCTTTTTTCTTTTTTCTTTTTTCTTTTTTCTTTTTTCTTTTTTCTTTTTTCTTTTTTCTTTTAATTTTTTAATTTTAATTTTTTTTAAATTTTTTATTAAAGGATCAAAATCCTACCCCAATGCACTAATGCACAATTATGCAACAAAATAATATAAAATTCTGCAGCAGTTAATAAACAATTCAACCACAAAGAAAATTCATCACACGCAATCAACACAATGATTTTTTGTGACAAAGTGGATATCCTTCGAAAGCTTTAAAGCTAAAACCACTTTGGGGTCGTCAAATCCACAAAATCAATAACTAAAAAAGATGGGTTAAATATATTTTAGCCCTCCAAACTACCAATACTTAGATTCTAGCCCCCCAAACTACCACTTTTTGATTTTTTGGCTTAATCCGTCTATTTATGCCGTCAATTCTAACAGAAATTGGCCAAAAACCCAAAAATACCCCTTCTTAACTGTGAGAATTTCAAAGTGTAATAGGGATATTTTCGGATTTCTGTTTAAAATTGACGGCATAAATGAACGGATGGGGCCAAAAAATATAAAGTGGTAGTTTGAGGGGCCAGAATCTAAGCATTGGTAGTTTGGGGGGCCATTCGAAGAAAGGGTGGTAGTTTGGGGGGATAAAATATATTTATCCCAAAAAAGATTTAGAGTACATGCATTGTAAACATGCATACAAACCTCCTTGTAAAATACTAAGACCATCTGTACGCAGACAAACTCCTCTCGATCTTACCTCCTTGCCCACAACAGTTCTAGCTCTTCACTAGCCAATTTTCTTTATATAATTTCTTTTTTGACCCACTGATAGACTGGAAGGGGTTGAAACTATATATGGTTAAGGTTTGTGGTTTGTAGAAACACTCTAAGAGAGATCTCACAAAGGAAGCTCTTTAACAAGAGGCTTTCTTGGAACACAACAAAGCTAGGTGAAGCTAAGCAACATGTGTATTGAAACTTTATGGAGGCTTAGGCTTAATCTACAATAGATAATCAACATCCTTATAAAGACAAAGGATGGAAAACCCTACAATTTTCATGCAAAAATCGACTCTACATTATGCAGGATAACGAATGGCGTTAGAACACCTTGCTGTTGAAGATGACTGCTTTAGAGAGAGAGGGTCCCGAGAGCTTCTAGAGAGAGAGAGAGTCTAAGCTTTGTTGTGTTTTCCGGGGGGGAGGGAGGTTCTACGCCTCCCTCCCCCGGTGGTGTTTTCCTACTTGCCCTTCTAGGGTAGGGGAGGTTTTTTTGTTCCTCCCTGGTTAGATCCAGTGGAGTTTAGGTGTTTTTCAGCCATTAGGGCTGTGGAGTTTTGTTCCCCCGGGTTAGATCCGGTTGTGGTTGTTGTTCCATGGCAGAAGACTTCACGGCTTTGGGTTAGGAAGCGACTTTTCTGGTGTCTCCGGAGGAGTTTTCTGACATGGTTTTACTTGTTTTGGGTTTTTTCTTTGGAATCAGATCTATTCACTCCAGCGGGTTTTTACAAGGCACGCGCCTCTCCACGGGGGTCACCAGCTTCTTTCGGTCCAGCAGCTTCCAACCACGGCCGCGTCAACTCTCCACGCTCGGTGCGTGGCCTGCACATGCCAGGGAGGTCACTCCCTGACCCTGCGTGTGTGGGCCACGACTTGTCTCCTAGGGTGCGGTGGGTGGCTTTTCTGGTGGTCCCGGGGTCTTCCGGCGGTTTTCTGATGCAGTGGAGGTCCTCGGCAACGGCGCTTCCCGACACCTATCCCGTTTTGGTTTTCTGTTTATGGTGTTTTTTATTGTTTTTTTCTTTCCACAGTCTACTTGTGTGATGCTTAAATGTTACTGGACTATTTGATGGCTTAGGTGCTAAATCTGCCTCTATTATTTGTTGATTGTGCTGAAATGTAAAGAGTGGCTCATTGTTGTCTCTGTAACATTTTTGTATTGATTAGGTTGTTGTTTAAGTTAGATTTTTCTGGCTTATGATGTAGGGGTCTTGTACCTCTTTTCTCTGTATTTGTCTTTGTCCCTCTTTTCTCTGTATTTGTTTTTGTCCTGAGGCTTTTTTCAAAAATATATAGTAGTACATGCTATTTGTTAAAAAAAAAAAAAAAAAAAAAACCTTGCTAACAATGCTTTCTGACAGTCTACAATAGGCTTAGTCTACAATAGGTTCTAGAATTCACTTTTTACACGCAGGGTCAGGACTTCTATCTAACGGTCCTATCTCATTGTCTTCGATCTCTCTAACGTAAAAACTTCAAATTTTCAAAGCCTAAATTTTTACGCCAAACGTACACCGAGGTGTTTAAAAATTTACAACCTCTGTTTTGATCAGTGAAATGAGCCAATATCTAAAATTCAACATTTTTTTTAGGCCTTGGTCCGAAAATAAGGTTTACTTTCCCTTCTAATGTATTTTATTTCAATCTTTCTTGAGGGATGCTACACATGCACCCTTCATCCTCCTTTTATAATAAAAAAATTGGTTTTAAGGAAAAAGTTGTCTATGATGTGACATCAGAGACAACTTTTTCCTTAAAATCAATTTTTTTAAGAAAAATGGGGAGACAAAGTGGGGATGAGGGGTGCATTTCTAGCATTTCTCATCTTTCTTGCAGCACTTCTTGAGTTACAGCAGGCTCTTTTGAGATCTACTTGATTCAACGTGGTCAAAAGGTAGTGCTTTAGATGGGTCAGTTTAGTTTTCCTTTTGTTCTAGAAATTGCTCATTACCGGTCGCCTTACAATAATAAACCCTACTTGAAGTTTGATTGAAATTACGTAGTACCACCTTCGGATTCAAAATACTATATTTTTCTTGACATAAGAAACCAAATACAGATTCACTTTAAAAAAAAATTATTTTTCATCCAAAATTCTCAAAATTAATTTTATATTTGGACCCTTTCCTATCTAACTAGGTTAACCAATTAAGACACATAATTCACTAAATGAGTTTAAACCAGTGCACTACACTTAGCCAACTTGGCACATGGACCCAAAACATTATTCTCTATAATCATATGTAACTACAAGTATATATATCTCTGCTTTCATGCAATTAAGGGTGCGTTTGAGATTGCGATTTCGTAGACAATAAGTGCGATTCTAAATCAAATTGCAGAACATAAATCGTTTGGATTTAAAAAAGCAGATTTTTCTGCGTTTTCAAATCGTAGGTAAGAGGGTGTTTTTTTGAAAACGCAGAATTTTAGAGGCTAATCTACGATTTTGTCAAACGCTTAACTACGTTTTTAAAAATCACTTTTTCAAATTGCATATTTTAAAATTGTTATTTTAAATCGAACTTTTTAAAATCGCAAACTTGGCCAAACGGACCTTAAAATTTATAAAAATTCGACATATTTATAAATACATTAATCTAAATAAGCAATCTAGATATAAAGGCCTAGATAGATAATTTATTACTTAATATATAGCAAACGGAAAAATAAATCAAATTAAAGATTTGATTACGTACGTCAACATTTTCACGAAAGAAAGAAACTAATTGCAGTAAGGTGGCTCGATCATCTTGTCAAAATCTCCCACTCCTTTGCCCGCAAATGATGGTATGTTTTCCTTTTTATTCTGTTGTTTTGGAGATATGATATGTTTACAGCTTCTATATAATTTTTGTACAACTTCAACAACTATTTTTTTAAAAAAACAAATAAAAAAAATAAACAATCGGATATGCATGTAGAACCCACGTGTAGGAAAAAAAATCAAATGATTAATTCACTACAAAAAAAACGCACTTTTGAGCCGTTTCTTTTGGAGACCTTTTAAAAAAATGGCTCAAATTGTAAACGTTTTCAATTAAAACGGCTCCAATTGGAGCCATTTTTATAAAAGGTATGCAATTTGAGCCCTTTTTTTAAAACGGCTCCAACTTGAGCCGTTTATAATTAAAACGACTCAAACTAGAGCCGTTTTAAAAAACGGCTTCAAATAAATTTCGAGCCACTTCAACTACAACGTCTCAAAATGGAGCCGCTTTATGAAAAACGGCTCAAATTAGAGCCGCTTTATCCAAAACGGCTCTAATTTGAGCCAAGACTATTTCCCCCCAATATTAATTAGAGTCGTTTTTATGAAAAAGGGCTCCATTTTCAGCCCTTTCTTAAAAACGACTCTATTTTGAGCCGTTTTTGCACTTTAGAAACGGCTCAATGTTCAGCCGCTTTATATAAATTGGCTCCACTTAGAGCCGTTTTTAAAAAAACGGCTTTAATTTCCAGCCCTTTTTTCAAAAAAGGTCTCCAATTTTTAAAATCTAAAATAACACAATTTATAATGATCCTAACCATATATACTAAAAATAAATAAGTAATTTATATATATATATATATATATATATATATATATATATATATATATATATATATATATATATATATTCACAACACCCAAAGGCAAGAAACAAAGCCCAACTGACCAAACGCCATTGGCCGAGTGAACTAGAGATTATATTGAATCTACACCCACAAAACCGAAAAAAAAAAAAAAAAAAAAAAAAAAAAAAAAAAAAAAAAAAAAAAAAAAACTGGCTTAAAACAGGTAAAAAAAATGGTAAACTTCGAACACAAGCAAGAATATACAAACAAATAGCCTATCATCCTAAAATGCCGGCTCCGAGAAAGAAACAACTGTCGGAGTCAACGTATATGTAAAGCATGCGCCTTCTTCGGAAACCCCTTTAGTGATAGACAATCTTCACGAGCTTAGGTCAACTCCTTCCGAGACTAGAGAAAAGAGTTATAGTCCACATGTGCATAAAACAGAAGATCTAAACCGCTGATGCTTGTGCATGGGTCATACACCAACTAAAGATGAATTGTACAGGCTCATTAAGTGACCATCTTGACCAAGAAAGGAAGCCTCTCCCTATCGCGAACGAAGCTTTTAGGTTTTTCTCTCTAGAGAAAAAGTATAGTATTTAGTTAGTATGACAATATATATATATATATATATATATATATATATATATATATATATATATATATATATATATATATATATATATATATATATATATATATATATATATATATGTACATGATATGTTATCTATATACATATACTAATTAAACATATATATTAATAACTAACAGATTATATATATACTAACTATATATATAATTAATATGTTATATATATTAAAAATTTATAATAATTTGAGTCGTTTTTATCAAAAACGACTCTATGTGGAGTCGTTTTTATTAAAACGGCTCTAGTTGAAGCCCTTTCTAGTTAAAAACGACTCTAGATAGAGTCGTTTTTTATTAAAATGGCTCTATTAAAAAATATTTCATTTGGAGTCGTTTTTGGTAAAACGACTTTAAGTAGAGTCTTTTAATTTTGAAACGTCTCCTTATATATATAAAAAAAATTGCAAAATTATTGGAGACGTTTGAAGATAGAACGACTCCATATGGAGTCGTTTTATAGTAAAACGACTCCAACTGGAGTCGTTTTCCAGAAAAACGACTCCATATGGAGTCATTCTATCTTCAAACGTCTCCATATGGAGTCGTTTTTCTGGAAAAAGACTCCAATAGGAGTCTGGCGCGGGACAGATTTGTGACCCGCACCAGTGTCCCTTGTCTTTTCGCATTTATTGCGAAAGTTGGTTTTTTGAAAAAATAACGTCTCTCCCTGTATTATCCGGTCTCTCTCTCCCCTGTATGTGAAGCAGCTAGCCGGCCTGAACTATCTCTCTCTCTCTCTCTCTCTCTCTCTCTCTCTCTCTCTCTCTCTCTCTCTCTCTCTCTCAGTGACGCCGGCCACCAGCTGTTAGATCGGTCTCTTCTCCGGCCCTGCGTCGGTGCTCCCTCTCATCTGTCTCCCTCGGCGGTCACTCTCTTAGTGGAACCCCCACCACCGGCCGAGGTACCGCCGGAAGGCCGGGTAAGTCCGGGTCTCTAGCTCCCTCTATCTCTCTGTTTAGTTCTCTCTCTCCTCCCGCTTTTTCTCTCTCCCTCACGCTTTCTCTCTCTCCCTCCGGCTTTCTCTCTCTCCCTCACGCTTTCTCTCTCTCCCCCACTACTCAGGTGTGTCCCTCACTGCTCCCCCCGGCGAAGAACACGCTCTCTCACAGATCCGACCGGCGAAGCACAAGCTGGGCCACCCTCTCTCACAGCTCCGACCGGCGAAGAGCAAGAGGTGTCTCACAGCTCCCTCACATTTTTTTTACTATTATTATTTGTCATTTATTTATTTTTTACATTTAGATATTTCAAATTTGCTGCTTTATTATCTTCAAATTTGCTGCTTTATTATCTTCAAATTTAGATATTTCAAAAAATTAAAATACATATAAAAAACTATCAAAAACCATATATTCATAGACTATTTAAAATAGCAATCTAAATATAAAATTATAAAAATGTTTGGATGACTTTTGACCTGAAAATGAAGGAGACAAGGGAGGATGAGTAACGGAGTCGGATATCAAGCTCAAGGGTGAGATTGAGGGTCGTGTAGGTTTGCGATTCAAAAAATATTTTCAAGTGTTTCTGGTTTGTATTGATGGGAGATCCAAACTTTTTTTTTATTTTTTTTATTTTTTATATCCTAGCAAGATTACTACTATTATATTAAAATAAAATACAATTACAAGAGGCCAGGGAATGATCCGCAACAAACACATGGCATTTGACGTTTGTGTTTGCCAAAGGGTATGAAAAGTACTTTTCAATTCAAAAACTTTAATAACCAAACAAAAACAAAGAGAGCCGTCCAGAACCTCTGTGAATTCCTATTACTATTAGATATATATGGCTGAAAGTGAAGAATAATATTATCCGGATGTTTCAAGAATATATAAAACATATGTAAATAAACTTTTAATCCAGTTGATCACGTAATTTTTTTTATTTTATCTACGTATAGTAGACCGAAATGAATTAAGCTTCTTTTGATTGCATAAGCATTAAACCAACCACCATTCCATGTGCCATTATCTCATCATAAAATGCCATTCATGATTCCAGTAAAAGACAGGAATTAGTGCTATTGTACTGCTAAGCCCACCATCCGATATTGTTCAAGGTTTTATGCCAACAATTACAAAGACAGTTGCAGTGCTCACGTTTGACATTTATTTGTAGTAGAATTTTTTCTCCATTCTTGTATTTTACTTTGTTTAAATATTGACAACTAACCTAGTTTAGCCCTTGTAACACATAGTTTAGCCCTTCCATGCCCTTTGAAACCTTATATAGTTTAGGCTTTTGATTTTAAAGTTGTTTTAAGTTTTTTTGTCTGTCTTTTTTTTTTTTGCCTTGAGTTGGTTTGGTGGCCCACATATTAAAAAGTAAAAATGGTGGTAGCCTGTGTAAGTAAAAATAGTCCACAGACTAAAAATAACAAATCTGTACTTTGTAGACTTTTAAGATAGCATGTGTCTGGGGTATAAAAAAGTGAAGCAACAAACTTAATTAAACGCTGCGTTTAATAAAGGGTATTATGTGTCATTTGTCATCGTTTTCTCCCTTATCCTCTAATCTGAACCTAAATCAAACCTAAAAGCTGAAACTGGAGGTCGGATTGCATTGTTACCCAGGTTATTGAATCATGCCCAACTTAAATTTGACCCATTAAATGTGAAAATAAATTCATGACCTAGGACTAAATAAATTTAAGAATTAAGATGCCGCGTTGTCTGAGATAATGCAACAGGTTATCAATTCCTTTTTTTTAATTCTTTGCCATTAAAAAAAAAAATATTCTAGTAATCAATTGAGGACCGTTTGTGTATATAACACAGTCCTTAGCTTGTGTTATATATTTGTAACCATTTTGTGTATTGTAATGTAGTAAGATAAATATGGACAAAAGTTGGATGACGAAGTGGAGAGGTTCGAGGGAGTATATGGAAGGGGCCGAAGCATTCGTGAAGTATGCAGTTACGAACTCCAGAAATAAAAATTCAATTGTGTGTCCATGCAAGAAGTGTGGCTTGAACAGGAGCCTACGGCCAGAAGAAGTATATGGTCATTTAACCGGTGGAAGGGGAATTATGCCTAATTACACTGAATGGATTTGGCATGGGGAGAAGATTAGGGCTCCTATACCTAATAAAGTACCTGCTGTTGAATCTCCCAAGCCGACTCCGGCTGCAAATAGTATACCAATTCCCGACGAGTCAAGAACGATGCAGTCCATGTTGCAAGATGTTTTTGGCATGCATAATATTCTGGCAGGCGATGGTGAGTGTCAAGTGGAAGTGCAAGCCGATTATGTACCTGAAGCAGTTGATGAAGAGATCGATGAGAGTGCCAAGAAATTCTACAACTTGGTTCAGGATGCAGACAAGCCACTTCATGATAAAACACAATATAGCAAATTGTCAGCTATTGTTCATCTATACAACTTGAAGTGTGTTGGTGGATTCAGTAATACGATTTTCACATCTTTGCTTGAGTTCATCAATGAGATAGTACCAACAGATGAGCCAGCTTTGCCTAAAAGTATGTATGAAACGAAAAAATATTTAAGAGACTTTGGGCTTGGATACGAAAAGATTCCGGCTTGTCGAAATCATTGTATGTTATTCTGGAAGGAAAATGAGAAGTTAGATACATGTACAGTGTGTGGAGCATCAAAGTGGAAGGACGAAATTACTGAAGAAGATGGGTCATCCCGAACATTGAAGAGACGGCCGGTAAAGGTGTTGCGGTGGTTTCCATTGGCTTCAAGATTGCAAAGGTTGTACATGTCACAACATACCGCTTCCCACATGAGGTGGCACGCTGATGGGCGCACAAAAGATGGTGTGCTCAGGCATCCGGCAGACGGTGAAGCTTGGAGAGCATTTGATACACTACACCCAAACTTTGCATCAGACCCACGGAATGTTAGGCTTGGTCTAGCGTCGGATGGTTTTAACCCTTTTGGGAACATGAGCACAAGCCACAGTACTTGGCCTGTCATGTTGGTTCCATACAACCTACCTCCTTGGATGTGTATGAAACAACAATATTTCATATTATCTATGATTATTCCAGGCCCAACTGCACCAGGTCAGAATATAGATGTCTACCTACAACCTTTAATATCAGAATTACAGGAGTTGTGGAATGTAGGGGTACGAACATATGACATATCCATGAAGAAGTCATTTGTTATGCGGACAGCATTGATGTGGACAACAAATGACTTTCCAGCGTATGCAGATTTATCTGGATGGAGTACTAAGGGTTCAATGACATGTCCTTGTTGTATGCATTCAACGGGGTCAACATGGTTGACATACGGGCGTAAATATTGTTATATGGGGCATAGACGATGGTTGCCTGCCGATCATAAGTGGCGACGGATGACAAGAACCTTTGATGGTAAACAAGAGTTGGGTGCTGCTCCTGTTATTCCAAATGGCGGTGAAATCCTACAGCAATTACAGAGACTTGATGTTGTTCATGAAGATATAAGAAGGGACAAACGACAAAAAACTGTGCAACAAAGTCATGGGGCAAATGCGCAAGCGGTATGGAAGAAGAAAAGTATTTTTTTCACATTGCCCTATTGGAAGGATAATTTGTTACGACATAACCTTGATGTGATGCACATCGAAAAAAAATGTGATGGATAATATCATTGGGACCCTATTGGACATGAGTGAAAAAACAAAAGACAACCACGCAGCACGTTTGGACTTATGTAAGATGGGTTTGAGAAAAACACTTCATCCATTCACTAATGAGAGAGGCAAAACATATCTACCTGCGACATGCCACACGATGTCTAATGAGGATAAAATTAATTTTTTAAAAGTGATAAAAAATGTCAGAGTACCCGATGGATATGCCTCCAATGTGTCCCGTTGTGTGAACCTTAAAGCCCGTACCGTTGTTGGTATGAAGAGTCATGACAACCATATACTCATGCAACAATTGTTGCCAATAGCTTTGCGTGGATCCTTGGAAAAGAAGGTTGTGAAACCTTTGATAGAGTTGTCTGCATTTTTTAGGGGTATATGTTCGAAAACATTGACGGAAGAAGATCTAGCCCGACATGAAGCTGAAATCCCTATCATATTGTGCAAGCTTGAACAAATATTTCCTCCGGGCTTCTTTACAATTATGGTTCATGTTGTCATACATTTGGTTCGTGAATGTCGACTTGGTGGACCGGTACATTATCGATGGATGTATCCGGTTGAGAGGTAATTATGTATTCTATGTATATATAAGGGTTTTTTTTTTTTTTTTGTCCATTTATTGTCTCAACGAAGTAATACAAGAGATAATTATGTTTTCTCGATGTAGGTCCCTTGGACGGTACAAATCCCTAGTACGCAATAGAGCTGCACCTGAGGGTTCTATAGCGGAAGGTTACTTAGCGGATGAAATGCTCACATTTTATTCATGGTACTTAGAGAATGCACTCACAGTCCACAATAGGCCTCAGAGAAACCCTGATGAGGCTAGGGGAGCGATAACACGAGTAACCCTTGATCGGTGCACATTGACGCAGATCCATCGATATATTATTTTTAACTCGGACGAGTTCCTTCAATTACGCGCGTGAGTTGATTTTTTAATTCATCTTGCTTTGGCTCAAACATACACTTTTTTATTCTAAATGTGGACTGCAAACATATAGGACGCACCTGGCTGAGTTGAGGCACGACTCCAATAGAGGCCGACTATTGGAAAGAGAATTGCACCGACAACATAGGGACACGTTTTGTGTTTGGTACCGTAACTACGTAAGAATTTCCTATGGTTTAATTTATAAAATAATGGTGATCGTTTTATGAGTGACGTTTTATTGTATATGTAATTTTCTACATCTGCCAACTATAAACAATGCTATCTCAAATCGCAGGTCAATCAAATGGACCAAACACGTAGAATTGAGTTAGGGGATAAGCTTGTATGGCATTCTAAAGGGCCAATTGAAACGGCATTCGAATATAACCGATATGTGGTTAACGGCAATCTGTTTCGCACTGTGGCCCAAGATGAAGGAAAAACAACTCAAAACAGTGGCGTGTGTGTGCCTACAGTTGATGGCGATACCTATTATGGGAAGCTAACTCGAATAATCGAGGTAGAGTATTATGACACGACTAGGTATGTGCTATTTAAGTGTGATTGGGCGGACATTAGAAAGGATGAGGGATGGTCGGAAGATGAGTATGGTATGACACTTGTGAATTTCAAAAACCTAATACATACGGGAGATAACATTTTGGATGATCTGTACGTATTATCTTCACAAGTATCCCAAGTATACTACGTCCATGACGACAGAAACCCAGACTGGTGTTGCGTAGTAAGGACTAAACCGAGAAACGTATATGATGTTGGTGAGGGGGAAGGGAACAATGATGAAGATCTCAACTACCATGAGAGTGAGCCATTAAATTTGAACATTAATCAAGATCCTAATGATGTTGATTACGGTGAAGACCTTCATTATTCCCGTAGCGACATACCTGCGTTCGAAGTAGTATAACCACAATAAAAGTATTTGTCAATGTATGACTTTGTTTTTTCAATAACCTTAAACTGATATCAAATTACATTAAAAATGTTGAGTGGTTTCTATATTTACATTTGATCTGACACTTTATGTATATTTGTGTATTTTGTAGATTGATATGACAGACAAGCCACCTCCAAAGAAGAAAGTTTTTTCGCGGATCCCAATACGACTATTTTCAGAGTCTACACCTGAGGTAGAGACATCTCAGCATGTAGATGAGATAGAACATGATGATCGCCCACCTACTCCGAGTGCAATCATGGTTGAGGAGCCCTTACAGGACATCATACGTACGCCGTCTGATACGGTTGGTGGGTTTGTAGAGTCTTTTGATGATATTGATTCTACAATATTGGCACAAGAGACTGAGCGGGAACGAGCTCAGTCTCAAGAGTCTGAGGGGGAACAAGTTCAGTCTCAAGAGTCTGAGAGGGAGCGAGCTCCCACACAAGAGTCTGAGAGGGAACAAGATCCCAATATTGGCGTACAATTGGATAGTCGACAAGTCCGTACGATAAGTATGTATGTTACAATTGATATATATATATAGTCTAGGTTCCAAATATTTTACTTGATTATTTAACTTATATACACAAGTAATTCTTTATTTTATTTTATTTTTTATTTTTCATCTGTTTCATTTAAATACAGATACGGATAACAATTTCCACATCAGAGATGTTGGCTCTCCAACCGCCCTTTGGACAATACCTGCGGGCGAGAAGGTGGTCGTTGATTTTAATGCAACATGGCAGCCAATTGGTACGAGTGGCATGAAATTTAGCCGGCTAGGAGCGAAATATGTTCGAAGTGGGAAGTTTGTAGGGATAGGTCCCCAAAACTGGAGGAAGATACCGCCTCAAGCTAAAGAGGACTTATGGGACGCCCTAATGGTATGTAAAGCAAATTATTTACAATTTTATTGTGTTTAACATATATTATAATATGTACATAGTATATAAATGTTTTTTTTTTTTTACTAATTTGCAGCAAAAATTTTACATCATGCCTGATGCACCAATGAATGAGATCAAACGGATAGCAATGATTGACTTTGGGCATAAACGAAAAAATTACAAGTATAGGGTGAAAAAAGGTATAAATATACAAGCCAATAATACTCGCGAGAGTATTATTGAGTCGACACCCAACATTACGGAGTTCGATGCTGAGGACATGGAGATAGCCATCGACACATGGTTGACTCCGGAAGATAAGGTAATTATATTAACAAATGTTATTATTTTTAAAGTATGTATCTTTAAACTTTTAACAATGCATGAAACTTTATTTGTTTGTAACAATTGCGTAGGCAAGGGCTGAGAGGAATAGACAAATATCAAAAAGTGTCAATAAGATGTTTCACACATCTGGCTCGAAGAGTTACGCCAGAGTCGCGAAAGAGCTGGTACATTGATTTCATTAACAATATAACAAGATTTATGTTACTAGTTGATGGCGCATTTGTTTGATAGAGATATATTTTTGGTGCTAAATATATAAGTTCTTGTTCAATTCACGTTCGCACACTCGACTCTTGTTTGATAACTGTATATTTGTTTTCATAGGAGATATTAAAGCAGAAGCCACCCACCCGAGCTGAAGTTTTTGTGGCAACTCACACAAAGAGAGATGGGACGCCCAGCACGCAAGCAGCTGGAGAGACAATTGTAAGTGCTTAACTTTGTTTTTATTTGTGTTATTGAATATATCATATAATAAAGTAGTTTAAGTATTTATTCCAACGCAAATAAGTGTCTAATAATTAGCACATTTATATATATATATATATATATGTCAGGAAAAGTTGAAAGAGTTGATGACAGATGACACTGCAAGAGCGAACCCTGTTTCTCCACAGGGTTCAATACTATGGGCAGAAGATGATGCTCTTGCAAGGGCAATGGGAAGGACAGAATATTCGGGTCGTGTTCGTGGAATGGGGATTGGCCCATTACCAGTTAGACCCACCTCTCGATTATCTGCATCACGGTTGACTCAAGAAGCTGCGTTTAAATCTCAAATGGATGAGATGATGAAAAAGTGGGAGGAAGAAAAAAGAATATCAGATGAATGATGGGAGGAAGAGAGGAGAAGGACAGAGGAAGAGAGGAGAAGAGCGGACGAAGAAAGGATAAGAGCGGATGAAGAGAGGAAACAAACTAATGAAAGAATTGCAAAACAAGATCAAATGATGGAAAAAATGCAGAAGATGATTGATGATCTTGCTAGAACCAATGCATTACTTCTAGGCAACTCTTCGTCTGCGTCACGCTCATCGTGAGTGTGACATCCACAGTAACTAGTCCACCAGGTTAGCTCCAAACATGATTAATTATAATTTTTTTTTTTGAGTATATAAAGTTGAAAATATTACATGTATTATTATTATATATATATATACACACACACATATGCATAACACATTTCATTTGAATCAATAATATAGGTGACGTGCTCTTGACGTTTGATGATGTTGATACATATAAGGAGCTATCGTGAAAAAGACATCTTGAGTTGTGTAGTATTGAATTTTGTAATGGATGTAGGTAACTTTTGTGTTGTTAATTGGACTTGATCGGCTTGTGATCATAGATAATTTATGTGTTATGTTTTGAAATTACTTATGGTGATATGTCGTTTATGATTGTAAGTAACTTGATTGGTTTATGGTTGAATGAAATTATATATGGTAATATGTTGTATTTGTTATTGTTTTTGTTTTAATGTCTTGGTGTGTACATTAAGGTGAAGTTTTTGTAATCGAGTTTATGTAAAAAGAATTATCGTGAAAAATACATCTTGAGTTGTTGTGAATGTAGTATTGAATTTTGTAAACAATGAAGGTAATTTGTGTTATTGATTAGACTTGATCGGTTTGTGATCATAAGTAACTTATGTATTATGTTTTGAAATTACTTATGGTCATATGTCATTTATGATTGTATGTAATTTGATTGGTTTAGGGTTGAATGAAATTATATATGGTGATATGCTGTATTTGTTATTGTTTTTGTTTTAATGTCTTGGTGTGTACATTAAGGTAAAGTTTTTTGTTTTAATGCCTTGATATGAAGTATGAGTTATATATGATCGAGTTTATGTGAAAAGAACAATTGTGAAAAAGATATCTTAAGTTGTTGTGAATGTAGTATTGAATTTTGTAAATAAATTAGGTAACTTGTGTTATCAGTTGAGCTTGATCGATTTGTGATCATTGGAAACTTATGTATTATGTTTTGGAATTACTTATGGTGATATGTCGTTTATGATTGTAGGTAACTTGATCGGTTTAGGATTGATTTAAATTATATATGGTGATATGTTGTTGTATTTGTTATTGTTTTAGTGTGTACATTAAGACATTGTTTTTGTTTTAATGCTTTGATATAAAGTTTAGGTTATATGTGAAAGGAACTATCGTGAAAATGAAATCTTGAGTTGTGAATGTAGTATTGAATTTTGTAAATGATGTAGGTAACTTTTATGTTATTGGTTGGACTTGATCGATTTGTGACCATAAGTAACTTATATATTATGTTTTGAAAAATTACTTTATGGTGATATGTTGTTTATGAGATTGTAGGAAACTTGATTGGTTTGGAATGAGTGAAATTATTTATGGTGATATGTTGTATTTGTTATTGTTTTAATGTTTTAGTGTGTACATTAAGACATTATTTTTATTTTAATGCCTTGATATAAAGTTTGGGTTATATATGAGTTTGTATAAATGTTTATTAGTTTATATATATGGACAATATTTTTGCTATTAGGTATTTTAAAAAAAAAAAAAATTAAAATATTTTATTTTAATTTATTTTTAATTTTAGAGCCGTTTTAAGTTTTAAAACGGCTTAAAATTAAATTTTATTTTTTTTAATTTAGAGCCGTTTTAATATTTAGAGTCGCTTTACAAAAGGGCTCAAAAAATTTTGAGCCGGTTTTCAAAAGGGGCTCAAAACATTTTGAGCCGGTTTTCAAAAGGGGCTCAAAACATTTTGAGCCGCTTTTCAAAAGCGACTCAAACATGTTTGAGACGCTTTTGCAAAACCGTCTCAAAAAATTTTGAGCCGCTTTTGAAAACCGGCTCAAAATGTTTGAGCCGCTTTTTAAAAGCGGCTCTAACATGTTTGAGACGCTTTTATAAAAGCGGCTCAAATTTGAACCGTTTTATGTACAAACGGATTAATCTGGGTTTTTAATACTGTAGGTGCGTCTCCGTTTCAAAAACGGCTTAAAAAAAACGGCTCCAAACAGTTTGAGCCGTTTTTAAGGCTGTAAAAGGTCTCTAAAAAAACGGTTCAAAACAGCGTTTTTTTTGTAGAGATTTGAAAAAAAAAAAATCATTAAAATTGTACAAAAATTGTATAAAAGATGTAAATATATCCTCTCTCATTGTTTTTTGTTTGATTCTCGAGAAATAGTTGAAAGCATAACATGTTAATATTCAATAAGTTTTAGATATTTTTCCCGTACTTGCTTTACTTTGGACAATCTTTTAGATGCCATGGCTTTACATGGTTTTAGTTTTTCATCACGGATCCAATTATTTTGTTTCTAAAAACAGCGTGGCGTCCGTGTTCCCCTTTCTAAGTATATTCTCGATCCTTATAATTTTTCTTACTATATAATTTGCACATGGAACAACATATCTAAGACATTGCTCACGTATACATATTTAGGGTGTGTTTGAAAAAACTTTTTTAGGTTGGTTTTTATTTTTCACTAGTAATAATTAGCTGCATGTATATTTACTAGTTGGATGGCACGTGCTTGGTTCCCGGTGTTATGCATCACTATTTGTTAACATTATAATTTTAACATCATACATATATTATATTTTAAAATAGATTTAATATCTAGATTATTGAAAAAGTATATATTGAATTTTCAAAACAAATAAAGTAAAATTATAAAATTGAGTAAATATGAAATGTCAAAAGACTACGAATGAGTTAATTTAAAAAGCACACATATGTTGTTCCTTCAAATCGAATTGTAACCTATAGTACATAAAATTGTAATTTCATCAAATGTTTATTCATTATATTTCCCTTTCAAGGGTCCAAATAACCTGTACATAAGCACTACCAAAGCAATATTATAGACACCAATTCCACAGTTGCATACTTGATGTATCTCTTGGGCTTAATATGTTGGGATATATTTGTGACTGCTGAAGGAGTAAGCATTGCTTCTTAATGCTTTTGGGGCACGAATGGCGACTTCATAGACCATGTTCTTCCCTCGAAACCACCACCAACCAGCACGTGCAATAACTATGCTACAAAATATTGAAACTATCATCATTCAACAATAAACTATTATCAATTAGACATACATTATTTCCAATCAACTAATTGCTAAACTAAATATAGAAAGAATAAAAATAAAAAAAAAAATAAAAAAACTCTTTCCTTGAAACAGCAAGCAAACGATCCGTTAGGAATTTATGAAAATAAGCAACATGTCCACTTAAAGCAGATGTATTTGGTGCATTGTTCATCCACATCATACGATTGTTCTCTTTTTGTGCAAAGTTAGTAGAAAAAATCGAGGGACAAAAGAAAAAAGAGCTAAAATGCGTAATTCAATAAACCAAAAGCAATAAATGCAAAAATATGTAGATATTCAACCAGTTAGGACTTACATCTTTAGAAGGAATCAAGACATTTTCATCAAATCAATGGAGTAGAATTGAGGATAAATATTATGATAGAAAAAAGAGAAATAAAAATGAGGTACACTATTTATATGATTGACTGCAAAAGAAATAAATTAAAACCCAACCCCTTAGTACAACAGACAATGAATTTCTACAATTAAAATGTAAGCGAAATTCTTTTGTATATTGACCTCTTGGTGTACTGTACGTATGAACTTCTCTGTTTGCTTAGCTAAGCAAATCTTCTTCAGCACATACCTAAAAAGAAAAGAGAGTACATAATCAACAAAATAGAAGTTAAAGACAAAGCTTTAAGCAAGTTACTGAGCCTCAATAGGATATTGTTGAATACAATCAAACACATAAATCTTGAATACTTAGTTTTCCTTTCCTGGGAAGTTGATTCCCTGGATGTGCATTATGATAACGTCGCATTCAATCAATTATCAATCAAACAACTTTGTTTCCGGAACTGAGTTACTATATAATGCGGAATGGAAACTATATATTAGATTCTTAAATAGGTGATGAGAAGTGAGTTTCTTAGGTTGAATGTTGCAATGCGAAGAGAGATTCATACCTTCAAACACAGCCCACAAGTTCTCTCAAATGAGGGAGAAATGAGAAATGGGTTGCTTGGATTTTGGCTGATAAACACGCCTAAATCGCGAAAAAACATAGAAATGAGAAATGAGAAGTTGATCGTTCGAGGAAGATGGTAGGGTTGGGAATTATTGCCCGTGATTCTAGCAGAATTGTGGTGGCTTCAATGTGTTCTTTTCACTTGTATGTATCTTATTCCTCTGTGGCAGAGGCCATGGGTGCTAAACAGGGAGCTGAGTTCAGAAGGTTCCTGTGTCTTCATTTAGTGATGTTGGAAGGGGATTCTCTGCAAGTGATTCTTGCTCTTCAGCATGAAAACATGGTTGACGGGTATTACAACAATCTGGTTCTGGAGACCAAAGCTATTCTTCAAGATTTTATGTCAGCTACTGTTCATCACGTAGGTCGTATGGGAAATCAAGCTGCCCATTCTCTTGCACAGCATGCTGTCTCTAATGTTGTAAACAATGTTTGGTTTTCATCTGTTCCTTTATGTCTTTCAAATATTGTTTCTGATGATTTGTTGTTATCTGATAATATATGAAATGAAGTTTCTTATAAAAAAAAAAAAAAAAACATTAATGGCGACATAAAAAAAAAATTTAAAAAAAAAAACCGTTAATGGGAATTGACATGCATGACATCATAGCGACAATTTGCGCTTCAAGTGTAATTGCAAACCATCTACTGATCTATACCAGGAAGTTGTTATGTCTTCCCCTTATGCGACCTTTAAGCAAACTGAGGAATAAATGGCAGTTATGTATGGCCGATTGGCGAGAGACTTTTAAAATTATCATTAAATTTGAAGTAATTTATTATTAAATTTTGATTTAATGATAATTTTAAGAAAAATAAAAATAAAATAAAAAGATGGTTTCTATCGTTACTCATTATAGTATAGACCAGGCTTAAAATCATAAATTGGAATATTGTGTAATGCAGCAAATGCACACTTTTTATAAACATAGTTGTTATCGTTTGGAATAATTCTATAAATTATTCTTGTGTTCCTCCAAAAAATGATGTAACTTTTAAAATCACTAAAATTCAATAGCGATCTATTACAAATCAAATAATGATTTTAAAAACCACACATTTTTTTGACGAAACACAAGAAATACAAGGAGATATCATTTTTAGAGAACTAAATGAAGTTGGTAGGTCAGAGCACCCCCAACGAGCTATCTAAGGTTTAGCTAAATTTTAATTAAAAAATCTATTTTTGTTATTTTATCTGCCTACTTTTTACGAGTATCAAATATCAAGCTCTTCAAATATTTCTCTACCGTAACTAAATATTATTTTTTTTAATTGGTTTTAGTTGGTTGAAACTAACTGCTACTATACGAGGGGTGATATCTTGCAAAACATTTTAGAACAGAAACACCAACAGCAGGAAAACAGGAAATTAATCAACAACAAGTGCAATAAACCAGCACCACAAGAAACCAACAAAACAAATCCAACTATGAAAAAGCCCAACAGCAAAACAAACTCTCTCCTACAACTAAGAGTTCAGCAGCAATGCGAAGAGAGATTCATACTTTCAAACACAGCCCACAAGTTCTCTCAAATGAGGGTGAAATGAGAAATGGGTTGCTTAGATTTTGGCTGATAAACACACCTAAATCGCGAAAAAACTTTGAAGAATATTATTTTCGCTCAAATTTTCTATTTTTCTCACCAAAACCAAATCTTTCAATCTCTCGGCACCCAAACAAAGACAACCTAGAAAGAAAGTTCCAAAATAATAGAAAAATCAGAAGAGATTTACTTCCAAAAGTCTTCCACGGCACTGAAGAACGGGTAAGAGCGGAAGAGGGAGCTGGCGCGAAAACAAGAAAAGTGAAAACGAGGAGAGGATAAATAAGATTAAAAAATGGAGTAGCGAAAGGTTATTTCTCTCCGTATTTGGTGAGAGACTTTGACAGGTACTCAACCGGTGAAAGAGTACGGTGCTTGATGTATGTGGTTTTTTTTTTTTTAAAAAAAAAAATTTCTTTAAATTCTGACTAAATTTGTGTTTTAGAGAACTCGTTGATGATGCTTTTGATTGATCGGTAGATTTCTCTTTCTCTAATAATTTTTGATATCCTCTGCTCAATTGAAAATTCACAAAAGTTCTATGCCTATTTTATGACAAAATGGGCCTCCTCTCCATCCTTTTCAGCAAGCTTTTCCATCTCTGCTATGCTTCGTTTTTTTTTTTTATCTATTTCACAGTTTCACTAGATAGTGGGAAGCCCCTGTTGTTTTCTCCTTGTTCTTGCACTCTTACTTATAAAAACAAAAATAAATAAATAAATGAATGAATGAAGTTGGTGGGTAGTTAAAACGGGTTAATATTCGTGTGGTTAAGGAGGGTGTGACACTTTGACCGCACCAAGCCTGTGTCCTACCTAAATCCACATCAACTTTTGGCCATCAAAAAGTAGTTGGACCGAAAGAGACATCGCAAACGTAGTATTTACTACTTCATATTTGACCACCATCCCAATTTAAGAAATTTCCACGGATCTCATCACTTTTAGTCCCAACTTTCTTTCTTTTTTTTCCTTTTCTTTTTTTTGAATAAGTCCGACAACTTTTTAGCCTCCGATTACATCCAATTGTATCCTCGAATCGATTGACCATTATTATATTAACATGTTAAGCTATCTATGTGATATCTTAACACGACCATTAATCCATTATTAGTAATTTAGACTTATTTTAATAAATATGTTTAACCAGAGTAATGTTAAAAATTTCTCTTATATATATATATATATATATATATATATATATGGCGGTTTATAATTAAAAGTATATGGTTGATAATATTTTTTTTAATCATTTTATTAGTTTATATAGAATTTTATAATAAAAGTTGTACCATTCGTAACATCACTTTCACTTTTTTCTAAATAACATTGACCATAAATTGCAGTAATGATGAAGCTTCCTTTATTTTTTAAAATCCTAGAGCAGTGTATTACTTTTTTTTTTTATTAAAAAAATATTAATTCTTTAACTTAACAGTAACTTTTATAATCACCGTTACACTTGAATTTGAGGTTATGGATTTAAATAAATTATTTTGATAATAAATATCGTTAAAACCTAAAACAAATCATGAAACCTTAACGAGGTTCAGCTAATTAAATTCTATAATGAGATTGCAATCTATCTTCCTATACTAATCACATTGAATGGGATCTATTAAATGAGTGACATTAGATATGTTGGATTATGAAAGTGTTATAATTTCAAAGAAATTGTAAATTCTCAAATTACGAAATTTAGGCATCAAAATACTTAGAAAATGTCACATATTAAAATGATAACATGTTATCAAAACAGTAAGAAATTTTTTTTCTCTCAAAAGATTTTTTTCTTCACTTTTAAACAGTTTTTGTATTTTTTTTTTTTACAACATAGAGAACAAGAATCTGATAAAAATATATTCAATTTTCGACTGTAACATGCCACGTATTTAATGGAAATTGATCCGAGCCGGTTAGTTCATTTTAGAGGGATAAAATGGTCATTTTATTTTTTTAGACCATTTTATCCCTCTTGAAATTAGCTCTTTTCCATTTCAAATGAAATGGAGATGTTCCTTCTCCGTTTTAATAAGCGACGTTTTTCAAGCATTTTGATGCCTACAAACAGTCTAAAAATTTCATAATATGTGAATCTATAATTTTTTTTTTAGAATTATAAGGTATCCGAACAGAAGTCGTGAATTTAAACATTGCCTCTATCATTCATTTCATCCGAAGTACTAAATGATTATCTGAATAAGTGGTAATTAAGAGAGATAATTAAATTCTATAAGCAGAACAGCAGTACCGGTAGTGGTGGTCACTAGTCCAAACGTTCCCCACTCCGAATCTAGAAGGAATGGCAGTACACAGAAAGGAAATTCCCCCAATGATAAAATCAGAGTATCTATAAACCAATCCAAATTCCAATCCAGAGGGTATCAATATCATTTCTAGTGGAGCATCCAACTAGCCATTCTTAGTGGACCTGGACAAAGCCCTCCGGTCAAAAAACCCCTTAATTAAACAAAACAAAACCTTAGTCAAAGAAGCCGTAATCATCGAACCCACCCCATTGAAAAACAATTCAGAAAAATAAAAAGCTAAAATTCCACCCACACCCACACTCACACGGAATTGTCCATACAATTCTATACCATTTCTGTGCTACTTCCTCTCTCACCACACAAAGTCAATGGCCGTCTCTCCCCCGTACCTCCCCCAATAATTTCACGCTTTAATTTTATTTGCTCTCTTTGGATCCTTTTTAGTTCTGCATATTTTTTTGCAAAAGTTGATTATTACCCGGTTTTCCTTTCAGAATGAAAGGTTTAATCGATACTGGGAAAAACTTTCTGGTGATATTTAACTTCGTTATCTTACCGATCGTGCTGTTTCTCGCGTGTGATGCTTCTTCGGCGGCGGTGCCGGAGGACGATTTGATGTGCCTCAAAGGTTTGAAGAATTCACTCATCGATCCACTGGGGAGGCTCAGCTCGTGGACATTCGACAACTCGTCCGTGGGGTTCATATGCAAGTTTGTCGGGGTGTCGTGCTGGA
Organism: Alnus glutinosa; assembly: GCF_958979055.1. Lineage (NCBI taxonomy): Eukaryota > Viridiplantae > Streptophyta > Magnoliopsida > Fagales > Betulaceae > Alnus > Alnus glutinosa. The sequence continues at coordinate 35,348,407 of NC_084887.1, read as the reverse complement.
ACGACCGCGAGAACCGCATAATCAGCCTGGAACTCCGCGATATGAAGCTGTCCGGCTCGGTTCCCGAGTCGTTGAAGTACTGTGGGAGCCTGCAGAACCTGGATCTCTCGCTCAACGACCTGAACGGTACGATACCTCCAAAAACATGTGACTGGGTGCCTTTTTTAGTGACCCTGGATCTATCGAGTAACGGCTTTCACGGTCCGATCCCACCCGAGCTTTCCAAGTGTCAGTATCTGAACAGTCTGATGCTGTCGGATAATAAGCTTTCTGGTACTATACCTTACGAGCTCTCTAGTTTGGGTAGGTTGAGTAAGTTTTCCGTGAAGAACAATGATCTTACGGGTAGGATACCTCCAACTTTCGACGTTAGGTTTGATAAGGAGAATTTTGCTGGGAATGATGGCCTTTGTGGGGGGCCTTTGGGGAAGTGTGGTGGGCTGAGCAAGAAGAATTTGGCGATTATAATTGCCGCCGGCGTGTTTGGTGCGGCGGGGTCGTTGTTGTTGGGTTTGGGGGTGTGGTGGTGGTACCATTTGAGGTTGAGTAAGAGGAGGAAAAGAGGGTATGGGATTGGTAGAGATGATGATTGGGCTGAGAGGTTGAGGGCTCACAAGCTTGTTCAAGTTTCGTTGTTTCAGAAACCTCTTGTCAAGGTTAAATTGGCGGATTTGATGGCGGCCACCAACAATTTCAGCCCGGAAAATATAATCGTTTCGACTAGAACGGGGACTACTTATAAGGCGATGCTGCCTGACGGATCGGCGCTTGCGATCAAGCGGTTGAATACTTGTAAGCTTGGGGAGAAGCAGTTTCGTTTGGAGATGAACAGATTAGGGCAGCTTAGGCACCCAAATTTGGCACCCCTTTTGGGGTTTTGTGTGGTAGCGGAGGAGAAGCTTTTGGTATATAAGCATATGGCTAATGGGACTTTGTATTCTTTGTTGCGTGGAAGTGCTGCTGCATTGGATTGGCCGACTAGATTTAGGATTGGTTTGGGTGCGGCAAGAGGTCTTGCTTGGTTGCACCATGGGTGCCACCCGCCAATTCTGCAGCAGAACATATGCTCCAATGTCATCCTCATCGACGAGGACTTCGATGCTCGGATAATGGATTTTGGGTTGGCGAGGCTGATGACTACTTCTGATTCTAATGAGGGTAGTTTCGTGAGTGGAGACTTGGGAGAGCTTGGTTATGTTGCTCCAGAATACCCGAGCACGATGATCGCTTCGCTGAAAGGGGACGCTTATGGATTTGGGGTGGTGCTTCTTGAATTGGTGACAGGGCAAAAACCTCTTGAGGTTGGCAATGTTGAGGAGGGATTTAAGGGTAACTTGGTGGATTGGGTGAATCGTGTCTCTAGTTCTGGTCGAACCAAAGACGCCATCGATAAGACTCTTTGTGGAAAAGGGCATGATGAGGAAATTTTGCAGTTCCTGAGAATTGCATTGAATTGTGTGGTTTCTCGGCCTAAGGACAGGTCCTCTATGTACCAGGTTTATCAATCATTGAAGAGTATGTCCAGAGAGCATAGTTTCTCCGAACAAGAAGATGAATTTCCACTGCTATTTGGCAGGCCAGATAATGATTCCGTATAACTTTGGAGCAGTGAAGGGAGGAGCATCTTGTGGTAAGTTCTTGGAGGCTCTTAATGTAAATGGTGTAACCCCCATTTTGGGTAGTTTCCCCCATTTGTCGATATAGCTATATATCATACAATAAGCTACTTAAAAAATGTAACTTCTTGAACTTTGAAAAATCTATTTGTTTGCCCTTTGTTGTATGAAATACGGCCCTCTCATGGGGCTAAAAGCCTAAAAGACATTTGGGACATGCTCCCCTGTTTGTAGCCTTACTGCAATTAAACATCACCATGTCATTGAAGGGATCATTCACCTTATTCACCACCTTACCATTTATGGTACAGACAAAAAAGCATTATGTGTCCAGAAATCTGTGTGTTTTGCCTTACATGATAATGCTAGTGTTGTTTTTGCTACCTGACTACACAAATTGCAGAAATCCCATTTAATTGTTTCAGTACTGTTTGACTGATATAATTCCAAAGTTTAATAATCTATCACATTTTGGATTATTTGAGTATTAACAGAGCAACACAGTGGCATGAGAGACAGGCAATTTTCATTTAATCTTTCAACCAATCATTTATGTAGAATCGTGCCCTGAGGTTATAAATTGAAAAAATCCTCTTAAATAAGAGGAACTTAGAAAACCAGACATACTCTCTACTGCATGGATCTAGACTACTCTATTTGCCCTTTGGTGCCTCTGTGGCATAAACTAGATCAATGATTATAACCACTGATTTTGCTCGATTGTTGGTGACTTGTGTCTAGAAAAGTTTTTGAGCTATTTTTGTTCCTTATTGTCATTTTATGACTGGATAGCAACTAACTTTTAACATTGGAATAGTGAAATTATTTAGAGATGTAACTAAAACAACATGTTCGCTTATTTATCCCTATATTTAATGGAGATTTTTTTGTGTGCTGATTTTCATTTCCTAAGACGCAGAAACATTTCACAGTTTCTTCAATCCTCTTGTTTTTCTGGTGGCTTAGTGGATGGTTCTATGTTTTTTTTTTGGACGCTAATTTTTGGTACTCATTTGTTCGTTGAACGAAGAAAGCGGTTACCTCGCATTAACGGTTCTCCAGGCTTGAGCTATTGAATGATACAATATAATGATATCTTATTGCACTTGAAGAGGAGGGGCTTACTCTGATAATCTGTTTACATCCCGAGGGCAGAACCTTTGATTCTCTGTTTTCTCTCGTTATTTTGATTTCAAATCCTCCATAATCCTTACATTAGTCTTCTGTTTCACCCAAGAATCAACCACACCGTACTGTTTCATCAGCCATTATGGAACAACACCTATCCCAGCTTCCACTCCTATCATAATAACGTAACAAACCAAGCGAACCTCTGAATATACAAGCAACCATTTCATTGTCACCCAACTGAAGTCCAAAGCGGATCATATTATTTGGCAAGATCCCCCGAAACACTTCATCGATCGAGCAGATCAAAAGCCAATACAATTCCATATAACACGTACATCTGTTGTAATACCCTAGATATTTTTTTTAAAACTTATTAATTGGCCTAATATCTATATATATTTTTTTAATAAAATAAAACTTTTTAAGTAAGTAACTTAATCGATAAGTTGAAAAAAAAAAAAGAAAAAAGAAAAAGAAAAAAAGAAGCGTCTTCTTTCTTTCTTCTTTGTTCTTCGTTCCTTCTCTTTTTTCTTTCTACCCGAGAACAGAGAGGGAGCGCGAGAGGAGAGAAACAGAGACGAGAGAGTGAGACTGAGAGATTAGAGAGAGAGAGATCGAGAGTGAGAGTCGGGAGAAGCACCGACCGGTGACCCAAGCCGTGGGTCTCGGTCCGTCGACGGACAACGCAGGCAGAACGGATGACGCCGGTGGGTGCTCTGGAGCGCGATTTTCGACGGACCCGGACCCGATTTCCGACGAGTAGTGGCGCGATTTCCGGTGGATCGTTGGCCGGTTGAGCTGGGAGTGAATTCCGACGGTTCTGGCCGGGAATCCGGCGGACCTAGTGCCAGTTTCCGACGAACCCGTAACCCCGAACCCATCAAGGTCGTGACCCGTAACCCAGAACTCGTGACCCGTTAGTGCAAAACCCGACCGACCCAGCAAAACTGAAGAAGACCCGATCCTTCGGTGGTGGAGTCCGGTGTGATTTCCGACGGTACTGGTGGACTTCCGGCGAACCAGAAGCCGATTTCCGGCGGGCTCAGGTGTTTTTCCGGCTGATCCACGAAGACTCGAAGCCCCGTGACCCAGAACCCGACCTTAACCCGCCAGACCTGGGAGTGCAACCGCAACCCGATTCTTCGATGGTGGACTTCCGGCGATCCTTTCCGTTGCCGATTTCACTGTTTTGTCGGTGGATTTTCTGTGAAAATTCTTAATGGTAAAAGGTCGATCCTGACGCTAATGGAAAGTCCAGGTAAGGGGATACAACACCGAAAAACCCCCAACAAGATTTTATTATAAATCTTTTGAAAAAGTGTTGAGGGATTTTACAAAGCGTTGATCATGTGATTTTTAATGCGAAGCTTTTATTGCTCATATGTTATTATTCAAGAATTTTGTGCATAAATTACAGTTATGAGTAAGAGTATTTTTAAAGATATGATTTATGCATAATTATAGATATGATTAAGAGCATTTTAAAGTTATGATTTATGCATAATTAAAGTTATGATCAAGAGCATTTCAAAGTGTGGATTAAGCATGTTTACAGTCATGAATATGAACATTTCAAAAATTATGAATTATGCATACTCAGAGAGATGATAAAGAGCATTTCAAGAATATGATTACAGAGAATTCCAAAGTATATGACTCTATTTATGAATACAGTTTTGAAAGAAAAGAGATTCTAAAGTTAAATTCTGCACATGACTACAGTTATGAAAACGGCTCTTACAGTTTTGAAATAAAGTATACAGATAAAGCAGAGCCTACAGTATTACAGAAAATCGTTCATGTGCAGTAACTGTTTAACCCTGAGGCACTATTACAGCTAGGATTGGTATCCATAGGGTAGCATGGCAAGCATACCATGTGTTGGTGTGTGCTACCAGCCGATGTTGGCCTTCACCTAGGGAAGATCCCTAACTCGGAACCGGCTCTCCCCTGTGACGACAGGCTGAATCCATAGGTCTGTGTGACAAAAGCCAACGTGCTCCGCTCACGGGTAACAGCGGTTTAGAGTCTATAAAGGGTTAAACCACAGAGAAAGGATTAAAGAGAAAACTGATAAAAAGAATATACTGGATCATAATAAATTGTCATTCTCATTTATAAACTGTCATTCTTATATCATTATTCATATTCTACAAATTCTATTTAATTGTTCATATGCTATGCCACCTGTCCTAAAACAATACATTTCATTTTATAAATCATGCTTTAATATGTGTTTTCTTATAAAACATAAACAGTCTAGCATGTCACTTGTCAAATAATTTTTCATAACTTGAATCTCCAACTTATACTCGGTCGAAAATCACATATCATATTCATATTTCTAAACATCATCATAAATCTTAATATATTTTAAAAACACTTAAATCATCTAAAATAAATTAAAATCAACATACAATTGGTTTAGGTTATAAATCAATTTACATTATGCAATTCATCATATGTGAAATTAATTCTTAACAATGAGTAGAATAAATCTGTCATTATGAAAATGACTAAAGATTATGGCATAAAGGTTTATAGCATATTTTATTTCCCCTGGTGTTGTATTTTCCTTACTGAGTTGTCGAACTCACCCCTTCTTCCTCCACCCCTCTCTAGATGACAACCGTAAGACGAAGTCTTTTTCTTGTAAGGGCGTAGACCTCGCTGAGAGCGATAGTTCGTGATGAACCAGCCAAACCCTAATATTGTATAGTATGATTTGTTCCTTTTGGAGTTCATGATTTTGTATAGATTTATAAATAAAAAGTTTTAAGAGAATAGAAATTTTAAATTTTTAGTTGTAAATGCACGCTTTCATTTATAATGTTTGTTTTTAGCACTTAAATTCACGTTTTCCCTTATATCCCAAAACGGGGGCGTGACATCTGTTGTTGCATAATGCGCACAGCCATTTAAGCAAGCTTTGGGTTTGAACCAACTTCCAGGAGCCTGTGTTGAGAGAGTAAACCACAACCAAAATTTTCTTCCTATATTCCTCTTCTTGAAAGCTTGCAGTGATAACTTCGTCTTCATCTTCAAACCTTGGAGTAGGTAATGCAATTCTCACCACCATGTAATCGTTGGCCTACGGATCAAATCGGAAAGAAATCCATGTTGTGCGTCAAGACCGTTATGCAAGGTTTTGGAAGATTCGCGACTTTTCTGATGGACGGGTTCCAAAGAATAAAGCGATCTCCTCTTAGGCATATCAAACCGTTCTCCGAACCAATAAAACCGTGACTACGAAAACTTTTCATTGGAAAATCCAATTCCGTACACTCCTCGAATCCTTCATTATCGTGGAACAATTTATAGTGATCTCCGTTGGGGGATAAAAGGTGTTGTGCCTGAATATTAAGAGTGGGTCTGGGAGAGTGTTGCTGTTGCTGTTTCGAACGGATTGACTGAGATGGGAATCGATGAAGGCAAGGCTTGTGATGAGAGACTTCTAGGATTTGCAAACGCCCCTGAATCGGATTAGGGATTTGACCGGTAGTCTCAAGAGAATTTCTGATATGATTTCCTCCGGAATAGGGCACCATGGCTTTTGGTCTTCAACTTCTTTGCTGCCGGCAAAGAGAGAGAACGCATTACGGATGTTCTAGGAGGGTCTTTTGATTTTTGAGGGAGATGGTAATGAATGAATCATGATAGATCACTAATGAAACCTTAATAATAGCGATAAGAAACCTTAATAATAGCATGTGTTTAGCTTCCGATTCTCTCTCTAAAAAGAAAAGCCTCTCCTCACTTTCGTTGGCCGGGCCCTCCCCCCCCCCCCCCCGGGCGGCTCGTCTTGTTCGGACTAAGGTGTTTTTGTTTCCTCCCTGAGTTTTCTCGGTGAAGGCTAGTTTTCTCCCAGCCATTTGGGTTGTGGAGGTTTTGTTCACCCCGATTGTTTCGATGGTGGCTGACTTTCCTCCCGGTTGATCCGGTGGTAGCTAACTTTCCCTTAGCCTTGTTGGGCTACGGTGGTTTGATTTGTGTTGTTTTTTCTTTTCTTTCTTTTGTATCAAGGAAAGCTCAACTCAAGGTATCCAGCTTGGGGAGTAGCAGCCGTTCTTGTCGTTTAACGGTGGTTTTTGGCCAGTTTTTTCAACGATTTTCTTCAACTTTTGGAGCCAGATCTACACAACTTCGTTGTTTTTTTAAGACACGTGCCCCTCAGTCATGTTCCCCGTCGTTGTCCACTCCCGCTACCGGAAGAATAGATCACGTCGGTCGTCGGAGTTCGGTGTGTGGCCTGCACGCGCCAGAGAGCCCTTTGCTTTTTAGCGCGTGTGACAGCCACGCTTCGCCATTTTCTGGCCGTTCACGGTGGGGATGGGGTCTACGGTGGTTGATCTACGGTCGGGTGGTACTGGTGACGGCACGTGCCCCACACGCGCTGCCGTCTCTGGCGAATTCTCCTTCTAACTCTTCTGCCGGCATCTTGTTTTTTGGTTTTTTCTGCTTTGTGTTGTGTATTCTCCTTTGTTTCTCTTGTACAGTCTATCTGTGTATTGCTCAAATTTTATTGGAATTTTTGTTGGCTAGATGCTAGATCGGCCCTCTTTTATTTGAGAGCGAGCGTTAATGTAAGAGAGACTCAAATGTAATTCTGGTTAGGTCTGATGTTTCTGCTCAGACAACTGCTTTTAAGTTATATTCTTCGGCTTAGAATGTAGGGGGTCCTATCCCTCTATTTCTCAAGATGTATGCCTTAGGACTTTGCAGAATTTATAATAGCATATGCTATTTGTTTCGAAAAAGAAACCTTAATAATAGCGATAAGAACCAGTGGCCCGCAAAGGCATTTAGAGGTGGTCGCGCGCCACCCTTGGCCACCTATGGGGGTGGCCGCACCACTTCAGTATTTTTTTCCTAAAAAAAAAAAACAAATATTTTTGTTTTATTTATTTATATTTTTATTATATTTTATATTTTTTTTATTGTAATGGACACGTGTCATCTTCCTATTATGTGTAATGTGGTTGACTAATAGAATCTGTTAACTTGGTGGATGAAAAACGTGTTCAGAGATTGATTTGTAATTATAGTTTACCACAATGATCCTTCATGAACTTTTTAAACCACATGGAGTGATTTGTAATTTACGTCAACCCCAGATATCAATGGTGTAATTATTCCATAAGAATATAAAGAAAGCGATATGGGTTATTTGTACACACTCACATTTAGTGTGGAACTTACCCATCTTTTTTTTTTTAATTGATTAAGGAAATAGTTACAAGGACGGATCATTCCCATTTCTGATCCAAAAGGAAGAATAAGTGGAACGATCTTAATAATGAAAAATGGGTGAACTCCCCAACAGTAGACCTAAAGCAAACGAAAACAACACTGAGCTTCACATGCGTAATCCCACACCAAATATAAATATGTGTACAAATATCATTTGCTGACCTTGAAACAGCAAACACTTTTCTCAAACGAGTAAGTATTTCTATTTTCATAAGAAAATGCTCTTCTTAATTTTTGAATGAATCATGATAATCACTAATGAAACCTTAATAGCGATAAGAATATAAAGCAAGCGATGGGTTATTTAATTTATTTGTATGATATATGTTATATGCACATCTTTTGTATATTTTTTGTACATCACTTTTCTAAATCAACCAATAAATCTGTAAGCCCCACATGTAGATCATTATGGGTCCTACAAATTCAATGATTGATTTAGAAAAATTATGTATAAAAGATGTATAAGAGATGTGCAAAAATCATTTATCTATTTATACACACTTTTTTACACATACTCACATTTGGTATGAGACTTGTGTATATGGGATGGAGTAATGTTTCTTGCACTTTGTGGACACATTTTGTGCACAAAGTGTGTCCAGCATAATTTATTTATTTATTTTTTTTAAAAAAATATATGAAAACTAACACACTTTGTACACAAAGTGTGACACAAAGCGTGCAAGAAACATTACTCTATGGGATGAGCCTCTATTGCATGATCTCATACCAAATATAATTGTGTGTACAAATATCATTTGTCAAAAAATAATAGGAGGAAAGGAGTTGGAGATTGACCCTGAAACAGCAAACTCTTTTCTCAAACGGATTAGTATTCCTATTTTCATAAGAAAATGCTCTACTTCTTATCTTTTTTTCCCTAAAAGTGATTCTAAAATAATGTGTCACAATTCTATAATATGGTAGCACATTTTTCAAAATAATATATTGCATCCATGATTGGCATATAATTTAGAAATCAACTTTTGAAAAAAAAAAAAAAGTGTAGCATTTCTCATTTTCATAAGGAGTATTTTATTAAACGTTTCTTTACGACGTCATTCGAGTTTAATTATATTGGAGATGATCTGGACCGTCTATTTTTTCTACAGCAGCAAATGCCCGGTACTTTTCAAAGTCAGATTCAATTTGTAATAGCGAAACTTTGTTGTTGTCTTTGACTCTCTTTTAATGGCTCGTTTGAGTATGCGATTTTTAAAATTGCAAATACTGAAAAACTTATTTTTTTGAAATTATGTTTTGATAGTTTAGAAAATTTGAGACAAAATTAGTTAAAGTTGTATAAAATTATAATAGAATTTGATATTTGAAAAATTGCAATTTACCAAACATGCGTGGACCCGCCTACCACCGCTCCGTATGACAATACTCCAATTCGCACCGTTTTGAAACTGCAAGCACTTCTTCTTCCCAACCTGATAACAAGAGTCTAGTGGGTCTAACTGTGTTCAAGCTCTGCCAATGGAGGTGGTTTCGTCGTCTCTAATTCTCTCGCCACTCCGCACGAACCGTGGCTCATCTTATCCAGATCTTCCTTTCCTCAGTACCTGCTCTAGACCGAGCAATCGGCCACGGCCACCTATCATCGTCTGCTCTTACAGTAAGCTCGTCGTTCCTGTGTGTGTCAAAATTATTCAAATTTCGGTGTTGTCGTGTCTAACTGAACCTTTTGCGTTTTGCGGAATGGTGTCAGAAGCGGAAAATGGTTTGGCCAGTGAGGATAAGAAGCTGTTGCTTGAGCGTTACGGTCTCGACCCCGACGAGTTCTTATCTGAACCTCCTCCACCTAAGGTTCTCTCTCTCTCCCATCCAAGACTCGTTTGGTTGCTGAGAAACCGAAATAAGGGAAATTTGAATATTAATATCGTTTTGGTTTCTGAGAATGAGACACTTGTCATAACTGAGCCGTGTGATTGTAGTGGTTCTAGTTGTGAAAAAACCTTTATTTTATTTATTTTTTATTTGAATGAACAAATAGTAAAAGTTTATAAATTTTTGGTGATTTTGGAAATGGGTTTTAGACTAGGGGGAGAAAGGATGTGCAAAAGAGAGGAAGAGGGAAGTCAGTCCAACTACCAGAGGGCCCCAAGCCGCCACGGACTACCCATAAGTTGCTTCAGGTATGCCTTTTCTCCAATTTTGTTCTTTCTTTTGATCAGTTATCTTTGCAAGGACAAAAATTTGATAATCACTAGACATTGGTTCCCAAATTAGTGTGTACTAAACAATGTTGGTTTAGAATTTCTAATGTGAGAAATGCTGTGAAGAGACACTTGACAAAGTATGTGGATTTAGATAGATATCGGTTTGCACTTTGGGAAATTTAAGGGTGGATGTACTAGTGCTTGCAAACTGGGTATTATTAACCAATGTGACATTCGTAGGGATTCAGAGTATTGTACATCTTAAAAAGGTAACGGTTTATGGTAATGATGTTGGACAAGGAGACCGATTCATGTCAGTAGAAACTGTAGGTTCAGTTCAGAAAACCTAGTCCCTGAGATCGCCAGTAGAGTGTGAAGATGCAGTTTACTTCCTTAGCCGAGCCTTTTCATCGCTAGAACCTTACTTATGGAGAAAAAGTCTCTTAGGCAATGTTTGGATGTCAACGGATTTTACATGGCTTCATTTTTCCTTGTATGTGAAGTTACAAGATCCTCGAAGGGCTCTTTAATTGAATTCGATGGCGAAGGTACTGGTCATGGCATCGGCCAAATCTTAGATTTCATATGGTGACACTGTTACAGTTGTTTATGGCTCCACAAGACCATTGATGCTATATCCTGTGGGTCTGTAATTGTAGATAAGAAACATATATAAGCTGATTCACTTTCTTGGAACAGTAACATGCTTTTTATCTTCATCTTGGCAGTCTGAGGTTTTCTTTGTGTAAGAAATTGTAAGTATATTGGCCATTGTAGGTGCTTGGGGGAAAGGCTAGAAGAATGAAGTTGCTGTCGCCAAAGGGTATGAATGTACGCCCGATGATGGAAGTTGTGAAAGGCGCAGCCTTTGATATATTGCAGGTAATGGTTTTATATTAATCTTGAATACTGTTATTTATTTATTATTATTTTTTCTTTAGATATTTAAGATTTCTGATCATTTAGAGTTCTTTGACATCCAATTAGTTGTTAATTAGATGAGGAAAATACTTGTCAACACTTTTGTGTTCATGGGAATAACTTATTCTATGTTTTCTAGGTAGCTAGTGGCTGTCCTGCATCTTTAAGGTCTGGCCGCTGGTTAGACTTGTACAGCGGTACTGGATCTGTTGGTATTGAAGCGATTAGCCGAGGATGTTCTGAGGTACAATTAATAACTCATTCAATGTCCCTTGATATTACAAATGATGATGTTTTGCTACTTAGAGCATCTGCTTAGGAGAGTCTAGCAACCCATAAATATTGCTGAACATATAGAAAGTTTAAATGGCCTTCTGATTTAAGGTGAAATTAGAGTTTGGACTTGTACCTGAATACCTGAAATATTGCACCATTATATCATATGTTGTATAATGTTTGCTTTAAAAAAATTCATTGCATTTCATAATCTTCCTGAAATTCCTACTCTCTGGAATTGGAAAATTTCAGGTGCATTTCGTTGAGATGGATCCTTGGGTTGTATCAGATGTTTTACGTCCAAATTTGGAATGGACTGGGTTTCTTGATGTTTCAGTTATACATACTGTTCGTGTTGAAAAGTTCTTGGAACGTGCGGAGCAATTTGTAGGTATTTGATTTTCCTTTCTACTCCATGTGTGATCTTTTGTGTTTGTGATCTTGTGTGTGTGTGTGTATATGATTTTGTGTATGTGCGTGCATGTGTCGTGGGTGAGCGTGTGCATGTGTGTGCGTGTTTGTTTGCATGGGTGAGTGTGCACATGCACATTCATTTATCTTGTTGAGGAAGATCTTCCAATATACTGAACAAGAAGTATCAATCCTGCGTGATAAGAATATTCATATAAAAAAAAAAAATCCTGCTTGAGAAGAATAGAATAACCTGTCTGGATAGATAGAACTCCCTCAGCTCTTAGACTATAAATCAATGATTATAAAAATTTAAAAAATCTTCCAGGATTTTAATTTTAATAATTGAGTTTAGTATTTTTCAAATCAGAAATAAATTGTGCATCTCACCGGTTTCCATGGCATTTGCCACTTTCATTGAAGTTTAGCCTGTTTTAGATGCAGAGCTCAAATACTGAAGGCCTTGTGAACAACAGCAACATTCTTCAAGATTATTACTTTAAGTGACTCTTCTTGCTTGCCATTTAAGTAGTACAGACTTACTGAAAATGGTGTTGATAGCTTATGACTGATATTGAAGAAGTGTACCTAAATGACCTCCTTGAGCAATGAGATCGATCAAGTCTTTTACTAGTGTCATTGACCTCTTCTTTGGAATTACCACCTCTAGCTTCAGTAAAGATGTTCCAGCTCTGGATGTATACATTACTGTTATGGTCAAACTTCGAGATGGAGACTGTGAAGTATGGAAACTTCCCCTAACAAGGATTTTAGTGAGTACATGCTGAGAGCCATGAATGTTTGTCCTCAATGTCACCAAGAGATTTGGATAAAGTTATTCTGCCAATGAATATATCATGGCGATTGCACATAGTGAGTGCACATAGTCTTGCCTAAAGATATCATTCCCGACACTGTTAACTATAATTTGTATTACTGGTGATGAGTGGATAAAAAAATATTTTTTTTTATAAGTAATTCAATCCCATTAAAGGCTCAAAGGGGCACAACCCAAGTACACAAAAGTATACAAGAGAGACCCTTAACTAGGGAGATAAAGAAGAACACAAGTCCAAAAATTCCGAAAAACTAGGAATACAAGTGTCCTCAATAGTCTTTCCAAATTCGTACATTTCGAATGATCCGGGCACGTGTTCTGTTGCAAGAAATGAGTATAAAGGAATATGGAAGAAGAAGAAGAATATTAGTATCATATCTGTCATGGGAAATTAATTACTCAAATTACAGATTGGTCAACATCATCCAATAAATAGCATCTAAATTTGCAATTGCAATTGACTTCTTTTTTCTATTCATTACAGTTTTAGATTTTGTTTTCTGTAGGTAAAGATGGATCATTTGATTACATTAGTGTTACCCCTCCATATACTGAAGTTGACTATGGGGTGCTGATGGGCCAAATTTCAAAGTCACCCTTACTTGGGGAAGATACCTTCATCGTAAGTTTGGATTTCATGTGTTCTGCTTAACTTTTTGTTGTATGTGTATGTTTTGTTTGCTAAGTTCCTCTTATTCTTATGAACTTTTGTTATCTAGGTCGTTGAGTATCCATCAAGAACTGACATGCTCGATACATGTGGATGCCTAGTGAAGGTAATTCATGAACCTGTTTCTTTATTTTTTATTTATTTTTTATGCAATAAGAAATACTGAACCAGTTTGGCAGTAAGGTAAGGATTTGTAGTATTTTCTATGTCAAAGTGGCTCCATGCCTATGCATGATCACATTCTTCAATTATGCTCGGCTAGCTCCAAAGCAATATACCTATTTCATTTTTCTCCAGAGGGATTGAACTACATACTGTTATTCAAATAACGAGATGTGGTTCTTAGAATGCCAACTAGTTTGGTTGTGTATGTTTAAGTGATACTGTTGTGTTTTATGCGATTTTAACTGTTAAAAGAGAAGTGCAGATAACTGATCGACGGTTTGGACGGACACACTTGGTAATATATGGACCTACATGGGCCCAGAAGAAAAGGAAGTCTGAAAAGACGCTTCGGAAATTAGCAGTAGAAATTTAACTCAAGTCTGCAAGTGGAGAAGGACACAGTAACCTGGAATTAGAAAGAGTTTGCAGTGAATGACATTGCATCCTCGAATGCTGTAATTAGTTGGTTAATCAGCATTTCCGGGCTGCTTAAAAAGTATGAGAAGATTGAGTCAAACCATCAATACTAATTCAGGCTGATTTGTGAAAGTTGTAAAGAATCTGTAAATCTGTATTTCAGTACTTTACGAGTCACTGTACATTTACTTATCTTCCCTCAATATACAAGGTGCTGAATTTTGTTTCCTATCTACTACTGACACCTATTAATTCTAGCACTTCGAGTATTATGGGCAAGTATATGTAATTTTTGAAGCCAATACAGGCCGCCGCTATAGGCACAATGTTTACATGGTTCTTACTTTTGTTAATCACTCAGATGAATATATTGAAGTTAATTTGACTGTTAAATTTTGACAAATACCTTGTTCATATAAATGTAAATTCCAATTGGCCCTGTCTAGTTTGCAAAATTTCAATTTAAATTATTAAATGCAACATGTTCAAAAGAAAAATAATTAACCCCATAACATATCCAGAATGAGGGGAATTCAAAGACATTGAAATAAAACAAATGAGTCATCCCCACTTCTTTTTCCTTTTTGTTCTCAAACCTCTTTAAAAAGGATAAAGTTGTTGATATTTCTAGCATTATTCTCTAAAATGGTTTGATCAGTGATTATAATGCGGGTTTGATACAATTTGTCGTGGGTGCCAGCCATTGGATGTCATAAAACTAGGTCCCAGCATCCTGGCTGATTGGCTCCATGAACTGATCTTTACTGTGCTTAGGACTGTAGTTGAAGCACCTTTTTTTTGGCACGGAAATATGTTGGCTTCTGTAGTACTTGTGGCCTTGAGAAGATGCTATATTGTCGCCTAACATGTCTTACTTGTGCTTTATTAGAAACCAAGCCGTTTTAGAGGGTACAATGACCAAAAGTACTAATATCATAAAGAGAAGGGGATTTTGATTGAACAGGGGAAGGTGGGCCACTTTGATACTTTGAGTTTTGTAGGGGGGAAGTGTGTCTTTTCTCTTCTCTAGAGGACAAGAGAAAGTTATGAAATGAAAAAAAACCTAGAAGGAATAAGGCATACCTTTTACATCAAGATATACCCTTCCATGAAGCTTGTATGAAGCATGCTCATTTGGATAGGAATATCATCTAAGTATTACAATTTATTCTCTCCAATTCTTGGAAGGGCAACCTATGGATGTGTGGTGATCCATTTTAAAGTCTTGTAACTTATTCCAGAACTTAATTACTTATGCTGAATTTTTTTTATTGCAATTGCTTCTTCATTTTGGGTTTGCTATCTGCCTCATTTTATTATGAGCTTTAATGGGTAATGTTTACTCTGTTTTTCCTCCCACTGTCCCTCCCATAGTCCCACTCCCCCCTCTTTTGATTATTAATGGTGGGACTTAGGGACCACAAAAGTAAATTGCTGTAGAGAAGATCCCTTTGGTTGGAAGAAAAAGTTTCCTGGACTCTAATCTCCTCATGTATCAACTGGTGAATAGAGATTTGTGATCTTAGTGGACCTTACGTTTCCCCCATAATTGAAATGGTTGCCCCAAAAGTTCTATTTAGCTGCAACCCCACAGGAATCACTAAACTACAATCTTTTGAGGGAATTGGGCATTAAAGATCATCACGTTGTTCATTAAAATATCTAGCATTGAAAATGGTAGAAACTCAAATACTTTTTTCTGGATACAGTGATGTGGGAGCTTTGTGAAAATTCAAATCCTCGAAGATTGCATACACAATATTAGGATTTTTTTTTTTTTGGGGGGGGGGGGGGGGGGGGGGGATTCTGTTATTTTGGATATTTGTTTCACCAAAGTGATTGATTCAATATGGAGAGAGTTGATGTGGATTTGTTTTCCTAATAAATGACTACGGCCGATAATTGGCTTAATGGTTCAGACACCCAACAATGTAATCGTTGCTTGTAAGCTACTCACATATTTGGTGTTTTAAGGTCAATTACCATCTGATTACTGAGATAATTTTGTTGCAACTTGTGTGGTCTGCCACTTGGAGATTGCAGGTGGCATTTTCTTCAACCATCACTCTCAGGGTGTTTTCTTGTGATGCTGGTGCTTTGCTGAGATTCATGTACTGGATGGTGACCCTTTCTATAGTTATTATGAGTTTTAGCTACTATAATATATGGTTATTATTAGACTACTTAAATCTCCTTTTAGTCATTCTTCTTTTGTTATGACAAATATCAGTCTATTTCAGAGATCTTCTCTTGAATTTTGAGACTGATAAAGGCAATTGCTGTATCACTTTCTCCTGCTAATTCATATTGTCTCTTGTTCTGTTCTAATGCATTTTTGTAGATTTACTTTAATTTTATGTGGGATTTATTCATAATCTTCTTCTGAAGTACGATTAGATCTTTAACCAAACAAAGAAAGTGTGATGCGATTATCATTTTCTAAGAGTATGGATAGCAAATGCTTTTCTGAATGGTCTATTTTATTTTCTGGTGTCTAATAGTGACAAGGGGATGCGAAAACCTTTGTGCTCCAATTATAAAATTGAGAGGATTGCATAATTAAAAAAAGTTACATTTGATTTAATTGCTAGTTTTGTCTTGCAGCCTTTCTTTTCAATGCTTTCCCTTTCGTTCTTTCTTTTTTCTGGGGGGCTATTGGAGGGGTTTCTGTTTAGTTGTTCTCTATCTCTTTGGTGGGATCTGTGTTTGAAATTTCAGATAGGAAATGTCATTTCTAGAGCAAATTGTTACTGTCAGAGCACAAGGATTTTTCAAGTTTCACATACTTGAAAATTCTCAAGCATTCAGATTTATCAAGGAAGAAAACCAATGGCAGAGCTGAGTATGCGTGACGTGACATGTTTTAAGTGGCTTTTCATGTCAATCACTTAAAACCACTTAAAACACGGGACATGTTTTAAGTGGCTTTTCATGTCAATCACTTAAAACCACTTAAAACACGTCACATAAGCCGTTATGAAATCGGAGGGATAAATGGGCTTTCATAAAGTGGTTAAAATATTCTAGTATTTTGAAACCAAGTTACCAAGAATGGGATGTTTCTCAATCCTCATCGTTTTACATAGGCACTCAGGCTGTGTCCTACAAACTTAGGGTGCGGAAGTGTTAGGGCAATAGTGAGGTCCCCCTTGTAGCTCATGAAAATGCACAAAGCAGAATAAAGTAAGGGAGCTTGCATGGACCCATTTCAATACATAAAGCAACTAGAATAACAATCTTTTTTTCTTTTTTCTATTTTTCTTTGTTTGTTTTATTGCCTGTGTATAGTCTCTTTCTTCCTGTGTTCTGCCTTTAAATAGAAGAAACCTCTTCTTACGCGCCAAGTTAAAACCTATTCAACTTGTCCTTCCTGAATTCTCTCTTCTACTCTTTTGTTCTGCTCGCCTTGGGAGGTCCATACATAGCCATATTGATCTTCGTGTTCTTAATAACAACATGGCTGCTTTGAACTGTTCTTCACTCCCTGCTTTGAACGGCCTGTCAATTCCTTTGAGTAGAAAGTTATAGGAGAAAGAGAGAAACAGATATGAAGGGTGGTGGTAAGATTTTCAGGGCACTGTTTGGAGCTCTTGTATTTGTGGGTCTCATTTGGTTTTTGACGGTTGGAATCCTAGCAAACTGTGGGAGCCAAACGTCAACTATAACGGTTAGTTCGACTGAAATCTTCAAGTGCTGGAAGCTGAACGGAAGAGAGAAGCATGCTGTTCATTGGAATTCTAATCTTAATTACGTGAGCAGGAGAAGAGTACCCAATGGACCTGATCCCATTCACAACAGGTACATATTCTTTTCTTAATCAAATATGTATCATTTACTATCTCAAAACATATGAGGATGAATGGGGATTGCTTTACAGCTTCTAAATTATGAACTCAAAGAAGACGTCTGGAATTCAATACTTTGTTCATTTTCTATAATTGCTCTAAATCAGAACGTGGTTTTCAAGTGTGAAAGACTCCAAAAATACTGAGCCTCTGCTCTGTTCTTGTATATGTGATGAAAATGGCAGGTTCTTTTTTTCTTTTTCTTTTTCTTTTTCTTTTTTTTTTTTTTTTGGGGGGGGGGGAGAGAGAGAGTTGGGGGCTAAATAGAAAATTTTGTTATTTTTTCTTATTTTATTTAACATTTCTCTCTTCTGTTTTAGTACCACACAAGGACATCAAGAATAAGAAAGAAACTAACCCAGCTCTTCCTCAGCCCCTTGGTGACCTGAGCTGTAGCTAAGGTGGTAGAGTAGAAAAGAAAAAACTCATATGTGAATTGCGTGGAAGTTGATGATAATTCAAAGTCTTTACTAAAAGCTTCTTTGAACCAATCTTTCTCTTATTTTGATGAGAAACAAATAAAGACATTGGGGGAAGTAGTGGGCCACTTTAATTAGGGGGGGAACATATAGATAACTCCTTTCCTTTCAGTTGAAATTTAAATTAATTTATTGAAAGTTTATTGTCCAAACCATCATCCCATAAAAGTTTGTTAATTGCTCAATATGAAGAGATGTGCTGCCCCATTTAAGTAGGCTCCTAATGACACCCATTTCACGATTCAAAATTAAGCCTTTATAGAAATAATATAGCTCTCTCTCATGTTAATATCTTATGTTTATTTATTCAGGAGAGCAGTGAAGACTAGACAACCACCTGGTCGAGTCTGAAAGGGGAGTGAGAACCAAGAAGCATCGGAAATTGTGTGGAGGGCAACAATACTTCAATTATTAGCCAATCCAAGTTGAGCCAACTTCTATGATTGTTGTGGTCCGAGTGCCTAAATATTTTGTAGTTAGATTATCTGCAGTTCATGCAGTTACTAATCATTTTGTGCCAGCCTTTTTATTTGTTTGTTGAGAGATGGGGAGGAGGTTAGTCATTTAAGATCTCTTTGTTTAATTCAATTTTCGAGCACTCTCTAAGAGTTGCAGCATGGTTTACTTTGATTGGCGACTGCATGAACTGTAAAAGTTTTCATCAGTATTGAAAGAACCGAGCTTCTCTCAGACAAAATACACCGGAACCTTGGGAAAGATTGAGCTTTTGGAGGTATCCCAACTAGTGTTTGCTTGTCCCTACTTGAATATATGTGTTAAGAGAGAGATTCATGGATAGGGATTCTTTGCATGGAGAAAAACAGACCAAATAGATACCATAAGAAAAAGGAACATTACCCCAGAAAGGTTCTGGTCTCTCTCTCTCTCTCTCTTTTCCTTTTCTTTTTTTTTTTCCTGGGATTCTTAGCTTGTATTATATTTTACTCAGCTATTCTCCTTGCTATTGGTTTGGCGTTCTTTCTTGTACAGCAATGGCTTGTTGTTCTTTATCACTGCTTTTTTGTTTTTGTTTTGTGTAATTCTTTTTGTTTAAAACTTGATCAATGGTCCCCTAAGTAATATGGGGATCATTACAAGGGTCCCCCAAGGAGAACATGGGGACTACAATTCAAAGAGATTATTCGTCGTATCATATCAAGAAACTGATCAAAGAACAATTTATCTCAGAATTGAAAGGACAACATACTGCAGGCCGTATTTGACCCAAAAAAGACAAAGCATGAAATTTTTTTGTATCTTTGTGAACGCCTGCATGATTATATATATATGCATTTAGAAGAAAGAAACTGCATGATCAGATTCATCCGAGTAGTGATAAGCACAAGATATGTCTTATAAAAGTGAAAAAGGAAGAAGCAATCTCTGGTAATTGCTTTTCCTTTTACTTTTTCTTTGCTTCTTTTTCGGGTTTGATTTTGATTGGTTCGAGAACGAAGGACTCGGTCCAAAAGTAACTCAGATTCAAATTTAAGGGCCTTTTTGTTGCATGGGAGACAGATTCCGATCTCGGGCAGTTCTTTTGATCGAAAGAAAATGCCATTTTTACCATTATAATATACACTCGAATGCCTTCTACGTAACAGTACGACCGATCAAAATGTGGCCCTTTGTCCAGTGCCGGTCCCACAGGTAGGTTTTGTCATCATCCACTCCAACTGTGATCGCTTGGACGCGTTGGATTTACCCTTTGATTTTTGAACGCCTCCATAATATCGCAATGATATGTGTTTCTTAGAACATAGAATTTCCATACGGATGTAAATCAAGTTGTGCTTAATTTTATGAAGAAAATAGGAGAAGATCGACAAAGGCGTTCAAACGAGGTGAAAAGGCTCGTCTAAATGAGTCTTTTGGGTCAGTTTCAAATGTGATTTCAAGGAGTCTCGGTCGAAATAGCGTTCAGTTTGTATTTGAACATATCTAAAAGTAACTGCAACCAAGTGAGAAAACTTAAGCATTCGATCGCTGCTCATCTGAACGAGTAGGAAGTTCGAGATGTTCAGTTGGAAGGCCGGTCTGAGCTCATCCAACTGAGAATATTCGTAACTACGGTTTCATCACGATTCTGTACAAACAATATCACTATCGAGTAGGACACATATCAATTTAATATTCTAATTTTCCTTTACACTCAGGAGGGAAATTTTGTCCCCTCTTATATTCAAGGTTGTGGTTGAAGAGACTAATTAATATTAAATTTGGTATTTGTGGGGATCGAACTGAAATCGGCTAGTTAACCATCTGGGAGTTGTAGGAGGACTCTAGGCTTTTCATTGACATGCCAAAATGGGTTCAAAAACTGGTAGAAGAACGAGAGATGCGAGAAGCATGCTAGATATAGTGCACAGCAGCACATATACAAAAAGTATGTGCCGAGGACAAAAAATTAAAAAAAAAACATGTTAAAAAGTATGAAAATATAAAAAAGAAAAAGTTGAAAAGAAGAAATACCCACTGGAGTATAGTGCATACACCATACTCAGGATAAAGTAATAAAATAATAAGATATAAAATGTTTTAGAATATTTTAAAAAAGAAAGAAAAGGAGGGGTGAGTGGCCATGGTCTGTTTGCAACAGAGTTGAATAAGGATTCTTGTCTACCTTTTTCAAAAATAAATTATATTTTATTTAACTTTTTCAAATTTTATCTCACAAAGTCAAACTTCGAAATTCACACAATGAATTAGAATTCAATTCTAATTTCAAAAAATTCAATTCTCAAACGCACCGTTTAAGAGAAATTTAGGATTCTTATCGAAGAGGAGAAAAACTAAAGGAATAGGCCATTGGGGAGTACAAAGCAAATAATATTTGATTGTTAATAGGTTCAGCCCAAAACTTGGTCTATCGGAATTTAAAACAGGCTGAGCCCAAACACATTGGGCTGTTACCTCTTTAGCTTTATACAAATTGGGCTAAGGTTAAGGTTACCAAATGGAGCCCACGGACTTAGTCTGCTGACTCCAGCGAGGCAATTATCTGTTCATTTCCTCGAAATTTCGTGTAATGACCGAGACCCGACACGTGCTCCCATAGATAGTGATGGGGAGCACTGGCTAAGATCTCGGACGCGTACTCTGAACTGACAACTCCCAGTGAATCCCGTTTTATAAACCATCTTCTATTCCCTCTTTCTTTCTCATGGCTTAAAAGCCCTCAACTAACCAACAAATTCACGCGCCTTTCAAAGACCAAGCGTCCAGTCCAAGCCCGTGAAATCCATACGCGGCACCGCGAGAGCCGTAGATCAAACAGTTGAGAGCAGCGCGTGTGGTCCCGCGGATAACGGAAGGTCGGCGGAAACAGTTGCAACTGTTGTCCAAATTAGTTTAGCTTAATATAGATGTTTTTGGAGATGGAATAGGAAAATCAAGAAGAAGAAGAAGAAACTCTGAGAGAGGGAATGGGAGCTTGTGGTTCAAGGCCGAACTGCTGTGCGGGAGGTAGGCTGGTTTTGCGGAAGAAGAAGAGGACTCATCGGAAGGAAAGAAGAGTCTCTAAACGCCGCGTTTCGTCTAATAAGCTTGAAGGCAATGTCGATTCCCGCGCCGCCGCGGATCGTTCTGTCCAAGGTTCTGATCCTACATCAATTTTTTTACATATATGTATTAATCTTGTAATTTTCTTTTTGTTTTTAAATTCTCAGATTACTGTTAATAGAGAAGTTTTGAATTTTTATGCGCTATGATTTGTTTGGTTAATGTTTGTGATATGATTTAATTTATTGTTAATTGCAGACGTGGCATGGTTTGATTCCACTTCAGTGCTCGAGTCCGAATGGGACGATGAGTTTTATAGTATTTATGATGGTATGAGATTTTTTATTTATTTTTTGATTAATACAAAATTAGTTCAGCACAAAAACTATCCAAACAGACTTTAAATTCCGAATGATCTTAATTACCTGCAGCGGATTTTTCTCCGAATCGCTCTGAATCCGCGTTTGATTACAAAGACTCTGTCATTGAGGGTTCTAGGAATGTGAATGCCTCTAGGGTTCAACGGAGAGATTCTAAGTCTGCGTTGAGGTCCGATGATCCTCCGGACAGTGATGAAGGGGATGGAACGGTAGCACTGGACCATTGCTGCGGGCTTCAAAATGCGTGCTTGCCTTGTCTCGCCGCTGCTGGCACCACAACGGTTGACAAAAGAAAGGCATTCAGTCTTGGCACATCGAGTTCGAGGAGGAAAGTGCCTCCGAAGCTTTCGTTTAAGAGGAGGGAAGGACATGCTGATCTGACAATTTGTGAGTGTTTTGCTACATTTGTGTTCTTAGCTGTCCATTTCTCTAGCATTTTTGTTATGTAGTGATTGCTACTTAATTATGATCCTGAGTTTGAGCCTTGCCAAAAAGGGTGAGGCCCATGACGATTTGATCTATGTTTTGATTAAGACTATGTTGAGTAGTACTTATTATTAGGGGTGAAAATGCGGATGCGGTTATAAGCAATATCTGCATCCGCATAATACGGTTATCATTTTTAGGTATTCTTACCCGCGCTGTTATTAAATGTGATTATTATCTGCTATTTGCATATGCGGTAATTGTCCAAATCTATATGTAAGCTTAAATAATGTGGTTATTACTATATGCAAATTTAAATAAATTAAGATTTCACTTGTTATACAATTTATGATTATCAGCCTATTGTTTCATAGAGTAATCGAGATTTGGATTACTCGAAGAGAAGAAAAAAAATAAATGTATTGAAGTATGACTTTGAGATGATAGTGAAAGAAACATAACATAACCTAAAGATCATAAACTTACCGGATCCAAAACGACATTATTTTAGTGAATTTAATTTAATTTAATTTATATATATGTAAAGGGAATACGGATGCGGTTATTAACCGCATTTGCATACCCTAATACTGCATTTGCATATGCAGATAGCGGATGCGGGCGATTATTATCCGTCCGCATTTTATCCCTACTCATTATGTTGAATCTCTGATACTGTAAAAATTTGATCAGCTATTGATGTTAAGCTAGTCTAAAAAATGAGGTGATATCTAATGTAATTCTGGCCATGTGTAGCCACACCACATTTTAATCGATGAGGCCATGGTGACAGAAAAGTGACAAAGCATGAACAAATAGCTATTTAATACCACGTGTGATAACATTGGTAGGTCTTTCTTTCGCGAGTGCAATGGGCCGAATAGGTGAAAGACTAAAATGTAGTATTTGTGTTCTTTAAATAGATATGCTTAAAAAAATATGTCGGGTCAACCAATGTTACAAAGTGGTGATGCTTGTTATATTTGTTTGGCTTTCTTGATGAATGTTAATGTGTTCTTTCCTTTTTAGTATAATGGCAACTAGTTCTTAGATAAGATTGTTAATCAGTGGACCAGCAATTCATGTACATGTCTCTTTTTTGTTTCAGTTTCACCCAAGGCGCTTCGGCAAAGACCAATAGCAGGTTCCTCAATTCCTTACTGCCCAGTGGAGAAGAGGATGGCTGATTGTTGGTCACCTATTGAACCAAGTGCTTTCAAAGTCAGGGGGAAAAACTATATTAGGTGAGAATGTATTACTTTTAGTCAGGTTTTGTTCTCTCTCATTTATGTATTGGAGTGTTAATCTTGTTGTTAGCATGCAGTCATGTGGATGTTTTTACCATTCTTGAGTTGTTTGTACTTTAACTCCATCTGCATCGTGCACTGACTCGTGTTTCACTTGGCAGGGATAAAAAGAAAGATTTTGCTGCAAACTGCGCTGCATATCATCCTTTTGGTGCTGACATCTTCTTATCTCAGAGGAAAATTGACCATATTGCTCGATTTGTGGAATTTCCCCATATATATCCAGCTGGAGAAATCCCTTCAATACTTGTGGTAAATGTTCAGGTACGTCCAAAATTTTATTTCTCCTTTTCCCTCAATTGTCGCACCTTGTCTCAATGTCTTCATTGCTAGTGGAAAGATGCTGCAAACAATTTTGGTTGTTGGTGTCCAACTATATTGTATGTGCCATACACTTGATGATATTGTACGCTCTGGAGGGGGTGATAAATTTATTAAATCTCTTTGTCCACTGGGTAATGGTATATATATATATATATATATATACCAAAATTAGACCAATAAATATTTTATATCATTTTCACTTGCAGATACCATTGTATCCTGCCACAATCTTTCAAAGCGAAAATGATGGAGAAGGAATGAGTTTGGTTTTGTACTTTAAGCTATCTGAGAGTTTTTCTGAAGAGCTTCCCCTTCATTTCCAAGAAAATATCAGTGTAAGATGGATGCATCTTAATCTTTCTGCTTCTCAATTTTGCTAAATATTTCTAGATATACCTGAAGTTCTTTGTCTTGGAATAGCCCCTCATGTTACCTTTCTGATTTTGTATTTGTGTTCATTCAGTACATAAAACTTTATTAACTAGAGTGTTTATGTTTGTTTCCTTGACAGAGGGTGATCAATGATGAAGTGGAGAGAGTTAGAGGTTTCCCTATGGACACAATTGCGTCTTATAGGGAAAGACTCAAAATCTTGGGAAGAGTGGCAAATGTAGAGGATCTTCATCTAAGCACAGCCGGGAAGAAGCTTATCAATGCTTACAATGAAAAACCCATGCTATCACGTCCTCAACATGAGTTTTACTTGGTAAGTTTCTGCTAAATTTCCAATTTACTTCAGAATGATCTGTACTTTCTTTACTATACTTTTTTGTTAATTCATATTATGGTACCAATCCATGTGCTCCCATTTTTAATAAAATTTTGGCTAGAAGCATACAATTACCGTAATGTGCCTCTCCATGGGTTCTGTTCGCTTAGTAAAAATGAAAATGTCATATTTTGTTGTTACCATTACATGAAAAGGACATTTTACTAACTGGTGGATGCTCAAGTGCAAGGCTGCCACATACTAAGTGTGTGAAGAAGAAACTATGATGTGCACAATGTGGTAGCCTTCTAAGGTTGCTCGTGCATTTATGTCCAGTTGATCAAATATATAAATCCAAAAGGAGAGTGAGAATGTCGATATTGTTTCATGTGGATCTAGATTCTAGCATGCCTACTGAGATTACAAAATCCTTCTCTTTCTACATTTTGTTTTTCATTCATTAAGTTAATCTTGTAGGAATACTGCAATAAAAGTTTACATTAGATATTAGACTGAGAGGAATTCTTTCATTCAGTATTAAGGAGCCATTTCCTCACTAAAGCAAATTAGCTAAAGTAACAAATCTTTTCGTCCATTTGTATAATTAGTGAAATTTATATAAGAAATCCTTTTTAATGCTTTTGAATTTATATGTACATAAAAATTGTTAACAGGGAGAAAACTACTTTGAGATCGATATAGATATGCACAGATTCAGCTACTTTGCCAGAAAAGGTTTCGAAGAATTCCACGACAGATTGAAGTTATGTATCATGCATTTTGGCCTGACAATTCAGGTAACCATCTTCATGGAGATTCTCAGCAAGGCTAATATTATTTTAGTTTTAGTGAAGATCCAAATCTGATGTATGCTGCACATCATCTTGTTACTTTGAAACAGGGTAACAAGGCAGAAGACTTGCCAGAGCATATCTTATGTTGCATGAGGTTGAATGAGCTTGACTACACTAATTACAAGCAATTGGGATTTTGATCAACAAGTGCTTTAATGCAGCAAGGTTTTTCAGTCAGTGACGAATCAACCGAGACTGTCAACCTCAGTATATATTTATACATCCTTCTTCACAGGTTGGAAATTATCTTTCAGTCTCCAACTTCGACACTTCTCCTCATTCATTTGTACAGAGAGTTTAACTAGAGCGTACAGTTCTGACCAAGAGAGTGTAATAAAAGGCTCTCAATTTTTTTATTTTTTTTTAAATATATATAAATGATGCTTATGATTTATCGCTTGAACTCTACCTATCATCTATTTAAAGGTAGCTTTGTTGTCAACAATGTTAGCTTCTTCTTCTTCTTTTATTTTTTATTTTTTTTGTGAGGTAGTCAACAATGTTTGTTTGAATATGGTGATTGGTCACAGGTTGGGTTGGTTCCTTGGGTATATAAGATATGAAATAATTAAATGAACTCCATTAGCTGTTTGGATTTTCCTGAAACTGATGCTCGTCTTTCACGTGTTGAAATTCTTCTGCCTCCATTGTAAAGTGTTGGCATGGTAAATGACTGCCTCTACCCCTCTGTTGACTTTTTATTCATTTCTGTCCACGTTGAAAGTTTCCAAAACTTTTTACATCTTTTAGAAGTTGTATAAAATATTTAATAAATGCGATCATGGTCGAAATAAGCTTGTGTTTTCAAAAAATAATGAAAGAATAAATTATATACTATGCAAAAAATAAATGGGTTAAAGTAAATATTTCATCCCTGAAAAATTATCCCTATTTCAAGTTTGTTATGAGAAATTTCCATGTAAATTAATTTATGTATGTTAAAAAAATCATTTTAGTCATTTTCTCTTAAGAAAAGTCAAAATTAGTCCTCGGATTTTCTAGCAATTTTAATTTAGTTTTTGAGTTTTCAAGTTTTGACAATTAGGTTAGTAAATTTTACTTCAGTTTCAAATGGGCATTAATTCACAAACAACTTCACCCCAATTATTACACAACTTCAAGTCACATGGGGTGGAATCCAAATAATGAGTCTCATCTCATTGTGCCTTGAAATTATACAATAATTAAGATGAGGTTGTATTTTTATCATTTCCTCAGTTTTAAATAAGCCCCTCCCTCCCTTGATACACTGCCCAATTAACTGACAGCGTGTCAAATCAGACAATTAAGTATATAACATGTGGTTGGCGACTCGCGTTTGACATGTCTTGCGCTATTAGTATATTTTGCTTGACAAAATTTATCATAAATTAAAGTAATAGAATTAGCTCACGCCTTATTTTTTTTAATATATAACCTAGTTAGCATTAAAAAAGAAAAAAAAAAAAAAAAAAAGGAAGAAGAAGAAGAAAAGCAATGGATCGTCAATCAAAGGTGAGTTAGAGAGAAATTGAGGATGAATAAGAAGATCAATTTGCTCTAGTGGTTCTTAAAGTTTCATTTTTTATCAAATCATTCATCAAGATTAAAATTTATCAAATCACTCCTTAAGGTTCACAACATTATAAAATAATTATGTTTATAGCCTTTTTGTTAACTTTTTAACTGTGATGAGTGATATTTGGCCATCAGACCACTTCATGTCCAATAAAAAATAAACACATGTATACTTATCTAGATGATTCAGTCAGCTAACTTACAACAAACACATATCATGCTGGCCATACAATGTTATTGATAAGTAGTCAACTAGAACTTCAAAAAAACCTATGCTATGGGACGAGTGGCAGCATAATCACCCATCTCATAGCATAGGAATGATCGCACATCAAACCCTTCCCACAACATAGAAGTGGCCGCGCAACCACCACTCCCACAATAGATGAAGTTTATTTTTATTATTATTCTTCTTTTGGGTACAAATATATCAAGGTTTTTTTTTTTTTTTTTTAAGTTCTCACTAATGTGCCAGCAACGTGGCTCATTTAACGTTGTGTGTATTAAAAGGAGGTGGCCGCGTGACCAGCCTTCCCACAATAGATGGGGTGGCTAAGTAGCCACTAGTCTCTTACAACAGAGGGTATCGCGGCTATCGCCATGCAACAACCTCCTCTTACAATAGAGGATTTTTTATTTTTTATTCCATTTAAAAAAAAAAAAATTAGAGGTTTTTTTTTAGTTAGTTATGGTTTGATGGCCATGTGTTACTCTTTACCATTCAAAAGTTAACAAACCGAGTATGGGGGAGTCATGAAAACCTTTGGGAGTAATTTGATAAATTTTAAACTTTAAATAATGATTTGATGAAAGATGAAACTGTAGGGACCTTTTGGAGCAATATTTGTTCCCTTTTTTTTGGGGGGCTGATTAAGTTTTTTTTTTCTTTTTAAGTTTAACCACAACACAAAACAGTGTTACATTAACTAACTATTCATTAAATAGGCGACACAGGGAAAAAAAAAAAAAAAAAAAGTTTTTGTAAAAACATTGGATTCTTCTTTAATTCTTTTGGAAAATTTTTGTTTTTTTAAAGTTTAACCACATACCAAAAAAGTTTACTTTGCTTAATTATGTGATCAATCATTAGATGATACAGTTTCAAAAAAAAAAAAAAAAATATTAGATGACACGAATAATAATAAAAAAAAATTCCTGGCAACTTGTTTATATGGAAAACAAAAGAAAACGAGAAAGAATATATGAAAAAAAAAAAATGCTATACACTACATGAATCGTAGGCATGAAATGAACACCTCTCACCAAAGAATTTCATTATTCATCCACAGGTAATAACATGATTTTTTATTGTGTTTTTTCCCTGGAAAGGGAAATCAAAGTGGAGATCGAGAAGAGAAAAGTACATTTACCCCTCTAAATTATTAAGTAATTTATAATGTTTTTGAACTTTTAATTTATGCAATATCCCCTCAAGCTATCTTTGAAGTTGCAATGTCTCATTTTGTGAAAAAAAAAAACAAAAATTAGTCGTGATAAAAAAAGAAAAAAAAAGAACAAAGCGAAAAAGTTGTTAGGGTGGAGGAGCATAATTTTTTTTTTTTTTTTTTTTGTGAAAAAAAAAAAAAAAAACATTGCAATTTCAATGATAGTTTGAGGGACATTGCATAAGTTCAAGAGATATTGTAAATTACTTGATAGTGAAAGAAGGTAAATTTACTTTTCCCTAAAAAATCGATTACGAGCTAGCTAGGGAAAAGAAAACAAAAATAAACAAATAAACAAATTAAAAAGAGAAAAATGATACACAGAATCTGCACAGATGCTTGTAGAAAGGAAATAATAAAACTGGGCGGAAGGTCCTAGCTAGCTAGCTAGGCTTTAGGAGATCCGATGCATCGCCCAAAGAGGACACAGAAAGAACATCCTTGATCCTTCCTTCTGGGCTTTGAACATCCTTGATCCCTCGTTCTCCAGTTTGGTGGATGCGAATAAGCAATCCCCTTATCTTCCTCTCTTTTATAGTCTTGGAATTGGAGGTGTTGATCCACTTCTCTTTGCTGGGTCCGGGATGTCAAGTTCACGGTGCTCGTCTTTGCCTCCATCACCCGAAGTGGGTCGTGCCAAATGCGCCCCGAAGAGCCCTGCCGCCGGAATGACACATTTGATCTCTGCAATGTTGTCATCTCTCTCTCTCTCTCTCTCTCAATCTCTTGATTTGTTTCTTTCTTTCTTAACTAACATAACGGTTTCTTGTCTTGGACTTTTTGACTTTTTTTTGTTTGTTTGTTTGAGGTTAGTCCTCTATCGAAATTTCTAGAGTTTGTTGGAGAGAGAGGTACAAGATTGATACAACTGGACGAAGCGGTTGACGATGGGATTTTAGAATTTAGCTGATTATCCGGTTGAACTTGTGGTGTCAATAAAATATTATCCTCTTTTCTTTTTTTTTCTTTTTTTTTTTTTTAAGTTATCACTATTTTTGCAATGTCTCCTCTAAAGTTCAATTTCTTTCAATTTAGTAAATTCATCTTTTAATTGGTGGTAATGTCACCTCTTTATTAGGATTTTCTGTTAAATCTTAATTGAGTGGTGTCAAAATTTTTAAAATACCGGCCTCCATTTGTTTTAGGAAAAAATAAAATGCAAGGATTACCAATTAAGGCGTTGGTCAGGATTTAACAGTATTTGCAAAAATACTCATACCTCAATCTTTGCAAAAAATTAAATATATTCTTTTTTTAAAAAAAAATTGGGGTATCTTGAAAATTTTTATGGGATTTAACGAAAAATCTTCACGGATGGGTGACATTGCATATAATTGAAAGATTGATACATTAAATTGAGAAAAATTGAACTTTAGGAAAGACATTGTAAAAGTTGTGACAATTTAGGGATGTTAAAGTGAAATTTTTCTTTTTCCTTTTTTAAGGAAAAGTTTTCTCTCAAACGGAGTTTGAGAAACACGTGAAAAACGCAAACTATTTTAATAACAAATTTTCATTTCAACTCAAATTTGTAGGAAAACTTGACTTGTGGCTATAATTTAGGATCACCAGAAACATAAAACCAATAATAATACTCATTGACGGAACACACACGTACGGTACTGCTGTGTAGATAATCACAGGCGATCTCTATATTGTTCAGCTAGCGTACTACATCCGTGAAACTAGGTACCCATTGTTACCTTAAATTGCCATTATTTTGAACCAGTATATATAGCAGAAAATGGTACAGGGTACGTACTTAGAATAAATCAAAAGACCCATCTAAAATATCTGGAAATTCTGCCCGCATCTCGCTGTCCTTGTCCAGAATAGCATCCACAAATGAAGTCATGGAAGATGAAGTTTCTGACCTCTGGTTTGTTTGACCTCCAAAATCAAATGCACTCTCAAGACCAAGACCGCCCTCTTGACTAATTTGATTGAAGGCACAGTCATTTTCACTGGCAAAGTCTAGCTGGAGTACTGTTTGTGCTAAAGTTGAAGAGTTGGTTGATGACATAATCACTCCCTGGAAATGGCGATCTTGGTGTTGCTGAAAGCCCGGGAACGGGAGAGGGTCACTGAGGAGAAACTCATTACAATTGAAGGAAGAAGATGGCAGAATTTGCGCTTGAGATGATTGTGTAACGTTAGAAGAAGATGATGAACAGGATGAAGAGGTAGCTTCACTAAAGAACTGTGGCTGGATGGTCTCAAATTGGTTAATGACATGAAACTGAGATGGGCAGTCCCATGAGGCAATGTTTTCATTCGAGATGTTATCATAAACCTGCTCTGCCTTAGGCCTTCTGATCATCGTGTCAGGATTCGGAAATGATCCTGTGAGGAGGACTGAAGAGGGTTCTACGTAGTTTATGTTTTTATTGAGAGATCCATGGCTTCCAGTACTGTTTTGGAGGCCACTAATGTTTCCATAATCAGAAAGGATCTGTGAAAATGGCTTATGGGTAACTGGATCTATTCCCATTTTGGAAAGCTTCTTCCTCAGCTTGGTGTTCCAGTAGTTTTTGACATCATTATCTGTTCTTCCAGGTATTTGTTTTGCAATTAGAGACCACCTGCACCACATGGCAATTCTGTTTGTATTAGAGAGAGAGAGAGAGAGAGAGAGAGAGTCATTGTAATTGCACTGGTAACTGAATACAGACTGTTAAGACAGTTGTACAGAAAGAAGTTATGTATGTTAAGATCTTCTAAGACTTAGGTGACACGAGATCGCCTCATAAGCAAAATGAGGCACGTGTGTAAACTGGTAAAGGGAACATTACTTTGCATATCACTACCATCCCTGTCAGGTAAACTCCGAATAAGTGACTTCGGATGTACATTAGGTTTGTGGCTACGTCCGGGAGCGGAGCTAGGTTAGAACTTGGGAAAAAAAAAAAAAAAATTCCCTAAAAAACATAAATTTAAATTTTATTCCTAATTATTTTTTTTTTTGTAATTTTACCCTCCAATTTTTTTTATTTAAATTTTGCCTCCCAAATCTCAAATGCTGGCTCTATCCCTGCTGCCTCAGTAATAAAAAACATCAAAACTAGTCCTTTTCCCCACTTTCATTTCTGTGCAGCGCCCCAGATATTAAACTTTCATGAGAAGCTTAAGCCTTACGTACCTTCAAAATCTGCTCTAAAGCAAAATCAGTTGAAAGAAATTCAAGATTTGACAAAACAAATCTGTTGGAGATGGGAATTTGCGAAGGCATGTTATAATCAACAATTCCAGACTTTTCAGTTCATTTTTAATGCTCTTTTGTTTCGCCGTAAAATATTTTCGGTCGTAAAATGTTTTCAACGAAATTATTATTATTTTTTTTTAAAATGATTTTCTTGAAAATATTTTTCGGTGTTTGTCTCATACAAAAAAATTACCAACGGCAAAAAATCACATTTACAAAATTCTAGCGATTGTGGCTAGAATCAGGCTGTGTTGGCCAGATTCACCGGAATCTGGCCCAAATGGCCAAATTTAGGCCAGAATCACTAGAATCTGGCAACGATTGCTAGATTCCGGCACAAATTGTTAGATTCCAACAGTGGCTGGCCGGATTCCGGCAACAGTGGCTAGATTCCGACAGCCAGTGTCATTGGATTCCGGTGTCCGGGTCCCAAAATTTAGAAACCTTTGGTGCAAATTCGAGCCATCAACAAATTCCAATGTCTAGCGGTGGAGAATTTCCACATACGTGCATGCAAGAATGAAGAGTTTAAATTCAGAAAAAGATTTACAGTTTTTAAAACTGTAAATCGTTTTCCAAAAATTAAAGAAGTTTTTCAATCAAATTGAAAATAATATTTTTTTACCATCATTTTTCGGTTGCACCAAACACTAAAAAATACTAAAAATACTTTACGCCCAAATAAACGGAGCATAAGTTTGGAAATTAGCTCAGAAACTTAACTACAACTGCAATTGTTTTTAAAAAGAGGAAAAAAAAGTCACATTGGGAAACCCACCTGCTCCCTATAGCTTTGTGAAGGTTTATAATGAGCTCTTCTTCTTGAGGTGTGAAGCTATCATGCTTGAGGTCAGGCTTGAGGTAATTAGTCCACCTAAGCCTGCAGCTCTTCCCACATCGATTGAGTCCTGTACATAACCTCATGCAAACATTGAGTTTTACTCAACCCATATTCATCGATCTAGCAATTAAGTACACCTTACAAACAATAATATATATATATAAAATAAAACAAAATAAGTGGCATGTTGAAAAGAAAGAATCATCAAGACCTGCTTTCCTGGGAACCAAGGTCCAATTTCCAATCCCATGGTTGGATACATGTGCAAGTATTTTTGCGTCCTCCTCGGCAGTCCAGAGGCCCCTCTTGACGTTGGATTTGTCACAACAAGGTGGTCTTCCCATTGAAAGCAGGTAATGGTGGAGAGAGAGAGAGAGAGAGAGAGAGAGAGAGAGAGAGAGAGAGAGAGATGTGAAGGTATTAATTATGTAATGGTGATGCAATTGCAAACCTTGGCAGCTTCATTTTAAAAGATGAATGGAAGCGTTTAACAAATGAGGAGGCAAGAAAAGCATGCAATTTGGCTCTCAATTAACCACAATTGCATGATTATTCTCATCTTCTTCAAAAAACAGTTTGACATGACATCACAAAATAATGCAAGCTCCTCTCTCTCTCTCTCTCTCTCTCTCTCTCTCACACACACACACACACACACACACATGCAATTGGCTCCAATAGCACTCTATTTCAGGTTCAAATTGGGTGAATTATTTAGTTAAGTTTCAATCAAGTAAACATTAATTGATAGTTTGATACCGATTACCCCAGTCTGACAAGCAAAAAAAAAAGATTGCTTCTTTAAAATTAAAAGCAAGTGAATGATGCAATTTCCATGCTCTGAGCAATATCTCTTGTGTGCGTAGTCCAGTCAATACAATGAAGCTTCCTACCTACGATATGATATCCATCATGTAATTAGCGTACTACGATATGATATATACTACACTTCTCATCTCACTCGACTGATTTAATATTGCTCATTAGTCTTCAGATCTGTCCTTACTAAAAAAAACATTCAATAATTGATGATATTGTCACGTCATGTCAATGAAATGAAGATGTAATTGGGTAGAGTATATAACATTTCTCTATCATCAATTGGGTCCAACTTCACATGCCACTGAAATCAGCCCTTGGTCTCAGAATTCATCACATTTTCTTTCAAAGAGAGGGCAAAAAAAAAAAACTCTACAAGAATGTCTAATAATTTGAAAACAATGAGTCTCTTGTGAGTGCAAGCTCATTTAGGTTGCTGTAATCAGTCCACCTCTTTTGATATTTAATTATACATTCATATACATATAATGTCAGCTAATGTTAGGATTAAAAGAGTAATGCTACACACAACACCCCCATTTTATTGGGCTAATGTAATAGTGTTCATTAGCTATTGTTAAAAAAAAAAGACTAATGGATACCGTCATATGAATTCAGTGAGATGAAAGTGGCATAAAGGTGTAATATGTGGCATTACTCTAAGTAAAATCTTAGACATAAGCTTGATTAACTTAATTGTGAAGAGAGAGAATGTAATTATTTATGATGAAGCGTGCAGTTTGTATACAAATCAATTTAAGCCAAGAATATTTTGAGAAGATCGAGGAGGGAAGAATGAGAACTAACAAAAAAACAAAAAGAGTTCAAGTCTGAAATTTTGTGGATAAAATTTTCTCAATGAAATTTCAAGGAGCTCGTGAGATGGATTTTCCATGAAAAATATCTTGTTAAGTGCTCGAATTTCAAGCGCGTAATGGATTTATTTGGGGTAGGTTCTTAAGAGGAAACTTGAAGCTTACGATAAGGAAGTTGTAGTTTATAAATTTTCAGCATACTTTATTGATCTCAACTGAGTCCATAAATATTAAATAGACTTAACAATGTGAAATAAGATAACATTAATACTAGCAAATCCTAATCTTATCACCGGCCGGGAGACTGTTGGCTCCAACCAGGATCAAAACATATCTTCATATTTTCATATTTAGCAATTGTTGATATATTTTATGATCCCATAAAAACTGCAAAAGACTTTCCACAGAATGCTGAAGGAAAAGAAGGATAGTTATTTACATTCAACTGTTTATTAAAAAGGAAACTGCTAAAAATACAAACAACATTTAATTCCCAGTTTCGAACTCAAGAAATGGGCTTAATTATGCACCAGGTTGGACAAGGCCATTACAAAAGGAAGTCAGTTCCTGCATGCAGACGCCGCATGCAGCTGAGCTAGCTATCGAACGAATGGGGGCTTCCCTTAAGATTCCATTTCACGATTCATTCAATTCATATGAGTGATTAGAATTGCATGATTGGATATTTGTGTAAAAAGAAAAACATGATTGTTTCATGATAGAGCCAATGACAATTAACTCATAAGGCATGCCGCAGCGTTTAATTAGTTATTTAATGCAAAAAGCATTAAGCAAAGAAAAATGTTAGGGATATCAAATCTTTTGCAAAAAAAATAAGTATCAAAATAATGTGAAGCTTTTCATTGGTATCCCTTGACAAAACATCGGAAAGTTCTTTTTCCTTGGCTACTTTATGTAATTTCATATTTCTTTTCTTTTTTTAGTCATTATTATTTTTAAAAAGAAACATATAACAAGAAAAGATCCCCACAATAAGGTACGGTGTACTTGCAAAGATTTTCAAAATAAAAATAAAGATATAAATATGACATACATAATTTTTGAAAGTTATATTTATCATGCATGGAGATAAATAGATAATGGATATATAAACCTTAAAACAAAAGTCCCACGTAGGAAAGAAAAATATTTTGAATGTCCATTAGATTCTAACTATTGCGTATGGAGGCCCTTTCACCCATCTTAATCAAGTCTTCAAGGAAGCAAAGGAGGATTTTCACGACTTGCAGTCTTACAAGAGCCTCAGCTGATTGTTGGTTGGCGGGCACCTGATCCTGAGCTTTTCAAAGCAAATTGGGATGCGGCTGTCAATGCCAAGAAGGGGCAAATTGAAGCGGGCATCATTGTTCGAGATGAAGAATGTTATGTTTTGGCTGCTCTTAATACCACACATACTTTAATGGCTAATCCTACTATGACTAAGACAAGGGCGACTTTACAAGCAGTGATATTTTGCCAGGATTTGGGCTTCCTTGACATTTGCTTTGAGGGCGACGCCCTACAAATTGTTAGAGATTGCAAGACAAATGTGCCCAATAAGAGCGGATATGGACATCTAGTACTGGAGGATATAAAATCTAGCTTGAGGTATTTTCAGACTGCAAGTTCTACATAATGCGGGAAGATAATGCGGCTGCTCACGGTTTAGCATAAGAGACTGTCACCCATATTGTAGACAAAATCTAGATAGAAGAAATTCTTCCTCGAATCTATGATATTGTAATCAGGGAACTTGTTGTCCCTATGTTTGGACTAGGGGTGGGCAAAAACCCACCCACCCGCACGAACTGCCTCGAAAATCAAGGATTTTGCCTTATAATTTGCGGGTACAGGTAATTTTTTATGAAAATTTTGCGAGGCGGGGCAGGTTGCAGGTTGGGGTTTTAAAAAACCCTGGGGCCCTGCCCCACCCCATGAGTTAAAACGAAGTAAAAACAAGAAAACCTAGGTTACTTTGAATCATTTCTCCTATTTGTTTCTAACGAATCTAACCTAGCGCCGTTTCCCTTCGTTTTCTCTTCTCTCTTTTTTCTAACCTAGTGCCGCTTCATCTTCTTCATTTTCCCCTTCGTTTTCTCTTATCTTTGTTTCTAACCTAGCGCCACTTCATCTTCTTCGTTTTCCCCTGGTCCATATTTTAGAATGAAACTGTTGAATCCATCTATCCCTCGTCTAAACTCTCACTCTTCAGATCTATGACTCCTATACCCACATCCCATGACTTTTCAGTCTTCAGATCAGATTCTCCCACTGACTTGGGAATTCCGGTGAGCTACGAAGCTTAGGGGTGGGCACGATGGTGATTAAGGTGAGTGTTTTTAAAAAAAATTGTTCGTTTTTATTTGGTTTGGCTTAGTTTAGTGTTTGGTTGTTGTGAAAATCATTAATTTGTTTGTGATTTTTCTATGCTTTGTTTGGTTCTTGAGAAAATATGGCATGTTTTTAGATCTAGGTATTAAATCCACCCCGCCCCACACAACCCGCATCCCCCGCCCCGCATCACCCTACACCGCACGGATTTTTTCATTTTTGTATGGTTCGCAGGTGCGATTTTAGGGACCCGCAGGGGTGTGGGGAGGGGGCAAAAAGGGCAAAAATCCGCCCCGTGTACACCCCTAGTTTGGACTCTAGCTATTGCATCAAATCAATCATATCACTATTTTTTTTTTCTCTAAGCAAGATTGCTTTAAACATAAAACAAAGTATACAAGGGGTAAAGAATTCCAATAATCACGTCAGTAAAGTTAGAATAAAAAATAAAAAATAATTTGGAAATGAGCCAAATAATTTGCGTGGCCCAATAGCTTTCTTCGCCTGCCAAGAAAGGGGCCAACATAAATGGTTTTTTAAGTAGGGTTGGCAATTTTTGATACGACCCGCGAATCCGACACGAACACGACACGGGAAAATAGGGTTAAGGTTTACTGTAATCGGGTTCGAGTCATAATCGGGTTGACACGATTGTGACCTGGTAAGGTTTTAAAAAATTTAAAAAAAAAAAAAAAAAAAAAAAAAAAAAAAAAAAACACTAAGTGTCTAACTCTAACACTCTAACCCGACTAACCTGAAACCAAAAGGAGAAACTGAGAAACTGAGTCTACTGAGAAGTGAGAAAGGGCCGAAACGGTGGAATCCTAGCCTAGTAGCCCGCCGGCCCGCACTCCGCCCGCCCACCCGTCGCCCACCCGCCCGCCGCACTCCACACACCTGACGCCAACCATCCGGCCTTTTCCCCCTCTTTGGCTCTTTCTACGCCAAACATTTCAATTCCTCCTCAAGGTATGGGTGATTGGGTGTTGCCGTGTTGGTTTGGTTTCCTTTTGAGATTTAGGTTTGATTGGTTGGTTGAAGAAGCTCTAACCGAATGGTGTTTAAAGGAAAATATTGTAGGTAATGAGTTGTCTATTAATTTGATTTTTCTTCCCCTGTTTCGGTTGGAGAGGACCGAATTGAATTAAGGTTTTTGATTTGGGGATTTTTGGGTGTTGATTTCGGTGGTAAGGGTCGGTTATGGCTTGATCGATTGATGTTTTGTTTTTTGAGATTTTAGTTTCTTGATTGGTTCTGTAGTTGAAGTAGATGCTGGAACATTGTAAGTAATTGATATCTAATTAACAGTATATTATACAGTCTGCGTGTACTTCAGGGGAAATACCAGTTCTCAGTGAATTTTCAATTTTTCATGCATCTTTTGGTGTGGTGTGTGTGTGAATTAATGTCTGTGCCCTGCGCTAACCTCAAAATGCCACCTTGGTTAGTTGGGTAACCGCCCTCTGATGGCATATATATATTCAGTGTTGATATAATAATTTGGAAACAAATATGAAATCGCAATTTGTAGCTAGAGAGATTGTATTTGCATTCCAAAGCAAAATATCTTCATAATTATTGCAGTGCACATACACTAGAAAAGCAGTACTGCAGTAGTGTTGTATATTCACAATATATAAACCTTTGTGTTTGTGGTAAACAAACTAATAAACTCAAATCAGACAGTTTTTTAGTCGGGTTGTGTCGGGTAAACAGGTGACACGTTTTTTAGTCGTGTTTGTCAGGTCGTGTTCGGGTTACCCGATTATTAATCGGGTCGTGTTCGGGTCGCATGTCACGACCCGATTAATAGTCAGGTCACGTTTATATAATCAGGTCAGTCGGGTTGACCCGAACCCGACCTGTGAACCCGAATTGCCAACCCTATTTTTAAGGCAATCCTAAGATGAGCTGCTTAAAGAATCTCTCATTCCGACGGCAAGAAAAATTGGTAGGGCTTGAGGCTTTAGACTACCGTGAGTGTATGATTTAGGCTATTAAGTGCGACCCAAGGGCCACATTTGCATGACCCTTCCTCTGTTAATATGAACCCTGCCCTGAAGCATTCCACAATCATTTTTTGCAGGAGAAACTTTGCACCATCATAAGGAATAGACGTTGGGGACGTATGCGACAAATAACTATGAAAAACACAAATTAATGCTAAATAAATTAGGTCCGAGCAACTCTGATAGATGTTCCACTAAGTCACAGCTCAAAATATTATATACAACAGTTAGAGGATTAACCCTCTCCCTGTATAGAACAAAGGAAAAACTGGAAAATGGTCTTCCTAGGATGAGCAAACCTTGCAACTCTTCCTACAGTATCCATAAGAGTCCTCAGAGCCCACCATGTAAACACGATTCTTTTCACACTCACCATTCTTAGCCCATATAGGGCAGTTATCATTCTCATCCACACAATTCCCATTGTTTTCATGCTTCGATGGTTTATCAAAGGATCTCACGTGAATCCACTTGGTTGCCGACCACTTCTCACCCTCAATAACAGGGCAGCTCCCATGCAAGCTTTTGTTATCTGTAGTTGCATCAGGATGAAGACTGAAGAACAGCAAGGCATCGCCCTTTCTAGGTTTCACTGCATGTCCAGAAAGTGGAATTTTCAGATTCCCTGATGAAAGTAGGGTGGGAAACCAGAGGCTATACAACTCAACTGGATTACAAAAATAAAGAACAAATATAATGCAACTGAGAAATGTTGTAAAAAATGGATCAGCATAACTAGTCAATAGACTGACTGCCCATCTGGTCCACCTAAAGTAAGGATTTAATAGGTTTAATAATACTACCTATAAATTACCTACAATGCTGAAAGAAAAGTTGTTAAGACGCATCCCACTTAACATTAAGCATGGCTTGCAAGCAATACATTAGGAATAAGGATACGACAATGATAAATGGAATGGATCACCAACAGAAAGGATCTCCAAAAATAGGCCCCATCATGTGGTGCATCTTGCAAAACCAAGGGGAAAAAAAGCGGGGGGGGGGGGGTGTTGGTTGTGCCAGCCAAACAAAAGCCGCAATGTGATCTGATGCTCAAACATTAGTTGATTCTATATTGATGGCCAAAAAACAAATTCAGAAAGGACCCATTGTCCGTCTGCAAACATAATTGGCACACAACCAACTCCTTATTTCCCATGCTCTAACTCAAGAAGAAAAAAAGAGTTAAGACTACATATTTTCAAGCACTACATATTTAAGGTATTTCTGTCTACAATTCTTCACTGAGATTATACAAAAGAGATACCCATCTGAATCGATTAACCAAAGAATCAAGCATAAACTTTAGTGAAACAACAAAAGAGATATTTATATTTGTTATACGTCAGGAAAATAATACCTGCATAGCCTTGTTCAGCACAATCAGACCAGCCATCTTCATTTGATCGAGACATCTTTCGCTATAGAATATGACAAAAAAAAGCCGGATTATGGAAGCAGAAAGAAATGGGGGTGGGAGGGGAGGAAAATCATATTCACGCAAACAAACAACACGTAGACAAGAGCTGTGTGTTTAACCAGATAAAAGCCCTCCATGAACTTTCCACGACAGATTAAAAAAAAATAAATAAATAAAAAAAATAAAAAACAGAGGACCACTGGATAAGCAGTTATTTACCTCTGAATTGGGAAAAACTGTCTCCCCACCCTTCCCAACATCAGATAAATACATCAATACGGTAGCAACCCGGTGGCCACCCATTTCTTGATTAACCTTGTCATGAAAAAAGTCAAAATGTGGTTCATATTTCTGACCATGCTCATAGTGCAGTATTTGCATGGACTCCCCATTTTCTGTTTACACAATCAGATTGAGAAAGATCAAATAAGAAATTTTCATTACAATTGAAGAACTCATAAATCAACATGAAAAATGTAATTAGCTTACCTACTGGAAGGAAGGTCCATGCAGCAATCCTGGCCTCAATACCAGCGACTATTTCATCCTTCAAGGCGAAACAAAGACACAAAGTAAACAATCCAAGTTAAAAGAACTGGACAACACATACCTCACAGAATAATAATGAAAATAGATTGTGTGCTTCCAGCAATCAATGGCTATTGGCTACGCCATAAAACATGTTGGATCTAACACAAGCTTCACAAAGGAACCTCTTGCATGAGAAAGCCTCAATTATTCAGAGTGAAAAAGAGGTGTACACAAAAACATATACATACAAGTTTTGACAAACTTTTAGCTTGATGGATGTCCAATCAACTGAAACCAAAAAACAAAACTTTTTTACACGAATTGACACCCAAAATAACTAATACATCTCCATGCCGATAGATCCAGAATAGAAAACAATTTTTAACTAAAAATAACAAACAAGGAGCTTAGATTTGAGTTAGATACAAAAGAGATATCTGCATACCCCATTATATTATACATTGGTTTAGTTGCCACCCACCAAATTAGTTCAAAGAGCTGTCCACGAAAATCATGGAAGAACCTCGCTTCCTACGCCAAGGTTATTTTCTTTCAACAACTTGAAGTCACTCAAAAAAGAAGGATAGTTCTGCTCTACGAAGAGGTTCAAGACATGATAGAATTGGTTATCCATCCAACACTAGTTTATACTGTTTACGAGTTGAAGTCACTCAAAAATCAGGAGAGTTCTGCTCTGTGAAGAGGTTCAAGTCATGATAGAATTGGTTATCCATCCAGCACTAGCTTATACCGTTGAACCAAAAATGCATTAATTGTCCTATTTAAATGATGTCAAACACCATCTAGGTGCCAAATTACTTCCAGAAACTCAAGTTTTCTCCATTCTCACAAACAAGATTAACTAATAGATCAACAAGTTAAAAAATGTATTCTGGATGAAACTTGAGCTAAGTCTTGCAAAAGATCATGAGGTGTCCGTTTTATTAAAACAAATAAGAAAGTAATCTTATTTAATAAACAGAAGGATTTGTTGTCATGTACCTTGGGGAAGTTACATGTATAATGAAAAAGAACATCACTGCATCTAAGGGTTTCAAATAACAAAACCTTGTGGCATTCTATAATGTGACTAGAATTTTTATCTTAAAAAGAAACAAGACTAGTCATCAGTCAACCACTTGACAAAGGTTCTTACAGCCTTCAAAATGATACCAA
Organism: Alnus glutinosa; assembly: GCF_958979055.1. Lineage (NCBI taxonomy): Eukaryota > Viridiplantae > Streptophyta > Magnoliopsida > Fagales > Betulaceae > Alnus > Alnus glutinosa. The sequence continues at coordinate 35,306,573 of NC_084887.1, read as the reverse complement.
CAAAGGCTGAAGAGAAAATAGAGCACTGTTTTGCTTGAATTGAAGCTACAAAATGTTGATTTTAAGCAGTCATAAGGAAGCGAGATGGCAGTTCAACCCACAATTTTCGTTCTGATTTCATTAACATATACGTATCTTTCCCAATTACCTATGCACTCAAAACTTTCGTGTCATTTGCTCATAGTTAAACACACTAGTTAACTAAGAAATATAACCTAATGCCATCCAAGTCCAATTTGAATCACGCCTACTTCCTAAAGATAACAATAGACCATATCTTCCCATCTCCAAAATATAGACAAAGCAACAGCTATAATCACCTAAAAATAGTATCTTCCCATCTCCAAAATTTCAAAATTCCTAAAAACAACAGCTCATAATCATGCATTCAAGATTACTTTAAACACTGTAAGATATTCACCGCAACATGTTGCCAATTTATATGAATCATTAACTCTACACTTAAAAAGGCTATTGCAATAAGTCTGTATCTTGCCGAGAGGAGAGAATTTAAAAGGCATAAGCTCAAAAGCTCAAAAGAAGTCCGTAAATATAGGAAAGAGAAGGGATTAACGTACAATACCTGAGCTTTCTGAAGAAACATCCCAGAGCTCGTTCGGACTTCACTCTTAATACTCTTACCAGAATCATTATCGGCCACCATTGACAGCTCTAGCTTATCCCTTGCCTACTTTCCCCAAAAAGTAACACAAATCCAAATCGATTTAGGACAAGTGGTACATTTCTCACCACTAACCATATTTCTACGTACGCATTGGGAAATAAAAACACAGAATTCAATGAAGAATTCTAAGAACGTATCTTACCAAATTGATTAGGTGATCGCACTCCGCATCGGTCAGAAATTTCTTATAAACGAAAGCCCTTGGGAATTAACATTTACCCAAGAAAAACAAATCAATACCACAAAGACAAATTAACAACTAAAAACATTGCAATTTATTAAAATAACACAGAGAGAGAGAGAGAGCGATTGACCTGGGATGCCACGAGAGTGGAGTGACGCGAGTGGGATCAAAGGGAGCGGTGAAAGCACCTTTATTCAATCTCAGCACCGATTCCTGCCTGAAAACCACATCGAATTTTGAACAATTTCTCATTGGCATTTTCACAAACACACACACACACACAGAGATAGAGATAGAGAAAGAGAAAAGTTTATACGTATTCTTGTCTCCGAGCCATCCGGGCAATTGAATAGCCGAATGGGACAGATGAGCGAGAAGGAAAAGAAAAGAGAGAGAAAGCGCGAGCGAATTCCCAAAATCCATCACAACTCTGTTTCTTCACATACAACAATCTCTAGAGAGAAATGATGCCCTTCGGCTTGGATTTATTGTTTTGGAACGAAAGAAAATTGGTGAGGTTTTCTCATAGAAAGTTCAACGTAATTAAGAGCAGGAGAAGAGTCAAAGAATGCGTTGGTGAGCCTTCTGGTATAAGATAATCTTAATGGGCGCCCACTGGATCTGTATTATGGCTTTTGTGGTGTTCTAAAGTGCGGTCAATTCTGGAAGGTTCTTAATTCTTATGGTAATAATGAGATCACCAAGTCAAACGCATCTCACCTCGTCACATGCTCTAAAGTTCGAAATTTGGGATTTTGTGTCCCATTTTCTACACTTTACTCGCGTTCAGTCTCATTTTCTTGCAATATAAAAGGGGATTTGATTCATACACAACATCATCACAACAACCACACAACAACCCCTCACATGAGGGTGGGCCCCAGTATGTGGGGTTCACCCTCATGTGAGGGGTCGTTGTGTGGTTGTTATGTTGGTGTTGTAAATTTAACATTTTCCATATAAAAGAGAAATGTTATTGGTTTAGTTTCCCCTCAAATAATTTGTCAGAATTTAAAAGCATTCCGGTAAATAATTGTAAGAGATTATTTATAAGACTCATTTGACTAAATAAGTAGTTAAACAGCGCAATTTTTATTTAAGTTCTTTTTACTATCATCTCATAGTGTACCTTACTACATTTATTTATTTATTTATTTATTCTTTGGCAATCCAAATCACGATTACTTTATAAGACAATAATTCTCTATAAGTGATAATCGTAAATGTGTAACAAGTAAAATATTAATTTATTTAAGCTTGCATATAGTAATAACCACATTATTTAATTTTATATATAGATTTAGATAGTAATCCAAAATGACCATTACCTCATATGCGGATAGCGGATAATAACCGTACGGATACGGATAGTAATCTCATATATGCAGATGCAGATGCAGATACTTAAAAGTAATAATCGCATTTCGCAAATGCAGACTCAGATACAAATGTTGCTAATAATCGTATCCGCATTTTCACTCCTATCAAATAAGTCTTATAAGTTGTCTCTAACAATCATATGTCCAAAACTTATAAAATTCAGACAAAAAATTTGAGAAGATTATCTTAATCCAATATTATTTAGTAAACAATTATATTATTATTATATAATTAGAATGAAGTGGTTGTAAAAAGAAAAAAATATATATATATATATATTTAATTTTTTGGTAAGTGTCGATTCAAATGATGCTTTTTACTGTATAGTTGTGATGGTTGTATAGTCCGGTCTATAGACTGGAAAAACTCAGAAGATCTTGTTTGGCCTTTTCTTCATTCTTTCAGGCTAGCTTTTGTCATTTTGTTATTTTTTTCCTTAGGGTCTTGGAGATTAGCATTATTGGTGGAATTAAAGGTCTTCATTCTCACTACATGACTTAGAGGGCAATATATGAAATTGTGTCGGTTGAAAGAAACGTATGGTACAATTTAGCACAACCATAGCCGGCCTAGTTTTTGTTTTAACATACAGTCAGCTTATGCTTATGTATAGCACCAGCACGTACATTACCCCTTGACAAAAAGATAAAAGAGCGAATGTTTCTTTGTATTGAATAAAAACGGTTCTATCATATATTCAAAATTCATATATAATTTATGACATGAAAAATATCAAAAAATCTACGTTCAGCATTTTGTGGCTGGTATGAGTCATACAATTTTGTGTTATTTGTTTTTGATAAATGATAGAACTCCTTCTAGAGTCATTCTGAATAGCATGAATTTAATTTTTTTGCTTAAAAAATTGCATTTCGTAAGTCACCTCTTGAGATTTTTTATTTTTTTTTTATTAAATTCATGTCATCTAGAAAGACAACAGAATGACGCTAGAAAGAATTCTAACATTTTTTTTTTTTTGTTTTTTTTTATATTTTTGCTCATGAAAGTTAGTGGTTTGAATTTCATTAGAGGGGATATATTTTTCACTTTAGCTGATTGAAATTTGCAGTGTGATATGGACAAATCATTAGAGGTAATGGCTAGTCTATTATAATTGTCTTTAGGGACATATTCATAGTCGCTTTACCCTAAAGGAATTCAAAACTTTGTTATCTCACATGCTACTACTTGATACAAGAGATTTCTTTAATGACTTAAAGTCATAATACAATTTGCTAATTAAAATATAAGGTCACCTTAAGAGTTGGACTAAGGGTACGTTTAGGATTGCAATTTTATAAACAAAAAATATAATTTGAAACCAAATCGCAAAAAATAAATCGTTTGAAAATTGTATTTTTAAAAAGTTGAGATTTAAAAACATAGAAAATTGTTTTTTCAAATAGCAAGTAATGTAATGCTTTTTTAAAAACGCATAATTTTAAAGACTAACCTGCAATTTTAAAGATTAAACTGCAATTTTACTAAATGCTTAACTACGTTTTTAAAAATTATTTTTTAAAATTGTTATTTTAAATCACACTTTTTGAAATTACAAATCCAAATCCAAACATATCCTAAAACTAATAAGTCCGATAGAGTCCCGGACTATGTGGTTAGGGCTTGAGGCTTGAGGCTTTAGACTACTGTGAGTGTATGATTTAGGCTATTAAGTGCGACCCAAGGGCCACATTTGCATGACCCTTCCTCTGTTAATATGAACCCTGCCCTGAAGCATTCCACAATCATCTTTTGCAGGAGAAACTTTGCACCATCATAAGGAATAGACGTTGGGGACGTATGCGACAAATAACTATGAAAAACACAAATTAATGCTAAATAAATTAGGTCCGAGCAACTCTGATAGATGTTCCACTAAGTCACAGCTCAAAATATTATATACAACAGTTAGAGGATTAACCCTCTCCCTGTATAGAACAAAGGAAAAACTGGAAAATGGTCTTCCTAGGATGAGCAAACCTTGCAACTCTTCCTACAGTATCCATAAGAGTCCTCAGAGCCCACCATGTAAACACGATTCTTTTCACACTCACCATTCTTAGCCCATATGGGGCAGTTATCATTCTCATCCACACAATTCCCATTGTTTGCATGCGTCGATGGTTTATCAAAGGATCTCACGTGAATCCACTTGGTTGCCGACCACTTCTCACCCTCAATAACAGGGCAGCTCCCATGCAAGCTTTTGTTATCTGTAGTTGCATCAGGATGAAGACTGAAGAACAGCAAGGCATCGCCCTTTCTAGGTTTCACTGCATGTCCAGAAAGTGGAATTTTCAGATTCCCTGATGAAAGTAAGGTGGGAAACCAGAGGCTATACAACTGGATTACAAAAATAAAGAACAAATATAATGCAACTGAGAAATGTTGTAAAAAAATGGATCAGCATAACTACTCAATAGACTGACTGCCCATCTGGTCCATCCAAAAGTAAGGATTTAATAGGTTTAATAATACTGCCTATAAATTACCTACAATGCTGAAAGAAAAGTTGTTAAGACGCATCCCACTTAACATTAAGCATGGCTTGCAAGCAATACATTAGGAATAAGGATACAACAATGAGAAATGGATCACCAACAGAAAGGATCTCCAAAAATAGGCCCCATCATGTGGTGCATCTTGCAAAACCAGGGGAAAAAAAGCGAGGGAGGGGGGGGGTGGGGGGTTTGTGCCAGCCAAACAAAAGCCGCAATGTGATCTGATGCTGTGACGTCCCACATCGCCTGGGAATGAGGATGTGCTTATATATATAAATGCACCATTTATGACACAACGCGTTTTAAAGCCGTGATGACAATGAACCTATCAGAACTCCGCAGTTAAGCGAGCCGCTGCGAGAGCAATTCAAGGATGGGTGACCTCCTGAGAAGTTTGGTATGGGGAGCCAAAAGTGGACAATATTGTGTCATTGGGGGTGGGTCGTTACAAATGGTATCAGAGCCGTACTCGGGTCCGCCTAAGACGTCTACTTTATCCGATGTATGCGCGGAATTTATTGCATCCAATACAATTTTATCCACCTCAATTTCTTTGCTCGGTTACTACGCCAAAAATAAAAAAATAAAAAAAATAAAAATTTCAGAGCCATTGCCCAGCCTGAGATGTTGGGAGCGTGCACAAGCCCAATGAGGGACGCCAGCGGGACGCTGGGTCCAAAGAGGGGGTGATTGTGACGTCCCACATCGCCTGGGAATGAGGATGTGCTTATATGTATAAATGCACAATTTATGACACAACGCGTTTTAAAGCCGTGATGGCAATGAACCTATCAGAACTCCGCAGTTAAGCGAGCCGCTGCGAAAGCAATTCCAGGATGGGTGACCTCCTGGGAAGTCTGGTATGGGGAGCCAAAAGTGGACAATATTGTGTCATTGGGGGTGGGTCGTTACAAATGCTCAAACATTAGTTGATTCTATATTGATGGCCAAAAAACCAATTCAGTCATTACATATGCTCAAACATTAGTTGATTCTATATTGATGGCCAAAAAACCAATTCAAAAAGGACCCATTGTCCGTCTGCAAACGTAATTGGCACACAACCAACTCCTTATTTCCCATGCTCTAACTCAAGAAGAAAAGAAGAGTTACGCCTACAAATTTTCAAGCACTACATATTTAAGGTATTTCTGTCTACAATTCTTCACTGAGATTATACAATAGAGAATTTAAAGAGATACCCATCTGAATCGATTAACCAAAGAATCAAGCATAAACTTTAGTGAAACAACAAAAGAGATATTTACATTTGTTATACGTCAGGAAAATAATACCTGCATAGCCTTGTTCAGCACAATCAGACCAGCCATCTTCATTTGATCGAGACATCTTTCGCTGTAGAATATGACAAAAAAAAGCCGGATTATGAAGCAGAAAGAAATGGGGGTGGGAGGGGAGGAAAATCATATTCACACAAACAAACAACACGTAGACAAGAGCTGTGTGTTTAACCAGATAAAAGCCCTCCATGAACTTTCCAAGACAGATAAAAAATAAATAAAAAACAGAGGACCACTGGATAAGCAGTTGTTTACCTCTGAATTGGGAAAAACTGTCTCCCCACCCTTCCCAACATCAGATAAATACATCAATACAGTGGCAACCCGGTGGCCACCCAGTTCTTGATTAACCTTGAGATGAAAAAAGTCAAAATGTGGTTCATATTTCTGACCATGCTCATAGTGCAGTATTTGCATGGACTCCCCATTTTCTGTTTACACAATCAGATTGAGAAAGATCAAATAAGAAATTTTCATTACAATTGAAGAACTCATAAATCAACATGAAAAATGTAATTAGCTTACCTACTGGAAGGAAGGTCCATGCAGCAATCCTGGCCTCAATATCAGCGACAATTTCATCCTTCAAGGTGAAACAAAGACACAAAGTAAACAATCCAAGTTAAAAGAACTGGAAAACACATACTTCACAGAATAATAATGAAAATAGATTGTGTGCTTCCAGCAATCAATGGGCTATTGGCTACGCCATAAAACATGTTGGATCTAACACAAGCTTCACAAAGGTTCCCTCTTGCATGAGAAAGCCTCAATTATTCAGAGTGAAAAAGAGGTGTACACACAAACATATACATACAAGTTTTGACAAACTTTTAGCTTGATGGATGTCCAATCAACTGAGACCAAAAAACAAAACTTTTTTACATGAATTGACACCCAAAATAACTAATACATCTCCATGCCGATAGATCCAGAATAGAAAACAATTTTTAACTAAAAATAACAAACAAGGAGCTCAGATTTGAGTTAGATACAAAAGAGATATCTGCATACCCCATTATATTATACATTGGTTTAGTTGCCACCCACTAAATTAGTTCAAAGAGCTGTCCACGAAAATCATGGAAGAACCTCGCTTACTACGCCAAGGTTATTTTCTTTCCACAACTTGAAGTCACTCCAAAAAGAAGGATAGTTCTGCTCTACGAAGAGGTTCAAGACATGATAGAATTGGTTATCCATCCAACACTAGTTTATACTGTTTACGAGTTGAAGTCACTCAAAAATCAGGAGAGTTCTGCTCTGTGAAGAGGTTCAAGTCATGATAGAATTGGTTATCCATCCAGCACTAGCTTATACCGTTGAACCAAAAATGCATTAATTGTCCTATTTAAATGATGTCAAACACCATCTTGGTGCCAAATTACTTCCAGAAACTCAAGTTTTCTCCATTCTCACAAACAAGATTAACTAATAGATCAACAAGTTAAAAAATGTATTCTGGATGAAACTTGAGCTAAGTCTTGCAAAAGATCATGAGGTGTCTGTTTTATTGTAACAAGTCTGTTACTGATTTAGGGATTTAGGGTTGATTTGTAAGAAATAGAGATGAAATGAGATTGAGAAGATATGGAATTGAATAGAAAGGATATACTGATTACACTATTTAGATCAATTCGAGTTTAATCGAACTCCTCTTACAAGACTAAAGCTAATCTACCTATAGAACTAAACTTGAGATTCCAATTCACTGAATGCCCAATACAAGATGGGTTTGGGGTTTTATAGAATAACCCATTGTGCCAGCTAAGCCCAAGTGTTATAACAAACTAACAAAACTCATTTAGTTATAACCATCTAACAAAGCCCATGTGATTGAATTTATTCTTACTTAGCCCAATCTGTAGACCATAGACCTGTTACATTAATTATAACAAATAAGAAAGTAATCTTATTTAATAAACAGAAGGATTTTTTGTCATGTCCCTTGGGGAAGTTACATGTATAATGAAAAAGAACACCACTGCATCTAAGGGTTTCAAATAACAAAACCTTGTGGCATTCTATAATGTGACTAGAATTTTTATCTTAAAAAGAAACAAGACTAGTCATCAGTCAACCACTTGACAAAGGTTATTACAGCCTTCAAAATGATACCAACAAAGGCTGAAGAGAAAATAGAGCACTGTTTTGCTTGAATTGAAGCTACAAAATGTTGGTTTTAAGCAGTCACAAGGAAGCGTGATGGCAGTTCAACCCACAATTTTCTTTCTGATTTCATTAACATATACGTATCTTCCCAATTACCTATGGACCCTAAACTTTCGTGTCATTTGCTCATAGTTAAACACACTAGTTAACTAAGAAATATAACCTAATGCCATCCAAGTCCAATTTGAATCACGCCTACTTCCTAAAGATAACAATAGACCATATCTTCCCATCTCCAAAATATAGACAAAACAACAGCTATAATCACCTAAAAATACTCGTTTGACAAATCGGTTTTTGTTTTTGTTTTTAAAAATTGTTTTCGAGAACAAAAACAAAAAACTATTTTCTATTGTTTTTTCGTTAAAAAAGCGTTTGGCAAACTGTTTTTAAAAACAAATTTTGAAAACAAAAAACAATAGTTCAAGCGTTTGAGCAACTGTTTTCAAAACAATTTCCACTTGGAAAGAAAATAAAAAATCATTTGACGTTTCTAAATATTTTAATTTCAATTTTATGGTTTCTCAACCTATTGGGTGATTCAATACCATAGCAAGCTTAGCTATACTTCATCCAAACACACAATTACAAGTCCTCATCTCATCTTACTTTTCCGTAGCACTCAGGATTCCAAATGGGAGGTTCCAATTTTCTGCATAAATGCAGATTCTCATTAGACAACCGAAATTTTCCTTTGGCCACAACTCTTTTAAATTCAACGTACAATCTAGATCAATTTAACCTAATTTTAAGGGTCAGAAAATACCAATTTCGCAGCAAATACCAATTTAATGTACAAGGAAATATTTTTATCAGCAAATACCAATTTCCCAAAAGAATCAACTTTTATCAAAACCCACATCATAATCACCAACCCTTGAAAAATCACGACCCAAAAACAAAACCCAGCACTAAAATCAGACCAAAGAGTATAAGATCGTAGTTATATATATGTATATAGAGAGAGAGAGAGAGAGAGACCCATCAACAGCTTCTTCTCCTAAGCTTCCATATATGGTTTTATTTGTTCAAATGCTTTAGAACTTACAGAGCTCCGAATAGGAGTGGGAAGTGGAGGCAGAGGAATTGGTAAAGGGAGAGCGAAGAGACTTGAGAAGGGAAGGATGATATCGGGGAGGGAGAGGAGGGAGGAGGGGGAAGGGGGCAAAAAAAAAAATCGCTCCTCTCAAGAATCGAACGCCAGACCTGTCCCATAGTAGAAGCACTGTGAACTTAAATATTTCGCGCGTGTTTTCGTTACTGTAGATAAAAACAGGAAACTTGCTTTCGAAAACAGGTTTAAATTGTTTTCAAATTTCGTGTTTTATGTGTTTTTGTTTTTGCTTGTTTTCGTTCTTCAACCGGTTTGCCAAACGCATGTGAACAGTAGCAAAACACGTTTCCCTGTTTTGAAAACAGAAAACTGTTTCTAAAATAGGTTACCAAACAGGCTACGTAAACACTGTAAGATATTCACCGCAACATGTTGCCAATTTATATGAATCATTAACTCTACACTTAAAAAGGCTATTGCAATAAGTCTGTATCTTGCCGAGAGGAGAGACTTTAAAAGGCATAAGCTCAAAAGCTCAAAAGAAGTCCTTAAATATAGGAAAGAGAAGGGATTAACGTACAATACCTGAGCTTTCTGAAGAAACATCCCAGAGCTCGTTCGGGCTTCACTCTTAATAATCTTACCAGAATCATTATCGGCCACCATTGACAGCTCTAGCTTATCCCTTGCCTACTTTCCCCAAAAAGTAACACAAATCCAAATCGATTTAGGACAAGTGGTACATTTCTCACCACTAACCATATTTCTACGCATTGGGAAATAAAAACACAGAATTCAATGAAGAATTCTAAGAACGTATCTTACCAAATTGATTAGGTGATCGCACTCCGCATCGGTCAGAAATCTCTTATAAACGAAAGCCCTTGGGAATTAACATTTACCCAAGAAAAACAAATCAATGCCACAAAGACAAAATAACAACTAAAAACATTGCAATTTATTAAAATAACACAAAGAGAGAGAGAGAGAGAGAGAGAGAGAGAGAGAGAGAGCGATTGACCTGGGATGCCACGAGAGTAGAGTGACGCGAGTGGGATCAAAGGGAGCGGTGAAAGCACCTTTATTCAATCTCAGCACCGATTCCTGCCTGAAAACCACATCGAATTTTGAGCAATTTTTCATTGGCATTTTCACAAACGTAACACACACACGCACACAGAGATAGAGATAGAGAAAGAGAAAAGTTTATACGTAACGAATGGGACAGATGAGCGAGAAGGAAAAGAAAAGAGAGAGAAAGCGCGAGCGAATTCCCAAAATCCATCACAACCCTGTTTCTTCACATACAATCTTTAGAGAGAAATGATGCCCTTTGGCTTGGATTTATTGTTTTGGAACGAAAGAAAATTGGTGAGGTTTTCTCATAGAAAGTTCAACGTAATTAAGAGCAGGACAAGAGTCAACGAAGGGGTTGGTGAGCTTTCTGATTTAAGATAATCTTAATGGGCGCAAACTGGATTTGTATTATGGTTTTTGTGGTGTTCTAAAGTGCGGTCAACTCTGGAAGGTTCTTAATTCTTATGGTAACAATGAGAGCACCGAGTCAAACGCATCTCACCTCGTCACATGCTCTAAAGTTCGAAATTTGGGATTTTGTGTCCCATTTTGTACGCTTTTTAACCGCGTTCAGTCTCATTTTCTTGTAATATAAAAGAGAAATGTTAACTACTGAATATTACTCTCATAGAGAGAGAAGCTCTCATTTCTGAGAGAGAGAGAGAGAGTTCTTTTTTCTGGTTCGATGTTTGCCCGGAAGGGAGGTTCTACGCTTCCTTTGCCCGGTGATGGTGCCTCCTAACTTTCTAGGGCTATGGAGTTTGTGTTGGTTTTTCTTCTTCTCGTTTCTCTGACAGGAAGTTCATCTTAAGACATCCAATGGGGAGATGTTGTTATCGTTCGTGTTGCCGGTCGAGCGTTTTGGCCGGACTTAATTTGTTTTAGCTATTTTTTACGCTAGATTTAAGCTTGTCCATCGGCTTCTGAGAGACACGCGCCACTCAGATGGGTCCACCGGTGTTTTTTGGTCCTGCCGTAGATTGCATCGACCGTGTAGGTTACCAGTGACCAGCGAGTGGATGTCACGCCCCTGGGAGGTCTTATCTTTGAGCAACGCGTGACGGTTTCGCTCCACCTCTGTTTGCCGAGCAAAGGTGGCGCTCGGACACAGGGTGGCCGATCTGTTGTTTGGTAACTTCAGGGGCGGCGCGTGCTATACACGCGCCGGACTCCGGCGATGACAGTGTCCTTACTGTCGACTTGGGTTCTTTTTTTGTTAGACGTGTTTGTGTATTCCTTAGTTTCTATGTACAGTTTGCTTGTGTATGGCTCAAATTTTATTAGAATTTTCATTGTAAGGGGACTTAATTGTAATTCTAGTAAAATTTGAGATTCTGCTTAGGCAACTATTTTTTTAAGTTAGATCCTTCTAGCTTAAGAGTATGGGGGGTATATCCCTCATTTCTTAAGATGTAAGCCTTTTGGCTTTTAGAATCAATGATAGCACAAGCTATTAGTTCAAAAAAAAAAATTGTTATTGGTTTTGTTTCCTCTCAAATAATTTGTCAAAATTTAAAAGCATTCAGGTAAATAATTGTAAGATATTATTTATAAGACTCATTTAACTGGATAAGACAACTCAATTTTTATTTAGTTAAGTGGTAAGAGTGAAAATAAGGACAGGTAATAACCACTTGCATCTGGTATCCTAACCTAACCACTATCCGCTATTTGCAATCCAAATAAACAAATGCAGGTGCGGATAACAAAAATCATTATTCACATATTCGGATAGCTGTTAACATATATATAAATATATAAATTCACTAAAATGACATCATTTTAAATTTGGTAAGTTTATGACATTTAGGTTATGTTGAGTTCTTTTTATTATCATCTCATAGTATACCTCATTGCATTTATTTATTTATTATTTGGTAATTCAAATCACGATTACTTTATAAGACAATAATTCTCTATGACTGATAATCGTAAATGTGTAACAAGTGAAATATTAATTTATTTAAGCTTGCATATAGTAATAACCACATTATTTTATTTTGTATATAGATTGAGATAGTAATCCAAAACGACTATTACCTCATATGCGGATAGCAGATAATAACCGCGCGGATGCGGATAGTAATCTTATATATGCAGATGCGGATACTTAAAAGTGATAACTGCATTTTGCAGATGCAGGCGCAGATACAAATATTGTTAATAATCGTATCCGCATTTTCACTCTTATCAAATGAGTTCTATAAGTTGTCTCTCACAATCATATACCTGAAACTTATCAATTTCAAACAAAAAATTTAAGAGGATCTGGTCCAATATTTTCTAGTAAACAATTATATTATTGTTACATAATTTGAATGATTGCGATTTTTTTTTAAGTGTCGATTCAAATGTTGCTTTTCACTGTATAGTTGTGATGGTTGTATAGTCCGGTCTATAGACTGGAAAAACTCAGAAGATCTGGTTCGGCCTTTTCTTTTCGGGCTAGCTTTTGTCATTTTGTTATTTTTTTCCTCATGGTTCAAATCAAACGGTACAATTTAGCACAATCATAGCCGGCCTAGTTTTCTCTTTCACAAACAGTCAGCTTATGCTTATGTATAGCACCAGCACGTACACCACCCCTTGACAAAAAGATAAAAGAGTGAATGTTTCTTTGTATTGAATAAAAACGGTTCAAGCATATATTCAAAATTCATAAATAATTAATGACATGGAAAATATCAAAAAATCTACATTCAGCATTTTGTGGCTAGTATGAGTCATACAATTTTGTGTTATTTGTTTTTGATAAATGTTAGTGCAATTTCTAGAGTTTTTTTTTTGTGTCTTTTTGGATGACGTACAATTAATTTTTTTGCTTAAAAAATTGCATTTTGTAGGTCACTTTTTGAGATTTTTTTTTTTATTAAATCTATGTCATCCAAAAAGACACAAAAAGATGCTAGAAAGAACTCTAACATTTTTTATTGTTTTTATTGTGTTTTTGCTAATGGAAGTTAGCGGTTTGAATTTCATTAGAGGGTATATATTTTTCACTTTAGCATATTGAAATTTGCAGTGTGATATGGACAAATCATTGGAGGTAATGGTTAGTCTATTATGATTGTCTTTAGGGACATATTCATGGTTGCTTTACCCTAAAGGAATTCAAAACTTTGTTATCTCACATGCTACTACTTGATACAAGAGATTTCTTTAATGACTTCAAGTCATAATACAATTTGCTAATTAAAATATAAAGTCACCTTAAGAGTTTGACTAAGGATACGTTTAAAATTGCGATTTCGTAAATAAAAAGTACGATTTTAAATCAAATCGTAAAAAATAAATCGCTTGAAAATTGCATTTTTAAAAAATTACGATTTGAAAACACAGAAAATTGTTTTTTCAAATCGCAAGTAATGTGATGCTTTTTTAAAAACACATAATTTTAAAAGCTAACCTACGATTTTAAATGTTAAACTGCAATTTTGCTAAATGCTTAACTGCGTTTTTAAAAATTACTTTTTAAAATTACAAATTCAAATCCAAACATATCCTAAAACTAATAAGTCGGATCGAGTCCCGGACTATGTGGTTATTTATTAAGATATAAAAGCATATATTTTACTTCTAATATATATATATATATATATATATATAAAGAAAAAAAAAAAAGAAAAAAAGAGCATATATTAATTTTACATATGAAAGCACGTGGAACAACTCAATTTAGATCCAGGGTCGGTGCATGGGAAGTATTGAATTTATTTTATTGGGCTGTGTTTATATTTCCAACAACACATTCAAACCTATCCCTCCCAGGCAATTACGATTAGAAGAGGAAGTACTGTGGCACTTATATACCCACGAGAGAATGTGCACCTACGCTTGGATCTTACAGATCAGTACTGGGAGCTACGACCACCTTAGGGTTTTCGGTGATTCCAAACCTTTTTAAAACACTTACGAAAAATATTGTTTTTGATACTTTGACCCTTTCTACTATAAATATTTATAGATCATAATACAAACAGGAAGGCTTAATTAGTACGTAGTTTCATGGTTAAACCAATTTTTATTGAACAATAGGATCGAAAGGGGTTTGAAACCTTCTCCTACCTTCAAATAAGCTAGCTATCTCGAGAGTGAAAAGATGACCTTTTACCAACTGGCCAACTGCAAAACCTAGCTATATTATTAGTCTAACAGATGCAAATATTAATAAGTTAGGTTTTGGTTACAGGTTTTTCGTAATGAAAAGTTGGCTATCTTTTTGTTTCTCATTCTTCTTGTTTTTACCTAATATTTTCGTAACAATTTTATTGTTTGTTTTTTATTCTTCTTATTCTTTATCACATTATTTTTTCGACACAGTGAAATACATAGTTTTTGACTCCCACATGGAATATTTCTACTCTTAACACTCTACGTTAAATCACTTTATTACTTATGGCCTGTAATGTTTTTATATGTTTATGACTTATGACTTAATATTAAATTAAATTTACCACTTTTTGTTTTTGTTTACATAAACGTCCGCACACGCACATAGAGGAATTATATGCATCTATGTATTTATTTATTTATGTAAGTTCGGACCCCACGTACAAAGGCCTTGTTTGGCAAGGGGGTGGGACTTGGAAGTGATAGATGTGATATAAAGTAAAAAAAAAAATTGTATGGAAAAATGAAAAAGTTTTGTATTATAGTGATTTTTTTATTTATTTAAATAGTAGTAAAAAATTATTGATGTAATATAAAGTTAATGTTTTGAAATTATTTGTTTTTGAAAAAAGTGAAGAGAGAGAAGGAGGGAGGATTTTATTTCCTTTAACAAAATAAGCCCAAAAAGTCTTAATTCCGTCTCTGCTCCTAAGGTTAACCTTCCATCCAAGGAGGCAACTAAAATCATAGGAATTAAAACCATAACAGTGAAGGGATTAGGCATGTATTATGGTTTGAAACATAGAGAGAATATATTTCTATGTACATCCGAATGTCAAATTTTTTTATTTTTTTATTTTTTTTTCTGGTTCAACGGGTGTATTATATATATATGAGGCCATGTGCATTTGCATAATCAAACTCATTTCTTCACGTCAATAAACAATTTTTTTTCACTTATAAAAAATTTAAAACTCTTTTTAGCTTTATATCACCTCAACTCATTTCTTTTTCTTTTCTCCCGTAAAAGAAATATTTGCCAAACAATACCCATATGTAGCTCATGTCCTTTCTTGTGTGTTAAATAGCAGCAACAACTTATGCCTCATGGGATTAACAGGTGGTTGTCAGCCCATTTACAATGGGCTAGCCCAATAGACTTTTTAGCTAATTTGACTAGCCATATAACAATTTCATCACACACATACATAAAAATTAATATTAATAATAAATAAATAAATAATGTTGTATTTGGCTCTCCAAATTAGCGAGAGGCTTTGTTGAGTGATACAATATTCAGATAATAAAGAAGAATATTTAAATAAAGTATAAAAAAGATTTAAAGAGTGGGACGTGAATTTTGAAAAGTGAGTGGTTAAATTTAAATAATAATAAAAAAAGTTTTCTAATTAAACTTTGGCTAAAGTTTATTAGAGAGTATGGTCTTAGGGTATGGTCCTCTTGGACCCTGGTACTAGGGATGAAAATATCCGTCTGTATCTGTTATTCGTACATACGGATGTGGTTAGCAAAAATCAATACCCGCATATGCGGATGTGAATAGCGGTTTAGAGAACGCGGATGCTATTAACAACCGCATCCGCATTCCCTTTATATATTAATATATATATTTAATTAAATCCCCTAAAACGATGTTGCTTTAGATTTGATAAGTTTAGAACATTTAAGTTATGTTGGGTTTTTTTTTACTATCATCTTAAAGTCATACATCATTGCATTTATTTATTTATTTATTTATTTTCTTTGGTAACCCAAATCTCAATTACTTTATGAGACAATGACTATCTATGACTAATAATCGCAAATTGTGTAACAAGTTAAATCTTAAATTATTTAAACTTGCATATAGTAACAACTGCATTATTTAATATTACATATATATTGAGATAGTAATCCAAAATGCTCATTAAGTCATATGTGGATAGCGGATAATAATCATATTTAATAACCGCAATAATCGTACAAATGCGAATGCAGATATTTAAAAGTAATAATCGCATTTTATGGGTGCAAATATTGCTAATATAATCGCATATGCATTTTCACCCTTAATTGGTACACATTAAATAAATTTACAGCTTGTTTAAGGTAACTTCGAGCCTTCAAGGGTTTAATGCATACCACAGTTTCAAACGTCGTGAGAAATCTCAAAATATTTCAAGTTCAATTTGAGGCCACTATATATATTCAACGTACGGAAATTGCAGTAATTTATACCTTTTACAGATTTCCTTTTTCTTGTTCTTTTTTCCAGTTTAAGAATCAGAGAAATTATGAATATTCATTGGTTTAGATTCTAAAGCTGCATAAATTAATTGGAAAAGCATTGTTAGTATTTACCTTTCTGTTCAGCAAATTTGCTTTTCATTTCAATTAAAAAATTATTTTTATTTTATTTAACTACTCACTTTCCGAAAGCACCTACTATCCACTTTTACTATTTCATTTAAATATTATTATTTTTAAAAAATTATTTATTCTTTATTGTGATGAGATAAAATGTTTGAAATTAAAAAAATGACTTGTTTTTACATTTGGCAGCACCATAACAGCTCACCAAATATTTTTCCAAATTACTTAGCCAAATGTAGCTTATTTTTATCTTATTTTAACATTCCAACTAGCCAGAATGACATTTAGCTAGCCGAATGTGAATGCTCGTCAACATCAGTTTGGTCTGTTTGGCCTTAGTTATGTCAAGAATTACAACTAATTGATAGTGAAAATTATGGATGAAGAGAAATAACTAAGCAGCTAAAGAATATTGGCAAATCCATCAACTTCATTCTACTGTAAATGCCTGTATATTGCCTCCCCTTTCCCCTTCCCTAGTTCCCCTTCCCCGCTTTGAATTAAATAAGAAAAAAGAAAAAAGAAAAAAGAAAAAAAAAAGCCTGTATATTGCAAAAGTAAAATTAATCCATGTTCGTTTCATACGTGGGCTTCTGCGGTACCAAACCTTTGTCATCAGGCCTCTCAGTCATTCTTCAGTAATCAGCATCGTACTGATTTTGGATACCCTACCCAGGAAAGAACATATGATTAAAGTTATCATTTTGGTAAAAAGCCTGTAATTGCAGAGGAATAAAGCACTTCTTGGAACAACTCGAGGAAGCAGAATCTCACACTGTTGAAGGCCAATGCGACAAGGATACCACGATTTCTCATTTCCAGATGCATCCGGAGCCCCACACCCAGAGTGTAAACTTTTTTCTGTGTGTTGTCTAAATCAAATTTTCCTTTTCCAAAAGTTCATTTGTGGACAAAGTTTTAGAGAGTTACGCAGGGTCGCATTCCAGACAAACAGTAATTATGCAAAAAGAGAGAATCAAAAAAGGGCTCGACACACTCCCTTTAAAGGACTACCCTTAAAGAAACTCTCCTGTTAAAAGACTTGCAAAAGGTGGTGGATGAAACATCATACGCAACAAACGTCACCTGCATTTTCCCGGTCCCTTTGTTTCATCATCCATATGCGAATACAACAAAAATTAGAAAAGCAAAAGAAATAAAAGAAAGGCAAATATCCCACAACAGAATGAATGCATTTTTATGAGGAAAATAAATATAACCATGTAAAAGGAATAAACTTCCATTGACAACATGAATACATGCTAACAGTTTCAATCATCTTCTCAAAATAAAAGTCGTTAAAAAAATTCAAAATCTAAGTAAGGACCTGACGACCTATCTGAGTCAGTTGCACCTTTGTCGTTCGGAGGCACCGACGACTTAAATGTGTGGTTCAAAAATGAAAGATCAACTGGTTTTGGAATTTCTGGAGGGTGAGTACTGCGGATGAGAGCCCAATTAACAGTTTCAAAGAAGGGATGCTGTTTGATCTCAGTAGCACCTCTTTTGAATCCTAATCTCTTTTGTGGGTCCTTTACAAGGAGGCCCCGGATCAAATCTTTAGCAGCAAAGCTGATACTGGTGGATCCGTCTAGAAATTTTAGGGGCTGACCAACAACATTGAATAATGTCTCTCGGTTTCCACTGCCTTTAAATGGTGTCCTCCCATGTAGCAACTCATACAAGAAAATACCAAATGTCCACCAATCAACAGCACTCCCGTGACCATCCCCTCTTATTATCTCAGGAGCTAAGTATTCATGGGTTCCAACAAATGACATAGAGCGGGCACTGGTTGGTTCTGCAATTAGTACAGGAAGTGAATCTGCATTTGCCATTTTTTCACTCCTCACCTTTGTTCTTTTGGAATTGAAAAAATGAGGCTTAAAACAAGAAGGTTGCAAGCAGGAAGGCTCCACACAAACAGGAAGTTTGCAGGCTGGATCAATGCACGACGGCTGAATACAATAAGAAGATATCCGGCAGGATGGCTCTATACTGGAGTGAACAAGGGTGGGACTCACATAGCATCTTAACGACAAATCAAAATCAGAGAGCATGATATGGCCATCCTCCCTCACCAATACATTTTCAGGCTTTAAGTCTCTGTACACCACTCCCATCATGTGTAGGTACTCAAGCGCAAGTAACACTTCAGAAGCATAAAATCTGCAAGTGCAAAAGAAATAATCAGACTTTTTTTTTTTCTTCATAAGCCACAAAGTAAGAATCAGAAATTTCTATATAAACAGCCTAAACTCCATGAGGGCGTAAAATGAAATTAACCAAGCATAGTTCATCAATCTGAGCTGAGTTGACAATTGAGAACCAAATTTATACCAAACCAATCACCAACCTTCTTAATCTTCTGCAGGGTACCATAGGGAGATGCTAACTACAAGTACAAACATGATCATCAAGGGGTATTCCAGCTTAAAGGTACCCTTTTCATTCAAATTGAAGTTGATTTTGTGTTACTTATGCTAATGCACATTCATTTAGCATTGAATATAAAATTCATAAATAAGGTCAGAAGGAGTTATATTTAAAGCGGACAGAAAATAATGCCTGTCACTATCATCAGAACACACATAAATTTCTGCTACCCCACAGCTTCAATTATTCAACATTCACCGTCATAATGCAACTTCTCTCTAATTTTTGTTCCTAAAGTATAAAAAACTAATGCATAGTATACATAAACAAGCACTTTTTGCCAAGTTCCACAAACTAGTATTTTTCACTAACATCTATCCTAATGGGTACTGTTACATCATTTTCCAGCATAAATGAACTAAATTATACCTGAAATAAGTTTAGTACTACTACTTACTTGGCTGCCTGTTCCGTAAAATGCTTGCCAGGCTGGCGCTGCCGGAGCGTATGAAGATCCCCACCGCAGCAAAACTCCATTAACAAGCAAGAGAACTTTTCGGTCTCGAAATGGGAATAAAGGGTCGGAAGGAAGGGGTGGTCCAACAAACCCAATATGTCCCTCTCAGTCTGAGCTCTCACCAGCTTCTTCCTCCCAGCCAACATGCCCTTATCCATCACCTTCATCGCAAACAAACAACCGATTCCTCTTAACTCCGCCAAATACACGCTCCCTATATCCCCACACCCGAGCTTCTTCAAAAGCCTGAAATGGCCTAGCCCCAAGTCCCCATCTTTAGCTTTCACGCATTGTATGGCATCCCATCGTATATCGTTGCCTTTGTGCGGCTTCGACGGGCAAAAGCTCCGAAAGCTGGACTCATTTGCATCGAAGCTGTTAGATTTGCTCGCGTAACTCAAACTTCTTGTGTCGCTTTCCTCATAGTCCACCACGGGTTCGTCATTCTTGTGAGCCCCAGCGGTGCTGGCATTGCTCATATTGCTGCTACTCACACTGTTATCAGACGCAGAAACCGTGCAGCTACAAAGACTGACGCTAACACTGGTATTGAAACTAAGGTCTCGGAGATTGCTAGTGACGGATTCGGTATCATTGTTTTCACTGCTCTGTGCTGGTTTTTCCATGCCTGAGTCCATAGGCTTTGGAAGTGTTTGATGAAAGTTGCGAAAGAAGGGGATTTTGGGTTATAAACTTATAAATATGGGATGGCGAGGTCAAGGTGGGTGGGGATTAGACCGAGGCGGTCAAAGGGAGGGCGAGAGAGACGCGGGCGCGAAGAGAGCTGGGCGTAGGGACCCAAAAGGAGTGGTGAAAAAGGGTATTCAAATTTGAAATGAGAGGAGAGTCTGAGAGTGAGAGTGAGAGACCCAATGAGTGTGAATTGGGTTTTGAGTCCATTGCTCTCTCTCTCTTGCACTGTCCCAGAAAATGTTACAGCTTTCAGACAAAACACAGAGGATCAGAGCAAGAGAGAGAGAGAGAGAGCGAGAGAGAGGGAATCCCCTGTTTACGAGGACGACAAAAGCCTTTCAGATTTTCTAAACAAACAAGTCTAATTTAAAGTTAAAACTCCCCCCTCTCCAGTCTCCACCCAGCGAAACGCCGTTACTCTCAGTTTTTGGATCTGTAACTGCAATGAGGTATATTCTGGTGTGACTTATTTAGGAACCAACTACGCTATTGGCCGTTCTTCTTTTTTGACAGCTTAATAAGATGAAACCTCAGCTTTTGGATCAAAGGAAATAGTTTCTGGGAGGTTGATGGTTTTGCCAGGCGGAAGTCATGGAGTGTGGATTCCATTGGATATTCCCAAGAACCATAATGTTAGAGCACGGGAGGGTAAAGAGGCCCACCTATGGTCAATTTCTTTTCTTTTCTTTTTTTTCCTTTTTTTTTTTTTTTTTTTTTTGAGGGTTACGACTTTATGGTCGAGTCTTGAAATAAAGAATATGAAGTAAATCTCTTGCTCAAAAATTAATCATAAAGATTACAAGATAAGGGAGAACTCTAGTTATTTTTTTATTATTTTTTTTTACCTTCTCTTTTAATTTTCGCACAGAAATATTAAGTAAGCCAAACTCGATTTTTTTTGTCAATTTGCTAAATAGAGAAAATTTTGAATTTGTGCACTCACTGACTAGACCAGAGTAGGCAACTTATTTATGACCTGCAGTCTATTATCGCCAAAAGAAGTTTTGAAAATTCCACGTGCTATATAATATAATGCAAATGTCTGACACACCAAAATGGGTTGAACATTGGTGGTGGTTGTTCAACATAATTTATACGATTTCTACCTAACCCTTTTGAAGTCTAGAAAAAAAATATTAGAAAAAGCAGATTAACAAGACAAAGGAAGAAAGAAGAAAAGAAGTGGCACCAATTTTGTAGATACTATGCTAGACTTGAGCCATGTTTGTTTATTTCTTTGTTTTGTTGCTGTCAAAATAAATACATTAATAAATAGAGAAATGCTCAACATTACACTTTATTTTACTTTGCTTCATAGCACTTACCAATAGTCTTTCTATAGGGTGGTCTCAAGAGACTCTTTCTCAAGCCAGTCTTAGGCTTCACCCCTCATCTTCTCTCTTTCCCTTTTTACTTTCCGCTGCTACCCTCTTATTCCCATTCTGTTTTTTTTTGTTTGTAAGTGTTCTCCGACCAGATCAGTAATTTCGACATCTCCGCTATGCATCCGTCAATTTACCTCTGTGCTGTGCCACTCATCTCCTCCCTGCCCTCTGCTGTTGTTTGCTGGTTGTAATTTTTGCTTTGAATAAGAGTTTTTTTTTTTTTTTCTTTAGATCTGCCCTCATAGTCATGGACGATCTATAAGATGAAGGTTAGTCAAGTGTGAGGAGTTATTTCTTACAACATGAATAGTTCGGTGTGAAAGGTTATCTCTCACGGCCGGTTTAAATAATTCTTTCTAGAATATTTGGCTACTCTTATCTATCTAGTATGCTCGAAGCAGATTTACTCTTTAACTATTTTTGTAAAGGAGTTAGCAGAAGATGAAAGTCATAAATAACACTTTATTATAAGATTTTTGTTTGTATCTATGACTTTTTAACCTCATAACATGTAGTTATGATTTTGCAGAGCTTTGTGTTTTATAATATAAGAACTTTATGCTCGTAATCTTTGATCAATAAAATATTCAAATCTTTCGTTCAAAAAAAAAAAAAAACAATAGTCATTCTATCAATTATTAAAAATAAATAAATAAAAAAAAAATTAAAGGGCTGATTAATAATTTTACATTAACAAAGTTGGATAAAAGTATAGTGTATAGGATTACTCTAGCAAACAACTCAACGCAGAATACTCATCAAAATATAAAAACAGTTTTTATCTTTACGCCACATTATTACACTTTTTCATAAAAAAACAAAAAACTTCTCTCAAAACACATCGACAAACATACCATATTCAAAATATAAAAAGGACAAACAATGATTTGAAGGAATTAAATAAGCTTTTGCATATTCTGGTAGAACTACAACATATATTCTGTAATTTTTTTTTTTTTTAACGATCTATATTTAATTTTACTCTCTTTATTTCTTATGAAAAACTTGAAATTAAATAAAAAAAAGGTTAAAAAAAATAGCACTAAAAGGCTTAATTAGAAGCGTAATATCAAACTTCTTTGTTTTGTTTTTTTGTTTTAATTCCATTGATGGTGTGATTTACATATAGCTTTCTGTCGGTGATTTTCCTCTAATAAAGCAAATTAGTCATTGTATCATACTAGATATGATTACTATCAATTGTATCCAGGCCGGTGCCCAATTTTAAATGGCCGGTACCACGTGCTCTTGATTTTCTTTAAAGCAATTAGCCATATAATGCTTAATTAGAGGCCAAAGTAATCGTGTCTCTTTCTTGTCTCCAAAGATTCCACATCAAATTAATCTTGAAGCACAATCAAAGATGACGCATCGCTTAATCTTCAACTATAAATGTGATAGCCAAACCATGTCTTTTACCTGATCATTGCATTCAAAATGAAGTTGCCACAGCTGGTTGCTGCTTTCTTTCTCTTCCTAGCATCGCATTTTCTGCTATCTGCAGGTAATTTCATAACATGAGTTTGTCCATTGAATTCACCACATTGAAGTAATATGCCAATATTTGTGTCGTTGAATAGTTAGAAGCACTGCCGCAAATCCAACAAGAATATTCTAACATGAAATTTGCAGGATATGGTTGAAGGGTTTGACCTGTTTAATCATATAGGTCGAGTTAGGATTTATTTATATAGTCATATACCTATATCTTGACCTGACATGCGACATTGAAGCTGTCAATTTTTTATATGACTCGCGAACTTAATTAATACAAAATTATCCGATTACATGCAGTTGATGGGTTTGACTAATTTAATAAAATGTACCTGATTATGATTGACCCTAAAAGGGAGTGCTTTTGTTTCTATTTGCTTTGTAATTTTCAATGACTTACGTTGCCATTGCCTATCTGATTGAAAATCATATTGTAGGGAGTGCAGCAGCAACTAAAATTACATATTACGTACACAACAAATGCTCCTTTCCTATATGGCCTGCAACAGCATCAAATACCGGCTATCAGGTGATAGCTGACGGTGGCTTCTACCTACCACCCGGCCAGACACAGCGCATTTACACCCCACTAACATGGAGTGGCCGGATTTGGGCCAGAACAGGCTGCAATTTCAATGCCAGTGTGAATCCCGCCTGTGAGACAGGTGACTGCGGGGGACAACTAGCGTGCAAGGGACTTATAGGCACTCCCCCAGCCACACTTGTGGAAATTTCAGTACAGGAAGATAAAGGGAAGCCAAGTTATTATGATGTGAGCTTGGTTGATGGGTACAACATCCCTGTTTTCGTCTCATCAAAGCAATTATCACCGAGTTGTACCATTAGAGGGTGCTCGAAAAATGTGAACAGCTTGTGCCCACAAGAGACTCAGGTTTTGAACAAAAATGGGCAAGTGGTGGCGTGCAAAAGTGCTTGCTTGGCTTTTGATCTTGACAAATTTTGCTGCAGAAATGAGTATGGAAGCCCAGGAAAGTGCAAGCCTAGCGTCTACTCAAAGATATTTAAGGATGCTTGTCCTTCATACTACAGTTTTGCTTTTGACACACCCCCACCATTGGTAAACTGTGCCTCCAGAGAGTATGTGATAACCTTCTGTCCGTCGGGTGATATGGCACACTCATCCATATAGACTATAGTGTTATATCTCCATGATTGTCCGAAATTTATGTCATGGTGGCTATAATAATTGTGTGGTCCATGAGGGGCGTTTATAACCCTATTTATAAATAAAGTAGCCTTTTGATAATGTGCATTAATGCAGTTATGCAGGTGAGAAATATACGATAAAACACAAAACTATGATGGGTTTAATAACAATACTCAAAATAATTCATGGCAGCCCAAAATGGCTTCATCATAAATCATAATCTTGCTAAATGGACCCTCTTTTTTTTTTCTTTTTTTTTTTTGGCATCCCAATTGGTTGTTTGGATTAGTGATCTCAATCCTCCTCAGTTTGGTTATTCCCAAATGTACACCCATGTCTTTCGATTTCTGTTGTCTAACCCGTATTTACGTGAATCTTTGTACGTCATTTATTATTTTATTTGTTTTAAAAAAACAAATAACCAAAAATGCTAATTAAAGACAAAATCTGAACCAATAGCGTAGAAGGCAAGATAGGAAAGAGATCCGGAGCCTAGTGCGAGAGATTCGGGAGGAGAGACATCCAGATAAACAAATTTTATTTTGGTAACAAATTTGCTTTGAATTTTAGTATGAGAGAGAGACAGCTGGAAATGTACGTGCAGCCAACAAGAGAGATAACAAACAGAAAGAAGGCTCGTTTGGCAAATTGGTTTTTTTTTTTTTTTTGTTCTTAAAACTGTTTTTGAGAATAGAAATAGAAAACTGTTTTCATTTGTTTTTTCATTAAAAATGTGTTTGACAAACTATTTTCGAAAACAAAAAATAGTAGGTAAGACGTTGGGACATCTGTTTTTAAAACGATTTTCACTTAAGAATAAAATAACAAATAAGTTTTTTTTTTTTTTTTTTTCCCCTTATATCTCATTTAAATAGATTGAACATTAAGAATCTTTCACATGTTTACATTATCTTCAAAGATATTCATAAACGAGAGATTAGAATCCTAGCCTACCCTTTCACAAATTTAATCAAACACCTAAGAGATGGAGAGCAGGACATCACCGGTGCTAGCCCGCGACATGGAGCTAGCTCACTAAACAATTACCTAAAGACTTCCAATAAATCGACATGGAACAAAACGAAAACAGACTTGCAAGAAATCCCACAAACTTGCAAGAAATGACACAGAACAATATCCGCACACTTCTAAGAAATCAACACAAAACAAAACAATGAATCAATCATTTAAGGCTAACCCCTGTAAAGATTGTCTTTATTTGGCATTAGTTCTACATCACAAAGATTCATACAAATACAAGATAAAGTTAACTCCAAGGATTTGATAAGTAAGAGGCAATTAGTCCCAAAAATAAAAAATAAAAAAAATACAGCACCCAGGGATCCAACGAAGTGCATCATGCAATTGAAGGAGCTTCTACTGCCATGTTTGGGTACCATAAATGTGGTGTGAAGAATAGATGATGCGAGAGTGACAATAACTTCAAGAAATGCTGTTTTTTTTTTTTTTTTTTGAAGGGATTCAAGAAATGCTGTTGATTATTGTTCATTGTCATTCCCATGAATCAAACCCCATATCAACATCACCCTTGTTACTGTGCACTTAAAATCAAAGACACATTTTTGTTGTTTCGTGAAAACTATTTTCGGAAACAGGTTCCTGTTTTTGTTTTCTCAATTTTTGTTTTTAAAACAATCACCAAACGCTCATCTACAATACCTAAACATATTTTACTGTTTTTGAAACAAAAAACCTCTATCCAAAGCAAGTTGCCAAACAGGCTCAGAGTTTTAGATTTCATTGGGATTTCATCAGGAGGGGGACTTGCGTGTCTTTTTTTTACTGTGAGTCACAAAACGTGTGTTTAGAAGCTTTGTTAAGTGGCGACGAAGACAAGCAAAGTGGCGAAAAATCGATCCCGGCTTGCACCCGTCAGGCGTCAACGACGAACACCACATGGTGGATCTGCTCCAAATCCACCTTGCTGTTGGGAAGCAGTGTCACAGGTACCGGTGCCGACAAATCTGAACCACCCACTTTGAGCAACCGTTGGGGTAGGATTTTGCGACGGGGTTCCATGATTTTCGACCTGATCTGTGCGTCAATTTTGGCGATGACCGTTCCTTGCAGTTCCATGGAGTGGGAATCCAATCTTGGACGCGTGGCAGTTTCTTGGGCAAGTGATGCGGTTAATCACCTATAGGATGCATAACCGGTCGTTTTATCACGATGAGATTTGATTCCTACACAATACTACCACAACAAGTGCACAACACTTCCTCACATGAGGGTGGGCCCCACACACTGGGCTCCACCCCCATGTGAGGGAGTATTGTGCACTTGTTATGGTGTTATTGTAAATCTATCATTTTTCCATCATGATAACGTGTCCTTCGTGGAACAGTTTCGAGTAATGATTCAATGTCACCCAAAGATATAATTTTACCACATTGCTACTATTTTTTGAGTTTTTTTTTTTTTTTAAAAAATAAATAAATTAAGGTGAGGGACCACCTTGCCACATTGGTAAGGTGGTGAAAAGTTGTATATTTAAGTGGTAGTAAATCATTACTCAACAGTTTCACAGAGTTTTAAAGATATAACTGCTATGAGATATAGCTTACGTGGTGATTTTTCGGGATATCAACAAGGAGTTTTTTTCTTTTTTGTTTTGTTTTTTTTTTTTCTGTAATTATCTCAAGCAGCCTGCTCGGTGTTTTAAGATGCAACCTGCAGGTTTGTAAATGCCAATTTTTAGATCAGAATTTGTGTCATATCCTAGATCAAGTAGATATTTATATCACATAGAGACATCATTTTGTTGTCTAGTTAGAATTTGTAGTAGATGTGGTTTATAATGGTTTGAGTTTGAGTTTGATTACGCTCGACTTTATTCCCGTGCCTCTAATTTGGTTTATTAAGAAATTTTTGTAATCCTAAAATTTGACCGTTTGGTCTCATTTATATATATAGGAAGGAACTTTGAATCAATAAAATAAATAAAAAAGAAAAAGAAAAAAGCTTTGTTCTCATTGTTTTCATTAAAACATTAAAAAAATATATGTCCACATCATCATCAGGAAGCCGAGATATGATGATCTTTGGACACATAGCAAGTTATATAATTTGTTTTTTAAAAAAAAGTAAAAACCCTAAAACCAAGCGCGGGAAAATGTTTCCCCAAATATTCCTCTCCCCCAAATATCTCTCTCTCTCTCTCTCTCTCCCTTTCGCTTGCTCGCCGGTCGTTCCCGTTCCTCTCGTCGTTGAACCGGAGGCGTTGGTTCTCTCTCGGTGGTCGGCCACCCCCACCGGGCCATCCTTCACCGGCGTTCTTTGTCTCTGGCGTTCTGTATTGGTCTCAATTGAGAGTCAAATCGTCATGCTATATCTGGTTTTTGTTGGTATATGATGGAAGTTGTCGATGGCATTTGTGGGTACTTATTGGAATTTAGTGTTTCAATTTTCATCTGATTTTGGGATATTCTGTTATACTCCTGAGGAAAAGAATTTACGTTAATTCATCCAAAAAAAAAAAAGAAAAAGAATTTACGTTGGGCTTTTCTTATCCAGAAACGTTTTCCATTCTAGGTTCTGCATTTTATTTCAGCGGATCTGTAAATGTGATCTCTCTCTCTCTCTGTGTGTGTGTGTGTGTTTGTGTATGTGTTTGTGTTTGTGTTTTGAGTTTAGGTTCGATTTCTATTGTTTTTGAAGAAGCGGATTACAATCAAGTGATGAGAGAAACTGCAACAATATGAACGGATACATTCCATGATTCTCTTGGGATTTAAGTCTCGGATGATATACTGTATGTATGCTTTTGGGTTTTTCTATTTATTTATTACTTTTATCTGTTTCAATTCCTTGGTTATTTAGTTGTTTTGTATTTATTCTTTGAAAATCGATCGGTATACTAATGTGTCTGAGATATGGTGAGTAATCCTTTTTGGTACTTCTTTCTTTTTTAATTTTAAATTTTTTAATTTAACCGTGTCCGGTAAATCTTAAGCACTCTCTGATCTCACTCTGATTTTGTCTATTCTTTTATCATATTTTCTCAAAATTTTGAGATAAATAGTTTTTGTTTTTATTATTTTTATATTTGCTCTGTGACTATTACATGCCCGAAATGGGGGGAAATATATGCTGTTCCAACTCAGGGCATGAGCAGAAATTTCTGTAGAGAAAGTATTAGAGCTTTTAATTTTTTGTTTTATTTGCGGGGTTTTCCTTTTTGTTGTGTGTTTCTTATTTCTTCTTGTTCTGCTGTGATGAATTATGAATAATTCACATGTCAGACTTCAGAGATTCTGACATTAATGAGAAAGAAAATTCATACATTCTGAGCAAGAAATTCGTATATGTTCTTAGTTGTTTCTCAGTTTTTCTTTGGCTTATTTTCCTTGCTAAGACTGAACTTCTCGTGGCACTTACTTGGATCACGTCTTGGAATTCACTTTCCATGAATAGACATTAAACTATTTATCATGTCATGGAACATCAATGATGTGTCTTTCCTAAGGTTTGAGAATACTTCTTCTCTGAGATTTATGGTTTGAGTTTTCAATTGTTAAATGGTATGATTGGAAATAGGAAATCAACAGAAAAAAATGATGGTGCCTTCGAGTTTGAGAGGGGCTGTTAGGTTACATTGATCCTTTTGATGGAAACTTTAGATTATTTCTTTCTGAGAGAAGGGACAATACTTAATTTTTCAACTTCCATTAGCTAAGAAGGTTAATCTTTGAATTGATTTACCCCATATTATGAAAAAAAAATAATAATAATAAAATTATCTAGTATTGCACAAAAGCTAAAACCTGAAATGAGCTGCAAGTCATTGCATTTGTAATTGCAAGATATTTACTTTCTGCACACTACATCAAACTGCAAGTTATTGCTTTAGAAGGGACAAGTGACACCAAATCAAACTCTTTTTTTTTTCTTTTTTCTGCTTGCTAAGTATATCGATGCAGATTAGATTTTTTAGTTTCTTTTTTATTTTCTTTGTTAACTTAGTCATCCATAGGATCTTCTAGATTTTCTAGATTAACTTCAATGCAGTTTTTAAAATTCTAATAATAATTTTTAGTTAAATGGTTCAAAATTTACCATTGCTAGCATACAAACTAGTGACTTATAGAATAAGAATCCTTTAGAGGTGTAATAATAGAACGGAAAAATATGAACTTTTAATTAGCAATCAATTGATCATTCTTGGTTGAGTTGGCTCAGTCCAAGTCCAAGTAGGCCTATGTAACCCTCTCTTTTCTTTGTTGTAATCAAGCAAGCTTATGGAGATCCAACGAGAGAACCGCAACATCCATGATGACCAACACCGACAATTGGCAGCCCAGTGCGAGCTGAAGCACAAGCTTTTCAAGGTGTTCCTGAGAGATCCCGATCTCCCCACCGAGGTTCGGGAACAAATGCAGTACAAGCTGGCCAAGTTGCCCAGAAATAGCTCCTTCACGCGCATCAGAAACCGGTGCATTTTCACGGGCCGCCCTCGTGGTGTGTACTAGCTCTTCAGATGTCGTTATCGTTTTCCGCAAACTGGCGTCGCGAGGTGCTCTCAACGGCATTAAGAAAGCGTCTTGGTAGAGAACTAAGGAGAATTGGGTTTGTTTTGTTAGATTGAATGAATGAATCTGTGTCTTTGAATTGATTTGCTTATGTGTTTGTCTGATTTTGGATTTTTTGGTATGAATGGTGGGGGACTGGGTTTATGAAACTCAAATGGATATGATGGGTTGGTCTGGAATTTTCAGTACATAGAATAAAATATGGTTTTTGGAACCAAATTAAAAGAAATGTGGTAGAATTCATTTCTTAATGATGCTTTAATGATTTCTCTAAACCAAAATACAGATATGATATGTGTGGATTTAAGTGTTTATTGCTATTTGATGCCCAAGACTGAAGGAGGAGATGCTGAGGCTTGCTTTGAACATTTCTTCTTAATGATGTTTTAATGATTTCTCTAAACCAAAATACAGATACGATATGTGTGGATTTAAGTGTTTATTGCTATTTGATGCCCAAGACTGAGGGAGGAGATGCTGAGGCTTGCTTGGAAAGCCTGATTCAAGCTTGGAAGCTGTTAAGGAAGAAGAGGTGAAACAGAAGGCATAGACAGAAGAAAACAACATTAAGAAAGGAGAAAAAGACGACACTGAATCGTCCTCCAACGTCTGTTGAACAAAGAGATAAAAGAGAGTGATAACAGCCCAAAGAAGAGCCATAGAAGTTGCAATTGGGATAATAGTTTTGATATCATAGTTGCATGGCAATGGGTTTTTTTTTTTATTCTTTGTCTGTTACGTACATGAGAGCAAGAGAAACAACGAGCAAGGAAAAATCTAATTACAAATGGGATAATTTCCACTATAAAGGGGAAGGTCTGGCAAATAAGATTTACAATTGCAAAATGCTATCGGAAGAATCAGTTGAAGCCGCCCAATTAAGCTCTAATACCAATTTGTTTTATCAGATGACAAAGAACTGGCCATCTCGACATTACAAAAAAGAAAAAAGAAAAAAAGAAAAAAGACTCAATTAAGCTCTAATACCAATTGTTAAAGTATTAATTAAGTGATTAAATTTACTTATTCCTATCGGCCTAAGCTTTTGGGACAAGTTGTGATTTAACATGGTATCAAAGCCAAAGATCTTGAGTTCAAACTTTGACTCTATCATTTATTATATCTTCCTATCTGCTTCAACTTTTATGACAAGTGGTGATTTAACACCAATTTTTTTTTTTTTCTCAATGACAAAGAAGTAGAAAATAATCATAATAAAATAAACCAATTATGTAGAACTTTAAGATTTACATGATTCGGCTTAATAATCTTACATTCATATTCGAAGAATATCATGACAAAATTTACCTATCTTAGAAATAGAGTATAGATAGTAACGAAGAGAAAACACCCAAAAGGGCCAAAACTAAAAGTCCCAATATATTAAAAAATACTCTAATATTAAAAAAAAAAAATCTTTCCCTAATTCTCTGATGCCACATTTTTTTTTTTTTTTTGGTCTCCAGCAGGCAGCAGACTTAAAATACAATTTTTGCTAAGATGAATGAATCGCAGGCTAGTTGCTGTTGCACAATGTTGATTTTTTTTTTTTTATTATTTCTCTCTCATCTTCTCTTTTCTCTCTGTCCCTTTGTCGCTCATTTTCTCTCTCCTTCTCTCTATCCCTTTGGTCTTTCATCTTCAACGGTGGTCGTCACCAAATTTATTAAAGTTTTCGAAGTTTTACAGAGAGAAAAGAGAAATAGTAATATATATGAGACGTGACCCTTTGGAGTGCTTAATTCGGTGAACCTACGTGGATTTGGAGAAGAGGGGCTTTGGATAGAGTGTGTGAGAGACATAAGTGAAAAAAAATATATATATTTAAAGGAAATAGATAATAAAATATAGAGTTGGTAGAGAAACAAATTGAGTAGATAAAATAAAAATAAAAATAAAAAGTATTTTTTATTTCTCGATGTCGGACAAGAGTGGCGGCTGCTTTTGTTCCGAGCGGGTAGGGTTATTCTAATGGGAGAAGAACGTTTAGTCGGCTAACGAAGGCCGAAAGCCAACCCGAGGCCCACCATGTAACGTGACTTTTGACATTACATGCTGAATTCCCTAAAAATCAGGGAAAATAAAATAAAAGAAAGGAACAAAGAACTGTACACACCACCAACTACTACCGGAGACTATTATATGACATCAGATATGTTTTTTCTTGCGCGTGAAGTACCATGACATCACATATCGATCGTGGAAAACTCGTAACTTAATGACCACGTAATGGAAATGTTTGATGCTTTGTAGGCTCGTTTGAAATTTACTCTTTTTTTTTCCTTCTTTTTTTAAAAGGGGAGGAGGTGAAGAATTTTCAAAAGGGGCCGTATTCACACTTCACGCGCGCAGTGGGAAAGTTCGCTGCTACAGAGCCTTTGCCGATCAAAAGTACAAAACTACCGGTCAAACTCAATATTCGGTGACATGAAGACAAATCAATGAGTTTCCAAGAAATGCAAACTGATCGACGTGAGCAGCAAGCCACCCTGCATTATAAGATCGGATGTAAAGGATTCGGACAATTCTGCATTAGAGGAGAAAAAAGAGGCACGCAAAAAATATCAAACATGGTGGTGTCAAAAGACATGCTTGCTAATCTAGGATCCATAATGGCCAGTTTGATGTTTGTATGGGCTATTTTTCAGCAGTACGTTCCTTATCAGCTTCGAAACAACATCGAGAAATACTCTCAAAGAGTGCTCAGGTTCGTTTACCCTTACATCCAAATTAGGTTCAACGAGCTCAGTGGGGAGCGTTTCTTCTCTCGGAGCGAAGCTTACAAAAGCATCCAAACCTATCTCAGCTCCAGCTCCTCTACGCAGGCAAAGAGGCTCAAGGCAGACATAGCTAAAAACGGCCAGTCTCTTGCTCTTAGCATGGACGACCATGAAGAGGTGGCTGATGAGTTTCAAGGAGTCAAACTCTGGTGGGCTTCTGGGAAAAACATTTCCAAATCACCATCATTTTGGAACCCGGAGGAGAAGAGGTACTACAGGCTCACTTTCCATAAAAAACACAGGGATCTCATTCTCGGGTCATACCTGGATCATATTCTCAAAGAGGCTAAGGCCATCGAGGTGAGAAACAGGCAAAGAAAGCTCTACACCAACAGCGCCTCGAATTGGAGCCACGTGGTGTTGAAGCACCCGGCTTCGTTCCAGACACTCGCAATGGATCCTGAGAAGAAGAAAGAAATTATGGAGGATCTCACCACATTCAGCAAGGGGGAAGAATTTTATGAAAGAGTCGGGAGGGCTTGGAAGAGGGGTTATCTCCTTTATGGCCCTCCAGGAACAGGCAAGTCCAGTATGATTGCTGCCATGGCCAATTTTTTAGGCTACGACCTTTATGATCTTGAATTGACTTCGGTGAAGAATAACACTGATCTGAGGAAGTTATTGATGGAAGTACCAAACAAGTCTATTATTGTGATTGAGGACATTGACTGTTCACTCGATCTCACTGGTCAAAGGAAGAAGAAGAAGAAAAAGGAGAAAGACGAAGAAGAAGAAAAGAAAGATCCGAAACAAAAACCGGAAAAAGAGGAGAAGGATACGGAATCAAGCCAGGTTACTCTTTCTGGGCTGCTGAATTTTATTGATGGGCTTTGGTCAGCTAGTGGCGGGGAAAGACTCATTGTCTTCACCACTAATTATGTGGAGAAACTCGATCCAGCATTGATTCGAAGAGGGCGGATGGATAAGCACATAGAATTGTCGTACTGCAGGTTTGAAGCGTTCAAGGTGCTGGCTAAGAACTATCTTCAAATTGAATCTCACTCTTTGTTTGGCAAAATCAGTGAGTTGTTGGAAGAAACCGATATGTCTCCAGCTGATGTTGCGGAGCATTTGATGCCCAAGTCAACTTCAGGGGATCCAACCTTGTGCTTGGAGGGTCTGATCCAAGCTCTTGAAAAGGCGAAAGAAGAAGCAAGGTTGAAAGCAGAGGAAGAAGCAAGGTTGAAAGCAGAGGAAGAAGCAAAAAAGTCAGAACAACCAGTCAAAGAAGAAGCAAAAGAGGACGATAATGTTGTTACCGCTGAAGAATAATAGGAAGCCGAACACTTCAAGACGCACGTGCGACAGAAAAAGCAGTCACTAGCTGATAAAAAGAAAAGAGAAGAAAAAGACCAGATGATGGGGCCTATTAATTAGTGACAGATTTCAGTAGACCACTTGTTCGACCACCGACATCTTCTAATAAATATAGGGAAGTGTTAGAAAAACAATCAAAATATATTCATGGTCAATTTATTAGTAGTTTGACTTGTTTTTCAATCTTCTATAATTATTTTAGTACTGTTTTAGTTTATTTTAAATCTATTATTAAGAGTCCGCCCCTTTCTTGTTTACACGATCATCATCTCTTTTGTAATCATTTTCTTATTCAATTAGAAAAAAAAATATATATATATATATTATTAGTAGGCTCTATGCTATTGGACCATGTAACATATGAAAGTAGAATAAGTAAATGAGAAATGCTTGGTTATACACTCTTATTCCACCCTTGTTTACTTATACCAAGAATGTGAGAGATAATAGAGAGAGTGTAATAAGACCTTGATTTTTTTAACAACATTAGTGATCTACGTAGACAAAAGTAGAATTGAAGTGAGATAAAAGCATACAACCAACACTCTACTAAAAGGATCGGGTCACTCTTATTTGATTAATTTTTATCTATATTTTGGCACACTGTTGTATTTTATTTTGGATTTGTTGTTAAGGAGTTCACCATTTTTTCGTTTATAAGATCGCACGTTATTCCTTCATTTCGAATTAGAAGTGAGATTGATCCTCTTTGTAACCATTTTCTTTATTCAATTAGAAAAAAAAAAAATGATGGATTTAATTGACTAGAATTTTTGAATTGCCTAAGAAGATTATTAAAATCATTGAGCAAAAAATTCAATGGTTCTTATGGAATTAATGGAAATGAGGAAGGCGCAGCAAAAGCAAAAGTGGCT
Organism: Alnus glutinosa; assembly: GCF_958979055.1. NCBI lineage: Eukaryota > Viridiplantae > Streptophyta > Magnoliopsida > Fagales > Betulaceae > Alnus > Alnus glutinosa. Next base: position 35,271,582 of record NC_084887.1, on the reverse strand, counting down.
TTAGAGTTGCCCGCTTCTAGAGAGAGAAAGTCTCGTTTTTCTTAGTTTAGAGAGAGAGCGCTTCTGAGAGTAGATTTCTCCGGGGGAGGGAGGCCTCACGCCTCCCTCCTCCCGGTGGTGCGTCTCCCTCTAGCTTCTTTGGGAGCTAGAGTGGCTTTTTGTGTCCCCTGGCTTGTCCTAGTGGGATTTTTTGTTCCTCCCGGCTTGTTTCCGGTGGTGGTTGTGGTTCTCCTAGCTGTTAGGGCTATGGAGCATTGTTTATTTGTTCTTTGGTTGTTATCTTTTCTTTGTTTTGACAGATTCATTTCGTTGCAAGTCGTCCGTGGGAGTGACTTCGTTCGAGTTCTCCGGCCTTCTTTTAAGTTTAGATCTACATGGCTACGTGGGAGTTCTTGCGACACGACCCCCCCTGTGTTGTTCACTGTCAGCCTCTGTTCCCGTCGACTCATCTTCCGGCGGTGTCGGTCCTCCACGCTCGGAGCGTGGCTTGCACGCGCTTGTGCGTGTGGGCAACGTGCCTCTTTTTCGGCCGTCTGGGTGGTGTTTTTCGGGATGGTCGGCTGGTTGGTGGCGGCAAGGGAGGCTCGAGTGCGGTGGGTGGTCTTTCACACGCTGGTCCGGGTGGTTCCTCCTTCTGGCTTGGCGATTTTGTTTCTGTGTTTTTCTGTATATTCCAGCTTTCTTTCACAGTTTGCTATTGTAGTGGGCTAATTTTTACTTGGGCATTTAGGTGGCATGTTTGCTAGACCAAACCTTTTCACTTGAGATGGGTTGTTCTTCATTGTTTAGAAAGGGTCAATTGTTTGCTCTTGTAATTTTAGCCTGTTGCTTTAGTTTGCTGCTTTAAGTTAGGTTTGTTCTTGGCTTAGTGTTTAGGGATTCTTCATCTCTACTCACTATCTCCAGCCTTTGGGCTTCCATTGTAGATTTGGGACAGTGTTCTTGCCTTTGGACGTTGTATTTGCCTTCTGGCGTTTATGCTATGAATGAAATGCTTCCGTTCAAAAAAAAAAAAAAAAAGTGGCTTTAGAGTTTTTGTGTGTTCCCAAAAAAAGGGAGGTTTGGGGAATAAAAAGGGCGAAGATCAGTGTAATTGTGCAGCCATTATGAGACATAAATAGTCTTTTTTGCAAAAGTTGGTTCTCTTTGGGTTTCTTTTAAATGGAGGAGTTTTTGGAAGGTAGGGATTATTCCTTAGAATACCACGTGGAGTTGGAGAAGGATTTTAAAGATGAGAGATTCTAAAAGGAAGTTTATAAAATTTGAAGCGGGGGATGGGAGGAATATACAACGTACGTTTGATATGCGGAAGGGTGCCTATTCCCTCTTTTTTTTTTAAAAAAAATTATTCCTCAATTTAAGGAATAATTATTTTTGAATGGGCAATGAGAGCGGTTGTTTCAAGTGTTAAATACTTATCAAATATTCTAACATTAAGGCTATTATATTCCACCTTTTTTTTTTTTTTTTTTCACTCCTAATAAAAGTTATTTATTTTTTTGTTTCTAGAAGAATAGTCTTCTTCTTCTTCTTTTTTTTTTTTTTTTTTTTGTTTATGAAATATTACTTATCTCATTGAAAAACAAGAAAATCAATCTGAGCAAAGCTCTACAAAATCAGAGATGAAACTCTGATAACACTACCTCATAAATACAAATATGAGGTATACAATGATACAAAGACATCGACTAGTTTGCAATAGATGTAATTGAGCCAATAAATAGGCTGCCGAGTTTTCCCGTCTTTTTATAGGACAAGTAACTATTCTCCCACAGGCAATGATAATGCATATTCGAAGGCTATTTCATTTAACATTCTATTCTTTTGTTTTTAGTAAAATTATTTATTTTTTAAATGAAATAATCATTCCACATATTAAACAAATTTGATATGCGGGCATCCTGATGGAGTACTTTAAAAGAAATATGTTCTATATATATATATATAGGAGTAATGATTGAATACCACCCAAAGATACAACTTTTCACCACCTTGCCTATGTAGTAAAGTGGTCCTCCACTACTTTTTGAGTTTTTTTATTTTTTAAAAATAAATTAAGGTAGGGGACCACCTTGTCACATAGACAAGGTGGTAAAAAGTTGTATTTTTAAGTGGTATTCAATCATTACTCTATATATAGTGACATATTATGAACAAAGTAAGATAAAGGTAAGATTATCAAGTTTATTGGAAGATGGAAACTGGTTTTCGAAATCAGTCAGATTAGAGGCTTAATTTGGTGGATATTCAAAGAAGACTATCGGAGACGGAGATAGGTGCATGAGACAGACTAGCTAGTTTGGATGATCTCGAAGAAGGGAAAATACACACGTGCGGAAACATGGGAGGAAATCAGATCAAAACAGGCCAGGCCGTAGTTGCTCGATGGAAGCTCATCTTGAACATCTTTGTTTTCTAATCTAGTTATTGTAAAAGGATTTGGGGGAAGGTACGAAAAGATATAATTTGATTAACCCAACTAGGGTTTTAAATAAATCGGGTTGTTTGACAACTCATTTATTTAGTGAAGCTCAAACAAACTCGAACTTGGTATTGTATAAACCCCCACCCCACCCTTTTTTTTTCTTTTTTCTTTTTTTCTTTTTTTTTTTTTTTTTTGTCTTTTTAATTGATTAAAGGGAAAGGTTATAAAGGATGATCTTTACCACTTTTGGTCTGAATCGAAAAAGAAATGGCTAATCCTAAAAAAGAAAAAGGGGGTGAGCTCCCCACACCAATTAAACCACAACAGAAATAACAGCAAAACACAAGTACAAAAAAGTAACAGTAGGCAATGGTTGTCACCTATGATTCCAGAAGAATCACAAATGAGCCGGATCTCTCCAGGAAGGACCACATGAAGCGATATAAAATGGCAAAAGGGCTATAGCTCAAAGAACCCCAACCAGTAAAAACAACAACTACCGGAAGATAGTTGTTGCTGAACAAACACTGTCAAAAGCCGAAGTAGTACAGTTACATAAGAATGAAACCTCAAAATAAAAGACTTCACAACTAGATTTATCTAGGAATCTAAAGCCCAAACCAGAAAATAAAAACAACAAAATAGACACAAAGTAACAGTAATAAAAATTGCAAATTAACGGAGGCTGCCGAGGTGGATGAGGAACACAAGTAGCAGCGGGGTGAGAGCCACATGCGCCAGTGAGCAGGCAGCTGATAGAGACACCAATGACGATGGCGGAGGCAGAAGACAATCGGGAGCACGACAAGAGCGCGCATGTTGAGCAAATACTGGCGTAGGAGAGTAGATCTAACTTCAAAAAAGTAGATCTACAAACCTTGACAAAACCGACTAACAACACTGTGAGGAGAGGAAATGGTCGATGATTGCATAGGGAAAGCTATAAGTATATCTCCATGGGTTGAAACCTAAGAGTGGATAAACCTCCAAAGAGGAAGCTGGAATAAAATCTAGCGGGATAGAGACCTCAAATGAGTTGAAAACTAAAGGAAAAAGAATAGGGAGAGAAAATGAGGGGAGGGAAGCTCTCATGACAGTATAAGGAAAGGGTTATATAGGAGGAGAGAGAACGTAGAGTTTGAAAATAGAGAGGTTAGAGATACTTTTTGATTCAGAAAGCTATTTTTGTATAAACCTTTCTATTACTGAATAAATCCACTCGATTAAATAAGTAATACATACTTAATTCGCTCGACGGAATCGATAGAGACTCGCGAGAATAGCTAATTTAAAGCTTAGCCCGGTTCCTCACCCGATTCGTTTATGGCTTGTGAGCCTAGCTCATATAAAGTTTAGCTTAACTCGTTAACTTGTACATATATCTTTGTATATATATATACAAATATATATTAGCTAGTTAGTTAATAGGAAATATAATGACATATGGTTAACTAAAATATTTAGTAGTTAGTATATTAGATAACTATATATATATATATAGCTATATCGAATAGTTAGTATACAAGTAAGTATTTGATATACTAAATAGTAAATACTAACTACAGTTAAGTGTTAACTAAATGCCTAATACTAATTTTTTTCTTTTAGTAGAGATAGCTAATACTATTAATTAGTCATAACATATTTAATTATATAACTATATGCTAACAATTAATGTGTTGGTGTCTATTAACATATTAATGTTAGTATTTTTTTTCTTCTAAGCAATATATTGATTTTTTTTAAGTGGGACTTTATGATTTTCATTAATAAATTATGATGAAACAACTTGCTAGTTCAATGTCTCAAATAAATCCATGATATTAATTATTCCAAACTTGATCCACTGATTGCTTACGATGTTAGTTAACTAACATATATAACCGGCCAATCAGTGGATTTTCAATTAAAAATCAAGAAGAAATACTTATCTTATACCTGTATAATATTTGTTAATTAGTTAGTAATAACGAAGAAGATAGACTTTATGTCGTAAAACAAAAAAAATAAAAAACTTCAGATCCACTGCCACGTCTACAAAGCACACTACGTACATCATACTGGCTATGAGAGATGCTAGAACTTCATCTAATGTTTTTATGAAGTATTTTTATACTGATATGACACTTTATTTTTTTATTTTTTTTAATAAAAACATGAGAGAGAAATCAAGTTTTATATATATATATATATATATATATATATATAATTAAAAAAGAAGGTGTCATGTTAGCATACAATGATCAATAAAGATACTAAAAAGAATTCTAGCATTTCTTACTGACCAATTAGTGAGCATCGCCACTTTTTGAAGTTACAAAGATTTCGAGTGCACATGTTCTGACCAACACCTAAATCTTTGTAATTTTTTTTTTTTTTTAAAAAAAAAAAAAAAAAACTAGGGGCATTTTGAGAATTTTGACCAAAAAAAAGTTAACAGAAATTTTTAACATAGCATTGAAATTAAAAATAATTTTAAAATAGATATCATAAATTAATGCTTTTTAAAATTTGAATATTTAATTATAAAATTGACGAAAGATAAGGATTATAATGGAAATTTTACCAAGATAAAAACAAAAATAAATAAATAGATTTTACAACTTGTGTTAATAATATACAATATTCAGTAATTAATGCTCTACCCACTCAGCGAGAAATTGCGCTGCAGCTACGGCCTTAGCCTTTACCGACCTTTTGGGCCATCAAAACAAAAACCACCAGTCAAAGTCAATATTAGATCACGTGGGACAAAACCAATGAGTTTCCAAGAAAATGCAAACTGATGCTTAAGCAGCTGCAAGCTACCCTGCATTATAAGAGATGTAAAGGATTCAGGCAATTCTGTATCAGAGAAAAGAAAAGAAAAGAGGCACACAAATAACATCAAACATGGAAGCAAAACACATGTTTGCTAATCTAGGATCCATAATGGCCAGCTTGATGTTTGTGTGGGCTATGTTTCAGCAGTACGTTCCTTATCAGCTCCAAAACAACATCGAGAAATACTGTCAAATATTGGTGAGGTTCATTTACCCTTACATCCAAATTAGGTTCGACGAGCTCACGGGAGAGTATGATATCTTTCGGAGCGAAGCTTACACTGCCATCCAAACCTACCTCAGCTCCAGCTCCTCTACGCAGGCAAAGAGGCTCAAGGCAGACATAGCTAAAAACAGCAAGTCTCTTGCTCTTCGCATGGATGACCATGAAGAGGTGGCTGATGAGTTTCAAGGAGTCAAACTGTGGTGGGCTTCTGGGAAAGATGTTTCTAATACACCATCATTTTGGAACCCGGAGGAGAGGAGGTACTACAGGCTCACTTTCCATAAGCGACACAGGGACCTCATTCTCGGGCCATACCTGGATCATGTCCTCAAAGAGGGTAAGGCCATCGAGGTGAGAACCCGGCAAAGAAAGCTCTACACCAACAGCGACTCCAAATGGAGCCATGTGGTGTTGAAGCACCCGGCTTCGTTCCAGACACTCGCAATGGATCCTGAGAAGAAGAAAGAAATTATGGAGGACCTCATCACGTTCAGCAAGGCGGAAGAGTTTTATGAAAGTGTTGGGAGGGCTTGGAAGAGAGGTTATCTCCTTTATGGCCCTCCAGGAACAGGCAAGTCTACCATGATTGCCGCCATGGCCAATCTTTTGGGCTATGACCTTTACGATCTTGAATTGACTTCGGTGAAGAATAACACTGAGCTGAGGAAGTTATTGATGGAAGTATCAAGCAAGTCTATTATTTTGATTGAGGACATTGACTGTTCACTTGATCTCACTGGTCAAAGGAAGAAGAAGAAAAAGGAGAAAGATGATGCAGAAAAAAAGAAGGATCCGACCCAAAAACCGGAAAAGGAAGAGAAGGATAGCGAAGAAAGCAAGGTTACTCTTTCTGGGCTGCTGAATTTTATTGATGGGCTTTGGTCAGCTTGTGGCGGGGAAAGACTGATTGTCTTCACCACTAATTATGTGGAGAAACTCGATCCAGCACTGATTCGAAGAGGGCGGATGGATAAGCACATAGAATTGTCGTATTGCAGGTTTGAAGCGTTCAAGGGACTAGCCAAGAGCTATCTTAAAACTGAATCTCACCCTTTGTTTGGCAGAATCAGTGAGTTGTTGGAAGAAACAAATATGTCTCCAGCTGATGTTGCGGAGCATTTGATGCCCAAGACAACTTCAGGGGATCCAACATTGTCCTTGGAGAGTCTGATCGAAGCTCTTGAAACGGCGAAAGAAGAAGCAAGGTTGAAAGCCGAGGACGAAGCCAAAAAGATTGAACAACCAGCCAAAGAAGAATCAAAAGACCAAGATAAAGTCGTTACCACTGAAGAATAATGGGAAGCTAGCCAACAATTCTAGCCAAAATGTGCGATAGAAAACCAGACGTCGGCTGCTATAATGAAAAGGCTAGAAAAGAAAAAAAATGGAGGAGCCCATTTTGACCCAAAGAAAATGGAGGAGCCCATGTTCATAGGCTTTACCAGTAGTGGACCAAAAAGGACCGATGCTCTCGATCTCCATTTCACCGGAGAAAATAATTCTATGTCTACTGTTTAGGTTTTATTTTGTTGCTTTTAATAATGTTTATCTTTCGTTATAAAATTTTTAAATAATATAATCAGATTTGTAAAATTTTATTTTACTTTTTTATTTTTATGTTGTACAGCTGTACTGGTTACTCTTGTGATTTTGTAGGTTCCTACTCTTCTATTTTATGTTTTTCTTTTTAAATCTTTACTTAGTTAAGTTACTCTCACCTTGCCTTAAAAGTAACAAGGGGATTGTTACATATACATTTTAGTGTTCATTCCTAAGTGTTCACCCTTTTATATATCAGTAAAAATCATAATTAGGTAAAAAAAAAAAAAAAAAGTACTTGTAATATTTAATGATGATCATTTTTATTGTCACATCAAAGAGTGCATTGGAGAATATGTATGAGCTTGTTTGGCAAATGGTTGTAATTGTAAAATATTTGTTTGAATAATAGTAAAAAGTGATTAATATGATATAAAGTATAAAAAAGTTTGGAATTGTTATAAAGAAAAGTGAAAAAGTTTTGTTTTGTAGTAGATTTTTTTTATTTAGATAATAATAAAAAATTATTGATGTGATATAAAAAGTGAAGAAAAAAATGTTTTTTATTTGACTTTTTTTTGGGAAAAGTGAAAAAAAAATAGAAAGGGAGTGAGAGTTGTTTGCCAAACAAGCTCTATATCATTTCTCGAAAAATAATAATTGTATGGTAATAGTTTAAGTTTTACAGGCATACCTAAACCCTAAATTAAAATAATTGAAATTATATAAAGCACCTCTTGTATTTTGTCTCATTTGATTTAACATTTCCAATTAGGGCTAAATAAACCAAGCCGAGTTGAGTTCGAACTTTTTTGAACTTGCCAGGCTATTTTTTAGTGTGTTCGAACTTAGGTCGAGAGCTCGTTACCATTTTCCTTTTTTTTTGAAACCCCAAACAGAGAACAATATTGCAATAGAGAGGAAAAAAAAAAAGCAAAAACAAAATCGTCGATAAAATGACAAAAAAAAAAATGAAGTGTTTTCCCAAAAAAACTATTAAATTAAAAACAAAAATATCAATAAGAAAGTATTGCCCTTGTAAAAGAAAAAAAGAAAAAAACGAAATAGGGTGTGAATCACTTATATAGATTGGTCATTGGAGACAAAATGGCTTTAGCCAGCTCCGACCTCTTTTTTCTTGATCTTTACTGAAAACCCATGGCCGAAAACCCATCTTCTTCTCTTCTTCTTCTTCTAAATTATGTGTCTCTCTCTCACGGATCAGCTCTCTCACTCTTGGATCCATTCTCTCTCACTCAATTTGGTGTGTGCGCGACAGGAGAACGGAGAGGGAGATAAGAAGAAGAAAGAAAGAAAAGGGAAAAATAAAAGAGAGAGAAAATGAAAGGGAGAGAGGCGTGAGGTTAAGGGGATAAAATATCTCTCCAAAACAATCCACAGCCACACACGTGGCTGTGAATAAGACCAAGCCTTGGTCTTATTTTATTATTAGTCTCAATCATTTTTAAATTGTAATTTTGACTCATCTTATTTTATATCACTACAACTTAATCCTTAAAATTAATTATTTGCCATACTAATGCTATTAAATTTACTACTTAAATCTAACTTTACTTATATGTATATATATACGAACGAGCCTATCGAGCTTAGTTAAATTTCTATAAGCTTTGTTTACGATCATACTCCGAGTCAAGCCAAGTTTTGGCATGTTCAACTCGTTTATTAAACGAGTTTAAAAAAATGTTTAAACTTTGTTTGCTTAATAAATGAACCGATCCCGAGTCGAGCAATGTCTAGCCGGGTTTGAGTATGCTCACGAGTAGTTTTGCTCGCTTCCAGCCCTAGTTCCAATTGAATAATAATAATAATAAAACATTTCATTTCAATTTATTTTGGCCATTTTTTTTTTTATTTCAATTTGTGGCACTTTTAGGCTTTTAATACCATACGAAATTATTTTGCCAAATATATACATTCTCCCGTGGACACTTCAACTACTTCAATTCAAGTTTTTAAGAAAAGTTAAGCCTTTGACCTTTTTAAAAGGGATTCGCCAAGTTAAAATAGTTAAAATTGTAATTAAATCATATTGATTTATGGGAATTTGGATAATAACATTACACCAATCTTAATCAAAATGCATCTTATGCGTCACCCTTCTTCTCATTAATATATATATATATATATTGATAGTAAATTCATTACAAATTAGAGTGATTGGTGCATAACAATAACTGTTGTGCACCACTCTAGAGCTTCATCTAATGTCTTTATAAAGTCTTTTTATGTTGACATGACACCTTATTTTTATTTATTTATTTTAATAAAAACATGTGAGAGAAATCAAGTTATATATATATATTGTATTTTTCAGTGTTTAGTGCAACAAAAAATGATAGTCAACAGAAATCATTTTTTGTTTGATCGTAAAAGTCTCTTTAATTTTTTGAAAATGATTTATGGTTTTAAAAACTGTAAATCGTTTTCTGGATTTAAACTCTTTATTATTATACGTATGTTTGTGGGAATCTGCTATTGCCGAGTATTGGAGTTTGTTGGTAGCCTGAATCTACTGTCGAAGGTCCCTGAATTTTGATACCTGATTGCCGGAATCCGGCGGCACTGGTAGGATTTCGGCGACCGCCGTCAGAATCTAGCAACTTAGATTCCCGCAAAACGGGCAGGAATCTTATCGGTGCCGAAATCTAGTAATTTGCGCCAGATGTCGCCAAATTTCGACAGATCGGATTCAGCCTGAAAATGGCCAGAATCTGGCCATTTGTGTCGGATTCTGGTGAAATTGGCCAGCATCTAGCCATTGTCGCCGGAATCCGGTGAAAGTGGCTAGAATCCTATTGGCTAGTGACGGAATATTGTCACTGTGGTTTTTCGCCGTTGGTGATTTTTTTGTACGAGCCAAACGTCGGAAAATATTTTCAAGAAAATTATTTCTTTAAAAAAATAATTTCATTAAAAAAATTTTACAACAAAAAACATTTTACGTCGAAAGAAATGGATCATTAACTTTTAATTGTTTAACAGAAAACTGAACCTTCTTGTTCTGCATGACACCAAAGGTACCTGCGCTTTTGTTCCCTTTCACAAAAGATAATGCTACACTTACACCCTGACATGGCAGCATTTGCATCACACATTTTATTTTATTTTTTTACAAGGGATGCACGAGCTTTAACCAAAAAAAAAAAAAAAAAGCGAAAAATGGAGAAAACGAGAGGGGATCGCCGGTTCTCAGGACGGCCGGAGAAGAGAGCGCCGGAATTGGGCTCGGGCGTGTGGGTGGGTTTCCGGAGAGAGAGGCGGGCTCGGGAAGGTCGGATCTGCTGGAGAGAGTGGGTGGTTTCCAACATGCGGGACTCTCAGTTTTCCGGCGTGTGGGCGGGTTTCTGGAGAGAGGGCGGGACACTCGGGTTCTGGCAGTGGTTTTCGGTGTCTCCCACGGCCGGTGTGCATGGTTTACGGCTGGTGTGCACCTGGTTTCTGGTCATCCTCTCCATTTTTATATTTTTTTTCCACTTTTTTCTTCGTCCAGTGCCTTTTCTTAAATTAAAAAAAAAAAAACTGTGATGCAAATGTTGCCACGTCAAGGTGTAAAAAGTAGGTGTAAGAATGTGGGTGTAAGTGTAGCAGCTCCCACAAATGGCACTCCTCCCCCTCCAGAAATAGATACAAAAACAAAGAAAAAACATCAGTGTCATATTGATTCTTCCACAAGTTAACATCTAGCTGGCAATTAATTATTTTCTAATTGACCGATCATTTGACAATTAATCACGCGATTATAATGCCTCCCTGATTTTTCATGGCAAGTCTAGCATGTAATTTAGGATATTTATCTTTTAATTTTTAATTTTTAATTTTTTTTTATTTCAGTCCTCCGTTAGAATTTTTTGTTAAATTCTATTAAAATTCTCAAAATATCCCTATGTTTATTTTATTAAAAAAAATTATAAATTTTTTTAAAGATCCAGGTATGAATATTTTTGCAAATTAGTTAAATTCTGACTAACACCTACATTTTAACAATTTTTTTTCTTTTTCTTTTCCTAAAACAAAAGAATGGGTATTTGAAGAATTTTGACATGATTTAACAGAAAATTTTAATGAGGGGTTGAAATTAAAAAAAATTGAAAGATGAAAATCTTAAATTGATACTTTTTAAAGTTTGAATACAATTTTTTCAAAATTGATAAAAGATCAAAAGTTATAAGTGTTTTTTTTTTTTGTCAATTTATTAGTAGGCTATATCCTATTGGACCATGTAAATAGAATGAATAAGTAAATAGATTTGACGACTTGTGTTGAGTTGAATATTAATAATGGTAGTCAGTGATACTCGATCTGCTCATGCTCGCCTCATATGCGCATGATATTTTCCAATAAAGTGCTCATATGAGCATGATTTTTAGTATGATAAATTAATTACAAATTTAAGGTATTGGCAGTTCATTCTAAATAAAAAAATTAATAAAAATTATTCGCAGAATCGGAATCTTTCTTTGAGGGAAGAATAATTAAGGAAAAAGTGAATCGAGGATTCTTGACCTAACTTATAAATAAAGAATAGGTGTAATATTGTTTGGCATAAGTTAAAAGATACGTCTCTTTTTTCAGAATTCTTTCAAAAGTTTATGTTTCTTTCTGAGGTTTTCTATGTTGTTTGTCTTCTTTCGCTTAAGCAAATAAGTCCTAAGGTATGTCTAAATTTAATGTTTTAATGGTAAAATTATATTTACATACATGCATTGTTGCTGTTTATATTGTATCTCGTATCTTGTGGTGGGTGTGTGGCTGTGCCGTATTGAGTGTTGGCGAAAACACTGGGGGTTATACGAGCCAATGGCCAACGCATGAGTAGTCGTGATCAATGTGGGTGCTCTCGGTGGAGTATGAGTCAGTGCATCAAGGTACAAGGTGTGGGTGCCCCGCCGCTGCGTATGTAACCGATAGTCGGACCACCGCTCTCAGCACATCTGAGAAAAAAGTTCCATAACTTCTTTGCTGGCCGCATGGGTTGCTATTATGTGGCGCCATACTGAAGGACCCGCGGCCTTATGCAGGCCGCCTGTTCTGGCGGCGACTTGGACGTCGCATGCCGATGAGCGGCGGCCAGAATCTGCTTGTTCGCCGCGTGCGGTAAGATCACTGACGGCGGCGGCAGCTGCTGCATAATTTTGCAGGGGCGGCGGCTTGAAGATGAGAATTCGTGAGGGGTTTTGGGGCCACCTGGTAGGGTTTTTAATCCCAGGCCCGATCCAGAGAGAAAAAAACAAATGGTAAAAAATATAGGCTGACCCAAACGGGCCAACCCAGTGCAGTGGACCCATTTTGGTCCAATTAAGGAAGTGGGCTGACCCGAATGGACGAGCCCAGTACAGTGACCCAGTCCCAGTGTAATGTGTTATGTTGGTCCAAAATTTAAAAAATTATTATAAAACAAGGTATTATCGACCCGAATGGTCATCATAAGTTAATAATATGCCAGTGTGTCACTGTAATCTCTCTGTTGGTCTAAATTTTTGCCTCCATGTACTGATATATATTATTTTATGTGCTAGATTCAAGCAGTTCTGCATTGGAGGCCGGAGAAAAAAGAGGGAGACAAAAAGATCAAACATGACCCCAAAAGACATGTTCGTTAATCTAGGATCCATAATGGCCAGCTTGATGTTTGTGTGGGCTGTGTTTCAGCAGTACGTTCCTTATCAGCTCCAAAACAACATGGAGAAATACTGTCAAATATTGCTGAGGTTCGTTTACCGTTACAACCAAATTAGATTCGACGAGCTCACTGGAGACTATCATAGCTATCGGAGCGAAGCATACTCTGCCATCCAAAACTACCTCAGCTCCAAGTCCTCTACGCAGGCAAAGAGGCTCAAGGCAGACATAGCTAAAAACAGCCAATCTCTTGCTCTTCGCATGGATGACCATGAAGAGGTGGCTGATGAGTTTGAAGGAATCAAACTGTGGTGGGCTTCTGGGAAAGATGTTTCCAATACGCCGTCATTTTGGAACCCGGAGGAGAAGAGGTACTACAGGCTCACTTTCCATAGGCGACATAGGGACCTCATTCTCGGGCCATACCTGGATCATGTCCTCAAAGAGGGTAAGGCCATCGAGGTGAGAACCCGGCAAAGAAAGCTCTACACCAACAGCGAGCAATCGCAATGGAGCCATGTGGTGTTGAAGCACCCGGCTTCGTTCCAGACCCTCGCAATGGATCCTGAGAAGAAGAAAGAAATTATGGAGGACCTCATCACGTTCAGCAAGGCGGAAGAGTTTTATGAAAGAGTTGGGAGGGCTTGGAAGAGAGGTTATCTTCTTTATGGCCCTCCAGGAACAGGCAAGTCCACCATGATTGCTGCCATGGCAAATCTTTTGGGCTATGACCTTTATGATCTTGAATTGACTGCGGTGAAGAATAACACTGAGCTTAGGAAGCTATTGATGGAAGTATCAAGCAAGTCTATTATTTTGATTGAAGACATTGACTGTTCACTTGATCTCACTGGTCAAAGGAAGAAGAAGAAAAAGGAGAAAGGTGAAGCAGACGAAAAGAAGGATCCGAGACAAAAACCGGAAAAAGAAGAGAAGGATACCGAAGCAAGCCAGGTTACTCTTTCTGGGCTGCTGAATTTTATTGATGGGCTTTGGTCAGCTTGTGGCGGGGAAAGATTGATTGTCTTCACCACTAATTATGTCGAGGAACTCGATCCAGCACTGATTCGAAGAGGGCGGATGGATAAACACATAGAATTGTCGTACTGCAGATTTGAAGCGTTCAAGGTGCTGGCTAAGAACTATCTTCAAATTGAATCTCACCCTTTGTTTGGCAGAATCCGTGAGTTGTTGGAAGAAACAAATATGTCTCCAGCTGATGTTGCGGAGCATTTGATGCCCAAGACAACTTCAGGGGATCCAACAATCTGCTTGGAAAGTCTGATCCAAGCTCTTGAAACGGCGAAAGAAGAAGCAAGGTTGAAAGCCGAGGAAGAAGCCAAAAAGATTGAACAACCAGCCAAAGAAGAAGCAAAAGAGCAAGATAAACTCGTTACCGCTGAAGAATGATGGGTAGGCAACACTTATTTATATAGGCGAACGTGTTACAGAAAAAGCAGTCATCAGCTTTTGCATAAGTGCTTTTAACGATAATGTACATGTTTTAAATAAAGTGACTAGTGACAACAATATATATGATATAAACATTATTAGATCTATAAAATTTTGCTTTGATTTTTTATGTTTTGTTTTTAATCTTTATTAGTTTATGAAATGTCATCTTGCTTAAAAAACTAATGATTGTTTGGTAATAATAACTAACCCCTTTTTATTAAACAATTTGGATTCCATTAATCTTTTATTTTATTTTATTTTTTAAAAACAAATTAGTATGAGAAGTTGTTTATAATTCATTTCATTTCTTTTTTCTTTTTTTCTCTCACAACTCAAAATCAGCATATATTGTTAAATTGATGCAATCATTTTGTACTTCACGAAAAGTTTCTAAGTCAAGACAAGTTCTCAATGAAAATATGAAAATCTAGGCATAATGGCTCAGTTGACTGAACAATTTGAACAAATGCATCAAGTCCCAAAACTAAAACCCGATGTAATACTCAATAAATAATTTGGGTATTTGTATGCACGTTGTTAGAAAATAATACTGAAGTAGCGAAAGCGATAGACGTGATTAAGAATCAGTGTTCTCAAAACACAAAATTCAACAAACACGTTGAAGGCCTAGGGGAAAACGGAATTCTTAAATATTAATCAATAAACTGACTCCTCTATTATAAACATCTCATACTTATAATAAAACCTTGACCTAATGGTTACAAAAGGAAATAAAATCTGCTAAGGCTGGAAATAAACACAAATAAACATATTATGGAAATACTTGGCGCCAAAGAATATTTCCAAATTAATGGAAAATATTTGGTGTCTAAAGATTGCCATATTAGGAAAAATATAATAACTATAATATTACTTAACGACATCGTAAATATAAATATGGGATTCCTCTAAAGGAGGAATCAAAAAATTTGTCAATAATCTTTTCCTTCCCTAGTCTTTCCCTTGATGGCAGTTAACAACTCAGAAGATCTCCTACTTACGTTAATACGACAATCTTTATTATTCGGCAATCTTCTAATTATATTAGTCGGGATAATAGGGCCATCTCGATCTCGTAATATTCTAGCCGTCTGGGCCTCGAGATGTTCTTGCCGTCTCAGACTCAGAATACTCTCGTTATCTCAGTCTCGGAATACTCTCGGTATGCTCTTGTCGTCTCGGCCTCGGAACACTATATTCTTCTCGACCTCGGGATACTTTCGTCGCCTCGGTCTCGGAATACTTTAGTCGTCTCGACCTCAGGTCGTTGTCCTGCCTCAGCTTCCCATCCTGCATTGACTCGGCTAGTAGCCATTTTCTTTTGTACTTTCAGTGTCGGATAGTAACTTTCCTCATGTCCACTCGGTATTGCCGATATAGCATATCCCACTTAAAGTAGTTTACACATCGGAACCTAAGGCTCGGTACCGACCATAAAACCACTTCATCCCGGCTTTCTACTAATCTTTCGGAGTAACTCTTTGCTTGACGGTAAGATTGTTCTTGAATAATCCCGTTTGACAATAATTTCGATGTCAAGTCAAACCCTCTCAGTAATAAAAGCCTATTGGGAACAAGATAAAAATCTTGTCCACATCAAATACACTTAGAAGTCTTAGCATTGCCCAAAACATTTGTGTGAAGTCAAAATAGTCAAAACAAGCCTTAGAAGTAGAAGGAAAACTTAGTTCAATGTGGTCGTCTGCAATGGCCGTTTGAACGAGGTGCTGTCGAGCAGGTGTATACCTAAACCGTAAATTAAAATTAATTGAAGTTACATAAAGCATTGGCCTCTTGTATTTTGTTATGTTTAAATCGTTTTGATTTAAAATTCTTGTTTTCAATTTTTATGGTTTTAAAATGCAAGTTTTAGGTCAGTTCCAACTTCCAATTAAAGGGACAAACTTTTTTCTTTTCAATTACTCTCCCTCTTTCTCTCTCCCCGCGGAATAAAGCAAAGCACGAGCGGCTTTTAATTTAATTCCTCTTAAATAATGTAAATAATAAATACAGCTTGGAAAGTTTGGAATATTGACAACTTTATAGTCGGCATGCTTCCGTTTACTTCTATATGTAGGGGCCGTTTGGTAAACAACTCTCTCCTTATTTTGATTTTTTTTTTTTAAAAAAAAAAATTTAAAATTTATGTGATTTTTAAAATTATTATTATTTATGATAAAGAATTCATTTTTTTTTTAACCTTTTAAAATTAATATAACTTATAAAATTATTATTAAATAATAAAATTATAAAAATTACATCAATTTTGAGATGAGTAAGGACGACAAAGTTTTCCTTGAATAATTACAGTAGGGGAACGTGGGCTGCAGCCTGCAGCCTGCAGCCTTTACCGACCTTGGGTTATCAAAAAGTTCAAAACAAAACTACCAGTCAAAGTCAATATTAGATCACAAGGAACAGAGCAATGAGTTTGAAAGAAACGCCAGCTACCCTTCATTATAAAGACAGAGATGTAAAGGATTCAAAGCAATTGTGCATTTAAAGGAGAAAAAAGAGGGAGAAAAAAAGATCAAACATGGAAGTAAAAGACATGTTTGCTCATCTGGGATCCATAATAGCCAGTTTGATGTTTGTGTGGGCAATGTTTCAGCAGTATTTTCCTTATCAGCTCCGGAGAAGCGTCGAGAAATACTCTCAAAGAGTGCTCAGGTTCGTTTATCCTTACATCCAAATTAGGTTCAACGAGCTCTCCGGAGAGCGTTTCTTATTTCGGAGCGAAGCATACTCTGCCATCCAAAACTACCTCAGCTCCAGGTCCTCTACGCAGGCTAAGAGGCTCAAGGCCGACATAGCTAAAAACGGCCAGACTCTTGCCCTTAGCATGGACGACCATGAAGAGGTGGATGATGAGTTTGAGGGAGTCAAACTCTGGTGGGCTTCTGGCAAAGATATTTCCAAATCACCGTCGTATTATAATCCGGAGGAGAAGAGATACTACAGGCTCACTTTCCATAAACGACATAGGGATTTCATTCTCCAGTCATACCTGACTCATGTCCTCAAAGAGGGTAGGGCCATGGAGGTTAGAAACCGCCAAAGAAAGCTCTACACCAACAGCGCGTCAAATTGGAGCCATGTCGTGTTGAAACACCCGGCTTCTTTCCAGACACTCGCAATGGATCCTGAGAAGAAGAAAGAAATTATAGCCGACCTCATCGCATTCAGCAAGGCGGAAGAGTTTTACGAAAGAGTCGGGAGGGCTTGGAAGCGAGGTTATCTCCTTTATGGCCCCCCAGGAACAGGCAAGTCCACCATGATTGCTGCCATGGCCAATCTTTTGGGCTATGACCTCTATGATCTTGAATTGACATCGGTGAAGAATAACACTGATCTGAGGAAGCTGTTGATGGAAGTACGAAGCAAGTCTATTATTGTGATTGAGGACATTGACTGTTCGCTTGATCTCACTGGTCAAAGGAAGAGGAAGAAAAGCGAGAAAGATGAAGCAGAAGATCAACAGAAGGATCCGAAACAAAAATTGGAAAAAGAAGAGAAGAATACCGAAGCGAGCCAGGTTACTCTTTCTGGGCTGCTGAATTTTATTGACGGGCTTTGGTCAGCTTGTGGGGGGGAAAGACTGATTGTCTTCACCACTAATTATGTGGAGAAACTCGATCCAGCACTGATTCGAAGCGGACGGATGGATAAGCACATAGAATTGTCGTACTGCAGGTTTGAAGCGTTCAAGGTGCTGGCTAAGAACTACCTTCAAATTGAATCTCACCCTTTGTTTGGCAGAATCCGTGAGTTGTTGGAAGAAACAGATATGTCTCCAGCTGATGTTGCAGAGCATTTGATGCCCAAGACAGCTTCAGGGGATCCAACATTCTCGTTGGAGAGTCTGATCCAAGCTCTTGAAAAGGCGAAAGAAGAAGCAAGGTTGAAAGCCGAGGAAGAAGCAAAAAAGATTGAACAACCAGCCAAAGAAGAAGCAAAAGAGGAAGATAAAGTCGTCGCCGCTGAAGAATGATGGGGCTCGGGGCCAAACAATTCTAGGCCAACGTGCATGTGACAGAAAAAGCAGTCATCAGCCGATAAAAAAAGACGAAATGGAGGAGCCCATATATGTTATACCCAAAGAGCTCACAGGGATTTGGTAAAGATTCGAAGCTTTACAAAAGTAGTGGAGAACCAAAAAATAAAAGGACGGAAGTCATGGAATATGACCCCTCTCCGTTTCACTGGAGAAAATGATTGTAAATTTGTAGCCTTCCGATTTTATTTTGTTTTCATAAGGGCATTTAAATAATTAATGGTAAACATATTTTAAATAATGCGATAACATCTTTAAAATATTGTTTTGCTTTTAATTTTTTTGTTGTACTTTCTGGGCTTATGATTTTGTAGGTTCCAACTCTTTATTATTATTATTTTTAATCTTTATCTTTATCTTTATATACTTGGTTAATCTCATCTCGCTCGCTTAAAAAAAACCAATAATTGTATGGTAATAATTGAAGTTTTATAGGTATACCTAAACCCTAAATTGAAATAATTGAAATTATAACAATCACCTCTTTGTATTTTATCTCATTTTGATTTAAAATTCTAGTTTTCAATTTTAAAATTATGATTTTAAAATCCAAGTTTTAGGTCAGTTCCAACTGAAGAAACGGAAAATCACTTTCTCTTTCTCTCTGCGCGCGCCCTGTGAAGGTTGATGTGGGCCATGGAAATGGCTATCGGATCTCTGTAGCCATAAGAGAAAGAGAGAAGAGTTGGAAGGGTATAATTAAAGAGAAAAAAAGAAATCGTCTAAAAATAAGTGAAATTTAAAATTAAATTACAGAAAATAGATGACTGAGGAGTTCGTTTTGAAAAAGTGTGATTTGAAAACGTAGGTAAGGGTGTTCACGATTTTAAATACCAAATTACGATATTATCAAATGCTTGAATATGTTTTCAAATTACACGTTTTAAAATTGTATGTTTTGAAATCACAAATTCAATTGGATCCTTAGAGTGTGTTTAGCATTGTAATTTTGCGAATCAAAAGTGAAATTTTAGACTTTGAAGTGTGTTTTTAAAAAATTGAGATTTGAAAAACATACAAATTATAAGCAATGAGGTGCTTTTTAAAAAAACACGATTTTAAAATTCAAACTGTAAATTTAATAAATGTTGCATTAACACTTAATTGTGTTTTAAAAAAAATACGTTTTCATATCGGACGTATTGTAATTCTCAAACTCAAAATTATTTTATTGGTGGTGTACCCAGCCCTGATGGGCCTCCAATGCCAGCCTACTTTTACTGAGCCCAATAACTTGTTGGAGAGAAATGGGTCACCAGAGTAGACCAAAAACCAGTGAAGCTTGAAGCATTGGCTATGTGGCACTTATCTCTCAATATGCCCGATGGGCCTATAAATTATCAATCTGAATCTGAAGATTAATTACTCTGATGGGTTTATTTCTACCTCTTTTTTTTTTTTTCTTTCTTTACATATATAATTGATTGCTTAAAAGGATTACAAAGGGGGGTGTAGTTCTACCATATGAGAATTAATAAGGGATAATTGCACCATTAGTCATTGGGTTAGCCTAAATTATAAATTACTCTATGTGATACAAAAAGTTCATGGAAGGTTTTTGTAATAAATTATAATTACGAATCACTCCCTGAATACGCTTTCCGTCCACCAAATTAACAGATTCTGTTAATAAATCTTAAAAATTATTTATTTATATTTTTAATATATTTCCATTTTTTTTTTATTGTAATGGCACGTGTCAATTTCTTATTGGGTATGTCGTAGTAAATTAACAGAATCTGTTAACTTGGTAGACGAAAAATAGGTTTAGTGAGTGATCATTCGTAATTATAGTTTACCACAAGAAATATCCTCCATAAACTTTTTGTACCACATAAAGTAATTTTGTAATTTAAGCCAACCCTAAAGATGAATAGTACAATTATCTCAATTAATAAAAGATCTTCATGCTTCTATTCTCATGGCCGCCGGGATAAATCATTCTTAGAGTTGGGCCTTAACAGTTTTGGTCCAGAAGAGTAGAACAAGGTCTAGTGTACGTGAAAGCGAGCCGCGAGGAAGGCGTCCAAGGAAACAAACACAACTACACAAGGCGGCTTAATTAGCTTGGTCGTGAATTTGATAGTTTCAAAGTTCAGTTCTACAAAGACCAACAAGGTCAATTTCCACTTCATAGTTTCTTGAAGGTCTGAAGACAATTAACAGCATTATTGGTCTTTTGTTTTGGATATTTGGAACCTTCCCAGAACTATATATATATATATATATATATTTCCACCTAATTTGTACCAAAAATTAAAGATCCCTGTAATTACTATCTAGGGCTAGGGGACCAGGGGGTACGTTACTAATTTTTAACTAACGTACGCTACCTTCAATTCAGAGTTCTTTCCTGCCTTGATATATCCTTGAAATTTCAAGTAGGTTTCCGCATATAGATGCATGGCAAGTCCGTAATAATTTAAATTGGGTTCAACTTGACAAATTATTTACCTTAACTTTTCATTTCTAAAATTAGAGTGACAGGGTTTTAAATTGGCAAACTTGGCTTTAAATTGATGTATCTTGAATCCTGCTGTCTGAGTAAAAGGGGTTGATATATATATATATATATATATATATATATATATGTGTGTGTGTGTCAAGTAATTAAGTGTATTAATGGCGGTCCTGATCATAGACTAAAGATTTTTTTAATTTTTTTTTTTAATTTTTTTTAAAAAAGAAATTAAATAAACTATCAATTAATTAACTCGATCCCCACAACAGTTGCCTTCCTTTCCCCTTAATTTATTTGTTTTTTTTTTTTTTTTTTTTGTCGTAACTCGATTTAGTAACATCCTTAATTTCCTTTCACACCATCAATTAATTCCAGAATATATATTGTCCGAACTAGTCAAAATTCTAGTCCAAAACGTGCGTGGATTATTATGGCTTCCTGGTCAAATATTATAGACCTGTTCGGAAGTAGCCTCGCAATTTTCATTCAGCTAAATTATTGGTTAAAGACGGGGCCTTGTTCTTTTTTCTTTTTATGACCAAGAAAAAAATTGTAATTACATGGAATAAAATTATTATTTTTTTTAAAAAAAATAATAATTAAAAAGAAAGAAAGAGGTATCTTATAATAAGATGTATTTCACATTCTAAGAAGCTAACAAACTGGTTTTATAAGGAAGACTAAACTAATTAACATTTGACCAACCTATGCTAGCAGTAAAAGAATCTCTCTCTCTCTCTCTCTCTCTCTCTCTCTTTCTAACATACAAATATTATTTTCTGTTAACAAATAAAATGTACAAATTTGTGAACAAATGCAAATCAAGCTGTAGTTTTTTTATTTTTTTTTATTTTTTTTTTATTATTAAAAATAAGGTACCATATTGGCATAACTCCATAAAAACACTAGAAAAAGCTATACCATTTTTCAAATATATAGCCTATGTAATTGTCACAAAAAACAGCCTTTCTCCAACTTTTGCCTTTGCCGGATCTCAGTATAAATGGAGGTGTCGCCGGCCTGGTTGAAAAGTTGTGGATACGTACATCCTTAAAGGTAAAATATCACGAAAAATAAAAATATAAACTAACGCAAATGATAAATTATCCCAAGAAAATAACATAATATATAAGTGTTTGAGTATTAAGTTTCGTGTAGGAAAGGAGACGTTCAACCTTGTTGAAAAGATAAATGGTGGTCAATTGACTGCTTACATTCAATTCTTTAGACAGCCAAGAGAATCAAGTTCCGCCAAAGAATGAGTAACTTCATGGTAGTGGATGGGAAACTTCGTTATTGCATATTGAAAGAAGTTAACGACCTTTTGGGGTCTATAAATTACATAGGGAAGAAGGTATGGAAGACATGGAGAGGGGCAAGAAAGCCAGGAAGATAAAAGGGGTTGGGGGTTTCTTGTCGCAGGAGATATGGCGCTAGCTGTGGGATCGATGTATGGAAACTCCCAGCAAGCTAGAGCCGTCCTCCTGTGACAAGATAGCCCTCAACCTCTTTACGTAATCGTCTCAGACTCTCATGCATGTGTATATATGTTTGTGTTCTCTTAATTTTATTTTACAAAGGGATCGAAGAAGGTATATGGCAGACATGGAGAGGGGCAAGAAAGACAAATTAAACAGGTTGGGGGTTTCTTGTCGCAGGAGAGATGGCGCTTGCTATGGGACGTATGGCAAACTCCCGGCAAGTGCCGTTCTCCTGTGACAAGATACCCCGCAACCTCTTTACGTACGCAATCGACCTGCGCGCATATGTTTGTGTTTTTTCTCTCTTTTATTTTCTTTCTTTTTTTCCCACTCTATTAATTTGGCTGGGAATTGTGTTGCTGCATATATATATAGGTATGTACTTCAATGGATTACCATCCACGACTCCATGATGAAGGCGTGTCTTGCTCGATCAGTTGCTCCATGGATTCATACATGATGACGCAGTCTGTGTCGGATGGAGGGGCGCCAAGGAGGCCGTGCCTTCCTGGGTTCTGGGGTACGTATCCAGTACTTATACTGTTTAGATTGATAAATAATATATAAGACATGTTATTTAGCATGACTCATGTTATAATTAAAAGTGAAAATTAATTCTTTATTTTTTTCTTTATAAGTCCTTATAAGTTTAATGTTCGATTTTCACGGTCATGTGACCTTAGTTGTATGGCCTTGTATAACAATATACTGTAGAACATGTCTTCATATATGTTACACCGTTTGTGAAAAATTCTATGACTTTGATTTTTTTGGCTATAAAGGAGAGTCCAATGTTTAAGAGACAATGGAATATATATGACCCTTCCGAATTTTCTTTTAACTTATTTATGTTTTGATTTCTTTCCTAATTCCTATGTTTAATTAGACAGCTTAATTTGTTCTGAACCCCATTAATATTATCAGTGGCCACGCCTTAAAAAATTACATGGTAAATTACACTTTGCTACTATTAAAGCTAGAGTCCATGTTATATTTTTAGTTATTATAAATTTATAGACCATTTTGGTCATTGAAAACTTTTCTTTTATTATTGTTCTCTCTCTCTCTCTCGTCTTACTCTTCTCCTCCTCTCTCCCTTCTTTCTCTAGTCTTTTGGCAGATTGAAGGAAGTGGTGACCCACGACTTTAATTCGCCAATTAGGGGTGATTTCTTGGCCGGAGTTGAAGCAAAGAAAATCACTGGCAGGTGGCAATTTGTCTTCTTTGGGTGGAGCTATTTGCTTCCGGGTCCTTCTCAGAAAGCCGAAATCCGAGACCTCCAGACGGTTCCGTAGTGGGTTTTCGAAGCTACTTTGGTTGCTCTTGTCGTTTGGGATCTTCATCGTAGCTTATGAGAGGCTTGGGCATATTGGGTCTCTGGGGTACGGTTGATCAGTTTGGGTTTTCAAGAAGCTTGGATTTTGGGCATTTGAGACAACCCAAGTGGAGGACTTTCGAGTTCGAGAAGCTCTATACATCTCAATTGTTTTATTTTTTACTTTTTTTAAAAAAATTTGGTTATTAAATGACACATCATTTCAAAACCACTCTTTAAAGTGGTTTTCAAAGATAAAAATTTAGGAAGTAGTGTCTCTGAGCGTGGTGTGCTAGTGAGTGAGAAAGAGAAGTGGAAAAAATAAAATTAAAAAATAAAATTTAAATAAAAGTATATAGTGAAATAAATGATTTTAAAATTTGTATTGAAATATTAGTAATTAAAATAATAATAAAAAATTGTATATTTTGTGTCCTTAAAATAGTCACCACTAATGGAGATACTCCAAATACCTTCAAACTTTTTTGTTTTGTTTTGTTTTTTTATTAATACCTTCAAACTTTAATTCACAGGTAGTGATTGGGGGACCCCTGACCGGCCCCCTTCCCCTCATTTTCAATAAACAAAACAATTTTATTCAAAAAAAAATATATAACAATAAAAAAAAATCATTTTTTGAATAAAATTGTTTGGGAGAAGGCGGCGGTCCCCCATCACTACCCTTAATTCACTACAACTCCCTCATATAAGCTACCATTTTGTTGTGAGTGGGTCCTTAGGTTTGTTTGAGCCGTCAACTTTGAATGGAACCTGTCAACACGTGCAAGTCATGTGACAGTGAGCTATGTGAAAAGACATAAATGTCTTCAAGACTAGGGTAAAAGGCTTAAAACACATTGTTTTATTTTAAAATTAAAAAAAAAATAGCAAAAAGTCCCTTGATAATAAACAATCCATTTGAAATCCTAAATCTCATTTTGGTCAACGAAATTTTACCCACTGTTGAGCTCACCACTGTTAAAGATAATATGTTGGTAGTCCCACATTGCTAAGATATAAGGCTCATTCCTACTCTCCTTTCTATAGATAAGAGAGTACTATTTGTATTCAATCATTCAATAAAAGCATAATGTAGTCTTTTGGGCTTTATTCTATGGATATAAGTCATAAACCGAACTACGTAAAATCCTTATCTCTATTTTTTATTATTCCCTTTTTTTTTTTTTTTTTAGCTTTATATTTTCTTTCACGCCGGTTTTGGTTGATTAGTATCGACAAAGGCACCACTCACCGACCTCTAATACCCATATGCATGCACAGACGAAGACTCCAACTCACTAAGTCACTGTTTCCTCACATCACGACCCACAACAGAAGTCCTATCGATACCTCACTATTTTGTCGCATTGAGACACACAACACAAGTTCCATCCATACCCACTTGACTACCATCGGTTGAACCATTTACACTCACAGACGTCGACTTCATTTAGTAAGATTGGGAGAAGCTCTAGAATGTGCTATGTATTAATTGTGGCCTTCCAACACGACTGAGATATGCAAATACGGATGATACCTTTGGTAGAAAATTTTATAGTTGCGATAATTATAAAGGGGGATGATGAAAAGAGTCAAAGAAAACAATAAAAATAAATAAATAAATGCTTAGATTGCTAACCTTGAAGCAAGTCTGGCGAATGAAAATCTGCGATTTGTATCACTTATGGAGAATGACAATCGCAAAAACAGTCAAATGAGAGATCGATATAGGAGAGCCTTAAAGGTTAAAACTGTCATGGTTGTTTTTTTTTTATTTTTGGCAATTTGCATGATGATGATGTATAATTTCCTTTCTTACAATAAATGATATCCAATATTGTTAGATTAGGACATATATTAAGGTCATGCAAATTATGTACAACAAATTTCAAATTGTGATTATAAAGCTCATTGTTTTCCTTCTTGTTTGTTTGTTTGATTTGTTGTTTGTAAGTTATATTAGATAAATTGAGTTTCATTCTGTATACAGCTCGTGCAAATCATACATTAATTACCTCCTTAGGTTTGGAAAATAGGTTGTTTGTCGTTAGAGTGGAAGCATTCAATACCAAACAACCACTGCTATAACTTGGCAACCACAATTGAACATTTCAACAACAACAATCAATCATATCAATACCAAAATACCTCTTATGTATGTGAATTTAAGTAACCATGTTGAAGTTGCATTTATTTGAATAAACAATCAATCAATACCAAACTACCACTTTCGAGTGGCATCCACATTTATTTCTCATCACAAAAAAAAAAAATAAAGTACCAAAAAATAAATTAGCATGATGGTTTAACATCAAATGGATTCCATATTAGTACGTAACAGTAGCATTAGATACAGAAAAGGTTAAAAAATGTATGTTTAATGACAACTTGTCTACAACCATTAAAAGTGAAAACAGGTATGTTTTTACAGCAATAGAAAATATATGGCAGACTATTGGTAAGGAAAAAGTGAGTGTACATGATGGAGACGTCTCCTTTTCTTTTAGGGTTAAATACTTTACACACATTTTGTGGTTTAAAAACTTTATTTTTTGTTCCATCAGTTTTTTATTTTTTTCATACGTAGTACCTGTGCTATGCGAAAAGACGGAAATAGTACCTCTATCAATATTTCCTTCCAAAACTAACAAATTTTCACGTCAATGACACATGGCACCATTGAAATTGCGACATGTGGCTACACAATTTTTTTAAAAAAATTTTAAGGCTTTTTTTAAAATAAAAAATAAAATTAAGGGCCCTTTGGGCCGGGTGGCCGGCCACTCCCATTTTGGCTAAGGGGTGGCTTAGCTACCCCCAAAGCCAGTTTCGGAGGTGGCCGAATAAAAGTTTTATTCTAATTTCAAAAAATCGAACACCAAAACATATCATAATAATATATTTTCTACAGTTGAGTGTAGAAGGTTTGAAGAAAACAACAACAACATAATTGCCTTTTGTCCTGAACATTTGGAGCTTTCTGAGATGGATGTTCCACGTGATTTTTGATATTCTGATCCACCCGGCCATTTACCAGCTTGGTTTTGCTCTAATGAACTTGCGTCAGTCTCCACAGTTCTTTCCTGCATCAATCCTTGAAATTTCTCATAAGTTTCCGGATGCTATACTTAATTTAGGTCATAAATATTGGTTGGCGTCGATTGGCAAACCTTGGTTCATTGATGTATCCTAGCTTACAATATTATGGAGTTTGTTCATTTTTATTTTTTTATTTTTTTAAAGCAATACATGGGAAAGGGAAGTTTACACAGAGGAAGAGATCTTTGCCACTATTGTTAGGAATATAATAGTGGAAAATATTAGAGGGTCTGGATTAATTACTTACTAAGTAGAGAATGCTTTAAGAAAGGATCTGAAGGCTGATTGATTGATCGATTGCTAAACTGATAACAAGAGAATCTCCCTCCAGAATAAGATAAGAGGGTCTTAGTCTTGCTCTTAATTTGGATGAAAAGGGGTCAATATGTCCCAAATTAAGCATGATTGATTGAATTTGTCCTCTAATTTTTTTGTTCTACATCGGAGGGTCGTTTTCGACTTAAGTTTGGGCTGTTTGTGTGTTAAGCTCTCATGGTGCTTGATTAATTTCTTGTGTTTTTTCTTCTACATGTTATTTGAGTTATTAATTTAATTCACACATAAGCGGTAGGTTAGACCAACACTACGTTGTTGCCCAAAGAGTTTGAATTGTTGCCTTGGCCGAATCTAGAGCTAACAATTTTTTATACGACCTACAAATTTAATACGAAATTAGAGAGTTGGGGTTGAGGAGATTAACCCGTTTAATTAAATGTATTGGGTTATGTTTGACTGAAATATAGTTTTATACTCATATCTCGATACAATTCAAATCTAACACATGAACACGAATTGCGCGCCCCTAGTATATCTGAATGTTAAGTCTAGGGTAAGTAGATTTCACCTGGTTGAACAGTAGTGGTGCACCCCCAAAGCAAAATATCCTGTAATAATAAAATAACAAAAATGATAGATTATCAAAAAATAAAAACATAAATAATTAATAGGTATCTTAGTCAAGTTTCATGTGTGAAAGGAACGTTCAAACTTGTTGAAAATTAATTTGGTCACCCCTCCTCCTACTCAATTCTTTGGACGTACAGCCAAGATCAAAAGCAAGGTTTCCGCGGATCGCATGAGCAACTTCATTGTATTGGATGGGTAACTTCGTTGTATGTTCAAAGAAGCTAACGTTTTAGAGAGAGAGAGAGAGAGAGAGAGCCAGCTTGGTCTATAAATTCAAGGGAAGGGAAGGGAAGGCATGGCAGTACTATGGCAGACAGGAGAGGGGCAAAAAACCAAGAAAGATAAAAGGGGTTGGAGGGACTACTGTTGCAGGGGAGATGGCGCTTGCTGTGGTTCATATAATATTTGCCAATTACTCACAGCAAGTGCCATCTTCCTGCGGCAGTATACCCTATAGCCTCTTTTGGCACGTAATAGTACTGCCTTTGCATATGTCTTCCGTGTGTTTTTGTGTTTTGGTTTTTTTCTCTTTCCTTCTTTTTGTTCTTCTAATTTTGGCTAAGAATTTGGTTCCTGCCTTTTTTTCTACGTCCTACCTTTTTTTTTTCTTAATTTTTAAGAATGTTACTTTGACCAAAACAAAGAGGGAATTATACTATACGTACCACGTATCTGACATCCCATTCGATCTAGAAGGCTAGGAGAGATTTTATTTTTATGCATTAAGTTTGTGCTGATATTTTAATGCGAGTGATGGATTTAAATTATTAGCTCTAAATTAAAGAAGGCATACGTGTATATATATGTTGAGAATTAGTCCATGTATAAATATAAAGCTGATTTCTGCCTCTTCTGTGCAATAGAGGATCAAAAGCATTATTAATTTCCTTCTTGCCCAAGCTTGTTATTGTGCAGGCTAGGCTTAAAGCAGGCAAGCTATTATTGATTAAAGGAACCTGGCCCTCCTGCAATTGCAAAGAACCACGTTTTCCATGAAGCCGTACAGATCGAGTCCCATCACACTATATATGTCAAAAGGCTTTTATCAAGTTCATTTTTTGTTCTCTACAAAGGGGAGCTAGCTGGCCTTGTCGATCTCTCACTGGATCTCTAATCTCTATGCTAATTCCTCATCAATTCTTGCTCAAGCAATATGTGTTAACTGTCTCTAAAGGCATCAATGTGTTGTCTTTCAACAGGAAAAGGCAAAAAAGCTTTCGCACGATTGGCTACTATTTTGGCTAGCTATACGTACGTACCCTCTTATACATGAATTGCAACAGGAAATTATAGATCTGTACGTTGTTCCTATGATCGATCAGTGCAAATGCATGTCTAGTTCAATCCAGTTTATTATCAAAAGTTTCAATAACTCTAACCCAACTTCTTTAAGATTGAAGGCATGAAGAATTGATCATTTTTTCGATCTTTTAATTTCTTTTCCATTGAGTTTTCTACGTTTTGATATAATTTGGTAAATAATCCACGTTATGATTATCGAAGTATATTGAGAGCCATGGATATTTTTCTGTAATCTTATCAAACCAAAACTCTTGACCGCAATATATATAGTTAAAACCCTCTCACTCTCTCAATTTCCTTTTTTGACAAGAAAAATTTCACTGTTAATATGTGTTTAAAAGAAGTCAGCTGGAAAAAAATTGGATAAGTAAGAATTTACTAAAAAAGCACAACAAGAGAAAATATATATATATCCACACACAACCCTCAAAAACAAGATTGCCTAAAAGCTTGAGGGGCCTCACACTAACAAGTGCCTACAAATAAGCAGAAGGGCAAGCAAAGCTAAAAGATTACATTAGAAAAACTTCAAGACCCAGCTAGCTAGAAAGTGATTACAAAAAGAATCAACGACACCTTTAAAAGATCAAGTTGACTTTGGATCTAATCCAAAATATATATATATGTATATCTCTAAAAGAATGTAGCCAGAATCTATGTTTTTCTTTTGGAACGTACAATATATATAACATTTCTATTACGCCAAAGAGACTTTACGTAACAG
This sequence comes from Alnus glutinosa, assembly GCF_958979055.1. Lineage (NCBI taxonomy): Eukaryota > Viridiplantae > Streptophyta > Magnoliopsida > Fagales > Betulaceae > Alnus > Alnus glutinosa. The sequence goes on along the minus strand of NC_084887.1, from coordinate 35,242,130 downwards.
CTACCATAATTTTCACCACAATGGAAAGAAAAGATTTGCCTCTAAATTGGGAAGCCATCTATTGAATAATCCCCTCCAAGCCAGCTCCTACAAACCTAAGGTATATTACATCTAAACCAAAGATAAAACAAATATTTTCTAAGAAAGCTAGTGCAGCAAACAAAGAGATTGTCGATTTTCTCGTCACCCAACCCAGAAAAAACACGTTTCATCTCCCGAAGTAATATAAGCCAACAGCAACTAATCTATTTTGGGTATACAATCTTCTATCTTGTGTCAAAATACATCAGGGTCATGGTCTCACAAGCTCTCCTAAGCCTGCTTAGCTGACAAAGCACAATTAGGAACTTTCAACCAAGACATCTTGTCCCGAATAACGCCGGTAAGGTCCAAAATCTTCTTGTAAGACCAAGAGCAATCCTCATGAATCTTCATATCTCTGAAACACCTAGTTTTCAGAATATTAGACCCAACTTGATCAGATATATGGATTTGTCATTATTGGAACATAGCTACACATGGTTCAACATAGCTGCTTTATTCCACATCTCCATATTTTTAACACTTAACCCGCCTTCTTTCTTGGAAAGATAAACAGAATTGCAAGCCACTTTAGCTTCTAAACTATTAATTAAGCTCACCTCCCTTTCATAAGAAAGACCTAATATGAACTCCACTGGGATGATGACATGTTTAGGAAGTATAAAAAGAGAAGATCAGTACACTTTGATGGCAAAAGGAATTGAATTAATTAACTGAAACCTCTCTGCATAAGAGAGGGCACTGGTTGCCTAGCTCTTAATTAGCCTAGCTTGGAGGTAATCCGCTCAGCCAACACCATACAATTAGCCTCCTTTTTTTAACTCTTGAATCTCTAGTTTTTTTTTCCCAAAGGTGTAGTACAACCTTAGGGTGATGCCGCGCGACAATATTCAGAGTCTAAGTACCTCCAAATTCTATGAAAACCAAAGAGAAAGAGCGAAAGCTATTTTATGTACAGCATTTTCACAAATATGTCCATTTTGCCTAAAAAAAAACACATGGCCTCCATTTATTGTTGGATGCCACTGTGCGTTCATAAAGCATTTTTGGATGCCATTTTAGTGTGTTCATAATGCATATAAAATGCTATTTTGTTTTTTTGGATCATATATTTCATATGTGAAAATGACAAAAACATAAAAAGTGCATGGTTCAATTCTCATGCAATTGATCAGGTCCATGGTCTTTGTTCACAAGTGCAGCATTGAAAAGTCTGTATGAATTTCTTTTGGTTGCTTGCCAATGTGAAAAGATTGAAGTGACCTTAATTCATTTGTCTCCAACGGGGGACTACATGTAGTCTGATGTAGAGCATCGAGGAAACAACGCATGTCTGAACTGTGATAACTTTCTGAGGTCATTTCCTATCTAATTAACTGGAAATTAGGAACAAATTATTAATTGCCTTTTATTTATTTATTTTTTAAAAAAATAATTCCCTTAATATATATATATATTATGATTTGAAACAATCTGTGGTCCATGTTCTGCCTAATCAATGAGGTGTCATTGTAATTAGCCCGCTTCAAAGTTCTTTCCTGACTTAATCCTTGAAATTTCACGTAGGTTTCCGTATAATTATAGACCATAGTTCAAGGCTAGAGCCCAAGTAGGAAGATCTTTCAGGTCAATATAATAAGCATTAAGCACGACCAAATCTTTCAGGGTTCAACTCGATCTGTAGATTTAAATTTTCGGAATCATAACAAATATCAGTGGAGAAAATAGATAGAGGCTCTATTTTTTTTTTAAAAAAAATGTTTTAATGTGAGCTTTAAGTCTATGTTGTTTGTTAATTTTCTTGTGTTGAGAAGAGAAAATAAAAAATAAAAAGCAAAAATTTTAACAACGGAACAATATTTAATATTTCACTTTTCACTCACAAAAAAGTTGAAACTTATATCATCACATTAATAGTATTTTAATATGTATTTTTTTTTTTTTTTTTTTGGGTTCAGCATGACTTGAAGAAGTCATCGGTACGTAAGACGGTATCCTCCTCATGGAAGTGACAATTAATTTAAGGGCTTATTCCTTTACTGACTAGAAGGAAAAAAAAAAAAAAAGATAATTAAGGGGTTAATTAAGCCAGCCATGGACTGCACTTGGGTCTTTTTGGACTATTCAACATCCTTTGACCATGCTTTTTTGATCATGTGCTTGGAATTCCAGTTCTGGTTCTCATCACCGCTTTCACATGAGCTGGACCATTATAGGCCTCTATCAGGACAAGGTTTCATTTCACACGCAAATTTGCTTTTGTCTGAAATGAAGCAGACATTATAGTTTTTTTTTTTTTTTATAAGTAAGCAGACATTATAGTTATTAGTTGTATTTAGGGAATAAAGGGCTTGTTTAGCAAAGAAATGTACAAAACATAACAGAGTAGTGGGTTGTCAGTTTTGGAATTAGTAAAAAGTGATGATGTGATATAAAATAAAAAGAATTTGTATAAAAAAGTGAAAAAGTTTTGTATTGTAGTGAATTTTTTTATTTAAATAATAATAAAAAATTATTGATGTGATATAAAAAATAAAAAAAATATGAATGTTTTGATGTTGATTGATGGTAGAAAATATAAAAAAGTGATAAAAAAAAAAGAAAAAAAAAGGTACATAAACAGTAACAACATTATGCTGTTCTGTTCTGTAACTTATCAAAGAAGCCCAAAGATACACTTATCCGGTGGCGGATCTATATGGGGCCAGGGGGGCCCTGCCCCCAACCCCCAAAATTTTTCCCAAAAAAAAAAAAAAAAATTTAAAATAAAATAAAATTTTACCCATAATTTTATTTATTTTTTTTAGTCTTTCCCCCCAAATTTCTTTTCTTTCAATTTGCCCTACCATATTTATAAGGCTGGTCCGCCACTACACTTATCGATCTCTCACCCATATATATTACTTACATGTGTCTCAAATATAGTGCCCCAAGCGGCCGGGGGTTGGGGATTGACGTACAATATATATATATATATATATATATATGTTGTCACCAAAAACAGCTTAATTTTCTCCAACTTTTGCCTTTGCCGGATCTCAAATTAACGCAGTATAAATGGAGAAGTCGGCCTGGTTGAACAGTTATGGATACGTATATACATCCCTAAAGGCAAAATATCACGCAAAATAAAAATATAAACTAACACAAATGATAAAAATTATCCCAAGAAAATAACATAATATATAAGTGTTTGATTAATTATTACGTTTCGTGTAGGAAAGGAGACGTTCAACCTCGTTGAAATTAAAGATAAATAATGGTGGTGAATTGACTGCTAGCTTCCATTCAAATTCTTTAGACAGCCAAGAGAATCAAGTTCCGCGAAAGTATGAGTAACTTCATGGTAGTGGATAGGAAACTTCGTTAAGTTATTGCATGTTGAAAGAAGTTAACCACCTTTGGGGGGTCTATAAATTACATAGGGAAGAAGGTATGGAAGACATGGAGAGGGGCAAGAAAGCCAGGAAGATAAAAGGGCTTGGGGGTATCTTGTCGCAGGAGATATGGCGCTAGCTGTGGGATCGATGTTTGGAAACTCCCAGCAAGCTAGAGCCGTCCTCCTGTGACAAGATACCCCTCAACCTCTTTACGTAATCGTTTCAAACTCTCATGCATGTGTATATATGTTTGTGTTCTCTTAATTTTATTTTACAAAGGGATCGAAGAAGGTATATGGCAGACATGGAGAGGGGCAAGAAAGATAAAACAGGTTGGGGGTTTCTTGTCGCAGGAGAGATGGCACTTGCTGTGGAACGTATGGCAAACCCCCGTCAAGTGCCGTCCTCCTGTGACAAGATACCCCGCAACCTCTTTACGTACGCAATCGTCCTGCATATGTTTCTGTGTTTTCTCTATTTTATTTTCCTTCTTTTTTTCCCACTCTATTTGGCTGGGAATTGTGTTGCTGCATATATATATATAGGTATATATGTATTTCAAAGGATTACCATATGATGATGACGCAGTCTGTGTCAGATGGAGGGGCGCCAAAGAGGCCCTGCCTTCCTGGTTTCTGCGGTACGTACCTACTTATACTGTTTAGATTGATAAATAATATATAAGATATGTTATTTAACATGACTCATATTATAATTAAAAGTGAAAATCAATTCTTATTTTTTTTTTTTTATAATTCCTTGTAAATTTAAAAATTAATTTTCACTGTCACTTTATTTTAGTTATGTCATCATGTACAACAATATACTACATAACATGTACTCATGTTACTGAGCGTGGAAAGATCTTACGGACTTAGGGTTCGTTTGGGTTTGCGATTTCAAAAAGTGCGATTTAAAATAACGATTTTAAAATGTGCGATTTGAAAAAAGTGATTTTTAAAAACGCAGTTAAGCGTTTGGCAAAATCACAGTTTAGCCTTTAAAATCGCGAATTTACCTTTTAAAATTCTGCGTTTTCAAAAAAGCACCATCTTATCTGCGATGCTTTTTTAAAAAAGCAAATTTTCTGTGTTTTCAAATCGCAATTTTTAAAAACGCAGTTCCCAAACGATCTATGTTCTGCGATTTGGTTTAAAATCGCACTTATTGTCTACGAAATCGCAATCTTATTGTCTACGAAATCGCAATCCCAAACGCACCCTTACACCATTTGTGAAAAATTCGATAACTCTGATTATTTTGGCTATAAATGAGGGGTTGTGATTCATGCACAACCCTGAGTACAACTAGTGCACAATCTCCAAACACATTGAAGTGGGACTCACACATGGGTCCCATCTCATTGTAATTTGAGGTTGTGTATTTGTTGTGCTAAAGTTGTCTTTTTAGCATTTCCCATTAAAGAGAGTTCATTAATGTATAAGCTCTTATTTCCTAGGGAGAGAAAGTTATTTACCAGTTTGATGTTCGCCGGGAAGGGAGGCTTCTACGCCTCCCTTCCCCGGTGGTGGTGCCTCCTAGTCTTTTAGGCTATGGAGTTTTTTGTTCCTAGCTCCATGGTGTGTACCATTGGAGGGATAGTTTTTTCTCCCAGCCATTAGGGCTGTGGAGCTTTAGTTCTCCGAGTCTTTTCTGAGCTTTGGAGTTTGTGTTGGTTTTGATTGGTTTTTCTTCTTCTTCTTCTCGTTTTCTCTGACAGGAGGTTCATCTCGAGGCGTCCGGTGGGGAGTTTTGTTACTGGTCGTGTCGCCGGTGGAGCGTTTTTGGGCTTAATCTGTTTCGCTATTTTGATGCTAGATCTACGCTTATCCATCGGCTTTTGAGAGACACACGCCACTCAGATGGGTCCACCGGTGTTTTCTGGTTCTGCCGTCGTTTGCTTCGGCCGTAGGGGTCATTGGTGACCAGTGCGTGATCGTCACGCGCCAGGGAAGTCTTCTCTTTGAGCAGCGCGTGGAGGTCTCGCTCTGCCATTTTTCGCCGTGCAAAGGCGGTGCCCGAGCACTGGGTGGCTGATATGTTGTTTGGCAGCTCCGGGGGAGGCACGTGTTGTACACGTGCCGATCACCGGTGATGACAGTGCCCCCTTCCGATGACTTGGGCTGATTTTCTGTTAGATGTGTTTGTGTATTCTCCAGTTACTATGTACAGTTTTGCTTATGTGTGGCTCAAATTTTATTGGAATTTTCTTTGTTAGGGGGGCTTATTTGTAATTTTAGTAGAATTTGAGATTCTGCATAGGTAACTGTTTTTTAAGTCAGATCCTTCTGGTTTAAGAGTATGGGGGTATGTCCCACATTTCTCATAATGTAAGCTCGTGAGCTTTTAGAATTTATAATAGCACATTCTATTAGTTCAAAAAGAAAAAAGAAAAAAGAGGTCATTAATGTATAAGAGACAATGGAATATATATGACCCTTCCGAATTTTATTTTAACTTATTTATGTTTTGATTTCTTTCCTAATTCCTATGTTTAATTAATTAGACAGCGCGCTTAATTTGTTCTGAACCCCATTAATAATATCAGTGGCCACGCCTTTAAAAATTACATGATAAAAGTACACTTTTCTAAATTGTTATATTTAGTTATTATAAATTTATGGACCATTTTGCTCATTGAAAACTTTTCTTTTATTATTATTATTAAGAAATGATAAAATTACAACTCATGCATAATTATTTCACAAACTCCAAGATACAGTAAGTAAGATCTACACATAAGACTTACATGTTTAGTTCCCACCCAATATGTCTTGATTGCGGTATAGTTTTGCAATATTGGTTATGCATCAATCACTTTCCATTATTCTCTCTCCCCCCCTCTCTCTCTCTCTCTCGTCTTTCTCCTCATTCTCTCTCCCTTCTTTCTCTCGTCTTTTGGCAGATTGAAGAAAGTGGTGACGCACGACTTTAATTCGCCGATAGGGGGTGATTTCTTGTTCGGAATTGAAGCAAAGAAAATCACTGGCAGGTGGCAATTTGTCTTCTTTGGGTGGATATATTGGCCATTTGCTTACGGGTCCTCGTCAGAAAGCCGAAATCCGAGACCTCCAGACGGTTCCGTAGTGGGTTTTCGAAGCTACTTTGGTTGCTCTTGTCGTTTGGGATCTTCATCTCAGCTTATGAGATTGAGAGGCTTGGGCATATTGGGTCTCTGGGGTTGATCAGATTTGGGGTTCGTTTCGGAGCAATAGCTTTCGCTGGAGGTTGATCAGTTTGGGTTTTCGAGAAGCTTGGATTTTGGGCATGCATTTGAGACCAACCCAAGTGGAGGACTTTTGAGTTCAGGAAGCTGCAGGTCTCTGCCGCTGGCATAACAAATAAACAATGTAGTAGTGTATCTGAGCGTGGCGAACGAGAGTGAGAAAGAGAAGTGGAAAAAATAAAATTGAAAAATAATATTTAAATAAAACTAGATAATGGAATAAATAATCTTCGAATTTGTATTGAAATATTAGTAATTAAAATCATAATAATAAAATGTGTTTTTTGAGTGCTTAAAATAGTCACCGCTAATGGAGATGCACCAAATACGTACCTTCAAACTTCTTTCTTTCTTTTTTTCTTAGATTAATACCTTCAAACTTTAATTCACTACAACTCCCCCATATAAGCAACGGACTTGGATCCTCTCTTGTTGAAGTACAACCGGAGAGGATCCTAATTCATAAGCAACCATTTTGTTTTGACTAGGTTCTTAGGTCGGTTTGGGTCGTCAACTTTGAATGAAATCTGTCAACACGTGCAAGTCATGTGACACTGAACCATGTGAAATGACATAAATGTCTTCAAGACTGGGGTAAAAGGCTTAAAACACACTGTTTTATTTTAAAATTTGTTTTTAAAAAAAAAAATAGCAAAAAGTCCCTTGATAATAAACAATCCATTTGAAATATTCCTAAATCTCATTTTGGTCAATGAAGTTCTACCCACTGTCAAGCTCACCGCCAGTTTTGGTTGATTAGTATTGACAAAGGCCCCGTTTATTAACTCCCTCCCCTTCCCCTTCCCTTCCCTCCCCTTACTTTTACCTTTCCCAAAAAAACATCAAATTCAAAACATTCTTTTCTTTTTTACTTTTTATATCACATCAATAATTTTTTATTATTATTTAATTAAAAAAATTCACTACAAAACAAATTTTTTTTTCCACTTTTTCATATAAATTCTTTCTACTTTATATCACATCAATCACTTTCTATTTTCACACAACAAAAAAATTCTCACAAAGGGAAGGGGAGGGGAAGGGGAGGGGATTACTAAACGGGGCCAAAGTCACCACTCACCGATCTCTAATACCTATATGCATAGACGAAGACTCTAGCTCACTGATTCATCACATCACGACCCACAACAAAAGTCCTATCGAAAGCTCACTAGCTATTTCGTCACATTGAAATACACGACACAAGTTCCATCCATACCAACTTGACTGCCATCGGTTGAACCACTTTCACTCACCACATATGTCGACATCATTTACAAAGATTGGGAGAAGCTCAAGAATGTGCTATATATTGTTGTGGCCTTCCTTCACGACTGAGATATGCAAATACAGATGTTAACTTTGGTAGAAAATTTTATAGTTGCGATAATTATTAAGAGGGACGATGAAAAGAGTCAAAAAAGATAATTAAAAAAAAAAAAGGAATGCTCAGATTGCTAATTAACCTTGAAGCAAGTGTGGCAAATGAAAATCTGCGATCTGTATCACTTACGGAGAATGAAAATAGCAGAAACAGTTAAATGAAAGATTGATATAATTGAGCTTTAAAACTGTCATGGGTTTTTTTTTTTTTTTTTTTTTTTTTTTTTTTTTTTTTTCCCTTTTTCTTTTTCCAATTTGCATGATGATGATGTATAATTTCCTTTCTTACAATAAATGATATCCAATGGTAGATTAGGACATATGTTAAGGTCATGCAAATTATGTACAACAAAATTCAAATTGTGATTATAAAGCTCATTGTTTTCCTTGCTGTTTGTTTGTTTGATTTGTTGTTTGTAAGTTATGTTAGATAGATTGAGTTTCATTCTGTATACAACTCATGCAAATCATACATTAATTACCTCCTAATTAGGTTTGGAAAATAGGTTGTCTGCAGTCGTTAGAGTGGAAACATTCAATACCAAACAACCACTGCTATAACTTGGCAACCACAATTGAACATTTCAACAACAACAATTAATCAATCAATACCAAAATAGTGAAATACCTCTTATGTACGTGCATTTACGTAACCATGTTGAAGTTGCATTTATTTGAATAAACAATCAATCAATACCAAACGACCACTTTCGAGTGCCATCCACATTTATTGCTCATCACCAAAAAAAAAAAAGAAGTTACTAAAAGTTAAATTAGCATATATTGATGGTTTAACATCAAATGGATTCGATATTAGTAACAGTAGAATTAGACGCAGAAAAGGTTAAAAAATGTATGTTTCATGACAACTTGTCTACAACCATTAAAAGTGAAAACATGTATGTTTTTGCCAGCAATAGAAAATGGCAGACTATTGGTAAGGGAAAACTGAGTGTACATGATGGAGTCACCTCCTTTCCTTTTCCGCCTCTTCTTTGTAGGGTTTCAGCGGTTCCCGTTCATTATTTGTTGCAATCATGGGAGATTCCCCCGAGAATATTAAGAGATTATGCATGGTCCAAATAGTTACCAGACGTTGTGACGGGAATGCTGAAGTACTGGTGAATGTGTGTGGTCCTTAGTGGTTACATGACATGGTAGGGGAGTGATCAGGTACATACACCACAATTTTTAGTGGTTTGGGTGTTCCCACATCCTAATATAAGTTATTGGAGTAGGTCATGAGCATTTTGTCAGCCTATATCAGCCAAGCCAACCTGAGCAGCTCCGAGGAGCCTTTGAGGTCAACCTAATTGGCTTAGTCGACGTAGATGGTTCAATAGTTGTTAGGTCTGATGGGCCTTCGGAGGAGCGGCCTTATGGACCCTTGGTAATTGGGTACACCACATTCTTTCAAATTAGAAGGTTAATCAACAAAATTGAAAATTTAGTAAAGAAAAAGTGATGATTAATCTGGGATGGTGGAGAATAATTTGCCCGTAAAATAATTGGGTACAAACTTAAATTGAAATACAGTGCAGAAAATAAAAATAATAAGTAAGAATTGAGCTAAAAATTAGCCCAATTAATGCTATTTATCTTGGGGCTTTTGGGCTATGGAGGATACAGTATAAATTAATTATTTGCTGAATTGGGCCTTCGACAGGCATACATTTCGCTGAGTGTAATTAATCTTAATTTTGGTCCAGAAGACTAGAACATGGCATTGTCTTGTTTAAAAGCGAACCCCAGGTAAGCGGCAAGCCCTCCATGCTGTTTCGCGAATTTTGAAACTTTCTGAGGTCCTGAATATATATAGTACTCCTATACCAAATAAAAAGGTCAAGATTCCATGTTTGAGGGGATATCAGAATCTATTAGCAAGATTTCTTCCTATTCTTAAAATTATAGTATTTTTTTTATCAGATGTAATCATGTCAGAATCTAATTAATTAATTGTTATCATTAGATTTAAAATATTTATGTTGTACATTTATATGGCCTATATATAAATAAGCATTTTCACTGAATTCTCAAAGAAGCCAATATATAAGATCAAAATATAGTCTTATAATATATATAACTCATAAGCCTTTAAAGGCGAACCACCCGCAATCTTATATTGCCTAGCTCCCTATATTTTACATTTTTATGGCATGTTTGGATCCAAATTAAAAATTTTAAAAATAAAAAATCACTTGCTTCAGTGTTCGGGTTTAATACAACCTGAATTCAACCCGTTTTTCCACCCAAATTCACCCCAATTTTTTTTTTTTTTTTTTTAAAAAGGAATTCCAACACTTTAAGGCATCATAATTGCATTTGAGGTACAAAAAATACACGTTATCATTCTAGACGCGTGAATGACTGAAAATAATAATTATTGATATTAAATAATAATTATTTCAATCATTATTTCACAATAATTTTCATAACTTCAATCATTTTACACAACTTTGTATACCTCAAATCATTGCCTATCATGGTTATCCGTAAAAAAAATACTATCATACAACTATCATCCAAACATGAATTCAAATACAATTTTAATTCTATCAATCATCCGAACATTTTTTTTTTTTTTTTGCTTCAAAATTTGTACATTAAATAATAATTAAATTTTGATTTATAAAATCGAACACCTAAATATACCATAATAATATTTTCTACAGTTGAGTGTAGAAGGTTTGAAGAAAATTAAACGACAACACAACATAATTGCCTTTTGTCTTGAACATTTGGAGCTTTCTGAGATGAATATTCCACGTGATTTTTCCCATGAAGGAAATATATAATGATATTCCGATACACCCGCCCGGCCATTTACCAGCTTGGTTTTGCTCTAATGAACGTGCGTCGATTAATCTCCGCAGTTCTTTCCTGCCTTAATCCTTGAAATTTCTCATATGTTTTCGGATGATATACTTAATTTAGGTCATAATTGGTTGGCGTCAATTGGCAAACCTTGGTTCAGACTACGTACCGTGGTTTGCGGAGAAATTATATTTTTCCTAGACAGTTGATATTGTTGTATATATTTTCCCAATTTGCTATAAACTTCAGTTTTGGATATAAACTTGAATATGTTGCAATCTCTATTTTATTATATATAGTTGATTGATTTAATTTGTCCTCCAATTTTTTTGCTCTACACCGGAGGGTTTTTGACTTAAGTTTGGCGTGTTTTTGTGTGTTAAGCTTTCATGGTGCTTGATTAATTTCTTGTGTTTTTTCTTCTACGTGTTATTTGAGTTATTAATTTAATTCACACATAGGCGGTAGGTTAATTAGACCAACACTAGGTTGTTGCCCAAAGAGTTTTGAATTGTTGCCTTTGCCGAATCTAGAGCTAACAATTTTTTATACAACTCACAAACTTAATACGAATTAGAGAGTTAGGGTTGAGGGGTTTAACCCGTTTAATTAAATGTATTGGGTTATGTTTGACTGAAATATAGTTTTATACTCATATCTTGATACAACTCAAATCTAACATACGAACACGAATTGCGCGCCCCTAGTATATCTGAATGTCGTTAAGTCTAGGGTAAGTAGACTTCACCTGGTTGAACAGTAGTGGTGCACCCCCAAAGCAAAATATCCTGTAATAATAAAATAACAAAAATGATAGATTATCAAAAAATAAAAACATAAATAATTAATAGGTATCTTAGTCAAGTTTCATGTGTGAAAGGAACGTTCAAACTTGTTGAAAATTAATTTGGTCACCCCTCCTCCTACTCAATTCTTTGGACGTACAGCCAAGATCAAAAGCAAGGTTTCCGCGGATCGCATGAGCAACTTCATTGTATTGGATGGGTAACTTCGTTGTATGTTCAAAGAAGCTAACGTTTTAGAGAGAGAGAGAGAGAGAGCCAGCTTGGTTTATAAATTCAAGGGAAGGGAAGGGAAGGCATGGCAGTACTATATATGGCAGACAGGAGAGGGGCAAAAAACCAAGAAAGATAAAAGGGGTTGGAGGGACTACTGTTGCAGGGGAGATGGCGCTTGCTGTGGTTCATATAATATTTGCCAATTACTCACAGCAAGTGCCATCTTCCTGCGGCAGTATACCCTATAGCCTCTTTTGGCACGTAATAGTACTGCCTTTGCATATGTCTTCCGTGTGTTTTTGTGTTTTGGTTTTTTTCTCTTTCCTTCTTTTTGTTCTTCTAATTTTGGCTAAGAATTTGGTTCCTGCCTTTTTTTCTACGTCCTACCTTTTTTTTTTCTTGATTTTTAAGAATGTTACTTTGACCAAAACAAAGAGGGAATTATACTATACGTACCACGTATCTGACATCCCATTCGATCTAGAAGGCTAGGAGAGATTTTATTTTTATGCATTAAGTTTGTGCTGATATTTTAATGCGAGTGATGGATTTAAATTATTAGCTCTAAATTAAAGAAGGCATACGTGTATATATATGTTGAGAATTAGTCCATGTATAAATATAAAGCTGATTTCTGCCTCTTCTGTGCAACAGAGGATCAAAAGCATTATTAATTTCCTTCTTGCCCAAGCTTGTTATTGTGCAGGCTAGGCTTAAAGCAGGCAAGCTATTATTGATTAAAGGAACCTGGCCCTCCTGCAATTGCAAAGAACCACGTTTTCCATGAAGCCGTACAGATCGAGTCCCACCACACTATATATGTCAAAAGGCTTTTATCAAGTTCATTTTTTGTTCTCTACAAAGGGGAGCTAGCTGGCCTTGTCGATCTCTCACTGGATCTCTAATCTCTATGCTAATTCCTCATCAATTCTTGCTCAAGCAATATGTGTTAACTGTCTCTAAAGGCATCAATGTGTTGTCTTTCAACAGGAAAAGGCAAAAAAGCTTTCGCACGATTGGCTACTATTTTGGCTAGCTATACGTACGTACCCTCTTATACATGAATTGCAACAGGAAATTATAGATCTGTACGTTGTTCCTATGATCGATCAGTGCAAATGCATGTCTAGTTCAATCCAGTTTATTATCAAAAGTTTCAATAACTCTAACCCAACTTCTTTAAGATTGAAGGCATGAAGAATTGATCATTTTTTCGATCTTTTAATTTCTTTTCCATTGAGTTTTCTACGTTTTGATATAATTTGGTAAATAATCCACGTTATGATTATCGAAGTAAATTGAGAGCCATGGATATTTTTCTGTTTTCTTATCAAACCAAAACTCTTGACCGCAATATATATAGTCAATTTCCTTTTTTGACAAGAAAAAATTCACTGTTAATATGTGTTTAAAAGAAGTGATCAGCTGGAAAAAAATTGGATAAGTAAGAATTTACTAAAAAAGCACGACAAGAAAAAAGAAAAAAAGAAAAGATCCACACACAACCCTCAAAAACAAGTTTGCCTAAAAGCTAGAGGGGCCTCACACTAACAAGTGCCTACAAGTAAGCAAAAGGGCAAACAAAGCTAAAAGATTATTATTAGAAAAACTTCAAGACCCAACTAGAAAGTGATTACGAAATGAATCACCGACACTCTTAATTAGAAAGGTTGACTTTGGATCTAGCAAAAAAAAATAATAATAAAAATTTCTAGAAGTATGTACCTAGAATCTATGTTTCTCATTTGAAACATACAATCTAGCATTTCTCTTACGCCAAAGAGACTGTAACAGCTACCATAATTTTCACCACAGTGGAGATAAAAGATCATGATTTGTCTTCTAAATTGGGAAGCCATCTATTGAATAAACCCCTCCAAGCCAGCTCCTACAAACCTAAGGTATATTGCATCTAAACCAAAGATTAAAACAAATATTTTGTTAGAAAGTGCAGTAAACAAAGATTGTTGATTTTCTCGTCACCCAACCCACAGAAAACACATTTCATCTCCCTAAGCCAATAGCAACTAATCTATTTTGGGTATACAATCTTCTATCTTGTGTCAGAATACATCAGGCCAGGGTCGTGGTCTCGCAAGCTCTCCTAAGCCTGCTTGGCTGCTTAGCTGAGAAAGCACAACTCGAAACTATCAACCATGACATCTTGTCCCGAATAACACCTCTAAGGTCCAAAATCTTTTTGCAAGATCAAGAGCAATCCTCGTCAATCTTCATATCTCAAAAACATGCACCTATTTTTGAGAATATTAGACCCAACTTGACCAGATAGATTTGTCATTATTGGAACATAGTTACACATGGTTCAACATATAGCTGCTTTATTGTACATCTCCAAATTTTTAACACTTAGCCTGCCTTCTTTCTTGGAAAGACAAACAGAAATTCAAGCCACTTTTGCTTCTGAACTATATATTAAGCGCAATCACCTCCCTTTCATAAGAAAGACCTAAGAATCAACTCCACTTGGATGATGACATCTTTAATTAGGAAGTATAAAAAAAGAAGATCCAGTACACTTTGATGGCAAAAGGGGTTGAATTAACTAACTGAAGCCTCTCTGCATAAGAGAGGGCACTGGTAGACTAGCTAGCTCTTAATTAGCCTAGCTTGGAGGTAATCCGCTCAGCCAACACCATACAATTAGCCTTCTTTTTTTAACTCTTGAATCTCTAGTATTTTTTCCCAAAGGTGGAGTGCAACATTAATTAGAGTGATGCCGACAATATTCAGAGTCTTAAGTATCTCCAAATTCTAAGAAAACCAAAGAGAAAGAGAGAAAGCTATTTTATGTGCGTTCATAAAGCATTTTTGGATGCCATTTTAGTGTGTTCCTGATGCATATAAAATGCTATTTTCTTTTTTTGATCATATATTTCATATGTGAAAATGACAAAAACATAAAAAGTGCATGGTTCAATTCTCACGCAATTGATCAGGTCCATGATCTTTGTTCAATATTGCAGCATTGAAAAGTCTGTATGAATTTCTTTCGGCAGCGCGCTTGCCAATGTGAAAAGATTGAAGTGACCTTAATTCATTTGTCTCCAATGGGGGGATCGGACTACATGCAGAGCATTGAGGAAACAACACATGTCTTTACTGTGCATGGTAACTTTCTGAGGTCATTTCCTACCTAATTAGCTGGAAATTAGGAACAAATTAATTGCCTTTTATTTAATTTTTTTTTTAAAAAAAATATCTCCCTTAATATTTTTTTTTTTTTTTTTTTTTTTTTTTTTATAATTTGAAACAATCTTTGGTCCATGTTCTGTCTAATCAATGAGGTGTCATTGTAATTAGCCCGCTTCAAAGTTCTTTCCTGGCTTAATCCTTGAAATTTCACGTAGGTTTCCGCATAATTATAGACCATATATAGTTCGAGGCTAGGGCCCAAGGCCCCAAGTAGGAAGAACTTTCAGGTCAATATAATAAGCATGATCAAATCTTTCAGGGTTTAACTCTGTAGATTTAAATATGTGGAATCATAACAAATATCAGGGAGAAAATATATAGAGGCTCTGTTTTTTTTTTTAAAAAAAAAATGTTTTAATGTGAGCTTTAAGTTTAAGTTGTTTGTTAATTTTCTTGTGTTGAGAAGAGAAAATAAAAAAAAAGGCAAAAACTTTAACAACGGAACAATATTTGATATTTCACTTTTCACCCACAAAAAAGTTGAAACTTAAATCACATTAATAGCATTTTAAATTTTAATAAGCATTATATTTTATTTGTTATTTTTTTGGTTCAGCATGACTTGAAGAAGTCATCGCTAAGACGGTATCCTCGTCATGGAAGTGATAATTAATTTAAGGGCTTATTCCTTTATTGACTAGAAGGAAAAAAAAATAAAAAATAAAAAAGATAATTAAGGGGTTAATTAAGCCAGCCATGGACTGCAGCCCAAAAGGCTCCTTGGGGTCTTTTTGGATCATTCAACATCTTTTTCGAAAATAATTTGTGGGGGACCTTTTTCGTTCCCACCCGTCACTTTTAAATAAAAAAGTGATTTTTAATAAAAAAAAAAAAAAAAAAAAAAAAACTTTTAATGTCACATCAAAAATTACTTTTTTATTCAAAAGTAACGGGTAAAAGACGGTTTCCTGTCCCATGAATTACTGCTCCATCCTTTAACTAGGCTTTTTTTATCAGGCAGTGATTGGCAAGGGACGGTAACCCGTTCCTTTGCCCCCCTTTTCATTAAAACAGGTGTTTTTAATCAAAAAGTAATTTTTAATGTCATATCAAAAATTATTTTTTGATAAAATAAAACATTTGTTTATTATAAATGCTATTTTCGTCCCCAACAATCATTTTCCTACTTAGAATTCCAGTTCTGGTACTCATCACCGCCGTCACTGGTACATGAGCTTGACCTTTATAGCTAGGCTTCGATCAGGACAAGGTTTCATTTCACACGCAAATTTGCTTTTGTCTGAAATGAAGCAGGCATTATGGTTATTGTTGTATTTCGGTAATAAAGATACGTAGGCCATCCAACGGACTAATATATTAGGAAAATGATAAAACTACAACTCCATTACAACTCTCACTTACAATAGTGTGGAGCTCATGTGTGTGAACTCCACACCATTGTGAGTAGGGTTGTAAGGAAATTGTGCAAAGGGGTTGTGAGTCAATCATGTCCCTTCTTCAAAAATAAATCTAATTACCAAAAGTCCAAACGAACAACCCAAATGAAAGTTTCAGTGGTATGAGTATCTCCAACAGAATAGGTAAACGCCTGGCTCGTCATAGTCAAATTTGACTATTATGAACTATTTTTCGTCTTTAGCAAAAAAAACATAATAAAATTATTCCTTTTCAAGTGTGAATATATAGTAAATAGGCAAAAGAGCCTATTTTCTATTCACACTACAAACAATTTTTTTTCTATTTTCTCTCTCTTCATTTCCTTCTTTCACACTCTCTCTTCCTCTTTTTTTCACATTCACTCTCTTCCACGCAAAATAATATTTAAAGAAAATAAAGAATAGAATAGAGAAACGGTTAAAAAAAGTAAAAAAAAAAAAAAACCCAATAACTAAAGTAGAGCTGTACTTTTTCAATAGTTACGTTGACTATATATTATTGCTAGAGATACTCTTATATCTTGAAGTCCTGTATATATTTGAGTTTGGGCTTAAGTCATATTTGTGGTTTGCGAGTAATTGCAAGCATCCAGAGTTTACTCTATAGGGATGGGTCTGAATTAAATATATATTTTAAAAAAAATCCTATTACCAAACATCTTAATTGTCTGATAGATATATCATATATGCAATATAACTTTAAAAAAAGAAAAAAAGAAAAAAAAATGGGGGGAAAAAGAAGAAAGAAAGATATATAGATGGATGTAACATTTTTTATTTTTATTTTTAATATAGATAGATAGATGTAACATTATAACTTAAAAAAGAGGATGCAAATCACCAACACTACGAAATAATAATTAAGGATCGAGTTAATTAGTTCTAGTTCGTTGGAGTTGATTTTTGCACAAATATCCTCAACACTACAAGATCGACTTAATTGCATTCGTAGATCAAAGGGTTTTTTCCTTTGAAATTAATCATTCACGGTCTTGTGCATGCATAAGCTTGTAGAGAAAATACTATATATTAATGGGAGTGGTGAAACAAGTGCTTTTTTATCTGCTTTTTTGACCCTACTGTCGGTCATTTTAAAATTTATAAATGACCAACAGTAATCATTTAATTTAATGGTATATGTAGTATCAAGTCTTTGGTAGCACAAGTACAACCCTCCAAGTCTTTCTCTAAACCTCGTTCCTTCATATATAGGAAGACCAACGGTAGCCTTAATTAACAACTTTGCCCTTCCCTGAGTGGTCAGGTAATTTCCCTCCTGAAAAAAATTCCGAGGATCTGTTCCACCTACTCGATAACACGTACTATAATATATAAATATTGGATGGACAAAAAGATAAACCAGAACAACTAGATCTTTTTAATCCTTTTGGAGGTGACATTAATTCTCTTATATTACCAAATCCCGGCCAATAGGTGCTATAAGAGCAAAAATATATAGGAATATTATATCCTAATGCGTGCATATATGCATTTTTTTTTTTCGTTCGAAAGTGATCCTAATGCATTGAACAAGAAGCTTCTTAAGGCCCAAAAGGAATTATGAAGACATTTTTAGTTATTCAAAGGACGTGGACTATTAAGGCCGGCGACTAATTATTAATCCAAATAATAATAATAAAAAAAAATCAACAAATTCAACTAACTTGGTTAACTCTTGAATAAATTCAATCCATGCCGCAAGATAAAAACCCTTTTGATCGAATTTGCTACCTATCAATTTTTACCTCACTTTGCTTGGGATTGTAATCTCTAATAAAAATGGCAATTAGAATTCATCCAACAATTTTTATTTTATTATTTTTTTTTTTTCGAATGCCCCCATATATACCACACGGTCCTCCAATTAAAAAGTACTCGATCACTCCAATTTAATTTGTTTTGAATGTAATTTTTTTTTTTTTTTTTTTTTCAATGAAAAACAAGGAGTGATTACTCACCGATCAATGAAGTCAAAGATCAACTTCAAAAAAAAAATAAAAATAAAAATAAAAATCTCGGAGACGACGGTAATCATTAAAGTACTGAAAGGAAGCCGGTCCTTTCCTTAGTCAACTTCACCCTTATGTGAATGTAATTACTAGTAACTTTCGTAAGTACTGAAATGATGTTGATTTATTCAAACTTTGAATATAGACTTAGGAGTTAGGACCGTACTCACCCAAATCATTCACACAAAAGCCGAGCCGCAGCAACATATGAGCAACTTCATAATTGTATTAATGTATGATTGAGTTAATTGTATTATATCTATATATATATATATATATAAAAAATGATAATAATAATAATAATAATAATATATATTTGTATTATAGAAAAGTCTAGCTAGCTAGAATAATATGGAGAGAGAGAGAGAGCCGAGCTCTTGGTCTATAAATATGGGAATGGTAGGTATGGATGCATGTGGTCACAAGGGGGAACTAAGGAAGAAAGGAAGAGGAGTTGGGAGATTCGTGTCGCAGGAGAGATGGCACTGGCTGCGTACTTTATATATATGGCAAGGCTCAGTCAGAGCCATCCTCCTGTGACACGAAACTCTACAATTTCTTGGCTCGCCCAAATTCACATATATATTCATTATATCTAAGGTAAGCACACCGGTTATTGTTTGCATTCAAATGTGTCAGGATCAAGTTTATATTCTCTTGGACATAGAGAGAAATATAAGAGTACTAGTATAATGGTTAGTTGGTGGAGTATCGCGACGATTAAAGTTTACTTATAAATACGTCCGTACAATTAGGATTTACTTATAAATATGTTATTCTGTAACCTTAAATCATATTATTGAAATATAGTCACATTTCTATGAACGTAGGTACATTGTCGAATCACGTAAATCTGTGTTTAAATTTTTTCTTGCTCTCTCTCTTTTCAATTTCATATTATTCATTATTATTATGCACGATAACAACAAAATGCATGTATTATTAATTGTTTCTCATAGTGATGCCGGAGTATTGAAGAGGAGTAGGAAACGCGAGTACACACTCAAAATTGAAAGGATACGTTCCCTCCCAATTATAAGGAATTCACCTTGAGAATAAAACTCCTACATGATTAGAGACTGCTTATACTTTGACGTCTTGGCTTGTCAAGGGACCGGACACCCAAGGTTACTGCCAAGCCCTAGAAAGACCTTCCAACAAGCCTAAGTGCACCCACCTCAAATTCCTATGGATTGGTTTCACTACAAAAAAAACACAAATTCTAGACGGTTTAAAACCGTCTAGAAATTGAAAAAAACCGTCTGGAAACAATTCCAGACGGTTTATTATGGACGGTTTAAAACCGTCTAGGATAAGGTGTCGCGAAATGAATTTCTAGACGGTTTGGCCCAAACCGTCTGGAATTCTAGACGATTTTGCCCAAACCATCTAGAATCAGTTCTAGACGATTTGGGTAAACCGTCCAAATTCAAATCTGGACGGTTTTCGCGAAATGAATTTCTAGACGGTTTGGCCCAAACCGTCTGGAATTCTAGACGATTTTGCCCAAACCGTCTAGAATCAGTTCTAGACGATTTGGGTAAACCGTCCAGATTCAAATCTGGACGGTTTGGGCAAACCGTCCAGATTCAATTCTGGACGGTTTGCCCCCCCTTTTTTTTTCTTTTTTTTTTTTTCGGAAATGTATTTTTTTTTATTAATATATATCATTATCATTAACTAATCTTTTTTTTTTTTAATTATTTATTTTTTTTCCAGTAATGTTAGGTCTTTCCCCTTTCTGAGGCCTAATCGAGCAAACCCCCCATGCCGCCGTGGTTGCAACAGATTGGGCTTGGCCGGGTCGACGGCGGAGAGGACGACGGTGGTGGACAACGGGCTCACGGCTCAGTTCGATTTCAAGCTCGACCAAGGGGGACGACGGGCTTCGCTGCTCAGATCGGGCTTAATTCGCGGCTCAGCTCGATTTCAAGCTCGACAAAGGGGGACGACGGGCTTCGCGGCTCAGATCGGGCTTTGCGGCTCAGTTTGATTTCAAGCTCGGCGAAGGGGGAGGACTAGGAGTCATCACCGGAGATGTCTGTCCGACAACGCGCGGTCTCGGATTGGAGGTGTGGAAGCGGTGGTGGTAGTGGACACACTCATCTTCGTCTCTCTTGGCTGATCGGACCTCCTCATCTTCGTCTCTCTTGGCCGGTGGTGTAGTGGACACGCTCTCACTCAAGCTGTAGACCTTGGAGAGCTCGAAGACGTCGCTGATCTAGCTACCTCCGGCCAAGCGATATTCCTTTTTATTTGTTTTGGTTTGGCTGGGAAAGTTTTATTCCTTAATTGTAAAAAAAAAAAAAATGGATGGTTGTGATTTTGGCTTGGAAAAAAATCAAATGGACGTGGTTCAATTTGGAGGCATTACGCGGATCGATGACATGGCATATGAAAAAATATTTCCAGACGGTTTCTTTTGAAACCGTCTAGAACTTAAATTTTATGGACGGTTTGGTAAAAACCATCTGGAAATGAAAATTTCCAGACGGTTTTTACTAAACCGTCTGAAATTTTATAGACGGTTTAGTAAAAACCGTCCATAAAATTCTTTGAAAATAGCATTTACAAACGGTTTTAAAAAAATGTCTATAATTTTATAGACGGTTTTTATAAAACCGTCTAGAAATGAAAATTTCCAGACGGTTTAATAAAAACCGTCCATAATAAAATTTTTACAGTCGGTTTTTAAAAAAACCGTCTGCAAATTTTGTTTTCTAGACGGTTTCTAAAACCGTCTAGAAAAAAACCGTCTATAAATACCCTTTTTTTTGTAGTGTTTGCACAGGGGCAGAATTACTAAGAGGCTTCGGGGCCTCAAAATATTGCCTTAAGAGTTTTTTAAATATCCTTACAATTATTTTAAAATCAAATTTTTACCCCCCCTAATTTATTTATTTTTAAATTCGTTCCCCCACATCTAAAATCATAGTTTTGCTCTTGGATTCGCACACTAATTATTCAAGAGAATTGGTGGCTATGGAAGGCTCACATACCAACAAATTACTTTAAAAGAGTCTATCTTTCAGCAAGCCAACCAACTCCCGACTAGAAGGCCTAGACACCTGTGGACCCTGAGAAAACTCCTCCTTTCACTACAAGAAATTTGATCATTAGCGGCCACATTATTAGCGGCCAACGCATAGTAGCCGCTAATAATACACTATTAGCGGCCAAATACAATTGGCAGCTAATAGTTGCCGCTATTTTATAAACTATTAGCGGCCACCTAATTGTGGCCGCTAAAAATGGACGCTAATATACAAAATATTAATATTAGTGTCGAAATTCGGGTCGCCACTAATAACTTGGCGGGGAGTTGCGGGAAATTCCGAGAAGCTATTAGCGGCGACATTAGTGGCCACTAATAATCAACTATTGGATTATTAGCGGCCACTTTTGTTATGGCCGCTAATAACTTGGCGGAGTTGCTGAAAATTACGGGAAGCAATTAGCTACTAATAAAACTATTATGTGGCCGCTAATAATTGGCGAAAGCTAACTAATAATAAAACTATTAGCAGCCACATAAGTGGCCGCTAATAATTGATTATTAGGGGCCACTTTTTTATGGTCGCTAATAATCAACTATTAGCGGCCACTAATGTGGCCGCTAATAATTGACGGAAGCTAGCTAATAATAAAACTATTAGCGGCCACATTAGTGGCTGCTAATAATCAACTATTAGCGGCCATAAAAAATGTGGCCGCTAATAGTTCATTATTAGCGGCCACTAGTGTGGCCGCTAATAATCGGCGGAGCTAGCTAATAATAAAACTATTAGCGGCCACACATATCTGCTCTCATTTAGAATTTCTGCATTGTAATATGCATGTAGAGATTTAATTAATGCAGTGAGGATGGGTGAATCTGATTTTTTTTTCAAAATAATAATATTTTTTTTTTTTCATTTTTGATAGTAATAGCGGCCACACGTATGTGGCCGCTAATAATACTAGACTATTTTAAGTTTTTAACTATTAGCGGCCACACATATGTGGCCGCTAATAATAGACTATTAGCGGCCACACGTATGTGGCCGCTAATAATACTAGACTATTTTACCTATTAGCGGCCATACGTATGTGGCCGCTAATAATACTAGACTATTTTAACTATTAGCGGCCACCTTGGAGTCAGTTAAGAAAAAATAGCGGCGGGTATAATTATTTTTAGCGGCCACAAAGTTGGCCGCTATAAAACAATTATTAGCGGCCAGTCAAAAATGTGGCCGCTAATAGTCTTTAGCGTCGGACTATTAGCGGCCACTCTTTAGCGGCCAAATTTGGCCACTATTGAGCAATAGCAGCCAAAATAACATCATTACCGGCCAAATTTGTTGGCCGCTAATAAGCAATTTTTTTTGTAGTTTTTAGTAAGCCTAGCCTACTCCCAAGCATCATGAAGGATTGCTGACACTGAACATGCCCTATATAGTGCATGAAATACAGCAATAGGCGCCATCTCTCCTCCACGGAAGTCCCCTCCAACCTCTACCATATATGCTTCTCCGCGAGTTGAAACTTTTCAAAGCAGCTCCAATCTTCATGAATGTGGTTATCAGTGGTTCACTTGCACAGATTGAATCCTCTCACTCTCTTCCTTTTGGGTACGTGTATTTATGTGCTTGCGATGTGTGATTTTGTGGGTGTGTGCATGAGATTTATTATGAGAATCTTTGAAGGAAAAGCAACCTTGCTATCAGAACCCAAGCTAACTCAGAAAGCTCTTGCGACTAGACCAACAGACATTGGAAGCGCAAAAGTCGGAAACCCTATCTCTCTCTACATATACACTCGTTTTTTTTTTTCCTTCCTTTTGGTTTGGGGGGAACAAATAAAAAAAAAAGGAAAAAAAAAAAAAAGAGGATAAATCTATCATAAATCTATGAGTAAACATGCGATTTAAAATCATTCTCACTTTTTTTAATTTACAATTTTTAATGCATGAGTTTTTCGTGAATTCGAAATAGGTCCCTCCGTGAGTTTCTCATCAAGTTTTCTGTGAGACGTTAGTGCTACGTAAGATTTTTGCTAAATCACTTTAAAAATATATATTTTCACTTCATTAAAAAAAAAAAAAAAAAAATTCTAAAAAGTCACCCCGCTGGCCACCCCCAGCAGGGTATCCGTATGATCAAATTGCTCCTAATGCAAATTTTTCTTGATAGAATGATGAATAGAATGGTTATCCTCATAAGCTAGTACTTGAAATTCTCGGTTCTCCCGTAAAGTAAGCAAAGGGGAGTCGGAGCTTTATGGAGTTGCCCCCTTTGGGCGGCCTGAGATGAAGTTAACAAAGAGAGAGGCTGTAACAGGTTTATTTACTGTTTAGGAATTCTAGGGTTTTTGATTGAGAATTGTAAGAAGAAATTGGAAATAGAAATGGAAAATAGAAGAAATTGAGGAATTATGAAAGAACAAGGAAGAAAATGATATTATATTGAAATTAGGCAAATTCAAGGATGCCTAAAACCTCCATGAGTGGTTCGAGGTACTCCCCCTCCATTTTCAGCCAAAGACTGGATACCAATTTTCATGCCTAAAACATTTAACTAGACTTGTTTATATAGACTGATCTAAGAGCCACTAAACTAATAGGCCACTAAGTAATAGACCATTAACTAATAAGGCCCAAGGCCCATTAACTACTAAAGTGGCCCATTACTAATATATCTGTTACAATACCGACCCCTTTAAGCACCTTGCCCACAAGGTGCGGTTATTTTTGAGTAAAAATATAAAAGCTTCAAAAGTTGGTTGCTGCCCTTTCTTTGTGAACAAAAATATGCTCCAATTGTTGTAGGCCCAATAACCCACAAAAAGCAGCCCTTTCTCAAGGATAAACAGTACTGGTTCCCATGCAAGTGGTCCCATGCACAAGATCCAGCCCATTGTAAAATCCACAATCTTCTAGAAGCAAAAAGATAACCGTCTTCACGCATGACTGCGTGCCCTTCAGCTTTGAAATGAAATTTCATTTTTGAAAACAATTCATGTGGATGCCATCTGTCCGTCTGCTTAGGCCTAAAGTGCACAGCCCGAAATTGCCCTTCGTCATCCACACGTACCATTCTTCTCCTTTCTCTACAGCTTCTAGAACCCACAGAGAAAAGCATCGGAACCCGTCCAAGTCTCCGGCCCATAGCTCGGCTTCTCGGACCTCCGGTCCCCTGTCTCGAGCGGCTCCGGCGACAACAGTGCCGTCCTCCTCGCCCAGCATCGACGCACGCTGGTTGCGTTGTCTCCTGACCGAATTGTGTCCTGGCGGAGCACGTGGAGGTCACCGCCTCACATTTCGGCGCTGCCTCTACCGCCACCGCATCCTCTTCTTCTTCCCCGTGCTTCCAACGCCATCGATGCTTCAAGGCAACAAAGTCCAGCCCATCCGCATACGACAGCACCCTCTCAGCCCTTCGCAAAGGTTGCTTCCCAGATTTGGTGTGTCGGAGCTTGCACTTCGGATTCAGCCGTGCATCACATAATTTTCCTTCATTTGGATAAAGCTCCTCCCAATCTGAAAATTGCATCTCCACGCTAGATTCTGAAGTTCTTTGTTTAGGAATCATCGGATGTAGTGCTGGAATTTCTGTTTGGTCTGGATTTTCAGCTGGAATTATGATGTGGTTTGTGTCTTGAGCCGAATTTGTGGTTGGAATTTTGTTGATCTGTGTGGTTTGGATTGGTGTGCTTATAAATTTCGTGTCTGATTCTGGAATTGGTGTGTGTTGTGGATCTGTTGTTGAACATATTGTGTATGTGGAAACTTCATTTGGATCTGGTACTAGAATTATTTCATCTCTCTGCTCCTCTTCATCCTTGAGATTTTCTATGTGTGCTTCCTTTGCAGGGACTGAAAAACAGTCTCTAACAGTCCGAAAGAATTCTTCCCAAGTAATTGCACATTTGCTAAATCGTATATTCTAGAACCACTCCATCTCTCTAATCTTACCTTCCAGATACAAGGTGGAAAGGGGAACGCGATGCTCATCCGGAGTGCGGTAGCACGCAAAGAATTCTTCAGCACGACAGCACCACTCCTCAGGATCCTCACCAATGAATCGTGGAAATTCCAATCGTTTCAGAATTGGAAATTCCTGAATCTCCTGAGATTTTGCCTCTATTTGCCGGAGACGTTCCTCACTTTGCGCTCTCATTTCAGCAATCGCATCGATGAGTTCTTGAGACTTCCGTTCTTCTTCTTGCTGCTTCCGCACATGCTCTGGAACTCCAGAGACCACTAGATAAAATCCACCAATTCCATCGTGCCATCCACATAGTCCATTGGCAGAGTAAATCTGCGTCGATCGAATTGTTTGCATCGCAGAACAAGATCAAACAGTTTCCCCTTAGATCTAAGGCTCTGATACCAATTTGTAACAGGTTTATTTACTGTTTAAGAATTCTAGGGTTTTTGATTGAGAATTGTAAGAAGAAATTGGAAATAGAAATGGAAAATAGAAGAAATTGAGGAATTATGAAAGAACAAGGAAGAAAATGATATTATATTGAAATTAGGCAAATTCGAGGATGCCTAAAACCTCCATGAGTGGTTCGAGGTACTCCTCCTCCATTTTCAGCCAAAGACTGGATACCAATTTTCATGCCTAAAGCATTTAACTAGACTTGTTTATATAGACTCATCTAAGGGCCACTAAACTAATAGGCCACTAAGTAATAGACCATTAACTAATAAGGCCCAAGGCCCATTAACTACTAAGGTGGCCCATTACTAATATATCTGTTACAGAGGCATTGCATCAAAAAGGACCGCAGAAGACTCACGGGTCTTCCTCCCTCCTTTATTGACTATAATTTTCATGCACACTTTTTAGAAGTCAATGGAACTTATTGTCATGGTTGCCGACCCAGAAACAAAGCCACATGCTAAGATTGTATTCTTCGTGAGACTTTAGCCATAAATTTATACGAATGAATTATGACTATAAAAGTGTGGAGTAGAGGAAGAAAACATAAGAGAAAACTAAGATGTACAACACATTATCTTGGCCATTTTTTTCCTTGCCGTATAAATCTCTCGAGTCTCGTCATAGCGAGTCCTTTTGTTCATTCAATTTGCAACTTCTGTATTCAGATGTAGCTATCAATGATTTATGTTTTGTGCTTTTTGCTTTTCTCCTCTATTTTTTCTTTGTGTCATTTCTTCAAACACCTTTCTTGACCTATTGTCATTTTTTCAAACACCTTTCTCACAAGTAGGCTCTTCAATGGAGAACTACCATCGGGATCTCACG
This sequence comes from Alnus glutinosa, assembly GCF_958979055.1. NCBI lineage: Eukaryota > Viridiplantae > Streptophyta > Magnoliopsida > Fagales > Betulaceae > Alnus > Alnus glutinosa. The sequence continues at coordinate 35,215,389 of NC_084887.1, read as the reverse complement.
ATTCTCACCCCTTAGCCACCCCGGCCCCAAATGCGGCACCTCTACTACTGGAGTGGCCTACGGTGGGGGTGAGTACTCAATTTTAGATTTTTTTTTTTTTTTTTTGTAAGTTCTATATTTTAGATTTTTTTTTTCTTTTTAATAAAGTGAAAAATATTATTTTAAGGTGATTTGGCAAAACTGCTTACATAGCACTAACTGTCTACAAAAAATCATGACAAAAAATTCACAGAGTGACTTATTTTAAATTCGTGAAAAACTTGTGCATCAAATATTGAAAATTAAAAAGTGAAGGAGTGATTTTAAACCGTGCGTTTACTCATGGATTTATGATACATTTACTCAAAAAAAAAAAAAAAAAAAAAAAAAAAAAAAAAAAAAAACTCCTCAAGTGTTTCTTATTGGTAACTAATCAAAATTCAAGTGAGGTTCTACACAGCCACAACTCATATTTATACAACCTAGACTCGTAACCCTAATAAAATACTGAAAGGAAGTCGGTTTTTTACAAAAATTTGCCTCACCTAGTTCAAACCAATAAAAACTTCAGCTCGTTCCAAGTTCAGCTCAAACTGTAACTTGGAACGCCCGCTATTGTCTTCTCGTTCCAAATTTGGTTTGAATTGCGATTTGGAATGTCAGTTGCGATCTCTATATATATACTCCTCTTTGCAATCCATTTTGATGGAATTGAAAAAATTTCATAAAATATAATTTTATATATAGACCTTTAAATCAGCTTTCCAACATGTTGGAATGATGTGATATGGCGTTTTTTTCTTCTAAAATTGGTCTAATAAAAAACTGCCCAGCATCACATTTGTAGGCCCACTAATGCAGGAGGAAATCGGACGCAACTATAGAATTAATTAGTCTATGATGTGGCGATGTGATTGGTTTGATTTAAGCAAAAAAGGGAAGGGTCAACTACTCAAGAAGGAAAGAAGAGACCTTTGACAATTGTGATTTAAAAGATATTCTCTACCGAGTTGTCAACATCCATCAAGAGAAAGACCAAGAAGGAAAGAAGAGACTATCGACAAATCTCTTGATTCATCTTTTAAAGAATTCTCATATTTATATTTACGTTGTCGTCAAGTTATATTATAGTTATTATTTTTTTTCCCTAAATATGGTCATTCTTTGGCACCAAGTATTTTCCATTAATTTGGAGATATTCTTTGGTACCAAGTATTTCCATAATATGCTTATTTGTATTTATTCAAGTCTTAGGAGATTTTTTTAGGGTTTTGCTATTTTTGGTAAAATCTTAGAGGTCGAATTTTCAGTTATATTAGTCCGGCTTGTGGGCGTTTTTCTGACAGATTATTGTTATTGATTAATTATCAAAATTCAGAGTTTTCTTTCTGTTTTTGGGTGATTTTCTTGTTTCTTCCTTGCAAATTACTTGTTGATTAGCCTACAGAATAATCGCTATTTTGTTCCGGCGTCACCCACCCGCCAGCCTGACCGAACATGTCGAAGTTGGGTTCTCATTGGAAGATTGTTCACCGTTTAGCCCCCACTCCAAAGGCTACCGTCCAGTTTGGAAAAAAATACATCGATCATTTTTATATACATTTTTTAAAATATATATATAGATGAATAACTTTTTTTATATATTATAAAGACAAATATCATTTAATAGAATGAAGATGAGAAACTGTTTGGAAAATTAAAACTTAATTTATCGTTTTTAGCAGTCTTAAAATTAGAATAAAAAGGGTACGTATGGGCTAATTTTCGTTTTTGTTTTTACCAATTAATTAAGTTTTATCTATATATTTATTTGTTTCTTATCATGTTGACTAGAAAGGCTAAGTCGGACATGATCTTGATAAAATAATTATAATAATAATAATTATTATTATTTTATGCTTGAAGTTGTCTGTTAATATATATTTGTGGAATGGCAAAATAATTATAATAATAATAATAAAACCTTTTCAAAAAACGTACGTTAATTGTCAAAGGAAGTGGATATATATTAATTGTCGAATTGAAATGCTCCAAGCTAGCTAGGTGCTTCGCTAGCTTCCTGGCCTGCTTCATAATAGAAAGCATGCATGCACCCACATCCTTGTACTCTATTTGTGCTACCCCACATCAAAAATTCCAACGTCCGCTATTTGAATAGTGATTTCTCCCTAGTCAAAGAAATTATTGAAGGGAGGCTCATAGCAGGAACATATAACCTTTTTACACGTGGCGGCGGCCTGGACTCTTAAAATTGTTCCCCATTGGGCTCTCTGAGACAAAGAAACCTCCATTTAATTTCGTTATAGAAAGACTACAACATTCAAGATCTATAAATTTATGGGGCGTACTAGGCATATGGAAACCATATATGCATACATGCCAAATGGGCAATTTCTGAGAAAAGATAAAGGAGTTGTAGGACTCTTGTTACAGGAGTGGTGGCACTGCCTTAATTTGGTATGGCAATGCATGCGCGCGGCAAAGTGCCCCCTTCTGTAACAAGACACCTGCAATTTCTTCTGCTTATGTTGTCCGCGTTGACTAGTTGATCATTTTGCTTAAGGTAATCGTTCTAATATATTTGTTCTCCACTATTCCTCTTCATCAAATTCCTTTTCTTTTCTTTTTTTTTTGTTTCCATGTCCTATATATATATGATCCAAATTTTCTAACATATATACAGTACTGTGATATGCCCTGAATTGGATTGATTGGATTATATATTATCTATATCATATATGTACTAGCTAGCTAGCTAGCTAGGTAGAATTGTATCATATAAGTGACCTCATGAAACTCCATATATAATTATTAATTTATTGGTCTTTGTTAGAACATGATCAATTGCAGATTTGGTTAAATATCTTGTTTTCCATGAAATATATATATATATATATATATATATATATATATATATATATATATATATATGGAACTTTCATTTTTACCTACTAAGTAGCTAGTATATATCAATTGTAAAATCATGGTTTTTTTTTCAAAAAAAATAATATGTTTCTTAATTCTTGTATTAATTAGACCCAATCCATCCGTCGACATTAATTCTCAGTTGAAATATATCCGTTTCAAGACGATCAATATCTGAACATGAACATGGATTTAAAAGATAATTAAATTGGAGCCAATAGTTGGTTAATTTTGAAGAAGATAAAAGAATCGACCGTGTTATATATCTACTTGAATTTGAGTGTCATTAATTCGTCATCCAGATGTCGTCATTAATATATGAGATAAGATATGTAGAATACATTCAATGTTCTCTTGATCATCTCCAGCTGTGACTAGGCATGCTGCATGCAGTAGCGTTGATAAGTACTCAAAACAAATCATATATTCAGACTGACGATAAGGACAGGCCTCTTATTCACTGTTGGAAACTCCATTCACTTTTGTAAATGTTTGGTTCTGTTTGTACTCGTAGGGGGGTTTTAGTCTCTGCTGTTAACAGGTTTGTCCCTTTTGGAGTGTTGTTTTGATGGTTTTCGCAGCTGTTGCTGCTTGTAGTGTTGTTTTCCTTGCTGCTGGGTTGGGTTTGTGTATCCAATATTTACTGGAGTGACTTTGTTTCTGTTGAGTTTTGTGCTATATATAAAAGTTTTAATTCATAAAAAAAAAAAATCATATATTCAGACGATCGAGGCCTATTGATGTAGTTTTGATTAATAAATGAGATCCAGTAAGCATATAGTTCATTGATATCTAGTGCTGTGTTCCATGCCTGTCCTGTATGAGCTTGGAAAGAACATTATCAAAATTATTTTTTTCTTTGTTTTTGTTAGTGTCCCTTCTATATATAGGAGTCGGCCGTTCAATTGGAGGCATCATATGCCTGTACACCAACCACTACAATTCCTCTTATATAAAGGGCGAGATACATAATTTGAAGCAGGAAATTAAGGAGCAATAGAAGAGGTGTATAGGGACTTCTGTCGCTGGAGAGATGGCGCCTTGTACAGTGGCGGAAGCCAATTTGAACTGTAGGCTTCATCTCTCCTCCACAGAAGCTCCTTCAGTTTCTTCCAAATGTACATGATTTCAAACCCATCAAGTACTTCTGAGAAAGAGGTAAGCAGTTCCTTTCTTCATTGGTTTTCGAATATTTTCTAGCTTTTGTTATAACTGTTTGGAGATATAAGTGTATGAAATTTCCTTTGACTCAATGATCATATCATTTACCATGAAATATAAACCGATCTGGGAAGAAAACAGACTGTCCTAGTCCCAAGATTTCAAGAGAAAAGAAATATACACATGAAGTTTACAGCTATATAGAGATCTCTAGGTTAATTTCTATGGCTGCCCTTGCCATTTAACCCTTTCACCAACCTCCATTAGCTTTAATATCCTTGTTATTGTGGATACGTTCAGTTCCGATATGTAGAGAAAACAGTTTCCTTTGTTTAATTAATACCAGAAAACTGGTTTTCTAAACTGTTACCTCAAAGTTCCAAAATTTGGAGGTTAATAGAGTCGTCGGGAGAGTTGAGGTTTGGTGATTTATACCTTTTGACTTTAGTGATCAGGTCCGTTAATTCTGATAGGATTTTAGTTTCAGTCATTCTCTTGCAATTGGTGATCATTATCAAGCATGACCAGCGAGATCGATCCAGCAAGAAGCTAACCAAGAAAACCGACCGGCCGGGGATCTAAAAATAAATACTCTTGAAAAGGTACCTTCTCTTTTTGTATATATAAAGATGTTTTTTTTAGATGGAATTATCCAAGAAAACCCACATTTAATTATCTCACCTTGCCAAGGTTTTGAGCCCGAAGATCGGTTCGGATAAAAATGATGAAGAGCAAGGTTGAACATTAATTGATACCATATTAAATCATAAATTGTTTCAAAAGCTTAAACTAATAATAATAAAAATTAATCATTTAATTAATAAGTAAGCTGAAGCAAGTTGGCTCTTCAGTTCTTTAAAACCTTTTCTGGCGGGTAGATTAATAGTCGCAATAAGCCGACCACGTTGAACATGTGGGCGTGGACTCTTTTAAGACATTTCTCTGGTTTTTTTATAGACATGCTAGACCTCCAATGCTTTGAGTTAATTTCACCATTGAAATGCTAATATTTTGTGTCGAGAGAGAGAGAGAGACAGAGGTACAGAGAAATACCCACCTTTGTGTCTATAATTATATATAAAGGAGGAGTACCTCCAGCTACCGAAACGAAGGAGACGAGGCTAAAAGAAACAAGTTAAGGGTCGGGGGGAATCTTGTCGCAGGAGCGATGGCACTGGCTATATTAGCTAGGTCTGGCAACACACAAATTAATGCAGCAAGTGCCATTGTTCTGAGACAAGATACCCTTCAACTTTTCTTCCTGGCTCAATTTCATCAACGGTACGTACAGATATCCATTATTACTTTTATATAGTTAAATGTTTCTTCTCTTTGTTTCTTGTTCTTATTCTTCTTCTTTGTCTTGCCATGTATTTTGAGGCTATCAATGGTGGTATATATATATATATATATATATATATATATATATGAATCTCACACCACCGCATATTTTATTCCTTTACAGCTGTTGTTGTTGTTGTTTCTTCACGCCTGATTAGGTTTTTCTTGACAATATCATATGTAGGCTAGGTCGTAATAATTATGTTATTTCCTTCAGCAGTACTTCTTATCTTCTTCTTTTGTAAAAAATTATTTTCTGTACGGAGGATTATTTTCTGTGTTTGACTTCTTATAATGACATATGTTGATTAATTCAAGCACAGGAACTGCAGAATTATTAAATGAAACAGCTCTACCATGTTGATAAACTAATCATCTAATTGCTAAAATGGATCTTTAAAAAATGCAATATGAGTAGGTGCATGTGGAGGAGAAAAAATAAAAATTATATATTTTTTCATCTACTTGGATTGAAGTGTCACTGTGTCAGCCATCTGCCAAAAACGTATGAGGAATTGAAAACTTAGCTTATATAAACAAATCATAAAAGAAACATGGTTAAAATCCTATGTTTGTATATATAATTTATTTTGATTTTAGATGTCTACTACTATAAACTTGCGTGCCTAATGAGCTTTAATCTACTTCCCTTCCCCAAATACCACCTACCTCTAATGATTTTTCCAAAAGAGAATTTTGGAGTATATGCTTGGCTTTTGCAATATTTTAATACAAGCTTTAAAACGAGAACTAGCTAGCTGGATACTACCCACCTCACCCGTGATCTTTTTCTACCACGTACAGAATTTTGGAACAGATCGATGCTTAACTTTTGCAACATTTTAACTAACCATCAAATAAAAAGTACATTTAAAGAAAGCGCTTGTCGGAGTTTAACTGTTTAAGATGCTTTGTTCGTGTCTTCGTGATATAAAAAGATACAGAAAAGAGGAATATTAATGTGGTTGTGGAGCTACTGCATACGGTTACAGAAGATATATATGACACTCAGCGAAATGGTAAGAACTCTTGAATAGATCATTAAACTGCGCCATGCATGGTTTGGCTTCTTATAATAAACCAAATGCCGTCAGAGTCCGTCTCAATACTTCAACGGATGGAGCAGAACAAAGCGGATCGGAGTATAATTCTGGAAACAATTAACCATCTGACTACTGAGAAGAAGCAGCTAGCAGGCCACACAACAGACAAACACGTACAGCTGCAGCACTACAAGGTACCTACTGGTGGGGGCATTAACTCTGAGCCTCTCGAGCAGCTAGATGCTCTAAAATGTACACCACTGGTGGGGGCATTGACTCTGAGCCTCTCGAGCAGGTAGATGCTCTAAAATGTACACCACTGGTGGGGGCATTGACTCTGAGCCTCTCGAGCAGGTAGATGCTCTAAAATGTACACCTATATATATTGTGTATATTTAGCTAATATATATATATATATATATATATATATATATTAACAAAAAAAGAACCCTCCAACAGTTTCTCATTTGCTTTTGTAAAACACATATTTAATTGCTACAGTACTTATCTACCTTCGGATAAGCCCTGTACATAATGTTGCTTTATTTGATTCATTTTCTTGCTTTATTGTTTCTCATTCTCAACAAAATCAGCGTCTTGCCCTTTGCTCATTTGCCGCTCATGATCATGGTCACCCAATTCACAGCGTTTGGCGAGAATTTCGGTTTCTCTCCATCAATATGCATGGCTAGCTGTTGGAAATAGAAAATATATATAGTCGTTATAAAATATAACAGTTGAAAAAGATGAATGTTTGAAAATTAACACGGGGGTTGGCATGGCAAATTGGCAATAAGTGAAATTATGTTTTATAAGAGCATCTCTAGAGATAGGATAGTCAAATACCTCAAAATAGTCAAATTTGATTATTATCAAGTTTTTTTTATTTATTTTTTCAATTCAACAAATGAGGCAAAGTGGTTATTTTTCTTATAGAATGAATAGGGAATAGGATCTATAGCCTATAACCTATTCCCTATTCATTCTTTAACTAATAAAATATTGAGAAAAATTAAAACTAAAACAATATGACATTCATGTATCCCATTTTCTCTTCCTCCCACTTTTCATTATAAAAGGTTGCATAATAATGCATAACATGATTATTAAAAACGAGTTAAATACTAACAATGCGAGTGATATTGAATATGAACAAATCAATGAAACTCTCTATATACAAATTTCTCACGAAAATATCTTTGGATTTCTGGAGTTTATTGAAAGGCATGTGAACATTAGAGACGATCAAACTCATTCTCAGCTACAATTCAACCTTATCAAACACATGTGGCAATTGCATGGTCAATCTTAAGAATTATTAGTCTTATTGTATGTTTCCAGTTGCTATGTTTTCTTGTTTGCATTGTTGTTTCTAGTTGCTTTTTTTAAAAAAAAAAATGAACAATTGCTTTGTTTTTTGTTGCTTTGCTTTCATAAATTGTGTAATTTTGCTAGAATATTGAATTGGTGCAACATTTGTACGGTGTTGCTCAAAGAATGTTTGGAAATTCAATATTTTATCTTTCATTGAGTGTTGGCAAAAATATAATGAAAAAAGAATGACAAATAATATTTAAATGCAAGTAAATAATAGAATAGAGAATTTGTTGGAAAGAGTATAGAAAAAACAGTAGCTAAAGCAGAGAATTGTACTTTTTCAATAGCTACTTTGGTTATTATTGTTGGAGATGTTCTAAGTGATTTTAAGAAAGCTCTAAATTGGTTAGTCCTTTTGGGGTAGTAGCGCAGATATGGTTAATGTTTTTTCTTGGGTCGTTACAGCTACTATTAGAGGTGGCAATTCGTGGTCACGTGTTCAAATTCGGGTCATGTTGAGACATGGATATAAGATTATATAAGTCAATCATAACCCGACTCATTTTAATTAAATGGATTTGACCCATAAACTATAACCCACTAATTTTAGTTGGGTTCGTAGGTCATATAAAAAATTGCCAAACCTAAATGTCACATGTCGAGTTCGAGTCGTGTCGATGTATGAGTATAAGATTATATAGGCCAACCCATTTAATCAAACGAGTTAAACCTCTCAATCCTAACCGGCTAATTTCGTGTTAGGTTCTTGTCGGGTTTGCAGATTATATAAAAAATTGTTAACCCGAACTACCATCAAATCAGTGTCGATAGAATAAGTCGTCATAGACGTCGCGGGATGCGGAGCATATTGGTACGTTACAATCCTAAGTTAAACATAGCTTATGTACAATTTTAACTATATATATAAGCTCCTTGACACTTTGTCCTCACAAACTAATTTGTTAATGGACATATGTTTTCCTTGTTCCACGTACGTCTGTGTCCATATATAGTTTGTGGTAACATTATGGAGCACTAGAATAGGCTCATCATAAAAAGGTTGACGATTGGAGTGATTGTTAATTGGCAATTTGGTACATCACCAAATTATTGGAGATTTTTTTTTTGTTTTTTTTCTTCTTCTTAATTTAAACTAAAGGAAGCAAAACATGATTTGCTGGGTGAATGTACTTATCAATATGAATGGGGGAGGATAGAATTTATTATCCCATCAATAATTTTGCAAAAGCGCTTTTTCTTTATAGCTACCCCTTCAGTGGGGGGAAATTATATAAAAAGATTGAACTTGCGGTGGCATTTATCTGATCCTAAATCTTAGTGTTGAATCATCATTTGTTGTTTCCTTATTTAAATTCCTTAAATATTCGCTAAAAGTTGTCCTTGCTAAACCGATCAACAGATGACAGTGTCTGCTTTCTAAACTTCAAAAGTAACCATCTTTTGGGAATGATTAATTGAAGGGGACCGGGCTCCACTGATGGAGTCTGTTGGATCTTAATCAGCTTATGCAGTGGGTTTCAGGATTAAATAACATGAAAAAGTCATTTGCAGAATGAGCTGTAAAGCACGTTGCTCGTGTACGGAAAGCATAGAGCTCCAATCCAATTTGGTTACTCTTGACGACAATGGTTAATCAATTCTGCCCGAAGAAATTCGTGATTGATGGCCAAGCTAGACACATACTAAATAATAATTAATTAATCTACAATTTACTATTTTCTCTCCATGCCATGTCCATATTACCTCTCTCTCTCTCTCTCTCTCTCTCTCTCTCTCTCTATATATATATATATATATATTCCTTTAGCTATATATGCTTGTACTCAGCATGCTCATTTACGACAAGGTTAACTTTAAATACAAGATATATAGAGCGAGAGGAGAATGTTCAAACTCAAAATCATCAATTTTAAGAAAGAGGTGGAGTAGAAGAATCTCTTGGATTAAGAATATATAGAGATATTAATTAATCTAAAATCATCATCATTTCAAAATTTATTAGATTTTTTTTTTTTTTTCTCTAGAAAGAGTCCAGATCGACTGCAATATTCTTCCACAAGTCTACAGTGATGTATTTGACTTGCTGCGCTATATTTAAACCACATTATTGTCCTTTAGAACACGAGCGCACATGCAAAGAGCTTGACAAATTATGTGACCAGATCATCGAACGTGTCTTAATTAAAGCTAGCTTTAATTTCAGATCTTTCGGCCTAGCTCCTAAATTACTATTACGCATGTTTCGGGTCCCACGGATGGACGGTGATTATGTTCTATAAACCAATACGTCTTTTCAGATTTCCTTGTGTATGAACAAATATTTCTCATGATAATGAAACTCTGAATATATATATATATATGTTCTATGTAAATTAAACCAATTAATACATCTTTTCAGATTTTCTTGTGATTCTGTGGATGAACAAATATTTTTCTCTCTCTCCTCACATGCATGCGAAGGCACATCTATCTATATATATATATTAGAAATTAAACACAGTCAAACACTGATACAAATTCTGTAAAGGTGATGGCATGTAGGGGAGCAGCATGACAAAAAATACTCTAATAAGGACGTACGAAAGATTAAATTTGTAAAGAATTTCTTTATAGGAGTATCTTCTCCTTTATTAATGGGAAGAAATCCCACAACAGCTAGCCTGGCCCCGTGCTAGATTAAGATTCCTTCCTTTTTCGTGCCTGGTTATTATTAGTGTTATTAATGTATAGTATTAAAAATTTAAAAGCTTGGAAGATACCTAATTCCTACAATAAAAATGTGGACAAAGTGAGGTTGGGGAGAAAGACGGTTAAAAATATGGGTAAATTAACCAGCTTCCATTTCCAGACAATCTGGACGACCCAGGTGGGAATAGCTTTTCACCATTCTCGATGTTGAAGCATTGCAAAAGCCAAATGCCAAATGTGACGAAATTAAAATTGTGGGAGAATGTAAAATTGATGTATATAGTTAGCTTAATTTATAAATTATTTTTTGTGGTATAAGAATTAATTGAGAGGTTTATGCGGTAGGTGAAATTGATAAATTACTCCCTGAAGTACTTAATTTTTATCACTCTTAATAAAAATATATATATATATATATATATATATATATATATATATATATATATATATATATATATATTAATATATTAAAATTTTAATTTAAAGAAAAAAAAAATAGGAGGGCGGGGGGTTTTGGGAGCAGCTGGAGAACGGGGTGACCTATAAGCCACCCCCAGAGGTGGTTGGAGTGACCCTAAAGCAGGCTGGGGGTGACTTGAAGCCCACCCCCAACTCTGGGGTGACCCACAAGCCACCCCTGGCTCATGGGGTTGGCTTGCATGCACCCCCTCCCCATAGGGGGTACAAACCCCACATTTTTTTCTTTTTTCTTTTTTCTTTTTTTTTTCTTTTAGAACAAAATAATATTTCAAGTTTTTAATTTTTAATATATATATTATTAAGAGTGACAGTGTCGCACTTTTATTGGGCATGACATGGTAATCAAAAGGTTTCTATCAAGTTAGTAGATGAAAATTAACTTCAATGAGTAATTTGTCAATTTCGCCTACTACAGGAATTTCTCAGTTAAGTTTTATACTATAATGAGTGATTTGTAAATTAGGTAACCACAGGAACCAATTTTGCATTTTTTTCTAAAATTATTTCGCTTACTTCTGTCTTCTTCTTATTTTCTTTTTCTTTTTCTTTTTTTATAGATTTATCCACTGGTTCTTTACTGTAGAAAAACAAATCAAGCTGAATTTCTTTTTATTTAGCATACTAATACTAGCCTTATATATATATATATATATATATATATATATATATATATATATATATATATATATATATATATAAACAAAACAAAACAAAAAAAACACTAGATCTTTCTTTGCTATCAAAATAAATTACAATTTTTTATTTTGCACTATTTCATAATATTTTATAATAGTGAATATTCATACTTCTATAATTTCATGTATTATCCACAAATTTTAAAAAAATATAAAACTCCTATAAAAAAATTGTGTTACATTTATTGTAAAGTAATAACAATCTACCACAGCATTTTACTCCGCGGTTGAGATCGCGTGCAATATTTTAAGTATTATAGGTGGTGCAATAACTTTTGTATGGACAAATTATTTTAAATAAAAGGTCTAGAAAGCCGCACATTAGGGAGATAGAGAGAAAAAACAAGTAGGTAACTTGCATTATATGTAAGCCACGGGTTGATTGTTGGAGGTGGTCGAACCGTTATTTAATTTTAGTTATTGGGATGATTCAGTCACTTCCAATTTGATCATTGGAAATTGTTGAATCACTTCTTTGACCATTTGGGGTAATTTGCCTAACCCCAAACCAAATTTTGAAGATGACCAAATTATCATTTTGGCCATTAAGGTAGCTGGACCACCCTTGTAATAAGCAATAATCCCTCCTCCTTTTTTTTTTTTTTAATCATGACTGTGACTTTAGATTCTTTTAGAGAGAGAGAGAAAAAAGTTTGAATAGTAATTTTTAACTTTTTGTGGTCCCAATCTAACAAAGCTAATGAAGTTAATTATTAGGATTTATTTACTTTAAGTAAAGGATAACAAAGTAATTTTAAGTAATGATACCATTGTGGTGACATGTTAAAAAAAAAAAAAAAGGTTTATAATAGTATGATTCCATTGTTTGAGATTTGAAGCAAGAGTTTTACTAGTCCAGCTAGAGGACGGTGCAATCATTGGGCAATCTCAGGATGTGGTAGTATCTTATTCACGAATGGTTTGCATTCTTGGAAGAACCTTACTACACAGGGGACACTCATCCGTCCCCTCTGAGTTTCTTTATAATAAAAAATATTTTTTTTATTATAAATGGGTACTGGAGGACGGATGAGTGTCCCCCGGCAAGCATTTCCCTTCTTGGAAAGCTCTCTAAAAGCATCTCCAACAAATTTTTCTATTTTATCTAATATTTTAACACAAATTTGAGCAGATTTTTTATTTTATTTTTTACTTTCTTTAAATATTATTTTATAATAATTTTTATTATTATTTTCTTAAACCACCAAGAAATTAAGAAGAAAAATAAGAAATATATTGCAGCAAATAAAGAGAGAATAGAGACAAATGATTTTAAAAAAAAAAATACATAAACTATAATGCTTGTCTAAAAATAATGGCTAATCAAAAAATAAAATATATGTTTTAGATAAAGAGAAGATAGCTATTGGACTTAAGTTTTGTCTCGTATTAGCTAAATATGCATAATACAGAGGTTTTAAAGCATTTGATGAAGATGCTGTCAGATCATTTAAATTGGGTTGGGCTACCAATTGTAGTAAAAATTAGCAAAAATATAAATAATAATAATAATAAAAAAAAAAAAAAAACCCTCATCCGGCTAACAACTTTAGCTAAGGAAATAGCTAGCTAAAGTGCTTCTACAAGACTACAATACATAAAATAAATAAATAATAATAATAATTAAAAATAAATATAATTCTCTCTCCTTTATTATGATCGTTGAAAAAATAATAAAGAAAGTATATTTAAATGGAATAGAGAAAGTGGATATCTATAATACTAAGTTGGATGTACGTACCTTAAAAAAGTGGGTTGTTAAAATAAAAAAATGTGATCATTTTAGCTAAATATTTGTGAAGCTGAACGAGAATTCTCTAAGGAGAAAAGCATTTAAAAATCTTTAACATTCTCTTTCCACTAAAGAAAAAAAAAAAAAAAAAGAACAAAAAAATACAATATTTGAAAAAAAGTATTTAAATAAAATAGTCAAAATAGAGATTCGGGCTTAGGTACTATGAAAATGAAAATGCTCTTGGAGTTTGAGGTCTAAAAATTCAAATATTTTAAAGGTACAGAAATTTAAGATTTACTGCAGTTGGGCTTTTTCATAAAAATGAGGTTCCAATTAGACCCAAAAGCCCAATCGTTGCCCAAAACTCTATGTACGCCTCCTATGGCCTTCTAGGTCTTGGATTTTCTTAACCTAAAAGATGAAAACCAAATGTAGCCAACTACGGGCTGGACGAAAATCATATCTAAAAAACAAACTTAATTCTTCTACTCTTTTGGTTAATTTACATTGATTTCATGTAAAACTCAAGTTTAACTTCAAATCTAGTTTTTGAAAATCAAAGATTTTCTTTGAAATAAAAAAAAAAATAAAAAATCTATCTCGGCGGAATGAAAGTTTTCAATCAATTTTTCTTGGTTTCTCCAACTCTAGGTTAAACCTAAATAGATTTACATATACTAAATCAAGGAATGAAAGCTTTCAATCATTTTTTTTTTAATTTTTTTTTTGGAAACAAAGTTTTTCTTGGCTGAATTTAGTAGGCCTTTTTTCTTTGATTTCTATTTGTTAATCGCAATTAAATACCTACGATTATTCATTGTTTATGAAATAAAACCAAAAGGATTTTTTTTAAAAAAAAAAAGTCTTACCTCCTTGAAGCTCGGATGTTTTAGCCAAAAAGCCCTCCTTGAAGATATATATATATATAGTTTTCTTAAAACAATAGCGTGGAGGGCCTTTATTTTTTCTTTTCTTTTCTTTTTTGTTATTAGGCTATTTATATAGGTTTCATCTAGGTTTTTTGGGTTCTAAAAATTTTGAATAAAAATTTATTTAATTGCCCTTAAAATGGGCAGCCAAAGAGGTATATATATATATATATATATATATATATATATATATATATATATTTTACAACTTTTGGCATGTGTCAATATGTGATTGGATAGTGTTAGAGGGTGTAAATGCTTATAGCTTTTGGCTCTAATAACATGTTGACATGTGTTAAAGTTATAAAATAGTTGTACATGTAGCATTAGTTTTTTTCAAACTTTTTTTTTTTTTTTTTTGAAGATTAGTCTTTTTCCAAACTTTAATTTTGCAAGAGATGCTACTAAAAAGAAATTCTAATTTGAATTTGAATTTTTTTTTTAATAAGCTTTAAGATAATTTTCAAACTTCTAGCTCACTGCCCATTTTAGTTCTATCTCTAGCCCAATTAAGCCTATTCATAATGCTCAACCAAACTAAGGCCTAACTAAAACTAATTACAACAATTTGGCCCAAGGAAAATATTTATTAAGCCGAATTAAAGCGATCAATTTTTATTTTTATTTTTTAAAAAATTACCAATAAAATATATATATCTACACATAAGCAAACAAAAGGTAATTGAAATTACTTAAAAAAATACCCGCATTTTTTTTAAAAAAAATTCTATGCATTTTTTAATTAGGATCTTCTAGATTTTCTAGGATAATTCTACAATAGAGTTTATAAAATCAAAAT
The DNA here is from genome assembly GCF_958979055.1 of Alnus glutinosa. NCBI lineage: Eukaryota > Viridiplantae > Streptophyta > Magnoliopsida > Fagales > Betulaceae > Alnus > Alnus glutinosa. Next base: position 35,200,276 of record NC_084887.1, on the reverse strand, counting down.
TATTATTAGTGGTTTTTTTTAAAAAAAATAAAATAAAAATAAAATAGAAGTTCAACCTCGCTATCCTAGTACTTATCACCTGTCAAAGAATTTTAATTTTTCTCAATTCGTTGGATCTCACGACTCACGTATACAATGAAATGACAACATTTGAATGTTTAATTAAAAATAATAATTGGGATTGGAGGAACTATCAACTTTACGATGAAATTATTCTAAAGAAACTAAAGGATCTTAATTCATCTCACAAGTTAGAGCAAAAGGCTGAAATCCGGGTCCAATTTAATCTGATCAAAGTATTCTTTTATTAATATTAATTGTTTAATGGCAGGTGCCCAATATTTGAGATTAATCTAAGATTAATGGCGAATTGGGCTAATTGGCGAGGCCCAGATATAGCTGAACATTTAGTAGTAGAATGGCTGTCATACTTCCTGGAAGACTTGCTAGCAAGAGCACCAATATACACAAGATCATATAACAAATTTTCTTCAATTTTCTTCTGTAAAATATTCATCTCAGCAGTTGTTCTCCCACCCCATGAGCAGTTCAAAATGCTTCAGGGCTTGATGTGGAAATTAATTGCTGGATCTTTAAAAAAAAAAAAAAATTAAAAAAAATTAAAAACGAAAAGGAAAACCTCGGGCTACACAATCAGTTCAGCGTGTACGTGATTCTGATTCATATCATTCCCACCAAATCCATCTCCTTCGTCCTTCTAAATAAGCCAGAGTTATGTATACTTTCAGCCAATTTCTTCTCCTACTGAAACACATATCAAGTCCCTGATTATACTGTCTTCCATCTTCAAATATGAACCACCCCGACTGGCAAGAGAGATGCTTACTAATACAGTTTTGGGTGGTGGCTATTTGCACTGCCTTGGCCGGAAATTCTCACTTGATAATAGAGAGCTGATCATACTTTCCAACCTTTTGGCTCCAGCGCCAGGCCTGAGGAGTGTGGTATTACCAATAACAGAGCATGGATCAGTTCCATTTTCCCTACTTCCTATGCACCAGCCACCAGGAACCAGCATGCCTGAACCACGGGACAAGAGCTCAGAATCAATTTTGTCAAGCACTGGATCATCTTGGCGAAATTTTCGCGCAAATGGAGCATTACTGTTAATCATTTTTTGCATGTCATTGAGATTGAGATGATGGGGATGTTGCTTGGGAGGGTTATCCCACGATATGAAGTGGAGGTCACTGTTCACAGTTGTGTTCCGAAACTCTTGGGCATTACAGATGACAGTGTGGAAGTATCCTTCTGGGGAAGATATAAAGTTTGAGTAGTACATTAGGACAAGTCGAGGTAGGTTGTCCCATCCCCATATGCAGTAATCAACGAATTGCCTAGAAAGTCCCATCCAAGCAGAACCTATAAGAAAAATCATTATATTTGTTTAGCAACTCATTACCAAAAATATTCCAGTTTCGAAATACTAACTTGCAAATTGTCTGATTCCACCTTATGAGAATTGAAAGAGGTTATCTAGCAATTAACATTAAATGAGTTCAGTAGGAAACTCAAGGGTCGAGCACTACTCAATACATATCACCAAGTACTGTTGGCCTATTTGAAGTAAAGCAGTAATATCTTCTCAATGCATGTAGCCTAGAATTAATCCATGGCATCATAAGTCCAACTAAACTGGGGACTACAACCTTAGACTATATGTTCCCACATATATCTTTAATCACGAGGAACATCTTCTATCCAAACAGTATTGACAGCATGGCTTTATCACAACTCATTGTACAAGGAAACAGAAAGAGAACAGAACTTTCAGCTTCAGCTAAGTTTAATTGTCAGTGGATACAGTATCATACCTCCATGATTTGGATGCCCTCATACTAAAGAAACTATTACATCATAGTATAAACAGTAAGGGTACGTTTAGTACACGGAATGGCTATTCTATTAGGTAAATGAATAACTTTTAATGGGAATGGAAAAAGGTAGAATGGCTATTCCAAGAAAGCTAAGAGTATATATGAAGCAGTATCAGGCCTAAGGGTGAATCTTTCAAAATTTGAGCCACCCAGAATTATATAGTATGACAAACCTATTTTATGTGCAGATTTTAGAAGACATTCATAGTGAAGCAGTTCATACTCTGGCACAGCTCACGCTTCTTCTTTTTTGGTAACCATCACTCTCATTGCATATTAAATGAACAAAAGCATGAGCTGCCCAGAATTAAACTGTGCCAGAACCTTTTTTTCTTTTTTTACCCTGTTTGTTATAACATGCATAGTGAATAATCTTCCATATTTTAAAACTGACATGAACTTGGTGTTCCTTTACATCAAGAGTCTTGGGTAGGATAATATAAACCTTTCTGCATCAAGATAGGAGATCAGCCAATTCTCCTACAGGAGCACATAAATTGCCTACCACACATCGGTCTCATCTGCTGGAATTTAACGCTAACCCACAAGCTTGAATTAAGTCCAACTTAGGCTTGGGTCCTACTTGGGGAGATTTGACAAAAGATGGCAGTGGCTGCCAAGTGACAACAATAACAAGGCTGGAAGTCTGAACAAGTGACTTGTCATCTTGGCTGTGTACTTTGTAAAGGCATCTTTGCATGTGGAGATTCCTTTAAATGGGGTTGAAACATGAAATAGGACAGGGGAACGAGATAAACATGAAAATTCATTTGGATAACTGAAAAGTGTTTTAAAAAACAAAAAACTGACAAGTGTTTTCAAAACATAAAAGTGTTTCTATCATAACTTTGTTAGAATTTCATGAAAATCATGACAAATTAATCGAATTGGAACTGAGTTGGAATCAGACACAGGATGAGAGGGCGATGCTATGCTTGCCGGCTGCGATAATGTAGCTGGTCGGCACATTCAGGGTCAAGCCACAATGCTCAGTGGCTCAGTCTATTGTCGGTAACCATATTCACTCTCCAACCATGGAAGAAAGAGAGAGGAATAGGAAATTCTTTTTGATAATAAAGAATACAATTATTTGATTAAAAGGTGCCATCCCAATTGAAAACATACTGCCAGGTGGGCTAAATGTGGTATTGATGTACCAAATGTGTTGCCAGATAGATCAAAAGTTGGGGGGGTTTGCTCTTTCTACTTAGGCGTTTCCTTTTGTATACTTCCTGTGTACGTAGGGGCGCCTTACGCTTTTAATAAAAAAATTCTATTACTTACCAAAAAAACAAAATTAGATAGATAGATCAAAAGTTGGCCTAGATGGTGCCACGGATCACGTTCACTAATTAAGTGAATCAGTTATTCATAGCATAATCGGGTCCAATTGCATTCTCTATATATCCTAGTCAGGGTCAGACATGGAAAGTATTTCCAGTATATCTTAACAGTTCTTATTCCTACTACAGTTACCAAAGTCAGTCACTCTTGTACAACTCGTGATTCTAGGAAGTAAAAAAGTAGGAAGGGAAAATATAAAAGATATCTAGACCCAATTCTAATCCCAGGCATATGGCATCATGCCTAATAGATCAGAGCTTCTAATAAAGTCCTTCCAAAAATTCAACCTAGTCCGCAGAATAGCTTCTCATGGCGGAGTTCAGATTGCACACTACTAGTTCTTCTTACAAATTTGTTTTAAGTGCAATTCAACTAGCTCCGGAAGATTCTTCTGTTTTTCTGAAAAGAGATTGGATTCAGTTCGCCGCTAGAGATGCATATCATGTTATTCTAAGACATCCCATTTCGCCTAATATCACTAAACAGAGAGTATCGTGTGGGATACACAGGACGCTCTGAGGCATTCTCAGGAGCAGACACATTATGACTAAATTTTTTCATTTCATCTTCTTTGAACTGTGTTTTCATGGATAAAACACAACTAGATGATCACTAAAATAGTACTACCACGTGCAATTCGAGCAGGATAGATCAAAGTTAAATCTTCCGAATTGACACAATACGCATAAATGAACCGGATTCACAGAATATCCAATTACCCAAAGTAGTCACTTATTTAGTGAAACCTAAAACTGATCAACAAAACAGATTAGACAACATCCGCACCTGTAAAGAGTTTGAATGCTGTTGGCACACTTCTCCGCTGTGTAACCCAGAAAACATCCGCTTTCTTTGTCATATACAACCCCGGGTCTACAATTATCGGTTTCGCTCGCTGATACCTAAATATCACATATACCATAAATTAATCATACAAGTTCATTCACCAAATCAAGAAAAAACACCGAAAAAAAAGAGAGCAAAATTCACATACTCCTTCCAGCCAATGTTGCTAGTATGATCAATGAAATTGAGATCCCTCGGCAAGTACGAAAACGTGTGCAGCAGATCTAATCCAACCAAACAAAACCAATAAAAAAAATTAAAAATTAAAAATTAAAAAACACGAAATCCCCAAATTCCCAAACCAAAAAGATTTTTTTATTTTGATAAGTAAATTCCAAACCAAAAAGATATCACAACAAACACAAGAAAACGACGACGCACCGTCCTGCGTGACCAGCGGATAGTCGGAGGCGCTGAGATTGATGAACCAGTCCCAGTCCCCTCCTTCCCTCAGCAGAATCGCCGCCGCGTGGAGCGTGTTGGCCACCATGGTCGGGCCCCGGTAGGTCACCAGATTGGCCTTCGTGATCATCCTCACATTCCCGAACCTCGCGTACACCGGGTGCTCCTGCACGTAGTTCCTCAGATCCGCTCGCTCGTCCGTCGAGGACTCCAGGTCCAAATGCACCACGTACGAGTTGCGCGGGTGGTAGAGGGCCTCGAGAGTGCGCTTCAGCATGCGCCCGTCGCCGGTGGAGCCGGAGATCAGGTACGCGAGCCGCGGCGGAGGTGGCAGGGTCGAGGTCGGGATGACGTGGAGTTTGGACTCGACGAAAACGGAGTTGGAGGCGGTGAGGGAGCGGTAGAACGGAAGGAACGTTGTGCCATTGGGTGAGGTTAGCGTGGTGAGGTAGAGGAGGGAGAGAGAGACTATGGAGCCTATCGCCAAGGGGAAGATCCATTTCCTCTCCATCGTCTGCGGGTGCCTCAGGTTCATGTAATAGCTCCTCAGCCTCTTCATTTCAATTACAATTTTAGTTTTTCTAATTCAATTTGCATTAAAATTTAGCGTTTGTTAGGAAGGAAAGTGGGAGAGAAAATGAGGGAAAATGAGTTGCATAGAGAGAGACAGAGTATTCTTTTCTTTCTTTATGAGCTCAAAGTGGTGGTTGTGTGAGCGTTGGGTGGAAAGGGTATCGAGGGCGGGGGGGGGTTTTGTAGTTACTCCTCCCCCTTTTAGTTTTAGGTGAGAGAGAGAGCTTGAAATTGCTAACGTGTACGTGGGATAGTCTCGCCGTGACAGGAGGGGCTAAAATTGGTGATGGAGTTTGGGTAAAAGTCCAAGCTTGTGATCAAACGGCTGAGAAAATACTGGGTATCAAAGCTTGGTGGGTGTCCGCTTGTTAGACTGTTTTAACGATTATTTCTTCTTTGCTCTTTTCTTTGATGCACAAATAGAAATTGGAAGATTGAAGTTAGGATAAGGGTCAATAAATGGAGATTAAATTCCTGAAGTTAGGTTGCAACGAAAAAGATAAATTCTATGAGTCTATCCCTATTCTTACTCTCCAATCTTTATCACTTTGTTATTTAATATCTTATTCAATTCAATCTTCAGTTTATTCAATTTTTTTACTTATTGCACACATTGAACATAGAAAGAACTCGTGTGGCATTATATACATTTTTCCCCCACGGACTTTCCGGAGTGATAGTGCAATATTAAGAGACCCAATTCACACGGCAACATTGACAAAAGCACAGGTCACCGCTTTGTTATTGTAGCCTAGGCCAGCAGTTAATTCATAGGATGTTTTTTATTTAGCTTATTTAAGTTGGGGGAAACTAAAACTGCAATGTGCCCAACTAACTCCTAAATTATTTATTACTCACCAAAAAAAAAGAAACTCCTAAATCCATAATAATAACCCCTCTCACTAGGCTTTATGTTTAGGATTTTTGATTAATTTGATTGCAAGCGTGTGAAATATTCTTTATAGTTTATACCCCCCAATGAGATGTGTGAAAATGCCAATATATCTTTAGATTTAAAAAGTTTATTAAAAAACATTCTGCAGTGGTCGAGTCTCCTTGGGAAGTTGGGAGGAGACCTACGTGCGGTCGTGAGTCCATTTTTTTTTTTTTAAAAAAAAAAAAAAAAAAAAAAAAAAATATTTTGGGTCACGTGAATTATTTTATCGCCTCATTTAACCAAAAATCATGACAATATGGGCTAATAATTTAGAAAAAAAATGCTACGGATCTCAAAACATTTTTTAAAAAGAAAGGTTAGATATACTAAATCTTTTATCAAGAGATGAGTACCAAAATGATGTGGAGCTTATCATTAGTACCCGAACCATTTATTTTTATTAATTATTTTGATTATCTCTGATGAATAAGCTTCACATCATCTTGGTAAAAAAAAAAACAATTTGAACCTAGTTATTTCTTGAACGGGCTAGATCATTCGGGGAACAAGAATTTAAAAAATAAAAATAAAATTAAAATTAGGATTTGTAGCATTTCTATAATTTTGAGGTAAATTATAACTTTTTAAAATTTAGAAAGATATTATAATGAATAATGCTATATACAATTCTTATTTCTTAAATATTACATGACTTTTAAAATTATCATTAAATTTGAATGAATCACTGTTAAATTTTGATCCAATAAAAAGTAAATATGAATATTTCATATAGCATTACTCTATTATAATTGAGATAATGTAAATTAAAAATAAAAATAAAAATGTAATTCCCTCCTCAAGTTGCGGTTAAACTCGCCCAGGATGACCGACAAAACCCAAAGTTTAATAAAAGGTTGTTCAATGGTGCTCCGTGACTCACTGACTCCCATTTTTGATAGAGATCATAATGTAATGTAACAGAAATGCCTATATACTATATCGTAAGAAGATGGTACGTCAACAGTGACAATTAGTCCCACATTGTTTAATTCTTATCTTAATGCGACCGCCTAACCCTATATAGAGAGAGAGATGGGCCTTTCAATTAATAATTATCCAAGTTAATTAGAAGCGTTTAAAATGCTGATCTGATGTTAACTTCAAAGCCAATTTATTCTTTCTCCTGCCTTCAATTCTAAAAGTTAATAGCGCGCGACCTGATAGATAGCTGTGGACCCCCAATAAATTACTCTTCAACCTACCTGCCTTAGCTTAATAGCTTCCTCGTAGAATGTTACCAACCATTCGTTACTAATTCCATCCTGATGTCTGTTGTTCCATTTTTCCCATCACTTAGAAGACTGTTAAATTAACATTTATTTCAAGAGTTTAAAGTTGATGGTAAAAAATTAATTTAAGTAAATAAAAATAACATACACAATCTAGATGGAAGCTGTGACCACCTGGTGGCCTAACTTAGAATATTTTAAACTAGTTTAAATTCTTACCCATGAGGGAGGAATAAAAAGAAAGTAAATATGTGTTCTTATTTGATTATTTAATCCCATACAAATCAGCTAAAAGCTTAAATTAGGTCAGTTGATCGCCTAATTTATATATTGTTTCCTTTGTTTGGAGCATATTTTTTTATAGCCATAACTCATCATTTTCATTATTTTTATCACTTCGAGGTGAACTACCTAACTCAATAATTGAATTGAGATTGGGTGTCATCTTGATTAGATCAACCAAGGAAATGATGAGACAAGACATGCGAGAAGTTTGATAGACCATTTTAAAAAGCAAAAACTTAAGTAAACGGGAATATATTATTAAAGCTACTTTAAACAAAAACAAGAACGTGAAGCTTCGTTAACAAAAAAAGTAAGGACGTTTTATTACTTGTGTTTTTTTCGTTAGTTCTTCCATAAAAGAGCAACAACCCGATCTTCCAGTAGAAATACATAATGTAATAAGCATGATAATTTCTTGTAAAAAAAGCATGCATGAAGTTTGGTAGACCCTTTTGAAAAGCAAAGATTTCAGCAAATTGGAATAAATTATCAAAGCTAATTGAGTTTTTCTCGCTTGTTCCTCTCAGCCTGATCTTATAGTAGAAATATAATATAGAAGTTTATATAAGTGTGAAAATATATAGAAAAAAAAAAAAGAAAAAAAAAAAAAAAAAGCTACTTTCATGTATTTCTATGAAATCATTCATCTCTCGTCATTCTTCCTTATGGATCATTGTGTTATAACTATAATAAACATGCTAGAAAATTAGAATATTTTCAAACATGCAAATAATAATTAATACCCGCACAAGTCGACATTCGGGCCTATCATTTTAGGTTGCATGTCGAACCCGTTTTAAGAAATTAAAACCCACAATCAACATAACCAAATAATAAATAAATAAATTTTTTTTTTTAAAAAAAAAAAAGCGAACACGTTGGTCAAAAGATCATATCCTCTATTTTAATTTCTTTTTCTTCTCCCCAACTCAAAAAAAAAAAAAAAAGAATTAAATTGAGGGTTTCGAAAGACAAACGGATGACAAAGAAGCAGTCCGGGTTGATAACCCAATAAAAGACGAAATTTTGATCCTAGGTGCGTCTCTGTCGCATAAAAAAAAGCCTATCGAAGGATAATTTTTTTTATTTTTTTTTTTAAGTTACCGAAGGATAATATTGATTGAGGAATAAAAGTGACCCACTCTATGAGAGAAAGCGACGTAGCCAAGTCCAACAATGGTAGGAGAGATACAAGCAGTTCATTACCATTATGATTAATAGGTACATTTACTTAATCCAGGCTTGCGTAACATAGTAGGACAGATCATATGAGAAATCATCTTTTTACATTTCTTTGTATTTTAAAAAAAAACAAATCATTGATTTTGTAGGACCGTACCTACATGTGGTTCCTACATATCAAATGGTTAATTTAAAAAATAGATATACATGAGATATACAAAATATGTATGTATACCATGTCTCCGAATCATATAGATGCAACAAGGTGATAAGGCCATGAGAATGACAACCTCTATAGTAACTACAAGATGCATTAGACCATTTCTGGCCAGCAACGTTTTTTAATTTTGTTATTCAAAAAATAATGTTTTTTACTTTCATTACACTTTTTTTAATATGTAGCATTTTTCTAGCCGTTCAATGCAAAAAATGGCATGAATTCACATAATTTTAGAAATGGATCCTAATCTTATTTTTGTTGGCTTTAAGAATTGATACGAAAATAAATAATCAAGGGTTCACTCAATCAAAAAGTTGTAACCACTTCAAAGAATTTGGCATAAGAAGTGCCACCAAATTCCAAAAAGGTCATATGGCATCAAATAGCCCAAAAACTCTTTATTGAGGCTCTCTCTCTCTCTTAAAAAATTATCTGACTTAACTATCGAAAGCTCCCTCCCCAACCTGTCACTCAATAGTCTTTTCCTTGTTTAATTTGCATGGGACGTTCCCTTCCCAACCCGTCACTCAATGGTCTTCTCCTTGTTTAATTTGCAGATGTCCATCGTTCAGTTTTTCAAATTTGACTCATTAATTACTAGGAGATTACTGGAAATAAGGAAAACGAAAGTGTAAGGGAGAGGCAATTGCCTCGTTGATTTTTTATTTTTTTTAGTTATGTTGCGTAAAAGACGTTTTCTTAGCACTAAAAATTCCAGACGGAATGATGAGAATTCATGCATAGCTCTTCATACATCGGCACAAGAAAACAATGAAGGCTGTTTCTCTACAGATTTTTGGGATATTATCACGTATTTATTTGAACAACTTTAACCTAACAAGCAAATCAGTTGTGAATCTCATAAAGATCCATATACGAATGCCATCTAGAACTCCTTGTCACTGTTTGAGTAATTAGGTGCTTTGTCCATTATGATTGGGTGACTTGGAGAAGTCACAGTACTATGGCCAGTTCTTATGCACATTAATACTGGAAACAAACATCAAATGAGGCCTGAAATGAGGATTGACAGAAGTAAGATGCTTCAGCTGTTCTTGTCTATAAACCATCTTCCCTGCTTCTCATAAGGATGACATATAAGAAATGAAGAGAAAATGACTAGTATTCATGACTCCTCCTTGCAGTGCTACAATGATCGCTGGTGAGCCGGACATCTCAGTGTGATAAACACAGATGGGTTGGAGAAATAGGAGGTTCAAGTACAAAATATATACAAAATTATCAGCAGAAAAGAAAACTGCATTTTCGGATGGTTTTGCAAAATTTACCAGACACAAGGTCATATGCAGACTTCTAAAGATGGTCATGATCTCAAAGTTCCTCTTTCATTCATTCTGTTCATGATTCGGGATGCATCATTAAGTCTATCCGCTCTTTCATAGATGCTGGCAACAACAAGATGCAACTCCTTCTTGTTGATGTTGGGATCAGAGTCCAGCCTCTCGAACAGTGACTCTACCATCTTAAAATCCTTTCTAGCACCATAGAGACTGAGCATCTGGAAGTGAACTTCATCTGGAAAAACACATCCCTCTTCCTGCAGCTCACTATATACAGCATCCGCCTTCTCAAAATCCCGCAACTTCCCATAAGCATTCAGAACAAGAGCAATCACATTAGAATCAGGAAAATAACCTGCGGCTCTCATCTTCTCAAACACCTCAATGACATTTGTTTGCTTCCTGTTCCTTGAATAAAGATCAATCATGCACCCAAAAACTGATATATCTTTCACCTTCCCAGCATCAAAAGCCTGGCGAAAAACCCATGTAGCCTCTTCAATCCGACCTGCTCCAGCAAGAATCTTAATTGCAGTCTCCCTGGGGATATTGTCTGGGCGCTTGAGTTCATGAAGCAAACGCTTAGCATGAGCAACCAAACCTGCCCTCTCATAAGCCACAATCATCGTCTGATAAAGGACCTGATCAATCTCAACTCCCGAACTCCTAAGCTTCTGAAACAGCATTGCTGCCCGATCCAATTTCCCTGCCTTATCCCATATAGATATTATTGTAGAGTACGTAATGGAATTTGGTTCGATCCCTCTATTCTGCATCTCTTGCACAAGATTCGTAGCTTTTTCATGCTCAAGAGTCATCCCATAAATCTTGATCATGGTGTTGTAGGTAACAACATTCTGCTCAATATCCTTCCTCTGCATCAACCGAAAAAGATGGATGGCCTCCCCAAAAAGCTCAGTCTCACCATAAACCCTCAAAAGGGTATTGTAACTAACAACATTGGGTTCAATTCCCATCTTCCTCATGCTCCAAAACAGTCTGTCAGCTTCCTTGGCCATATCCAGCTGTCCATAAACATCAATCATAATATTGCACGTTGTAAGGTCAAGCGGGCACTTCACCTCATTCATCTCAGAGAAAACAGATAGTGCCTCAACAAACTTCTGATTCTCGACATACATAGTTAAAAGCGTCGAATAGCTCACCGTATCCGGCAAAACACCCACTGCCCTCATCTCTTTAATAAGAAGACGGGCTTCTCGAAATAGCTTAGCTTTACCAAACACATTGATCATCGAGTTATAAGCTACAAGGTCCGGCATAATACCCAACGCTTTCAACCTCGAAAAGATTGATATAGCCTTGGAATAATCATGTAACTTCCGGGAAAGCTCAATCAAATTACTATACAAAACAAGGTCCCCAGACACACGGTCTTGCTCCATTTTCTGGAGCCAAGCCAGCGCAGAGTCAAACATACCCTCCTTCCCAAAACAAGTAATAAGCGTCGAGTAAGTATACCTATCAGGCGCGAGCGCTCTCTGGCGCATTTCCTCAAACAGCCCATGCGCAATCTCCCACTGCTTCGAGCGAAGCACATTGCGCATGACCACGTTGTACGCGAACACCGAAGGCGAATACGAAGCCTCTTCGTTAATCCAGTCGAGCAGCGCTAGCGACCTTTGCCAGTCAGGCTCGCGCGAGAGCAGCGAAACCATGAAACGTATTGAGAGCTGTCTGCCTTTGTACGGTGACATTAGAGCGTACAGCTCTTGCTCGTTCTGGGTCTGTCCGATCGAGGCCAAGAGCTCGTCCATGTCCACGCTGTGATCCAAGTGCACAGGCTCTTGTTTTCTGGGGTGTCTGCGGTACGCTTGGTGGTAAGAAGGTGAGGACGGCGTCGTTCTTCGCCAGACATCTTTGGCTGTTGAAGAAGCCGAAACTGAGAGAAGTATGAATCGGGTTATGGGTTTTCTCTTGTGCTTCTTGAAGGGAACGGTGCTGTAATTATTGGTTCTGGTGAGGGGCAACAATGGGACAAAAAATGAAGAGAATGGAAATGTATCGACTTGCGCAGGCGAGAACGAGACCGTACACATCTTTGTAGTAGAATTACTACAGATTGGAGTTAAGGAACCCGTGATGTCCTCGCGCGGTTTATTCGTTAATGTCCCGCGCCAGAAAATGGAGGTTCAAGACCAAGGCAAACTTTTTCTTTAAATTAAGTTAGATTTTTTTTTAAAAAAAAAAAAATTCAGTCTATTAAACTAAATTTGTTTTTAGAATATGTGATTCTCATATGTCTTTTTTAAATAATAATGTTATATACTACACTCTCATCTCATTAGGTTGATGTGGCACTGCCTATCAGTCTTTAGACGGTCATTGTTTAAAAAAAAATAAAAGTTGATAGACATTGTCACATCAATTCAGTGAGATAGAAGCAAAATGAAAGTGTAGTATTTATCATTACCCTTTTAAAATATTCTCATATCCTTTCAGGATAAGTGTTAGTTTTATAGTCTGGTTTAAAAGAATTTACTCAAATTAAATTAGGAGGAAAACTTTGTCTAAAAGAAAAAATGAGCATGCCAAATGAGGCAACCAATGCTTTGCTCGTAATGTAAGTTAAGCACAACTATAGCATAGCAAGCAAAGAAAAAGGATCAAGAGAGGAGGTCAAACCAATGGCACTCACTCCTGTAATTCTATGTGTCAACAACCATGTTTTGATACAAAGCAAAGCCTTGCTTTAAACACCAACTCTAACTATAGATTACAAGAACCAAACAAAACCAGCAATGATGAAATCAAGAGCATCAGCTCCATTAACGGATTGCTGAACCGCCTCCCGGTTGAGTTGAAAGGAGGAGCAGATGCTGGACGAGTAACATTTTCCTTGGAGCAAGTGTAGTTGCAGCGACTAGGACGAATAACTCTATAAACTCCACTGCTGGCTAGGATGAAGACATCTTTCTTGTTATCCTCACCAAAAGAGAGTATGTACCCCAGTGAAGGGAGAGAGCTTCCTGCTTCAGCAATGCACCTGATGGGAGAATCCTGTGCACAACTGAAAGGAATCCGAGTGCTAGTGAAGTTACCACTATCTGTTGGGGTTTCTGTACCTGCCCACATACCACCGGCATACAAATCTGCATAAAGGTACCTGTCCATATGACATCGGTATCAACATTAAGCACTTCCAACAGTGTTAAAATCAGATGAGTAAAGTGAATTTACCTTCCGTACATGCACGGATCAGCCGTGGACCGATAAAAGTAGCCACCTGTGATTGATGCAGATCCTACACTGTTGTTTACATCAGAATGGTTGTATCCCATTACAGGAAAGATTGGATCAATGGAGGTAGCAGTCGTATTTCCCCCAGGAGAAGCTGGGGGATTGTAAAGAAAGGGGCCCTCATAGACACGCCATCCGTAGTTGCCACCCTTGGTCACTATATCCACCTCTTCATATTGCTCCTATGAGATAAATGACTTGAGCATTATTGGTTTTAGATGAGATTAAGGGTAATGGATATCTAAAAAAACTCGCTTTAAAAATAAACATATAATCAAAAGAAGAGCTTGAAATTGTGTGTAAAGCAACAGAACTTGGAAAAAGAAAGTCACTTGGAAGATAAACCTCGCCAACATCTGCACATAGGAAGTAGGAAGGCCTTTCTGAATCAAAACTACATCGCCAAGGGTTTCTAAATCCTAATGCCCAAGTTTCAGGCTTCAATTCCTTATCTTCAGCAAATGGGTTGTCTCCAGGGACAGAATAATTTCCCCATTGAGCAAGGTCAGCAATTACCATTGCACCTGCAACGTATTGCAAAGGAAATGTACAAGTAAGAATAGCAGTATAAAGAAGACTAATAAATTTCAAGATATATTCCATATACACTTGTGTGCTCAAAAATACAGGTTTAATTACAGCAATAAAGAATCAAACTTAGTAGGCCTTAATTGTACTACATTTATTTCATATCAGTGACGGGCATTATTAGAAAGTTTAAAATACTGAAACAGGAATCCTTGTTGGAAATCAAAAGCTCATTTGAGAAACATATATTTAGTTAAACATATGTCGAAATCAAAACATTCAAAACCTCATCTGTCCTCCACTAAAGCAAAACTCTTGAAAGCTGTTCTGTTTATTATAACCAAATTCTTTCCTGAAAAAGCAAAATCTGACTCGCCCCACAGCCGTAACAATGTAAACTGATATCCCTCAAGCCATTGGATTTATTTATTAAAAGGAGTTTTACTTCACCACATCTAGACAAGAAATGGATTTAGAGATCGTCTCTCCAGTCAACAAATGGAAGAATACAACCTGCTTCTGACCTAAACTTTGCATTGTTAGGATAGAACAAGATAGTCTTCAAGAAACTTTATTTGAATGTGTTTCTTACCCTTCCTGTCATAAACATCTATTTTTCAAAGTCATTTTTGTAACATATATTCAAAAGGCACAGCATGAATCGAACGTCTTACGTGAGTGGAACCATGGAAAACAAGATGCAGTGAACAGAAAAGCAAAAGGCTGAAACCAGATATTTAAAGATCACGGACAAAGATACAGAAAAGTATTTTATCGTAAGACAATACATTTTACCAGTACTTACTCGGTATGTTATCTATGTCCAGCCTCATAACCTTTCCAAGCAAGGATTTCTTGTTTTGTGCAAAATTGTATGGGTCACCATTACTTCCACCATCTCCCAGCATGAAGTACAGGTAACCATCCTCAGGTCCAAAGAGAATCTGACCACCATGATGATTAGCAAATGGAAGACCCATAGTGAATATTCTTCTGACTTCCTTGGGTTTGACACTTGTTACCTGTAATTGAGGCAGGAGATAAAAATTAAGACCACCAAATGATATAATTATGAGAAATGACTCCTAAAAAACCAGAATTTTACCGAGGAAGGTTGCAATGTGGTACCATTAGCAGTAAATTCTGCTATGATGCTGGAATATTGACATGGCTGGGCTCCATTGTCAGATTCTAGCTTTGAAGGATCGCATCTCACTTCTGAGTTACATGAACATCTTCCTGAACATTCTGGCGACTTAACCTTATCACAGTTATAAGAAACAAAGAAGCGGCCATTCTGCTGAAAGTTTGGATGAAATGCTATTCCCATCATCCCAAGCTGAGCGTCAGAATATACTCGATCAGTTAAATCAAGAAAAGGATTTAATCTATCAACTGCCAATAGTTCTCCTGATCCCTCCCCAGGAACTGTTGCCAACCATATCTTACCTGGTTGGTCAGATAAGAAGACACGATTCGACCCATCAGGATGACCTATCATATTAAGGTAGGATCCATTACCAATTTTCTCAAGGCACATACCACTTGGTGGACTCAAATTTTCAGTATGATTTAGTACAACTGGTCCACCATCAAAACACAACTCTCCAGCTTCAGAAGCACCACTAAATTCATTGCAGAAAGCACTTTTTGACTGCCATATATCAGCTAGCTTGGAAGTAGAATTAAGTGGCATTCCACCTTGCAATTGAAAGGGAGAATTTAATATAGATACATTTTTGCACTCATCCCAAACCTTCAAACAGAAGTCAACTTCAGTGAGTTGAGACTGGGTTGAATTTGCTGAAACGGTGGAATTGCAAAGAACAGGAACTTTCCGCGGTGCCGATTCAATTCGATAAAGCTCTGCTGAGAACTGATCACATCTATGCAATGCATATATATATGTAAGTGAAAAAGTTAACTTTAGTTCTGACTGAGCCTTAGGTGCTCATGTAAGCGCGCATTAAATAGTGACTAATATTTTACTACAAGTTTCAAACTGAGAGCACAAAAGCAAATCAACATCATGTCTTCATATACGCCATATGGGGTAATTATTTCAAAAGCTGACAGTGAAGTGCTGATTTATAATATGTACAACATTTGTGAAGATTATTTAAGGGTAATAACATGTAAACTCATGTTTAATCAATACTCAAATCATAAGCCAGGTATGATTCATCCAGTAGTTCAATTAACCTTCAGTATTCTGGTTTTCTCATACACATGAGGATTCCTTTTAATCATCAAATCACATGAAGTGAAGAACCAAAAAAATCAGAAAACTAGCAGGAAAAAGAAGGTACCAACTTCCTCATAAGCAAAATAGAGAGACACAATAACATCAATTCAAAGTTATTGTCACAAAACCTGGCAGACCGTCTTACCGAGCAGAGTATTGATCTCAGAAGAGAAGCGCAGCCAAGATCAGAGACATTCATTGCTTTAAATTGATTCTGCAACTGCATATCTTCAGTGGAGTTACAGCAAACGCTACCATTGTATTGACAGAAAACAAGCGGGGTCTTTGGGGTAAAAGGTGACCCTATTCAAATAAAACAGCGACGAGATAGATCAGTCAACTCACAAACAGACCAGAAAGATAGAAATTTTGAACTGAGGTAATAAAATATATTAATATGCTCCATTTGATTGCCAAAAGAAGTCATTTCAAGTCCAAACACTACTAGATTCCAAGCTTTCATGTATGTATGTCATTTTTGGAAATCAAACAAAGCATAAAGAGAAGAACATATATAAAAAGGAAGTAATATTTCGGAGATACGAAGGAGAGACACCCACTCATATTAGAGCACAAGGGATGTGCAAAGCAATAATCAGTGAGCAGCAGCAGGTGAGAAAGCACCAAGGTAATACTAAGAACCCCTCTCATCTCTCTGAAAAGACAAGCAACTGCAAACAACAATGACAATCAAATGAACACTTAGACACAAAAATACAATCAAGTACAGAAAGAATTTTCTGGGTATATTACTAGCAATTCTTCCCAACACCAAGTTGGCGTTTTTTAAACCACCGTATCTCTATCTCCCGGACCCAATGGTGGCAGCTAAGTTTTGACATTTTGGTTCTTCAAACTCCATGGTTGACTTTGCCGGAACACTCACACTTAGCTGATGGGTTGGCAAGGAAAAAAAACACCAAGTTGACCTTCAACCTTAAAATAAAAAAAAGCCAACAAGAAGTGGGTTTGATTCTGTCTAACCAAAAGCAGTAAAGAAGACAAAAGTACAGTTAAATTCAGACTTACTCTATTTGTGTTGTCGTACACCAGAGAAAATTCCCAACATTACCAGCAATGGAAACAAAACCAGTTCTTTTTTGGTCTTATTGTTTCATCACAAGAAATTAACCAAAAAAAAAAAAAAAGGTTAAGAGAGAGAGAGATTTAGGCCCCTGGTCCAGATTCTTGGGTAATGAATAAAAGGTTTCTTTTTAGTTGACGTATTTCTTAGGTAATTACCCAGCTTGAAATTTTATTATATATTTGGTTATTGGTAACTGGAATTGGAGAACTAATCTAAGGTGCTTGAATATGCTCAAATCAAATCAATTGTTTCACAATCCACGAGAATGCAATTTTTTTATTTTTCTCTCACCATTTTAAAAGGGAGTTTTCTCAAATTATTTATTCAAATTTAAAAAAATTCAAACAAATAATTATAAGAGACAATTTTTAGAAATTTACCTAACAAAATAAAAATTGAGCTGTCCAATTACTTATCCGGTCATATGAGTCCTATAAATTTTCTCTCATAATCACTTGTCTAAATTCGAAAGAATTTAAACAAATAATTTAAGAAGATCTTAATTCAATTTAAAATTCCCACTCCCATACACTTAAATTGCTTGTCATTCTCGCACAATGTTACACGTCACAAACTTTTTAAGATCCTACAGTATGAAATGAGACATGTTTCTCAGCAATTTGTTTGTATTATTAGTAATATGTTCTTGTAATTGTTAGGGAGCCCTTACAAAATTTATGTGTAAGCAAATTTCTGTCAGTTCACCTACACGTTCGAACGCATAAATTTTATAGAAACTCTCTCATAAGAAGAAGTTTGTACTTATTTAATAATTTTTTTTTTTTAATATTTTGTTATCGAAGTGAGTGAACCTGAGCTTGGGCCAACATTCAGGACCTGTAATAGATTGCTCTAAATGGACCCTGAAGCCACCAGTCTAATGGCGGACTAGGCTTGAGCCTGGACTTTTGCACCAAGTCCAAAAAATGATGGTTCCTAAGGCCCAAAAATTCAAGCAAAAGCCCAAGTTCAGCCCAAAAAATCCAGAACGCCGAACCAGCAATTCTGACACATCTCCCGACTCCACCACTGACATTGCCTCTGTCGGAAGAAGAGTCGGAGATTTTCTTCCGATGCACCCCAAGGTTAGATACCAAATTAATGGAGGGGTGGGCATTTTATAGATTTTTATTTTTTATTTTTTAATTTTTTTTATATTGTGCAGCTGACGCGTAACAATGCGTTAAAATTCAAATGAAAAAATAGACAAATATCAAATCGATTTTTTTATCAAAATTTAGATATAATTTGTAAAACAAAATGAAATTAAAGTACTAAAAAAATAAAATTTTTAAATCATAAATACTAAATATGTATTTAACCATTTTTTTTTTCCTTTTCTTCCCCTCATCTTTTCTCCCGCTTCTTTCTCTGGTCTGCGTCTCCCTTATCAGAGCATTCGAGCTCCCTTTTCTTTCCCTCATCTTCTCTCTCTGTCTCTCAAGGTCACTGCTCTCTCTCATTTTCTCTCTCTCTTGCTCGTTACTGTTTTCCACCATCATCTGCGCCGTCGACCAACACTGACCCGCCGTCATCCTTCAGTCAGCCACGTTTCAACCCAAGGTAAAGGTTTCGTTTACCTTTCTTGTTTCGTATATGGGGATTTATGGGTTCAATTTGGGTATTTTTGGGTTCGTATATGGGGATTTAGATGAGATGGCTGAATCCGGTTTCCACGGATTTTTTTTCTTTTTCTGAGATTTATAGAAGAAATCAATGCCCTGTTATTGCTTGATGGTATCATAATGCTAATAAGGAGCACTCTTTCAAGGCCCCTGAGTGTTATTTTCCCCTCATTGTCTGCTACGAAAGCCTTTTGAGAGTAGCTTTCGAATAAATTTTTAAAATAATGTGAAATCTGAATGGTGGTTTGAATCTCATCTTGGATTTGATGCCACACAAATTCGAAATTGGCAAATGCAATTGTTAAAAATACGACGATAAAAATATGATCATTTAAAAGTTATTGTGTTAAAAAAATAACAAATTGTTGAAAAATATAACTGATAAAAAAATTACCATTAAAAAAATGACAATTTTAACAAAATGCTTGTCGACAAATATGACCTTTAATCGTTTGAAAATAAAAAAGAAAAAAAAGACAGTCAAAAAATACAATAATAAAAAAAAAAAAAAAATAATAATAATAGATAATCAAATGTATAATGTCTTTTAAATAAATTAAATAAAGTAGGTTTGATTAACTATTTTACTGAAGTCATAAAAAATGCTCTAACTAAGTTTTGCATTTAATTCATCCACCATCTCCACAAATCGGCGATTGTCCAACTTCTTTTTAAGATGGTCTGAAATTATCAAGAATGTCAATTTGCTGCTTTGTTGTATTTTTCCTGCTTCTTGTTTAGCTGAGTTGATGGATGTCAGCATGTTCAGCTTTTATGACCGCTGCTGCCTGTAGGCTTAAGATATGGTTATTTATGTAGGATTCCAATATTAGTCCACATTTTCATAATGTCGCACTAAGGGCACGTAAATTACGTAATCAGAGGGCTGCAACAGGGCAAAGTTATGATGCTGTTGTGACATTGTTTTGTGCTTTTTTCTTTTCTTTTTCTTTTTTGAAAAAAATTATAATTTAATATTTCAAATTATCAATCATTTTGCAAGTAATCACACGAACTACAAACACTTGGATTCTAACTTTCCAAAATATCAAAAAGTTTTAAAAATACACATTTTGTCGAAATATGATAATAATATTCTTGCCCCATGTCATTTTTTCAATTAAAAAATAAAAAAAAAATTTAAAACAAAAAAAAAAAACTAATTTTTTTTTATTTTTTTAAAAGAAGAAGAAAATGGGTTTGGCAGACACCTCCAAACACCCATTTTCTTTTCTTCTTCTTTTTTTTTTTAAAAAAAAAAAATATACAAATTTTTTAGTTTTTTTTACTTTTTAAATTTTAAATCTTTTTTTTTTTAAAAAAAAAATTAAATTCTTTTATTCTTTTTTTAATTGAAAAATGACACGTAACAAGGGTATTATAGACATATTTTAACAAAATTGGCATTTTTAAAACACATTTTGGTAGTTTGGAGGGCCAGAATCTAAGCGTTAATAGTTCGTGAGGCTAGTTGAAAAACGGCTGGTAGTTTTGGGAGGCTAAATTGTAATTTTTCATTTTTTCTTTTAGTTGCTATTTGTGTAATTTTTTCTTTCATTAATTGCAGTGTAATTTTCATATGTAATTTGTAGTGAACCAGTGTTAATTGTAGTGTAACTTCCAGCTTATGAAGTTGAGTATGAAATTTTATAGCATGTGTTCCTGATCTTATCTTATAAATTAGGATATTTAATTTGTTAATATATTATGTATTCTAA
Source organism: Alnus glutinosa (assembly GCF_958979055.1). Lineage (NCBI taxonomy): Eukaryota > Viridiplantae > Streptophyta > Magnoliopsida > Fagales > Betulaceae > Alnus > Alnus glutinosa. The sequence goes on along the minus strand of NC_084887.1, from coordinate 35,179,595 downwards.
TTAGACAAGCAGACTATGCACAAAAAATAATATAAATTAGACTATCTAATCCTTTTAAGTGTTAACTAAAAATTTTACTCACCAAAATAACTAAAAATTACTTTTTTCTATTCTGATGAGCCACTTTATTAAAATTCCTCCAGCAGCCTCACCATTTTAACTAGTCAATATTCACTATTCCATTTAAATAATAATTTTTTCATATTTCTTTATTTTTTCTCTATATAATATTTTTATAAAAAATCATTTATATCCATGAAATAAGGACATTATCGTGTGAGAGATGGGAGATGAGAGAAGAAAATGAGAGAAAAAAGGAAAAAAGTGTGCTAATCATGTGAGAGAGAAATGTGAAACAAAATTTGGTGAGTGGGTTGTTGAGTGAAAATGCCTGGTCTAATTTGACTAGTAATTTCAGTCATCAAATTTTTTTGGTTAAAATGGTGAGGCTGCTGGGAGTGGTTTTTAAGAGTTTTCATCAAATTGGCTCACCAAAATAGCTAAAAAACTAATTTGGTGAGACTACTAAAAATGCTCTAATATCACTAGCAGATCAGGCCCAAAAAAGCCCAAAACAATTCATTAAGATTGCTCAAAAAAAAAAAAAAAAAGAATAAATTTGGCGCTAAATAGTTCAAACGGCAAAGAAAGCTCGTATAATGCTCATTCATTTTCCGCCTTCTCCACTCTTCAGGCGGAAGAAGTCGGTTGAAGACACTTCCGACCCGACTTCCCCGACACCCAACCCTAATTTATTTGACAAGCACACAACCACACACGCACTTTCTTTCACTTTTTCTCCCACTTCTCCCTGTTTCTCTTCTCGATCTGTCGAACCCACGCAGGCACGCACAATAACCTCACACTAAACGGCGACATACCACCCACCACCTGAAAATCTCTCCTCTGTAATCTTATATACAGTCCCGGTTGCCGGATTCCGTTCAGCTTGCTAGAATCAAGGTGAAAACTCTAACCCTTCTAGCTTTTTGTTTGTTTTAGATGTTCTTACATGAATTGAAGCCTCTTTTAATTTTTTACTTGAGTTATTTGGTGTTTAAGGAGTGATCTGATTGAATTTTGGTTATGGGTATTGTTTTTACCCAGATTTGATAGAGTGGGGATTTTGGAGGTCCGAATCATGTGAGTTGAGTTGATGAGTGCTTCAGATCAGTTTTTTGACGACTGGATCCTAGATTTCTAGAGATCTTTGTAAAGCCGACTAGCTCTGAACCCGACTGGGTCATAGAGTTCTTTGTGAACCCGATTAACCTTTCTACTGGATGTTAGTTTCTCTTGATTTGGGGCTACTGATAACTGGACCTCCATGAGATCCATGAGGTTGAATGGTTACAAACTTCTGTGTTCAACTTTCCTTATTCTTTGTAAATGAGTTTTAAGAAGTTGGTTTGCGTTACTTGATGGTGAACACGAGAAGACATCATGGTTGAACCTTGTGGGTGCCGTTGCCTTGTTGTCCTCTTGCTGGTGGGATTTTCTAAAGAAATAGTGTAAATAGGATGGGTTATGAGTTTTTAGGAGGGTCTGGTTGGGGTGAGCCAAATTTTAATTTTCGGGGTTTGTTCTTTTTGAAGAGTGTGGAGTTGGAAGGAAATTAATAGCTCTGTAAGACGTGGCCATGAATGACATTATTTGGAACTAATTTAGTGAAGGAGAGCATGCCTCTATAGGGAATTCGAGGTTATCCTGCTTTGGTACAGGGCCTGCCATGTTTTTGTTGGTTGTTGGAAATGAAGTGTAGGCTTTATGGTTTAGTACATAGCTTTGTTGTTATGTTATTATCTTCACTTATGTTTTTTCCGTCATGTCTCAATTTTGGTTTATTAGAAGAGTTGGTATCTTTGGCAGGCTTTGACAGTTTGTTGTTATTGTTTTTTATTAGGCTCTAAGTAGTTCTGTTAAGGTTTTTGAAGGACAGTTGATTTTATTAGCAAGTGAAGTAGATAGCTAGTGAATGGATTTTTTTTTTTTGTTGTTGAAAGACACATTGTTGCATGAAAGCATCTCATTAGTTTTGGAACTTTTTCACTGAACCATACTCTTCTCTATAAATATTATGCTATAGTCTTTTTACTTGATTATATATGAAAAAAGCAAGAACATGAAGCGCATATTTATCATTGCATTAGGGAAATGTATGAGATGTGAATCTGAAATGATGAGTATTCTTAATTTACCAATTAATGATTGATTTAATGAATTATTGGAAGTTTTTGCTGTGAAATCTAATTTGGTTTGTGAAATGGAGAGGATCCCGTTCTGATTAACTAGTATGTGTGACGTTGCATCTATGTAATGCTTATTTGATGCCCATGTGGCATACTAGCCTGTGTGGCTTGTTATGTGGACTTGGGGTATGATTCTATTTTGATTTTGGTTGGATATTGATTCACAGTATGTGTTGTCTAGTTTGTGACATATTGGATCTTTTAATTGACTCTGTTCTGTTATTTCCTGCTTGACAAATCTTATACTAAATGATGTAGTGTAAATAATTTTGATCATAAAACATATTTTTCTTTACACTATTATTTTTGCTACTTACTGGCATTAACTAATTTATATTTTCGACTATGATTTTCGGAGTTAGCAAGTGGACCCTCGGGTTGAGGTATGTTGTTAGCTGGTTGTTGAGAGTTGATCTTTGGAGTCTGGTTGACTATATGTTAGCATTAGAGTTTTTATTTTTTTGGGTTTTCACTATGCCAGTTTTTTGTTTATGCTGGGAGATGAAACTTGGAGTTGTAATTTTTAAGTGTGTTGCATTCAAATATGTTGTTAGGAGAATATATCTTATAGATGATTCAGTGTTTTTAATTAATTTCTTTTATATTTGTGAATATTTTAATGGAGATGCTGCATCAAAATTATATTGTTGGTTTTTGTGCAGATCTAGACACTCCAATGGCTTCCATATACAAAGTTGAGGATGTAGAAGAGTCTATTTGTAGCCAGGGTTGCGCAAAATACCGTAGAAAAAATGGTCAATTGGATAAGTCCCAGTTGAAGTTGAGTGATGAAGTTAAAGATGGGGAGGATAGTATGAGTGATGAAGAGGATAGTATGAGTGGGGAAGAGGATAGTATGAGTGATGAAGTTAAAGGTGAAGAGGACAGTACTAGCAATCTTATAATTGCAAAGTATAGTGAGAAAAAAATCAGGGAAGCGATTTCCAAGATGATCATTGTGGATGAGTTACCCTTCACTTTTGTGGAGAGCCAAGGGTTCCAAGAATTTATGAAGACCGTTGAATCTAGATTTCCGACCCTTTCTCGCTATACAGTGATGAAGGATTGTGTTAAGTTGTACCTAGTGGAGAAGGAAAATTTGAGGAAAATGTTTTTGACAACTAAGCAAAGGGTTTGCTTTACCACTAATATGTGGACTTCAGTGCAAAACTTAGACTATATGTGTATAATTGCTCATTTCATTGACTATGATTGGAAATTACAAAAAAAAATTCTTTCCTTTCGTCTAGTTCAAGATCACAAAGGGAAAACAATTGGGAGGGAGTTGGAGGAGTGTATGCTTGAATGGGGTATTGATAGGATTCTTACAATTACAGTTGATAATGTCACCTCTAATGACACTCCTATTGATTGGTTGAAAAGGAGAACATTGTCATGGAAAGAAACTATTTGTGGTCATGAATTCATTCACATGAGATGTTGTGCACACATTTTGAATCTCATTGTCCACGAGGGTTTGAAAGATGTTGATGAGTTAATTATAAAGGTCCGCAACCTTGTTAAATATGTGAAATCTTCCCCTAAAAGGCTTGATTGGTTTAAGTCTTGTGTACGGAGACAAAAGATCCAATGTAATAATCTCTTGTGTCTTGATGTTCCAACTAGATGGAAATCGACATATCTGATGTTGGATGTGGCAGAGAAGTTCCAAGGGGCTTTTGAACTTATGCAAGAGGAGGAGGAGGATGAACATCTCCTTAATTATCCGGGGGAGGATGGGTTAGGAAGAGAGGATTGGGATACTATTCGCCACTTAGTCAAGTTTTTGAAGAAATTTTATGACGTCACATTGCGCATGTCAGATACTTTGTATGCTACTTCAAATCTACATTTTCAGGTACTCTCTAGCGTCCATGAACATTTGAAATCATATTGTCAAAATGGTGATATGTTGTTGAGTAACATGGCACAAAGAATGAAGGTAAAGTATGATAAGTATTGGGGAGATATTGAGAAGGTTAACAGGTTGTTGTTTGTGGCTATTTTGCTTGATCCACGCTACAAGTTGGCCGTGGTAGAGTTTTGGTTCAAGCGAGATTTTGGCACTAAGAAAGCAAATGAAATTGTTAGAATCCTGAGGACAGACATTGACCACTTATATGAGCAGTATAGTAAGTTTGGTGGGTGTTCAAATGTTGATGAGACTCGGATTTGGTTGGCTAAGGATCCTTCTATGCAATTATTCTATGAGTTTTGGGAATCACGAAATTTTAAGTTCAAATCGGAGATAGAACGATATTTGATAGAGGATGTTGAAACACCGATTGCTCACTTTGATATTTTAAGCTGGTGGAAGGTAAATTTCACCAAATTTCCAGTCCTTGCCCTAATAGCGCGGGATGTTTTGGCCATTCCCATTACCACTGTTGCCTTTGAATCAGCATTTAACACCGGAGGTCGTGTGTTGGATCCTTTCCGAAGTTCTTTGGCTCCGAAAACAATGGAGGCTATTATATGTGCACAGAATTGGCTGAAGCCTTCACCCATTAATCTGAGTCAGCATTATTTGGATCAAGTTGAGGATGCTGACAGCTATAGGATAGACGCTGGTAATATTATTACGCATCTTTCAAACAATTTATTTGATATTGTGATATAATAATTGTATGATAGACTAATGAGTTATTTACAATTTTTCTTATTGTAGAAATGACTTCCATAAGCATGCTAATTGATGAGGATTAATTGGTCACATGAGGTGTGGCTCCAATGCAGTAAGTAAATTTTCTTTTCTGTTTTGTATATGTTTAGTTAGGAACTTAAACTATTTGTTGCGGTTTTTTGTTTGCCTGTAGGAAGTTCTTGGTTGTTGGTGCTATTGTTGGGGTCGGTTTCATTGGTGGATGCTGTTGGTATTGCTGTTGGGGCTTGGTGCTCTGTGGCTGCAGGTATTACTGTTTTGGTTGTAAACTTGTAGGCTGTGCGGCAGGTATGGATGCTATAACGTTGTAATTTGGCCGTAGAGGCATAAACTAAATTGTTTTAATTTGCGTATGATTGTTTAGAATTTAGGCATTTAAGCCATAAAATTTGTACTGTTGAACAGTTTTTTTGTCATTTAGGCCTTAAATTGTTGAACTGGTTTTATGTTGGCATTCAGGCCTTAGATTGTTCAACTGTTTTTATGTATGCATTTTTCTCTTAAGATTGTTGACCTATTGAACTGTTTTTACGTTAGTATTTAGGCCTAAAAAGCCCAATGAAAAAGAAAAATCTGCACAAAGGCCTAACAAATAGAGTCCAAGCAAGTACAAAGGGTTAAAACGTCTACCCCAAGAACTGAATAATTAGCGCCATTTTGATAGAATAGTTAACTTAATGGAAATGCTTTCATGCTGGCAGATAGAGATGCCCCTCGTTGAGAATTTGAGATTATTGTTAACATTTTAGTGGGCCGGTTAAGTTTGGTACAGCTAAGAAATTTATCACAACTTTACGGGATTTTTGGACATTTTTTTTTTTTTTTTCTCCCTTATAGGTGGCATATCCTGTATACTTCTTTTATATGCACTAACGAGGCAAAGAATATATAAAGAAAGTTCATACCATATGGTAGGAGTGAGTTTAGAATATACTACAGGGAAGTTAGATACTCAAATATAAAGGTTGAATGTATTAGGAATTTAGGAGTGAGCTTAGAATGTATTACACTATTACGTAATATAAAGGTTGATGAGTGTAAGGCCCGAAAAATTAATTAACAAGACTATTATGATCAAATAAAATAAGATGGGTTATGATGGTGAAATTTCACTTTAAAGTTATTCTAGAAATTTTCGTCATCATCATCTAGTCATGACATGACGAAAATTTCAAAAATGTTTTTTTCACTAATTTTCAAGTCAAATTTCACCATCATAATCCATCTTATTTTATTTGATCATAATAGATTTGTTAATTAATTTTTCGGGCCTTACAATGAATGTTTTGAGTTTTTGGATTTTTTTTTTAATATTTTTATTTTAAGAACAGTAAACAAAAAAGGTTTTAACAAACATAACCCAATACCGTGTTTGTTAAACTTTTTGTTCTTTTTAAAACAATAACAGATAACTAAAAATATTAAAACAGTTTTCTGAAAACTTTTTTCATCTTAATTTTTTTTTTCAACAAATAAAAAATTAAAAAAAAAAAGAAAAGAAAAGAAAAGAAAACACCTCAAATCATGTTAACAAACAAAGCGGGATATTGAGAGATTTATTATAGAACTCTTAAGATGACAAGGCCAGGACACAAAAATCAACTGGATGTTAGGAAAATATAATAAAGGATTTTGCGAGAGAGTGGTTCTCAATTAATCGTGAGCTTTTGTTTTTCTTTTATTCTTTCAAAAGTAACGTAACTTATAAAATTATCATCAAATTAAAATTTAATAGCAAATTAATTTCAAATCTAATAATAATTTTAAAAATTACTTAACTTTTAAAAAGTAATACAAGAAAAATATAAAATTTAATTCTAACATTACTCGTGTAACAGTATTATTTGATACATAATGGCTAAAAGAAGCGTCTAAATGGTTGAAGGTTAAATAGGTGTAGGAGTAATACTGTAAATCATTTTTTTTTTTATTTTTTTAAAGTTGATGTAACTTTTAAAATTACCATTAATTTTAGAATGAACCACTATTAAATTAGATCAATAATTTTAAAAGTCACATTAAATTTAATAAAAAAATAAAATAGTTCATAATATTACTCACATGTGTAGTTGACTGTGTGACATGACGCTGGTGCAAATTAATGTAGAGTAGAAATTAATGTGTGGTTCTAATCATTTGTCCACTTAATTTGTATTTATCTACAACGGAAATGATGGATTTTTTTTTTTTTTTTTTTTTTCAGCTTTTATCAAAAGTCAGCATTTCCTGAAGAAACCTTTCTGTTAGGCTTTCCTGTTCTCTAATCATATAGTTTAAGATCTCTGATTTTACGTACAATTTTTGATCTGCTATGGAACTCTTCCATAAGGCCAAAGACGTGCGTTTCCGGAGCCGCCACGACAAGTACCTATTAGCCGAGGATGATGAAGAATCTGTGTGCCAAGATCGCAATGGCGCGATCAAGAATGCTAGATGGACTGTGGAGATCGTTGAGAATGCCAACGCTTTACGCTTCAAAAGCTGCTATGGAAAGTACTTGACGGCCTCCAACACGCCGTTTCTACTGGGAATGACGGGCAAGAAAGTCCTGCAAACACTGCCACAAAGATTGGATTCATCGGTGGAATGGGAGCCCATTAGAGAAGGATTCCAGGTCAGGCTCAAGACGCGTTATGGCCACTTCTTGCGCGCAAACGGTGGCGTTCCGCCTTGGCGGAACTCGATCACGCATGACATTCCACATAGAACTGCAACACAGGATTGGGTTTTGTGGGATGTGGATGTGGTGCAGATTCGGGTGCAATCTCTACCAAGTCAACCGCCATCAGAACCCCTTAGTCGAAGCGATTCTTCCTCTTCAGAAGCAAGTTCCAAAATTGAACTTGTGTCTCCTCAAGCCAGAGAAGAGGTTTGATTTGATTCTTTTATGGCCTATTTGATTGTCCCAGGGAATGAGAATTTTTATCATATATATATATATATCTTGAGTTAAAGAAATTATCATTAAAATATAATAATTAAAAAAAAAAAAATTGAAACAAGGGCATGATCTAATAAATCCTAAATAATGTAACGTGTGGTAGCAATGGCTCTAACCTTTCTCAATCGATTGTTATTGCAAATGTTGGAATTGTTTCATGGTTATATCTAACAGTAGAGATGTCAGCTGATGCCAGGTGATAAGAAAAGGATCCCCACAATTTCTTTGAAATTGCGGATTCAGGCATTTCATTGCATCAAATAGCTTGAAAAATGCCACCTACTAAAAAGGTAGCATGTTACCCAAACAGCTAAAAAGAAGTTTCCTTCCAAAAAGTCTCTTTTTCACTTTAGCACAAACACTTCTTCTTCACTGTCCAGTGTGTTTGGATGATTTTGAGATTGATGCTGAAGCAAGGAGATGCCATGTAAGCATAAATTTCATGGTGGGTGTATTATGCCATGGCTGGAGCTTCATTGTTCTTGTCCAGTTTGCAGGTTTCAGTTGCCTGCTGAAGAGACCAAGCGTGATACAGATGCTTATAGGAACAGCAGTAATCGGAGGGAGAGGGAGAGTAATTAGAGTGAAACTGGTCATGGTAGTGGTAGTAATAAAGAGGGAGGTGGGGGGATAGAAGAAGTGGAATTGGGAGAAGGTTTTCTTTTCTTGTTATGGTGGAGGGAATTCTTCCTCAACCTCCTCATCTTCATCAGCTAATGCAACCGGAGATGGAAATGCTTCTTTTCAAACAAATGAGAATTGAGTATATTTTCATTTGTTTTTATATCATGTTTTTCCTCTTTATGTTGCAAACAAGTTTTGAGCCAAAAGTTGTCTTTTAATTTTATGAAATGTCTCAACGAAATTAATAAGTATCATTTTGGGGGGGAAATTCTTTTTAACTATCTCCAGGTACATGCCAACTTTTTAATATGTAACATTTTCTAAGCCGTTCGATGCAATGAATGGCCTGGATTCCATCATTTTAGAATCTGCAGGAATCCTAATCCACATAGTAAATATGTTGGCACGTCATTCAAAAAAATTAAATGATGTGACGCCATTTAAGCCCGTTAAATGTAACAATATTAAATCTTAAGTATAAAATAGTTGAAATGGAGAGGATCTTGCCTATTCGTGGAAAACAAAACATGTCATTATGGAAAGTTCATGTTTGGCAACAAATTTATGTCTGGTGAAATTGAATTTAAATTGGGTTTATGTTGTCTGTTCTGTAAATGCAGTTGAGTGATGAGTTACATGGTTCACCCATGAAGAGAGAAGGCAGAGTAATTTATTATAATGTGGCTGATGAAAAAGGAGACGTTGATGATGAATCCGAAGGACTTTCCTTTACATTCAAGGGGAGTAGTGTGGAGGAGTTGAAGGAAAAGTTGAAGGAAGAGACAGGACTCAGTGATATCCTCGTGTGTTCTCGCAATCCATTGAGTGGGAAACTTTGCCCCCTTCGCTTACACCTTCCTCCCAACAATTCTGATATGCATGTTGTTGTGGTTCCCTCGTCGTCTGAAGGTTAGTTTTTCGAGTGATTTAGAATCTTTTGCATTTAAATCACCACATATCTCAAAGTTTTAGCTGATACTATGAAAGTTTATTTGGTTAAAAATGTTTTTGACAGCTTAAGTTTTGGTACCATATTAAATTATCATTTATCTTAAAAGTTCAATTTATTAAAAATTGATAAATGTAATTATTTAATTAATATTTTAACACTTTTTGACTGGTCAAGTATTAGCGTTCTTCAAATGTCTTGCTGCCTCGAGAATATACTCTATATTTTTCTTTTTACCCTTTTGGATAGAGGAAATTTTTATGTGTTATCTCTTGTTCTTTTGCCTTTTTGTTTTTGTTGGTCTAACAACGTTCGTTTTGTGCACTTAAGCAGGGAGTCCTCCTGAACAGTAATCCGACTTTAAATTTCCAGCACAAGTTAAGGTATCCGCATATTGCGTACATTCAGCTTTGGATCTGCTTGTACTAGCAAATAGAAATTGGGGGCTAGCTGGATAAACTGTATTCCATCATTCGAACCACTAGTGCAAGGAAGTACCGCAAGATTCACAAAAGATAAACTGTCTTTCAAATTTGCTGCCAGGTTTCTGAAATTTGGTGCCTTGAAAGTTTTAGGGACTCGTGAATTTTTGGGGACTCTTTTATGGAAAAGAACTCGTTCGGCAACTTTTTGTTTCATTTTAAGAATTCGTCTTTTTGGTTCAATATCTTTCTAAGTGTATCTTTTGTGTGAGAACAAATCAATCTGGATGGGCAATGGCTACATGTAGCAGTCTAGAGTTGGCATTGGGCATCACAAGGTGAATATACAACATATTACATTTGACAATGTGTGGCTCCAAAAAGCTTGCTCCTCAAGAATTGGCTTCGATTAAATAAATGAACTGTGGTGTGATAATGGTGGAATTTCCCGGAAACAAATCTACTGCACAGCTTCAAAGAAGAGAACCTGTGGCTGTAAGTGCAATTTGCAGAATTTTAAGCTCATTGGAGTATTAACAATTCATTGAATAAGAATTTGCAATATCAAACCATATCTGTTGTATCTATGCAGATCCTATAGTACATTCTAACAAGGATATTAAACTAACTCAAGGGACAGTAGCTCTAGCATTGCACGTATCTGAGCACCATGCAAATGAGATACATCTCCTGAAACAAACTCATTCACTCTGCCATCCACCTCTATCATGCTACAACCTGGTGTTTTCTTAAGTCCTGTATCACCGATCATCCTCCTTAACCTACGTGCATCTTCACCTCTCCGTACACCCAAATAAATGTTAGACAACTGAACATAAGCTCCATCTTCTTCTGCCCCATCATTTTCTAGCACTAGAAGCTCTTCAACAGCAAGCTCTGCAAGGTGAACATTATTATGAATTCGACAACCACTCAGCAAAGCACCCCATACAGAAGCAAGTGGCTTCATTGGCATTCTTCTTGTGAACTGAAGTGCTTCATCTAATCGACCTGCTCTACACAGTAAGTCCACCATGCAACTATAGTGCTCATGCTTGGGTCTAATGCCATATCGAGCTTCCATGTTATCCAACAGCAATTGGGCTTCCTCTTGGAGTCCTGCATGTGTGCATGCCATTAGAACTCCAAGAAGGACAACCCCATCTGGCTTCAGCCTGTCATCTACCTGCATCCTCTCCAAGCAATGAATCGCCTTCCTCGCGTACCCATGAACTGCCAGCCCTCCAATCATGGCTGCCCATGAGAACACATTCCTTTTAGGCATTCTCACAAAGACTTCCTCAGCCATGTCTATACACCCACACTTGGCATACATATCAACCAGTGCCGTCATGACAAACACATCCAATTCCATCCTTTTCCTCTTCTTAACATACTCATGAATCCATTTCCCCTGCCAAAGCGCACCCATCTGAGCACAAGCCGTAAGCACAGTAGTTACACAAAATTCATCAGGCTCAACTCCAAACACCAACATATCCCGGAAAAGCTTCAAAGACTCAGCAGCCAAATTACACTTAACATACCCATTCATAAGAACATTCCACTGAATAACATCTAAACAAGGAATTTCATCGAACATTTTCCGCGCATCAGCCAAAACCTTACAGTCAGCATAAACTCTGATTACTGCTGTCTGAACATGACCATCAAATAAAACCAATCCATTTTTTACTATCAAATTGTGAATTTGCTTGCCCAAAAGTACCCATTTGGCATTCGAGCAAGCCAAAAGAACGAAATGAAACGAGTGGTGGTCGGGAGCTAAGTTAGTATCTTTCAACATGAGTTGGAAGTAATGCAGAGCAAGTTGAGGCTGTGAACCGCGGGAATAAGCTCTGATAAGGGCGTTGTAAATAAATGAATTGGGTGCTTGAATTTTGCTGAACATGAGGGAAGCGTAAGAGAGGTTGCCGGTGTCGGAGAGAGCGCAAAAGGTGATGAGTTTGGCGATGGCGTAGTTGTTGTGGTGGAGACCGTTGGTGAGGAAGATGGCGTGGATGGGCTTGAGTTGACGCATGGTGGTGCAGCGTTGCGCAAGGGACATGCACCGTTTCCATGCCTGGATACTGCTTACCTTGGTGCTGTGTGGGAGGAGGTGGAGGTGGGTCATGTGCGAGCATTACTGAAGGGCATGCGAGAGGGAACGGTTGGTGGAAAAGGAGTTTCGAAGTCGATTTGTGAAATTGTGAAATTGTGGAAAAGGTGCCTATATATCTAGTCCCAACTATTTTTTCAAAATTAAATAATTTAGACTTTATCATCTTAATTCACATTTAAATAAGATATAAGGAATTAAAAATATATATATATATATATATATATATATATATATATATATATTAAGCTGCTAAGCTATGAGCTAAGGGCAACAATGTTTTACCAATTTTACTAAAATGTTTTACAAATTGGCTTGATAATATCACGTGGCATTTATCACGTTAGTTATAATTGACATGACTGTTCTCGTGGTTAAAGAGTGCCACATAAACGAAGTAACAAAGGTAGGGGTGAAAATGCGGTTACGGTTAGTGGTTATTGGGCAAAACCACTAACCGCAAACCACATGGGCGGTTACCAAAAATGACCAACCACCTAGGCGGTTGGCAGTTATAAACCGGCAGCCGCCAACCGGTAACCGTTTGGCAAATAAAATACACAAAAATCAACTACAACTACAAAATAGGGGTCGCCGAACATGGCTTTAATTTCTAAAATTAGAAAGAAAAACAAAATACAAAACAGAAAAAAAAAATAAAATAAAATAAAATAGGGGTCGCTAGCCAATCGGCCATGGTCTAGAATACACACACAAATCAAATACTACACAAAAATCAAACGCAATACAGGGACTCGTACCACAAGCGCAGTCCCAATTTTCCAGCGAACAATAAACTCGACTGGCCTCCCTACCCCACCGAGCATCCCCGAGGCCAGAAATTCGTCATACAGCTCTGTTGCAACCGTATGGGACACAGAAGCATCAGGTCCCGTCACCGGAGTCGTGTTCTTCTCTGGGTGGACTGACGCTATGGAAGTAATGATCAATCTCTTCCGTAGGCATAGAGGAGAGAGAGAGAGAGAGAGAGAGAGAGAGAGAGAGAGAGAGAGAGAGGCCAGAGAGAGAGAGATGAGAGATTTGAGAGGATGGAGAGGTGGCGGCATGGAAGAGAGGGAGACGAGAGAGAGAATGCAGATGAGAAGAAATGAGATGTTAGAGTTTTTTTTTTTTGTTCCGTGTAGGTTAAATGTAAACGTCCAAAACGGCACCGTTTTGGTTATAAAATATATATATATATATATAGGCGGTTAGCGGTTATAACCGCTAACCGTCTTTGTAGGGCGGTTACTGGTTACCGATTTTTAGGCGGTTTTAACGGTTTTGCGGTTTTCCAGTTAACGGTTATGGACGGTTAGCAGGCGGTTATTTTCACCCCTAAACAAAAAGGATGATTGGATCGCCCATCAATTTTACCTTTTGAAAAGAGGTGGTCAACTCACTCCAACAACTCTAATTAGTAGACAATTATCCTCTTGGGAGTTAGGGGATGATTGGTCACTTTTACAAAACCTTTGAAAGTGATGCATCGCTCCTTCTTAAGCCATTGGGGTGGTCACGACCACCTTTCAGATCCATTGAGATGGTTGTAGCCACTCCTATCAACTATTGGGTTGGTGGTTTAGCCATCCTATAATCGATTAAAAAATGGTGTTTGAACCACCTCCAAAAGTTCTTGAAGGAGTTGCAGTTGACATAAAAGATAAGAAACCCATGAAAGTAATCCATCACCCCTCAAGTCATCGGGTTGTCATGACTCATTACCACCTCTAGAGTCATTGAGATGGTCATCCGATGATCTATGAGCCTATGAGGCCAATGGTTTAGCCACCCTATAATCAATCAAAAGGGATACTTGAACTATCCTATAAGTCTTTGAGGATGATGCATCTTACATAACAAAGAGGGTTAGAATTGTGTGAAAAATATTGGTAGTGTAACTTCCATTTGTAAGAAAACGCAATAAAATTGGCTGTATGAAAATCTTAGACTTACTTCAAAAATATGTTCTCTCATATGCACTAATGCACAGTCTTTAATATGATAATAAAATAAGATTAAAAAATTCAATAATAATTCATTCAAACTCTTTATTTTTGTAAGAATTTTGGTTACTATTTTCTTAGATTTAGTCTATTTGAAGTTATTTTTTACATGAATTAACAAAAGATAAATATCATAAATGTACTTATTTATTCGTATTTATTCGTATTTATTGTAAAAAAAATTTATTCGTATTTATGCTTATATAACTTTATAACATTTATCCTCACAGAACACTGTCATGTCAATTTCCCAGGAGGAGGGCCCGAGGCATTTTCCTAGGCAACAGCATACCACCCTGTTCCGATACCCATCAGATTTCCCCACCTGGCCCAGGCCTACTTATCCTGGTTTTCTCAAATTTTGAGCGCAACAGTAACTCGTAACCCATGAGTTTCGCCTTGGCGCGCTTCATCTTCCACACCGGGGGGGTTTTCTCACAAGCGGCAAGTACCACCAGAAACTATGGCTCTCTCCTTTTAACCCCAAGGAAAAGAAAATTTACAACAACTGTCATACCCGTAGCTCATAAGGTAATAAATGTACACATTTTCTCAGGAACCAAACACAGGGAAAATGGCTTGAGTTCCTTTTATTTATTTATTCCCTTAATGGGCAGTCAGATGAAGAGCTGTTGGTGGTAGTTGGGGGTGGAGCAGCTGGGGTTTTTGGGGCAATTAGAGCAAAGACCCTTGCGCCTAATCTGAAAGTGGTGGTTATTGAGAAAGGAAAACCTCTGTCAAAGGTTTGTGGTCTGCTACATATTCTTGGACAATCCTGCTTTTTTGGCTTGTCACTCATTTCAATTTTTTTTTTTTTTTTTTTCTAATGTTGTTGGCAGGTGAAAATATCTGGCGGTGGCCGGTGCAATGTCACAAATGGGCATTGTGCTGACAATTTGGTGAGGACTATAATGTATTATACTATTATCATAGCATAAGCGGAAAAGTGTATAAATTGAAGTTATGGGTGAAGTTTTATAATGAAATAGCTCACACTTTATGGCAACATATAGTGCTCAAAGTTTGAGAGTAGGAATGGTATTATTGTTACTCTAATATTCTGCATTAATGAAATGCTAGGTGTTTTGTAGATGTAGTAATATTATTACGGGATTGATGTGTTCATACTAAACATTTTTGTTTAATAATTTTTCACAGAAACCGTGATTCTCTTGCTTAAATTTTATGAAAAAATACTACAAGTTGGTGATTTAACAGAGTTTTGGCTGTTTGGTTAGACCTGGCCTTTTTTTTTTTTCTTTTTTGATAAATATTGGACCTGGCCTTAATTGATGTATTCATGTAAATCATATTTGGTAAGTGATATTGTTGGCTGCATGTTGTTTGTGTTTATGTGAATAGGGAGATTTTCGCCATCTTTGAATTCTCAAAGAAGTTGGCTCCTACATTTATGTTCCACATTCTTTAATTCCATGCATAATCCTAATATGCTCAGAAAAAAAAATGGATCAATCCCAATAATGAATTCTCACGTGCCAAACTCTGTAGAATATCATTTGTAGTAGTGTCTGAAACTCTAAATTTTATTTAATAACTTATGCAATATGCATTATCTTTTCTGGGTGCTGACCATAAATATTTTAGTAGCTGAAGAGGCATATAGAAATCCTTAAATAACATCAAATTCCAAGGTTATTAAATTTATTTTCGTTCATGCCTGGTTAGGGAATTAATTAAAATTGGAACTTACAAAAAGAAAATTGTAATATTTCTCGGTTCTTATCATAATACCCCTCAGCTGTTAGCTCATATCTCTGTTAAAATGTTAAGAGTTTGTGACCTAGAAAAAGAACAGATTTATACATATGTCAGGGCTTTCCATCACTACCTTTATTTATAGCGTTTTCTGCATTTTTTTCGAACTGGTTCACTGGACTAAACTTTTGTATTTTGATGTTTCCCTACAATTCTACATGATGTTTAGAATTATGAATTTTTTCTTAGATTCTGGCAGAACATTATCCAAGGGGTCATAAAGAACTGAGAGGATCTTTCTTCAACATGCATGGCCCAGCGGATACCATGTCCTGGTTCTCTGATCATGGGGTGGAACTTAAGGTTTTCTACAAAACTGCACGTCGCTTGTTCATTTATTTACTATGCATGTGTAATCTATGTTTATCTGCCCATAGATTGAGGACGATGGAAGGGTATTTCCTGTCAGTAACAGTTCTTCTTCAATAATTGATTGTCTCATGTCTGAAGCAACGAAGTTAGGAGGTATGCTTGTTTACAATTGTTAACTATTATTTTTCTTGCTTTAATAGGTTGTGGTGGTATGTCTTGGAGTCTACCCATTTGTATCTACCCTACACAGGGTCTTGGGTTCTGGGGGCCTGAGGTGACTGCAATATATAGAATCCAATTTGTAAATTACTTTGTGTTTCTTATGTAAGTAATGTCTGTCCCTTGATTTAGCTTTGCACTGAACCATAATGTTTAGGGCTTCAAAAAACAAATTGGAATCATTAATCAAGTTGTGAATGCCTCTGAACAATTTCATCAAATGGCCTAGGTCCTTGGTATGTAATTTAGTAAGTTTAGTCGAGTTCTTTAAATGCAACTGAGCCAGTGTTGTTTATTAGTGTCCAGATGATGGTTTTGCTTGATGTCCTGATTACTTAATTTGTACAATTATAACCTCCATGCTTAGGTAATAGTGTTCATCTTTGGAACAATGGTATCAACAAAATTAGAGAATCTAATCCGTAAACATTTCTCTTAATACTTTTTATGAACAAGTACTCAATGTAGACTCAAGAGGGAGGATTTCTTTATTGAATGTGGGATAAAGATTACTTGTCCTTGCATCTGCGCATACACTGTATGCAATATGCCGAAATCCTGCT
This sequence comes from Alnus glutinosa, assembly GCF_958979055.1. Lineage (NCBI taxonomy): Eukaryota > Viridiplantae > Streptophyta > Magnoliopsida > Fagales > Betulaceae > Alnus > Alnus glutinosa. Next base: position 35,162,753 of record NC_084887.1, on the reverse strand, counting down.
TTTCTGACAAAATGAAGGTTATTGCGATTGTAACAGAAGGGACATTTGAGTAATAGCCTGCTTCTTTTAATATTGATAGTCTTCATGCCTTACAAAAGATATTTATAGCATTTTATGAGAGGAACATAGTACTGCTGCATGATTACTTAACAAACTCATATTGTGTAGGAATACCAGATGTGAAGTTCATAAATCTCGTAAAATGTCTTGTGTTCATTAATGACCAGCCTGGTCTATTTCTGCTATAGTTCAATGCTTTTTGTGTAATATTTGCTTTACAGAACTTGAGTGGTAGCCTTCTCAATATATTAGTTTATATTGTGAGCCATCAATGCTAAAATGTGAGTTCCTCAATCAGTTTCTCTGCAGACTGGAAAAGTTGTGACAACTGCTTCTGCTACTGGTGGTGGAAAATTCATCATCAAGATTGAGAAGCGGACAATCAATTATGTCGAACATGTTGATGCTGATTATCTATTGATTGCTAGTGGAAGTAGTCCGCAGGTTGTAATGAATAAATGGTTCATTTCGATTGTCATGTATGTTGATTATACTTCTTGGTCAATTGTTCTTGTTCTTCCTACAGGGTTACAGTCTTGCAGCTCAGCTTGGTCATTCTACTGTAGATCCAGTGCCAAGTTTATTTACTTTCAAGATTGAGGATCCTCTGTTGGCAGAGTTGTCAGGGGTAATGTTTATTTATCCTCACTCTATCACTTCTTTATGATAGCTAGCAAGATACTGTTCATTGTTTCTTACGCAACTCATGTATTCAAGTGAAGAAAAAAAATCCTATGAGTGCTTTACCTGACAAGTCACTGCCATATTTTCCATTTCTTGAGTTAAAAGCACAAGAACTAGTTGAAAATATTTCAATATTTAATTTTCAGTAAATAATGGTAATTTGGAAAAAAGATAGTTATGCCAAGCAATGGTTATGTGAATGATAAAATATTCATATTTTAATTACTCTCTTCATTCTATACTGTTGGTTCTGTTTAGAAAATTGAACTTTTTAAGAGAACATCATTTAGTACAATGTCTTTCAAATGAAGAAGTATAAATTTCCAAAAACTACCTTTCTTAATTTAAACTCGAATAAAGCAAATGAAAAAATGTTATTGCCTATCAAATAGAATAAAGCAAATGAAAAAAGGTTATTGCCTGTCAAATAAAATAAAGGTTAAGTTCGAAAAGTTAATAAAATTCTATTTACTGACTTTTCAAAGTGACAATATTTTTAGAACATTTCAAATTGGAATAAAAGACCAACGATATGGGACGGAGGCCATGTTGATAAAGGTGAGTATGCATTATTAGTTGCAAACTAGTCAATCCTGGACTGGTTGCATTAGTATACTAGTACCATTGGGGATCTGGAAGTGTGGATCACATGAAGTAATGATGGTTATAACTGGAAATTCATTTACAAATTTGCAGAAGTAGCTACTAATTTACGCAAATTGCATAAATTGTAATCTGATAATCACCTCTGCTCTGAGGAACTTGTTCAATGCTTAAGTTATACTCTAACCTTGATGCTTCTATGTAGCATCTGCAATTAATTGACCATCTGACAGTGTGGAGAGCTCATGAATTTAGCTGTTCTGGTTTTTATAACATGACACTTGTTCTTTTTTTCTTTTTCTTTTTTCTCTGATCATTATCTTAGTGATGACTTCAACTTGCATGACATCTATCATTTGTGTGCTTGAGGATTACCAAGTTATAGCTGCTTGATGATGATGGTGTAATGGTCATAGTCATATGATAGCTGCAAAGCTTAGTCCATTTTTCTTTTCTATTTCAATGCCAGGTGACAATCCCTAAAGTTAAAGCGAAACTGAAATTAGAAAATGTCCAAAGGAACATACCGCAGCTAACACAGGCATGCTTCTCTCATTGCAACCATCCAAATATCAATCATGTGTGTTACGTGACAAATTTGTTTTTGAATTTTAGGTTGGGCCGTTGTTAGTCACACATTGGGGACTCAGTGGGCCTGTAATTCTTAGGCTATCTGCTTGGGGGGCCCGTGATCTGTTCAGTTTAGGTTACAAAGGTAATGAAAGTTTTTTCTTCTTTTAATTTGATTTATCTTTACTGCAACTTGTTATTTTTTATACAGGGAAACTTATAGTGGATTTTTCACCTGATTGGCATATAGAAGATGTGAAGTCCATCCTTAGTAAACACAAGAATCGGTTTGCGGTAATCCTGGATCTTATGTTAAGTTTTTTATAATACATACAGCTTTAAGTGGGAGGTAGTTTCTTTAATATATGCAATAGTTGTTGCCGGTTTATGTCAATTCATGGTGAAGACAACTTTCTATCTGGGTTCTCATGCATAGATGTAGAACTGTAATTTAAGGTGGTGTAGGAATTTAAATGTGGAAAGTATGGTTATATACCACTCAATTTAGCAACTCATTCCAAATACTTGAGTTAGCTAAGACTTTGGCATTATAAAGAATAACAATCTTGTGTTAACATGCTTTCTAGTAGGCATTACTTAGGTTGGGGAAAAAACTTTAGTTCAAATTTAAAATCCCAAATAAGATGTTGTCCCAATCTTTCTTGTTGACTACTGTCATTTCCTTTTTGCTTAGGACTGTAACATGGTAAAGATATTTTGCTCTTTGGTTGTACTTGAATTGATGATTGCGTAATTTTTCGTCCACATTTCTGCAGAAGCAAAAAGTGCTCAATTCATGTCCTTCAGAATTTGGCCTTGTCAAGAGATTTTGGAAATATATATTGGATCGTGAGGTTTAATTGTTGTTACAAGTTGAAAGATCATATGTTGTCTTCTAGTGAGATTTTTTCAGAAGGATGATACTTTTTGTTCTTCACATGCAGGGTTTATTTGGAGATATGTTGTGGGCTTCCATTTCTAATAACTTATTAATTTCTGTTGCTTCTCTGTTAAAGAATTGTACTTTCACAGTGACAGGGAAGGTAGGATTAACGCTTGAACTTTTCTAGTTCTTTATATTTGTCATGCTTTCTTGAGATGATATGCATTCTTTCCTGGTGAAGGGTCAATTTAAGGATGAATTTGTCACTGCTGGAGGTGTGCCGCTTTCTGAGGTTCTCTCTCTCTCTCTCTCTCACACACACACACATACACACATTGTAAATATAACTCTACTTTTCTTGCCTTTATGAAGATATCGCTGAATACAATGGAAAGCAAAATACATTCAAATCTATACTTTGCAGGAGAGGTAGCGTTCTTTGGTATTTCTTGTCTTTCCATTCACACACTGCAATAAAAAAAGACCCTATAAAGGCCCATTTCTGGCACTCAAAAGGTTGAATTATCTGCAGGTACTGAATGTTGATGGTGTAACTGGCGGTTATAATTTCCAGGTAAAGCATAATATTAACATTTAGCTGTTACATGCTGATAAGGTATACCTCATAGCTCCTCTTGTAATGGAACCATTTCCAAAATCAACAGTAATATCTCAATTTGTTGAACTTTGGACAGTAATATCTCAATTTGTTGCTATAGGAAGCACTTCCTGGTGGGTTGCTCTTATACGTTCAGCTTTCGATATAGCCACTGCATGTAGATTTTTCATGCATTTTGCTTTGCAGGAAGGATGGTCTTTGTTTCTTTCATTTTATTTTTTTTTCCTTTGGTCATGCTAGGATTTGAACCGCTCTTTGTGCGGTTGTCATTTACCACGTAGCTAAGGCACACAATGTCCTGAAATAAGATATTCCATGCATTTTTGTTTAACATGAAAGGCAGCACGTCAACCCGTTCAACAGCAAAATAGCCAGCACATCAACCTTCCAAGCAAATTCGATCTTCACTTTTGCAACTTATGTGTTTGATTATTACTTATCAAAAAAACTTATGTGTTTGATTATTATTCAGATCTACATCCCTCCCTTTAAGAAACAAGATATTGTTCAATTCTCATTGGGCCATAAATTTTTCCCTTTTCAGAATGCTTGGTCTGGTGGATACATTGCGGGAACAAATATTGGTAAATCAGCACTTGGTGCTTATCTTCAGGAGGGGGTTCTATGACAAACATTTGGCCATGCCTGCTGAGCCATTAATTGGTTAGCTTCCACACAGATAGAGCATGTTCAATTGTTCTGATCAAAAGAGTTTTCTTCAATTTTGATTTTGATTCTCATTAACAACTTAATTACGTTTTTCTCAACAATCTAGTTTGTTATCCGCAGAGAGATGAATGAATGCGCGGTGAAATATTTTGAGGTTTTTTGCTTTTTGCTTCTTTTTTTTTTTTTTTTTTTTTTTTTTTTTTTTTTTTTTTTAAAAAAAAAGTTGAATTCTATAGTGATATTAAAGTGAAAACTGTTTTTTTGTTTTTTTTTAGATTATTTTTATTCAGAGAAAGATACATGAATGCATGCGCGGTGAAATATTTTGAGGTTTTTTGTATTTTAGCTTTAAAAAAAAAAATGAATTCTAAATTGATATTAAAGTGAAAACTGTTTTTGTATTTTTAAGATTATTTTTATTCAGAGAAAGAGAACAAAAAATTTAACCATATTCTTAAGGTTAGGCATGCATCCGAAGCGTGCATTCCAAGTGACTTGGGGCTCTACCTACTGCGGTAGCTAGTACCTATAGACAAAGAGCAGGATACAAATTACTTGCCGTTGCATCTAGGCCATCTTAAATCTAATTACCTGTCACTTCCAACGGAGTTAACTAATATTATCCGTGCAGTTGGTTCATATCGGCGACCGCATAAAACGGTAAACAAAGAGGAGCTGATGTGGCTGCGAGAATGATGGCCAGTTTTTCAACGAAAGAAGCAATAATAAAATTGAAATGTCGAAATAAGATTACGTAATTTCCGTCGGAGTTTGAGATGGTAACAAATTATATCTTAGATTTTTAATTATTTCATACCTATATGACGCCCTTTGTTGCATGTGTGGGGCTGTTTTTTTTTTTTTACCTGAAATTTGGGTAGGGCTGTTAGACATATAGAACCGCTCGCGAGTAGGCTTAGGTTTGGCTTAAATAGACTTGATTCGGTCTCAGTTCGTTTAATAAATAAGTTGATCATTAACATAAAATTATATTTAATTATTAAACGTGACATATTTGTATAAAATCAGCTTGACTTGGTAAATGATTATGAACACAAATCATATAAGTTTGGCTCAGCTTGTTAGATTGTTCATATATATATATATATATATATATAATGTGTAATCATAAATAGTAATATTTTATATAAATATAAGATTATTGTGTGCAAGTATTATCACAAAATAAATGCTAGACATCCCAACATTTTTTTCAAAATTTAGTTCCAACATGATGTATCATAATCCTATGGGATTGTGGCACATTTTCATAAGATTGTGGCACAATTTTCAAAATGATAAATCTCATGGGATTATGACATATCATGTTAGAACCAAATTTTGAAAAAAAATATTGGGATGCCTAGCATTCCTCAATAATTTTTAATATACTACTAATTAGTTATAACAGGTATGCAATGCAATGTAAAAACTAGAATGCAAAATACAATGCGAACAAAAATAAAAACCTATACAATAGGACGAGAGATGACGAAAGAAATGCAATGTGACCTCCTATAACATGTTACAAAATCCTATAGCTTTCCTAAGATACTAAAACCTATGATAAATAGTTAACTTTTAATTATTAACATATTAAATAGATCGTCCTATAGCTTTCCTAAGATACTAAAACCTATGTTAAATAGTTAATGATAGTTAATATACTATTAACCTAAGCATAACATATTAAACTATTTGTAATGTATATTAACCATACTATTAAACAATAGAGGTGTGGGTGTTGCCTTGGGGAAGGCAAGACGAAAAAACAAAAAACAAAAGGAGGCTGAAAAATGGAGCAGACGTGTGGGTGCTACTGCTATGGATGGACTCCAATTCAAATTTGTTTAAACATACTATTAAACAAAAGGAGGCTGAAATATGTCACAATCTCATGGGATTGTGACATATTATGTTGGAATCAAATTTTGGAAAAAAATATTGGGATGTCTATCATTCCTCAATAATTTTTAATATACTACTAATTAGTTATAACAAGTATGCAATGCAATGTAAAAACTATAATGCAAAATGCAATGCAAACAAAAATAAAAATGTATACAATAGGATGAGAGATGACGTACGAAATGCAATATGTGACCTCCTATAACATGTTACAAACTCCTATAGCTTTCCTAAGATACTAAACCTATGCTAAATAATTAACTATTAATTATTAACATATTAAATAGATCGTCCTGTAGCTTTCCTAAGATACTAAAAGCTATGTTAAATAGTTAACTATTAATTATTAACATATTAGTCCTAATTCCAGTCCTTCTCTTCTCTACTCTAGAGCCCCTCCCCTGTGAGCATGGTTTTCACCGGGAGGGGGTGGCCTCACGCCTCCCCCTCCCGGTGGTGATTTCCCTCTGGCTCCTCGTGAGTCAGGGTGTTTTTTGTTTCCCCTGAGTTGGTCCAATGGGGTTAGTTTACTCCCAACCTCTTGAGTTGTGGAGCTTTTATTCCCCCTGGCTAAATCTGGTGGTGGTTGACCTTCCCCTAGCCTTTTTGAGCTAAAGTGACTTTGTTATTTGTTTTTCTTTGTTATTTCTTTCGTTTTGGCAGGATTGTTCACTTCAAGATGTCTTCTATGGGAGAGTGGCCGAGCCAACGTGTCATTGACGGGATGATTTTTGGCCGGTTTTTTCACCTTTTTTTTTTTTCGTTGATTTTGGAAGCCAGATCTTCACTTCTCCGCCGAATTCTGATTAACACGAGACCCCCAGTAGCGTTCCCCACCATCTTCTGCCCTTGCTACCGCAAGATCCAGTCGTGTCGATCGTCGGTGATCGGCGCATGGTGCCCACGCGCCTAGGAGCTCTTTGCACGCGCACCACGCTCCGTCTTTTTCAGGCCGCGCACGGTGGCAACCGGTTCGATGGCGTCGGATCTTCGTCTGTGTGGTTGGACACGCACCGCCGTCCGGCGTCTTTGGCCTCCTTCTCCACTGCCGGTAGCTTGTTTTTTGGTGTTTATGCTTTTTTGTGTTTGTGTTATTATCTTGTTTTTCTCCGGTCACAGTCTGCTTGTGTTTTGATCAAATTTTATGAGAATATTTATTGGCTAAATGCTAGATCAGCCCTCTTTCTTTAGAAAGTGAGCGTTATTGTAAGAGAGGCTCAAATGTCATTCTTGTAAAATTTGCATTTCTGCTTAGGCAGCTGTTTTATTAAGCCAGATCCTTCTGGCTTAGAGAGTTGGGGGGTCTTGTCCCTTACTTTCAAATTGTAAGCATCTAGGCAGTTTGTAAAATTAATGATAGCACATGCTATTTGTTCAAAAAAAAAAAACAATATTAACATATTAAATAGTTAACTATGGTTAATATACTATTAACCTAGGTATAACATATTTAACTATTTGTAGTGTATATTAACCATACTATTAAACAAGAGAGGTGTGGGTGCTGCCTTGTGGAAGGCAAGACGAAAAAACAAAAAACAAAAGGAGGCTGAAAAATGGAGCAGATGCGTGGGTGCTACTGCTATGGATGGACTCCATTTCAAATTTGTTTGAACATACTATTAAACAAAAGGAGGCTGAAATATGTAACAATCTCATGGGACTGTGATATATTATGTTGGAACCAAATTTTGGAAAAAAAATATTGGAATGTCTAGCATTCCTCAATAATTTTTAATATACTACTAATTAGTTATAACAGGTATGCAATGCAATGTAAAAACTAGAATGCAAAATGCAATGCAAACAAAAATAAAAATGTATACAATAGGACGAGAGATGACGTATGAAATGTAATATTTGACCTTCTATAACATGTGACAAACTCCTATAGCTTTCCTAAGATACTAAAACCCATGCTAAATAGTTAACTATTAATTATTAACATATTAAATAGATCGTCCTATAGCTTTCCTATGATACTAAAACCTATGTTAAATATTTAACTATTAATTATTAACAGATTAAATAGTTAACGATAGTTTTTTTTTTTTTTTTTTTTTTTAACAAAAAGCATATGCTATCATATATTGAACTAACTGAATATTGGAGTGAACCGAAAAGGATCCTTATATGGCGCTCATAGTTACCAAAAGACGTTGTCCTCACACCCCATAACTAACAAATTGACACCGTTTTGCAGCCTCATAACTGACAAAAGATGCTAAAGCCCAATCTGGGCTGCACCACACCCTAAGCACCCATACTCCCTCTCCTACTGAGTCGAACTCCTCACTCCACACCTCCTTCCGTTGACTCTCCACCAAACTTTTTGCCCTATCAAATATTATATGTAATTATATTATATTTACTATAGTTAATCATATGTTACATATTATGTATATAGTCCGCGGCGGAGCTAGGATATTGTCCATGTAAGGCGAAATTAATAATTAATTAATATAAAATAATTTAACATTTTAAGGAGAAGGGATATATATACATCATGTACACATCTCCACGCAATCAAGTTTTAAATTTATTATTGAATTTGTAGGACCTAACGTGGGTCTCATAAATTCAATGATGAATTTGAAAATGAAATGTATTTATATCATTTCTATTTTAATATAGGCTGTCTAATAACTGACATGAATATTTTTTTTATTCCAAACATTTGAAAGAAAATATTGCATGTCCAATTAATCACTTTCAATATTTAATTATCTATCAATGGTATGCAATTATTTTAGAGTTATTTTTCTTCATGGTAACGTACATCTAATACCTTCTTTAATTTGCTTCCCAAAAATGTTAAAGCATAGCACTCAATTTCATCACAAATGAACCGGAGAAGATCCAAAGTCCTTGAGCGGCTTGAGCGCCAAAACTGTTCGTAAAATGCGGAAGGATTTGGGTGCACGTGTTCTATTAAGCCCAAGTGGCCAAGTCAAATATATGGACGAAGGGGTTTGATTCGATTGCATTGAAATGTTTTTACAAGTTTAGGATTCAAAATAATTTAATTTGTTATAATCGCAAACTTCGAGGAAAGTTATGTAATATTTTCTATATTCTTTTGTTATCAATTCTCGTTGTTGACTATCCTTTAATCCTAAAAATCAAGAGAAAGATAGAGAAGAGAGCCATTTTATGTTTATATAACATGATTGCTTAAACAAACAAAAACAGAGAAAGTTACGAAGAAAGCATCATGAAAATGGCCAAGATGGTTATATATATATGTATATTAGTATATAGGTTTTAAATTATATTTATTCATCATTTGTTATGTTATTAATTGTCAAGTCAACTGTTGGACTGTATGTCTTTTATACACTTATTACTTAATTATGTAGAATTTTACGGTCAATTAAATGTTATTTAATATTCATTTTGAAATGGACTCATCCAGTATATATATATATATATATATATATATATATATATATATATATATATATATATATATATATATATATATATATATATATATATATTAAATTTGAAACTCATATGCTTAATAGATTTTGAACTGCAGGGAAAATTATCTAAATATTTATTAGATGATTATCAATTTGGCTTGCCTCAAGTGATTAATAATGGAAGATCGATCTCCTCTAATTCAAATAAATGGTAAAGATTGTAGTATTGGAGGAAAACTCACTAGGATTCATCTTGTAATTTTGACCATTTAATTATTTGAACCGCATTATATCTCCAGTTATTTAATCACACGAGACAAAGGATATGATAGAATCCCATATATGTACACAAAGGAACGGGTTCCATAGGATCAAAATATTATCTAGTGATCACCAAATATTTTTTTAAAAATAATAATCTTTAACTTATGATCCGTTTGATATTTAGCAAATATAATCAATACATATAAATTATGTGGCCCAGCATGGGTTCGACAAGATATTAAGTGATATAACATTATCAAATAGCTATATTTTTGTATAACTTTTTTATTATTATTATAGTAGCGGAAAAAGGTTGCAAGGGGTCCAACAGCTAAGGGGTCGAACAACTATAAAGAGGTGGCCATTCTAACCACAAAACCAAAACGTAAAGGCAATATTGAAACAAAAATAAACAATAGACAATAGATCCATTAATGACCCCAAATGGACCATAAACCAATCAAACCTTTCTAAGGGCTGTATTATGGCAGAGGGTCGACACAAAGAGAAGCATGCATAACTTTTTTTTTTTTTTTTTTGTTCTTTTATTTATTTATTTATTTTATTCAATGCGGGGAATGGGAGAGGAGCTTGTATAACTTGAATGTGACATAAATATGTTTCAATTTTGTTGATGTTAAATGAAAGCTTAAAAAATAATATTTAGTAACAACAACATATGTAATTTGAAGAGAATGCAAACGAAGATAGAAAATAATAAGCGTAGAAAAATGCTAGCCATGTGTACTCTTTAACACACGGTTACCTTACGCGTTATTGTGGCAATGTGGTGTAGCACTAATGTTACATCAATTCAAAAATATTGCACAAACAAGTCACTAAGGGAAGGCCGAAATAGTCACCCTAGCCACTTTCATGGGTGGCTGACCACCTCCTTGGAGGTAAGGGAGTGGTTGGTCATCACTTCAAACCTCTAGAGGTGGTTGCTCCACCTCTAGAATCATAAATTTGGTGATAACGATCGTTGGATTTGTTTGGGCGTTATCGAAATCACTTTGGATGAGCTACCCATACTCCCGAATAAGAGTGAGTCGTTCAAAACTTGTTTGAACAATTTACTGCGTGAATTACTAACGTCTATTACTAACCATCCTATCAATAAAATTGTTGAGAACCAAGCAAACTTACGTACGGATAGGATTAGAGGATTAGTCATTTGGAACGGGTGCGTTTAGTTCTATCATATCACCCTTGTACGTACCATTCCTGCCTTCTGGTTATTTTTATTTTTTCTATCTGCTTTCGACTTTGGCTGGAACCAGAAGTTGCTACGTAAAATCGTCGTGGATTTTTAAATGTCTTAGCCCATTAGGCCATTAAGACTGTGAAGATATGCACCGACCATTCTAACCGTGCTATAAGGAATAAGGAGAATAAGAACATCAAAAACATAAATAATAAATTGTGAAGGAAAGAACCATGAAAACGACCAAAATGCAAATTGTTGATGTCAAATTTCAAATGTAACACGTGTCAGCTCCTGGTGCTCCCGGACCTCGAACAATTAGACCAGAAGCCAGAGAGCAACTTTCTCCAAGCCCTGCAAAACAAAAGGATCGGCGGGGTTTCCGGCCAAATCCCCTCCGACGATCAAGTTAGTAGGAGATTTTAGTACGAAGGATGGAAAAACTTCTTTGGGTTATATCACCTAAAAAAATATCATGTTGTTGTTTTTATTCCCTCATTTGTTCTTTATTGTCCCCTTTTTCCCTTAATCCGTACGACCATTTATTACTCTGAGATGCTTATCTTTTCCTCATTAATGCCCTTCAGCCGTTCCAAATGGTCACCTCACGCCGCAGTTCATGCTTTCCTGTATGGCGGCGGGTGTCTTTGACCCGATAGACCACTGCTTTCCTATGAAGTGATTTCCCCCATTAATGCCCTCATTTAATATTTCACTGTTCCGCCTTTCTTCTCCGGACTCTCCGTGTCTTTGTCGTCGGACTCTTTGTCGTCGGACTCTGCCCTTGTCCGGGGTCACTAAGAAATTCTATTTTTTAATTCATGTAAATTTCCCTAACACAAATCTTTCCAGAGAATAAAGGATATGCTTGCTCCATCTCGAAAGCATAAAGTTGCATATTCTAAGTTCTGACCCCCAAAGTCAATATGGAAATCTTACTTTGATTAACTAATGTCCGCCTAAAGGTTATAACTTATAATTGCTAAACTTAGAATTCTTTTAAGAAAGTAGACAAAATTTGTGTGGTTTAAGTAAAAGGTAAAAATTCCTGGTATTGATGCCGCACTAAGAATTTTTCCGAATTACTTAATACATAATTTATTAATTTTAATGGGTAAAATCGTGTATTCGGAAGTTACTCGGAAAGTCGGAATGGTGAGTCAAAAAGTTCTGCCTAGATTCACGTCATTTTTTTTTAAAAAAAAATTAAAACAAATAAAATGGTGAAAACAATTGGTATCTAACCGTCTTCCATTGAACATGTCCAATAAAGTCAGAAGTAAAAAAAATACTACTATTTATCCTCACTGGTTTTGATGGGGTAGTCAACAGCACGGTCCCCACTCCCCACCCCAAAACCCGAGGCTCCGAGCCAGTGATCCGTCTTTTGACCATTGTTTTCGCTTTAAATCTGTTTTTTAATGAATTGTGGACCTGTGGTCCTTAACATAAATATATATATATATGATTATATGTTATTAAACTATAGGAAGATTCCAAAGTAGTATGCTTACACTACTCAACCATGTATATTTATGCCTATGAACATTCATCACATCACGAAAGAGATTTTGATTTCAATTTAGTTGGGGATCTCTTACTGATTTGTAGGTGCGAAAAGTTAAATAAAATAAAATATGGGAATAATTGCCATATGCTTATCTTTTGTCATTAGCTAAAGTAGAATCATTAGACTCGCATATCCCAATAAATTGAGCATAAAATCCTCTTCCGGGGGGAGAAAGAAACACCAATTGACTAGAAAATCTAGAATAGCCTAAAAACATAGAACAATAAATGGTACCAAAAGCCATGCGTTATGCCACAACAAGCGTGGGATATCACGGGATTCCACTAATAGACACAATAGACACAGTCACATAATTGAATATAAAATAGCGATGAAATATGACATAATTATCTCAGGCGTGGGACCTCCTCGCCTCCAACGGTCCAACCACATGCCACTTGACAAATTAAAGCTTAAACAGCCAAAACTATCTTAGCTTCGACCATGACGAAGGCATTAACAGATTCCAGCAGAAAAAAAAAATCCAAAATCGGTAATGAAGCTACGTCACACAAAACTGACCTCGACCTCGTCCAGAAAAGCAACGTACCGGCCCGCCTTTTTCTTGCATATCCCAGAATCTAAAAGAAGTTCATATCCAAACACTCCCACTTTATGTATCTATATAACCTTTTTCATGAAACTCTCATTTTCCAGTTTCCACTTTCCACAGCTTGGGAAAGGCGTAAAAGCGCTTCTCAACTTTTCTCTCTCGTCCTCAGCTTGTCACTTCCAATCTATTGTCCAAGTTGGCGCTTCTCCGGTAATGTTTCTCGCTTGCTTTTCCTTCCTCTAGATCGTATACGTGTATGTGAAGGTATATATGTATATGTGTGTGCGCGTGCGCGTGCGCGTGTATGTATGTTTATGTTTCAGAGAGCTTTCGGTGTTTCTGAATGGCGGTTGCTAATGAGTTTGTGTATTAGATTTTAGCGGTGAAGCTGGAGTTGAAGAGTTTGAATTGGATTTGGATTCGAATTCTGCGTTCTTAAAGGGGGGAGAGAGTGTTTGTGTGTGTTTTTCAGAGAGTTCCAGAGAGAGATGGTCGAGATGGAGGAGGAAGGAGGTGGTTTCGGAAAGAAGATAACGATTGGAGTCTGCGTGATGGAAAAGAAGGTGAAATGCGGCTCGGAGGTTCTCTCTTTTTGCTCAATTTTTTTTGTCAAATAATACGAAACAGAGCGTGCAATGAATCTCTGAATGTAGGTTATATTGCTTTGTTTTAATCTGAAGCGATTAATCTGTTTTATCTTGTAGGTATTTTCGGCACCGATGGGACAGATTCTAGACAGGCTACAATCATTTGGTGAATTTGAGGTATATGAGTGTTAATTTTGATCGAATTTGAGGTATACTTGTTCTTCTCGTTGTTGTGGATTTGGCTTATGCTTCTGTTTGCTAAAGAAAATGAATGTGATCGAAAGGTTCTACGCATGTCATAGTTTTCTCTGTGAAGCATTGTAGTGTTTGGACGTTTGTTTTTGTTGTTTGAATATTTAAGTGATGCATTTTTCCCAAATTTTGTTGTCACGACTCACTAGGGTAGGAGTTTTTTAATTTCTTTGCTGACATTCTCTGGTTTCTTGTTGACGTGTTCTCGTGTTTGTGTTGTTGTAGACCATATATTTTGGGGACAAGGTCATCCTTGAAGATCCAATTGAGAGGTATATTTTTAAGTAATGACCTGGAAGATAGTGTGTTTTAGTGCTTTACATCTTACGATGTGTAATATTGGTTATATGAATGTAACTTCAGGTGTCATGTGAGTTGGCTTCTTCATTTTATCGACATTTAAAGGCTGTGGATAGTATTTTTATAATTGTTGATTCTTTGGTTCCTACCAAAATCTTCAAAGTCGATACTATACTTTCAAAAGCCTATGAACATCATGTGATTTACAATATTAGCCAAAAGAAAAAAATACAAATAAAAAACGAACTTTAAAAACAACAACTAGTTTTGGTGCCTTGGTGGCAGGGATGGAACCAGTGTTTTAAGATTGGAAGCCAAAGTAATGGTGATGATGAAAAGTAACCAAACATATTAGGCCATATAGAAAACATGTGAACATTTGGGAGGGTCACCTATATACTTTGTACAAAGTTAAGCTAAAATGTAAGGGTAAAATTATATTAGAAGGTTTTAAGGTACCACCCAACCTCGCATGTAGTTCCACTCCTGCTAGGTGATGTCTTTTAAATTGATACAGTTCAAAGAGGAAAAATTCAAATTTGTAAAAAGTGGAAATTACTTTTTGGCATTTCATTGCCATATATCATATGAGTTGATGAGTCATTATAAGAGAAGATAAGCCCAAGCAAGGATCAGGTCTGCTTGAGGATGAAGGAACTCTCCTTTGAAGTAATTACAAGAGATTCCTTTCAATATTTGTTTTTCTTTTATATTTGCTTTTAAATTAAAATTTGTTTCTATTCCAAAAACAGATGAGTTTGAATAAAACTAATTATTTGACTTAATAGCCTTTTTCTTTTACGATATAGAATGTAAAGACGTGTTTATGTTTCTGTTCAGTTCTGATCCCTAACATCTAATCCAAAATTATCACCAAAGAATTCTAAATTGACAATTTTAAAGGTTCCATTATAAGTAAAGAGGAGAAATTGGTGACTGATTCTGTTCATGCTGTTAGATGAGAAATCTGTTGCTTTTGGGTTTTGTCTTTTGTTACTTGTTTCTCTGTTTTTTGGGCATATGATGACTAATTTGTTGTTGTATTCTTTTTTCAGCTGGCCAATATGTGATTGTTTAATTGCCTTCTATTCCAATGGCTATCCCCTTGAAAAGGCCGAGGCATATGCTACTTTAAGGAAGTAAGTTTTCAGTCTTTTTTTACACCAATTATATTTCATTCCTCAACCACTGTTCTTTTTTAGTTGCTCCCTCTGTCTCACAATAAATGGAAATTTATCAATGGCATTCTTTTTAATAAAACAAACACTCTGCCTAAAACGTCCTTAGAAGGGTCAAGGACTCAAATGTAAAAAAAGATGAGTTCAAATTTGAGACAAAAAAAAATCAACTATAAGGGTAATATAGGAAGTTAAATAGATAAATGGTTTCATTTGTAGGCACTTTCATCTATTTTGTGACAAACTCAAAAAATGAAAGCACATCATTTACTGTGGGATGGAGGGAGTATTATAACCATAATTTTTCTTACATGCTCTGTGATCCAGACCTTTTCTAGTAAATGAATTAGAACAGCAACACCTTCTTCATGACCGAAGGAAGGTATATGAGGTATGCTTAATGAACTCTGATATTTTAGTTAGTGTTCAGTTCCATTATTTGTGTTTAGCATTTTGTGGTAGGTTCTTGCATATGTTTCATGTTCTTTTTAATCCTTTATGGTGATCTCGTCATGCTTTATGTTTCCTTAAACGCTTCCATTATTGATTTCTGTATTTTAGGGATAAATCATTTATAAGGTAAGAGTCATGGAAGTGCTAAGAAAAAACGTTAGTCGCTTACCAAGCGCTAGTTTGAGCTCTTCTGGCACAGTCCACAAATTGGGGCTATCAGGCCATCCCTGTGTTTTTGCTATGTAGTTCTAGGAGGGGTTCTGTAGTTTACTATGTGGACTGGAAAGTGTAGTGCAGCATGTTTCTGCTGGACTGGTCTGCAAAGGCTGTGTAATTGTATGTATGTTGTAAAAAGTAATTCATTATGCATGTATGCATGTATTTATGTTGTCTATGATCTCCTCTCCTGTTAAAATTTGTGACTTTATGGAAATTGACAGACCTGGTCATTGTTTTAAGTGCTTCATGCATGAATTTGAAATAACTAACAGTATCATGTCAATTCTATTAATTTTTAATTTTTTTTTTAAAATCAAAATTGAGGGTAAAAATTAATTCATATTTTTTCTGAATTCAAGCGTCTTAAATTGTATGGAATCCCCGTTCCAAGATATGCCCTTGTAAATCGAGAAGTAGCATATCAAGAGCTGGATTATTTTGTTGAGGAAGAAGATTTTGTTGAGGTTCATGGTCAGCGTTTTTGGAAGCCGTTTGTGGAAAAGCCTATTCATGGTGAGTTTGATTCTATTTATAAACAAGTTGCTCCATCTACGCTGCTTCTTGTTGTTGAAATTTAGGCCGGTAATTTTGATACGAGCTTTTGTTAGTTATGCCTTGTTTCTTTTCATGTTTTCATCTTTTTTTTTTTTTTTTTGGTTTAAGCTTGCCATTATCTTGGGCAAATTTTTTTTAGCAGCATGTCTGAATGATAGATTTTTTAATTGCAATTCATTTGTTTGTTCTGTTTCTTTGACAACATATGATTTATTGGTATTGGTTTCTATCATAAGGTGTTAATTCCAGACCTTCATGGCTTTTAAAAGCAATCATTAGTAAGAAAAAAACTTTGAAGGGGGTTTCTGTCTTTTAAAAGTAAATAGTAGGAACAACAAATTGAAAATAAAAATCTTACACTAAAGGATGTAATATGCTTTTATTAGCAGGTTCTTGACAAAAGGTGGATTATGATCATACAGACACTTACAAAAAAGGGTGTGGGTGTGGGTGTGTTGGACCCGAGGGATGTTGGTGTATAAAATCAATTTGCCTTGTTTTGATTAAATATTTTAATTTTAATTTATTTGTTTCTTTATAATTTGTCTATTCTGTTTTTGAAAATATGCAACAATAATATAGCCTGAAATATGATGTTGGCACCTATTTAATGTAAGTTCAAATATATTTTTTTGATAAGTAAGTAGATTTTATTGAAAAGAAAGCGTAAGGCGCCCCTACGTACACAGGAGAACCACAACTGACCCAAAAGACTTGAAAAAAACCCAGGAAAGAGCCCCCAAGACAAAACCTAGAAAACGAAGAACCAACTAAAATACTACTTGCAAAAGAAACCAAATAGCACCCCAAAAACCAAGTAAACCTGAGAACAACCCACAAAAAACCCCTCAAAGCAACCAACCCTACGACCTATTGGCCTTGTCTCTCCTGCACCTTGAAGAAGCTTTGATGTCTCCGTAATTTATGGAACTTTGTAGATTCCGACGCTCCCCCTTACTCTCGTGTTTCTTGTTCTCAATCATCTCACCCCAAATCTCCCGATGCTTCTGTTTCTGTTCTTTAGTCACCAACGGATACACCTTAAAGATCTTCCCCTAGAGCTCTGCCTCAATTCTCCAACAGTCCTTCTCCCAATTCTGATCGCAAACAATAGGCTGATCCTTCTTCTCTTGAAGCTTTGATACCTCCTTCCTCCACCAATAGACTGCATCTCGGACTTTCTCTCCCAAAGTCGAACCAGTGTGACCTTTAGTAAACTTCTTATAGTATCTTCAGTGATGTTAAGATTAGCATATGAAATTTGCAAAATGTACTTTCTAGAGTACATGTGTAACACCTCGGTCCCATATTGGGAAGATGATTAGCTTGCATAGAGAGTGGGTGGTTTATAAGATATGCTCATGGGTGTTAAGTCCCACATTGCTTACTTATTAGGTGAAACTGAGCTTTATAAGTGATTATAGGGAAACTCCAAATTGACTAGTCCTTTTGGGGTGATAGCGTAGATGTGGCTAGCGTTTTTCCCTGAGTCGTTACAAATGGTATCAGAGCCAGGTTGTAACACCATGTGGTACTTGAGCACTGCATGACGTGGCCCTAATGGAAACATCAGGTGTTATTGGGGGGGGGGGGGGTGGGAGTTTGTAACACCCGATCCCACATTAGGAAGATGAGGAATAGCTCACATAGAGTGAGTGGTTTATAAAGATAGTCATGAGTACTAAGGGATTGGAAGGCGGTATTATATGTTTGATGGAGACGAAGATGACAATTATCTCAAGGGAGGTGGTGCGGAGTCTATGGGGCTACCATTACGTGGATTTGTGCTATATGGGAGCAAGTGGAGCGTCGGGCGGGATTTTGTTATTGTGGGATAGACGGGTGATGGAGAAGGCTGAGGAGTGTGTGTGAAGATATATGGTTGCTTGTTCTCTGCACAATACTAGTGATAAACAGTATGGGCATTTGGTTTGGGGCGCGCGGGGGGGGGGGGGGGGGTGGGGTTGGTTACGATCCGGATGATGACAGGGATAGGAGGGAATTGTGGGATGAGTTAGCTGGGTTGATGAGTTTGTGGGAGATGCCATGATGTATTGGGGGAGACTTTAATGTGGTTCGATTTCCAAGCGAGAGGTCAGGTGTTGTCGGCTTTTCTGCAGCAATGGAAGAGTTTCTAGACTTCGTATTCATGCAGAGTTTGGTGGATCTACCGTTTGAAGGTGGTTAGTTTACTTGGTCAAATAATTAGGAAGATCAAACATGGTCTAGAATTGATAGATTCTTAATTTCTCCGAAGTGGGAAGAACTTTTTCCTGAAGTGACACAAAGGAGATTGCCAAGAGACTTCTATCCGATAACTTTCCTTTGCTGTTGGATTGTGGGGGGCTAAGAGGAGGGAGCATGTATTTTAAATTTGAAAACATGTGGTTGAAATTGGATGGTTTTGTTGATCAGGTTAAAACTTGGTGGATGTCTTATGAGTTTTACGGATTACCAAGTTACGTTTTGGCTAATAAGTTGAAAGCTTTGATGAAGGACTTGAAGAAATTGAATGAGGAAGTGTTTGGTGATGTAGGGAAGAAAAAGAATGAATTATTGGAGGGTATTCGAGAGCTGGATTTAGTTGAAGAGTGCTGTTGCTTAGAGGAGGAAAGGGTTCAGAAGATAGATATGTCGAGAGAGCTGGAGAAAACTCTCATTTTTTAGGAAATGAATTGGAGACAGAAATCACGAGCTTTGTGGCTGAAGGCTGGGGACAAGAACACAAATTTTCATAGGGTGGCCAACTCACATCGTAAATTCAATCATGTAGACTCTTTGAATATAAATGGTGCAACGTACAAGAATCCTGTGGAGATATAGGAGCATATATTACATTATTACAACAAATTGTATTTTGAGCAGTGTTCTTGGAGGCCAAGGGTGGATGGTCTATTTTTCCTATCCATTGATGCGGATGAGAGTATTTGGTTAGAAAGAGAGTTTGAGGAGAAGGAGGTGTGGGATGTGGTCAGGGTTATGAATGGAGATAAGGCACCAGGTCCAGACGGCTTCACAATGGCTTTCTTTCAGAAGTGTTGGGAAATATTGAAAAAGGATCTTATGGCTGTATTTGCAAAATTTCATAATTGAGGTTAGTTTGAGAAGAGTCTTAATGTTACTTTTCTTTTGTTTCTCTAATTCCAAAGAAGACTGGTGCTATGGATGTGAAAGATTTTTGCCCTATTAGTTTGGTGGGAGGGATGTATAAGATTATTTCCAAGGTGCTCGTGAACAGGATTAAGTTAGTATTGGGCAAGATTATCTCCAACACACAGAATGCTTTTATTGGCGGTCGACAAATTTTGGATTCAATGCTTATTGCTAATGAATGCTTGGATAGTCAAATTCGATTGGGGGAATCTGGACTGCTGTGTAAGTTGGATTTGGAAAAGGCATATGATTATGTTAATTGGGACTTCTTGCTTTATTTGATGCAGCGTTGTGGTTTTAGGGAGAAATGGAGGACTTGGATATGATTTTGTATTTCTACGGTGAGATTTTCTATTCTTGTGAATGGAACCCTGTCTGGTTTTTTTTCAATAGCACTCATGGATTGCGATAAGGGGACCCGCTTTCTCCTTTATTGTTTGTGGTGGTTATGGAGGCATTGAACTGGATGCTGATTGCGGCAATGGATTGAGGTAACTTGACAAGGTTTTCAGTGGTACCCAGAGATTCTGATGCTTTAGTTGTGAATCATTTTCTGTTTGCTGATGACATGCTGATTTTTTGTGGTGTGCAAGCAGAACAAATTCGACATTTGTGTTGTATCTTCTTATGCTTTGAGGCAGTTTCAGAATTGAGGATTAATTTAGGAAAATTAGAAATTGTTCCTATCGGTGAGGTGGAGGATGTCGAAGAGTTGGCTCAACTCCTTGGATGTCGGGTCGCATCTTTGCCTATGACATACTTGGGTTTGCTGTTGAGGGCTTCTTTTAAAGCTGTTTCTATTTGGAATGGTGTAATTGAGAAAATGGAATGATGGCTGGCCGGATGAAAGCGGATGTATTTGTGGAAGGGTGGTCGGTTGACTCTTCTTAAAAGTACTATTTCTAACCTTCATATGTATTACCTGTCGTTGTTCCCCATTCTAGTGGGCGTGTCAAATCGACTTGATAAACTTCAAAGGGATTTTTTATGTGGTGGCATTGGAAATGAGGCAAAATTTCATTTAGTGAATTGGAACAAGATTTGTATTCCATTACAATCAGGTGGGTTGGGAGTTCACAATTTCATCTAGTTTAATTGAGCTCTTCTGGGGAAATGGTTGTGGAGGTATGGTAGGGAGAGAGAGACATTATGGTGATTGATGTCAAATTTGAGAGTCTAAGGGGTGGGTGGTGTTCTAAAGAAGTGTTGGGTATTTTTGGAGTGGGAATGTGAAAACATATTAGGAGAGGGTGGGATAAGTTTCGTAACCTTGTTCGTTTTGAGGTTGGGGTTGGGTCACATGTAAGTTTTTGGCATGATTGGTGGTGTGGGGATAGATCTTTGAAGCAATGTTTTCCAGTGTTGTTTCGTATTGTGAGGAATAAAGATGCGGTGATGGCAGATAACTTTTTTTTTTGATAAGTAAGAGAATTTTATTAAAAAACGCAAAGTGCAATCAAGTATACAGGGGGTATACAAGAGAGACAATTAAGAAGAAGAAGAAAGCAATACAAGGAAATCGTTATAACTAATCCCTAGAGGTGCGAGATACGCAGCCGTCCAGGAGTACAAAGAATGAATAAAAAAGGAAATGAGCTCCTCTATGGTTCTTTCTTTGTCCTCAAACTGTCTATCGTTGCGTTCCATCTACAAGCACCACATAAGACAACAAGGAACCATTTTCCACAAGCACCACATGAGCTCCTCTATGGAGTTATTCAGTGGAATGCTATTTTTACGCATCTAGTCTTGGATTGAGAGATGGAGATGGTACTTTCTTTCTTCTCTCGGCTTTGTTCTATTTTGGTTTGACATGGAGCGGATGATAGGTTAGTTTGGAGCCTTTCCAAAAGGGGTCTATTTGAAGTGAAGTCCTATTATGAAGTGTTAAATAGGAAAGATGACCCTTCATTTCCTTGGAAGAGTATCTAGCGTGTTAAGGCTCTAGCAAGGGTGGCTTTCTTTGTATGGACATTAGCTTTAGGTAATATTTTGACGCATGACAATCTGCGAAAGAGGAGTGTTGTGGTGATTGAATGGTGCTGTATGTGTAAAAAGAGTGGGGAGTCCATTGAACATTTGTTACTTCATTGCGAAGTTGCTTGCAATCTATGGAGCTACATTCTTACTCTATTTGGGGTAGAGTGGGTTATGCCACGAAGGGTGAAGGAATTGTTGACTAGTTGGGAAGCGTCGTTTAGGTATGGTTCAACTAAGTAAGTTTGGCTGTTAGTTCCGTTGTGTATAATGTGGTGTATTTGGCGGGAGCGGAATGCGTGGCATTTTGAAGATGTAGAGGCATCGATGTTGGAATTACGGAAGCGTTTGCTTAACACGTTATATATTTGGATAGCGGCTCATCATAGTTTGAATGTTTTTACTTATGCAGATTTTTTAAATTTATTTTTTGTTCGTTCTTATTAGGGGTACTTTTGTATACTGAAGTGTATTAGGGTTGCGCCCCTCTGCGCTTTATTAATGAATTGACATTGCTTATAAAAAAAAGAGGCAATAGTGCATATGTAACACCTCGGTCCCATATTGAGAACATATAAATAACTCACATAGAATGAGTGGTTTATAAGAGATAGATGAGTGCTAAGTCCCACATTGCCTAGTTACTAGGTGAAACTAAGCTTTATAATGAATTATAGGAAAGCTCTAAATTGATTAGTCCTTTTGGGATGATAGCGCAGATTTGGCTAGCGCTTTTCCTTGGGTCGTTACAAATAGTATCAGAGCCACCTACTAACGCCAGGTCATGTGGTACTGAAGCACTGCATAACGTGACCCTGACGGGAATGTCAGGGGTTTAAGGGGGGGAGTTTGTAACACCCCGGTCCCATACTGAGAAGAGATAAATAACTCACATAGAATGAATGGTTTATAAGAGATAGATGAGTGCTAAGTCCCACATTGCCTAGTTACTAGGTGAAACTGGGCTTTATAATGGATTCTAGAAAAGCTTTAAATTAACTAGTCATTTTGGGGTGATAGCGCAGATGTAACTAGCGCTTTTCCTTGGGTCGTTATAGCATATGTGGCTAGCGCTTTTTTCTGGATCGTTACAAATGGTATAAGAGCCACCTAGTAATATGCCATGTGGTACTGTTTGCACTGCATGACGTGGCCTCGACAAGGACGTTAGGGTTTAAAGGGAGGAGAGTTTGTAACACCTCGATCCCATATTGGAAAGATGAGTAGCCCATATAGAGAGTGAGTGGTTTATAAGAGATGCTCATAAGTGCTAAGTTGCATATTGCTTACTTACTAGGTGAAATTGGGCTTTATAAGTGATTCTAGGAAAATTTCAAATTGACTAGTTCTTTTGGAGTGATAGCGTAAATGTGGCTAACGCTTTTCATCGAGTCTTTACAAATTGTAAACAACCCAATCTCTATGTGGGTTACTTATCTTCTAATATGGGACCAAGATGTTACAAATTCCCCTCCTCAACCCTAATGTCCTCGTCAGGGCCACGTCATGCGGTGCTGATAGTACCATATGTCGCATTACAACTTGACTCTGATATCATTTTGTAATGACCCAGGGAAAAGCGCTAGCTACATCTACAGTATCACTCCAAAAAGACTAGTCAATTTGTAGTTTTCTTAGAATCACTTATAAAGCCTAGTTTCACCTAGTAAATAAGCAATGTGGGACTTAACACTCATGATCATCTTTTATAAACCACTCACTCTCTATGTGAGCTACACTTCTTTTTAATATAGGACCGAGGTGTTACAAAATGAATATTTTCATATTGTTTAGTATGGTTATTTCCCCATAATAAAACAATTTAACATGATTAATGCCTATGAACGTGACACTAGTATCTTCTTTTGTGTATCTGTCATAGTTTTTAAAAACGTGCTATGAGTGCACTCCAAGGCTTGAAAATTTTAGTGGGCCTCCCAAAATGCCCACACTTCTCACATAAGTTGCACATTCTTTTTTTGATAAGTAATCGAGATATCATTAAAAGCTTAAGGTGCCCATAGGTACATTGGATGTATATAAGAGAAAACACTTAGTGAGAAGGAGTAAAAAGAACAAGAAAATCATGATAACTAATCGTCAAAGGAGAAACAAAAGCAGCTGTTCAAAGATACATAGTTTTGAAGAATAAGGACTTAATCTCTTCTAATGTCCTCTTATGGTTTTCAAATCTTTTGTCATTCATTTTCCTCCATGGACACCATAAAAGACATGAAGGCACAATCTTCCACATAACAACACTTTTAAGTGCTATCAGCAGTCCCCAACAAGCCATACAAGTCGACTATACATTTAGATATAACCCAAGACAACCCAAATCGACTGAAGAGAACATTCCATATGGCAGAAGCAATCTCACAATGGAGAAGAAGATGGTCCACAAACCCCCCATTCCTCTTATACATGTTGCACCTATCAATCACAATGACATGCCATTTCCTGAGATTGTCCATAGTAAGGATTTTCTTAGAACCGTCGGCCAAGCGACAAAGGCCGCCCTCAATGGAGCCTTAGTCTACCAAACACTCTTCTAAGGGAAGCAAAAGCCTTCACTGCAGACCTTGGCACTGTAGAAGGATCTAACCTCAAACAACCATTTTTTGGAGGGGACCCACCACAACTTATCTTTACTTTTCCGTCTCACTCTAACTGAATACAACACATTGAAGAATGAGGCAAAGACATCCACCTCCTAATCACGAGCCGCTCTAGCAAAGCTCATGTTCCACTTATTGGAATCACTAGAAAGCTCCAAGTGAGCCGCAACAGAAGCATCCTTTGCGCAAGCAATACCAAATAAATTTGAAAAGGCTTCCTTAAGGGCCATATCCCCACACCACCACGTAAGTTGCACATTTAATCTTCAAATAGCAAGTCTTGTTTCTTTTTTATAAGAAGCATAGCAATTAAGCACCCTTTAGTTATATAAAGTGTAACTATAGAAATAAAATTGACCATCGTTGATAGCAAAGCCAATTATGGGTGGTGATAAAAAGAATCTCTCCATTTTGACAATTATTCTAGTCATAAGTTCCATCAACATTTTTCTGGCAAATAAAGGCTTTTGCTTTTTAATTTTTTGTTTTATCTTTCTCCTCTTAAGTTTTTTTTTTTTTTTTTATCTCCTTTCTTTCTTTCTTTCTTCTTCTTCTTTTTTTTTTTTGGTGGTTTCAAGTGCACTATTGTGATATACTAGTCGTTGGTCTTATGAATCAGATGATAATATATAATCCATTTATATTATATACTCAAATAATACCATACTTAGAAAAAAAAAGTTATATTATAAATTGAACAAAGGAATGCTTAAAGTTTCGAAGATTGTGAGAAGACAAGTTCAGAGCTACAACTGTGTTCTCTTAAATCGCTTTTTTAGTGGATCTCTATCAATGCCCTTCTCAGTATCTCTAGCTTTGTAAATTTTTGTGCTCTCTTTCCTCGTTCTTGATCTTGTTGGGTGGTTTTCTCATGTATATTTTGTGTGTATTCGGATTGTGCCCCTTGCACTTTTAATGAATTTGCTTTACTTATATATATAAAAGGAATTATATATGGGTTTTCTTGGGTTTTTCATGTGGGCTAGCTGAGTTGCTCCTGTGTATACTTCCTGTGTACTTAGGGGCGCCTTACGCTTTTTTAATGAAATTTTCGTACTTATTAAAAAAAGAAAAAAGAAAAAATAAATTGAACAATGTTTCTTATATGTTCAGACCAGGAACATATTTAATAAGTCATTGCAAATAAAGCAATTTGAAAAGCTTTTGCCTTACGCCTGGAGACTTATGCTCACTTCATGAAAGGCAAGCGCCTCACATTAAACTTTCACTTGTTAAAACTATGGTACCTGTTCCTGTTACCTATTTCTGAAATTTTAATTTTAATTCTCTGTAATTAACATCAGAAGCCAAGATCATGTTTCCTCAAGGTCTGGTTAAGCTTTGTATTGACATTTTATGGATAACATAATTTTAGATGGGAAATTGAAAGTGAAAAAGTGCTAAGTTGTTTTAGTTTCTTTGAAAATCTGTGGCTCTGCAGATTTACTTACTATAAGTAACCCTTAGTATCTTAGATCTCTTTCTATCAATCATATGACAAATTTCCTTCATCCTTGTAGCTGGCATTTTGCAATTGTTATTGGGTCTACAGAAAACATTGGCTTGAATATGTTATAAAATTATTTTGTTCTCTTGGATGCAACTTCTGATGTTGACTACTTTTTAGATTTGCATTAATTTGAAGATATTGCTTTCCCAATGTGCATATATGGTAATGACTCTAATGTGTTTTTGTGAAGGGGATGATCATAGTATTATGATATATTACCCTAGTTCTGCTGGTGGAGGCATGAAGGAATTATTTAGGAAGGTGAGCAATTTTGTTGACAGCTTGTGGTCTACATTGTGTGGACTCAAAACATTTTAAATCCATATTTCTTTTGTGTTGTTTATGTAATGGATATAATGGGTTCCTGAAGTCTAAATGACATGTCAAGTAAAAAAGGGGGTCATATACTGATAAAAAATTGTGATTGCGTCGGTTGTGGGTCCGTTGGCTTTTGCCACCTAAGTAAAAACTAACCAGTTTGTAGTCAGTTGAATTTAGGTTTTACTTGAGTTTCACTGGCTGTGGGTAGCTTGGCAGGTCCATTTCAAATTTCTGCACCATCGTTTATGACATAACTGTGAATTAATATACTAGCATATGTACTAGTGACATCCATTGTAGCATATCAACATTTCCAGTGGGACATCCATTTGTTTGATGGTTTATAAGTTCTTATGGCTTCTATAATTTATTATTATGTATTATCAATATGTGATCATTATTTTGGTTTTAGGTTGGTAATCGGTCCAGTGAGTTTAATCCGGAGGTCAGAAGAGTGAGGCGTGAAGGCTCCTATATATATGAGGAATTTAAGCCCACTGGAGGAACAGATGTCAAGGTTGTGGAGTTTAGTGTTTATTTTGCTTGTGTAATGAAGTTCTAAACATTTACTTTTTGTAAGCAGATGAATGTACATGTTTTCCTTGTCAATAGACCTTTTGAAAGCTTGACTTCTTTAAAAGTATTTGGATTCGTTCTTTTGGGTTGTGGGTTGGCAGGAAAAAACTTTGAATGGCTAGTCTTGGATCTTAGCTGAAATTGGGGAAAACCAATACAAAATTCTTAGATCCCATTATACTTTTTTAGAATTTTCATTTATTTTCTAATTGCTGGTATTTGTGTTGATCGTAATGGTCTACGCTACAGTGGCAATTGTGTAATGCATTAAAGGGAAGACAAAAGAGGAAAAAAAGAGACCAAGTATAAATGTTTCACAAATCTAATTGGACATTAAGTTTTTAGATGTGTGAGATGTGGCTGTCCTTTTCAGTTCATTTATATGGTTCTTTTTTTATTTTCTAACCGTACTGGCCTCAACTTGCCATTGCTTGATTGTTTGTATGTTGTTTCTCCTTGGATCCATTCTTTTTTGGTTTTAAATATGTTTGTGAAATAAATCTGCTATGGCCTGTTTACCTGCATTTACTTTTTGCAATCCTAGAGTGTATTCTCTATCATTTATTCATTATAATTATTTAATGATTTTTTTAATTTTTAAATAATTTATCATACTTCTTTCTGCAAATGACTGCTTGAGTTTATTTTCCAATGAATCAATGATTGTAGGTGTATACTGTTGGCCCTGAATATGCACATGCTGAGGCAAGGAAGTCTCCTGTTGTTGATGGTGTTGTTATGAGAAATCCTGATGGCAAGGAAGTAAGTTGTACATGTAACACATTTTGATCACTAAAACTTACATGTAACTTTTTATCCTTCCTTTTCTGCTACAACTGTTACTCTCTTTCTCAAAGAGATCCCTAGTCTTTGTTTTTCAAGTTCCTGTTATCTTCTTATTTGTTTGGCATTACTTGAAGGTGGTGTGAGTTTTGTTCCTGACTGGCTAATGGTCTTGCATCTCGGAGTGGTATTGTGTATGGTGGACATCCACAAAATATTTTGCAGTCAAAACTTTAAGAACATCAATTCTGGCATTTTTTGAGCTTAAAACTGGATCATCAAGATTGCTTTTGTGTGGGCAAGCTCACCTTGCTGGAAGAATGGTTCAGTAGAGCTGCTTCATGTTAGAGTACTCATTCAGGTCAACATAATCAGTTAGGGGGCAAACCCCTAACTGAGAAAAATAAGCCTAGCTAGGGGGCAAACCTAGATGTTTAAGAATCCGCAAAGTTGAGGTTAAAAATCGTTGATTATGTTGTCAATTTCTTGCCACCCTGTAATGACTTAACTGATTTTGCCGGCCTTTTTGTGGTTGATTGACTTTATTGGTGTAATGCACGTAGTATGTAAATGTAGTTGCTCTTAAAATTCACATAAAGTAGAAAACATCTACTGTTACATTTAACGTGGGCTGTTCAATTGAATTTAAACCATTACTTGTTGACTGGAACTTTTTCTTGATACGCAACTGTAACCACTTATCATTACTGGTCTCCATGTTCAAAACACTGTGTACCATGTGCATAGATATACTGCCTAATGTAACTGCAATTCGTATTAGACTCAGAATATGCATTCCATGTTGTATAAGCGAAAAAGTATACTTTCTATTTCAGAGTGCTATATTTTGCAGCCACAAATTTTTTAAAAACTATCATACTTCACTCTGTGAAGCAGCCTCTCACATGGTCCTGATCCTGTCACATAAAATGGTTACTTCATCTCATTTCTGTATCTTTGTCACAGGATTGTGCCGTGAACAGGTGCTTTTGATTCCAAAATCAACTCCTGCGTACTTTGATATCCCATGTACAACTGACTTTTTGTTTTGTTTTAGTGCATATTTAACTCTAATGGAAACCTGTTCTTGTCATCACACACATCCAGCCTTGTCTTAGTTGTCTCTGTTGGGTGCATGTATCCTATCTAGCAGCTCTGCTTCATCTAGAATTATATCTTCTTATGGGTTGTAAACTTTTTGCGGAAAAAAAAACCTGGGTTGTGGATGATTGACATTCCCAAATATGAGAACAAAATATATGAATTGCATGTTCAGATAATGAAATAAGCCGATTTGGCTTTACTGGATTTAAAAATAAAAATACTAGTATGTAGCATGTAGCGAGGAGTAGGTGTTGGGGGCAAACTAATAAATCGCTATAAAAAAGTTATGTTTGAATCGTATGTTTGTTACTTTGTTTGACAGGTAAGGTATCCTGTGTTACTGACACCTACTGAGAAGCAAATGGCAAGAGAGGTTTGCATTGCATTTAGGCAAGGGGTATGTTGTCAATTTGTTGTAACATGTAATCAGTACGCTGTTCCAAGGCATTATTGTTACTTCTTATTTATGATCATTTCTATTCTCAAACATTAATTAAAGGCTAGTTTCTATTTGTTTCAATTGTTCTTGCTTGTCAGTAAATTTATTTATCTGCTCATGCCATGATGATCAACAAAAAGTTCTTAACTATTATTTTAAATTTAGCTTATGAAATTTGCCAGATTAACAAGCTCAATTTATTAGCTAGATTAATGGTTTGTTTTTATTTTCTCAAAGTTTTTCAACCTTTTCCTAAGTATTTGTTATTTTTGGATTTTGGAATGTAAAATGAATTGTTGGCTCAAAGTCAGCTTTTTTTTTTTTTTGCTGTACATGTTGTATCAGATACTTGGCCATCCCATTTTAAAGTCATATCATATGATTTTTTTTTTTGATTGGTAAGTTACCCACGCACCGGATGGGATTTGAATCCGCGGCCTCACCCTCCACCTTACTATTTTTTTGCTAAGTAAAATATATTGAAAAGGCGCAAAGGGGCGCAACCCAAAGTACACAGGATGTATACAAGGAACCCCTAATGTAAAGAACATAGAGAACATCTATCTAAGAAATCAAAATAGGAACATTCATGCATTAACTTAATTCTATCTCTCCACATAAACAACATTTAAAGCATCTTTCTCTTCAGATTCGACAAACCAGTCTCACAATCTTCAAAACAGCGTGCATTCCGTTCCCTCCAAACGCACCACATCAAACACAACGGAGCCATGCGCCAAATCTGTATCGAAGTCCGATTACCCTTCTGGCCCCTCAAACTCCCCAACATGTCTTTCACCGACCCCGGCATTACCCACTCCACCCCAAACAATTGCAGAAGCGCCCTCCACAATTCTGTAGCCACCATACAATGCAGAAACAAATGATCAATGGATTCTCCAGCGGTCTTACACATAGAGCACCAATCCATCACGATAATGTTTCTCTTTCGAAGGTTATCCAAAGTTAAAGATTTCCCTAAAGTTGCCGTCCAAACAAAGAAAGCCACTCTCGAGGGAACATTAACTTTCCAAATACTTTTCCACGGAAATGAAGACTGAGTAGGACTAGACAACAACTTATAGTAGGACTTTACCTCAAAAGATTTCTTTCGCGCTGGCACCCAACACAACTTATCCTCTCCCTCGCTGCTAACTTTGAGGGTATACAACATCCCAAAAAACCTACTAACCACTTTGACCTCCCAATCATGAACTGAACGAGAAAACATAATATTCCATAAGATGGTGCCATTTTGTCTCTGCATAATTTCCTCCACCCAAGCATCCTTTCTTCTAGCAATAAGGAACAAATCTGGAAAGAGGATCTTCAAAGGAATTTCC
This sequence comes from Alnus glutinosa, assembly GCF_958979055.1. Classification (NCBI taxonomy): domain Eukaryota; kingdom Viridiplantae; phylum Streptophyta; class Magnoliopsida; order Fagales; family Betulaceae; genus Alnus; species Alnus glutinosa. The sequence goes on along the minus strand of NC_084887.1, from coordinate 35,132,370 downwards.
CCACACCATACATCATGCCAAAACAGAACTTTCGAACCATTCCCGATCTCATATCTCACATGCGCAGCAAAAGCATCCCATCCCCTCCTAATACTTTTCCACACGCCAAACCCATAAGAACCCCCAACCTCCTTAGAACACCAACCACCCCTCAAACTACCATATTTGACATCCACCACCTTTCTCCAAAAAGCATCTCTCTCCATAGCATATCTCCATAACCATTTACCCATCAAGGCTTTGTTGAACATAACCAAATTTCTCACTCCTAGCCCCCCCGAAGCTTTAGAAGAACAAATCGTACGCCAATTAACCAAATGAAATTTAAATTCATCTCCAACACCACCCCAAAGGAAATCTCTCTGAAGTTTCTCCAAACGATTTGCCACTCCCACAGGAATAGGGAAAAGAGATAGAAAGTACGTAGGTAAGCTTGAGAGAGTGCTATAACGGGAGGAAGGTACCAGTTGAGCTAAAGCTCATTGGTAAAGTTGTATTATATGAATTTTCTCTAAACAGTTATTCCTCTTTGATTTGTTGAACCCAATGCAGTTCCGAAAATTGGGATGGATATTTAATTTAGTTTCCACAGGCTGTATGTAAGTGGGTTCTATAAATACAGAGAACTTCTGTAAATGGTTTTTCTTGTGTAGTTGGGTAATATGAAATACAGAGATCAATACTGCTAACTATAATATGGCTCAATATGGTATGCACGAATGTGTAGACATATACTCTTTCTGCATCAAGACGTCACTTGTTAAATGATTTGTACTTTGGGTCAATTTATAAGTAAATTTGTTACTTGCAGGTTTGTGGGTTTGACCTCTTGCGTTCTGATGGATGTTCATATGTTTGTGATGTGAATGGGTGGAGCTTTGTGAAAAACTCTCACAAGTAATGTTTGTTTTGCTTATTTTTTCTAATATTACAATTATTAAGGGGCACTCGTTTTGATATTGCCAGCATGAGTGCAACATGAATTAAACTCTTCTTTAGAAAATATCAGTATTGAACTTTCTCCTTTGACCCCCGCAGCAGCATAAAAGCTGCTTATGGTGATGCCGTTACCTCCTTAACTAAAGTGTTTAGTTTATTTTTTCCCCCTTTTGGTCATCAATGCTCTTTGGCAATCTGTCTATCTTGTTTTCCACGGGGAAAAGCTAATTCATTTTTATTGACTGATAAATCGGATAATCTCAATTTGTCTATGAAATTAAGTGATCATTTCATGATCTAGAGTGTGAACACATGTATCTATTTACACAATTTTCTTATCAATTTCTGTAATGGCCGATATCTGTTGGATGCATGAATTCAGAACTAGGTGGGACCATTATTCTTAGTCAACTGTAAAGTGCCCCTTCATCTGGCTAATTCAACCACTGCCTTTGCCAAAACCATTCACAACGAAAATGACTAAAATGTTCATTAAATGTAATTGTGTTCGTTCATCTCACTTCTTATATTGAACGACTGTAAGTTTTTTTTTTTTTTTTTTTTTTTTTTTTTTTTTTTTTTAAAAAAAAAATTATTTAGAATAATTTGTCATCATTTATGCATTACTATTATATGCTTCTATTGTGATTTCTCTGCATCACGGGGTTGAATAGTTCAACCAAGGCCAACTTTTTACTGCCTTATCTTCTTGACTTCAGAAATTGCTTATGTTTCTCAGTTGTAAAAGTACATGTGTTTCCCTTTACAAATACAGGTATTATGATGATGCTGCTTGTGTGTTGAGGAAGATGTTTTTAGATGCGAAAGCTCCTCATCTCTCTTCAGTGATTCCACCAACTTTACCATGGAAACTCAATGAACCAGTCCAGCCTTCTGAAGGATTAACTCGTCAGGGAAGTGGGATTATTGGCACATTTGGGCAGTCTGAGGAGCTCCGTTGTGTAATTGCCATTATTCGTCAGTATGTTGTGTTTTCCTCAGTCTGATTACTTAGATTAGTTAATTCCTTGTTTTCTGTTCTTATCACTTTTTTAATTTTGTAGTGGTGATAGAACTCCCAAACAGAAGGTGAAGTTGAAAGTTACCGAGGAAAAGCTGTTAAAACTAATGTTAAAGTACAATGGGGGGCGGCCTAGATCTGAGGTAAATATTTTTACTTCATCTTTTTTTTTTTTTTTTAATAAATAATAAAATCTCATTAAAAAGCGCAGAGGGGACTTCATCTTGTTTTATTCTACTGAATATATTCTGTTATTCAACCACTCATGGGTTAGTTTATCTGTTGGTTCTCAATCTACAGACAAAACTTAAAAGTGCTATCCAGTTGCAAGATTTGTTGGATGCCACGCGAATGCTTGTACCTCGTACTAGGTATCACTCACATTTAGAAGTTCCTCTCATTAAATTTCGTGTAAAAACTCACCCTCACTGCCCTCCCCCCAAAAGACGTGTTCGCAGATGTGACTTTTTAAAATGTATGGTATAGTTGCTTTCAAAAACGAAATGTTTCAGTACTTCTAGAATTATTGGTTCTACTCTTGGGAAAAGTTCTTTTTTTAGGAACTATAAATTTTTAGTGATTATTAGCATAGTAATCTCTAGTCATCGGACAGTTAACTGTACTGTTTCTACATGCAAGTTTTGGTAAATATAATACCTCGTATTGTTTATATTAAAAAAGAACAATGAAAATTAAAATTGAACATTTTGTGTTTTATTCCTGTAATATATAGGTTTAGGAGAGATCCTTGAGGTTTTTTTTCCTCCTACGAATGAAGCGAGTCAAATGTAAATGAAGATATGAAAATCCTTTCCTCAAGGGAAACTGTTTATTTAGGAACTGTGGGCAAAGTTGGAGGTTTAGACGTATGAAGTTGAGGGGATCTTTCTCTTTTTGTTTGTCAACCAATAGCTGACAACTGAGGCAGTACATTCTTGGAGAATTGAGAAAGTCATCTATCACCTTTAGTAGTCTGATGTACACTTATGCCACAGATGGTGCTGAATTTGTAGTCAAATCTAGAGCAAGTAAATGTGATTTCTATTTGAAACTCATAACCAATTTTGCACCTTGTTTTCCCCTTCCAGAAGTTGCTGAGATATGAAGGTTCGATATTAATGAATCTTATGCAGCCCTGAGGCTACTGATATGGTTTTTTTTTTTTTTTTTTTAATCAGAAAGCCCAACAAACCCAACCCAAGTGACTGAAGAAAGTCAATGCGTTCGCTGAAAAATTTGAGAGGAGAATGAAAAGAGATTTCAACTCTTGATAGAATAGCTTGCTGTCCAAAGATACAGCAAAGCTTCTACGAAATAGATACACAATTAGGAATCGAGGCCTCAGCCTTTTACAAAGAGAAGTCAGAACCAGACTTAAAAACTTTTGGAACAGCTTTTGAGACTCTTAAATAGACTTAAGAACCTCTGGAAATCAGACGCCTATTGGTAGGTACCCAGAAAATATCATACAGATTATTAAATTCTTGTATCCATAAAGACAAATAAGATTTCCTAGGACTTTGACTCTTTGACTCATTTAGTACTTAGGCAGCAGGCATTGGTTCAAATTAATTCGTTTCTGATTGACTCTTGACCTGCTGGACTGGTTTCTTCATTTCCAGGGATAGATGTAGTGTTTTCTCATCAGAATCAATGCATGTCCTTAGATAAGGGGTCAATGTTTTGCTCAAGTTTAATTTGATTTTTCTTTAGGGAAGCTGCTTTCTGGAACTAGGATATCAGAACGTAGTGGGAGATCAGGGGCCGAAGCGAGAGCAAAAGTGGGAGCATCTATGTTTTTTTTTTTTATAAAAAAATATGAAGGTTTAGAGTGTCTCCGGAGTGGTTAAAAAAATTTATCTTTTGTTGTTTAACACACAGAATGAAGTAGATGCTTTACTGTTGCCCTGTATAACCTAACTAAGGATTCCGCTTAGTCATAATTGGCATCAATATGTTCCGGTCAAGAACTCCTGCCAGTGTTTTTGCATCATTTTAAGCACAAATTTTGTCATTAATCAGAATGTGGTCAAGTCCAAGCTCGATAAAGTAAAACTTCCGTGAATCCCACATATTCCATCTCCAACAACAACTTTGGAAGTTCCACACTTTTTTTTTTCTTTTGACAAAACGAAGTGACAGTGGAGACACAAAAGCCACTGTCCAAAGATACAAAGTATGAAAAAACGAAGCTAAAATATCCTTAAAGGACTTCTCTAAATTCTCGAAACACCTATTATTTCTTTCCTTCCATAAACACCAAAAAAGGCAAATTAGCATCATCTTCCAAATCGCAGCACTCCTTGGCCTTTTAGACGTCCACCAACAAGCAAACAGTTCGATAACACTACTAGACATAAAGCAAAAGCCACATCGCAATGAAGAAGAAGGGTGATCCACTAATTCTCCACTCCTTTGGCACATGCTACATCTATTCACCATAATAACTTGCCTCTTCCTAAGATTATCCAAAGTAAGGATCTTGCCTAGGGCCGCCTACCACGCAAAAAAACTTCGCTCTCGAAGGAGCATGAGTCCACCACACACTCTTCTAAGGGAAGAAACTTCCTTCAGAGCCAGCCAAAGAGCTAAAGAAAGACTTGACATTGAACAAACCTCTTTTGGAAAAGACCCACCAAAGCCTATCTTCACTACCTTTTCTAACAAAGACTGAGTACAACACCTGGAAAAAGGAACCAAAGACATCCACTTCCCAATCATGCGCCTCTCTCTAAAAGCTCACGTTTCACTGATTGGAACCGCCCAAAAACTCTAGATTCTCCGCAACTGAGGCATCCTTCGCCGAGCAATACCAAACAAAGCAGGAAAAACTTCCTTAAAAACTGAATCCCCACACCACAGATCATGCCAAAACTTGGTCCTAGCCCCATCCCCCACCTTAAATCTAGAGACCCTGAGAATGTCTCCTACCTTTTCCTGATATTCTTCCACAACCCCACCCCAAAGGCACCTACGGGCTCAAGGGAGCACCACCTACCCCATAAATTGCCAAACTTAAAATCCATTGCAACTCTCTACCAAGCTTCTCTCTCAATCCCGTAATGCCACAACCATTTTCATAGCAAAGCGCGGTTAGACATCAACAAATTCCTGATACCCAGCCCACCCTCTGAAATTGGGGAACAAAACGTGGACCAACTCATCAAATGATATTTGAACTCTTCTCCAAGCCCACCCCATAAAAAATCCCTTTGAAGCTTCTCAATGCGAACAACAAAACTCGCAGGGAGAGGGAAGAGAGACAAATAATATGTGGGTATAATGGCGATGGTACTCTTGATAAGGGGTGATTCTACCACCCTTGGAAAGGTATAACATTTTCCAACTAGCCAACTGACGTTCTATCTTCTCAATAACACCATCCCGAATATGAATAGATTTATAGGAAGCCCCCAACGGAAGACCCAAATACTTCACTGGCAAAGTGGCAACCCCACACCTTAAGATTCTGGCTAAACTTTCCACTTGATCAACAGACCCCACAGGAATTAACTCTGACTTAGCCAAATTAACCTTTAAGCCCGAAGCAGCTTTAAAAAAGAAGGAACATGATCCGCAAATAACGCAACTGAGAAAAACGAGTATTGCAAAAAATTAGAGTATAATTGGCAAACAGAAGATGAGAGAAAGAAGCATTGCCTACTTTGAAGCCTTCTAGCAAACCCCCACTGACTGCAACAAAAATCATGCGACTCAGAGCCTCCATCACAAAAACAAATAGCAAGGGTGAAAAATGATCCCCTTATCTCAACCCACTGGATCTACTAAAAAAACCATTATGAGAGCCATTAACTAACACCGAGAACCGTACAGTGGAAATACAATGAGCTATTCACGAGCACCATTTTCCCTCAATTCAACCCTTTAAGGAATTCTGTATCCTAGTTGGTGGAATAAAGAATGGCCATAAGCCCATCAAACATAGGTATTACTCGAGAAGCAAGGAGAACTGAAACTGGAAAATGGTTCCTTTCCCTGGTCCTACTTTCCATAGAAGTACTTAAACGGCTATAACATTTTCTTTTTATGCTTCCATGGTTTATGTTTAAATTAAGAATGGAAATAAACATCCTATTTGCTAACAATTCTAATGTTAAAACACTAGCAATGGCTCTGAAATCTGAATTATTGATTACTATTTACATTATCTAGACAAGGTCGAGAAAGTGATAGTGAAACAGAAGACGTTGAGCATGCTGAAAAGCTTCGGCAAGTCAAAGCAGTGCTTGAGGAGGTTATCTCGTTTCCCTTTGTGTCATGCATTTGTATTTTAAATATCCAGCTGTGATATAATCATTCTATTGTGTTTTCTTGTGTTCATCATAAGTGCGATATACCTGGAGTTGATTTAGCTGTCATACACAAACTGAAAGTTATAACAAACAAACCTTTATATTATTTTCACCAACCATAATAGGGATTATGTTTAACACTGGACGCTTTTCCTAAAGGAAAACAATCATTTGGCATTTTAAGTTCAGTGAGGCTATATGATTGAAGGTGGATTGTAATTTGTCAATTTGCACCGGGACAGTGTGCGTAAAATGAAGCCAATGATGCCACAATAATGCATGTGATATAAAGATTGGATAGTCACTAAATGCCTAAATATAAGTATTTTCTTTTATATGAGATTCAGATGATCCTCATATTCTGTTTTCAGCGTTATTTTATTTATTTATTTTTTCGTGTATCCAGGGTGGACATTTTTCTGGTATATATAGGAAGGTTCAACTAAAGCCTCTCAAGTGGGTTAAGATTACAAAAAGTAATGGTGAAGAGGAGGAAGAACGACCTGTTGAAGCTCTGATGGTTCTTAAATATGGGGGTGTTCTTACACATGCTGGCAGAAAGCAGGTGATGATAATCTATGCATCATGGACATGTTTCTGTATTTTGATTAGGCTTAGCATATATAAGGACTAATCTAATAAAATTGTTGCTGAAAAGTACACTTATGCAAAATTGTTGTCTGTAACATATTGTTTAGCCCTTTTGTTCAGTCTCTCAGTATTAATTTCTCTCACTTCTTTGCAGGCTGAAGATTTGGGTAGATATTTCCGTAATAACATGTATCCAGGTTATAGCCATGGATCTTTCTCATTTTAATTTTTAAATCATTTTTGTAATATGTTATCCTCACTATTTCCTACTCTAGATAGCTCACTCAACCTATGTTTATGAAGAGGCAGTTGACTCATTTCAACCATTTTCTTTATTAACTTTTTGCATAGCTATTCCTTTCCTTCACGGACAGTCTGGAAGTCCTTACTAAGTTCAAACTAGACCTTGATTATGGAGAACTTTTAGATGATTCGGATGCATGAGATCTCCGACTATTTGAGTTAGCTGTTCTTCCCAACAGCCAACCATGTTAGTCCCCAATGAATGTGACGAGTACTTGGAGCTCAGTTGTGATTTCCCAGGTTGCATATCACCTTGGTCCACTTCTCTATGGCCAGTATATCCTGTACCACTTATTGCCTAGTGCCATTGAATTAATAATTGCTTTTGGGATTATTTTTGGTCTCAATGAATGCTTGCCCTTGTTTAGTTGGGAGGCTTTGCACTTTAACCACAGACTTGAAGTTTATGAACAGTTGTATTTTTTTTTTCCCCTTCCCTACTCTAGCAATTTCTCGTTCCAAGTTGTCTTGACTGGCTAGATGGTTTTTTACATTGTATAACATTGAAGGAGTAATCAGTTTTGCGTCTACGAGGCCAATTTTATGCAGTTGTCTTAACATCTATATCCTTCTGTGTATATATTGATGCAGTTTTAATAAAATTGCAGGTGAAGGCACTGGCCTACTTCGCCTCCATAGTACATATCGCCATGATCTCAAGATTTACAGCTCTGATGAGGGTCGTGTACAGGTATAGCCATAGTAGGGCTTGTGTGACTGTAGTTGTAAATCTATGCTTTTAAACTTGACTTCTTCTAGTGCTTTTCTGTCCTCCCAAGTTCTCAGACTGAATATCCAGAGTTTTTGATAATTGACACTTGACTTTCACATCATTGATAACTTACATTGTTGTACGGTATTCATTGGCAGATGTCTGCAGCTGCATTTGCCAAAGGCCTCCTTGACCTAGAAGGGCAGCTAACACCAATCCTGGTCTGTAGCCTTTTTCTCAATGAAGTTTTGACTGCTTTTGGAAGTTTTGGTTGTATGACTGACATGTCACCAATTTCAAGGTTTCACTTGTTAGCAAGGACTCCTCTATGTTGGATGGACTTGATAATGCCAGTATTGAGATGGAAGAAGCCAAGGTTTGCTTGCTCCTGCATCTGAATTATGGATGTTTCTGCATATGATATTGTAGTTATTGTTATTATTTCTGTGAAAGAGGATGGTTTCTGCTATATCTCCTCGCACACTTATCATTCAGGGATAATTAGACTGATGGGAGAACTATAATTGTGTTTATTTAATCTTTATTACCTGGATAGATGGTGTCTGTAAGGCCGAATTTCCATAATTTACAAATTTATCTATTCCCCATATGATTGTTTGGATTATGTAACTTGCTATGGGTTTGAGAAGTGGCATTGGTTCAGTAATTGCAGTGTCTCAGAACTTCTTTTACTCCATTTTGAAGGGTTGGAGTCTTAAGCTCATTTCCTTGTGTCATTGATCTTAATAATGATTCATTTCCATTACTAGGATCAGGGTAAACAAACTTGGTTTTGTGAAACTATGCTTCTGGATTTTGTCATTTTTAAAGATTTGGGGCATTGTCGTACTATGTTCTGATCCTAGTACTTATTCTTTTCCATTTTCCACCTTTAAATTCTTTTCAGGCTAGGTTGAACGAGATAATAACTTCGGGTGCAAAGACGGTCCAGAACAACGGATCATCTGAAGTTCCTTGGATGGCTGATGGAGCCGGACTGCCTTCTAATGCATCTGAACTTCTTCCAAAATTGGTAATTACACTGTTGAAGAGAAGCAATGCCTAACTACCTTTTTTCTTTTTTCCTCTCTTATCGGGATATAAATATGTTCAAATACAAACTAAACCACTGCATTTCGTTCTAAGCACATCTGTATGACCATGGTGAAATTATTCAATGCTCCGGGGTAATAGTTCACCCTCTAACATGATCAAAGGGTCTGCTGTAGACTCCACATGTGGGACCCACTTTTACGTGTGGAACAGGCGTGTATGGAATAATTTCTACCGACCATGAGTCTTTAGCAGTGATTTTTCTGAGCTGCTTTGTTTTATTTCAATCTGTTTATTTTCACGTTTTAAGCTTGTATTGCTATTACTGCATATTTCGAGTTGGCACCAGCAGTTTGCTTTTTTACATTTGTTTTTTTTAATTCAATGTTGCAAAGAGGTTGATAGAGGAACACTGATGCATCTTAAATTTTATTTTGATTTTGACATCACCCTGGAGTATTAGTACTAGTGAATGAAACAAAATTTTCTCAACTGTTATTTAGTTTTTATTCAATGTCTCATTTGATGTGGATTATCCCAAATTACAAAATTACATATATTCCATTGTCATAGATGAAATTCCTTTTTCAGGAATCTGGAAGATGTACTGTTTGATTCATGTTTGAGCAATATTCTGTGCCTTTTGCGTACATTTTAGTCGGGTCATGCAGTTACATTAAGCAACATGTACTTATCTGCAATATGACTGATCTTATCTATTTCCTTGTGCTTATGGCGCAATTTATTCACTCATCAAATTGCAACAATTGATGTTGTGCATGTGCATGGAAAAAAAGTATATTACATCCTTTATTTATTTTTTATTTTTGAATGATTTCTATCGTAAGTAGGTACAATTTTGATACTTATCAAAAAAATAATATCGTAAGTAGGTACAATTGACTAAGAAGGTGACTGAACAAGTAAGACTACATGCCAAAGATGAAGACGAGGAACTTGCAAGCTCAGATGATGTGATTCGACCTTATGACCAAGGAAAGGCACTTGGTAAAACCAACATCGATGTTGATCGCATTGCTGCTGGGTTACCCTGTGGTAGTGAGGGATTCCTTTTAATGTATGCCCGCTGGAAAAAGCTTGAGAGAGACTTGTATAATGAACGCAAAGAGTAAGTGTTTTGATGTTATGGACTTAATTGTGGTTATGTTTGGAATGTAGATCCACAAGAGATTGTGTGCATCATATTCTCTGGTATGAACAATGTGTGAAATCTTTGAAATATTGAATTTCCCTTTGAGCTACTTTTAAATCTTGTTCAATTCAATATGTACAAAGTATGACTCTAATACTCTGGAAAAATATTTTTAGTTAGTTTTATATTTTGTTGAAAGAAAAATGATATTTGAACTTAATGTTCTAATTGTTTAATATGATAGATTGGCAATTTCATGACATTGTGGATTCTCTTGCAGGCGGTTTGATATAACACAAATTCCTGATGTTTATGACTCATGCAAGTAAGTCATTGGTTTTAAATCTATATTGAATTCAAGGTATAAGAATGTTCCACATTACCTATTCTGCATTCGTGCATTTTTTGCACATGAGATTGGAAATGATATTTGTTACCATGTTAGTTTTGTTGACGCTATTTGTCCCTCAATGACTTATCTTTTCTCCCCCCACCCCCCCACCCCCTAAAGAAAACCAAAAGTGTGTCCTATAATGAAAAGTTGAAAGTTTGGAATAATTACTTTCCCTCATTATGCTTCACTTCAAGACGTGTGTCCATTAACTAGTCCCCCTCACTAGATCGACCTCTAAAATTAGAAGAATTTTTCAAACAACCCTTAACAAATAAACCCTCAGTTTGATCATCACTACTTATCACATTCAATCTATGGAGGGAGGGAGAATTTTTTAATTTGGACTGGAATGTTAATCTTGCTATGCTTTTCAAATCTCAGTAGGCTTCTTGATGGCTGCCTATAGGGCCTTGCTTATTCTGGTGTTCTAAATTGTTATCTTATGCACCTCTGCTGAATTTATGAGTAGTTTGACACAATCATTTCTACCGATCTTTGTATCGAATGTTCCTACACTAGTCGCCTCTTTTTTTTTTTAAAAAAATAAAAATAAAAAAAAATGCCAAAAAGTAGAGGCCTTCCCACCGGAATGCAATGCAACACTTCTTTGGAATTAGAGGCCTTTCCCCCTAGCCCAGTAGTAACAGTAAATTTTCTGTCAATTGTGGGTTGGTGCTTGTGACTTGGTTGGAATGCACGTCAAAACTAGGGCTGCAGGTCAGTTTGGATTTGCTCAGCTTACCAACAATTACGAACTGGATCTGCATAGGCAGTTATAATATGACTCTACTTATGGCCTTTCTGATTCAAATCCATTTGGTGAGACATTATTTTAGCCCCTTTTTTAACACAAGGAATTGCTTGGTGCTCATTGCAAGAGCCAAAGTCCTCTTTAGTAAATCACTCATATGCCTACTGTTTGTCATTTCATATGAGGAACTATAATTTTCTCTGTTATATATCTGCATTTTGCTTTAGCATATTGTTCCTTGACGTACCTGTGTTAATTTATTAGTAATGGGCAGTTTGATGAGCACATCCCTTATGTCTTCACCTTGGATTTTCTCCAAGGGAACCAAAAATTTCAGTTGCACATAATACTCGTATGAATGGCAGAAGGCTTGTATGAAACATGGAATGTAAAGGATTAATTTCCTCTAAATTTAGATACACAATTGTCTTGTTCTACTATTTTGTTTCAAGGAATTTGTTTGTTTGTTTTTACTCAATGTAATTGAATAATAATGAATAGAAGTTTAGACTAGGTGAACGGCATATGAGTGACAGTGGTCTGGGCTGGTCAGGTGGTTGGGGACACCTCATGACATGACAAAAGATATATGCATGTTGCATGCCTACTTGCATCCACTTATGTATATGAGTAAGAATTTTTAACTTTCATGGAACATGGCAATGGCCAAACATGAATATTATTGTAGAACTTAGAGAGAGTTTTTAGTGGTTCTTTTGTTCTCAACAAAGATCTTTGGTTCTCCTTACATTCATCTATCTTATGTTGCGTCACAATCTTCTGTGAAATTTAATTAAAATTCAAGTTGAACTTGATTCGTAGTTTATTATGGCATCCCACTGGCAGAGAAATTTATGTTCTGATATCAATCATTCTATTCTTGACTTGCTGCTTTGGCAGATACGATCTCTTGCACAATGCACATCTTAATCTGGAAGGGTTGGACGAACTCTTCAAAGTTGCTCAGGTGACGGATCATTTTCATTTCATTGTTGATATAATAGCAAATGTTCATAACTTTGCTGTAATGGAATTAAGTGATACTGGGCTCGTTTGGCAAAGCTTTTTGCTTTTTAGCAAAGACACAAAATCATTAACAAACAACTCAAAACATAAAATATTCACAAAACACCCAAAACTTCTTTCACCTTTATGTCACATCACAACCAAAAAGCAAAAAACACCCTCTAAAAAGCATTGGCAAACGAACCCACTGTCTTTTACTTATAAATATGGCAAAAAAGCAATGGTTGCTGGACTTATAACTCTGCTATACATTTAACTTCAATTCTATAATTTCTGCTTCCAAGGGCTCTGCATCACTGTCTTAAAAAAAAATTGTCCCCATGTTCCAAACAAAAACCTCAACAATTCCAAAGTATAATTAAGAGTATCAGCATTTGTGGAAAATAGAATGGAGGGGGAGTTAACACTTGTATATATCCACTTTTTCTGGCATGCATACCAGAGTGTTGGGTGAGATCGATTCATTATCATAGGTAAACTGAAAATGCTCTTTATATTGTTATTGTAGTTACTTGCAGATGGTGTCATCCCAAATGAGTATGGAATTAATCCAAAGCAGAAGCTGAAGATTGGCTCAAAGGTAAACTCTCTGCTGTGATTCACCTCATTAGCACCAACAGAGTGTCAAATTCAACCAAATCAACGAAAAAGGAGAAAGCAAAAAATAAAATGTTTTTGATGTAAATTCAGACCCTACAAGCACTTTTCGCAACATGGACTTCCATACCTTCTTCCACTACATTGTAACCATAATAAGTTTGAACACTACATTGTAACATAGTGGCTTCCTGTTCATTGAAGACCGAACCATCAATTCATGAAATTTTATGTTGATGTTGGGTAAAGTAGATAACAGATAAAAAAAAACTCAAGGATATATGTCCTTTCTTTCTTTCTGTTTAAGAATGTGTGTCATCTGAACAGTCACTAGGAAAATAAATATTCTGAAATTCTTCCAGGAAATATGAGATATATAGGCTTAATTTGGGAGCATCAGGTAAAAGTTAGTGTATACTTAGTTAGTCATAAACATGTATGGAAGCTATTGGGCATGCTCAACGAGTGTTTTATTGGGTTTTATGGACCCAAGAAGTACTTTTGTAGATTTTCTCTCACACATGATAATATTTGTTAGAACATGCTAAAGAAGTACATTGCTAGGGCTACAGCTTGCTCATGATCCCAGACCTTGATTACTTCGAAATCTTATAATTTGTGCCCTTTATGCTTCGTAAACATCATATGATAGTCATATTACTCTCAGTATACCCAGATATTAAAATAAGCAAAAATAGAAAGCATTGGAACCAATATAAAATGATGTCTGGAATTTTAAGTTGACTTGTGGACCTTTGCCCTTTGCACGCGTCTTGGGTCCTTCTTGGTCAATGATGCTTGTTATATGGTTATCTTTATCCCATATATTTCCTTTTCTGTGCCCTCAATGGTTACAGCTTAATTTTATATTTTTGCAATCTAGATTGCTCGTCGTTTGTTGGGTAAAGTTTTGATTGATCTGAGGAATACTCGTGAAGAAGCCATCAGTGTTGCTGAATTAAAGAGTAATCAAGACCAAGATTCTATATCCAAGAAACCTGAAAAGGAAGATGCAGAATATCAATCAAAGCTTTACGTTAAGACTGATGACTTGAGAAGAATTAGCACCACAAGCAATACAATGGATCAGGATGATGATGATGATAAAGAGACAAAATATCGTTTGGATCCAGAGTAAATATATAACTCTTTGTTTGTTACATATTCGTTCAGCTTTTACTAATTATATCAAGTTTTTAACCTTATTTCCTATTAGGTATGCAAATGTCAAGACACCTGAACGTCATGTGCGGACACGCCTTTACTTCACATCAGTGAGTACAATGTTTCTGTGTGATCACACCTTGCACTACAGAAGCTCTCTCTCTCTCTCTCCATAATTTTTTCAAATTATGATTCAAACAAGTGCAGTGGGAATTCTTTCTTTCTATCCTTTGGGTTAGGGAGGTTTGAAGAGGCCTTGAATAATATTTAGTTTATTGTAGCCAGTAATAGCTGCTAAATTTGAACAAAAGAATATAGTTATATCAATTATTTGACTGGTTTATTATCTATGGGCTTTGGCCTTCATCCCAAGTGACTGGTGATTGTGATATTAATGCATTGATAGGAATATGGCTATGGCGCTATATAGGAATATTGACCGATGATTGTGATAAGCTGGTCTAAGGTTTGTTGTCTGATTTTTGAGGGAGGGTTGGGGGTCCGAAACTTGTTCGTGTCCAATCGTGCTCTTTTGGGAAAATGTTTATGGCACTATACACATGAGGCGCTATATGCATGAAAGAGAGGCTTGACGGAGAGTTGTGGTGGATTCTAAATATGACAGCTCATGGGGTGGGTGGTGTTCTAATGAGATTCTTGGGTCGTATGGAGTGGGGTTATGGAAGATTATCAGGAGGGGTAGGGGGTTTCTAGTCATACAAGATTTGAGGTGAGAGATGACTCCAAAATTAAATTCTGGCATGACTTGTGTTGTGGGGATTAGGCCCTTAAGGAAGCTTTTTTGGATTTATATAGTATTGCTTTCGTTAAGGATGCTTCCATAGCAGTTCATTTGGAGTTTTTTGGTGGCTCCTATCAGTAGAACGTAACCTTTGTTAGAGCGGCTCATGATTGTGAGGTGGATGTCTTTACTTCTTTTTTCAATTTATTGTATTCCTTTAGAGTGAGACGGGAGTTGAAGGCAAGTTTTGTTGGACCCCCTCCAGAAGAAGGTTGTTCGATGTTAGATCTTTCTACAATGCTCTTGCTCGTCATGAGGGCACTACATTCCCTTGGAAGAGTATTTAGTGGATTAAGGCTCCTTTGAGAGCGACTGTCTTTGCTTGGTTGGTCGCCCTAGAGAATATCCTTACCATGGATAACATAAGGAGCAGCATGTTATTGTAGTCAATTGGTGCTGTATGTGTAAGAGAAGCAGAGAGTTTGTGGATTACTTCTTCTCCATTGTGAGGTTGCTTGTGCCTTATGGAGTGCTATCTTCAATTGTGTTGGGCTGTCTTGGGTTATGCTTAGATGAGTAGTATACTTATTTGCTTCTTGGAGGGAGTTATTTGGTAACCCTCAGAGTGCAGGTGGCGTGGCTACAGAGATCAATGCAGTCAATTATGTCTCTCTTAGAAGCTGTGTGGAAGATTGTGCTTTCATGTCTTTTGTGGTGTTTTTGAAAGGAAAGAAATGATAGAAGTTTTGAGGACCACGAGACGACAATGGTGGAGTTTAAGTCTTTCTTCTTCAATTCTCTTTACCTTTGGACAGCTGCGTTTGTCTAGTCTAATTTGCTTAGCTTTCATGATCTTGTTCTTTTTTCTCCTTCTAGCTAGGTGTTTCTTTTGTATACTTCCTGTGTACTTGAGTTGCGCTTTTTGCTTTTTAATATTATTTTGATTTTTTTTCCTGAGCAATACAAGAGAAAGGGAGGGTGAGCTACAAACTAGAAGAGATAAAAGAGTACAAAGGAGAGCTACAAGGATAAAACCCAAAAGAACTATGAGCTGCAGCCCACTTTGCAACATAATGAGCAATTTGGTTGGCTTACCTTGGAACTTTAACAGCTTCCCAAGTTCAACAACAAGCCAGATTTAAAAACACATCTCTGATAATCGGATCAATGTGCCAATCCCTCATGAGATTTGGCTTGTTAATAGCCGAAATTGTGATTAGAGAATCTCCCTCCAATATGAGTTGCCTAGCATTGAGAGATAAAGCCAAATTAGTAGCTAACAAGGCCGCCTTTGCCTCACCAATGTTAACATCCATCATTTTAAGTTTCAAAGTACTCACAGCCACAAGATGGCATGCTGCATTACTAATGACAGCTGAGGCTACAGAAATTTTTTGCCTTGCTGGAACATCAAAATTTGCCCTTGAGAAACCAAAAGGAGGGGCCTTCCAAAGAACCTTCCCTGAGCCAGAATTACCCCAAGCACTTTTATGAGTTCACAGTATGCCTCAGCTGTTTTAAGAGAGAAGGCATATCTATTTTAGAGGAATTATGAACCACTTGGTTCCTTGAATACCAAATCATATCCATAGCAATTGCAGCAAAAAGTTGAAAATCATGGACCTCTTTGCTAGGGATTTCTAAGTATTTTGAAGGCTCTGAAATGGCCTTGATCCAGCTTGAAATGTGAAAGCTTTCAAAAGCATCAATATTGAAAGGCCAATCTGATTGTATCCATATAATTCTAGCTAACCAAGAAAAACATGTTGAATAGTTTCCACATTAGAATTACACATGGGGCAAGACCAAACCTCAGAGTTAATGGATGGCATGAATCTGGCCAATTTTGCCCTAGTAGGAAGGATATCCCAAGCAATCTTCCAAAGGAAGTGCTTTAGCCTATGCTGGAGCTTTGAAGACCAAATTTTCTTCCAATCAGCAGCAGTGAGAGGCCCCTGTAAATTGAAGCTTTATTGCTGATTTCACTGTGAATTGCCCGAAGGAGAACAAGTCCAGACCCAATTATAACCAAAGATCTGAGAACTGAGATGAATATTTTGAATATGATTGACAGAATTAGAATCAAACAACATCTTCAATTTATCTAAGTTCCAGCTGCCGTCAGAATTAAACAGTTTTCTTACAAAAAAAACTGAGGAGGGTCAATTAAGAGGGGATTGGAGATTCTTTCCTTACTTACAAAAAATAAAAAATAAAAAGAAGAAGAAGAAGAAGAAGAAGAAGAAGAAAAAAATTCTTCAAGGACTTGACTATGCATTTTAGGTATAAGACCCTCTCAATTATCAATTCTAACATGGAACTTCCAAGTATTTGGGTTACAATGACATACCTTTAGTTTAATGCATTTTCTCAAATATTTTTCTTCGAGATTCTTTCCTTTTACATACTTATTGGTAGGCTTTAGTGTCTTTCGATTCTTGTGGAGTGTCCTATTTCCTATGACAATTCTGGGATGTGATATTCACAGTTTGCATTTATTCTTTTTGGATGACAGGAGTCTCATATCCATTCCCTCATGAATGTTCTCCGTTACTGTAACCTGGATGAATCTCTTCAAGAAGAAGATAGCCTTGTTTGCCATAATGGGTTGGAGCGTTTATATAAAACAAAGGAGCTTGACTATATGAGTTATATTGTACTGAGGATGTTTGAGAATACAGAGGTAGGTAATTTATTTTTTTTCCTAGGGTAGGCATTCTATTTGGTTATTTTAGTCCTTCTGCTAAATTGTCAATGCTTAAAGCCTATGTTAATAGACCCTGCATGGACTGGCCTGTTTGACCAATAAACTGTTCTGTGCTTAAACTAGCCTTTGATTGATAAAGTAGTCCATGCATGGACTAGCCTGCTTGACCGATTAATTTGGTATTCCGTATTTTGATCAGGATCAATCAGGTAATCCTGATGGTTAAAGGCAGCAACATTATGGAATCTGCCAGAGTCTTTGACTCACACATGCTACGTGATTGGGCTATAGAGAACTTATGTTATTGCAATTTCTAAGCTTTGAATTTCTGACCTCTATAAAACAACCTTGTTGTTAGTGATCAAATCTAAAACAGCTTACTTATCTGCGCACCCCCGCCTCCCTAAAATGGGGTTGGGGGGTGGAACTTAACCGGCCTTATATGGTTCCCTCCCTGTACACATATTTGTGTGCTGTCAGCAACCAACTTTAGCATCTTTACATGTGTTTTTGTAGTCTCAGTAAAAGAAATATATCAACAACTGATCTTAATACACGTACATATAAGATCTTGGCCTTTCTTCAGACATGAATGTGTGCTGTAAATTCAAGCAAAATTTAAGTTAATTTACATTAGTCTATCAGTAAGTACCTCTGTTTACAACCTTTATTATTTATTTTTTTCCCTCATCTTATTAAGGTGTAACTCCTTAAATCATATGCATTGTGGATATTTTTTTTCTTTCTCTTTGCCTTTATAGATTGTAATTTCTGTGTGATTACCCATTTTACTAATAGTTATCTGACTTCTTGTTTGACCAACTGATACTTAATTGAACTAGGACCATGTCCCTTGATTAGTGCAGTGACTGGTCTGGGTGTAAGAATTGCTCCTCGAGCAGTAAATTCTTCTTAATATTAAAGTGTAAATACTGTGCGTGCTTTCTGATGCTTAAAATTTTGAATTTTGATGGAGACCTGCGTTGAAGGTGAAGATGAATAAAAAATCAACAGGGACAAGCATGTCGTTTTCATTCACTCTATTTAATGCTATCAACTCTTGCCTGGTGATAATTTTACGTAATTAACATACTCAAGTTCAGACATGGGTCCTTCGTTGGGGGTGGGCATGTGTTGTTGATAACTTCTTTCCTGTTTGGAAAGTTTTGGTTCTCTGGGGAATTTCTCCTTTTCATATTTTTAGTAGGTTTACATAGAAACAGTCTTCCCTAAAATAAATTTTTCTTTCCTGCATATCTATATTGCTAAGCTGGGTTGTTCTTGTTGTCCTCAATTGTATGCTGATTTTACAAACCTGAAGTTGCTGACTTCATTGGGGAATTTGTCTTTTTTTTTTGTGGATTCATTGAATTCCTTTGACCTGCAGGTGACCTAGGATCGCCATGTATTTTCCTTTATGTTGCAATTCTTTTGTCTTTTGTAAGGATGCTTGACTAGTACCTTGATTTTTATTTTTATTTTATTTTTATTATTTTTTTGTTATTTGTGTAAGTTACTCACGTACTCTATCTTGAACTCACATCTCACCCTCCAACCCATTCATAAGGGGAAGGAAGTGCCGTTTGAGACGCAGCTTATTGGCTCCTAGACTTTATTTTATTTTCTTTTTGACATAGACAATATGAAGTGAAGCTTATTTTTATAACTTTGGGCCTTCAATTGTCTTCAAACCTCAAAACCCGTCACTGTGAAATTGTTAAACTATCTAAAGACTTGTAAACCAGAAGTTAGCAGCATTCAATTCTTTCCAGTTCTAAGAAGTCATTAGGCAGCAGCACTTATGGTATTTAATTTAATGGGTTGGTCACTTGATTCGTTCTCACCTGGAATTTTAAGAAATCTAGCTCACTTGATGAGGCAATCCTAAGTATCTAATTATTGTATTGCTAAAGGTTTATAACTTTTATCTTTTACCAGTCTAGTTGAATCAGTCTGGCTATACGTCCTCTCTTCTTTTTTGGATGGTGAGTCTTGGTCCCCATGGTAATATGCCATATGTAGGAAATCTAACGAGAGAGAAGCTTCTCATCATTCTTTGAATGAAAGCAGTCATATACAATAGTAAATATGCACTCCAAGCCTAAACTAAACCTAGAGGGTAATCTAACCTGAGAGTAGAATCCTTTACAATGATGAGACATGTACTTGATAATTGCTAGACTTGTATGTTCCGTTACTCCTTGTCATGAATACTTGCTTAGCAAGCATCAATAGATATTTATGGCGTATGCTGAGCATAATGTTTTGCAGGTAGCCTTAGAAGACCCTAAAAGGTTCCGCGTAGAGATGACCTTCAGCCGTGGTGCAGATCTGTCCCCCTTGGAGGTAATGCATTTTCAATTATGGTAAAGTTTTCATTGAAGGACCATTTGAAAAGGAGTTAATGGAAGGCATGTTCATCATGAGAAGGAAATTCTTGAGTTGACAGTTCTCTTTGGTGTGTCTTGAAGCTATCCTTACGAGCTCTGAGGAATAAATCCTCATAGGGGCTTACTAGAAATAAGACTAAAGTGGTTGTTCTTTGAGTATGCTATCACTACACTCCTAATAGTGTTTTTGGCAACAAACATGGCTAGGGTTGGATCAATATACCAATTTCTGGACACATCTGTCTAGCTGACGTTTAAGTTTCTTCTTCCTATGTTGGTGGCATTTATTTATACCTGATTAACCTCATTTCCAACAATGTTTTGGTACCAGAACAGAAACCATTAACACAAGCTTATTAAATCCATCAAGGCATGAAATTAGTTACGGCAGTGATCTTTGCATGTTTGTTTAACAAGCTTCTCTTTTGCGTGGCAGAAAAATGACAGTGAGGCTGCGTCGTTGCACCAGGAGCATACACTGCCAATAATGGGTCCAGAAAGGATGCAAGAAGTGGGATCATATCTCACATTAGAGAAAATGGAAAGAATGGTTCGCCCTTTTGCGATGCCAGCAGAAGATTTCCCTCCACCATCAACCCCTGCAGGATTCTCTGGCTATTTCGCAAAAAGTGCAGCTGTACTTGAGCGCCTGGTAAACCTTTGGCCTTTCCATAAGCATGCAAATTCTAGTGCAAAGTAACAAGGACTTTCGCTTTATTTCTGTTTCCCCACTCTCTTCACTTTCTTTAGTTGTTTCATATGATGCATCCTGATATTTGAAGAACTTAGGCCGGTTGAACAGCTAGAGTGAGTTTCAAGCTCCTTTAGAGAAAATTTCGCAATTTCAACAACAAAAGAATGTTGTTGGAAGTAACCATATCCGCTGGAACTGACAGACTTTGCTTGCATCTCCCCTTTTTTTTTTTTTGGTGTGTATTTATTTCCCCATTCTTCCATTAATGTGAATAACAGTACTCATTAGCAAATGCCTTGCCCAAAGTCTAGATTGTTAGTGTTAAAAGTCCATAATAACTATACTCTGTTTTGATCAGAAATTGCTCTAATCTTCTTGTGGTAAAAAAATATGGGATTATTTTTGTTGGCTAACAAGATTTCTGAGGCTCATTGAACTTGAAGAATGAGTTGATGGCAATGATAATAACTAAAAGAACAAGTCTATTGAATAATTCAGTCATTTCAAAGCAAATTTTCCCTTCCATTTTGTCTGTGTTTTTGTTTTTGAGTATATCCCACTGTCTTTTTTTTATAAGCGCTAGATTCCTACTTACTCCCTTGATGATGAATGTAGCATCCATTTTATACATGATGTGGGCTGCTATAGTGATGCCTCAGGAACTATCCTAAATCTGCTTTTGGGATGAAGGTCAAATCATTGCAAAGAAAGTAAACTCCGAAAGAGAGGGCTTGAGAAAAATGAAAATAAGCGCATAATAGCAATTGCCTGCGGAAGTGCTCGCTTGCGTGCAGCACCCATGGGCCATGGTGATGAAATGGCATGTTTGGAATGCCATGCTTTGGTGTCAGATTTGAATATTTCAACAGCGAGGTTCATGTTGTTTTCCCCTTTATTAGGACGTCTCAGGGTTGCCATTGAGTCAAGGGTTTTGGGAGAGGGGAAGGCTACCCTCCTTTTGTGTAGCCTACTGTCATTTGATGAATAAGGGAGAAAGAAAGTACTCCTAAACACTCTTGGATTAGATGCCAAGCCAAGTTTGGCCCGATTCGTAAACATCCCATGCAGTTCCTCTCTTTCCCAACCTTCATGTGCTTGTCATCACTAATCAATTTCTTTTTTGTAACAGTACAATTCTCATCCCCTAACCAACCCCATTGCTTGAGTCCAGGGACTGAACACCCTAATCTCCCACTTGGGAAGGCCGGGAAGTCCATTGGCCCATAGACCATTTGCCATCATCAATGCTTATCGAAAGGCAATATACTTAGGTGTCAACCTGTTGTGGACGGCATACCTTCTGTACTTATTTAGTAGGTTAATCAATCTATTTAACAAAAAGAAAAAAGAGGAGCCAATTTTCACGTAACTAAATTCGTTTTATACCCTATAAGTAACAAGTAAGGTAAATATCGTTGGGCTTTTATATGTTGGATAATGTTAAAAATACAACTTTAGCACAACTATTGGATAACCCCAAGGCACATTGAGGTGGGATGCCTTGGGGTTGTGAAATAGTTGCGCTCCGGTTGTACATGAATTAGGGCCCTTATTTGTTTGCGTTGGGAACATTTTATGAAGACGGATGAACAAGATAATACAATAGAATTACCAGCGACATTTTTATGTTAGTTTTATCTTTTCTTTGGTATTGAAGAGGCGATTTAATTCTTGTCAAATATTTTGCAATTTGTTACACAATAAGTTAAAGGGGTCCGTTCTTTGCTTGCTGTACTTTTAATCCAAAAAAAAAAAAAAACGTTTTCTTTTATTTTTTTCAATCAATCAACAAATGTTGCTTATGGTGTGGTACGTGCTACATCTCTATCGTTTAAAATTTGAGAATTGAGACAGGAAGTCCATAATGAAGAAATTCCTTCTTGATTTGTCAAAGATGCATATCAAAAAAGTTGCAAACACAATCATGTTAGGTGGAACATTTTTCATAGATAACGTAACGAAAAGTGGTAAGCACTGTTTAAAAGAGGCATGCGTATATGTTCCCTCATTGTTCAACCTTATCCGATTTTAGTTTTCTACCAAAATCCACCCTTCTTTTTTCTTTTCTTTTTGTTTTTCCTCCTTTATTTTCACGGTACTCGTTCATCAAACTAAATTTGATTAGGATACTACTTTTTTTTTTTTTCCTCTCTTTTGTTGAAAGAGAAAGAGTGTGTTGTCACCTTAATTTGATGAGGATGCTACTTTATTACTGACAAATGAAGGTGGGTGGGGAAGGCTTACATAAATATTTTTTTCTTTTTTATTCCCAGAATCTTACTATCGGAGCCTTTTTCTTCTTTATATGTCTTTCTTTCAACTTTCTACTTCATTTTTGAATTAATTAATCTAATTTTGTTGACCATTTCGTAGACATAGGGTCCGCATCCGTATAGAGCGAGGCTCGAGTTAACAATGATTCCAACCCCCCATATCACAAGGTCTGGTAGGTGGCTTAGATGCTAAAAGTTTTACCCATATTTCTCTAAGCTTGTGGGAGTGGGACAAGAAGAGCAGCATCCATTTTTTTTTCGTAAAAATATCACAAGCAATTGTGTTCTTGAACAAAGTCAATATTGTTGATAGTGGAAATATTTGGCAAAATCGATCTTGCGGTCACCCTATATTGAGATTATTGTTTCTGTCCCCCTATATTGAGATTATTGTTTCTGCCCGCACTAACAATGAAGCAAATGTATGCCTGTAATTTCTATCTACAAGATGGCCAATTTTAACCATAAATTGTCTCACTTCTACTAATTTCTGACCTTTATTTTGTGTTTATAATACTAACTTATATTAGAAGGGAAGATTACTGCAAAAAGAAGCATCCTTGTCTCATGGCTCCTTCCTTCCGTAGGAAACTTCACTTGAGGTCCCTTCAAATGATGAATTCTAATCACCTCCCTCAATAAATACGAAAATAGCATGGAAAAACTTTTTTTTTTTTTTTCTTACGGAAAATCCAAGGAATTCTGAGAGGATGCATTATCAACAATCTAGGATTGATGGTCATTAGGATTTCTAATCAAAGGGAAAAACGATAAGGTAAGTCTTCAACTTATCATTACTTGTGAGTAATGCTAAGGACCATTTTTTTTTAATTCTCCTTAAAGTTGACGTGACTTTTAAAATTATAATTAGATCAAAATCTAATAGTGATACATCCTAAAATTTAATGATGATTTTAATAGCCATATTAATTTGAGAGGATAAAAAGATGGTCCCTAGATGCTAGATTACTCTAGTAATTGCTCATCGACCCACAATTTTTCTATATTTTCTTTTCTTTTTTCCCTTTTTTTTCACAAGTGCATCATATTAAATCGAACTAAAAACTATAAATAGTACAACAACAAAAACCAGAAAACACTAGATCCAAATACAAGCAAACCAAAAGGAAAAACCTAATCTTGATGGCTAGCCACCCACTGCTTCTAAGGGAGACCTCTTTAGTGGAAGGTGAACAAAAATGCTGCCATCAAAACTAGTTGCAGCGGCCCTTAATGGGAATTGGGAGTGCTAACAAAAGAATTTCATAAAACTTAGCTCATGTCTAGCTTCCGAGGGAGTTGAAAAGACTAATAGGTATTTATACAACAATTGAGAGTACTCATTCTAGGGCTGTGAAGGTAGAAACCCATCAATAGCGCTATAGCAGGTTTTGCTGAAGCTTACATCCAAATTTGAGTAATATGAATGACCAAAATGACTATTCGAAAGAGAGCTATGATACCATGGATCTGCTATAAAAGACCCATGGTAGCGCTCGCAAGTGTGGTATACGCGCTAGCAAGAACGGAACTACTAAGAGGCTTGGGAGGACTTCAAAATGTTCTTCAAAAGTTTTTTAAAATTCTCCTCTAATTCTTTTAAAATCAATTTTCACCCCCTCCCCTAAAATTTTTGTTGTTTAATTTCGTCCCCCAACATCTAAAATCACAGTTCCGTGCCTGTGAGCTAGAATAGGGACCAAAGGGTGGAAAATAGCATACTGGCAAAGGTGGTGAAAAGGCGGATGGATGATAGAAGTGGATAGATGAATGCAATTTTGACCTCCAAAATCCAAAACAAAAAGACAAAAGCGACATAAAAATTAATAATAAAAAATAAAATAAAATAAACACCAGCGTAAGAAGACTAAAGCGGGAGACATCCGGTTGGGGAAGAGGAGAGGAGGGAAGAACGTAGCGTAATTTGGAGCAGAAGGGTTTTCTCTTTCATAAAGGTTTTTGTTTATTTTTTTTTTTTTTAAGGGGGAGTTCAAAGCATATATGTAAATATGTTTGTTTGTCTTATTACTTCCCAGTGACGTAAGACAAATATATGTGATTTAGTGGAAGCCAGATGCATTAGCCCATGTTTAGTGGGGATATAAAATATTAGCTCAAATCACCAAATGGCATCCAGTGAGTTCCTGAGCATAAAAGGAGGTCTCTGATATTTCTTCGTGTATTGAGTTTACATATCAATTTCAGTATCTGTAAACTAGACAAAAAAAAATAAACAGGGGGCCGTCACTGTCATGACTCATTTTTGCCTTTAAACAGCCTCCTGATGGTATTTGCAGTGGCTTGGTTCATCTAACTCATCTTTAATTAACATAATTAAATGAATACCTTCTTTCTTGACAGTTGACAGTGACTTTTCGAATACAACAACACAACTCATTTAATAATCAATTGATTAATATTCCTTCGGTCAACAATATACATGATCTTCTCCCTATTCTTGGTAAATTCATTATAGAAATAACAAGCAATTGTAAAACGACACTCTAGGCAGGCCCAAGCTAGAGAACCCGATTGTTTTACTCTAAAGCTTCAGAGGTACAAAAGTTATTTATTATTAACTAATTAAACCCACTAACATGCTTTGCTTTAAGGAAAATATCTTCTGGAAGGATAAAGTAAAGTACATTAAATCTCCATGACATAATTTGTAACAGTCTTAAGTGCGCCAAAAAGTGGGAACATTTATTTGTGCCAAGAAATTAAAAAACGAAAAACTTTGAAAAGAAAGAAAGAGAAGGGGGCATACTTGACGGTCCATTGCCCGTAACCATAAGAATGCGCACTTGAGGCAGCAATTAATGGGAGTGCCCAAAGCCAAAGGATTGCTTTGATGTCGTTTTAATATCACGTGGAACAGAAAATAAACGTATTTGCTAAGCCCATGCTTACGGTTATAATTTCTAGGGTTAAATGCATAATTAATATAGGTGGTTTACTGGTTTAGTACGTTATCAAGAAAGGTATATGAGTTTTTTTTTTTTTTTGAATTATATGAGTTTTAAAAAGTGACAAAATTAATATATATATATACTTTTCAAGTTTATCAATTTGATGCATCCATTTATCCATGATCTACAATTTGAAATTTAATCGAATTTTTGTCATGTGTATAAAAGGTTAAGACTGACCAATAAAATGATGTCACATATACAAAATGTCACTCACCTATTAAAAAATAACAAAAAAGGAAAAAGGAAAAATAAAAAATAAATAAACAAAAGTGGCGGAATAGGGTATCTCTATCATTTGAGAGTGACTGAACCACCCTTTCACCTAAAGGTGGGGGTTTGCTCACCACTGAAGAAGATTTCGAGGTGGTTGGACCACTCCTAAATTGTGTGGTTAGGGTGTGGTCTAGCCACCCCGAAACCTTCTTCGAGAGTGGCGGGAGTCAGACCTCTAAATAGCAAGCAACTCTTTCTCCTCTCCACCACCTTTGTTTTTTTGAGTTTTTTTTTTTCTTTAATTTTTTTTATTCGGTCGAGCGTTCTTCAGACGTCAACTAATTTATCACAGGCTGCTTTGTCATTGTCTGATCACACTTGAAATTATGTATCTACTTATCATATTTTAAGTAGTTTATCACTTTTTAAAACCCAAGTATCATTTTGATAAAGAGCAAAACCACATGTATCAAATATATATTTAACCCTAATTTCTGAATGGCATTCTTATATGGTGGCCTTGGAAGCCTCGTAAACATGAGCTAGCTAGCTGCCCAATTCCCACCTACATACTGTTTAGAGTCCCACATTATCAATGTTTATATGGGTTATGGGCTTTATAATTAAGCCTTTGAGCAAACTTTTTCCATTAAGGTGTCTTTTATGGAAGAGTAAGGCTCAATAGACTTTATCATGATATCAGAACTTCAAGGCCTTAGACAATATTGTGTCTTCCTTTCCGTTGTACACGTGTTTAAACAATAATGTCACATGTGAGGGGCGTGTTAAGAGTCCCACATTGCCAAGGGATATATGAGTTATAGGCTTTATAAGCCTTGAGTAAATCGACATCTTTCCTTAAAGTGTTTTTTTTTTTAAAAAAAAAAGATAAGGTTCAATAAAATTTGTCATACACGGTACCAAATCAATGGTCCAGGAGAAGAAGAGGATTAATTATCTTTTTAACTTCCCTCACTGACTCCGATGGATCGATGACATTTGTGTTGCTAAAATTGAATTCAAGGGGAGTACGTAACATAGTTTTCTACTTTCAAAAAGACAGGACCCTGCTTTTTGGGTGTCTTTAAGTATACGTATGTAATCGGCTCCAAGTCAAACATGATGTTATAATAATAATGGACAGGAAACGCACGTAGGCAATGTTTGAACCAAAGCACGAGGGCTTTAGGTAAGCTACATACATATATGTCCTACTTGCTGTTTTGGACTCCACGCATAGACTACTGCATGTAGTGGGTAGATAACAATGAAACGTTTCTATCACATTTACTTCTTTGGTTTAGATAGACACCATGCTTACTAAATACTCTTCGTTTTTTATTTTTATTTTATTTTTTTTAAAAAAACTAATAATTAATAAATAATTTTTTTTAAAAAAATAAAAATCAAGCCTTTTGTTGATGAATACCCAAATAAATTTTGTTGTGATTGGTTATACCTACTTCATATGTAGGTGGGAGTGGGAATTCAAATTCCACGATCCTCATATGAAAGTACTAAGTTAGGTAATCAGGACACTGTTTTCCTTTCTCTACCAAGCCAGCATAGCCTGCCTTTAATTACCACTCTATTCGCTATTCAGTAGCTGAAGCAACTCTGAAACCAAAATTGTAATTTGTAAATAATATATTTTTTTGGCCTAAAAGTTAAAATTAAGTTTGGCCTTTCACTTATTCCTACTTTGACCGGTTACATCACCGGGTATATTTATACAAGAAATTAAATTGAAAAACATAATCCCGTAGCTACATCATTCGCATTAACTGTAGAGATTATTCTAAGAGCACTAGTAGTAGTTACCCTATATTGGTTCTCTTCTTTATATTTAAATAAAATTTCATGAAAAACATCAAAAACCTCCCACAGCAGATGCTCTATATTTAGATGAGGGGGTTGGGAATGAATAGTGATTCTCAATGTATACATGTCTACTATTCCTTCTCTATGTATTATTTTAATATAAAAGAAGTATAATTAATTGATATAGGGAAGAGAGAAAAAGTAGGAAATAGAGAAAAAGAATAAAATAAGAGTAAAAAAAATAATATCTAATTGATATAGGGAAATATAAGGAAATCTATTGTGGGGTATTTTTTTTATAGGGAAGTAAAAAGTAGTTTTGTTCCCTAAATATAGGAAAAATGGTTGGAAATCTACTGCTAGTGCTCTAAATGCGAAAGTCAGTACCGTAAATGGAAGAGGTGATTGACAATTTTTTTACCTGAAGTTCCATTTCTTTTGTAGAGTAATGTCATGGACCATATTTTTATTCTTTTTTTATCCTTCAAAAATAATTCTTTTCAAATTTAATGATAATTTTTAAAGCCATATCTATTTTAAGAAGATATTTAGAGAATAAAATGACGGTGCCTAATATTACTCTAATTTGTGATAGGTGTGGGAATCGATGACGACTTTGTTTTCCTTATTTGCCCATATTCTCTTCCTTAACACTTTCTGACCCTAATAAAAAATCTTAACACTTAATTAGTCGTGAGAATTAAGTTGACATCCGTACAGTAAGTAATAATGAAATATTGTAATTTTTTTTTTCCCCAAGTCAATGCAGAATTGTTTTTCTTGTATTATTATCGAGTGCATCCTTTACCATGTATTATAAATAATTGAAGGTTGCCATCATCATAATATAAATAAATAATTAAATTTTTCTATCATAGAATAAGCCAGAGTGCTCTAATAAATCCAAAAAAAAAAAAAAAATAGGATATATAAAAAGGTCTCTGAAAGTTGGTGGCTCTATATCATGGATCTGTTTAACCCAAAATTTGGACGAAATTCAGTGAAATACAAATAACCTGGTCTAATGAAAAATCATGTTGTCCAAAACTCAATGATAGTAATAACACTACATGAAATGGAGTCTCCATCCATAACAAGACAAAAGCTCCCAGTCGTTCACCCACTCACAACTTTGACATTTCTACTTGGATTAATTAATCAATGGAATTTATATCACATTCACCCGCATCATCTACACAAACTTTTAAGTTTACATTCTCAAATGCTTACTCTATGGTGGGTAAAAATTATAATTGAATTTTATATGAATCATTATTAAATTTTAGATCCAACGGTAATTTTCACTACTACGTTAGAGAATAAACATTTGAGAATATAAACTTGAAAGTTCGTGTAGCATTTTTCTTTCTTCTGGGCAAAAAAGGTTTTATTGTTCAAGCAAAAAAATGGACTCGCTACATAATCAATTCTTTTTAAGAACAATTTTTGCAAAGGCAATGGGCCCCATTAGTCTCCACGTGGCTTTGCTACTAACTGTTGTGGTAAGTACGTGGATTATCATGTCAGTTTATAAAAAAATTTACTGTAAAAATTATACCAAACACTCCATTCCCCTACTTTCTTTTGACTTTTCTCTAAAAACAATCAACTTTAAAATATTTTAATTTTTTTTTACTTTTTATTTCACATCAATAATTTTTTATTATTATTCAAAAGTACGTGGATTATAATATAATCCAAAAGTACGTGGATTATATTATAGTGAATTTTTTTTTTTACTTTTCTATAAAAATTATTTATACTTTATATCACATCAATCACTTCTTACCGTTACTTAAAAAAAATTCAACTCAACAATATTGACCGTACACAACGGGTACCTCTCAGCACTCTTGAAAAAATACTTGTTCTAAGGTCATTTTTTTCAGGGGCAAAATTGTCAAAATGGGGAGTGCCTCATTTTAAGACTAGGAACCACCTGTTAAACTAGATGCTTATCGTCATATATTTTTTTTTTTTTTTTCATTCAAGCACTGGAAAATCACAATAATTATCGCAATAATGGAATTCTAAGAAAATGAGTGTGTACCTGCCAAGTACATGATCTACTTCGAGCTATTTATCCGCAGCAAAGGACAATCGTGCCCTAAAAAAACTGACACTTTTATGATTTAAAGAGAGAAAACAGAGGAGGGACAGAGATAAAAACGTCAGTACCAGCTCCGTTTGTTACAAATTCTCAACTCAAAACAAAAACGCAAACCCAGAACACTCTTAAAACTACACATTTTCATCTTTACCTCATATATATTAATTTTTTTTTTTTTAAAAAAAAAACACTATAAATCCACGTTAACAAACAAACAGAGCAAGAGTACTCCATTGAGGGATGACAGAGAGTGCTCTGTTTTGCCATTGATTTCTGGCGGGGGTTTTATGCACCTTTAATATCTGCTTCCACTTGCTGATGCACCAGTAAAAACGAGAGGTTTGAGATGGATAACAAGGCAGAAGATTTGGAGGCTGTGCTAAAAGAAGCTGTGGATTTGGTAACAAAACAGAGCAACCTATCTGTCCCATTTTTTCTACTGTTCTGAGAATTATTTTCGCTTTTTTGGGTGTTTTTGCTTTTGTGTTTTTCGTTTTTAGTGCTTTTCCTCTCTGGGTTTTTGGTTTCTGGTAGGTTGGTGATGAATATGAACTCTATTTGTGCTTTTTGTTGCTGGGTTGTATTTTTTTTTTTTTTTTTGTGTTTGCGACGAATCCGTACTTCACATAGATTTTTTTTTGGTGTTACTGTGTTCTGTTTTTGGTGTTTTACTTCTCTCTGGAGTCATGCTTTTGGTTTTGCTTTTGAGTTTGTAATGGAATTTGTATTTATTGTAGGAGAACGTACCGATTGAAGAGGTTTTCCAGACCTTGAGGTGCAACAAAGATGGTCTCACAACAGAGGCTGCTGGGGAAAGGTTGGCCATTTTTGGCTACAACAAGCTCGAGGAAAAGAAGGTACACTATTCTTATCCTTTACTATCTGTTTGTTTCAACGGAAACTTTTTTCCGGAAAGAAATATGATACTCTTCTGGTGTGAAGAGAGTCAACATAAACCTTCCAAGAACTTGGCTGAAAAAAGAAAATGATAAATCTTTCCCTAGCCTTACTATGAGTTTTCACCAAGATTAATGGAAACCGAAAGGATACTTTGTTTTGAATTATTTCTCAATGATACAAACAGAGATAAAATTTCTTCTTAATTTGTTGTCTCTTTGGGCTTTTGGTTGTTTTGACGTTTTCTGGTTGTTTTTTGTATTTTGGGTTTACAGGAAAGTAAGTTCTTGAAGTTCTTAGGCTTTATGTGGAATCCTCTCTCATGGGTCATGGAAGCCGCTGCTATCATGGCAATTGCGCTTGCCAATGGAGGAGTAAGTATTCTTTTTCCTCTACTAAGGATTTTTCTGTCACAGCTCAGAAAGACGAGGGAAGAAAAGGAAGTTGAGCTTTCCATGTTTATATTGATATTCTTAAGGTTTCTTTGAAACTAACAAAAAATTGTCTGTATAGCGTTCAGTTGATTCGAAGTTTATTTTCTCATGTCCCATACAGAATATTTATATTATTTTTTTTTACTTCTGTCCTGCATTTTGTCATCAACCAGGGAATTTTCACTGTCTGTAACTTCATACTGCAAGCATATTTTTGCAGGGAAAACCTCCTGATTGGCAAGATTTTGTTGGGATTATTGTTCTGCTATTCATCAATTCAACTATAAGTTTTATAGAAGAGAACAATGCCGGTAATGCTGCTGCTGCTCTCATGGCTCGTCTAGCACCCAAAGCAAAGGTATTGGTTGGAAAATTGAATGCCTCTCCTTATCAATATGATTACGTTAATGTTGGTGCTATGAATTGTCTTTTGATTTGATGTAAATCTGAGTTGTGGGTACAATGCTTTGGTTTATTGATGCATTTCTCGTCTCTTGTGATTATATAGTCTGTATGGTGTTATTATTTTAGGTCCTTAGAGACAGGAGGTGGATTGAGGAGGATGCGTCTATTCTTGTTCCTGGTGATATAGTTAGCGTTAAGCTTGGGGACATTCTTCCTGCAGATGCTCGCCTTCTCGATGGTGATCCCTTGAAAATTGACCAGGTGATTTTGCAGCTTTCGTTGTTCTGTTTCTTGAATTTAGGTCACCTTGGTTAACTGGAGCTGACTGACTTATCTTTAGTATTTGGACTTTTCAGTCTGCACTTACAGGGGAGTCCCTTCCTGTGACAAAAGGCCCTGGTGATAGTGTTTATTCAGGTTCGACATGCAAACAGGGAGAGATTGAAGCCGTGGTCATCGCTACTGGTGTTCATACCTTCTTTGGCAAGGCTGCTCACCTTGTGGATTCCACGAATCAAGTGGGGCACTTTCAAAAGGTAAATAGATGAAACTTCCTTTATTTAGACAATAGCTACAAGAAAGATAATAAAATACAGATTTGATGGGCAAAAGAAAATGGAAAACAAGCTAATGCAAGAAGGGGAATCAAGTTGAATACTTAGGAGGGGGTTGGTGGGGATGGATCTTACATGATAGAGAAGCACATAAGATATATGGAAGTAGCATTGCTGTTTATGCCACCGAGTTGTTTCTTTGATATCATTCATAAGCTTCTTTATGTTTCATATCAGTAACTGCCCTAATAAATCAATGACAAATCTTTTTTTTCTCTTTGGGCAAAAGGTAAT
This sequence comes from Alnus glutinosa, assembly GCF_958979055.1. NCBI lineage: Eukaryota > Viridiplantae > Streptophyta > Magnoliopsida > Fagales > Betulaceae > Alnus > Alnus glutinosa. Next base: position 35,099,847 of record NC_084887.1, on the reverse strand, counting down.
TCCTGGTTTGCTTTCAACTCATGATCAAAAATTTATTTAGGTGACTGATAACTATGTCTGGACCTGAACTCACAAGAACATGTTAATCTGTGTTACCCATTTTTAACCTGCTGCTATTAGATTAATTTTTACTATTTGTAACTGTATCTGAGTAAATTATTTTTGTACTTGCTTACTAGGTCTTGACTGCTATTGGAAATTTCTGTATATGCTCAATTGCTGTGGGGATGATAGTAGAGATCATTGTCATGTATCCAATTCAACACAGGAAATACCGTCCAGGAATTGACAATCTGCTGGTGCTTCTTATTGGAGGAATTCCCATTGCCATGCCCACAGTTTTGTCTGTGACAATGGCAATTGGATCCCATCGTTTGGCTGCGCAGGTTGTTTATATTAGAGGTGTAATTTTATTTACTAACTGATCTCAGTTTGATGGTTAACTGTATATATGTGCCATTATTTAATAATATTTGCAGGGAGCTATCACTAAAAGAATGACAGCAATAGAAGAAATGGCAGGGATGGATGTGCTTTGCAGTGACAAAACTGGGACTCTGACACTGAACAAGCTTACGGTTGACAAGAATCTTATAGAGGTTGGTTAATGCTTGGTCCAGTTCATGGTTGCATTTTTAACTCTCTTAGTTTTTGTGCTGTTCCAACATTCTATTTGTGTAGGTCTTTGCAAAGGGAGTAGACACAGATACTGTTGTTCTGATGGCAGCTCGAGCATCCCGATTGGAAAATCAAGATGCAATAGACACGGCTATAGTTGGAATGTTGGGTGATCCAAAGGAGGTGTATATCAATTAATTATAGGATTTCTCTTTTACATTAGGTTAAAATAGCAGAGTTGGAAGTTTGCTGCCAATCTTTATTATGTGAGTAAACGGATATAGGTGACTTTTCTACACTATTTATTTATTATGTTTATTTGCTTCTGCTCTTGACTGCAGGCTCGGGTTGGTATACAAGAGGTTCACTTCCTTCCGTTCAACCCAACTGATAAGCGAACAGCTCTAACGTACATTGACAGTGAAGGTAAAATGCATCGGGTCAGCAAGGGTGCACCAGAGCAGGTTAGATTATACACAACTATTTTATGTACTTTTATGCTTCTGGATTTTTAATGAATTAATTTACGCCTGTGTTTCTATTACTAGATTTTGAATCTTGCACACAATAAGTCAGAGATAGAAGGTAGAGTCCACGCTGTGATTGATAAGTTTGCAGAGAGAGGATTACGTTCTCTTTCAGTAGCATACCAGGTATTCTATCATCCATGTCATTATTTCTTGGCGATATTTTCAATTCACTTCTAATGCATGTTTTTCGTGTAATAATTCATGATCGTATTGGCAAGTTTCTTTTTTTAATGTGTAGGAAGTTCCTGATGGAAGGAAGGAGAGCCAAGGAGGCCCATGGCAATTTATTGGTGTCATGCCTCTATTTGACCCGCCTAGACATGATAGTGCAGAGACAATAAGAAGAGCATTGAATCTTGGAGTAAATGTTAAAATGATCACAGGTGTGTCTCCTTTAAATAACAATATAAAATGACTTCTATTTTTTATTTGTATACACGGTAATGCTTTGGCACCTTTGATGCCTTGTACATATCGCAGCTATAATAAGGCTTTACCAGTGAAATGTACCAGAGGATTTAATGAGGCAGTGTAATGACATGTTTTACATCTTGGGTAAAAGTTCTATGTAACAGCATTGCAAAACTGTATAAGAAGGATATCGATGATAAGCTATCTTTTTCATCTTGAACTATTAGGTGTCTAATGTCTATCACTTTGTAATTATTCTACAAAGAACTCCTGCATTATTAATTTAAGCCAAACAGATAATTCGCAGACTTTATACACGTGATTTGAGTTTAATTACATATTACGTGTGGATCTTTTTGTAGATAGCATCCCGGACATCCCTTTGTTTATTATGAGGTATAACTTGATCCTTGTTAAATTATCATTTATCTCAAAAACTTAAGTTAATAGGAAATGATGAATTTGACACTCTCTCTAACTTGTGGGCTCTAATTCCACCTCAATAAGTTAGGCCAAACTTGTAGAATATTTAATTGAAATGAGAAGTGAACTATGGAGATGAGATAGAGTTTGAATTCAAGACTTTTGCTTTGTTACTATGTTAAATTACCAATTATCGCAAAACTTAAGTTGATAGAAAATAGTAAATTTATGCATTTAATTAATATTCTAACAATCCTAGATTATACTGATAGTAATTAACACCAGTTCTATTTCAGTTTTTTCCCCCTCTCTTTTAATAGCAAAAGGGTGAACTTTAGGTCTAAATACAATAAAGGTGTTTTATAGCGTTTGTTGTACAACTTAATTGACATTGCTGTTTCCTTGCTTTTACATAAAATGTTATGTTGTTGCAACTCAGATGCTTCTAGCTTTACTTGGCCAGTCCACTGTGATGCTTATAAATGGGAATCATGTATTTGAACAGAATACATTATTCTTCTCTGGCACGTGGAAATTACAATGGCATCTACCATAATCTTTCACTTTCAGTCTTGTTCATTGACTATTTTATCATTATTTGGCTAATATCCCCATCTGCTTTACTCTTTTCAATGTCCATTAGGTGATCAACTAGCAATAGCCAAGGAAACAGGACGCCGTTTGGGAATGGGAACCAACATGTACCCATCCTCTGCATTGCTAGGACAGAATAAAGACCTGTCAATTGCTGCTTTGCCGGTTGATGATCTGATTGAAAAAGCTGATGGGTTTGCTGGCGTTTTTCCTGGTACTGCATTTTTATTTTTATTTTGCTATTTGAGTTTTTCTTTTTTCTTTTTTTGAAAGGTATTTGAGTTTTTCTAAATTAAAATGGATAACATATCACTAAGCCTAGTCCAAATTCCATTGCACCCAATTTAGCTACTAGTAGTCTAGTACCAGGAAGCTGGATCCCCTAAACTCTGCAGGGGAGACAGCTAGATTCGACAAGGTCATGCTGGTAACTTTACTTATATAAATTGTTAACAAGAACTCTGTATGGCTTTTTGTTGGATAAACATAGCACATTTCTTCTATTGTCCTTGTTTATCTGACTGCACTAAATTATTTGTTGGTACAGAGCACAAATATGAGATTGTAAGGCGTTTGCAAGCTAGGAAGCATATCTGTGGAATGACTGGTGATGGAGTTAATGATGCTCCAGCTCTTAAAAAGGCTGACATCGGCATAGCTGTTGCTGATGCAACTGACGCAGCTCGTAGTGCTTCTGACATTGTTCTTACAGAACCTGGTCTTAGTGTTATTATTAGTGCCGTACTGACTAGTCGGGCAATATTCCAGAGGATGAAGAATTACACGGTGAGCATGCGCTTTGATCTTAGGAAGTTTTGATAAAATGTTCAGAATCTATGAGATAATGGGTGGTTTTTCTATTGACACATTTATTATGTCCATGTTAACTCAAGAAACCAATGGGATCCAGAATGTGGTATTTAAGCTTTTCAGATCAGACAGCTTCGTTCTTGGCAATGCCTGGTTGGGGAAAGAAAGTGGTTGATCCAGATAGGATTCACCCTGTGTTATCCATGTTTCTGGATAGGAGAGAAGAACTTTTTTTTTCATTTTCTTTTTTTCTTTTTCTTTTTTTTTTTTCATTTTGTGAGAAGCCCTATTGCGTTCTGTGCAAACAAATGGCATCATTCCCCTCAGGAATATCCAACAATTAGTTGTACTACTGATACCATTAATAACAATTGTAATTATAGGAGTTATTATGGTTTTAATGATAGCGTTCATCGAATTAATCAATTCATTTTTTGTTGCAGATTTATGCAGTTTCCATTACAATCCGTATTGTGGTAAGTAATTTGGTGTTGGCCACAGGATATTGTATTTTGAAAATGTTGTTAATCACTTCCTGTCCTTTTAGCCACCTGACTTTGTTTTCATCCCATTTGATTTCTCGTGACAGTTAGGTTTTATGTTACTTGCTCTCATATGGCAGTTCGACTTCCCACCATTCATGGTGCTGATTATTGCTGTCCTTAATGATGGTTTGTTTGCTTTTTTTAATCTCGCTCTGATTTTCTTATTTTATCTAACAAGCATAGGACTTTTTTTGGTTCCTTCATTACTGAATGATTAAATAATCAGATAAACACATTGTTTCCTATCTCTTTACAGCATTCACTTAACATTAATTCTCCTAGCAGAGAGAGAGAATCTTGCAGATTCCTTTTCTTTATGGTGAGAAGTTTGCCACTAACGAGATCTATGGCTTGCCAGGCACCATTATGACAATATCGAAGGACAGGGTTAAGCCTTCTCCTCTGCCAGATAGCTGGAAGCTATCAGAGATCTTTGCAACTGGAATCATTCTTGGTGGTTATTTGGCTATGATGACAGTCATCTTCTTTTGGGCAGCATACAAGACAGACTTCTTCCCTGTAAGACTTATTTGATTTTTGTTAAATGATCACCAAATTTATGCATGTCATGTCAGAGAATACCTGATCTTTTAAACACATCAATAATTTCTGTTCTTTGGAGGCTGTCTAATTTTTTAATCAAACTCAAGCTCACTCCTACCATCATCATCATCATCATCCAAGCAAGTTCCATGTGCAACTGAAGGCTTATTTGCATAGTTTTGCTTTTTGTTTTTGCTTTTTACATACTAGGCACTATATCCTATCAAATTATGAAAGTTCAATTTTCCAATTTCTTTTATCCCTGACCATCTCATTCATCCCTTAACCTGCTAAAGCTTCCAATAATTGAGGGTGGTCTGCTTGTGTGTAGTTAGACTAATTAGACCATCACGGTCAGCTTGGTCTTGTCTAATCCTGGTTGGGTCTACTTTTTATCCTGTAAGCAAAGTTAAAAACTTTGTCCACGGTATTCCAACACTGGTCAAGTGTCAGTCGGCATAATTGTGTGTTTAATGTTTATTGTCCAAGGTTTTGTTAAATGACAAATGCACAGACTCATAGCCGTTTTTCTTTTTACTATTATTATAAAATTTAATTGGTTATCTTAAATCACATGCACCAAGTTGTTCTTATTATATTTGCCTTCAATCTGAATAGTTTGTGAAAGAAGTTGGTTTTCTTCCATGCCACCTTTTTGTTCTTATTAGATTCGCTCCACATGTACTGTTTAAATCTTTGGACTTCAAAGCATCCTATGCCAAGTACGTTTTCTGTTCTCTGTCTCTAATTGCACAAGTCAAAAGCAGATAATTCATCCATCCTCTTCTCTTCTTTATGCAAGCTGATCATGGTTGTAACATTGTATAACTGCATAGACTTGATACGGTAATTTTGTCCCATCCTTTTCAATGATTTCTTCTGACAAATATTCTCTTATGTACTTGACATTTCTGGCATTATGGAATGATCTTATCTTAAAGAAAAAAAATGATTTTCATATGATCAGTTTTTGTGTGCTTGTACTTCTGTCTGTATGTATGAATCTTCTCCTTACCTTGTCTGCTTGTTATAGCTGTCCGTTTTTCTGTATCATTTATCAGTTAGAATGATTTACTTGGTGCTCATTTGCTTGAATTGACTTGTATTATGCCATATACAGCGTACATTTGGGGTTTCAAGCCTTCAGGAAAAGGACGACTTTAGGAAGCTTGCCTCAGCAGTGTACCTGCAAGTGAGTACTGTAAGTCAGGCTCTCATATTCGTGACACGGTCCCGGAATTGGTCTTATGTCGAGCGTCCGGGCTTTTTACTTGTAGCAGCTTTTGTTATTGCTCAGCTGGTGGGTGAACTGCTGGTTTTTCCTTGCATTTTTGTGATTTTATCTACTGATATATGGCAATGTCAATGACCTTTCTATCAATTTCGTTGCGTGTTCAGGTCGCCACGCTCATTGCGGTCTATGCGAACTGGAGTTTTGCTGCAATCAAAGGTATTGGATGGGGTTGGGCTGGTGTTATTTGGCTCTATAACCTCATCTTTTATTTCCCACTTGATTTTATCAAGTTCGTTACCCGGTATGCCCTGAGTGGGAGGGCTTGGGATCTTGTTATTGAGCAAAGGGTACGTGTGACACTGTTTCAATAGAGTAAGTTGTTAAGAAGTGCTCCTCCATGACTCTTTGTGGTTGAATTCTCTGTTCTGCAGATTGCCTTCACAAGGAAAAAGGATTTCGGGAAGGAAGAACGGGAGCTTAAATGGGCACGTGCACAAAGGACGCTTCATGGGTTGCACCCACCTGAAACCAAGATGTTCGGCGAGCGCACAACTCATTCAGAACTTAATCAGATGGCAGAAGAGGCAAAAAGACGAGCTGAGATTGCTAGGTACACAAATTTTCATCGTTGCTGCAATGAAATGATGATGCCATTTTGTAAAATATGCCCTCGTTTATTGAGATTACATGTTATCTGTATTTTTCTGAGATCTTCATATTGAGCTTAAGAGGAAGATGAATGCTCTTTTAGAGTTGAATCCTGGTGGAAAGAGTGCATATGATGGATATGTTTTCTTGTTTCTTGCAGACTGAGAGAGCTGCATACACTGAAAGGCCACGTCGAGTCGGTGGTGAGACTTAAGGGCCTTGACATAGACACAATTCAGCAAGCATACACTGTCTGAAAGATCAGAAACTTCTTCGATTCCCCATGGTACATAAACATGGTGTTAATGCGCTGGAAACAAATTAAAGAGCTGTAGTTTATCATCCTAATGTATAAATCATAGCCCACCTGCATTTTATATGTTTATATATCTGTTGCTAAATGCAAGACACTGCTTCAGTGTAATGTGGGATGAGAAACCCTGATTGAGATTTACCATCAAATGATAATGAAACTGAGAAACCCATTGGAAAAAAATAAAGGAAGCAAATAACCACATAAAAGGTTAAGGGAAACTATAGTTATAGGAATCGTAATAAGAAGTGTTCATCATTTTCTCACCAAATTAATTAAAACCATCATCATCATCATCATCATCATCATAACTATAATGGAATTTATGGAAACTGAGAGGTACAAACTGAAAGAAAGAGATAAAGCAAATAATCAGAACAATCAAGAAGAGGCCTGGAGAGCTCTGTGCTTCTCAATCTTCTTCTCAAGCTCATCCTTCTTGGCCCCAACCACCCTGTCCACCTCCTTCCCCTTCTTCACCAACACAAACGTGGGCATCGCCTGCACCTGAAACTCCTGCGCCACATCCTACGAAATTTCGCACAAACCCAAAAACAAAGTCAACAACCACATACAAACCCAGAGAGATTTGCCGACAAAGAATAAGAATCGGGAGAGAACACGCACAGGTAATTCATCGACATCGATCTTGGCGAAGACGACGTCGGAGAACTTGGTGGCCATGCCGTGCACGGCGGGCTCCATGAACTTGCACGGCCCACACCAGGCAGCAGCGAAATCAATCACCGTCTTTGCTCCGTGCAACATAGAAAAGGGAAACGAATTAATCCCTACCTAACACCATCTTAAGGAAGATTAGAAAGCTTAAAGAGAGAGTAAAAGCAAGTAATTTTACGAGTTGGGAGGATTCTTTGGAGCTGTTGAAGTGGAGCTGCCATCGGGCGGAGGAGTGGAACGACATGATCCCGGGACCCTCCGAAGCCGACGGAGCCGCCTCGTTCGTCGCGCCCACTCCAAGCAAGCTTGAGAGGAAAGATCCCATTCTCTCTCTCTCTCTCTCTGTGTCTCACTGTGGCTTCGATGAGCGATTTAGAGCAATTTATGGTGTGCGCTTGGGAAATTAGTGGTCTCTATTCTCTATGCTTGGACCTCGTGAGTCGTGAGTCGTGACCATCGGGCACTAGTGGTAACAATGTTGCTGACGGAAAAAAATAAAAACAAAAATAAAAAATATATACATATTAGGTTAAATTATTGAATTTATCTAAGATTTAGACTTATATTCAAAAATGATCTTTCCTATATATAAATATATATTTTTAAGAGTATTTTTAAATACTTATATTGTTTTATTGGATTGATGTAGCAATGTCTATCAGTCTTTCAATTTTTTTTCTTTTTTAATAAAGAGTGATTTCATATTAGCCCATTTAAATGTAGTGTATTTATAAATTTAGAACTTTTTTTTTTTCACTTATTAAAAAAAAAATAGTTTTACCCTCTTTCAAATTAAAATTTTCAGAAGAAACCTAATGGTTTTTTTTTTCCTTTTTAATTTGTTTTATTTGAGAGTAAAATTATCTTGACTTATAATACATGGATTCGGATATCCTATTCCCTATCCAAATAGGAAGGAGTAGAAATAATAACATGAGTTGTGATTAGGGCTCCCCTACCTGAATGTGGCTCTTATTTGGCCGAAACTATCATATTCGGACCGAAGAGTCCTAATAGCAAGATTAATTGTGAGAATTCCTGTTAGAGTTAGAGGGTATAATCACGCTTTGAAGTCAAAAGTCTACTAGCCACCGCTTCTCCATCTAACCTTCGTAGGCAATTTGCATTTCTTATTTAGGTTACTTCAATGATTGTTCTATGGATTTTGTTTTGTTTGCAACAATCTTCTCTAATCTCATTCTTCTTTTTTTTAATTCTTAATAACACGTTTAAGCACCCCACACAAATTTGAAGATGGTGGCTTTTTCGGATAACCTTATGGGTATCTCAAATGAATTGGCATGGTGGTTGAATTATTGTAACGTCTTGTATTGAAATTAATTGATCTTATCTTTCTATTCCTCTTTTGCTCACTATCTTTATTACTCTTTTCTCAAAATATTTTGCCTGTACCAATTCTCTCATCCTCATACCATGAAACTTTTGTTTGTAACAACAATTGAAGACATTTGAGGACGTGAAACATATTATTTCTCCACAATAACATAGAAGATCATATAAGGGATTTATCGGTTCTCAACAGAAAAAGGTTTTGAACTCTTAGGAAAGCATCAAATATCAAAGTGATGGAGCATAGACGAGGATTCCTTACAATTCATTATCCAAATTGCACACAATTCGGGCAGCTCCACATAGCGAGAGGTTGTAAGGCTTACCTAAACACGTGCAATTTAGACAGTCTAATTGTAAAGGATCCCGATCCGATGGAGCGCCCCCTTCTTTGTGAAGTACATAATACAATATACTCAAATTAACATTCTTCTAAATCCCCTTTATATCTATACCACCTGGCACACACCAAAAAGTATCCAAAGTTGAGGACACCCAGAGCAGCAATCATGTAATAGAAGTAATCCAATCTCCCTTCGTTAAGATCCTCTGGCAACCAATCTCCAGTCCGAGCTCTCAAGCTGATTCTATGAACCACATAAACCAGAAAACCACTTAGATAATTGGAGCAGGCCATGCCACAAAATAAGAAAGACCCAGCAATGCTCCTCATGTTCTCTGGAAACTCCTTATAATAAAGTTCAATTTGGCCAATGGCGTTGAAAGCCTCGCATAGCCCAGCAAGTGCAAGTTGAGGGATTAGCCATAAGCCAGACATAGATGATTGTTTTGGCATAGTAAGAGGTGAGGTTCTTCTCCGCTCTTCAACCAAACCAGAAACAACCATAGTCAAAACTGAGAGCACAATTCCAATGCCAATTCTTTGGAGAATCGTGATGCCACCTTCTTTGCCAGTCAGCTTTTGGAGGAAAGGAACCACGACTCGGTCATAGATTGGAATCCACATAGCAAGGGTTAGCATGGCAAAGACTGCATAAGATGCTTCAGGCACCTTGAAGCTGCTTTTGCTGAGGCGTCTGTCGGACTGAGAAGCTTGGTAAACCGCATAGGTTTGCTGTTGGACTATAGCAACGTGGAAGACTATCCCTGATGCCCAAATGGGAATTACTCTTGCTATGCATTTCAATTCTTCTACTTGTTGTATGCTGCAAAGCTTCCATGGGTTGGAAGCCGATCCATCAGAATTAACTTGGTCTTCTGGTGTAAGGATTGCAGCCTTGTCAAGGAACCTGAGGCCATGATCACTTAGATTAGATCACTCAAATATTGCATATAACTAAAACAAATGCAAAAGCGTTTATCCTTTCTTTCTTTCTTTTTTGGTTGGGACCAAAATGTGGATTAGAGAGATATCTTACCCAAATTGATCGGTGCAGGGTAGTTTGGAGTTGTTGGAAGTGTTGGGCATGTAGTTGAAAAGGTTAAATGCCCTGTTTTCAGGCAGCTTTAACTGACGCTTCCTAGTGGCAGCCACCACCACTTGTACCACACTAACAAGGGGGCTTCCCTGGGGTTTTACTTTAACGTAAAATCTTGACCCCAAGAAAAACAATGCACATGAAATGAACATAAGGCACGCAGGAATGGCTAACCCAATAGCCCAGTTCCTGTTCTGCACATAGGTGATGAACGTTACTGATATAATCACGGCAAAGGTGAAGGTAAAATAATACCAATTGAAGAAACTGTTAATGGCCCTTTTGCCGGATTCGGTCCTCGGATTGAACTGGTCAGCACCAAAGGCTAGGTTACATGGACGGATACCTCCAGCTCCGACAACTAGGAGGCTGAATCCGGCTAGCAAGAAGGCCAATTGCCAAGCCGTTGGCCCGACACATGTGCTATTATGGTTTTTCTCACAATGTGGAGGGTGCAGTTTGGAGATTGCCGCTGTTAACATTAGTCCTGTCATCCCCTAGGAAGAAGGAAAAAAAAGAGCTTAAAATTATTGATTGTTGTAGATATGTTGTGAAGAACATGTTGAAGGGACATGCATTAGATGTACATAAAATTTTAAGGTCTTGGATCTAAAATTGAAATGCATACATGGGAAATCCGATCTAAAAATGACAGAAAAATCATCCAAATTACCAAAAGAGAGGACATGGAAGCAAAGGCCAAGGTCTTGTAACGTCCAAAGTAAGAATCGGAGAGGAAGGCACCCAGCAAGGGTGCCATGTTTGTGGTGCCATTGAAGATGTTAATGAGTGTTGCAGCTGTCACTTTCTTCATGTGGAAGACATTGTTCAGATAAAGGATGAGGTTTGATGAAGTTCCAATTGTTCCAAGCTTCTCAAATGCCTCGTTCCCTGCAATTGTTTTTTTTTTTTTGTTTCTCTATGTTTAAGATTAAAACCAAAAGAAAAAGATGGGTGGAAGTCAAAAATGCTAGAGCTCTGCCTCTCTCATTCTCTATCTTACCAATGATAAAGGCTATGGCTTTAACTCCTGCGTGCTTGATCTCAGGCTCATCAGTTGGAACAATATTCTCCTCCTCTCTCTCCATTTTTTTTCCTTCAAATAATGAACAGACTAGAGAGTTGAAGCTGAGTGATACAGAGTTGATCAGCAAGACAAGAAGGAAGAAATCCTTTACTCTCACCTACTGGTTATTCTCTCTATAACATGCATATATATATAGGCACATGTACATGCACATCAGCACACGCATATGCATGCATGTATGTTATAGTTGCTAGTGAGTGATGTTGCTTTTTGAGAGCATGCAAACTCATACACATGTTATGGTGCCGGTCCAAAGGAGAAAATGTTGTAGGCCGCTTGCTTGTTTTGGTTGGCTGGCTTAACCGGTCCCCTTTGTGCATTTGGTGAATGGTGAGTACCGAGTAGCCTATACAGGTATCAAAAAGCTAGCACTTTGAATGTTGGTTTGTTTCAGGGAAAATCTCCCACATTAAGAGAAACAGAACAAAACAAAAGGTCCAAAAGTGAACAAGAAAGGGAAATACGTACTCTTCTTAACAACAGGCTAATTAAATAGGATGCTCAAATAATTTAAGGCTCCGATAGATAATGACTATTTCATTTTGATACGGAAGAAGTGAAAAGTTCATGGAGACGGAGAGAGTTTGCGGTGAAAAAAATTCTAGGATTTACTTTGATCAATTAATAACTGATACATGTTTTATTTAATGTTTTGATTCTTTCTGATATAATTGGCATCAAATATAGAGGTAGTAATTCGTGTTCGTTTGTCGAGTTCATGTAGTGTCAAAATATGAGTATATATAAGACTACATATCAACTTTAATTCGACCAATTTAATTAAACATGTCAAATCCTTCAACCCTAATCAGCTAATTTTAAGTTGGATTTGCGGGCCGTGTAAAAATCTGTTAGCCCTAATTAAATATATAGAACAAAAAGGCTTTCAGTACAGTTAGATGAGGCAGATCATGCATGAATATCCGGTGGATCATGAAAAACAACATGCATGCTTTTTATGACACCATTAAGTGGAACAACCAGGGCTAAAAGGCCTCCTCTACCAAGTTAATCGATATTTCTGTTCATTATAAGTGTGGAAATCTCATAGGGTTGGGCTTTCCAATCAGGAAAAAGCCGAACGTAGTTAAAGAGGTCATGCTGCCTGCGAGCTTCTGTTTACTGGCATTTTAACATATGGAGCTGAATTTCGGAGATTATCTAATGCTATCATAAAAGGTCAATACCATTGCAGAAGAATATGGGATAGATTTTCCCTTGTCTCCATTTTTTTTTCCCCAGTAGATGTAACCAAGCATCTAACTTTTTGGCATCTGGATCATGTGTACCTAAAAGATTTACGAGTTCTAACAAAACCAGGGTCTCATTTCATAAAAATTATCATTTCCCACTTATTAAAACAAAGGTCTGTTGTTGCTCAATGCGCAGAGAGGGAAAAAGGCACAACGAAGGTATTTTTTTTTTTATTTGGAAGAATGGAGCATGCAAGAAAGAGCACCCACTGCCCCACTAAAGAGTCCTGCCTCTTGCAGAATTAGACCTGCAAATATCAACGTTAGGAGCCAAATGTATCAAACAAAAGGGGAAATAAAGGAAGTTAGTGATAAAGTCCATTGAGACTTACTCTTCCACAAAAGGTACCTTGAGAGAAGAGGTTTGCTCAAGGCTTATAAAGCCCACAACCCAAGTATACCTTGGCAATGTGGGACTCTTAACACGCCCCCTCACGTGTGACACTATTGTCCAAACACGTGTATAACAGGAGGGAAGGCCCAACATTATCCAAGGCCCTGAAGCTCTGATACTATGATAAAGTCCATTAAGCCTTACTCTTCCACAAAATGCACTTTGAGAGAAGAGGTTTACTCAAGGCTTATAAAGTCCACAACCCAAGTATACCTTGACAATGTGAGACTCTTAACAATTAAAAATTCATTGTACCAAGGCCTGCCTGTCGAAGATTTCTTCCGCATCTCCACCAAAAGTTTTGATTTAGTTAATTTGAGTTAAGACCTCAGTGGACAGTGATAAACTTTATATGAGTCAGAAAAAGACGTTTGTGGTTCATTCGAAAATTTGAAGGCATGAGTTGTTTTCACGATGAATAATGTTAAAAACCACATTTTTATTCCAAAATTATCCCGCAATGCTGATATAGCAATCCCAATCAACCTTCAGATCAGTCATTGTTAAAAAGAGGGGGAAAAAAAAATAAAAAATCCAAGAATTTGTTGGAACTACCATGTATGTTAGCATTATAAAATAGTTATGAAATAAAAATATAATTTCTAGCATTACTCTCACACGGTACCAAATAGAGCTATAAATTTAGCCATCAATCAAATATAGCTCAAAAAGGGCGGGCAAATTCACCTTTTACTTTGCACAAAACAACTGTGCCATTGTACACTAAAAAACTAGGTAAAATGAATTAATTTAAGGGAACCCAAACTACAAAATCAGATCCCATCTGACAACCAACAGGTGAAACTGAAGGAAGTTGGTTCAATGAAGGCATAAATTTATAATGTACATAAAAGATAACAAATGCCACGTTATACCAGACCTCACTGAAATGGAACTGGAACACCCTGCCTCTTGTTCACAATAGCCATTGCCAAATACCGGGTACCCATTCCAATAGGCACCTGCTCATCAGGTCCCTCCCAGAAGGGGGCTTCACCTTCGCCTACCAGACGCCAGTATCCCGTTCTGAGGGACTCAGCTTGTTCGTCTGTGCAGTTCTGAAGAAGACCTTCCACTCGGAAATTTATCCCAAGAGAACCAAGAAACTGAGACTGAGTAATTGGGCCATGGACAGACACATCGCCTGTAAAATGTTGAAATATTCAAATTTATCTTCATTTTCTCTTTTACTTCTACATTCAGAGAAGGTAAAAAAAAAAAAAAAAAATACAGCTAGCACAATGAGGACATGCACCTGAAGCTTCCTCAGCACAGTGCCGAATGGAAGCAAAGTCAACATATGCACTGAGATCAGCGGATCCAGGATCATCCAGAATGTTGACAAATTTATGTTTTCTAATTGCCTGCAGATATGTGTTATTGGGAAGATGATAAAATGTGAGAAAAAGGAAGACAAGAGTATATGTAATATTGGGAAAGGTATTAAAAGGGGAGAAAAAGGAATAGAAAAGTATATATAGGTAAAGATGTTCTAACGTTACATGGTTAGCTAGATAACTATCGAGAGACCAAACTTCAAGAAGAATTCATCCTCTGATATAATGACAACAGTACCATAAAACTAAAAACAGCAACATGAAGAATCATTCCCGATATAATAAAACCAGCACCATAAAACTAAAACAGAAAGGAAACAAACCTGCAGACTATCTGAGACTACTGCATCCATTCCATAATCAATTATAAGAGCCCCTCCTCCATCAGAACTTATTCTTTTAGCAATAGTTTGAGTCAACTCCATTGCCTTGGGGCAAACCTCAATGTGATCAAGCTTTGCTATCTCTTCAGTCGCAGCCCATTTAGAGCGCTTCATTAGATAGAGTTTTGCAGGCGTAGGCTGTGGAGATAGAACAAAACGAAACCTGAACGATATTATATAAAAAGTATCAAATACCTAAATTCTTTACCAATTGCACCTGCAAAGAGACTAATTGTCAGGTTAGGTTTTAGATCCTTACGATGAATCTTCTGCCACATCAACCATCTTCTCACACCAGCCATGAGAAACCCTCTGCATACAAGATTAATGCAGGATGAGAGAATAGTTGAAGTATGCACTCACCAATGACAAGATACAACAAAGAGTTTACAAGTCTACAGTAAGTTTGCTTATTCTAAAAGTTTACTGATATTAAGCCTAATGAGGATAATTTGAAAATATTGAATTGGAAACTTCCAAAAAAATAAATTTTGAAGCTACTTGGGAGGCCATCCAGTACTTCGCCTAGAGTCAACTGGTGGCATCTCATTTGGTTTCAAAAGATGTGCTAGCCATAGCTTTGTTTCTTGGCTGGCTATTCAAAATAGCACAAAGAAGAAAGAAACCCATCCATCCAATATCTCTACTGTGAAGATGGAAATCTTTATCTCAGTGACATATATAAATGGTCCAATACACATGAATATATATCCCTTGACATCTTCCATATCCAGAAACTATTTTGGAGTTCATATTACTCTCCTCAAATTTCCACTTGACCTAGTGCATGGGATTACTGAGAGCATAAAGCAAGTTGTTGTCTTAGTTTTGCATGGCCTAAATCTATATGCTAATAGCTATTATGCTATCATTAGAAAATTTGAACTATCTGTTATGAATGACTATATTGTTACTTATCAACAACAACAACAACAAAAACCCGACTATATTGTTACTTAAAAAAGTGGAGATCACACAATTGCCCATTGTTGAATCAATTCTTTCACAATGATCTAAATAATTACATGGTGAACCAAAAGGAGGAATCTTATATGAAAAATAATAACAGCCACTAAGCAAGCAAGATTGAAGCAGAAATGAGAATGCGGGACAAAATGAAACCAGAAACAGTCAAGGAGCTGCAAATGTTTCATGAAAGTATGACACAGCGCTAGAAAATTCAATATTAATCAAGGAATTTTATTAAACCAAAAAGTATCTCTTTCATTTATATGCAAATAACAGCTTTCATAAGTGTTCAGTCATTCATGGACCATATAGATACATCTGTAAAAAAACTACAACAATCATCCAGAACTACACAACTCAAATTAACCAGACAAACCTGAAATTGATGAACTGGTAAAGCATCATAAAACTCATGGGCAATGACGATTGTAGGCACTGGAATTTATGAAAGAGGAAAGAAAAGTTGGTCAAGAAGGGAGGAAAAACAAACTGACATTTTAAACAATTAAAGCACAGGAGAATATAACGCAGTTTTAATAATATCTCCAAGATCAAAATCAGAAGAACAATGGTCAACAGCAAAACTTCTCCAATATGTTAATTACACTCAGCATATAACATTGCAGTCCCATATTGGGAATATAAGTAGCCCACATAGAGTAGGTAGTTTATAAAGACACTTATGGGTGCTAAGTCTCACATTGCTTACTTACTAGGTGAAACTGAGCTTTACAACTGGTTTTAAAGAAGCTCCAAATTGACTAGTTTTTTTTGTCCAAATTGACTAATCTTTTTAAGGAGATAGCGCAAATGTTGCTAGCACGTTCCCTGAGTTGTTACAAATAGTATCAAAGCCACCTAGTAACGCCACGTGGTACTGGAGCACTGCATAATGTAGACCTGGCGAGGATGTCAGAGGTTTACGTGGGGGAGATTATAACACTCAGGTCCCATATTGAGAAGACGAATAACCCACATAGAATGAGTGGCTCATAAAATCTCATATTGCTTACTTACTATGTGAAACTGAGCTTTATTGTTTACTTACTGGGTGCTAAGTCTCATATTGCTTACTTACTAGGTAAACTGAGCTTTATAAGTGATTTTAGAGAAGCTTCATATTGACTAATCTTTTTGAGATGATAAAGAAAATGTGATTAGCATTTTCCATAGGTCGTTACACAACATTTCACAAATATTAAACATGGTAATTGTAAATCACTATCATGTTAGTTGAATTGCTTTAGCATGCTATAATACCATTCTTGCTGTCAAATCAAGCATTCAGCATGCACCAATCATAATTTTCATTGATTCATAGAGTTGAAAGTAAAACACCAGCCTCTAAATAACTGACTAAATAACCTAACATCCAATTTTCTCTTTGCCTAGTATGATTGCAATTACTGTACAAAACCTATAAAAAAGGACAACATAAGGTAATATCATCATGTATAGCAAGCAACTAAGAAAAACATATGCATAGGATTATCTCATGCATATCTAGTTCATGTCTTCATATAATGTCCTATGAGATTTCGAAAAAAAAAAGTTTCATCTAGGGACAGAAAAATAATATTTAGAGAAAATTGTTTATGCAAGCATGTGTGTGTGGAGAGAGAGAGAGAGAGAGAGAGAGAGAGAGAGAGAGAGAGCACAGGTTACACATCATTTTACTCAATTTCTAGAGGAACACGTATATATAAGAATCTGCCATTCTACTCGAACTATCGTGCACATCTGGTTGTTTTCATTTGTAAATCAATAAGATATTCCATACATCCTGAAGGAATCTGCTCCAGTGCAGCATGCCATGTCACAGGAGTTCCAGCCAACGTGCTGACAGTCCTTTTGTTCATCTTGTCATCCATATTATCTTCGTCCTTGCATTTCAAGTTGCTGTGCTGAAGCTTCTGTAGTGTTGGGCTACATTCTACCATATGGATGTGCAACGAGTCGGTGAAGTTCTTAAACTTAGAAGCCCCCTACAATAAAAGCTAAAGTTAAACTAAACGTGAACCCAACTGCATTTGCTAACTAATAAAAAGAGTGAAGAAATAAAAGTGAACTATTATTCTTATGTTCAGCATTAAATTGAATATCCAAAAATAGATGCATGATGAGGAATGTGGTCTCATACCCGAAGAAAATCGACCATGAGAGTTCCTCGTCCTGGACCCAGCTCGACTAGGTTAACTTTATTTGGTTGTCCCATTTGCTCCCACAGACACATGGCCCAAACACCAATCATCTAAGTATATAGGCAGGACATGAGAAGTCATTCTTCTTGATTGCAAATCTTCGTAAATGGAAGCAACTTAGAACATAATGCACTTCGGTTTAATGAGTCCTAGAAATTTCTTATAACATTATGAGGAGATATGAGCAACTGAGAGTTTGTTAGCAACCAAATTACCTCCCCAAACATCTGGCTTACTTCAGGAGAGGTTATAAAATCACCCCCTGCTCCAAACACATCCCGATTAATGTAGAACCCAGCTTTAGGATTTGTCAAAACTTCCCCCATATACTCAGCAACTGAGATTGGCCCACCACGGAACTGACAACACAAAAGTAACATGCAATAAGATTAGAAAAACAAGCAAATTCCCATGTCTATATTGAGATATTATGGCACATTTAAATCCCAAGTGGCAATGATTCAGCCCCATTTTTACTGAAAATGATCAAGCAGGATGCGCCTAACATTAAATAAATGGAAGTGCCCACGGGGATGGCAGGAAACCATGGTTATATATGATTGTGTTATAATATTCACAAAAGTTCTACTTACAACTTCACAACGAAGTCATAACATATAAGTTTTTTTCTTTGCCATCCACCATATCCATTTCATATTCATGACTAGAGCATCCCTTCTGGTCAAAATTTTGTTTCGTATACATTAGCACCAACATACCATATCAAAGTATAATACCAACATCCAAACTCTCTTCAAATTTTGCTATAAAAATTCAAAGTGTCAAACATTTTGCTGTTCAGTTTCTTTCCTTCTATTCAACGAGTGTATAGCAACCAAATGGGCAATAGCTGAATGGGCGACGAGATACAGATCAAAATTTAACAAACCTAAACTCAAAATGATTAACCAATGGCACAGTTACCTCACCTCTTCCTTTATTTCGATTAAAAAAAGTGAACACCATAACCCCACAAGTCCCAAAGTACCAAACCCACCTCAATTAGTAATGAATTTCATTGAGAGACACTACAAATCCAAAATCCATATGAAATTTCCGCATAGTACACCAGGATCTCCAACGTTCAAACTGACACGTCACGAAAACCAATATTTACACTACCATAAAGCAACATTTGAAGAAAATAAAAAATAAATGAATTGCAAACCTTGATGATGCTTTTGAGGTGCTTGATAAGCTCGGAGTCCGAAGAAGGCGCATGGCAATGCTCTGCCATTCAAACCTTACTTAAACAAAGAACAAAATCTAAGAAAAAACAATAAAGAAGGCCTTCTCATTGAGCTTGCGCTTGATTTACAAAAGCATTTACCGGGTGGATTGTAGAGTCCGGAGCGGTCGACGGAGATTGCGGCGGTGGGTGGAGAAGTGGTCTGGTTCGCATCGTCTTCCACGTGTTCGACGAAAGAAGTGTTTGGGATTTGTGACGACGAAGAAGAGGAAAAGAAACGTGTTATAGAACACGAAGGAGCCGGACGTGGTGATACTGGTGGGGAGAGTTGTGGAGCAAAGTAGCAGGCATTGGATAGCCGACGATAACAAGTGGCAGATTGTAGAAGCAGACGTCTCAGCATTTCGTGATTACAGTGATCTCTGTCCCAACCGACTTTCGACGAGCAAGAGAACGATACAGCCTATATACATTTACTGAAATATAATTGATTTATAAACATCTCAGGCGCTTTGGCATGGCGGGGATGTAGCTCAGATGGTAGAGCGCTCGCTTAGCATGCGAGAGGTACGGGGATCGATACCCCGCATCTCCAATCTTTTCCGTCTTTTGGTTGTTTTTTTTAAAAAATATATATTATATGAATTTTTATCAAATTAATCTATAACATTCTAATTTTTATCAAATAAATATATGATATGCCAAACGATAATCAAAGAAAAATCTATTACGTGATATTAAATGGATTAATTTCACATGATATATAGTTAATTAATTGGACAATAAATTAATGAAAGAGCCTATTTGAAATTAAAATAAAATAATCTAAGGGATTAATTGTTAAGACTGACCAAAGAGCCTTAGTAGTTCTATAAGTGGTTCACTTTGTTAAAATAAAAAAAATTGAAAAAAAAAAAAGTGTCACTATTTGGCTCTCTCTCCTTCCCGCATCCTCAACCTCAAGAATTTAATCAAATCCCCTTTGATCCTAATCGGAGCCAGTCTTGCTGCCGCCACTCAACTCTGCCTCAGTCTCCTCCTTTTCCTTCTTCGTCCTCCTAAAAATGAATCCCTCGTCCCTTTCCTAATGGCATTTTTGGGCCAAATAGACCTTCTCTCTCTCTCTTAAATATTTAAGTTTTGAACCAAAAGGCCTAAACCAATTCCACTAAGCTGATTTACCGCCTGAACCAAGTTGCAAGGGAAACGATACAGAGGTTTCAAATCCGCCAGCCCACCATCTCCAACAGGTTCTAAGCGCACAGAATCTAGGGGGAGCATGGTGGATCCAGTAGTGGAAGGCCACGATCAAATGCTCAGTGGAGGGTATGGGGGCCATCACCTGGATGAGGAGTCGGGGGAGAAAGAAAGGGTGATGAAGTATGGAGGACAGATCGGGGGAGATGCCGTCCTCGTCCTCCTCAATAAACCTAGAACGATGGAGGAAGAATTGGAGAAGGAGAGACCGAGAGAGCTGCGGTTCACTTGGGAAACTTGGAGAAACAGAAATGAATAAAATTAAAAAATTAAAAATAATATTTTAATGATATAAAAAAAAGATTAAAGGAATCTATTATGAGATGTATTTATATAAGGGATTTGATTCTTGTACAACACTATCACAACAACTTTACAACAACCCTTCACATGAGGGTGGGCCCCAGTGTATAGGACTCACCCTCATGTGAGGAGTTGTTGTGCAGTTGTTGTATTGGTGTTGTAAATCTAACATTTTCTTTTATATAAATAAAAAAATAATAGTAAAAAAAAAGTGGGTTGATTTCTTAAATTTTTTATAAATTAGAAAAAATGTTTGAGACATTGCTCTTACTGCTCTAAATAATAAATTAAAATCACATAAAACCTAAGACCAAATGATATTTTCTCTTTAAAAAAAAAAAATGGAACTTATATAGGTTTTACAATATAAATCTCAAATATTTTCCCTTAAAAATATTTGTAACATCTTTCCACGTTTGATGCAAAAAAAAAAATTGACCAATTTTATTTATTTATTATAAAAAAAAGAAGAAGGTGTTTTGGCCTCTCTTTCTGTATCATTCACTAGAATCACTACTCCTAATTCCGACCGCTTCTCAAGCTGGGAAAAGTGGTGAACTTAACAGTGGCGGTGCCGATGTGATCAGTATTCTCCCTTTTTTGTTTGATATTCTTCTTTTCTTTTGCTGTCTTTCTATTTCATTTCAGTCTATTGATTTCCCGTTGCTCTTCATCTAAACCAATACTTTAGCAAAAAAATAATTCGATAAAATTTGATGTTCAAGAGATGATGAAACTGATCAGGAGAAAAATTTGACTGGAAATATCAAGTTGGAGTGCATATCTGTAACGCAGCTTTAAATCAACGAACCAAATTTCATGAAAAAAATTCTTATAATTCAATCTATTAAATGACGAAATAGCATGCGATTCTCTTTTAATATAAATTAATAATTGTTTTAGAACACGTATTTTAATATAAACCGTATACAGTTGTATTCAAAAGATAAATATACATTTACAGAAAACAGATGATAACAAATGCAAATCAACTAATCTTCTCTTGGCGCCCTCCCCCTACAGGAATATATATATATATATATATATATATATATATATATATATATATATATATATATATATATATATATATATATATATATATAAAGCCAATTGGGATTTGGGATGCTGCCCTTAATCTTAAGAAGGGAAAAACTAATCTTCTCTTCATCTTTAATCTTGTTATCTCGATCACCTCCATAATTCAACCTCACAAACCAAAATCACAGTAACCAAACAAGATCTCATCTCGAATGCAAAAAATAAAAATAAAAATAAAGAGATTCAAATTCCAGATAAAGAATTTTGTGAAGATTCAGAGCTTATCCTATTCAAAGCAAATAAAATCAGAATTCCAGGAGATTCCTTCTTGGGCGATTGAGGCTCCTCCTTACTAGCACCAACATCTTTACCCTCCGATTCTCCCATCAAATGCTTCGAATCAGATAGGGGATTGCTTTCCGGCTTGGCTGTTGACTACGATGGCACCTCTGACGGAGCAGGTTTAGGGGATTGGTCAAATCGATCGAATCATATGAGGGATTGGCCAAATCGTTCGGAAACAAGCTGTTTTCGGTTGTGGATCTTGGCTTCTTCTCCAAGTTAGGCGACGGCGATAATTCGAGTTTTTCTGGGGGTCGAAAGAGAGGGAACTGCTGGCGCGAAAGTGAAGAAGGATACGAATGAAGAGACAGTAGAGACTAGAGAGAGAGAGAGTATTAAAAGTCTCAAATATCTCAAATAATGAATGGCAAAAGCTCCCTTTTAAACGATGCAGTCGACCTTCTTTCAAGCAATAGACCACCATCGAAATATGACCAGTGCTAAAATTTGACAACATCTAATCATTGTCATCGGAATCCGGTCAGCCCAGATTCCGACGACCAAATTGGTCGTATTCCGGCCATATGGCCGAACGGATTTGGCCAGAACATCTCTAGGCGGAACGACTGGATTCTGGCCACTTAACCGGAATTTGACAAACCCAAATTTTGAAGAAACTGTCTGAATTTCGGCCTTTATCTCATATTCTAGCTATAGTAGTTAGAATTCTGTCGGTCAGTGACAAAATCTCGTCATCGGTGATTTTTATATTATTTTACATTAATATTTATATGTTTTGAATAAAAATTGATTTTTATAGGTTAATATGATTGAATGAAAAAATAAAAAATATTTGTGATTTTTCGTACGTGCCAAACATCGAAAAATGCTTTCGGCGAATATCATTTTTTTGAAAAATAACTTCCCTGAAACCATTTTATAACGAAATCCATTTTACTTCGAAACAAACATAGCATTAGTGAGTTTTTTTTTTTTTTTTAAGAATTTCTTCAAATTTTGGCGAAAGAGGGAAATGGTAGCTAAAATGCTCTAATTTAACGTGATGCTATATTGAAGAATTTTCTCTTACTCAATTTGAACTTAATTTGTCCATTTAAGTTATATGGCGCAAACTTAGTCACAAAATAACATGCTTTGATTGATAACACACTTTTTTTCTCCTTATTTTGTTTTACCTTTTTCAAATAAAAAATATTAATAAACTACTTAAAATACAAATATTCAAAATTATTCTTATTATCACCTTTAATCACATTTTCAAACAGAAAATAATAATAAAAAAAAACACACACACACACTCTAACAAACATTAACAGACAGAGCAATAACTTCTAACTTACTAGCCCATATTTTTAATAAAAAAAGAAGAAGAAGAAGAAGAAGAAGATCGAGGAGGAGGAGGAGGAGGAGGAGGAGGAGAGGAAACCACCAATAAGCAATATATAGGTTTCTTCAAATTTATTGTCACGCACTTTTTCGTTAGAAAGAGAAGGCGGATTCATTCTGTTGTGTCGTTGTTTGGTTGTCATGGATGAAGTAGGCGTAGAAGAGGCACAAGCTGGTCGCAATTGAAAGGACACAGATGGACAAGCTTGCAGGCAGGTTAAGAAACGTCGCAAATTCACAAGCAAATCCGAACATGATGGCGGTTGACAAAATCCAAATGGTGAATTGCAAGTTCTTTTTCTTGGACGAGGTATCACTTGGAGGCAGCTTATTAAGCTCCGTGAAACAGCGATCCAACCAGAAATAGGCAAAGTAAACAAACAAGATGAAAGCTATCATGGGTATGTCGTTGTGGGTATATGCGCGGTAGATCGTGCCCACGCTGCTAATCGTAAGGTTGAAAAAAGCGAAGCACGGCATGAACCCGAGGCTGTTATTTTTGCTATCAACGTTGCGAGAAGGGGGAACTGTACTATGATTGCTACAACGGCTTGTCGACATGGTAGTGATGGCGTGAGAAGCAGAGAAGCTAGAAAATGATGCTGGTTGCCGTTGATGACGGTGTGGCTATGATTAAACTGGTTTCTCTCTATATATAAGAGGATTCAGAGCAACATCCTCGAAATTCATCAGCAGCTTCCTGGAAAATGTACAATCAAATGAGCGTGATGGATGCTTTCTGACCAGCTGTACTCATCTTCCGCGAATTTCACAGGCAACTTCGTAGTGACCGATAGTTGGGGCCCACAAAAGAGAAAGTAAAGCAGTTGGGCCCACAAGTTCCATAATCAATGGGCTAGAAAAAAAAAAATTGGAATCCTCCCTACCTCAAAAATCTTTCAAATTCTAGATTTCAGAATTGTTAAATCCTGGCCATTCATTATATCGAACGGATTGAAACATGCCAACTGTCAACATTCTTCCACCCACAAAACGCTTCTTCTTCCCCTAGTCCACCGGCATCACAAACCGGCGAAGTGGGTATTTCTCTAGAGGTGGAAGAAGATCAAGAACAGGCGGCAAGTCGTGTAGGATTTCGACTTGACGGTGTAGATAGACTGCAACTTGTCGGCCAAAAACCAAATCGCCGTAAGATATGGCAGAGAACTGCTCCACAAGAGTTTCAATAAATGTTGCCAATATCATCTTAAAAGCGAGATAAATATATGAGAAATAGTAGGCTACTTGCAAACCTTTACAAAGATAAGCTTACAAACCCGCGTGGCATTTTATTATTTAAAAAATTTAGACACATAGAAGTAAGATTGGTTTTTGATCAAATTAAAAAACTGGCCACGTCCCAGCAATCTTGACCAGACCCCGACCACCGTCGACGTCTGGGTCGGGAAACCGTTGGGGTCTGGGTCCCAGCAATCCCAAACGGCCGGCGACGAAGGTTTCCTGACCCAGATCCCGACGGTTTCCGGCGACGACGCAACATGCGAACTTGAAGATCGTGATTCACCGACGACGTTGTATGAACTAGAAGATCCAGCCGGAAACCACCCACGCCGGTGTGGTTTGGTGGGTCGGGGTTCGGATCTCTTCCTCAGCCGCACTGTGCCTCCTCCGGCTTCCCACCGAGCCTCCAGATCCTCTTCCCTCGTCTCTGTCGTCGTCTCGTCAGCGTGGGTTTCCGGATCTCTATGCCGTCTCTGTCGAAGCTCGTCGGTGGTGGGGGTTCGGGTTCTGGATGAAAAGGATGCGCATGGATCCGGCTGGGGCCTGTGTTTGTGTTGGTCGCCTCAGTCCCGGTCGGATCTTTTTTCTTTTTTTTTGTTTTCTGAAATCAACCGGCCGGATCCCTTTGAGTTTTAATAAATGAGTTTTTTAATTAATAAAATGCCAGATAGATGCGATGAGAGTTTGTAAACTTCAGTTGATGAGAGTTTGTAAACTTCAGTTTGTGAGTTTGTAAGTACCTCTTAACATTTCTCAAACATATATAAGGAAACATGGCCAGCTCAAATGATTTTGTTGAGAACGAAAACGACTTTCTCTACCAACGAAAGTAAGAAGATATCATTAAGTTAGATACCATCGGGTTTTTTTTCAGTTTAATATTAAGTTAGTAACCGGTTTTCAAAAGTTTCGTGTTTTTTTTTTTTTAATTTTTTAATTATTTTTTATTATTATTATATATAAACCGGTTGCGATTACTCCTTGTTATTAATCGGTTTTTTAAAATACAATAACGATAATTGTAATTAGGTACCTGATTATTTAGTTATCCGGTTGTGGTTATTTTTTGTTTTTGGATTTTTCAATTTTTTCAGTTAACAGTTGTTGGCGATCGGTTAATAACTATCCCGCTTGTACACCCCTATCAACAATTATCCATTCGTCGACCCTAGACTCTGATATTCAAGCATTTCGCAGCCTGAGGCATGCCATTGATCCCACGTCAATCTCTTATCTCTCCAACATCTTTACTCAGTGGTTGGGACTTCATGGTAGATTCATGCGGAACTACAGGCGGGCAGTTTTTGGGAATTTTATGTAGTAATCCTCTAGACAACGTCTCTAGTAGGATAATCGCAATCGATCTCGATGGCGTTGAATATGACGGGTTTCTGACACCGTCGATCGGGAACTTGTCCGAGCTCACCATCTTCAACCTAGGCAAGAACAAGTTCCGAAGAATAATCCCCGAAACCATCGCCAACCTTAAAAAGCTCACCATGCTTTCACTGGCGGACAACTATTTCACAGGCACCATTCCTAACGAAATCACTTTGCTCAAGAATCTTGAATGTCTAGACATTTTTGGAAACAAGATATATGGCTCTGTTCCCGTCAATATCTCTGGATTACGAAGCTTGTCAGGCAACGCGCTCACAGGCACAATCCCAAACCTCACAGCGCTGTGGCAGCTCAAGACTTTAGACCTCAGCGCCTACCAGTTCTATGGATATCTCCCAAATCTTCCTTTCAGATTGACAACACTCTCTCTAAACCACAACAAACTTTCAAGCCACATTTCATCAGTCAAAAAGCTCAAAAACCTTGTACGGCTAGATGTGAGTGACAACAGGTTTTCTGGTCTGATTAGCGACGACATCCTTTCATTACCACGGCTGGTTTACCTGAACGTTTCAAACAACCGCTTCAACGGAATAGAGACGTTCAAAATTTCCGGCGAAGAGACGCAACTTCAAGTACTTGATGCAGAAAACAACCAGTTCCCTGGCCATTTGCCTACCAAGTTGGTCACAATTCAGAACTTGACCCAAATTAACTTCGCACATAATCAGTTCTCCAGTCTAATCAAGGGAATATGGAGAAAGACTGGCGCGATCGTGGAGAATCCTCTACATGGATAACAACTTTCTGTCAGGACATTTTCCACCGAAGTTCATTACTCACACGAGGAGGGTTATAGGCAGTCTGTCAATGAATTGCATTAGGCGTCCGACCATCATACCATTGTGCCGCGGAGGGCAAAGGACATTTTCAAAATGCCCTAGGCAGACCAATGGCAGCAAATGAGAGAGCCATGTACCCATCACATCTTAATGCTACGGCAGAATCATCAGGAAAATATATAACTTCTAACTTTCAATAAATAAAATAAAATATCATTATGAATATGAAAACCATGTACCCATCTTCTATTCATTGATGAATTTCTGGTTAGGTGTCTTCCTACTTCCATGTATTGACTGCTTCTTCCAATGTTACATCTTACATTTCCGATAGCACCACAAACAGAAAACAAGCCAAAAAGAGAAACTTTCATAATTGTTGAATATTTCTGCGAGCAAAGAACAGGAAGTTGATATAAAATCGAGAAAATTGCCTACAACATTTTAAGAACCGCTATGAACACAAACTGTTTCTAACTAAAGCAAGTTATATAAGCCAATTAACACTAATGTTGCCAAGCCATGTGAAAAGTGGGAACTGCGCCAAAGCAATAAAGAGCAAGAGATAGTGGTGCTTGCTCGAATCATAACTCCTCACTTCTGCAAATAGGACTCTCTTCATCGTCTTCACTAAGAAGATACCCATGCATAAGCAGGTCCAAGGCATTAAAGCATAGTACGAGTATCCCCATATTATCTTCCCGAGGACAGCCACACACATTCCTGTGAAAGTATATCCTGCATAAGCCACAATGTCCAGCAAGGGTGCCTCCCCACTACCCAATGAAAGCAATGTCACTTTCAGAAGTGCGACTTGCAGAAACCACCCAAGCAATCCTTTGATAAACAACCAGTTCAGAGCTTCTGGGCTAAACCTGGCAACAAATGAAATTGTTTTAGAAAAATGTGCAGGCCGAGAAAAGAAAATGGAAATAAAGGAGATGGCAAATATTAAGAAAACTAAATGATTTGATTTCAACATTGTATCAAGAGAAGGAGACAACACCAAAAGTATAACTGAATAACAAAAATTGAAGTCAAAATATGGAATTTTCGAAAAGGACCAAGAGGAAGTTCAGGCAGCTTCTGCAACTGAACAGAAGGATAATTCAAGGTTCCCTTAATTGTGAGGTGGAATCAACCAACACTTCTAACGAGAAAAACTTCATCAAGCCTATCCAAGCCTTATAATTGATTGCAAAGGCAAGATTCTTCCCCCAATAACATGCAGGTCTTGAAAGAATAATGTCCAACCAGTAAAACAAGGTGGTCTGGCCAGCTGACAAGGGCCCAAAGCTGCATCATACCCCGTTTGGAAAAGGGCCTGGCAAACATGTGGTACACCAATTCACAGTTCCGAGTCCCTTTCTTCCCATAGGTCATTCATTAACAGAAAGAAGATAAATCTATACATATGTCAAGGCTGAAAGCGCCAGGGGGGAGGGGGGGGAGAGAGCTCCCAGAACTGCCATCAAATAGCCCGAGTAAATAATGCCACATTAACTGTCAATATTAGCACTTTGGAAATACTATATTTATTTTGGAAGCAAACACAATAATCAATTCTATTTAATTTGTGTTGATTTCAATCATCAATCTGAAAAGAATCGGCTTCTGAGGAAAGGAACTTATTCCATGCTGACCACTCCATACAAACAGTATGCAGTGAATTATGATTGCGACCACAAAATCTTCAAAATGGAATAGTGAAAATATAGCAATTAGACACAAGCATTGCTTACTTTAACGCAAACAGAATTAGGGGAAAAAAATCATTTTCATGTGATCTGAAATAAAAGAGGAAGATGATTACAATAACATAAATATTAGAAAAATAGTCACTTACTTCCCCTGAAGACCCAACGAGAAGCCAGCAAGAACAACATAGGTACCAAATGCCATAAATGGAATGTAGAGGTCTGGTGCATTTATGTCATAAATTGGGGGTTTATAAGAGAGCCTGCCCCCTACTGGCTCAGTTATCCGTGTCCAATGGCCCTGAAGACAAGGAAAATAAGCAAAAAAGATGCAACTACTATAGAAGGAAAAAATAGGTCAACTAGAGGGAATGTGTGCTTACCCTGTGAAGGAACGGAAACAAAACAACCTTCAATTTGTTCCTCACATAGTGGTCATTCACTTGGAAATAATATTGGGGATCTGAGAAGTAACGACTTATCTGTTTGATTTGTGCACAAAATATCAATATAACGAACAAACAGGATAAAGAATGCGCCTGAAAAAATGCTTTTGCACATGACAACCCAGAAATTTAAGGGACTGACTCTAGGATTTTTATGACTTTTATACAAGGACCTTGAGATGTCCATCAACAATGAAAGAGTCAAATATATTTTTCACATATTAAATCAAAATTTCAAAATGAAGTGGAAAAGAGTAAATAGAAACCTAAAATAACATGGCTTGAAGTAAGGAGTAAAGAAGGGGGTGATTGAGTGTATGATCTCAGAAGGGACAGAATGGCTGAAACATATAAGTGGCTGGACTTGATTAATTTAAAGGATCTACTAATCCAATACTAATTTAAATAAGATTAAAGCTTAGTTGAGCAATAGCTGTAGTTGTAGGTAGCATTTTAGATATGTATATGTTATTCTCAACAATTGTTTAAGAGGAAAGGCAATCACATATTTTGATTTGGAAAAGAATATAATCCCTCCGTCCTACAGATAGATACTGGGCTTTCCTTTTTGGGTTGTCCCAAAATAGATGAAGGTTTTAAAAATTGAAAGCATTTATCCATTTAACTTCCCAAATCCCCTTAAATTTGAAACCATATTTCTTGGACAATTAACTAATCCAAGATGGAGCATCACGCTACCCTTGAATGAACAGTTTTGAAAATAAACTTTAAATTTTGCTAATTCTGCAGCTCCCAAAATCAATTAAGATCCTGCCATATAAAAAAATATAACTTGGAGTACACATTTGTTAGTATCAACATGACAACGTCCAAGTTATCACGAATATTATTTTCTTTCAAGCTTAAACAGAATGGTATCTTATATCGTAAACTTATATGCTACTTACATTGCTTTGCACGTATTCAGAGCTCGATCCTAAGATTTTTTCTCCATATGCACCCAATCCACCTCGGATAAGCCCTGAACCAGCTCCATAAAATGCATTTCCAAATGGATTAGGCTGAGAATTTATTGGCGGTATTGTCACCCCAGGCTGGGATCCTACATTGTTGTACATTTCTGTAATTGGCCAAAAGAAGAAAAGAGTTTACTATTGCATCCAAAAGGATAGCTCAAGAAGAAGCTCTGTTGGCCATAAGATCTCTTATTTGAGTCATCTAAAGAGGCCACATTGCGAACTTTTACACAAAATTTGTGTACTCCAATTGATAGTCTGTACGGTGTCAGATAAAAAATGAAGCATGAAAACTAAAAGCTACTTAACCCAGGTGTCGCAACTAGAGAGCTATTCCACTTTTTAATTTTTAAATAAAAATCTATGACAAGAAAGATATAGACAAAGGGAACAATAAAGCTGTGTTGATCTATGTTCATAAATTGTTAAAAAAAATCAAAAATAAACCTACAACATTAATATTTTTCTTTTGAGTATAAGGCTCCCATTATGTCAAGGCAAAATATAACACCTGGTTTGTAGCTCTCTCACAAAATTTTACACCAAAAGGCTATGTAAATCATTAAAGCTGCATGTGATGCATGTGAAACATGGAGATCTTAGTTCAAGCATGTTTAATTGTAACTCAAAAATAGCAGGGAATAAAACAATTATGCTCATTAAAGTTCATTTTCTAATAAATCAGGATGGAAAATAACTCATTTAGTTATAATTTAAAAAGATGAAAAAATATATTCAAAACATAATAGAGACAAATATGGATTGAATGACTAGAAGCAAATTGCCTAATTGAAATCTCAATGTCTCCCATTGCTTCACCTTTTGCTGGTCAACCAATCCATGCACTGGCTTTCCAGCACAGAAGAAACACCATAAACTATTTATCCCTATATGAACTCTTCATAATTGATCAGTTTCAGCAACTTTAATTTGTTTTGCATCCCTTATAACTTCACTAGCTACAAACCAATGAGTGATTAACACGGCCTTGTTTGGTTCACGATAGACCCTTGGAATAAAATGACTATTCCATGGGAATGGTCATTACTTTATTTAATAGGGGTCTATTCCTTGAAATAGTTATTCCAATGAATAACTATTCCCTTACAAATAGGAATATCTATTCCACTAAAAAATAAGAGGAATAGCTATTCCTAAAGAAATTCCAGAAGAAAAAAAACAACTCATTATTTTCTATTTTCTCTCAATTTTTTTTTATTTTATTATTTTTTTTTTAATAAAAAAAAGCAAACTTAACTAAGGAGTAGGAATAGTTATTCCATTCCACTCTCTTTTATTCTCAGTAATAACTATTATCATTTCCAATGGAATGCTCATTCCACAAAACAAAAAAGGCCTTAGGCTTATAAAAAATCCAATTGCTCATAGCATATGAGCTAGGGCGTCACTCCAAACTCAGAACAGAGAGGATATCCATTCTTTAGTATTATAAAAATTAACATATGAAAAAAAATTAATGATCCCTATATGATATTTTGCACTATTCAGCTCCACAAAGTGACTAACCAACCAGAGTTCCTCATTACCATCCTCACACAACAATGTCATAGGACATATGAAGCTCTCCTTATTTATTTCAATATGCCTTTGGTGACACTTATGTCCCCCCTTGTGGTTCCCTCTGTTAATTTTTTTTCATATGCAATTTCTTTGTAACTGAATTGAGAAAGATAACAGTGCAATTTGCACCCCCCCCAAAAAAAAAGAATTCCAAATGAAAGACTGCTTTGTGTCTCAAGGGTTATGCAGTCTGGAAAGGAAGCCAAAAGGACAATGCCATGCATTCTCATCTGAAAACCACAATGTCTTAAATCCTGTTTAGTTCTGATTTAATTAAAATACTTACTCCTCAATCTTACCACTGCACTAGCAACGGCACCAAGAATTTAATCCTCTCCAATAAACAAAATTACTCCCCGACAAAACCTTACCTCCCACAATCCTAGTTCTTGAAATCTCATCCAACCAACCCTAACTCTTTCCTCAAAACCAGATAAATCTTTTATTTCACACACAGAATTCTAACTTTGCACATTCTCCTTCTTCATGAACCATTTCCTGCCCTAATATGCATTTATCTCTATAACCCTAAAACAATTCCAGAGCTCTTCATATTCCAGTAAAAATTCAAGCTCCTTGACACCACCCAATATATATATATATATTTTTTTTTAAAAAGAAAAAAGAAAAAAAATTCCCAAAAAGTTACCCTTACATAATTTTCCATAACTTCTTTTCCAGCACTAAGCAATTGGTTTTGTCGACAATTACAATTACGGTATCCAAATTAGAGTCCAAGCACGCCCGCGCTAATGAATTGAAAAACTAAGCAATCAAATCCAAAAATACGTTCATTTCCGAGCCAAATTATTTGGCCCTATCCATTAATCTCCAAATCTAATAGAATAAATCCATACACTAAATCCAAGCATGAAATGAAGAGCTCCGCAAAACAAATTGAGTCTCTGATTCATGTAATTGGAGGAAAACTCACATAGATCTTTGAATCCAAACGCAAACATAAGCAACAAAATTAAAATACACATCCAAATACATACATATACATACGAAGACGCATACATATAAGTGTATACACAGAGAGAGATATGCAACCATACCAGTGGGATTTCGGCGGGTTCTTCCGGAGAAAAAGATCTGAGCTCCGGCGGGGTTCCGGTGATGGGTTGGGTTCGTCCGCGTAAAGTCGCAGTTAAAACTGACAGAAAGACAAAGTAACGAAGCGAGAAAAATAAAAAGAAAAAGAACAAATTTAAGAGAATAGCAGAGAAGTGGGTGATAGCACGTGCCATGCACATGCAGATGCACTTTTTTTTTTTTTTTTTTTTTTTTTTTTTTACTTTTTCGTCTTTCTTGCATCACGGGACCAATAACGAGTTGACACGCATAATTCATTTCAAAATTTTGGGGGGATGTATTTTGTATTTCTGTTTTTGGAAAGAAGCTGGGGATTTATTTTGCAAAGAAACCGAACCCTCAAAATCTCAACATGCTATCCTCCTGTGTATCCACCCATTCAAAATCCATCCAAGAAAATTCACACAACACCAACGGCAAGGATTAAATTCATACTACCCGTGTCACTATGTGTGTTCTGTTTCTCCGTCCAGACCGTCCCAACCAATATTCATTAACAGTTTGATCCCAGATTAACGTAAAAATTCATACATATTGAGACTGAAATTAAATACATTATAACACCCCTGTATTTTTCTCCCAACTAGACAACTATAAAGAATTTAGATATAGATATTACCAGGAAATTAGGTTAGTTGTCCACTGGAAGACTGGAACGTAGCTGTGCTGCCAAAGAAAAACACAAAGAGACAATGTTAAAGTAATCGAAATCTGAAAATACTTTCTTTGCAAAAATCTGATCCTCGGTGTGGATCAGAGATTCAGTAAAGAAGAAGAGAAGAAGAAAGATGAAGGAAAGAAGAAGAGAAGTGGAGATCGGATCATCGGAGAACAAGAGGAGACGGCATGCTGATTGAAGAGACGATTTTTTTTTTTTCTTTTTTTTGGATAGAGACGAAAATTAGGGATATATAATAATAATAATAATAATAAAAACTACTTGCGGTTATTCGGTTATTAATCGATTTTTTAAACTGCAATAACTGGTAACCGCAACTGAGTATCTGATTATAATTATTTTCAATTTTTCAGTATTTTAATTTCTCTAATTAACAGTTATTACTTATTACCGATTATTAGCGATTATTAATTATTTCCGATTAATAACCGCACCGCTTTTACACTCCTAAGCATTCACAACAGCTTTCCTAATAGGGGTATGTTCCTTAAGTTTTAGAAAAAATTTCAAGAAAGTTATAAAAACCTCTCCACAGCAGCTTTTCTAAAATTTTTGTTTTCCTGAGAATAAGAAATATTATTTGCTTCCTATTTAATTGTTTATTTACAAAATATATTTTTTCTCTCTTATTTTATTTTCTCTTTCATACTTTTGATTAAAGTAAAAGTAAAAGAAACAATATTGTAACGATATAGAAAAAAATGAAGGAAAGCTGATATATGATGTTTTTTTTTTAGGGAAATGCTAGTGTTTCCACCGGCAATCCACCCTATCCCACCACCCCTAAGTGCAAAAATCTGAAAATGAATTTATTAAACAAAAAAAAAAAACCAATCACTTAGGATTGGTGGGAAGCTGGTGGGAACACCAGCATTTCCCCCTTTTTTTTTTCTTTTTTTTTTTTTTTTTTTTTATAGAAAATTAAAACGTAGTTTTTGATTCTTAATTCTAGGAAAATGGTGGAAAAGCTGCCGGTGGGAATGCTCTAAACCCTACACCCTCAGAACCGCGTAGCCATCACGCGATTCCAGTACCAATCTTTGTCGGTGAATAAAACCCGTGCTGATCACACTACTTCACTCTTCAGAGCGCCTTCCACTTCCTCAAGCCTCTACGTAAAGCCGGAAAAACCTCCACTGATTTTGGCGCTTATGCAGCTTATGCTTAAAAAAAGAAGGTTGAGAACACAGTAGCAAAAGAAGAAGAAGATATGGCTTACAGTGGCACAGCCATGGGTGCGCCACTGACGGGCGGTTCGGCATCGGTGTCGACGGTCAGGCAGGTAAAATTGGACAAAGAGATGGAGCTGAGGGTGGAAGTCCCTAACGACACGCCTCTCCGCCTCCGCCTCCTCAGCGGCACGGCCGAGATCTTCGGTGCCGAGCTCCCTCCTGAAATCTGGCTCAACTTCCCTCCCAGGCTCAAATTCGCCGTAAGCTTCAATTAATTTCACGCCATTTTCACTCTCTTCAGAACCTGGAGTGTTTGCCAATAGCTGATAATTTAGGGTTTTGTTATCGATGTTTGTACGCGAAGACTGCTTAGAACTTGAAAATTAGGTTCGTAAATGGTGTCTTTAATGTGTATGTATGCTTAGGCTTTAAATTGGCTTTGAGAATGCATTCGATAAGGTTCAATGATTGATCGAAACTGCTTTATAATGTATGCTGCTTTTGATGCTAATCGTGCTTATGATCTCGTATATTCTGCTATTTCTCGGCTTTTGAAAACATTTCTGCTAGTTGTGACGGGAATAGTCCTTCCCCAGTTGAAATTTTTTCCCTTTCAAAGTGGAAGAGGTACGGGATGGCTGGAAGGCCGTCAGGTCAATTGTAGTGAATATGGTTCCCTTGAATATAATGAAATGCCTGGTGGAGCTAGGTCATAGAGTTGTTGCTGGTTTCCAGAAGGACCTTGATAAAGTGAATGAATCCTTTATCTGTATGTTAATTTGCTTTTTGTTGACGGAAACTCAATTTTCATGTGTCAGGTTTTTACTTGGTATGGGGCCACAATTGAAGTGGATGGTACTACAGAACTTGATTATACCGCTGACGAGGTATGTGCTTTTGCTCTGCTTGTTTTTAGTTTATTCCTTTGTTTTGTGTTTGTAATTTGGTTTATGCTATTGCCCTGGCAAATAAAAATTAGTTTGGAAAAGTTTTTTTAAACAACTGATGATAGTGTTGCTATCCTTGATTTTTAGACGCCCATGGTTGGTTATGTAAATGTTCATGCCATACTGGAAGGACGAAGAAACCGTGCAAAAGCATCATCATCTAATGACTCTGATTCTTCTCAGGTATTTTTTCATTGTCATTCCTGCATACTTTATGAAATTATGCTCATACTACATATACTTTATTGTCATAGTCGACACAAGGAATTTCCAGAATATTCTTTATTTATCAAATGTAGTTTAAGGAGACAGAATAAAAAAAGAAAGCAAGAATGAAGAACCAGGAAAAGGACACATAAAAAAGATAACTCATTATCCTTGAAAAGAAAATGTGAGGGGATTCTTTTACCCTCTGTTACTAGTTCAGTTGGTAAGAATTGTTTCTCCTTTTCTAATACATTTCACTCAAATTTCAATCAACTACCTCATCAACATTAACTTTCCTAACTTACTTTCAGACATGGGATCTATTAGTGTGTCAATATACTACTTTTGAGTGGTCCAGGGACCTAGGGTGATTGTTGTGGGACCTACAGATTCTGGCAAGAGTACTCTGTCAAGGATGCTTCTTAGTTGGGCAGCTAAACAGGGTTGGAAACCTACATTTGTGGACTTGGACATCGGCCAAGGATCTATAACAATTCCTGGATGCATTGCAGCCACCCCAATTGAAATGCCCATTGATCCAGTGGAAGGAATTCCTCTTGATATGCCCCTCGTGTACTTCTTTGGGCATGCAACTCCTAGGTAATTAATTTTTGCATTTTCTGTCAGTTTCATAGTTATGTATTGACTTATTATTCATAAAAATAAAATAAAATTAAAAAAAAAAAAAAAAAAAAAAAACAATAGTTATGTATTGACCTATTGATTCATTCATCAATTGATTTCCACATGATAAGAAACATCAACAATTTTATGAGATTTATAAAAATTTAGTTTCTTTGCAGTAATAATGTAGATTTGTATAAAGTGCTCGTGAAGGAGCTTGCTAGAATGCTGGAGAGACAGTTTGCTGGAAATGCTGAATCTCGAGCTGCAGGCATGGTGATCAATACGATGGGGTGGATAGAAGGAGTAGGGTATGAGGTAATTGAGTTTTAAAGCATCTGTAGTAATGAGTATATAGCACTTCAATTTTCGAATGCTTGTGTTAATATACTAATATTGGAACTGTTGTTTAATTATCTCCCATGTTTTGTATCTTGTTGCAGTTGCTTCTACATGCAATTGATACATTCAATGCCAATGTTGTCTTGGTCTTGGGTCAGGTAGATGTCTATATTTTGAGTTTTTGTTTGCATTAAAGGTCCAAGTACCACCTTGCTAACATATTCCTTTGTTTTCTATACTTTGTCTATGTGTGAACTAGCAAATTTATGATTGGTGTGATAGTTGATGACTCGTCTAAGATATTGGGACATGATGACTTGTATAAAATATCCCGACAACAAAATTAATCCATGAACTTTTTTATTTTTTTTCATTTTTAGTAAATGTGACCTCTATCTTCAAATGTTCTTCTGTAAAATGATAGTTTGGATATTTTTCATCCACTTTCAGTTTTGTTTCAAAGTCTCTGGATTTTGTGCTGAATTTGGAATATTTAAAAGATATTGAAAAATCCTGTTATACATGCACAAAGAGCAATGCTATAAAATTAAAAAAGAAAAAAAAAAAGAAAAAAAAGAAGAACAAAAAAAGCCATAGGCACGTAGAGCAATGCTCAAACTACTGACAAATATACAGCAAGTTCCTGAAATTTTTGAATATGTCTTGAACTAGACATAATGCAAGACAAATTTTAAACACTAAGGGCGCGTTTGGTACATGGAATGGTCATTCCTTTAGGAATAGGAATGGCTATTACAAGGAATAAAGGGGTTGGAAGAGAATGACCATTTATATTCTTTTGTTTGATGACAACACATGATTTTCTCACGGAATTGAATCAAAATTCCTAAAATACCCAAACTTTATTATATATATATATATATATATATATATATATATATATATATATATAAATCAAAACATTATATGGGGGGCCGATCACCTCAAGGGATGGTCGGCCACCTAGGAAGAACCCCAGGGGTGGTCACACCACCCTCGGAGCCACTCGTAGGCAGAACATCGGGGGTGGCTGCGGCCACTCTTGGTGCTATTGGGGGTGGTCGCGGCCACCCCTAATGGCATCGGGGGTGGTGCGACCACCCCCGGTGTTCTTTTAGGGTGGACAAACACCCATGTAATGTTTCGAATTTTATATATATATATATATATATATATACAAAGAAGAAAAATTTAGGTTGCAGAAATTATTTTTTCATGGAAAACCCATTTTGTTCCTCAAGGAATAGCTATATTTCTAATTTTTTAGAGGAATAGCTATTCTTCAATTTAAGGAATAGTCATTCCCATGGGAATGGCTATTACCAGGCATAATATGCAACTAAACAAAGAAATGGATATTTCATAGGAATAGCCATTCCATTCCAAGTAGTCTATTTCGCATACCAAACATGCCCAAAGTAGATCAATGTCATTGGGCAAAGATTATAGTTCACAAACCATTCCCATGTGATTGTTGGATGATATGCTCTTCTTGTATGCTCTTTATGCCAATACTTCTCAACCGTGGAATCTTTTTCTAGGCAAGCATCACGTAGTTTGACACATGGATTGATTTCTGGAGTCCTTGTGTATGAAATTTGCTTTTTTTTTTAAAAAAAATAAATAAATAAAAAATATTTTTTTTTCTCTTTCTAGACTCATTCTGGTGAGCTTAGACCCTGAGTTCTTATCTTTGCTCCAGAATTATTTCTTAAAATAAGAAAATGGAGTTTCTTTTGTTTATAGTGCACTTAGTCATTCCTTTCGAGACCCATGCAGGAAAAACTTTGGAGCATGCTCAGAGATGTCCTGAAGAACAAGCCTAATGTAGATGTTGTGAAACTTCAAAAGTCAGGTGGTGTTGTATCCAGGAATAACAAAGTTCGTCAGAAGGCCAGGAGCTATAGGATAAGGGTAAGCTGCTACTTTTATGGTCTCTTAGTATTAAACTGACTTCTATTATATATCTTCTTACCCTTTTATAGTGATTAAAGGTCTGTATATAATTAGAACTTAATGGAACTGAATTGATTTGTCTTGATCTATTTCATTATTTTTAGTGACAACAAATCCTCGAAGGACATCCTCGCTCTAGTCAACAGATTTTAGGGGGAAGAAATATGAGTAAGAAATTTATGTTCCATGAACAAAAGGAAAAAAAAAAAATCAAGGTAGGGAAAATGATAAATAGAAGAAGCAATGGTCGTATTAACTTTAAAAAAAGAACTTATTGATTATTGTTTTCTTGCTAAGGAATAGTAAGTTTGAGGAACAGAGATTGTTTGTAATTACTTGGAAACCTAAATAGAGTAATTACTTGAAAATTACTCTATTTTCCAAAAATATGTTGAAGATAAAGGGTAACTTATTTTATTGCCTTATCAGGCCTGGTTTGTGTACCTAACTCCTTATTGGAACCAATCACAGACCTGCCCTATTGGGGTTGGGACAGCAAGTTTCCAGGTTATTGCCATCTCATAAACCTTGTGGGGCTAAATTACTTCTCTAATCTTATAAAAACTATAATTGTCACCTATGGTGACGTTTTTGTTGCTTAATACTAGATTTTAATGTTGATACTCATTCTTATTTTATGTTCAAATTAAACTTGGTTGTTGGCATCCCTTTCTCCTCTGTTTAGTGAAGTTATTCATTTTCTGTCTTTCTATTCTAGAAAAAATCTTATCATTTAAAGTACGTGAGCAGTGCCTAGTTACAATAATATGTTGCCTTTTAACATTTCGTATTAATGTTTCCTCTTAATGACAAGTTAGTCTGTTTTACTATCAGGAATATTTTTATGGCCTTGCGAATGATCTGTCCCCACATTCTAATATTGCAAATTTTAGTGATTTGTTTGTCTATCGAATTGGGGGCGGACCGCAAGCCCCGCGCTCAGCATTGCCAATTGGGGCAGAGCCTGCTGCAGATCCGACCAGATTAGTTCCTGTCAGTATCAACCGGGATTTGCTCCATGTTGTTCTCGCTATCTCATTTGCCAAAGAGCCTGATGAAATCATTTCAAGGTAATTTTGTACTGTGGATTGTCAAATACCTGAAAAAACTCTGAGGAGCCCACTTAAATTAGGATATAATGAAAAGAAGCATCAGTGAGATTTAATATGGCTGTTACACGATGTTTTGGAATTCAACCCGGTGATGCCCCAAACATTCTACATACGTAGTGGAGTGCTAGCCCTAAGACCTACCATTCCAAGGATTCTCCCTATTGATAATGAATTTAAGAAAGTAATCCTCGCTATCTTCTGGGATATTGGTTTATATTTGAATTCCCATATGGAAGAACCTGCCTAAATGTGCGGTAATGCATCATTTCGTGTCTGATCTGGGCACCTAATCATCTTATAATTCAAAATAATCTCTCTGTCTCTCTGTCTCTCACTGCTGACTTCATTTTTTTATGCAGTAATGTTGCTGGCTTTATTTATATCACGGACATTGACATTCAAAGGTTTGACTTTCAGTTTTCATAACTAGTTTAGAAGCATTGTTGTGGGAATGATACTTTGGTATGGTCCTAACTCTACATATACATTACAGGAAGAAAATTACATACCTTGCACCAGCTGCAGGAGAACTCCCGAGCAAATATTTGATAGTAGGAACCTTGACATGGCTCGAAACCTGACTGATTTGCACAGGAAAAAAAAGAAAGAAACCTGACCGGTTTATCAATCTTATTTTCGTGACTGGAAAGCCGACCTTTTGTTGTAAGTTACCCTGTGGCCAAGTGGGGTGATTGTATGCTACCTTTTCTTTACTGATCAATGATAAGGGAAACAAGGGTCCAAATACCTTTTAACTTACCTATATTAGGTTTTGTCCTGAGAGCTTGTTCTAGTGTAGTGATGTATTCTTCAGTGGTACCATTATTAAACATTCATGTTACTAGTGTTTTAATTTCCATTTTTCTCAGGCAGGGTTCAATCGCACGCCAGACGTGGCATATAGCCTGTTTCAGTTCTTGAGTTTAAACTAATTCTCTGGAAATGTGTAGTGCCAACGAGAAAGGCCTTGAGAACAGTGAGAAAGGCATGTTGTAGAATAGTTTGATCCAGTAGAAATCTTTTCACAAAATTAGGAACTACATGCTAACATATGTAGAGTTGAAATAAATTACATCAACTGATTTCATATCATCAATCGTGAGTTGAGTCTCAGACTGGACATTCCCTTGAGCCTTCTAGCCATGATGTTTTGTGTTCAAGCCTCCAAAGCTTTCTTAACGAATTCTTGATGGCTATTAGAATTTAGTAGGATAG
The DNA here is from genome assembly GCF_958979055.1 of Alnus glutinosa. Lineage (NCBI taxonomy): Eukaryota > Viridiplantae > Streptophyta > Magnoliopsida > Fagales > Betulaceae > Alnus > Alnus glutinosa. Next base: position 35,059,133 of record NC_084887.1, on the reverse strand, counting down.
TGTAAGAAAGGGGTAGGTCAGTCAGGATATTGGGATTATCTGGAAATGTGAAAAAATATGTTGCTGCCCCATTCCAATTAAACTTCACTTCAAATTTTCTCATTGCAGGGTTTTGGCCAGAAAACCCTCCGGTTATTATATCCATAAACTTGTGTGTAATCTGAACGTCAAGGTGCATTTATTTACGCTCTTAAATATGGTAACACTCCCAGCGATCTAACAGTGCTATATATGTGATCAATCAACTAGGGTACTCTAAAACTAGACTATAGGCACTCTAAAACTAGACTATAGGCGCGTAAAAAAAGTAGGGATAAATGCAAAATCAATTATCTTGAGTACATATATATTTGGGCTTTGATACACATATAATCTTTATTCAACTATTGCACAACCCCAATGCACATTGGGGTGGGGGTTGTAATTTTAACATTTTCCTATATATTTACATGAGTGAAACGAGTTATGATATGATGTGACATTTGACAGTTTTCATTAAAAAAAAAAAAAAAAGGATGGAAGTTGGGTGCATGTGCCTACTTTTTCTTTTTTGAGGCTTATTAGAGGGAGTTGTCAACTAATTTTTATATAATAGGAAGTAATTGCAAATCGGTTCAACCACATGGATTAATTTTACATTTATTTATTTTTTTTAAAAAAATAAGAACAAAGATATGTGCACTCTTAAAAGTCAATATGAGAATTGGGAACCCTATTATGTTTAATGGTTCGAATTAGAATACAACAAAAAGAATTAACATGCTTAACATCCACTCTATAAAATTTCAATCCACAAAGAGATGAATAAAATGCATCTGCATAATTTTTTGCCGGCAATAGCAATCCTTGTCAGAAATGTTTTATGTGATCCAATACATGAAACATCAAATGCACAAATTGCAGTGGAATTTGCACGCAATGAGCCAGTTTCATGCACTTGACATCTATTTATGTGATCCAATACATGAAACATCATCTATTTATGTCTGAGTCAAATGCTTTGAAGGCAAGAATTGCCAAACTTTGACTGGTTAATAAAATGCCTTAAACAAGGATATTCAATAATTCTTTGCCTACGAATATGTACGGAGCCAAACAATTAATATTTGAAATACTATAATTTTTTTTTTATAAAGTGGCGTGGGATAAATACCTCGAAGACTATTATGTCAATTAATAAAAATTATTGTACAATTAACAACATTATCGGGCATATGCTAATGCTTATCTCGTTTTTGTTTGACCCGCTTAATTATTCTCATATATATATATATATATATATATATATATATATATATATATATATATATATATATATATATGAAGATATCACTGCAGGCTGAAGTCGTGATTAATTATGATTATTATTAATTTTTTTTTTATTTCAAGTTTCAACATCACAACCTAAATTATTGCATCTTAACATGCAATTATGCAAATGCAATGCATATGGATTCATTTCTGAGTATATATTTATATATGGGAGATGATACACTCACAACCCTCACCCAACTCCCACACAACTTACACTCACATGTGTGTGGATCCCATGCACGTGGGTTCCACACACATGTGAGTGGGGATTGTGTGAAAGTTGAGAGTAGAGGTTGTAAGGCAAGCATTTCCATATATATATATATATATATATATAGACACACAGAGACATGGTGATTGGATGGAAGTATGGAACGCATCTAGCGGTGAGGCCGTTATCTGTTAAGACTAAAAGGTTAGTTAGCCGCAAAAGGGGACAACCTTGCAACGGTAGAAAGATCAAAGGCATAAGTGTAAGAATACTCTTGACAGCTAGACAATGAGCCCACGTCGTGTTTCATCTCTGATATTAACACTAAAACTATCACTTCATTATACGTACCCAAAATCCAAGTGGCAATTTGACTTGGTTAACTGCTTTGGCATAATGTCCTCCATTGCTTATCCCATGATTGGGAGTCATTTTGGTTTAGTATTATTAAATTAAATATCTGTTTATTTGGGTTTGTGATTTTAAAATAGTGATTTAAAAAATGTGTAATTTGAAAACATGATTCTTAAAAACGTAGTTAAGCGTCTGACAAAATCATGGTTTGTCATTGAAAATCCCAATTTAATTTTTAAAATTGCGCATTTGAAACAAAAAAAAAAAAAAAAAAAAAAAAACCTCTTACTTGCGATTTAAAAAAGTAGATTTTTTGCATTTTTAAGTCTTCAATTTTTTAAAAACGTAATCCCAAATGATTCAATTTCTGCGGTTTTGTTTAAAATCACCTATAAAATTGTAATGTCAAACACACCTAACAATTATCCTAAAAATTTAATATGATACAATAATCTAAATTTAATTAATATTATATACTTTCCTTCAATTTGTGAGACTCAGAAAATAAAATATTTAATTAAAAATAAGAGATGAATTATGAATACAAGATTTGAATTTAAAACCTCTACTTTGACGCATCTTTAAATTACTAACTGTTTTAAAAGCTTAAACTGATTAAAAAAAAATAAATTTAATCATTTAAATAATATCTTAACGATCTATAAAGTTGGAGATTAACAAGGCGTGCAATAAAGCCTTTTATTTTTTATTTTATCTCCCAACGTGACCCTAAAAATTGATCTTAATTCTCAAATGTCGATTCACTTTCATATAAGAGAGTTTATCCCCTCTATTTCTTCGGGTCCGTTTAGGTTTGCGATTTAAAATAATGATTTTAAAATGTGCGATTTGAAAAAAGTAATTTTTAAAAACGCAGTTATGTATTTAGCAAAATGACAGTTTTACCTTTAAAATCACAAATTAGCCTTTAAAATTCCACATTTTCAAAAAAACATTATCTTATCTGCGATTTGAAAAAGCAGATTTTTTGCGTTTTCAAATCACAATTTTTAAAAACGTAGTTCCCAAACGATTTATATTCTGCGATTTAATTTAAAACCGCACTTATTGTTTACGAAAATCGCAATCCCAAACGCACCCTCCTCCTTCTTTTTATTCTTTTTTTTTTTTTTAATTTTTTAATGCTGAGCAGATTCAGGTATATTCCCTAATCTATCAGTATGTATATTGATGTATACTTATGGTTCGAAAAAATGATATCTTAAGTAAAAAATTAGGTAGAACTAACCTATCGTTTGTGAACCTGAACCCCACTCGCCCCCTCCTCCCCTCCAACTTTCCTTGAGTTTTTGTTTTGAGAAGTCTTAATCCAATGAAGGTTAGCCCTCTGCTTTCCCTTTCATCAGAAATTCTAGGAGACTTAGGATTTGCTTGATCCTGCAATTTCGGAAATCAAAGAGATTTTAAACAAAATCACAAAAAAAAATGTCCCTTTAAAAGTGCATTTAAAAAAAAAAAAAAAAAACCCCACATTTTGAAATATAGGCAAGAAGGCCAAACCACAATTTACCAAACAATTAATTACATTTTTATTAATTGAATTTAAAATGATTATTTTTAAATTTTAAAAAAACTATTAAATCAAACGGACACCTAATTTAGAATTTGGATTAGACTATTAAGATCTATGGCGAAAAACAATAATTTTTTTTTGTTTTTAAAAAAAATTAATTTTTTTTTTTCCGGATACAGCTATATTGCAAAGACCATGTCTAATAAATTAATAATATATCATTTTGGGCACTTTAAGGAATTGTCAACGAGATTAGTTGAGAGTTATGCTAGGGTTTTTTTAAATTTCCAAAAACTGACGCATTTATCAAAAAAAATTATTAAGGTTTGTTTGGGTGTGTGATTTTCTTGAAAAATAATTAAAATTATGAATGCTAAGAGAATTTATTATTTGAAATTATATTTTGAATGGTTTAAAAAACTTGAGAAAAAAAAATCTAAATAAAATTTAAATACTAAAAAATATTTAAAAAACAATTATCACCCAAACATACTATAAAACAATACTTCTTTAACCTATTTGGATTTCTCAAAGGATTACTGTACTTGTCATTATCTCGCTCTCTGGATCCAATTTGATCCCAATCACGGGCCTGCAGAAAACACAACAAATATATATATATTTTTTTATCACTTACTTCCTCGCACACTTTCTCTGGGATCATCGTCCCCTTTTCCAAAATAAGAGAAACACCCAGCACGGTTCGTGCTGCAATCCATTTATGTTGGTCTTGTCTTCCGCTTATTGGAGCTTCCTGTATATATATATATATATATATATATATAGATATAAAATAACTAATAAAATCTGTAAAATAGACTAAATAGCAGAGGCTAACGTGAGAAAACAATTGATTGAAGGGAGTAGTCCTTTGATTTGATGACTTGGGAATATGCCAAAGGTTACTGTTGCTATAGACAGGGACATCTCTAGCTCGCTGTCTCTCTCTTGCCCGACCTACCTATTTTCAAGGTTTCAAGCTGCCCGGCCTGCCCGTCGTTGGAACTCTCTCCCTCTATCTTAACTCCCAAGCACTCGCTTCTCTTCTAGTTTCTATGCCCACTTTTTCTCTCTCTCTCTCTCTCTCTCTCACTGAGGCCCTTTTGACTACATTTTACAACTGGGTCTGGGCGAGTTTTTCAGTTATTCCAGATCTTTTACACGTTGTTGTTTGAGTGTTCATTGGTTGATGAGGCGTTTGATTGGTTTGAATGATTTGAAGTGAGGTGGTTTGGAAATGGGTCCTGCATGTGGTATGTGAAATCTTCTGGGTTTTTGGGGTTATGAGAGTTTGAGAATAAGAGTTTCGGGAAGATGGCGTTGGAGTCTAATGAAATTAAGGAGGTGGCGGCTTTGGATGTGGAAAAGTCAAAGGGAAGGAAAAAGAAAGTTGGAGGAGAGACGGAGACTGGGTGTTGGGGCAGTACGTTCAGGTTCTTTGGGAGCTTCTTGCCATCAAGATCAAAAGTTGATAGCTCCACGAGTGGCCCTACTGCCCATTCTGGTAATCCCTTCTTTTCTTTGTCTCGGTATATGCACAAAATATTTCTATTGGAGTACTGATTTCAGGTTTCAGCAGATTCTTTCTTTTGTTTTTGCTTTTGTTTTGCTAAGTTTGCTAGATCAAGTGAAGATGCACGATTAGTTCTTTTGGATATTGTGGGAATACCGATTTTGCGTCTTTAGAACCTTTTGGATCTAAAGAATTGTTAACCAAAAGAATAAAGGTCGTAAAAAGTGTGTATTTTTCAGCTTGTTCAGTCTAAAATATTGTATATATGCAGGTGATGAGAGCTATTCAAATTTTACTAATACTATTTTGTTTCATCAGCAATAGTATTTGAAACAATTAGGCCCAGTTATGCAAAAAAAATTCATTTTTATGGTTTCTTTTGTTTTTGCCCCTTTGACATGTATATTTGTTTGGCCAACCGACCACGTTATGTTATCATTGTCAACTAGTTAGGTGCATATTAACCTTTCTATGATTTGGCTGCTTGATTGCAATTAGTAATCTACTAGTTCCAAATTGATGGGGAATAACTTGCATAAATCCAGTCATATGATGGCATAATGTCATGTAGCATACATTTTGAGTTTCCTAAAAATTAGGGATAATGAATTTCGATATCTGATAATTTATTTAAGTGCATCTGTCTTTGTCTAAATCAGCAGAGAGTAATTCTACTTATGAGAAAAGCAGAGACCAACCAATTGCTTCAGCAGGGTCCTCTACAACCACTAGTAATACGGGAAGTAATTCATCCATATCAAAATTCAGTTCTACATCAACATCAAAATTAAGTACTTCTTCCACGTTAAAATTCAGCGAGGAGCTGAAGGTTGCTTCTCAACTTCGGAAGTTTATGTTTAATGAGCTAAAGTTAGCGACGAGGAACTTCAGACCTGATAGTATTCTTGGAGAAGGTGGGTTTGGTTGTGTCTTCAAAGGTTGGATCGATGAGAACGGCACTGCTCCTGTGAAACCTGGAACTGGACTTACAGTTGCGGTCAAGATTCTCAACCATGATGGACATCAGGGTCATAAAGAGTGGCTGGTATAGTCATATTAATTTGCTTGGTGACCTCACCACGTATAATATTAGTCATATTAACTTTCCTTTCTATTTGTATTCCAGGCTGAAATTGATTTGCTTGGTGACCTCACCCATCCTAATTTGGTTAAATTGGTCGGATTTTGCATTGAAGATGATCAAAGGTTATTAGTTTATGAATTTATGCCTCGGGGAAGTTTGGAGAACCACCTTTTCAGAAGTACGCAACAAATCCCTTATCTTTTTTACTTGGACTTCCTGTATCTTAGACATTTCCAGTTGATCTCGATGTAATCCATTGTGAAAGTAGCAAAATCTAGAAGTAGTTGACATGATCATCAGATCAGACTTAAGAATTCAATTGGAAGTTTGTGGATAACTAGCTCATAGTGTAGTTTCATTTAGTTGTTGGAGGGAGCACTTTGTGATATAGTTTATTTTTTCATTACAAGTACTTCGCTTATGTGATTTTCTATTGCCTGATGATGTATTAAAATATAAAGTTTGCACCAGAAAAACCAAGTTAAGAACTTCCAATTGGAAAATTAAATGCACAGGTTTGTCAAATTATCAGTCATGATTAAGAAGTAAAACCAGTTGAAGCTCCAATTTGTCCACCCACAGCTCTGCTCCAGTCAGTCCAAAAGACTGTTCCTTTCCTTTATTTGGATTTATTTTAGTTTTTCTATTGATTTTATTTCCTTTTTTACCTGAAATATTTATTATTGCATTAAAAACTATGAAGGAGCACAATGAAATGGCTATTTAGCATTTATTTTACTATATCAATACGGCCACCTATGGTTATGGCCAGAGTAATATAGTGCATTCCACGTGTTGTTGAGTTGCTCCATCAGATGCTTCATATTCTTTCAGAAGTCAAGTCACCCTAGATTCATTATTGCATTTGTTTTTCCTGCTATTTAGATCTTGTACATACTGGCTCATTGCATTCATGTGAGACAGTAGATATTGTGCTCTTGACATTTTTCATTTGTACCCCTGATGTTTAGTGTTATCTGAAAACAACCACGTTGAATACTGCAGGATCCCTGCCTCTTCCTTGGTCTATCAGACTGAAAATTGCACTTGGTGCTGCAAAGGGCCTTACCTTTCTTCATGAAGAAGCTCAAAGACCAATCATATACCGTGATTTCAAAACATCTAATATTTTATTAGATACTGTATGTGACTAAAACTATGCAAGAGTTGTACTCCCTATTGATATTCCATTCTGAAAAAATAATTATCTATGCATTTTAGGATTACAATGCCAAGCTCTCGGATTTTGGACTTGCCAAAGATGGTCCTGACGGAGACAAAACTCATGTATCTACACGAGTTATGGGAACATACGGCTATGCAGCCCCTGAGTATGTCTTGACCGGTGAGTGTGATTACAATTAGTAGCATGATAATAGTTGGTACGACTGCTACTTTTAATACAACTACTAGCTGGTAATGGTCAGGCAGTGCAATGCATGTCTAGTATGAAGGTTTATAGAATTTGAAATTATTCTTGTTTTGTTTTATGTTATTTCTTGTTTCCATTTTTTTAAAAAAAAATTAGACCAAGTAAATGCCATTTAGTCAAATACTGAATATACGACTTTAGAATTAGTCAATTGGCAATTTGCTGATAATCTAATGACTTAAATAATAACAGGAAAAAGAACAAAGAATAAAACACATAAGAGATATTGGACTGCAAACCCTTCAAATACTGAATATACAACTTTAGTATATGTAGCTGTGTGTTCTCAGACTTGTGCAGCAGTGGGTGCTTACTTTCAGGGGTTTTTGGCTCCTAACGACAGATTTTACTGTATGTAATGGACAAGTGGGAAAGTGGAGTTTGTTAACAATGGAGTGGGTTGAAAAAAATTTGCCATATCTCCTTGAACTTTAGTAGTTCACATCAATAAACACAAGCACTTTCTAGCGGAAGAGGCAGCTTGAGAGCTGGGATGGCATAATTCTTTTGAAGCAAGCTAAATTGCTGTTTCCATATGTATTTTTCTTCGTTTAACCTAACACATGCTACTCTCGCTTTTTGAAAAGAGTTCACCGCACTGCACAACACTTGATGTTGGCAAAACATCTGTTGATATTTGAATATGTTGGAGTTTGTATTTTTAAGGTTCTTTTGGTGGATCTATATGAACCAATTTATCTTTTAATATGCTGATATTGAAGATGAGATTTACCCTTGAAACAACACAGTTTCCAAAAGAATTACCAGTAGAAGCAGTTTAACATTCTAAGGGTTGATTTGCTTTTGTTTCTGTTTTTTGGGCTAAGCAAGGGGTTGAGTTCCTTGAGTAATATAAATCTGACAGTTATTGCATTTCTACTTTCAGACCTGTCCAAGTTTCTTATTTTTTATGGACTTGTGGTTTTAAAGATTTGTGTAGGAGTCCATTGCTTTTTTCTTTTTACTTATCAAAAAAGACTTGTGTAGGAGTCATAGATTCTACTTAAAGATATGACATGATCATGCTTAAATCCGACATGGTTCTTGGTTCAGGACATCTGTCATCAAAGAGTGACGTGTTCAGTTTTGGAGTAGTCCTACTTGAATTGCTGACCGGCAGAAGGTCCATGGACAAAAAAAGGCCAAATGGGGAGCAAAGCCTCGTCGGATGGGCACGACCACTTCTTGGAGACAAGAAAAGGTTATACCAGCTAATAGATCCTCGTCTTGAAGGTCACTTCTCAATCAAAGGTGCAGAGAAAGCTGCCCAGCTAGCTATCCGTTGCCTTGGTCGGGACCCAAAAGCCAGACCTAAGATGAGTGAGGTTGTTGAAGCCCTAAAGCCTCTGATGAACCTCAAGGATATGGCCAGCTCTTCCTCTTTCTTCCAGACCGTGCAAGCTGACCGTACCAGGTCCTACCCAAAGGCTCCAAATGGAACTGGAATGCGGGCAGCATCCGTAACGAGAAATGGACAACTAATGAGGAACATTACAATTATAAATGGTCCTCATGCTTCTCCGCATCCTCATCCTCTCCAGTCAAATGGGAGGGAATCATAGAGCTTTTTTTTGGTAGGTTTGTTATATATATCTTGAATATGTATGTTTGATGAAACTCCCTAGGGGCATCTTGATCCGTGAACCAGAAATCATTGGTGTTAGGTCTATTGATGACGAGCTGTGCATCATATGATAAATCAATGGCTAATGATAATATGGTACTTGTCGAGAAGTGTGTGACTGTGAGAGACCTCCCATGGGTTGTATTGAAACCACCCTTTGGTGTAAAGTAGGATCATCTATCTTCATACTTACAACCGTGAATCCTTTCATTGTATAGAGATTTATCATGACATATCGCTGGCCAATCCATGATTTGAGTTTGCTTGTCATCGAAAGACCCAATGCAGCAAGTTTTCCGGTTCGGATGTGTTATCCTGACTACTATATCCAGGAAAGAGGATGCCTCAAGTGTAAGATCAAATTCTGCAGTTTCTATTATTTGTTTTTTTTTTTTTTTTTTTTTTTTAAATTTTTTAAATTTTTGTTTTAATTTTTAATTTTTTTTTAGCACATTATCAACCTTAAATTCAATACTAGTATTGTCCTGTGAAAAAAAATAAAAATAAAAATAACCCAGCTAAATTGTATGCTTTCTTTGATTGTAAAAGAGCATGGTAATTTGGTAAATAAGAAATTCCCGAATCTCATAAGAGCGTAGTATTGGTTCTTTCTAGAGACTTCGGGTATTGTTTAAAAGGATAATTGCACCATTGGTCTTTAAGGTTGTCCTAAATTACAAATTACATCATGTAATATAAAAAGTTCATGGAGGATCCATGTGGTAAATTATAATTACAAATTACTCTCTAAACTTGTTTTTCATCCACCAAATTAACAGATTCTATTAATTTGTTACGTCATACTCAATAAGAAATCGGTACGTGTCTATTACAATAAAAAAATATATAAATAAAACTTAAAAATTATTTTATTTAAAAAAATATAGAAAATAGCAAATGGGTGGTTGTCGGGGGTGGTCCGACCATGTTTGGGGGTGGCGAACTGCCTTCCCTAAGCCTAGGGTGGCCACATGTCGATTTTTTATTAGGTATGACGTGACAAATTAATGGAATCTGTAAACTTGGTGGACGAAAAACAAGTTTAGAGAGTAATTCGTAATTATAATTTACCACATGGACTCTCCATAAATTTTTTGTACCACATAAAAGTGATTTGTAATTTAAGCCAACTCCAAGGACCAGTGATACAATTATTCCTTACTTAAATCCAACAGAGAAATAAAACTGATATTTAGATGTTCTGAAATTAATTTGAGATTGACAAGCACGATTAGTTGTTTAATAAATTCTTTAGTTTTATTGAATTCCATTAGTGGGGGTTGCATAAAAACCCAAGAATCCTCTATTTGACTTTCTTCAACTTGTACAACCAAACAAAGCACAATGTGATCAACGACGGATCCTTAGCAATTTGTTACTCGAATATTAGCAATCTGAACAATAAATATGAGAGAGTTTTTATGATGTTTATTTGTCCGAATAAGTTGGCGAACTACTTGAAATATGTTCAGACAAGTGGGCCAGTTATCTCGTATTTAGTATTTCAGGCAACAAAATTGATTACAAGGCCAGCAAAGCATTAAGAGAGAGAGAAAGGAAGGGAAATTGCCATTTTCACCTTAATAACTTTGATGCTGGGAGGTCACTTTCCTGGAAGTCTCTTGGTGTGCATCATTCATCCATGTCAGTGCAAAGTCATCAATGAAGAATCACAGGAGTGTTCACAACGATAATGGAGCACCTTCAGGCAACCCACTCCCTTTCTACATTCATCCATTTTGAGAAAGTTTGTTTAATATCGCAATCATCATAATTTTAATTCTGATCATAGTGGGTTAAACCCTGCCATCACTGCACTCTTCTGGACATCCACATTTCCTAGTGGGGGAAACGTCATGGCCTACAACACCTGGCATTTGGCAAGCGCTTGGCGTGACTCACGAGCTCGCGACATGGCCTACACGTTGTGCTGGGCTCCTTATTTTCAATGGCATTCTCAATTCTAATCATTTGCAACAAAAACTACACGCGATTAACGTTTAAACCATCAACATTTATCTTTTTAAATAGAGTATATAAAATAACGAGTTCCAATTCTTGACAATTTTAATTATTATTGTAAGTTTAAATTCTCAAGAATCAATAATTCTAAACGTTTAAAATTCTTAATAACCAAATTCATCGATGGTGTTTAAAATAGCTTAATTTTAGAATTATGATCCAACAAGTTTTGTATTTAATTGATTGGCCAATGGCTTGTTATTTCACATCTTCCAACCATTTCTTTTGCAAATTCATCATTAAATTTGTAGGGCCCACAAATTGAACAGTAAATTATGTGGAGATGAAATGAAGAATGATTTTTATAATTTCTCAATAAAAATTGTTATTTCCTTTTCTAATGGCAACTCAGAATTAATATTTTTAATTTAAGATGGCATTTACTATGTCCATGGACCATATTATTGGGTTTGGGAAGTTGACAAAAGATCATGAAAAATATGGACACTTAGGCCTGTTTGTTTCGGCGTAAAATATTTTTTGTCGAAAAATACTTTCACCTTAAAAATGGTTGAAAAAAAAAACATTTTCAGCATTTGGCTCATATATTTTTTCGTTAAATATTTCTCATATTTTCATATAAGTTGAAGAGCTGCAAGGAAGAAATAAGACAAAGAGGAGCTGCAAAAGAAGATTGTCTTTTGCTCATATTGCTTGTAATTTGGGCAAGCAATTGTGAGATTACTTTTGTACAGCTCATCTGCCCTGACAGGTATTTGGGCAGACCGAGACTTGTTTGGACAGGTAGGCACCATAAGAGGCCCTTTCATAATAGCCTACTTAGAGGTGTGGGAGAACGGCAAAAAATAGTTTATGCAAATGAGAAATAAAAATTATTTTAAATCTCATGAGGATTTATTTATTTTTTTGTCAACTTCATTCTTTAAAGTCGGTTAAATTGCTGCTCGCACTAGACAATGAGCTACCTATTTGCATCCATTTTAGTGCGTGCCATTAAATTATTAAATAAGGAAAATGTTTTATTTTTATTTTTTATGAATAATTAAATAAGGAAAATGTTACACTTTTAACTATTTTATAACTTTTGACATGTGATTAAATAATATTAAAAGTATTTTTATTAGTACTTAATTTATATCCAATTATATGCTAACATGTATTAAAAATTATAAATAAATTTTTCAAAAGTATATAAATTATAAAATAGTTGTACATATAACATTATTTTTTTTTAAATAATAGCTCCGTTTTAATTTTTTTTTTGATTTAAATAAAAGATATTAATACACAACTCAAAAACAAAACAACTTTAAAAATAAAAAAATATTTTTTACCTTTATATTACAACAAACTACTTTATCAAACTAAAAATAAAAAATATTTCTATAACACATTAATTAACCAACAGAATCAATATTGTCCGTGTGCGCGGCGTGCGCCCCACACGTTTTTCCTAAGAAAACAGAAGGCAGTTTAGTCTCGTTAAAAAATCGCTGCAGTTATCAACAGCAAAATAAATAGAGTTACCAAACAGGGTTATTAATTCGCGGAAGCACGAAGGAAAGCGTCAGGCTGTGCTTACTACTGCTGCTATATATGGAATGAGCAATCAAGGCCCCCATAAGAAACATATCGAAATCCCTCGCTCTTGTTTCCTCTCTCGGTTTGAGCTGCAAGGTTAGTCGTCACTCTCTCAATTTTCATGCTGTGTTTGGTTGTCGGGAAAGCGTAGGAAATGTAAGAGAAAATTCCGAATAGTCGCTTTCAATTCTGGCCTGTTGTTAGCTTTCTCCGCAGCCAAACGGCCGCATTTCTTTTGTGGTAAGATTGTGTCTGTTTGATTAGTGAGAAAGCAGAGGAGGAGAAAATAAAGCGAAGGAGCAGGAATCTTCAGTGTTAATTTTTTTTTTAAAAAAAAAAATCGAACAAGAAGTTATGATTTTCTATGCTTGCTGTTGATAGGCCCTTTTTTTTTTTTTTTTTTTAAATGAATAAAATCCTTCATTGAACAACTCTCAGTTTACACTCCAGAAAGAAAACAATCTGGAACACAATCTCTAAACAGAGAAAACAACTCATAGGCCAGAAATACAAGCCTAAGAAAAACAAAAGAAAACACCCTCAATTTTCTTGTTCATTCTTTTCTCGGATTTTCAATTTCTTTTTGGCAACCGAATCTTAGGGCTTGAATAGTGGTTTTTTTTGTTTCGTTTAAATCTGACGAATGTTCCATTTAACTATTAATAAACTAAAGTAGTTCATTTTGTGTGTGTTCGTAACTGTTACCGTCCGTTTGGTTTCCGAGAAAACAGAGGAAGAGAAAAGAAAGCAGGAACTGATTCATATGTTAACTGTTGATTTTATTTCTAGGAGAGTTGAACCTTAATTGTTATGTTAGGCTACTGAGTGAGGTTTCTTTGTTTTTTCTAAAATTAAGTTTTGATTTGATTTTGTTGATTTTATCCTCTGCTTGGTTGCTGAGAAAAAAAGGATGAGAGAAGAAAATAAAATTCTGAGTTTAACGATTCGTGTTGTTTATGTCTCCAGAGAGAATGGAATAGTCAACTTCCCACAGCGAAAAAGACATCTGGACTACATTATTGATTTCTTACGTGTCAAGTCTTGGGTCATTGGATGCCTCCTTTACCAATGAGCTTTGGCTCAAATGGTACTTCCTCCCTCTAAAGCATGGTGGAGGGTGAGGTCTGGGTTCAAGGCCCACTGGGTGCGTGTGTGTAACTTACCAATAAAAAAAAAAAGGGTTTTGGATGCCTCCTATTCTTCTTTTCCTATAACCAATCAAAAGCTTAAGGCTTGGAGAGTGCTTTTGTTAACAAAAAAAGGAAGAAAAGTTGACAGATGTGTGATTCTTAGTATATATTAGAGCTAAAGCTACAGTAGAAGTAATATCTTCTTAGGAAGGTTCCTATTCTCCTTTGAGTGTATGATATCTTCTTAGGAAGGTTCCTCTTCTCCTTCGCGTGTGTATGTTTATATATATATATATATATATATTTTTTCTGAATATGATTTTGTAATTTGTAATTTATGTGTTCAGCTTGTTTTGAAATTCAGGACTATAGTCTTAGTTTATCTTAAATGCTTCCTGCCCCTGTTCAGGTCATTCTGATGAGCTTTTACTTTTCATGTGGTTATAAGATATCATTTAGTTGTTGGAAATTATTAGTTCCTTTATACTCTGATGAGGTAGATGAGATGGAAGAAAAAATTCTGAAGGAAACCTTTCTCGAGTACCTTATTCTCTGATGAGGAAGATGAGATGGAAGAGAAAATTCTGAAGGAAACCTTTCTCGAGTACTTTGTGCTCTTCTCTCAAAATTTTAGGCAATTATAGGAGACTTCAATATCATTTAGAAAGTTTTCTTTATATTGCTTTTAAGAGAATATAGTCTGAAATCACGTATAAATAAGACAGCAAAATTTGAGATTTGAAATATAAAGATGTAGTATTATTAGGTTCAGATACCCTAGAAAGTTACAGAATTATCGAGAATGTAACAGTGGATTAGTGCTTTTTAGTTTTACGAATTATAGCTTCTTTTGTTAATCTTACTTGCAGAATTGAAGTATGGGTCAAGCTTTGGGTTGCATTCAGGTGGATCAGTCAAATGTGGTTATCAGGGAACATTTTGGAAAGTTTGATGATGTGCTTGAGCCAGGATGTCACTGCTTGCCTTGGTGTCTTGGATACCAGGTAGCTGGTGGACTCACACTGCGTGTGCAACAACTTGATGTTCGATGCGAAACAAAAACTAAGGTTTTCAACTTCTTTACTTTCACTTTCCCAAAATGACGTGATTTGAATCTCAGATGCGTCTGTCAGATTGTATATTTCATGATTTATAGTCTTTAATTAAATTGGAATTATCTCTGCCATATAGGAATGTGATATCCTAAGTTATGAAATGGGAAGTAGCAGTTGTGGTCCAAATTTAGAACTGTCGTCTCTTTATAATTTGTGTTTGTATTTGGTTTGCATCTCTCTCCCTTATTCTTCATTTTCAATAAAGCTTTGTTACTTCTAATAACGGGAGATATAATATGTAAATTCTTCTTCCTCTTCAATTTGAATAATCTGATCTGATTTGTTGTGATCAGTTGACCAAGGTTGCTTTATATTTGCTTTCCAGGATAATGTGTTTGTCAATGTGGTTGCATCTGTTCAATTTCGCGCCATTGCTGAAAAAGCATCTGACGCTTTCTATAGGCTCACCAATACCAGGGAGCAGATCCAATCCTATGTTTTTGATGGTATGTAAGGCTTTTTCTTTGGTGCTTCAGTACTTTCACTTATCAAAAGAGAAATAAAAAATTCTACACATTTTTGGGCTGCAAACAATTGTACACATTGTGTGCCATTAAATTTTTTTGAAGCAAGTTAACTTGAATGTGAAGAGATTATTGTTGGACAACATGGTTGGTAGATACTTCTGCTGCTCTGCATGCACTGCTTCTCTTGCAGCTAATGTGTTTCATTTCTTCAGTTATCAGGGCAAGTGTCCCGAAATTGAACTTGGATGCGGTCTTTGAGCAGAAGAATGACATAGCAAAAGCTGTGGAAGAGGAGCTGGAAAAGGTAGATCTTCTGCCCTTGGAAAAGAGGGCTTGAATTGTTATGGATAAGATATACCCAGAACTGACAATTTAGCAACTTTCTTTTGTACTTTACAGGCCATGTCTACTTATGGGTTTGAAATAGTCCAGACCCTTATTGTGGACATAGAGCCAGATGTTCAAGTGAAGAGAGCAATGAACGAGATAAATGCAGGTAGTGTTTATAAATTTTTATAAGTAAATTTGCACTTTATAGACTATAGTTGCGCATGTAATCCTGTGCATCCATGCACTGGACATACTTTTTAATTATCTGCACGAAATTGAAAGATTGAACAATTTATGTACTTCTATATGTGTTGATTCTAGGACTTCTGCCATGATTACATGCATGATCATTTTCCCACAGCCCATGTTTGCTTTGATTTTTTTTTTTTTTTTTTAAATTCATTATTAATCATATCAGCAGTGGAGCTTGTTTTGATAAGGTAATACTTTGGATTCCAAAAAGTGTGCACTTGTTTTTTCGGGTGGTAGATCTTCATGTTTAATTATTCCTCTCATAATTAATGCCTCTCAATATTGTTACAACAGCCGCTAGACTGAGGTTGGCAGCAAATGAGAAGGCTGAAGCGGAGAAAATATTGCAGATCAAGAGAGCTGAAGGAGAAGCTGAGTCAAAATACTTGTCAGGGCTTGGCATTGCTCGTCAGCGCCAGGCCATTGTTGATGGGCTGAGGGACAGTGTACTTGCCTTCTCTGAGAATGTCCCTGGAACAACTGCCAAGGATGTCATGGACATGGTGCTTGTGACTCAGTACTTCGACACTATGAAGGAGATTGGGGCATCCTCAAAGTCCTCGTCTGTTTTCATCCCACATGGACCTGGTGCAGTGAGAGACATCGCTGCACAAATTCGAGAAGGTCTTCTTCAGGCCAATTCTGTCTAGAGTTTGACTGGTACGAATATGCGAGATCCTAATTATGCTTTTCTTGTTTGAAACTTGTCTTATCATAGTGGAGATGCTTAAGCAGCTTAATGGCTGAAGGGTATATTGTAGGTTCCGCTAAGTTTGTTATTATTCACGACGCAAAATGGTTACTGTAATTACTATATGCAAGGGTGAAAAATATACCTAGGTGAATGTTATTTGTAGTTGGCTTGTTATCCTATGTCTCTTTTATGTTTCTCCTATGTTGTGTTGGGGTGTGAGATTTTTAAGTAAAATTGTACTTAAATAGTAATTTATCAATTCCTTTTGTTGATTTTCTTCTTTGGGGTAGGAGGTGAGTTATTTTAAAAATTGTGAAATTTTAAATTTGAGGTTTTTCCGGCATTCAAATCGAAATTCAAATTTAATGGAGAACTATATGTTATCGTATAAATTCTACTAATATTACCATTCTTATATTATGACCGTTATTCTTCGCCTTGCCATCATTTTTTCAATTTTTTTTTTTAAAATAAAAAATATATATATTTTCTGACCTTAAAAAATGAACAAAGAACAAGATTTATATCTTACATCTTTTAGACATACATCTTCTTTGAAAATCTTTGAAAGAGACTTAAGAGGTTAATATCCAACAAAACTGGTAAGTGGCATAACCCATCTAAGCAGTCAATTTCGGTCTCAGACAATGGACAGTGTGTGGACCTGAAACCAATTTGCTAAGATGTTCGATAGGCTAACTTTGAGACTTTTGGCACAACCCTTCAAATTTCAATTGCTATTGCCTTGAAAAATTACAAATTTTAGCTTCCAGGGGAAGCAATGTATACTCTTTAAGAAATCCAAAGAGTTGGTTTTCATTTTTTTAATTTTAAATTATTTTTCATGACAAACAAATTCGACCTTTTCTGTTTCAAAATATTACAAGATTTCAAGGGGTTTGGCCTCTTTCTTGAGGACAGCCCTTGTTCTCACCGACCTAAAGGCCCAGATAAACAAAGAAAAAACACCCGAGAAGATCCAAGTCAGCAGCAGCAAAAATCTCTTAATTCTTCGCGGCCGGCCGGCTTGGAAGCAAACTACCTGTCGAGTGTCGCCTATCGAGCCCCCCGTTTCTTCTTATTAATTAATTAGATAGGATAAGCTTCCAAAGCACTCCTTTTCCAGCTGTACGTAAAGCTCGTAATCCAATTTTTAATTGACAAGGCCATTAACTGTTTGACTATTTGCCATTTGCCAAAATTTAATTGATTTTTCTTGGTTCATAATTTTAAAATCATACGACTTGGACCGAGTAAGCGAAGAAACGAAAAAATAAATTAGAAAAACCCTCGTATTCACAAATCACAACATGATATAATATAGAGATATGATATGTTTACAATTTTCGTACTATCTAACAATTTTTTTGTAAAATCAATCATTGAATATATAGGATTCACATGTAGGAAAACAGATTCAATTGTTGATTTTTAATTAACATCATGCATCATATCTTCCCTAGGTTTACAAATTTTGTAAACGTAATAACGTATCCTATCTCTATCTCTATAATATAACCACACTTTTATTTCATAATTATCAATTTATCATATAATGTTGATGTAATAGTCTCAATTAATCTTTGGATCAATCCTTATTAAAAAAAAAATCAAACGATTGATTGAAACTGACATATTGCATAGGATCTTCCTCAACCGTAGCTTCTATCTCATCATTCTTTTGAATTTCAAACTTCTTATCTGGATTATTGGGGAATGATGTGTTTCAATATTGTGGAATAGTTATGAGATAAAGATGTGAATTTTAACATTATTTTAGCAATATTAATAAATAAATGTTAGATACTATAATTATATTTAACATTTATCTAATAAGGCTGATGTGTTACTTCAAATTAAACATTTGATTAATCCTTATTAGATAAAGAAAAAAAAAATCCAATATTTAATTTCGAGTACCACCTCAACATTATTAAACAAATGTAAGACTAAAAAAATAGTATTCTCTTCTACCATTACTCATATTGATAAGACCGGGGGAGAAAATAAAGGCCATAGAAAAAGTCAAGGCCATAACAACCATCTTTATTATAAGACAGAAACTCAACGTCAATTGGCGGCTAATGTTACAATGATGCTTATCCTATCATGAGACGTGTTCAGACAGAATTTGTTTTTTTTTTTTGGAAAAAAAAAAAAAAAAAAATTTGGTCCCCTATGTTTTCATGAAATTTCAATTTAGTCCTTATATTTTTAATTTCAACACAATTAAGTCCTTAGGTTTTCTTTTAATTTCAAATAAACTTCTTTATAAATTTTTGTCTAAATTAACTAACGATATGCAGGTTAGACTAATTAATTAGTGTCACATGGTTCTAGTTTGACACATAATGTATTAACAATACGTGCCACATGAAGTATTTACTTTAAATTACAAATATACTATAAATTAAATTTCTTTTAGAAAAAAGCAACGTGACAAGTAACTTGGTACATGACATCTCAAACGAGTATCATTAATTGATTGGTTCGATATGACTGTTAATAAAGAGAAATGATTGGTTGTACACTCTCATCTTACTCATATCTCACCTTTATCTACGTGGACCAATAATGTTGTTAAAAAAAGGGAAGTGATCCTTACACTCACACTACACAATAATGGCACAACACGAAGGTACAATGGAGTGGGATCCATTTGTGAGCCGCACTCCATTGTGCTTTGGTGTTGTGTCATTGTTGTGTAGTGTGAGTGTTTTAATCATTTCTCTTAAAAAAATCAGGGTCCCATTACACTATCTCTACTATCTCTCATATTATTGGTCCACGTAGATAAGAGTAAAATATGAGTGGGATGAGAGTGTACAACCAAGCATTTCTTGTTAATTAATTGGACAATAGGTTCACATAGAAACTTAATTAAAACTAGATAAAAATTTAAAGATTTAATTGTCAAAATTGAAAACCTAATGCTCCATTTTTTTCAGTGTAAAATGGTTTCTGTCGTAAAATAGTTTCAGGGAAGTCATTTTTAAGAAAAATATTTTCCGTCGAAATCATTTTTCGGTGTTTGGCGCGTACGAAAAATTACAAATATTTTTTATATTTTAATTTAATCATATTAATTTAAAAAAATTAAATTTTATTCACAAAATAAAAAATATTAATATAAAATAATATAAATTTTTTTTAAAAAAATTTGGCATATACAAATTCTGGCAAAAGTTGCCGGAATCCGGCCATTTTTGCTGGAACCCGGCACAAAACGGCCAGTAGACCGGAAATCGGCCGTCCTGGCCAATTTCCGGCCAGCTAGCCAGAGATTCGGCCAGAACAGCCAGATTCGGCCAGATGCCGGGGGTTCGGCCGTTCTTGCTGGATCCGGCGAGATAGCTGGAGATCTGGCTGCTCCGGCCAGTCTGGCCGGAACCCGGCGACATCTGCCAGACGTGGTCGGATTCCGGCTTAATTTGTCGAATTTCGGCACTGACCGGAGTCGAAATCTGACTTGTCGAAATTCGGCAATAGTCAACTGCTTAAACGTAAAGGTCGACTACATTGTTTAAAAAAGAATCGACTGCATCTACCATTTACGGAAAATGATTTACGCTTTTAAAAAGCGTAAATCATTTTCTGAAATTTATTAAGCATTTTAGTCAAACGGAAATCATTTTCCGGTTGACCATTATTTTCGCCCCTATCAAACACAGAAAAATACCGAAACCATTTTCCATAAATTATTTTACGCCGAAACAAACGGGACATAAAAAGTAAATTGAAATCCCATAAAACCTAGGGACTAAATCTCTATTTTTATTTATTTATTTTATTGTTACGTGAGGAAGATTTTATCCTAAAGAACATAATCAATCGTTGGAAATGATGGTTGAAGTTTCTTAGACTCTTCGCCTTTGGTGGTAGATTGATAATGATTTCTATGGAAGGAATATTCTTAATACAGATGAGAAATTTCAGGCCACTTTCAGTTGACTGTAAATTTTGAATTTGAGGAACAAACTGTAACAGAAACCGACAAGAATTGCTAGTAACAATTCTGCGAATGTGCCGAAGGTGACAGGCTTTTGTTATTATTTCACGCGTTGAGCATGTCCAAGTACTCAATCCAAACGGCAACCTTCTTGACTTTTTATAAATAAGAAGAAATTTCACTTTTATTATTGTTGCAATTTCCTTTCAAAGTTCAATATTCTCGTTTAGTGTATTGAATTTTAAAAAATTTGTAATCTTACCCCTCTATTAAAATTTTTTCATTAAATCCTAATAAATTGATGAGAAATTTTCAAAATACTCCCATTTTTTTTTTTTAAAAAAAATAATAATTGTAATTTAACTATAATTTTGTAATTTTACAAAGTTTATAAGGGAATAACAGTTATTTTATCCTTCGATTGTTTGATTTAACCTCAAATCCAAAGGGAGGGGCGAGATTCTAAAAAATTAAAAATTCGACTCATAAACTGAGAATTTTTAAACTTAAGAGGAGGGTATAAAAAAAAAGAGAGGTTTAAGTGAATTCTTCCTATAAATAAGATATACTCAACCTTGTATTCCCACCAACTTCATCTCGGTGCAAGGGGCAAGGGCACCTTCTTGGTATGTCTCTCTGCCTTTGTCTGTGTGCGTTCGTGTGGGTGTTGCAGAAAAGCAGCTTCAGTATTATTGTTCTTATCAGGCAGTTGGCTTCGTTGCCTTTAATGGCCTAATCAGTATTTTATAACATAACTGTGTTCTTCAATTTTTCCAGAATATGTGTATGGAAGGCACTTTAACATGTTAAGCAATAATTTAGCTTGGAGTAGTTCTTAAATTACATATGCAACAATACATAAGTGGGTATTAAATCAACAATACAAAATCTTGAATGGTTCATTCCCTAGGGTAAGTAAAAAAACAAATAAACCCATTTCGTTAGAAAAGTTAAGAGAATCCGTTAATGTGTCATATCAGCGCTAATCAAATAAGCGCTAATCAAATAGGTCCTGTATTCGACCGCCCTCAAATATCACAACTAAGGTTGCAGTGAACCGTGCAAGATTTTGTATAGTTCAGATATATGTATTAAGTTCCTTATCCCTTATTAGTGAGTAATACAGGAACTTTTTGCTCTTTTCTGCCTCTTTCCAGTGAGGAATATCAGAAGTTAGATATGGGTAACCTATTTTGCTGTGTACAAGTCAGCCAATCCACAGTTGCTGTCAAGGAGAAATTTGGGAAGTACAGTGATGTACTCGAGCCTGGATGCCATTGTGTACCTTGGTTTCTTGGAAGTCAGCTTGCTGGCCATGTCACTCTTCGGTTGCAGCAGTTGGATGTGCGCTGTGAGACAAAGACAAAGGTCTGTATTGCTTGCATAATCCCTTTTTTTTTTTTTTTTTTTCACAGTAATTTCCTTCCTCTCAGGACAGAATAAATCTTGCTTATGTCCTGTTTTTCCAGTAGTGATAATGAGATACTCTTGTGTCATAATGGGAAAAAGAGAGACAAACTTGAAGTCCAGTTATCATCTGAATTTGCCTTTGTGATTTGCACTGTCACAAAGGCTGTTTTCTACTTTACTGCAATGAAGTCTTATCCGATAGTTTTTGTGCCTAAGATTGAAACACTTTGCTATTGTTAGGCAGATAATTGAAAATTTGTGGAGTAGAGGAAGCTAAAAATTTACCACCCTAACACCTTGATATCTTTCTAACTAGTTAGGCAGTTTAAGGAATTTTAGAGACATTTCTTGGTCTAACCAAGAAGGCCTTGCAAGAAACATCAATTTTTGACCACTCGAATACAATCTGCTGAAAACTCAAATATCACTGACCTTGAAATCATGGTAGATGTTTTTGCTCCACCATAAGTTTACGGCTTATTATGCTCATTGAATGATGTAGACATCACAGATTTTTGAAAAAAAACATAAATCAGTCTCCAATCAAGTCAATAGTGAAAGAGATGGAATTTCTTGAAGGAAAGGCATATTGAAGTAAAAGAATGAACGCGCATATCAGTACCAATTGCTTCACTGGATATAGTCTCCATAAACAATATCTTAAATCAAAACTGAGAATTAATGTTTACTTTTAAGTGTATAAAACATATGATCAATTGACTTTTCAACATTTGTTGTTCAGGACAATGTCTTTGTTAATGTCGTTGCATCGGTTCAATACCGTGTTCTGGCTAATAAGGCGGGTGATGCTTTCTACAAACTCAGCAATCCTAGAACCCAAATCCAAGCCTATGTGTTTGATGGTATGATCCCAAAGTCACCCAAACAACTCTTATAATCCTAACATGTTTTGCTGTCTACCACTGCATAAAATACTCAATGAACTTCAACTTCTTTTTTCTTAATGCTCAGTAATCAGAGCAAGTGTTCCAAAGCTAGAGTTGGATAATGTCTTTGAGCAAAAGAATGAGATTGCAAGAGCTGTTGAGGATGAGCTTGAAAAGGTCAGCATTCAGTCATTAAGCAGTCACATTATTTCTTGAATTCCATGTGTCAACTTGATTAACAGACTGCTTTGAAATGATTTATAGGCTATGTCTGCTTATGGGTATGAGATTGTCCAGACACTCATTGTTGATATAGAACCAGATGAGCACGTGAAGCGATCGATGAATGAAATTAATGCCGGTGATATATCTGTTATCTTGGCCATTTTCAATCATATATGTGTTCTCAAAATGCATCTTTGAACTTGTGGCTGCAACTTTAGATAAACAACCAACATGTAACAAGCTCCCTCTCCCACAGCTCCTATTGTTCACAACACTTCCCCTATCAGATCTAATAGTTGAATTATCTGAATTGCATAAATATCGATTAACTTGAATTGGTTTGTATATATAATCTCATATTCATATGCTTCAGCAGCGTATTTGTTTTAGGCCAAGTAATCATAGTATAGAAACCCATTGAACAAAATCAAAATCATCATGAGTTTTTCTGTTTGCAGCTGCAAGAATGAGGTTAGCAACTAATGAGAAAGCAGAAGCAGAGAAAATTATACAGATTAAGCGAGCAGAGGGTGAGGCCGAATCCAAATATCTCTCAGGAGTTGGAATCGCCCGGCAGCGCCAGGCAATTGTTGATGGTCTGAGAGACAGTGTGCTTGGCTTCTCAGTCAATGTGCCAGGAACCACTGCTAAAGATGTGCTGGATATGGTCCTTATCACGCAGTACTTTGACACCATGAAGGAAATTGGTGCTTCCTCCAAATCCTCATCAGTGTTCATTCCACATGGACCAGGTGCTGTGCGTGACATTGCTACCCAGATTCGAGATGGGCTGCTTCAGGCATCAACCTCTCACTAGGAATTATGAAGTTTCTGTCCAGGAGTGTTGTCCGCAAGTGTGCTCTGTTCAGGACTTCTCATCCATGGTTTGTTTTGTGTGTAAAGCATGATTCAGAATTTTTCTTTTTTGTTGGTAATGCACATACTCTGAAATTTGCTTGTAAATTAAAGTTCTACAATGTTAAATTCTTATTTACTACTAAGAAATTACATGGTGAGCAATCTTAAAAAGCTGCGAACATCTTGCTTCTTGGAAAATAGTAAGAGGGGGAGCCACTGAAGTCTGTTCATTATTTCAGACACACACATACTAGAGGACTCCTCAGCAGCACTGCGAAATCAATCAAAGGCTGCGTTACTTCTCAAATAAGAAGCTGCCCGGCAAGGCTGTGAATATTGTCCTTTTCCGCTTCTCCCTATACTCAAGTGTGAGAAGTACTCGTGTTTTCCTCGTGAAAAAAAAAAAAAAAAAAAACCCTCTTCCCGCTAGAGAAGCAACCGCCTCTGTCGTAAGTGCCTGGGGAGGAAGGAGGGGGTTCCCCTCTCCCTTTTCCCCTTTATTGTTCTGCAAACTGTTTTCTTTGTTATTCCTTCTTTTTTCCTTCATGTGCCTCCCCTCAGCTCCTACTCGTCACCGGAGCTGCAAACAATTGATTTTGTTGATTTTTT
Source organism: Alnus glutinosa (assembly GCF_958979055.1). Taxonomy (NCBI): domain Eukaryota; kingdom Viridiplantae; phylum Streptophyta; class Magnoliopsida; order Fagales; family Betulaceae; genus Alnus; species Alnus glutinosa. Next base: position 35,034,577 of record NC_084887.1, on the reverse strand, counting down.
CTATTCGCTTCTATCTCTCCTGTTACGTGTGCCCCTTATTTTTGCACTGGAGACAATAAACTGAAGTTCTTTGAGCTTCAGTTGCCGGGCACCCCTTATGTGGGACTCCTCTTCAATGGATCCAGATCTGGTTTCTACAGTGCTGTTTATCCAAGTCGGCAACATCCAAGTGAGCTTGTTGCCGTTGCAATATGCAAGCTCTCTAGTGTTCTGTTTTAACAAGCGTCTCTCAAGACGGCTCTTTCCTTGAATTTCTATTCAAAATACATTAGACCGGGTCATTATATGATCCATTTCCAACTAATTCTTTTTTGTTGGTAATGAACATACTCCGAAACCGGAGGATTCAGGTTTTAAGAGAATCTCTTAGTGGCACATTACCCTCTCTTATTGGCCATCTAAATTAGGGCGCAAGAGAGATCGCAATTAGGGTGTTCTGAATTAAACTCCCGCAGGGTACCTTGAAAACCCAATAATGTAATTTTCAAAATTCCAGCAGGTAATGGATGATTTGCGTCTCCTCTAAAAACCACATTGGACCGGTTCTCTCCCAAAGCCATATATAAAGAAAGAAACCAGAATGCTAGTGCATGAAAGAAGACATGCCCCATGAATATCAAAACAAACTTCTACACCAAGACGTGCAATGCCAGGTAGAAAGATCATAAAGGAAAAAAGAAACTGCTGAAAAACAACCATTAACGAATTGGAACAAAGCGTGTCAGAAGTCAACCTCTTCGAAAACAGCCATTCATCCCTCCAGTTAACCTTGGGACTGATGAGATTGTGAACTCAACGGAGTTGTAAAATTGGTTTGTGACACCATCTAATATTTATTTTACAGTTCAAAACCACCAAAATAGAGAAGACAGCCATATGCACTCTTGTTCAAAAGGAGATAACTAAAGTAAACTCCTAATACCTGCCTTAATGCTCCCCACCATAAAGGGCAGGATACTCATTACTCATGGCTTGAGAGCCAAAGCTAGTCCAACCTTGGCGCTCTTCTCAATTGCCCTGGTGTCTACCTCTCCAGAAATGGTGAAAAGCGACTTAGGACGCCACTCATGCTGGATGAGAGCACTGGCCTTGCCAAGGTTGTTCACACGTCCCTTCACTGTGGTCAATGGGTCTAATGCGTGCTGGGTGCCAACAGTGATGGTATTCTCATTGGTTGCAAAGCTATGGGTTACCTCAGCACCAACAGCTGTGTTGGTGAAGGGGTTCACTGTATGGTAATAGGACGCATTCAGGGTATCACCTTTGTCATTCCTGTATCATCAAAATATGTTCATCGTAAAACGCACCAACAAGAATGGCTTCATAATACCAGACAGAATAAGATAGAACAGTCAGTTTACATACAATTGATTTAGTCAATATGTAAAGGGCTATCATAAAGGATTTTTTCCTTTTTCTTTTTTGGCCAGTGACTATCATAAGGTTTAACTATTTCAAGAAGGGGATAACTTCAATCAGGCAGTGGCAAAAACCAAGAGGTTTTCGCCCTCCAATGAGTGATTGCCATGTAAGCATCAAACAAAAAAAGTACATGTTAGCATTATCTAACAAAAACACTGGATGTAAACCCTCCTTTCACTCTTTAATCTTAAAAAAAATAAAAACCTATCGCAGGCATTGCCCACACAGATGTTGCCGCCGCCTCTGCTCGACGCCGGACACCTACCCGAAAAGACCACAACAACCGCCGGGAAATTTCTAGATCTTGCCGGCTTCATCAACTTCAAACGTCGCCGAAGAAAAAAAAAAAAAAAAATTAAAGACGAGCAACCCAGAAACACTAGAACCAAAACGGAGATGAAGGTACATGATTACTGCAAAACAGAGAAATCAAACGAAAAAAAAAAAAAAAAAAACCTTTCAGATTATTCTGGTAAACTTTTAGTTGTGGAAACTTTTCTGGGTTTTGTCGAAATTGCTTCTAATTGGTGGCGATTTGTTTGAAAAAAGAAACAAAATTTACAAATCGCAAAGCAAATGGATAACTTTGTTTAGAACCCGGAAACTTGTTGCACAAATACTTGCAGATGGATAACTCAAACCGCCCGTGTGGGCTATTCATCGTGCTCTCCGGCGATCTGTGGTTGACAGGAGCGTTTCCGGCTGATTTTTGGGCGATCTGTGGTGTGGTTATTGGGATCTAGTGTTTGGCAGTTCTGTTGGGTTGGTCGGCTGTCGATCGGAGGTTGTGTAGTGCTGTTGGCCGAATCTAGTCGGTGGGAGGAGCGGCGGAAACGGCGGCGTCGAAGGTTGGTGGTAGGAGGGTTTTTTTTTTTCTGTTATTTTTTTTCAGACTAAAAGTGTTAAAGAAGGAAATTTAGATCCAGTGTTTTTACAACATATGCATTTTTTGTTCTAGGCTAATGTGTTAATCTGTCATTGGAGGGCAAAAAACAAGGGTTTTTTGCCCCAACCTGACAGAAGTTGCACTCAAGAAATGCTATCTTAGCTCTTGTTCACATAACTGTGACAGCTCAAGGACAACAAAGTACACTGGAAGAATTGAAAAGAACCACCCTTCCCCAAAGCCCAATAAATAAAAAATCTACAAACGTGTAAGATCTATACCATTAAAAAGTAATCACAGAGCTGTTACTACTAATCATAATGATTATGCCCATGATGGTGTGGTTATGATGATGTAAACATATATAAAAAATAAATTCAAAAAGGGGAAAATAATTCTTTTTTTCTTTTTCTTTTCTGCACACTACTCACAAAAAGAATCACTCACAGGGTCAACGATGCAATTAAGTCCGCATTGGAGAAGCTCAATCCAGCATTGCACTTTGTGAAATTACCAGTCTTGGAGTCAAATGAGAGATCCGTACCAAGTGCAACAATATTAGTTCCTATAACACCTGAGAAGTTAACAACAGGGTTTGCAGTCAGCCCAACGCTAGTGCTTATCCCCGCATAGTCATGCAAATACTGGAGTTCCACCTGTTTTACAATTAAAAAAAAAAATAGAATCAAACAACAATTTTACTGCTTGTATCTGTGTTAGAGCATGTTAAATGTTCTCCAACTCATAAGAAAAATTACGATTTGATAATTCAGAAACAATTAGATGCAGAATCCCCTTTTTCCTGGTAACAATAAGATAAAGTTTCATCACACAAAAACTGGATATTAAAAAGCTTACCTTGCCAGACCTTTGATCAGGAACCCTGAAGCTAAATATTGCCTTCAGACCAGGGGCAGGTTGATCAACCGTGATAGTTGTGAAGAGCTGATAACAATACAAGTATGTCAGTAACACAATAAAAGGATTTAGAAAGACTATTAACTCAATCCCTATCGAACATGCATGCTTAAAAGATTTAAGGTTAAAAACATTACCATTTCTTGTATATATGTGTGTCTGTCTGTGTATATATGTATTATGTCTTGATAAAACAAACAATTTCAGTTCTTAAGCTGATCAACCACAATAATCATTTCAACCACTATGACTCCAAAGATAACAGCATACAAGGAACAAGTTTATGAGGAGGATTGTTTGGGCATCTTTCAGTTCTCCATAGATTGAAGTTAGAACTAAACACATTTCTATGCAGGGCCATAGCCAACATGATTTAAAATCAGTAGCTTCAATTCAACTATCTTTTAGTTCAACTGCCAAAGAGATAGAGTACGATAACAATACATACTATCGGCACACAAGGAGGACAAACATATAACCAAAAAAACAAGGTCACCAATAAAAAGATACTGATTCAGCATTTGGTTTCTGCCGTCAATACAGATGCAATCACAAGGTAGGGACAATGTAAGCATGAAAGAAGGGAAATAGAAAGGAAAATGTAACTGAATAGGAAACTAGAGCTCACATTGGAGCTTGTGTCCACTTTGATGTCGGTTGTTATGTTTTTGTTCTTCAGTTGGGTGTTAACATCAGCCAAAAACAGCTCTCCTTTCTTTGTTCCTGATGAAGTGATAGCCTGAAGTAATAAAGACAGGGAAACATTAATACACGATTATAATCCTGACACAAACTGCTTAAAAAGACATTATACATAATAATGATAACCCAGGTTAGGATGATCAAAGCCACATAGCCACGATGGATGCCTATTAATGTGGGAAAAATAAACTGCTCCTCAACTCATCCTAACATATTACATGTCTCTCAGTGTGAATAAAATTTTGAAAAAAAAAAATAAAAAAAAATCTGAACATAGTAAAACAATCATAAATGCTAAGTCGCTGATCATGTTTCAGTGGCATGTCAAAAAGACATAAAGCCAAAAGGTAAGGAAATTTTATAGATACAAAAATAAATTCAATGTGCCGCCATAATGACTTTCAGACCATCAGAACATGGTCCACATAAACAAACCTAGACTGACCTGCTATCCAACCCGAAAACCCACAAAAAGATTAAATAACAGAATCCAGCACTAACACAATAATAAAGAGCATATCTCTTTGCACCAAGCCATTTAGTAATTCAAATGACGCATTGATGTCAAATCTATAATTACATGCCTGATCACACACTCACCAATACAAAAGGTTGTATAATTACAGAAACATCAACAAATATATAAATATGCAAAACCCTAAACCCCTAACATGATAATCACATATCTTCTTAGAGAAAACAGAACAACTTACAACTCCAGTGGAAGAATAGGTAGTGATGGTGAACTTGTGGTCGCTCTGGTAATCCTTGTACAGAAGATCTAAACCCAAACAAAATATAACCAAAACAAAATTTAAAACCTCAAATTAAACCACAAAACCCTAACATTACATATACACACAAATGATTCACAGTGAAATACCTCTGGCTTTCTTGCCGATGTCAGAGTAGAGGCCAGGACCCTTGCCCATGGTTGTGCGAAAATGGAGATCCGAAAGACACAAAAACGAAACTCAGCGAAAAAATGGAATCGATACTCGCTCTCGAAGGAAGAAATGGTAGGGTTTGGGGACCATTATATATATAAACCGAGAAAACCCTTTTTTCAGTCTCGGCTTTCATTTCCGGGGAGGGCTTACATTGGCCGTTGGATCTGGGTTTAAAGGTATTTGGGGATGTTTGGACCGTCGATTCACGATTTTCGCTGATTTCGGGGTTTTGGTTAGGTCATTACGTGAGAGCCAAGGCGAATTAATTTAAAAAGATATTCAAACCGTGATGAACCGCTCGTTCCTTTGCTGACAAAATTACATTCTCCTTGAAATAAAATTGTATTAGTTGTTTTCTTATTGATAAATATAAAATTAATTCAGGAGTGAACACACATTTACAGTTCACTCTTTCTGTTTTTAAATCTTAAAATTGAAACCTTCAGTTTTTTGCAGCATTTTTAATTGTCTCCTTCTATGTGTTTTTCGTCCGTCCGTGACGGCTACTAGGGCGCATAGCATTTTTTTTCCCACATCAAATTAAAATAATAATAATAATAATTTATTTTATTAAAAAAATTGAAAAAAGAGAGATGCTACAGAGGGGTCTCCTCCTTTTAATGTTAAAAAAATTAAATTCAAAAGCAAAAATATATTTTTCTTTATTTTTGGGTTTCTTTTTGATTGAATTTGATTTCTTTAATATTAAACGAACTGTTCAAATTAACAAACATTTCAAACGATTTTCCGTTTCCGTTTCAGTTTCAGTTAATTAGTTGGATATATAGCATTTCTATTTCCTCATGCATTTCACGAATCCCTGAAGCCACGTCGTATAGGGATAGCCACAAGCTCATATGTGATATGCGTAGTAGGAGCTGTAGGGGCCACGTATTGCCACTGCTTACGTTGTCTAGAATGTGTGACGTGTCTCATGCGCTGCATGGGTCGATGCTTATTCGACCCGTTTCCTATACCACTTGCTTTGCCCAGGCAAAGTGTTTAGATCCGACCCACTATGGCACAAACATCAATCCAACCCGTGATCCAAGTCCAACCAGATCATGTGTTGCCTTTGGTAAGAGTCTACACGTGCTATCACGCATGGTATACGCGTAGACATTCTGACGCAGCATAAAGAAATAGAAGCAACATATTTTAATACTCAATATTTTAATAGTTTATTCTCAAAGTTGTTTTTTTCATTGCATTCAGCACTCTTTTTTAAGCTTTGTAAATTGTAACTAGAAAAAAACTAATTAGTTGCTATAATTAAATTAAGGGAAAAGTACGTATAACCTCATCAAACCATCACTTCATTGTTAATGTACCTCCTAAACTACCAATTGTGTCAATGTCCCCCCCCCTAAACTACCAAAATAAGTCAATGTCTCCCTAATGACAAAAATGCCCTTTATAAAATTATTAAAATAAAATAAAACTAAAATAACAAAAATTTCTTCCAAAAAATAATAAAAAATTTAAACTGTTATTTATTTTTTATTTTTAAAAAAATTGTTCTTTTTTCCTTTTTTTTTTATTTTAATAAAAACTGGTTTTTTTTTTAATTTGTTTTATTTTTAAAATAAATAAATAAATTTCTGTTATTTTTTGTTTTTTCGTTTTTTTTTATTTAAAAAAAATTGTTCTTTTTTCGTTTTTTAATTTAATAAAAATTGGCTTTTCTTTTTCTTTTTTTCATTTGTTTTATTTTTTATTTTTTTAAAAAATAAATTTCAGTTATTTTTTGTTTGCTTTTTTTTTAAAAAAAAAATTGTTCCTTTTTCATTGTTTTTTTTTAATTTTTTTTTTTAATTTTTAATTTTTAATTTTTTAATTTTTAATTTTTAATTTTAATTTTTTGAATTTATGAGGACATTTTTGTCTTATTCGAAAAAAAAATTAAGGTCATTTTTGTCTTTTTGTTAGTCTTAGGGGGGACATTGACATTTTTTGGTAATTTAAGGGGGAACATTGACACAATTGGTAGTTTGGAGGGTACATTGACAATTGAGTGGTAGTTTGAGGGAGTTATGTGTACTTTTCTCTTAAATTAAACATGGAAATTTCTCATCTATAGAAGAGAAATGATCCCTACACTCATTTCTCACAACAGCCCCACAACAAGCTGACGTGGCTGGTAGTATTTTATTATTTTTTTACAAAAAGAAAACAAAACAAAACAAAACAAAAAAAGTAATAAAATATTACCAGCCACATCAGCTTGTTGTGGGACTGTTGTAAGAAATGAGTGTAGGGATCATTTCTCTCTATAGAAAGTCTAACTAATGCAAAGCGGCAAGGACCCTCCTTTTTAGTTTTCTACTGTTGTTATGTATAGTTTGTTTTTGTCTGTTTGTTGTTTTGTTTTAGACGTTTTCTGCTTTCTTGTTTTGGTTGTTTCTATTTTCTCTTAAATCATATATTTTTTTTTTAGGATAAATGTATAACAAATCTCTGAGTCGACTCGCGATTTGAAAATGCTTCCTAATTTTTTAATTTTTAACATTAATTCCTTAACTTTTTTTGCGTTTTTGAATTGGACCCTTCCGTCACTTTTCCATCCAATTTTAAAAACTCTATTAGTGCCACGTGTCTATTTTTCGCCACATCACCTTAAAATATTTTATTTTAATTATTATATTTTTTTAAAAAATAAAATTATTAAAAAAATAATATTTTAAGGTAATGTGACAAAAATAGATACATGGCACTAACAAAGTTTGCAAAATTGGATGGAAAAGTGACGTAATGACCCAATTCAAAAACGAGAAAAAGTTAAAGAATTAATGTTAAAAAATAAGGGGGTATTTTCAAATCACGCATCGACTCAGATATTTATTATACATTTACCCAATTTTTTTTATGGCTTTAGTTTGTAATTTCCTTTCAAGTATCTTTATAAAAAAAAAAAAAAAAAAAAAAAAAAAAAAAAAAAAAAAAAAAAAAAAAAGGATGGGAAAATTTCCAAAAATTGGAAAACTATGGGAAATAAGGAAATTCAATGCTAACAATAAACCAAAATCATTAATAATATTCTAATCTTATCATGATATGGGCTCGGACAAATTCCAACTCATTTTCTAAGCGGCCCATCATGAACATGGCCATGCTGGCATGCATTGACCAAGGCCCAACTCCTTCCAAACTAGTTTGAGGCCTTCATCCAATGGCTTGAATTTAAAAGGATTCGTGTCAAATCTAATGATGATTTTAAAAACTATTAAAGAGTATGTAAAAATAAGTGTGAAAAAGTGAGATTGTATGTAGTATTACTTAATATCTTTTACGTACCATATTATAGTACACTTATGCTTTGATAATACAATATCGTCTCTATAAACACGGCTTTTATAATACAAATGAAAAAAAAATGTAAACAAAATTAAAACGTAGCCCTATTGGACATTTTCTTACAATGGATATAAGCTTCGCCATAATCTTTTTATTTTTTATAATTTCAAAATAAGGTAAACTAATCCACCAACTTCCTCCTGCTCCAAAATTCCCATAATTTCTCAATCTCAAGTGGGGATATATATAAAATTACATGTAACTGTTATTTCGTTCTTCATGCATTAGGTTGATAATTTCTTAATAAATACATTTATCTGTTCTTGGGTGAAATAGTCATGTCACATGTCACATGAACTTAAATAAATTGAATAAACTTGTGCAATCCATCTTTAACAATTGATGGTTTCCTGCTTAAAAACATGTCACAGAAATTCCTGGTTATATATATAGCACTCTACAATGCTAGCAGAAAGTAGTAGGCTAAAGCTATTGGCATGGAAATGAGAATCCCAAAAATTACCCTGCAAGCAGAACAAGAACAGATCTCAGGTTGCAGTTGAAGCATATGCAGAGTTTTAAATTCGAGATGCACTGAAGCATTAATTACCCGGTGCTCAATATGTCTGGATGTATGTTATACTCCTTGGCAAAAACAAATGGAACAATTCCTTGGGGAAGAGCTGCCTGCAGTATACAATAAAAATTATTTAACCTCTATGCTGAATATTGTATGCTTTGAGTATGTTAGCTATTTCCTATTGGCTTAAGCTTTTGAGTTTTGAGATAAGTGATAATTTGACATAATATCAAAGTAAGAGTTCTGAGTTCAAACTAAGTTCAAACCAAGTTCAAACCTTGTTTTTGTTATTTTCTTCCCATTTTAATTAAATATTTCACGTGTTAGGCGTCACTTATTAAAAAAAATGTGAATGTTGACTAAATTATTAAATAAACCGTTTCCTATCAACTTAAACTTTTGGGGAGAATTGACGATTTAACAAGTAAACAAATTATATGAACCTGCACAATAGCCTCTCTGAAGACTCTGCCCTTTAGTCCAGTGGCAGTTGAAGACAGTGCCATTAGGGCAGGCCCCATTAGGAACTTCATTGCCATGGCTACAAATGCCATCCGGGTCCCGCATGCTATTATGCTAACTCGTGATGCCATGAAAAGACCTGTTAAGAAATCCAATTGCAAAAGTTGAATGATTCTATTAGGGTTCTTGTTAAAGTTTTTATGGTATGTAATCATATATGTTTACTCAAACCTAAGCTGAACATTGCCATGCCAAGTCCCCCATTTGAAATTATCAGTATTGATTGTTTGACGATTTCTGGCATTTTTACTCCCCACCTGCAAAAAATTGCTCTTTCTGAGACTTAAGTACTTTGTCAACAATCTGTCTCAAGTGGAATCTATAATGAGGTTGCCTTAGGCTTACTTGTAGTGTATGCTTGCCCAAATAAGACCCAGGAAAGTAGCATGAGTATTGGGGTTTCTTAAAAGCTTCTTCCCCACTGTTAGAAGAAGGAGCATGGTTTTGATTTTCTTTGTACTTCTGGTTCTCAGTTCCTCCTCTTCCTCTTTTGTCTGTGCCTCTTGGGGGGCTTCTGTTGCTACTTTAAACAGTACGCAAACAATACAGTTTTACTAATGTGAATTTATATAAGCAAAAGCGAAAACCAAGACGTGAAATATATGCATTATTATGTTATATGTTAAATTTCATTCTGAAGTATATATGTATTACTGGTTTTATACCAGATGCAGACCTGATGCACAGGCAACGTCACAGCTTTTCTCAAAAGCTTAAGCCGATAGAAAATGGTAAATTCAATCATTCAATCAAATATCTTAACATTTTTCCTCACGTGTGAGTTCCAATTTTCTTTTAATAAGTGAAGGACAACACGTGAAATATTTAATTGAAATAGGAGGTGAACTGTAGAGTTAACCGAAAAGAAGAAATAGAGAAACTGGAATTTCTACGGGGCAAATGTGATTTATCTTGAGGTGTTTAAATTAAGTTGACTGAACGTGATTGAAAATGGTTCTCCTGTTAATGTTTAGGGAGTTCAAATGGAATTCAGGCAAGCGGGTTTAATGCTATTAAAGTTATTTACATTTCTTCTACACAAATGATGCTTTGAATCGGTAACCTTTTAAGTGAAAATTCTGAACACCTACCTGTGGCTTCTAATGGTGGTGTGATGAGGGCTGCCTTCGCGGCACTGAGCTCAAACAGAAACAATAGTAGATTGTACCAAACGAGGCTTTGCAAGACAACTATCTGGGCAAGGAGCTTAGCTGCTTCTTCACCATACATGGCTTTCAACAGTGGAAGTCCCAGGATCAATGTGTTAGGCAGTGTTGACAGGGAGATACCAGTAATGATCGAATTCAAGTCTCCCCAGGAGCAGACTTTAGTAATTGCTGTCAATAAAGAAATGGCAAGTAGTTTCTGCATGAAGTCAGCAAATATTAGTTTCAGGTTCATTTTGTAGGGGTTGTTGTCAGAGATCACTTGGAACGACAGCAGTGGAATCGAGTATTTTGCCACAAACATGTTTATGCCTGAACATTGATCTGGTGTGAAAAGCTTCCACCATTTTACTGAGACGTAGGCTACAATCATCACAACATATAATGGGACTGTGGCTGCCAAAACATGATAGACATCAGCTAGGGTGATCATGATGGTTAGTAGTTGTAGGATTGAAAAAATATCAGAATTCTTGGTATCATAGCTGGTTTATGCAATCTTGGCTGCTTTGTTAAACCATGAAAAGTTAAGGTGGGGGGGGGGGAATTCCTCTTTTAGTAGAAGCCTCCTCTCTGAGAATGCCCTCAAGCTGTCATTGTTTGTGTCAGGATGCGAGCACAGTTATTGCCTTTTTACATAGGTTACTTTAAAAATGTTGCGTATAAATTTGTGATGTATACAAATCTGCTTTTGGTATATATTTCTTTGCCTGTTCGATCTGATTGCTAAGTTTTAGTGATGGACACGGTGATAGAATATAAAGATCAGGGTATTTTTGTCACCATGAGCAAAAAGGTTGATTCCATGCTCATGTGTTCTTGTTCTTTCGGCTTACTGGTGGCTCTTCAGGCAAAAGAGAAATATATAGGCTAGCCATGATGACTCTGAACCTCGGTTAGGCTTTAAAATTTTACATATAGTTTATTTTATTTTATTGAAAAAATATGCATATAACCCCCTCAAACTACCATTCAATTGTCAAAATCTCTCCAAATTACCATTGGTGTCAATATCTCCCCTCAAACTACAAAAAAATGTCAATGTCCCTCCCTAATACTAACAAAAAGACAAAAATAATCCTAAAATAATTTCAATAAGACATAAATGTTCTTATAAAAAAAAACTAAAACTAAAAATAAAGAAAAAAAAATTAAAAAAAGAAAAAAGAAACATTTTTTTTTTTAAAAAAAAACAAACGAAAAAATAATGAAAATTATATAAAAAAAAATTGTTAAAAAAGAAACAAAACAAAACAAAACAAAAAAAAAGCCAGTTTTTTGTTTTTTTGTTTTTTAATTATTTGTTATTTGTTATTTTAGTTTTTTGTATAACCTTGTGTAATTTTAGATTTTTTTTTAATAATTTTTTTTTTTTAAATTAATAATTTTATGAAGGGTATTTTTGTCATTAAGAGAAACATTGACATTTTTTAGTAATTTAGGAAAGGAATATTGATACAATTGGTAGTTTAGGGAACATTGACACTAAGATAATAGTTTGAGGAAGCTACTTGTACTTTTACCTATTTTATTTTTGGGTTCCTCATTTTGACCCTGCAGGAAAAACAGTGTATGCTTGTTTGAATCATAAAAGATCTGCATATATTTTATCTATTCATATGATTTAGTCTGACTGGCCCATTTCGTAGGTGCCAATGACCATTACACCCTTTCTTGATTGTATTGGAAAGTTTTTGTCGACCCAGGTAGTTTAACTTATGATTTTCATAGCATTTATATTTTTCTTTTGAGGTTTTGAAGTGGCCGGTAGGAAGGAATAAAGAGTGAATTGCAAGAGAAGTAATCAGTGCTGACTTCATAACAGTGGTGCAGAAGAATTTCTGCTGAATTTGGTCAAAAGTGTGAGAATAAGTGTTCTTGGGAATTTGCTTTTGAAAAATGTGAAATTCCACCTAGAAAACCTAGTGTTGTTTTCCTTTCTTCAAGCTATCTTCTATGAGATCGACAATCCAATCAGTAAGATTGATCATCAAAAGATAAGCACAAAACCCATGATTGTTTTACAAACGATACTGACAAATCCTTTCAGAGTCTCATTAGCGGTTGAGTGTGTCTCTCCTAGTGACTTGCCAAGAATTCCACATGTAATGTCTTAGCTTTTGCCTTTCTGTTTTTGTGATGCTTTGGTGCCGGGTGATAAGTCACTACTTATCTCAAAAGCTTAAGTTGATAGGAAGAGATAAATTTAATCATTTAATTATATTCCAACACTCATTCTCATGTGTCGGCTGAAATGCCACCTTAAAAGGTGAGGTCTAATACGTGAGATATTTAATTGAAATGAGAGGTAAATTGTGAAGTTAGAATTCAAACTCATGATTTCTGGCTTTGATACGTACCATGCTAAAATATTATTTATCCCAAAAGGTTAAACTAATAAAAATGGGCGGATTTAATCATTTTATTATATTCTAACACGAGGGAAGCTCAATATGAACTATAGAAACTTATGCCTGTTTGGCTTACACCACCTAAAGTTTCACAATCCACAAATTATAGGGTCAAGTATGTTCCTGGAAAAAGCATCTGCAGCCCTTATTAAGCCATGCAGCTCTAACTAAATTTCTTGCAGGCAACAACCCAAGCCAGATTAGATGCAACTCTAAAAGGTATTAACTTTTCTTCTTCTTTGGTACCCACTGGCCATTGTGAGGCATATAGATCGACTTCTGCTACTGGAAATAACCAGGAGCTATAGTTGTAGAATATCAGTAAGGAAATACATATGTAATTTGGGAACAATATCATAGATGTGGATTGTCTTATCATTGAACTTTTCCTTGAAGTTATATATTATTTTTCAGCCTGTTGTTACTTTTTCATGGGCATCTTCCTAGGCTCCTAGGCCCTAGCTACCTAAAAAGTGTGTTCATGAGCAGGAATATGTTCCAAGATTTGTAACATTGAAACCAACCATGTGGTGCACTGTTGCAGGCAAATTGGATGCTGCTGGTCCATGCATATCCTCATCAAATATCAGGACTCAGGAACCAACTGCTTAAAAGAGGATGATAATTAATCTGCTCAATTCTCCCATCCAACTGAACTGCTAACATGAATATGTTGGTTGATCAGTGATTATCAGTGCATATCCTCATCAAATATCAGGACTCAGGAACCAACTGCTTAAAAGAGGATGATAATTAATCTGCCCAATTCTCCCATCCAACTGAACTGCTAACATGAATATGTTGGTTGATCAGTGATTATCAGTGCACCTATATATATATATATATATATATATATATATATATATATATATATTATAGTTTTGTTGTCCTTCATTGAAGTGTATTAAATTCTAGAATTCCTATTCCAGAAAAGCATGGAATCATCCTGACAGTGGCGGCTAGACTCTTATTCTCCCACTGCTCTATTAATTAAAGAAAAGAATATTGCATAGTATGATTTTTAATTTATTAGAAAAGCAATTTAGTATTGAACTCCATTGGTACATGTCATCACACGAGATTGACTAACGTACCCAGTTTCCTGATCTGAAAACCTTTTCCAGCCCTCTCCATTTTACTTGTGTTCCATTCACATTTAATTTTAGCCAAACTCTTTCTTTAGCTGTAATAAGAGGGTGTTTGGTAATGCAATTTTGCAGACAAAAAAAAAAAAAGTGATTTTAAATCAAAATCACAAAAATGTATCTTCAAAAATGCGTTTTTAAAAAATAGCATGTGATTTTACCAAATGCTTAACTGTGTTTTTAAAGATCGCACGTTTTGAAATCGCAAATCCAAACGGACCCTAAATAATATAAAGGAAGTAGACCAGTGCTTAATACTCATTCGAATCCTTATCCTCCCCAAGAAATGCTAATGTTATGTTAGTTTCTCATTGCTTTATACGCGTCTCTTAGTCGGTAATTGGGATTCGCTGCTTTCTATTTAATTCGATTGCCTATAGTTTCTAGCTAATGCTTTCAACTTTTATAAATTAGAGACAAAATTATTTTGAGAAAATATTATTAAAGTTGTAACACCCGGTCTCATATTGAGAAGATGATTAGTCCACATAGAGTAGGTAGATTATGAAAGGAGCTTATGGATCGATATTAAGTTTCAAATTTGTTCTTTATTATGTGAGACTGAACTTTATAATCGATTCTAAGAAACTCCAATTATAACTTAATTAGTCGTTTTGAAATAATAATGCAGATGTGACTAGCCATTTTTCAAGGATCGTTACAAAAGTACTCTTACAAAATGCAATCAACCGACAACATTTTCTCTATTTTGTTGCGTGTGTATATATTGAATATACACGTGTGAGTGAAAAACAGTAAAGTTCTATTCAGGCATATATTGTATGCTTGCAAGCATTTTCATGGCATCAAAGTTTGGTGCTTCATATATATACTCCAAAGAACGCCTTCTTATACATGAACGCAATATTAGATTGATGCCTATGTGAACACATCTTTCTAGAATAAATAACTCCTTATCGGAATCATTTGAAGAGTTATAAATGCTTGAGATTATCTTGAAATCATGGCCATGCCATGGCGGAGTTTGAAAATCCTTGAGCGATGAAAGAAGGCACACGGACACGGGACACCCAACCCTTACCCTCTACCCTTAACTAAACATAACTTTTGGTAAAAAGCTAACAAAAGAGTGATGATTTTTGTTTTGGATTGAAAAAGTGTTGTAATGTAACATAAAGATGATTTTTTTTTTTTTTTTTTTGGTGTTTTTATGAGTATTTTGTATATTGAGTTTGATTTGAAAAAGTATTCTGACGTGACATAAATGTGAAAACTATTATTATTATTTTTTTGAGTAATTACATTTTCTTCCATCAACTATTGGTCATTGTCAATATAATACCACGAACTGACACCTCAACCAAAAGAGAGCATTGAACTACCATTTACATATTAAAACTCCCATTCCGTCAGTCAAATTCGTGAAAAGACTCAAATACCTTAACTCAAGTTTCAAATTTACATATAATACCTTAAAATCAAACAATTAAAAAAAAAGAAAAAAAAGGAAAAGGAAAAAAAAAAAAAAAATATATATATATATATATATATATATATTAAATTACTGTTTGAAGTTATTGTCTTTAAACAAAATTTAATGTCTAAAAATTGAATATTCCGTCCGATTTAACGAGATTTCCTAACGGAACGAGGTTTTGGTATGTAAATGGTAGGAATTGGGAGATTGTAATCCATTGGTTAGTTTCACTAAATTCTATACGTTTAATATGTTTTAGGGATAAATTATAATATTGGATTTTTTTTTTTTTAAAAAAAAAAAAAGAAGAAGAAGAAGAAGGAGAGGAAAACAAAACAGACAATAGACAGTTTGGACAAGATGGCTATAAAACTTATAACCCGTCAAAATGAGTCAATCCCAGTCCTTCAGTCCCAATTCAAAATGTCTCATATCCTAATGGTTCATTATGGTTGGATAATATTATTGGAACATGAGCTTCTTTTTATTTATTTATTTACTTTTTTTTTTTAAAAAAAATGGGTTATTACGGAATGAGGAATGCCTACAATTGAGGTGCCTGAATTGCATTTAGAGAATGGGTTGCAAAGCTCACCAGCCACTTATACTGCAATTCAGACAACCCATAAAAATAAGATTGTGAGATCTATCTGTCTTGAACTGCTTGAAGTGCGAGACTCACCTGTTCTTTAGTCACCCCAATTGTAGGGGTCGAAGGTTGTCCGTATTTCAAAGAGGAGGGCTACAGAGCCACCTACTCCAAACAGGTCATGATACAATTCAAACAGCCAATTGTAAAAGATTTCAATTTATAATTAAACCATGTAAAAAATGCTGTTGGCAATGGCAACCACCAGTATTTGAGTCTACGGGGGACAATTCTAGTGCATACCAATTATTGTGCATTCAAAATTAAATTTCAAACCCTAGTTTGAAAACAGAAAAGAAAAGAAAAGAAAAGAAACACCCTGCTTTGAGGGTCAACCCATCACAAAATAGGAGTTGCCAGGGCTTTGACGGTGAATTGATCGCTTTCTTGACAAATTTTTGGATAGTCAAACAGTTGGAAGAGGACGGTTCCCCTGAATCTCCGCTTTCCATATTCGACCATTATCCTCCTTGCTCTACTATTTAATCACCTCCATTGTATTCCAGTAATAGCTTGGAGCAATCCAGCCCATGTTGCCACCCTAGAAACTTAGCCTTCTATCCATCGGTTGGTCTGCCAAGGTCTGCTCCCGGTGAACTCCAAGACCTTGGCCATACTAATTACAAAAGAAGCTGAAATGGCGACAACTCGGCTAACTCTCATTCTTTTCGTTTCCTTCGCCGTAATAGTCCCAAGCCTCCGGGCCCATATTGCTGAATTCGACACATTTTGGCAGCATAAATCTGAGGAAGCGAAGAAGGATGCCCTCAAGGCCTACCAACCAAACCCCGAAGAAATCACCGAGCAACTCAACTCCCGTGTTAATGAGTAATTAATCCAATAATCAATCTCTGTATTTCTTACTCCTTTATTAGAGTCACATTTTTCAAACTTATCCAATATTTTACCGTATCTTTATTATTATTATTATTTTTTTTAAAAAAAATTAATTAGTAACTTTGAAAAGCTAAAGATACATCGTAAGTATTAATTGAACGTGTAAAGTGAATATCGGCGAATTGACCGTAACTCATTCATCGAATTACAATATGTCCGAACCGTTAATGAGAGAGAGTTTCGATGGAATCTGCCTACCTGAATAAATATCCTAGTAGTTCGAGGTGTGAGGCTCACTCATTTAGACAATTAGACATGTGAACTCCAATGGATTAATACATGGGTGTAATACATATAAAAGTTGTGAGTGAAAAATAATTTAAATTCTAACTTTTAATATATTATTTTTAATGAATATCTCCAGTTCAAATTGTTGATTTTGAATTAAAATTAATAAATATAACAATTAGATATAAAGGTAGTGTTAGCAATACAAACAAACATATTAAAGGTGTTCATAAAAAACATATAATATATAAGATATATGTAGATAATAATATCTGTTGTGACTTTTTGTGGTACATGCAGGGCCTTGGAGGGGACCAACAGCACAAGGAGGCACCTAAGGAAATACTCAGGCAAGTGCTTAGCTACAAACCCTATTGACCGGTGCTGGCGGTGCCGAAAAAATTGGGCTAAGAATCGCAAGAGGTTGGCAAAATGTGTCCTCGGGTTTGGCCGCAAGACTACTGGTGGGCAGCGAGGAAAATACTACATTGTCACTGATCCCTCAGATAACTACATGGTGAACCCAAAATCGGGGACTCTCCGCCATGCCATGATCCAGAAGAAGCCCTTGTGGATCATATTCGCACACAACATGGTCATCAAGCTTTCTGAAGAGTTGTTGGTGACCTCGCATAAGACCATCGACGCGCGTGGCGCCAACGTCCACATTGCATATGGTGCCGGCATTTCCATACAGTTCGCGAAGAATGTGATTATTCATGGGCTACACATCCACGACATTGTTTCATCTGGCGGTGGCATGATTAGGGACTCCGTGGACCATGTTGGGATTCGAACGAGGAGTGATGGAGATGGGATTTCTATCTTCGGATCGACAAACGTTTGGCTTGATCATCTTTCTATGTCCAATTGCCAGGATGGTCTTATTGATGTCATTCAAGGGTCCACGGCCATCACCATCTCAAACGGCCACTTCACCCGTCATAATGATGTAACTTAATTTTTTCACGTCTACATAGTATTCATTAGGGCTCTAACAATTTTTGACACGATTCGCAAACCCGACACAAATTCAACATAAAATTAAAGGATTAAAATTGAGGAGTTTGACCCACTTAATTGAATGAGCCGGGTTAAAATTAATTTATATAATCTTATATTCATCTTTGTGTGTGAGTATATATATATATATGACGAAGAAGTTCATGAATTTTGTGATGATGCATGCAGGTGATGCTGTTTGGCGCAAGTGACACGTATGCCGGCGATTCTATAATGCAAATCACAGTGGCATTCAACCATTTCGGAAGGGGGTTGGTGCAAAGGATGCCAAGATGTAGATGGGGTTTCGTCCATGTGGTTAACAATGACTACACTCACTGGCTTATGTATGCCATTGGAGGTAGCCAACATCCCACTATTATAAGCGAGGGAAACCGGTTTATAGCTCCACCCGACCTTGCCGCAAAGGAGGTATATTCCTTTGAGAAATTAAATTTAGAAAAAACTTCATTTATAACTTATTATTTTCTATATTTTTGCAATCATACCATTAAATTTTAAAAAAGTTTTAGTTTAAGTCATAATCTTTCAATTTTTTGCAATGTCAATCCTCCCGTTCAAATTTTTGGTTTTGGGTGTTTTAGGTGACAAAGAGGGACTATGCCCAAGAGAGCGTATGGAAGAGCTGGACGTGGAGATCAAAAGGAGATCTTATGATGAACGGAGCATTCTTTGTTGAATCTGGAAACCCTAGCAAGAGTAAGCCATTTGGCAGGCTGGACATGATCAAGGCGAAGCCCGGGACATTCGTCGCTAGGCTGACACGCTTTTCAGGTTCACTCAACTGCAAGCTCCGCCGACCTTGTTAGAAAATGTTTGCAGGATGACTTACTAAATGAGTGAGGGACAGAAAACCATTTCATGTTCATGTTCATGTTCATGTTTTTTTTTTTTTTTTTTGTTGGTTAATGGAAAATTAAAGAGAGGAAAAGGAGAGAGATTGGAGTAGGACGTGTGTTAAAGAGGAGTCTCACTTGCTAAGGTATGTCTTGGTTGTGAGTTTTATAAGCTTTGAGCAAACTTCTTTTCTTAAGGTGCCTTTTGTGGAAGAGTAAGGTTCAATGAACTTTATCAGGACGGAAGGAAGAAGAATACCGACTAATCTATTAGCTCACTTGGTGTATAGAGTTTGTTGATTTATTTGTAATCTGCCCCATCATAGTTTTTGAATCTTTTTGGTTAATTGGCTCAATTTCATGTTTCTACCTGCAACTCTTTTATAATTAATTGTCATGTGTCAGCATTGTAAAAATTCATGAGTCTTACTCACTCTTAAAAGACACCTTAAGAGAGGAAGGATGTTCATAACTTGTAAAATCATAAGGTCATGTATTTCTTGGCGATGTGGGATGCTTTAACACGTCCCTTCACATGTGACAACTTTGGTCAAACACATGTTCAACATAGGGAGGAAAATGCCCGTTATTGTTTAAGGAACCCGCTCTAATACCATGTAAAAGTTCATGAGCCTTACTCACTCTCAAAAGACGCTTTAAGAGAGGAGGGGTGTCTATAACTTATAAAGTCCCTAAATCATATATCTCTTGACGATGTAAAACACTTTAACAAGCATACGATTGAAGTCATGTCAACAACTAAAAAATATTAACACCCTCCAATAACAGGGATTACATGTGTCATCCCTGTGTCAACAAATCTTGTAGGTCTAACATTTTCCAAACAGATTAGCAGAAACTATAACTAATGAAAGGCATGTGAAGTCTGCTTACTGAAAAAGAGTAAATGAAATAATTGCTGAAATTGTTGATGCCGAAGGGTCACCTGACCAAGGCATCAGATACTAGCTAGTATGAGATTACTTAAAGCTCCCTAAGAATTAACAGCTTGGTAATCTCGTCTCTCTAGGTGTTTCAATCGGAGCAGACATTCATGCTAGAGAATTAAACTAAATGTCGGATAAGTCTACGACATTTATTCAGGCACTTGCCCTAGTGAAGGTGTTCCGAAGAATATGTCTCAACTTTTTGAGACAAAACATGCTGAATGAAATTATGATAAGATCAAATCCAATAGGAATCTGATTCTGATACGGTGATACCATGCAGTGGAACGGTGACAAGAACCCGACCTTTGCAGGATATGGCCCTTTTTCTTTTTCTTCCTCGCCGGTTTCCCTTTAACACATTTATTGATCCCCTTATCACGTACCTAACCTGTAATATGCG
Organism: Alnus glutinosa; assembly: GCF_958979055.1. Classification (NCBI taxonomy): domain Eukaryota; kingdom Viridiplantae; phylum Streptophyta; class Magnoliopsida; order Fagales; family Betulaceae; genus Alnus; species Alnus glutinosa. The sequence continues at coordinate 35,014,160 of NC_084887.1, read as the reverse complement.
AGTTTGCCACAAAGAATAAAAACAAGAATGCGACAAGAGACCAACAAATCTAGATTTCAACTTGCAACTTGACAGAAAATCCGATGAGTACAAGGCTTCTAGCGGTCGATTGGAATTGAAAATCATGTGATTATCATATTTTTTAACATGGTGTGCAACAATATAGCACCATCTACTTTATGCTTCACCGTCGTTCTCTGCTGTTGAGAACTTTTTTTTTTTTTTTTTTCTTGTCTTTTTCATAAAGATTTGGTATAGTGCTCCAACTTTTTTATGTACTTTTTTATGTAGGTGTTCTCAGTAGTCGCAATCTGTTTGCAAGTATGAATAACAAAAAATACATTGAAAGATGCATGACCGGTACGTGCCTATTGCGTCTGAGTGGAAGATGTTGAATATCAGGAGGCGTCCACATGGCACACCCCTCAATACTCAAGCAAGGCGATACACACTTGGCTTGTAAAATATAACTGGTTCAATTATATCTAACATGCGTTATTCTTTCAGTTATTTTTTCTACAGAGTAACTGCTCCAAACTGCTTTATCCCCATCAACTGGGTGAGACTATATATAATCTCCTATTAAATGGGTTGAGATAAGAAATTGAAAAAAAGACAATTCTCAACTTTTCCAGTGCTTCTAGACTGGATTTTGTAAATATTACTCCAATACTCTTTGGTAGTATATTCCACTGCCAAGAAAGAGGTTTATTAGAGAATCACGTGAAACAATATTTGATCACAGTATAGATAAGGTACTGCTCTATTCCATTGTACATAACAATTTTATTTCTAACATCTGCATTATCTAGTCAATATAAGCTACCATAACAACAGCTTCTTGAACACGCATAAACTAAAACCCAACAAGCTGAGTGCTTACAAGGTTATGGTTTCAAGGGGTAGCCCGAACATGTGCGCGGAACAATGCATGCTCAAAAGTATCTAGAACTACTATTAAACAGGAAGTGAGAATTCATAACTCATTTAGCAAATCAAGGAAACAAAGAAAGAAGCTTCCGAACCAAATACGGGATTAGATTTACAAAGATATTTAATCCTACAAATGAGCCGATTGATATAACACATGGAGAAAAACTGAGGATAGTATTATCCAAGTTAATCTATGCGCTATCAGATTCATTCCCTGAATCTATATTCATTGGTTGTGGGTTCTTGTAGCCACTGATTTCATCCTTGTAACGTTTTTTGTCTTGACGAGCCTTTGCTTCATATGGCTCTTTCTCCTCAGCTGCACCCACATTCAACACAAAATGGAAAAGCGTTATGTACGTGGTGAAGCAAACTAAATAATACAAGCTATAGATAGATGGCAAATCATATAGAGATCCTGATAAAAAAAAAAAGTTACAAGAAGAAACGATTTATTTAGTTAAACCATGCATACCTGTCATCTTTTTCCACTTATCTCCAAGTACTCTCCCCACGTCCGTAAATGCGATTCCTGGGTTGCTCTTCTTTATATTCTGTGGTCAACACAATTATTAAGCTTAGCAACCTACCCGGGTCCCATGCACAACAATAACTACTAGTTATGACTTGACGAGAAAACATAAGTAGGTTTGGAGACCATCTTATAAATATGAATTTCTGTGCTAAATTACTCTATTTTCTCATATTATGGTCACATTGATTTTCACAGATTAGCTCAACATATAACTGGCTGACTTTGGGTTGCAGCATGAGTGCAAGGACTGTGTGTCAGGTTCAAGCCAGGATTATTATCCATATGTTAGACATAAATACATATGCACTCAACCAGAACTCAAATAATCTAATAAATTACAAAGAAAAGAAAAGAAAAAAGATCAATAAAGGTTCTGTATGGGGGCATATTTCTTCTAACTGAAACAAAAATATGAAAATAATAAAAAGCCTGCCGGACTAAGAATATTCTCCCCAAGCCACACAACCAACATGTCCATGCCAACCAATTTCATTTTTTCCTTGAAATTGCATTATATTACCAAGCCACAATCAGTGTCATCAACGTAGAACACAGAAAACTCACCTCTCTTTCCATTTGTGAGAAGAACATGAAACCGGACAGCGCCCTCTTTGGTGCATTTGGATCCTTTTTCCTTTTCTGTTTCTTCTTCTTTGAACCTTCTTCATCTCCATCTTTAGACTTCTTCTTAGAAGAAGATGCCTTGGAAGATGAAATCTCTTTTTTGGATTCTTTTTTTGCAGGCCTCTGAAATTTGGCATTCGTTAGATGTTAGTACTCAAAGAAAGAAAAGAAAAAACAATACTTACCAGAAAAGAGTAACAGAAGAAAATTGAATGATAATCCTCTTATAAGACTTGAGCAAATAAAACAGAAGTAAAAAAATGATTTGCCTCTTTCTCATCTCCACTTTCACTAGCATCAGATTCCTCCTCTCCAGAATCATCAGTCGGAGAACCTCCATCATCTTTGTCAATAACAAAATCTTCATCCTGCAGAAAGTCACCATGTTGAAATACACTTATGAAAAAGAACATGAAGAGACATGGAAAAGCAGACAAGCCTACCAAGATACAATTGTACACAAACTAGAGATAAAAACAAATGAAGAAACACACAAACACAACATCAAACACATGCCCAGAGAGAGATTACGATGAGCATCTGGATCCACATCTAAAAATAAACCATAAAGATCAAAGTCTAGTACATGCTTAGCAGTGGGGAAAAAAACAAAAGATTTAACCCATGCATGCATGCATACTGAACAACTAGAACAGCCAAATCTAAGCCCGTCCATGCATGCACACATAAACACACATACACAGATTACTATGAGCATCGGGATCCCACATTTTCTAAAAATACCATAAAGATTAAAATCTAGTATGCATCTGCAGATCCCCCAAGAAAAAAGAAACAAAACAAAAAATAAAACCAAACTATTAGTTATAAAGATTTGACCTCTTCATCACTCTCATCTCCACCAGCTAGATTCTTGATGCGCTCAAGATGTGGGTCGACAGCATCATCTTCTTCATCCTGAAGAACACGTGCAACACCATCTGCGGTTTGGACATCTCCCAGGTTCATAATTTTCAACCCCTTCCCACTGCATGAATAGCCAAAAGGTAAAAATTTGAAGACAGCTCGATTGACTGTGTCCATGAAATGAGATAAGAAAATTAAAATAACCTGATGAAGTCAAAAAGATTATGGTATTCGTTTCTCTGGATGTTCCGAAATAGATGTTCTTGCTCAGTTTTGAGTCTTATAAGAAGGTCGAAGTAATGCATATTTGAGCCACCAGCAGCATGCCTCTCAAATTCCACATACTCAATCTATCATTAGAAATATGAAAAAGGTCATCTCCAATTGATGTCCATCACACATATTGGCCTACCAATCATCCATTATTTGTATGCACAAGTTAAAAGATGTACCTCTTCATGAAGGATAAGTGTAGGAGGTTTTGGTAGAAAGAAGAAACTCTTTTCAAGTGGATACAGGACCCCATCTTCAGCCTTCAATGATGACTTCACTGCATAACCATCTTGACAACTTCGGAATTTTCCTGGTTTAGTAACTTTGGCACTGGACAAGCCACGCATTATCGTAGTGAAAACTTCATGAATGAGCCCCTGTTTGTCCAAATCAAGCCACCAGAGACTCATGTGAGTTTATCAGGCCCAGGCCCAGGTCCAAAAAACTCATATAGAGATTCCAATGATAAATATGCAACTACACTTTGTTTGGACAGGATACACAACACAAACAAAAATAAGCAGGACCAAAACAGCTAATAATAAGAAAAAGAAAAACATACCTTATATGATGGGTCTAACTTGTCCTTGTATTTGGTGTTCAATAGATCATCGTTTATCGAAAGGGTGCTATCAACTACATAGTCAGTTTCAAACTGTACAAGAATGAAGATAATCATATAATAAGAACATAGCAATAACAGGAAACCCATAGAGATACAATGAACCGACAAATTACCTGCAGCACAATATGTGGGTATAAAGTTTGCCCTTTACGGATTGGTGGATCAAGAGTCACAACTACAAATGTATGTGGCTGGTTAGACTGCATAAACACAGAACAAGCCCATATAAATTCTGATCAGGATACAATTACAGAAAACAGAACTGATCAATTGATCGAAGGCAATCATAAAAGTATGATATAAATACACCTATCACTTTCAGTTATAATAATCTTTAAAGCCTTTGCAGAGAGAAAATGTAAATTGAACATTCTAATCAGCTCATATATATATCAGTCCCAAGAAGAAAACCTTAGGAAGTAAAAACAGGCGAACAACGCTGCTGTATTGAATTTTGAAATCATTAGCCTGTCCTTGGAGCCGTAAGAATGAAAGATGAAGTTCAACATTGTATCGGCCCCTGCAAATTAGACATTGATGAAGTGAAGAAATAGAATCAAAGAGGAGCATACGAAATCAACATGTAATCAGAGGAATACGGATACTCCATGACCATGTATCTGTGTGCATCTGTTCCTATCTAAGCATCCCACAAGACCTACCTTGGCGTGAGGATTGCAATGCCCTCAAAGGTAACCACAGCTTCTTCACCTCCAGCACCAACATCTGCCATTGACATGATTTTGTCACGGAAAACCTAACACAGTTGATGGACAAGACATCAGTGAACAACCACAAGTAAACCACACAATTTTACTGTGGAGCAAGGAGAAACCAACCTGAGCAGGAGGACGATTCTCATCACCAACAAATTGGGTGTTGGAATTAGGTATGTGAAAACTAATCTCCATCAATGAATCTTTCTGTTATAATAACATAAACTACTCAGAAAAAATAACATAATATTTGAGGTTATCTAGAATAATATTATTCCAAGTAAACCGTTTTTATTGGGCCTGAAGTAAAACCTAAATTTGAATATAGCAGTTCCGTGGGTAGCAATGTGTTCATGAACATCAGATTAGTGGGAACACCTAACCCATTCAATAAATATAGCATCAAATAAACCCCCCAAACCTCATTAGCTCCGGTTGTGTCATCCACATGGAACTCTAAGATTACATCATTTTTCCCTTGAAGCTGAGTTTGTGAGACATCTGCTAGAGATACCTCAAATCCTTGCTTTGAACCAACCATAAAGGCCAGCATATTCCCTGAAAATAACAACAGAGGAAGGCATAAATTATACAATCAACGCAGCCTAATACCCTAGTTGCAGCAGAAATCATATATGATAGACAATCAACATGCTTGAAATGAATAAAATAAAAACTATTCATTCTCTTCTATACCACTGTGCCACCTTACAGGTAGGGCAAAAAATAATTCACGCAATACCGCATTGTGGATAATAAATCAATAAAAAAATTATGCTAACGATGCCACAAGATTGCATGAAAAAGGTTCTGAAATATTTTAGAACATGTTGGAGCCATCACAAATTCTAATGCGACAAGTACAAAGTTAACCAAATTATGATTAAGTTAGATGTATCACAAGATTGCACCTAGATGACATTGTAATTTTCTAGCAAAACCTTTAAAACTATATATCCAAAAAAGAGGAAATTATCTATAAGCTAGGGCAGTGTCCTTCAATTCAATCACTCGGGGGGAAAAAAACCACATCAACAGAAGAACAACTCTGCAAACCAGATCAAAGGCCACATAAAACAAAATGATTAATATATACATTACACAAAATTAACAAACAAACACAGGAAAGCATCAAAGCGGTGAGAGGAAATCAATTAAAATCAACAACTTGAATGAAAAAGAATATGACTGACCATTTAAATCAACTTCTCCCCAATTACGCCCACTGACAGAAAGTTGCTTCTCCTCTGGCGTTATGCCACAAGTGTTTTGGAAGAAATTGGTCAAACTAGTGACATCCTACAGGCCAAGCATAAAAACGCAATATAAAGATAAGCTAGTTTTGGACATTTCTATGCATGATTTAGAGATATTTTGATATTATTATTGTTCAAAACATGTTGGTCTGAATATGAAGAAAACCACTTGAAGTAGTACAATAGATGAGAAATCACTGGAAGCACTTCCAAGCTTCATCAAATTAATATACATCTTGAGAGAGAGAGAGAGAGAGAGAGAGAGAGAGAGAGAGAGAGAGGGAGGATAGTAACCTGGTCCCGGAACCCAGTGAACTTATAGAATAACCCGTCTTTGATCCGAACACCAAGTTGATTTGTCCTTGGGACCTTCATCCATGTGACCCCCATGATATCAGCTTTATCCACCTCAATTGCCTTACCACCTCCTTGTTTCTTCCATAAAATCCCTCCTGAATATATCTTAAGTTGCCCTGCATTCTGCATTCCCCCAAATTACAAGTTAAGACCACAATAATTACGTCTACATTTGTTTTAAATAAGGCCAACCTTGTTCAGCTAGAATATTAAGTTTTACAAAATGCAATATATCAAAGCTTTCATAAGAAGCATCAGAAGGAGGGTATAATCAGAAGCTATACAAGCGTTTTATACTTCGTTTTTTCCCCTTCTATGATAATTATTATTAAAATACAGCATACAGAGATTTTTCTCAGAAGAAGGGTATAATAAGAGTTTGTCCAAGCTTTTTTATACTTCCTTTCTCTCCTATTATTAAAATACAACATACAAAGTTTTTTCTTCCTATGATAATTACTCTTAAATACAACATAGAAAGTATTTTAAACTTTTCCTACTGTAACTCACCAATCAGATTTACCAAACTCGAAAAAAAAGGTAATTATTAAAAAAATTATGTGATGTGATCGCTCAGGGTTTCAGATGAAGAAAAAATAGGGCTAATCACAAGATTCTGAGATTTCATTTCTATTCCCAGATCACTCAGCAATCAAACATTTAAAACCAAAATTTTTAAAATAAAAGTGGACAAAGGAAAAATATTTACAACGCATTAGGGTTTTTAGTTGAAGCATAGAAGGTGAAGGTCCAATGATTAGGTTCCAAAATTCACTGTTTCTCCTGCAATTTCTAAGCAACCAAACAGCTTATAACTATTTCCGGCTTAGTAATTAAATTAGGGTTTTCAAAGAAAGGAACCGCAGTCACAGTCATCATTTTCCTCGCAATCACCCAGCAAACGTAACAGACCAAAATCAAACCTCGAAAAGAAGATATCAGGAAAGAAACAATCAATTAGGGTTTCAAGAACGCCAATTGTAGTAGCCACTGTCACAAAATCCCTAATCATCAACTCGACTAATCCAACTATCATCGCTACCAAACGAACCAAACCACATACATTTGGTCCCCGATCAAAAAGAATTAGGGCGTTGAAATAAAATTAGGGTTCCGAAATAGGATTGACGAAGAACAGGAAATCGAAAACGAGAATCGCCTGACTAAGCTTAAATGCATAAATCTAAGCGAATCGCAATAAGCCACAGAGAGAGAGAGAGGGTGAGAAAACTCACAGTGCCTCCACGGCCTCCGAGAGAGATATTGTTGAAGAGGTGGCCGTCGGTCATGCCTGAGAATCGAAAGCTATGCGAGTTTTGGAAAAGAAAGAGTTTGCGGTCGTGTAGAGAGAGAGAGAGGGGTAAAGGAAAATGATAGTGGGAGACTGGAGGAGATTTATATTGTTCGAGAGGGCGGTGCGCAATACGCACTCTAGATTGTGGCGCGAATCGATAAGCTGCGGGGATGTCCACTTTTTAGTATATATTTTAGGGTAAATTATAATTTACGTCCCTGTAATAATTAAAGGTAATTTATGAATTAGTTCATTTTTTATTTTAGGGTAAATTATAATACTAAATGCTCTCCATAGCCCACATTTTACCCCCAAAGAAAAGCCCATAGCATTTTGATGAACAGAAAAAAGCCCATGTTAAATCATACTGCATGGCCCCAAGTCCATATCATCCATATTTTCACGCAACCCTTGGATACATGATTAGTTTGTTTTTGAACCCCCAAAAACTAAAGGGGTGCATGTGTAGCACCCCTCAAAACTAAATACCTGCTGATTCCATAGAAATCATCGTCGTTGAGAAATAGGTGGGGGAGGAGACTCAGTTCCACAGACCACAGACAAGCACCCTCCAAACCCATCCAGAGAGTCAGAGACCAGACTAAAATAAGCAAAAACTAGGCGAAGAATGCAAGAAAATGAAGAAATTGATTGATTCATGACCACTGGCAAGGAGATCCCCCATTTAGCTTCCTTCTTTCTTGTCTTAATTGTAAAAATAAGAAGTCTGTCATGTAACTGTCAGAATATTAAATCCAACAACAACTGTAATTAGTCCATCTTCCATCCCTCGAGTATTAATCTTATCCGCTATACGCCAAGCAGGCAAGCGATGGTGTAATTTACATGAAACTTCCAATAATCTGACCATTTCATTTAAGAGTAATGATTGAATACCACCTAAAGATACAATTTTTCACCACCTTGCCTATGTGGCAAGGTGGTCCCCCACTACTTTTTGAGTTTTTTTATTTTGTAAAAATAAATTAAGGTAGGGGACCACCTTGCCACATAGACAAAGTGGTGAAAAGTTGTATCTTTGGGTGGTATTCAATCATTACTCTTCATTTAATACTTTCTTATATATATGTATATATCTTTGTTTTCAATTGGGTTTTTATATATGTGCCCTGTTTTTTTTTTTTTTTTTTTTTTTTTCAAATCTTAAATCAATATGCCCCATTATATTATTTTGAGACAAATACTTCACAATTGCACTAATATATATAAGGGGGACTACCTAGCTAGCTACTATTTTTTTCAGTCAGTCAATGACTATATGACAATATTGAAATTAATGTAGGTTTTCATGTATAGATGGCCGGGGTCATCATGCAATTCCCACAATGATATCTAACTACGCTATTATTTTATTGGGTTGATATGTCAGTGATCATTAACTTTTTATTTATTTTTAATCAATGACTAATCTAAGAGCTGATAAGTATTTTTACAATCTAGTAAAATGAGAATGAAATATGTGTGCAATATATAGCATTACTCATATTTAATAGAGAGCAACTTTCCATACATATTGTGAAAAAAGCTTAATTTTGAAGCCAAGATCACTTGAGGTGTGAATACTAAGGACGGAACCTGGGGCGGGAGGGCCATGACCACTAGTTTTGAAATTTTTTCTTATACTATATATATATACACACGAAATGCTTTATACCACAATTTTATCTTATAATTATCCTACAATGTTGATGTTGCAGCCATAATTAACTCTTGGATATTTCTTATTTTTAACAATAATTAATTCAATGGTTGATCGAAACTACCTCGATAATTATAAGATAAAAATATAGTTTTTCGCATTATTTTCTCTATAAAAATTTGATTTGACTCCTATTAAAATTGCTTTACTCCTGGTAAAAAATTCTGGTTGTGTTCTGATGTAGACATTTGGTTCTTCCAATTAAGAGTTAAGACTATTCATTTTTTTATTTTTATTTTGGGTATTGAAAGACGAATAGAACTCTTCTACCAGTTGAAACGGCATGATCCCTTTAACCTTACACGATACCTACGCACACAACCGGCAATATGATGCATATACCAAACCACACGAAACCATGTTTGGATCCTAATGCTCGAAAACAGCGTATAGACATTACTCATTTTGTCTCATGTTGCTCCGAAATCATCGTCTTCCTTGTTTGGACTCGAACCACAGTTGTAACAGCAAAAACAAAACACAATAAAGCCAATGAAAGTACGGGAGTTATATATACCTGAACTCATAACCCAATTGGGTCAAGCAACCACATAAGAAAAGAAAGGAAACAGAGAAAGAAAGTACTACCAAAGGAAGCATTCAAGAGATGGAAACAATGAGGGTGAAGAATGAAGTGAACCCAAGAAGGCGCAGCAAGTGCGTGGCAGATGGTGAGGCTCAGGCAACACGATGTGTCAAGAGACGGCGAAGAGACCCAGCTGCTGTTGCACGTCTTAGTGATGATACTCAAAGTCAGCCCCAACAGCAATTTCCACAGCAACAAATGGATCAAACTTCTACTGCAAGCACTGTGAAGAGAAGCTCAAAATTTCGTGGGGTCAGCAGGTCTGAACAAGGAATTAAATGATTTCTGATTGTCTAATATATATGGATAGAGAAATGCTATTTAGTAGTATGTTATACTACTTTCATATAACTATGGCAGTTGTATAACGGTCTACAAAATAACATTTCTCTTATGGATTCATATGATAACCCCCTCTGCTTTTCCTGGAGTTACTGATTTGAATCAAACTGAAATTGAACAGACATAGATGGACGGGTCGATTTGAAGCCCACTTGTGGGATAAGCTTTCTTGGAATGTGACACAGAAGAAGAAAGGGAAACAAGGTAGAAAAACTTTATTTTCACTCTTGCATTTTTTGCTTTGCTTTGCTTCATCGATTTCTTCTTTCCAGGATACTGATGGCTTTTTTTTTTTCATAAAATTTTTGCTCCTCTTTTGTATTCTGCTCTGGAATTGATTATCGGCGCTCAACAGTTTACCTTGGTAAGTACCCTTTTTTGCAGTCAAGTTTACAAGATTTTCCAATTTTATTCTGTTTTCTTCGACTATTCATTTTGTACTTGGACACCAAAGGAAGTGAAACATTATTCTTTCCCTGAACTTTGCAGGAGCTTACGACGAAGAAGAATCCGCTGCAAGAGCTTACGATTTAGCTGCCATTAAGTATTGGGGGACATCAACTTTCACCAATTTCCCAGTAAGAATGACAGTATATATATAGTATGATTTTATGTATGAAAATGTTTAGAAGGTTAGACAGCAAAAAAAAAAAAGAAAGAAAAAATCTTTTAACGTCCTTAATGCTTATTACAGATATCAGATTATGAGAAAGAGACTGAGATAATGCAAACTGTGACTAAAGAGGAGTATTTGGCCTCTTTAAGAAGGTAAAAGACTCATACATATTGTACTTAACAATAGACTTTTTTTTTTTTTTTTTTCTTTCTAATTACTTAAGAATAGACTTTAATTCGCTACCATGGCCTCTCTCCCTAATTAATAACATGGTTTGGCTTTAACTTGTTTCTTTCAGAAGGAGCAGTGGCTTCTCAAGAGGTGTATCCAAGTATAGGGGAGTTGCAAGGTGATGCTCCTGATAACTTGATGAAACTAACATCTTTAGAAATTATAAATTGAAAGAGAACCATCAAAATAATTTTGGTAAATTAATGCAGGCACCATCATAATGGCAGATGGGAAGCAAGAATAGGGAGAGTTTTTGGAAACAAGTACCTCTATCTTGGCACTTACAGTAAGTTACATATCCATATCGCTTCAGCCTTTTGATCATAATATGAAGAACCTTTTTGCTTTTCTCGTGTTGGATTTATACGACTCAAAAACCAGTTCACAGAAGTAACAATTTCCAACGTAAAACTTGTTAAATCATTACTTATTTCAAAAGCTTAAGTTGAAAGGAAATGATGAATATTATCTTAAGCTTTTTAAATAAATGGTGATTATTATGCTATCAAAGTAGAGGTTTTGAATTCGAGCTCTATTTCCGTCATTCTCTGCTCATTTCAATTAAATATAGTAAGTGTTGTCTCATCACAGGTACCCAAGAGGAAGCTGCTCGTGCTTATGACATTGCGGCAATTGAGTACAGGGGTGTCAATGCTGTGACTAACTTTGACTTGAGTACATATATAAGATGGTTAAAGCCAGGAACAAACACCTCATTAGCCGCTCATGAACCACAGGCCATCACAGAGCCTCAGACGATGGCGTCCCCAACTGGCTACACTCCAAGAGAGGAATCTAAATCCTTGTTCTTCCATACTAATCCTCTGCTCACAGCAGACTACTTAGATTCTCCCCCTAAGCAAGAAGTGTTACAAAGCAAAATTCCTCTTAAGTCGTCCTCTACTACTACCACTGCACTGGGCCTCCTCCTTCGATCTTCAATATTCAAGGAATTAGTGGAGAAGAATTCAAATCTGTCTGAGGATGACTCTGATGGTGATGGGGAAGAGCCAAAGAATATTCAAGCACAGATAGGTAGTGACGATGACTTGAATGGGATCTTTTATGATGGAGTTGGTGACATCCCATTTGTTTGCACTTCCAATGGAGATGGAATAGAGTTGCAAGAAAGAGAACTCCACTTCATTTTCTGAATGGCCCCCGTGGAACGGCATGACAAGCTTTTGATTAATCAATCAACCAGCGGGTGCAGTACAATGTCTTTTTGTTTGAAATTTTAGGAACAGAGTGCGTTGATATGGTGTCTACGTGAGTGCGTATATATATATATATATATATATATATATATATATATATATGTACATTAGTTGCTATTTCCTTGTAATTAAACTTCACTAGCACTTGGCCCACCAAATGTACATGCATGACATAATACACCAATGCAAATTTCAAGATTTCGTCATTTTTCAGCTTTAAAGCAAGAGGATTTGAAATGGAGAGCTCTCTCGTTCAGATTTTGTTTTGTTGTATTTAATTGTGTATTTACTTATATATCGTTTAAAAAATTTCGATGACAAATAAGATAACTTCTTGTGAAATTTAATCTAGATCATAAATTAGATCATCTCAATTTCACCTTATCTGTCCTATTAAAAATTAAGAATATAATTCTCTCCATTTTAAGTATAATGGAAATAAATCTTTCATAATTAAGATTTTATTTTATTGCATTTAATAGCTAAATGACACAATAATATATTCAGCACGTGGTGGCATGATCTACACAAATACACATGGCATGGAGGGGATCCTTGTCCTATAAATTAAGGTCTAAGCGAATCCCAACGTCTAATAAAGCTTTGAGACATGATAAAATTACAACCATTACATAATCATCCCACAACACCAAGACATATTAGGTGGAACCCATATGTAGAATTATGTGGATCCTACCCAATATATCTTAACGTTGTGAGATAATTGTGCGATATAAATCGTACATGAATCACTTCTCTAAAGCTTTACATAGTCTTTCGCCTTCAAAGAGTTTGGTCCGAAAGCCCAAAACTACAAGAGATACATAGCGACCAAGACTAGCAAAAATGGCCCAGAGGTTAAAGAAAATCCATATGAAACCCGAAGGATCTCTGCGAAAAGTCACAATAACAGGAAAAAGACCACATTACTCCCAAAGAAAAGCTAATTGTTTTTATTAAAAATAATAATAATAATTAGCTTTCACCAGCACCCAAAAGAAATAAGAAACCACAAAAATGGCCACATTACCCCCAAAGAAAAGCCCATAGCATTTTGATGAACAGGAAAACGCCCATGTTAAATCATACTGCATGGCCCCAAGTCCATATCACCCATATTTTCACGCACCCCTTGGATACACGATTAGTTTGTTTTTGTTTTTGTTTTTTTGTTTTTTGTTTTTTGTTTTTTGAGCAAACTGGCGAGGCAGCAAATTTTATTACAGGAATAAAGATCACAGTGAATAGAGATGTAGAATTCCCACGCACAAAGTCAGGAAAAATCTTGACTTAAAGCAGCTACCAAAATAATAAACAAATATTACAAAAACAACCATTTGAGCATCTCCTTACAATAAAGCACATCATATCTAAAGAAAGCAGGGCCGATCTAGCTCTCAAGCCATCTAAATGCTTAAGTAAAATCTGATCATTACAAAGGTAGACGGTGAAAAGAGACCAAGAATATACAAAACGACATGAAAACCACCAAGCAACCGGCGTAAGGAAAATCATTACCAGAGCTGATGCATGTGAAACATGCGTCCTCTCCGGGAAACCTTCAAGCAACAGACAACCTCCATAACCACGATCCTCACCGGCCAAGACCGGAATGTACAAGCCGTGGTCCACACGCGTTAGTCCAGGGAGGAAAAACTCTCTGGTGCATGGGTAGGACTGAGAAGCACAACTGTGTCATGAGCCTGCCGAACTGGAGCACACCGACAACCACCACATGGAGGCAAGCGCCAATAAAAACTCAGTCAAAGTGCACAAATCTAGCACCAAGAAAAAACACCCAAAGCAAGTACATCTAGATAAGCTTCGCCAGAGACACCCACAACCAACCATCCTTCCAAACCAGAAACAGAGAAGTCTTTTGCCAAAAGATAAACAAGAAAGAAAAGAAAACAAAAAAACAACTCCATAGCCAAAGATAGGAGAAAAGCGCTCTTTTGGAACAAGCCGGAAGGAACAAAACCCACAAACAGCCCTAATGGCTGAGGTAAAACCTAGCCTCTACTGGAGCAAGACCAGGGTAGAAATGAAACACCCTTACCCTAGAAGGCAATGGGTAAACCAGCACCGGGAGGGGGAGGTGGAGGCTTCACGTCTCCCCCCCCCCCCCCCCCCCCCCGTGGCGAAACCAGCTCCCCGAACTCTCTCTCTCTACGATTAGTTTGTTTTTGAACTTCAAAAAACAGAACAAAATCTGAGTCATGACTCTTTGCATTTGTCTCTATTTCTTTGGTTGGGACCGTTGGGTTGTTCTGCCCCTATTTGTTTTGATTATGTTTTTCAATCGAGAAATCGTAAATTTGAAGGAGCTGTACGTAATATATATTATATAATAGAGTAGAGGTGTCGAAAATATTATATATACCTGCTGATTCCATAGAAATCATTGTCGTCGAGAAATAGGTGGGGGAGGAGACTCAGTTCCACAAACAAGCACCCTCCAAAAGTTTCAAAAAATAGGTGGGGGAGATCCCCCATTTTATTAGCTTCCTTCTCTCTTGTCTTAATTGTAAAAAGAACAAGTCTGTCATGTAACTTTTGTTAGAATCTTTATCCAAAAAAAACTGTAATTAGTCCATCTTCCATCCCTTGAGTATTCTTGTCCGCTATACGCCAAGCAGGAGAGCTATGCTGTAATTTACATGAAACTTCCAATAATCTGACTATTTCATTTAATACTTTCTTTAATATATATATATATATATGGGCGTAGGTAGGTAGAGCTTGTGGGTCATGGTCCTCCCAAGCCCCAGGCTTTTTCTAAATAAAATTTTACCCCTATTTTTTTTTAGTTTTAACCCCCCTAATTTTTATTTTTTTTTTCAATTTGACCCCCCAAATTCTGAAAGCCGGGCTCCGCCAATTTATATATCTTTGTTTGCAATTGGGTTTTTATATATTTGCCGTGTTTTTTTTTTATTTTTTTTTATTTTTATTTTATATCAAATCTTAAATCAATATGCCCCCAGGAAACCATGTTCGGATCCTAATGCTCGAAAACAGCGTATGGACATTACTCATGCATTTTGTCTCAGGTTGCTCCGAAATCATCGTCTTCCTTGTTTGGACTCGAACCCCAGTTGTAACAGCAAAAACAAAACATAATAAAAGCCAACGAAAGTACGGGAGTTATATATACCTGAACTCATAACCCTATTGGGTCAAGCAACCACAGAAGAAAAGAAAGGAAACAGAGAAAGAAAGTATATCAATAGAAGCATTCAAGAGATGGAAACAATGAGGGTGAAGAATGAAGTGAACCCGAGAAGGCGCAGCATGTGCGTTGCAGATGGTGAGGCTCAGGCAACACGATGTGTCAAGAGACGGCGAAGAGACCCAGCTGCTGTTGCACGTATTAGTGATGATACTCAAAGTCAGCCCCAACAACAATTTCCGCAGCAACAAATGGATCAAACTTCTACTGCAAGCACTGTGAAGAGAAGCTCCAAATTTCGTGGAGTCAGCAGGTCTGAACAAGGAATTAAATGATTTCTGATTGTCTAATATATATGGATAGGGAAATGCTATTTAGTAGACTGCTCTCATACAATTATGACAGTTGTATAATAATCTACTAAATAACATTTCTCTTATGGATTCATATGATAACCCCCTCCGCTTTTCCTGGAGTCTGATTTGAATCAAACTGAAATTGAACAGACATAGATGTACGGGTCGATTTGAAGCCCACTTGTGGGATAAGCTCTCTTGGAATGTAACACAGAAGAAGAAAGGGAAACAAGGTAGAAAAACATTTCACTCTTGCATTTTTTGCTTTGCTTAATTTGCTTCACCGACTTCTTCTTTCCAGGATACTGATGGCTTTTTTTTTTTCCTAAAATTTTTGCTCCTCTTTTGTATTCTGCTCTGGAATTGATTATCGGCGCTCAACAGTTTACCGTGGTAAGTACCCTTTTTTGCAGTCAAGTTTATAAGATTTTCCAATTTTATTCTGTTTTCTTCTACTATTCATTTTGTACTTGGACTCCAAAGGAAGTGAAACATTATTCTTTCCTGAACTTTTCAGGAGCTTACGACGAAGAAGAATCCGCTGCAAGAGCATAAGATTTAGCAGCCATTAAGTATTGGGGGACATCAACTTTCACCAATTTCCCGGTAAGAATGACAGTATATTATATATATAGTATAATTTTTTGAATGAAAATGTTTAGAAGATTAGACAGCAAAAAAAAAAAATCATTATACTTCCTTAATGCTTATTACAGATATCAGATTATGAGAAAGAAATTGAGATAATGCAAACTGTGACTAAAGAGGATTATTTGGCCTCTTTAAGAAGGTAAAAGATTCATACATATTGTACTTAAGAATTGACTTTAATTCACTACCATGACTAACAACATGGTTTGGGTTTAATTTGTTTCTTTCAGAAGGAGCAGTGGCTTCTCAAGAGGTGTATCCAAGTATAGGGGAGTTGCTAGGTGATGCTCCTGACAACTTGATGAAACTAACATCTTCAGAATATTATAAATTGAAAGAGAACCATCAAAATAATTTTGGTGAATTAATGCAGGCACCATCATAATGGCAGATGGGAAGCAAGAATAGGGAGAGTTTTTGGAAACAAGTACCTCTATCTTGGTACTTACAGTAAGTTACATATCCATATCGCTTCAGCCTTTTGATCATAATATGACGAACCTTTTTGCTGTTCTTGTGTCGAATATATACGACCCAAAAACCAGTTCACTTCTGAACTACGAATAAGGATATAGTCACAGAAGTAACAATCTTGAACATAAAACTTGTTAAATCATCGGTGGTGATTATTATGCTATCAGAGCAGAGGTTCTGAATTTGAGCTCTGTTTCCGTCGTTCACTATCTATTTCAATTAAATATTCTAAGTGTTGTCTCATCACAGGTACCCAAGAGGAAGCTGCTCGTGCTTATGACAATGCGGCAACTGAGTACAGGGGTGTCAATGCTGTGACAAACTTTAACTTGAGTACATATATAAGATGGTTAAAGCCAGGAGCAAATACCTCATTAGCCACTCATGAACCACAGGCCATCACAGAGCCTCAGACGGTGGCGTCCCCAACTGGCTACACTCCAAGAGAGGAATCTAAATCATTGTTCTTCCATACTAATCCTTTGCTCACAGTAGACTACTTAGACTCTCCCCCTAAGCAAGAAATGTTTCAAAGCAAAATTCCTCTTATGTCGTCCTCTACTACTACCACTGCACTGGGCCTCCTCCTTCAATCTTCAGTATTCAAGGAATTAGTGGAGAAGAATTCAAATCTGTCGGAAGATGACTCTGAAGGGGAAGTGCCAAAGAATATTCAAGCACAGATAAGTAGTGACGATGACTTCGGTGGGATCTTTTATGATGGAATTGGTGACATCCCATTTGTTTGTGAAAACTTCTGTATTGATATATTCAAAAGGCTTAATTTACAATGGTGATGAGCATAACTTTTTATACAATGCCATCGTAGGGTTTTAGAAAATACAACAAAGGAAAAATAAGACAATATCAAATACAATGAATACAAGGATTTTCTCTTGCAGAGTCAGCTTTAGGACTTTCTATTCTATGTTGTGATACTTTCCTTCTACATATGATTCTATCTTGAGTAGCACGCTGGTCTTGATGATTGCTCTTGCCTTGGAGATCACTCTTGTCTTGGAGACTACGTTTGATATCACAATAGAGTAGTGCTGCATATACTTTGCCTGATGTGGTTGATAATTCTTTCTATCTTGGATTACTAAGCTAGTTGTCATAGACTTTCTAACATGATCTGCAGTATCTCGTGTATAATCTTTAGCACAATATGGAGCTGCTGATTGTGTTACTATGCTTGTGACAACTCCATTAGACACGTTAACTGCTTGCACTTCCAATGGAGATGGCAAAGAGTTGCAAGAAAGAGAATTCCACTTCATTTTCTTAATGGCCCCATAGATCGCCATGACAAGCTTTTGATTAATCAATCAACCAGCGGGTGCAGTACAATGTTTTTTTGTTGGAAATTTTAGGAATAGTGTGTTGATATGGTGTCTGCGTGAGTATATATATATATATATATATATATATATATATATATATATATATATATATATATATATATATATATATTGGCATAAATTGCTATTTCCTTGTAATTAAACCTCACTAGCACTTGGTACATGTCATAATACACCCAAACACATTTCAAGATTTCGTCACTTTTCACCTTCAAAGCAAGAGGACTTGAAATGGAGAGCATCTGCCGTGTATTCGGTGATATGTCATTTAAAAATTTTCAATGATGCAATAAGATAACTTATTATGAAATCTAATATGAACCATAAAACAAATCATCTCAATTTCACCTGATCCATCCCATTATAAATTACGATTATGATTCTCTCCATTTTAAGTAAAATGGAGATAAGTCATTTCTTAGTCAATATTTTATTTTGTTGTATTTAACAGTTAAATGACACAACAATATATTTAACACGTGGCATGAATCTATATAAATACTCATGGCATGAAGAGGATCATTGTCCTATAAATTAAGGCCTAAGCGAATCCCAACGTCCAATAAAGCTTTATATGGTCTTTCTATTTAGATGCAACAATTGGCACCTCTTTTTAAAAAAATAAAAGATTTAAAAAAAAAGGATAATTAGAAGAGAAAATACAAAGATATAGGAGAAAATGCGAACCCCATGAGTTTGGTCCGAAAGCTCAAAACTACAGGTAATACACAGCAACCAAGACTAGCAAAAATGGCCCAAAGGTTAAAGAAAATCCATATGAAACCCGAAGGATCTCTGCGAAAAGCCGCAATAACAGAAAAATCCTCCCCTCACTACCACATCCAAGCAGCCCTTTTGGCTCACTTCCAAGGTAACGACATTTTCATAACCCATTGAACTAACCGAATAGATTTGTAAGAAAGGACAGCTTTATCTGCCTCCCATGGTGGCTTCCAAATCCAATTGTGGTATTTATGTGTGATCTTCGACTTTTGAGAAACTTGTAGGGGATCGATCCCTCAAGGATTTTTATGGTACAAGAAAGTTGGATTCAATGGAGAGATGTTTGCAGGAGAGAGAGGACCTTTGGAGTTTGGGGGTTATTAAGCTAGCTTTACAAATTGAAACTTGAAAATGGGATGGAAGATCTGTGAGAGAATAAATAATCAAAGAATATGAATTTTTGACTTCGAAGGACTCATACGATCTCATCAGATGCTATATGTACTATGCAACACCCCGGTCCCATATTGAAAAGATGAGTAACTCACATAGAGAGTTGGTGATTTATGAGAGATGTTCATGAATGCAAAGTCTCATATTGCTTACTAGGTAAAACTGAGCTTTATAAATAATTCTAGAAAAGCTCCAAATTGATTAGTTCTTTTAGAGTAATAGAGCAAATGTGGCTTGCGCTTTTCCAGGGTCGTTATATATATTTCAAAATTTCTGAATTCTAAACCACAGTGTCTACTGTGCAAAGCAAGAGCAAGAGAAAAGGACCACAAGCAACGATTTAGTGGGGTCTTTCTATGCAGAGCATCCGTGTCTGTGTGTGAGATACAGAGACAAGATGTCTCAGCAGGTGAGATAAGATGTCTATTTCATCTCCCAAATAGCTAAATCAAAGATGTCAATCAGTTTCTACATTAACAATCTAAATTCAATGAATTGGTATAAATGCACAGTTGTAAGCTGGAAACTAATGATGTAATTAGAGCATAAAATTCACAATAAGAAGAATCCATAAAACAATATATATAAGCAACAAAGCAAAGTGGCAGCTCGAACAGCAGTGAGATATCATGATCTAAATTTCTATTTACCTCTCTAATAAAAATACATCTATTTTATTACTTCAAATACTGCAAAATTTCAGCTTCCATATAGAGCCTTACAATTGACTGATCGAAAAAAGGGGGAGTTTAAAAATTCCTTTCTTTTATTGGTATTATATATTTAAGCAAAGCTGTATCCAAACAAAACAAGCATAGCACATTATTGAGAAAGATTTCATTGCTATGGTTCAAACCATGTTAAGATTCTAAATAACAATAGAATCACTAATGATTCTAAATCGGAGGTCCAAATATGCAGATGGTTTCACATGCAAAACTGATCGGACATTTAATCTGCTTTCTAAATTTATAGCTATTCAATTATTTCACAAGTGGGAGGCCGCATAATCTACATGATTTCACCTTTCAACAAAGTTACTTGGACATCTTATCGGTTTCCAGATTCAGTTATCTGATATTTATGCATTGTAGCCAGGTCAAAATAACATCGATGATATTGATAACAAAAGATGGTATCATCAGCAGTTATGCTGTGATTCCTCATGTGGTTGGTTAGACAATTAACATTCAAATTTACTAGGTCCAGTGAAGTTAGCAACAAGCTAAACTTTTCCATTCCAAAAGGAAAAATTTAAACATTCACCAAGAATATCGTATTTTAGTTCTTATGGTAGTTACCTAGAAACAAAACAAGAACAGCAAAAATGCATAAGAAACACCATAAAAGTTCCACCAGAGTGCATCTTGCTAAGATTCATCCAGTAAGTCATGAAATTACAGCATGCAACTGAAAAATATTAACTTAGAAAACAGTTTAGCATTAGGGCCAAGTGCAAACTCAAACTGCCTCAAATGTTTTGATGAACCGAATACTAGTTTCTGACCTCTGACTTACCTCTTTTTCAAAATACATGTGTTGTATTGCATTCAAACGATACAAATTTCAGTTCTTCTGAAGCGCATCAAAATTGCTTTCTTTTATTTCTGAACAGTTTGTCTCTTCTTGCATAAACATAAAAGAGAGCTAGGAAACCTCCTGCAGAAAAAGAAACTGAAGTCCACGGAAATGGTGGGTCCTTGAAGCATACGAGTGATGCCTCCAGTTCTTCAGAAGCGTGATAGACAAGAGAGTGGATGGCATACAGATCATGATCCGATGACTTCAAGTAGTACAAAGCCATCTCGAAATCCAAATGCGACAAAGCAGAAACTGCTTTGTCAAGCTTGTACTTATACAAGTTCCACCTTTGTACGAACTCAACATGTCGATTCGGTTTAAGAAGCTTCCTATCTCCACCATGTGCAGCAATGGATTCAACAACATCAATGGCACTCGTTATACTGTAATTCAACGATGTCAAAAGAATATTCCTCTTAGCTGCATCCTTCTGCACAAATGACATTGATGAAATCTCTGAGAATGGCCCAAACGGAGTCTGCCCTACACTCCACGTGTAGTCCACAAGAGTACTATTATGCCTAGGGCTCCACAACAAATGTGTAGGGGACACTCCCCACATACTCTGCAGAATCGAACCAACAAGCGGCCGCTCAAGCTCCCTAGTCTGAGTAAACACATGACGACCATTACAACTATAATCGCTCACAGTCTGCGTGTTCTTTGTCCTCACTGCAATAACCATATCTTTGAACGCAACTGACTGGTGATACCGGTCTAGCAACAAGAGCATATTGTAATCCAAATCAAACACGTAAACAGGAAGAACCCTACCGAACTCCTCCTCCGGAATCCCCGCCACCCTCCTAAATTCCTCTGCCGAGTCTGTCAAAATCTGATGCAAACGCTTCGAGTCCAAATACTCGCTCACAATCAGAGTATAGTTATCGAACAAAAACCTCGATGTATATGAATTAATCGACCTAGAAACCGCGAACGAGCAAATCGGACACTCAGAAAAATTCGCTTCATAAGTCTTGAACCTCAAGGACTGATCACCGAACAACAACCCACCGTCATTAGCCTCATCCATAAACGTCCTCTGAATCTGTTTCCAATCCAAGCCACTCGAATCCCTACTGCTCTCCGACCCATGAAAATGTATAAACTGAACTACCAACGAAGTCTCAAAAGGAACAGGAATTCTCAGAGAGGGCACAAGAAGTACCTGGTAGGCGCTCCAGACCAAGGACGCAAGGTCCCTCAGCAGCCCCTTCTGCGACTTGGGGCGGCCGTGGAGGGCAGCGAGCGGGTGGAACTCGCCTCGGGGAAGCACACCGTCCCCGGACAACGCAGGGCCGTAATCGACAGGTCCAGCAGCCAAGTCGATCCAAAGGTAGCGGTCCTTGGCGGTCCAGAGGGTGCCGAGGCAGTTGGTGAAGCCAGGGGAGGAGTCCCCGTGGGAGTAGGTGTAGGCGTAGGGTTTAGATTGGTTGCCGAGATTGAGGAGGTAGAGGACGATTCCGTCGGGGGGCTTTTCCTTCTCGAAGTCGTGGCGGAGGAGGGTGTCGATGGAGGAGAAGGGGATGGGGAGGAGAGGCGAGCGGAGGGAGGAAGGGGTTTGGGAGATTTGGGAGGAGAGGGTTTGGGAGAGGAGAGTTGGGAGGGAAGTGGGGGAGAAAGAGACGTCGAGATGGAGGGAGTGTCGGATGGAGAGGGTATGGGATTGGGTGGGGAAGGGGGAGATAACGTGGAAGTGGTGGAGCGGTTGGGAGGCGGATGAGAGGAAGGAGGAGAGGAGGGTGGAGGAGTCGGGGGGAAAGGATCCGACGAGGCGGAGGTGGAGGGAGAAAGGGAGGGAGAGGGAGAGGAGGGAGGAGACGACGGAGGGGAGGTTGGGGTGGGGAAGGTGGGAGTGGAGCGATTTCCTGAGGGAGGATGGGAGGGAGAGGTAGGAGTCGTTGGTGGCCTGCGGATCGTTCCGGGATTGATGGCTTAGGAAGTAATCCAGGCCAAGAATTGGGGCCGCCGAGGTGGTGGTGGTGGCGGAGAGGAGGAGGAAGAGGACGAGGATGGTGGTGGTAGTGGTGGCCATTTTTGGGGGTGAAAAGAGTGGTTTGGTAGCTTTTGGATCTTTAACTCATTTTTTGGAAGAGGAAATAAGGTGGCTTTTGCCTTTTGGTATTGATCCTGATGAGTGATTAGCAGTATCCACTCCAATGATCTCAGACTACCTGGTCTCTGCAACTTGAGAGTTCCGGCCCATAAATCTAGAGCGGTGTGAGCCTATTCCGATGAGGATCTTCTTTACCATTCAGTGATGTCTAAAAGGCTTAAAAGCCAAGATCGGGTTGATTGGGTTGATTTTCCTCTAATAATAAGTGCCATAAAAATAGTAAACTACAAGTATTTCAATGAGGCCATGGTAATTGGTATGACGGTCTTTCCAACCACGCATTGCCCGCCCGTGTGGAATCAACACGTTAAACAAAACACATTTAATAAGAGTGCCAAAGCATTTGGCATTGCAATTTTACAAATTAAAAGTGCGATATTAAACCAAATCGTTTGAAAGTATATTTTTAAAAATTTATCATTTAAAAATGTAAAAAAATGTACATCTTCAAATTATATAAAAAAAAAAAGTTAAATTGCAAGTTTACCAAACGCTTGACTGTATTTTTAAAATTGCACGCTTTGAAATAACAAATTCAAACGAAACCCAAGTATTATTATTCTTTTATTCGTGCACATTTCATAAAGACGAAAACACAGCTGATCTGGTCCATATACTGGAAAAATCCCCCCTCGCCATCAAAAGACAATGGCAAGAAGTAAAGAATAATTAGAAAACCATGAGATTACTAGCGCTATTAATTTAGTTCAAAAAGAAAGAAAAAAAAAAATGAGAACATGATAGGCAGTATACAAGCAAATCCGTTCAGCAATCTGAGCCATTAGAATCACTATAAGACTGTGGATCCCAAAACTTCGAAGCATGCTCATCCTCGGGCTTGGCAACAGGGCAAGAAGCGTTGGTAAAGTCCCTAACGCGGAGAACTCCATGTTGTTCACCAAAGCTAGCAGTAACAATGCTATTCCCATTTACAGCCAGGGCAGAACACCCACTTACTCTCTCTGGAGGACCGCAAATCAACGAATTTGTTTGTGTACCACTGTCAGCCTCCCAAACATTAATGAAAGAATCCTTGGGGCCTCCTGTAACTATTTTGCACTGATCCATGTGCAATAACGTAACTGGGCCTGTGTGTCCATCCAACTCGGCTATTGGTTCTGGTTTCATTGTGTCCATGTTTCTCCTAATATCCCACAGCATTGCTCTGCAGCATTTTAGGCACATATTTTGGTAAGTGATTTACTCGCATTTTCTTACACAGTCTCCACATCGTTAACTAACTGAGAAAAAAAAAAAAAAAATTCAAAAACTATTTAGAAATCGGCTTTGTCTTACCTTCCATTACCACCTGTGCAGATTAATGATTTTGAAGGCATAATCTCAAATGAGTACAACTTCGGTTGATAAATTGCAGCAGTGATTACTTTTTGCATTGTCCTCAAATCAATTGCAATGACAGAGGAACCAGCAGCAACATAGAGCATGGATTCATGGCACTTCATATTTACAGGTGCACCAGGAACAGTTGTCATGCCCACACAGCATGATAAACGCTCAGCAGATGATGTATTTGTATCCCAAACCCTCACCTATAAGGAAACTCCACAACTTTTAGTGAAAAACCAATCACAAAATGACACAAGTATCAAAAGAACTATCGGATTTGGATTAGACAATCTCATAATAAAAACTTGGAAAAATTGGATGAAGTTCTTGTTTAACATTGTTTGACCTCTTTAGCTCGAAAAATTGTTCATTAACTTTTTCTGTTACTCATTACAAGAACAAAAATGCAGTTTAATAACTGCTCCATCCACGTTGAAGGTGAGATACACCTATGTTTTGTGTGGCTACATTAATCCCCGAAAATTAGTCAACCATCTTACTCAAATATACAGAGCTCAATAAATCATGAAAGAGAAAACTGCATGTGCTCTTCTTTCACAATAACCTAAATTGAGCATGATGTTGTTAACCCTTGTCATGAAATTCTATATTATGCTTCAAAGCATGGTAACTGTGAGCTCAAGCTTAAATGCACCTCCTCCCCCTTGTAAAAATAGGACAGAGGATGAGGTCGTGGATTAAGACCCAATTAGTTTGTGTGTAACTTAACAATTAAAAAAAAAAAAATCATAATAATAACATGTACATGAAGTATAGATAATAATTGGCACTTAAGAAAACCTGAAATTCAGGCTCAAGTTGGCTGTCTTAAGCTACAATCAAAATGGTCCAACTGAAATTGTAAAACTAAAACGATTTTCACGCATGACAAATAACTTCCAGCACATTACAATTGTCCAACATATGTTTACATGGCCGCCATATCAAGTAGGGCTAAATGTTATGTACGTCAGTAGCTATGACGCAAAGAAGTCACAACTCAATTCCTTATAAGGCAGAAAAATAGTTGACTGATTCACTACTCCAATAAATGAATCCTAGTTATATACTTAATTAAAATAACTAAAAATGTTAAAAAGATCAAAAAAAAATGAAGAGAGAGAGAGAGAGAGAGAAGTAATATGGA
Organism: Alnus glutinosa; assembly: GCF_958979055.1. Taxonomy (NCBI): domain Eukaryota; kingdom Viridiplantae; phylum Streptophyta; class Magnoliopsida; order Fagales; family Betulaceae; genus Alnus; species Alnus glutinosa. The sequence goes on along the minus strand of NC_084887.1, from coordinate 34,988,587 downwards.
ACACATGACTAAGGTACCTTGGAATCATTTGACATGGTCACCAAAAAAGAAGTTTTATGCCTGAAAGAACGAAGAAAGTAAGAACAGATCAGTTTAGTGAGAAGAAATCGACACCAAAGTACACAGGTTCAATATCACTTGATGGAGCAACCGAGCAAGTCACCATGTGAGGCATTCAATGACAACAACAACCGCAATCATAGCACACAACTTAAGCATTACGAATGTTTTAAAAGTAACACACGAGTTACTACTGAAATCTACAATTTCTTATAAACTTTAAAATTAACTCATGCCATTGAAACTCAACAACACCATCTCTCAGTATAAGTACAGGATGGAGGGAGTGGTCATGAGCGCAAAACACATTGATTGGATATGTTACTAGCCAAAATAAATAAGATCATATTTATCTCATTGGTGGAATTCTTACATTACACGTGTCAGTCAAAAAATAGGCAGACTGAAGTATGATAAGCCAAGCAAAACTTCTCATTTCTACTTAGATGAGAACATCAACTTTGACATATCCATAAAGGAAACACATTAAAGTTGGTTTAAGTGTGGCAGAGTCCAAGTAAGCAATTGTACAATAATTTTTACTTCACTTCCACCAATTGAGAGTTCAAATTAACGAAATGCAACCACTTGCAAAGCAAAAAGGATAATAAGAATTGAAGATTCTTTCATCTACAACTGGACCTGCCAAGTCTTTAAGCATAAGACTGAGCAACTCAAATAATATAAGTGCAAACTATTAAAACCTAAAGAAATTAGAATACATTAATAAAGTCTATTTATTTAGTCTTAATGATAGAAAAACTCATACCCAGAAACTGACATCAACTTTACAGGTTTCTCATGCCCATAAAGAGTAGCCTTTAGCCCATGCTGGCCACGCTGGCCACTGGAGTTAAGGGACCAAAGGCGAACAGTACCATCTTCCCCTCCACTTGCCAATACTTTGCTACTACCATCACCTAACAATTTATCTGACAAGGTAGAGACTGGGCCATTGTGACCTCTTAAACTCCGTTGGCAGGAACCCTATAATGGAAACATTAGAATGAAGACCACAAGGTATTACAAAAGGTAGACCATAACTTAGAAAGTTCATAAACATTCTCTTCCTGCTGACAATTAGAACAATAATCACCATAGAACCAAATAATGAAACAGACACTACCAATAATATTTGTTTCTCCAATTGGCTCATTGCAGTGGATGCAAGCATGGAAGATCATGACTAGAGATTACAAATATCTACAAATTTGGGCCTATTCTTTGCAAGAGGGTTTTCAAAACAACATCAATTTATAAAATACCTTCCACCATAGACGAATGGAGCGGTCGCAGCTTGAGGTGACCAAAACATTTTCTTTACTTTGTGTTTCATTTCGAAATAAAGAAGTTTCAGCGAGAGAAAACAACCTGCATATTAAATAATTATAAATAAAAGGTTGAGAAGCAATTCACTTTTTCTATGGATACCCTTTTACATATGGGAATTGGACATATGCTAATAAGGTTCATATGATACATTAAATAGATTTAGGCACATGTTTGCCATCTATGATGCACTAGATAAAATTAAAAAATTATATATAAAAACAGGATTCTTGTATCAAAATATGTAGAACGTAAGGTCCAAGAGTGCAACCTGTTATTCTAAAATATATACAGAGCCAAATGCTATTAACATTGTCTTATGAGCCTTAGTTATCTCTTTTAGAAGAACCACATGGCAAGAAATTACTCCTGCAAACGGGAGCCATCACCAAAAGAAAAAATTGCTAAGAACACAACTTGGTTACACGTTTTACAGGGAAGTACAAATGGCCTTGTCACTAATAATAAATACATGAAAGTTGGCCTCAATAACGCTTACGAAATTACAATATCAATGCATATAGAAGTATTTTTTGAACGGGAGAAAAACCATATAAAATTCTTACCTCATACAAGTAATTCTTGCATTATGATCACTTAGCATGGTGACAGGATACCTTCCAGTTAAAAGGCCATCAATCTTCTGAATTCCTATCAATGAGCCCTATATAACAGAATCCAGTAAAGTCAATCTCTGAATGGATGTGAAAGAAGTTAAGAAATACTAAATCATGCGCTCGCAATACTAATAAGTGTCAAAATGTAATAAAATGCTATAATAGAAAAGAAAAGAATCAAAATAAGTGTCATGAGCCTTTAGCACAAAGATGTCATAGAAGTTGTATGAAACCCCAAGCATCATGAAAGAGAGACTACAGGCCAAGGGAGTATTCAATACCTGTGAAAAGACAACATTATTTTTATTGAATAATATTTGGTTGTAAGGTTTTGGAACTGTGTAGAAGTCAGAAACTAAGGGATCAACGAACTTGAACTGCTTCAATGCTGTGTACCTCGCCAAATACGCTTCCCTCACTCCCATTGTTTGTAAAGAGCCCGATGGAACTTGTTGCGGCCAGCGTTCCCTAGATGTGGAATATACAATAGACTCTTAAGTTAAAAGAACCAAAAGGGAATATATATATATATATATATATATATATATATATATATATATATATATATATATATATAGAATCCATTTGTTTCAACATATAACATTTACCATTAAAAAAAAAAACAATTGATGTTTGGTTGCGCTTGGAAAACTTGGTCAACCAAAAAACCTTTTTGGCCAAATATCAAACACCCAATTTTTTTGTAAAATGGTTTAAGTTTTTTAAGGCGTAAAACTTTTCCATCCACAGCTCCTCTCTTCAATATCCCTCCCAAGTGAAAACCCACACCACAGCACAACCCAAACACTTACATCCGCAAAATCCATATGATTCATTTCCGATTTGAACTTTGAATGCTCTATTATGTGACTAGATGGTGTATTTGGTTGTTCTGGATGGTAAGTTTGAGTTTGATTGGATCGGCTGAGTTTGAATTTGAGCCATTAGCCTATAAGAGATTTGATCATGTGACTGACAAGTGGCATGATGTCAAGTCATTTTCCTCTTCTTTCTTTTTATAATTTTGAGATTCTTTTGGGAGCAATACAACTCTAAATAATATTAATATAATAGAAGATTGAACAAAGATATTAACTATGATGATTGATGTTATTGCCTCCTTGCGTTTCTTCTGTGTTTGTGGGGAACTTCATGGTTGATATGTTTGCAAAGTGCAGCGAAATTGGATATGCTCGGAAAATATTTGATGAAATACTTGAGAAAAATGTGGTTCTTGGAGTGGGATGATACGTGGGTAAGCTCAGTTGGGTGAGAATGAGAAAGCTTGGAGGCTATTTAAGCAAGCTTTATTTGAAAATTTAAGTGTTTATGATTCACATTTTCAATGTGCTTCAATAACAGAAAATGCTTTTTGGAGAAAATTTTCAGAGTGATAAACAAACACACACACACACCCAAAAACAAAAACAAAAAAACAGTAGTTTCTTCAGGTGATGAAAACGTTCAGAAATTATTTTACTGAGCGACACGACTGCTTTGTTCCTCTAATCCGCGGAGGATTTATCAAAGGCTTGAATCCAGGAGACTCATTCCAAAGATCAATGCATTCATTTCATTCACTTTCCATGATCTTTTTCCGTTTCCTTTTTTATCTTTTTAGCTAAGGGACACTAACTGCACTGAGCCTCACAAAAATAACATTTATCTTCGCAAGTGCATTATATATATATATACACAAACACACAACAACAACAACAACCAAATCTTCCTAGCATCAATTACAAAATGCGAAAACCTTGGACAAAAACAGCTGCCCAGTACTACAAATTAAAAACAAATCACCTCAAAATTTTTTAACAAAGCTTTTGAAGAAAATGGACAGACCTGAACCAGCGGAGCCAGATGGAGTCGGAATAGGCGACGCGTTTGAGGTATTTGCAAGACATGGCCAAGTTGGAGAGGTCCTGGAAGCTGAGGTAGGTGGCACAGTGAGCCAGCGAGTCCACGTCAACATCCGTCACCGTCGTCGTCGATGGCGATGGGTCCGCCTCCGCCATAGTTCTGAAGCTTATTGTTCGAAACGATCCCGAAGTCCTATAAATTGCAAGAACCCCAGAATCTCTAAGTGACTTGCACTATCTTACATTTCCATCTCTAATGCAAATCTTTTGGAAGTATTCCTGCGTCTAATATATCTCAAAGTAGCAAAATTTGATTTTTGCTTATTTTGGATCTCCCCCATCGCCTATCCATCCTGTGAATTACACGTTCACAAAAAGTTTAAAGCACACCGAACTTCTTCGGATTCAGCCTATAAAAATGGAGATTTGATAACCATTTCATCCGTTTTTTTTACCTCAGTTACCTATCTGATGGTTGATTCTTTTTAAATAAAAATAAATAAAATATTGAAATTGCAGAAGAATTCTAAACATATCATATCTCTTTTTTAAATTAACCATTTGATCTATAAGATATGATACGTTTACAACATTTATATCACTCTTGTACAACTCAATTTTTTTTTTTTTTTGTCAAACTAACTATTGGATTTGTTTTTCTACATGTGGGTTTTACATATTCAATGATTAAATTTTTTTAAAAAAAAATTGTTAGAGTTGAACAAGCTGTAATCGTATTATATCACTTGAGGGGATCTATAAGACCATCATGTAGATCCTATAGATTTAGTGGTTAATTTAAAAAAATGGATGTACATGATATATATAACTATATAAGAGATTTAAAAAGATTATTTCCCAAAAAAATATTATGCTACTTAAGTATACGTGACATTTTTATGAGATATGATACGTTTATAACCTTTGTACAATCTAAATAATTATTTTTTTAAAAATAAAATAAAATAAATTAATCAATTATTAGATATGTAAAACTCACATGTAGAAAAACAGAAAAGAAATTTACATGAGATGTACAAAAGATGTATATGTATCATGTCACAATTTTTTTTTCTTTAATTATATTAATAGTCATAAAATTGTATTAAAAATCATGCATTTTAACATGCTATTAAAGCAAGAAATCTCTTTTTAAATATTGGATATCATTTACCCTATTATTCCAGCCTCCTCTATTTGAGAATCAATGAACATCGACAAAAATACAAACTTCTACGCTCATAAATAATGCGGCCACGTTCCCATATCACCCAGTTTCCTCAATCTCAATTGTAAGTGAAAAAGATGCCCCTCCCCCACCCTTAGGTTTAATATGTTTTTTTCTTTTTTCTTTTTTTTCCTGAAGATTGAAAATACATGTCAATTTTATAAGTTGAGTTAAAATAACCTACTATTACCCAATTTAGAAAAAAACTTTATACAAATTTAAATTGTTTAATTAATTTAAAGAGCACCCTTTAACAACAATTATTAAAACTTTTTTTAACTTAATTTTATCACTTGAATTTTTATTTTTAATTTTTTTTAATTTTTTTTATTTTAGCTACGAACATTTACATGTTTCCATATCCTGTATCTTCTACGTCATCATTCATCTCTTTTGCCCCAACCCCAAGTGTGTTCAAGTTTTGAACCCCCTCCCCTCTCTTGATTCTTTACATACGTTAATTTTAAACTTTTCTGACGTGGTCTCTCTTTTATTCTTTTTTCTTTCTTTTCTTTTTTTTTTTTTCTCTTTTTTTTTTTTTTTTTTTTCTCTAGAACATCAATTTCCAAAATGTTTTTGGAGGTAGGGGTGGACGTCGGTTCAGTAGGCGGTTAAGTCGGTAAAACCGGTTCGGTTAAATCGGTTAAGTCAACTTTGTCAGTAGAGTCGGCAGGCGGTCGATGTCGGTTCAGTAAGCGATCGGTAGGCGATAGTCTGATAATTTGCGCACAAAACGTTCGGTAGGCGGTTAAGTCGGTTAAATCAGTTAAGTCAACTTTGTCGGTAGAGTCGGTAGGCGGTAGTCTGATAATTTGCCCACAAAACGTTCAGTAGACGGTTAAGTCGGTTAAGTCGATTAAATCAGTTAAGTCAACTTTGTCGATAGAGTCGGTAGGCGGTTGATGTCGGTTCAAGAAGCAATCAGTAGGCGGTAGTAGAATAATTTGCCCACCCCTATTTGAAGGTTCAAGGGGATTAGGATCCCCTATAATTTCAAAGAAATGTGAAATTCTCAAATTTCTTTGAAATCAAGCTGTTTTTTACATTAAAATGACGTGAAAAATATTGCATATTAAAGATATAACAAGTTAACAATGAAAAAAAAAAAAAAAAAAACCCTCCTAAAGACTTTTTTTTCGCTTTTGAAAAGATGCATCTTTTTTACTAAATTGAAAGACAAATTTTTGCTCAAAACTTTTATACGACATAAAATGTAAGGAAGAAAAAATAAAAAATAGAACAAAGCATAAGAAAAAAAGAAAAAGAAAAAGAAAAAGAAAAAAGAGGATCTTTAATATGCAGCATTATGTACTGATGTCTACAATTATAAGCCGAGATTGGGTGGAATGCCCAACCATTCAGTACTGATGTCTACAAATTATAAGCCGAGATTGGGTGATTCTCCTTCCCAAGTGCGCTCATGAAGAGCACAAGAGGCATCTATAGACTGGGGAGTCCCAAGGTCCAATTGCACACATTTGCTCGAGTGGAATTTTTATTCTCCGAAGATGCCATTCATTACAAAACAGATTACAGCAACGTACGTAAGTGGGAGGGAATTTCCAAGACGATTCAGGGAAAGCATACGGCTGGAAAATTTGCACTTTCATAGCATTCGAAAAGACAAGAATTTCGTGAGTATTACGTTGGTATTCATATACTTTGGAAAATAGTTGGTCCAAACCTTAATTTTCAGTCATTTTTTTTCGGGTCAATCACACCTCCTCTGTCTATATCTTTCACATAACAATCAGCCCTTCGTCATTGCCCTCGTCAATCATACACTTTGGATTCCAAAGGAAATTGCCAAGACGTTTCAGTGAATGTATTTGGAAGGAAAATTTGCACTTCAATAGGATTCGAAAAGAATTACGTGTTGTAAGTGCACTTGTAAGGTGTCCCACATTATTAAGATGTAAGAAGAGTGAGTAGTTTATATAGCATAATTATACCCAAACCAAATTCTATTTTCCATGCAATTGGATGCTGCATCATGATTAATTCATGAAGCTAGCCATTGGCATGACAGTCTCTCCAGCCACGCATTTGGTCGTGTGGAACTTATTCTCCAAAGTTGCCGTGTTATACAAAACAAATTAAAGCAATGCAAGCGGGAGGAAATTTCCAAGACGATTCAGGGAAAGCATACGGCTGGAAAATTTGCACTTCCATAGCATTCGAACAGAGAAAAATTTCGTGAGAATTACGTTGGTATTGATTCAACGTCTACACAAAATAATTCACTCCCAGGCCTCAAGTCTGCCCCCTCTTTATATTTCTTGTTAAAAGTGTCCTCAATTCAAGAACATATATAATAATAATCAACCCTTTTGCCATTGCCCTCTCATCAATCATACACTTTCAACCATGGCACCCTCAGTTTCCATTTCCGTTTGCATTGTGGTAGTAGTAGCATGGGCTACCTTTATCTTGTATGTAGCAGCATGTGATTTGTCGTCACTAGAACCAGAGGCGAAGGCTCTGCAGGAGAGTGGGTGGTGGGGAGCCCATAACAATCCCTCAAGTCGTTGCAACTGGTACGGTATTACTTGGAATGCTGGTCATGGATACGTGACAGAGATTGACTTGGCTAATGTCCATTTGGGAACAAGCTTGAAACTCAACTTCTCTTCTTTGCCAAATTTAGTCCGTCTGGATCTTCGTGGAACTGCGCTTCAAGGAAGCATCCCACTTGAGATAGGTATGTTATCTAAACTCACCTACCTTGATCTCTCCAACAATAATCTAACAGGTGGGTTGCCTCATTCACTTACAAACCTCACCCAATTAGAGTGGTTTGACATTTCTTCTAATCAAATCACTGGACCAATCCCTGCATTTCTTTGGCTTTTAAACAATCTGACCTATCTGGCAATGCATGGAAATCAAATCAATGGTTTTATCTCCCAAAAATTGGGAAATCTGACGAATCTTGTTCATTTGGATCTGGGTCACAACAACTTTGTTGGACCCATCCCTTCATCTCTTTGGCATTTAACCAATCTCACCCATCTGGATATAAGTGGAAATCAAATCAATGGTTCCATCTCAATAGAAATTGGAAATTTGAAGATCCTGTCCCATCTGTATCTCGATGCTAACAATCTCATTGGCACAATTCCTACTCGTCTAACAGAATGCAATGGGTTGCAAGAATTGTTATTGAGCCACAACTACTTAAAGGGAAGCATTCCCCCTTATATGAGTCGCCTTTCTTTGCTAAAGTCTATTAATTTTAGTCATAACTTTATCAGTGGACAAATACCTTTTGGGTTTATAACCTCTTTAACGCTCTTGGATCTCAGCTACAATAATCTTACTGGCCCCATTCCCTTTACTTTCATTTATGTAGAAAAACTCAACCTGTCTTACAATTCTTTCAAGGGTCAAATTCCAGACAATTATGGTGTGTATCATACACCCGACACATTAATGGGCAACAAGTATTTAGATGCTGACACCATGGATTTCCCTCCTCCCCTTCCTTTCTCCCCATCTAGGAACAGATCAATTGTATCAAAAATAAAACTTTTTGTTCCCATCATCATTTTTCTTGGATTCCTAGTTCTTGGAGGTCTTCTCTTTCGGAAGTGCAAGGTTAAGAAAACTCAGTTTGAGTCGAGAGAAACAAAGAACGGGAACTTGTTCTCCATATGGAATTATGATGGACATATTGCATATGAAGACATCATTGAAGCAACTGAGGACTTCGACATAAAATATTGTATTGGAACCGGTGGTTATGGCAGCGTTTACAAAGCAGAATTACCTTGTGGCAAAGTGGTTGCCTTGAAGAAACTTCATCATTCGGAGTCTGAGAACCCAAATTTTGATGTGAGTTTCAGAAACGAGGTAAAAGTGTTAACCGAGATCCGCCATCGAAACATTATAAAACTTCATGGGTTCTGCTTACATAAGCGGTGCATGTTTTTGGTTTATGAGTACATGGAAAGGGGAAGCCTATTTTATGTCCTAAACAATGATGTTGAAGCTACGGAATTGGATTGGAGGAAGAGGGTGAACATCATCAAAGACACCACCCACGCCTTATCTTACATGCATCATGAATGCATTCCAACAATTATTCATCGAGATATAACAAGCAACAATATTTTATTGAACTCTAAATTAGAAGCTTTTGTCTCTGACTTTGGCACAGCTAAGCTCCTTGATCATGATTCCTCTAATCAAACGTTAGTTGCTGGCACTTACGGTTACATTGCCCCAGGTGAACTGTTCTTTTTCTTGCTATAATTTATATCTTTATTTATTTATTTACTTATTTTCATTTCTACCTATTATTCTAAAAACATAGAATAGTCACGTGGAACAAATGTCTTTCCCAATATTAGTGCTAGTAGGGTTACATTGTCATTTACTATATGAATCAATTCATGCATTATTGCAAACAACCACTTTCATTGTACTTTTAATGCAATGACAAGTTTTAACCGACTTCTTTCAATTGAAAAATATACGAAAAAAAAGGGAAAGAAAAACTAAAAGAAAGGATTTCACGCTTTTAATAATTCTTATTCATATACGCAGAGTTGGCCTATACCATGAAAGTTACTGAAAAATGTGATGTTTATAGCTTTGGAGTGGTGGCACTAGAAATATTAATGGGAAGACATCCAACAGAACTTCTGACTTCATTATCATCATTGTCTTCTCAAAACGTGATGCTTCATGAAATATTAGACCAACGCCTGCCACCTCCAAATCACCTGGTTGTACATGATATTTTCCTTGTTGCTACGATAGCATTTGCATGCCTACAAACCAAACCAAAGTCTCGGCCTGAAATGAAATCCGTGTCCCAAGAATTTCTTTCTCGGAAGAAGCCAATTGCCAAGCCTTTACATGCATTTTCACTATGGCAACTAAGGAACCAGGAACTATATATGGTTGGATCAGGGGATGAAACTCAATTTTGAAGTGCTTGTTGTTAGGTTGATTATCATGTTGTTTGATGAACTTGTATGAATAAAAAATGTTGCAAGAGAATTAAAATGCCATGAATTATGTTATTTTCTAGATTGTACCCATTTTCTATCCTATGATATACATAAATACAATACATACGTACATATACAAGTATATGTGTGTGTACATATATATATCATGCATATGATTGAAAATAAAACAACAAATGCAACAAAGAGTTGCTACATTAAACCAATTCAGAACTTTCTTCTATATTAGATAAATAAATAAGGGAAATGTTAAAGATGAGTCTTTCAACTCCCTATTGTCACCCTCTTTTCCTTAAAAAAAATTGATTTTTATTATAAATGGGTGACAAGGGGGGATGAAAGGTGCATGTGTAGAAAGACTCAATAAATAAATAAAAAGTATAAATAAACAAACAAACAAACTAGGGAATTTTATCGTACACAACCAAATTCAGAGTAGCACTCTTAACTTATCAAGCACCATTTCGGGATTAAAATAACAAGTCAAATTTTCCAGCGTTAAACACAAGCTTTACAATTGCTAAACATACCAACAATTACATCCAAACATAAAGATAGGCTTTAGAATAGTAATCTTAACATGAATTACAATCTATTGCATTCGAATAAACAACCGACTCCTGGAGGTTTATAGGACATGGATTACAATCACCATATTCATTGTTCTAATTGCTTGATTTTGTCACGTGACATGCACTATGTTATATTTGCATCACTAATGCAAATATTTCCATCACTGAATTATAACACTATTATTCTTATTAATTAGTATGAAACACGATATATAAAATCCAATTTCTCCTTACAAACAAAATATATTCTACCAATCTGAAACAATAAATTATAATCTTTAACACAATCTCACAAAGGGATCGAGAGGCAAGTTTATCTCTGCTAAACACTGGAGGATGAGAGGGAGGTGATTTACAGAAGATTATGCAAAAGAACAAATTACTTTTTCTTCCGAGTCAAAAATTGAACTAAAAGATGAAGACAACAGTACTGTCATGGACTCTGGACTTCTGATTCAGAGCCACGCATTCAGAAATTCACATCATGTTCCTTATCTCCTGCTCCCTCAACCTCATGTAAGCAATGAAAAAACCATAATGGAACTGCAAATCACGAAGCACAAGATACATCATGAGTAAACAGGAACAGCTTATTAACAGCCAACAAGAATTAGATGACCACAACGGTTTGAAATGACTAAAGAAGCTAGATGTAATCAGGCATGCCAATCTTCTCACTCTCATAAATGGCTACTCAATTGCTGAAATACAAACCTGCTGCTCAAATTTTGCTAAGCAAAGCCTTTTCACCTCCTCTTCGTAGAATGCCTTTTCACCTCCTCTTCGTAGAATGCCTTTTCTAGCATCTGGCTCTCTCCATAGGATAATTTAGCAAAAAAAGACTGATATGGAGGATATTTTTCCGTGACAGCACGGACCTACAATGGCAACCAAACAGAGCACTTCAGTCACAAACACTGCCACACTTAAAATATTGAACAGAGATTACTACAAGCCCCATAATAAATGCCAATCAAATGGTAATGGTGAAGAAGAAATCCTTGTCCACACACGACAAAGCAAAACAAGTACCAGTGCAAGTATATTCAACAGTTTTGACATCATACGCAGGATCAGAACAAGTGAAATTTCTAAATTTCTAAGCTACTAAATTCGTTTCCTATTAAGCATGGTGGAAGTCTGAATCTAAGGATAATGACAAACATTCCCAACCCTCAGATAGGTATCATCTTGCAAGATGCCAAAGTTCAAGAAACTAGAAGACCAGAAACAAGCATATCTATATGGCAGAGGGTTGGAATAACCCTCTGCCACAGAAATAAGCATGATAAATGCATCAACTATGGTGAATTTTTCTCTGTTCGAAAGCATAAAAAGAATCCACCTAACCCAAACCCTCAGTCTCAATCGATAGATGATAGATCTAGTCCCCCTCTCCCTCGGGCTCCTTCTCTGTGTCCTATGCTCATGAACGGGCCCAAAACCTCTCTCAACATCTTTTTGGTGCTCTCTCTCCGGAGGATTGGAAAGAGTTACGGAGTCTTGAGCTTTAGCAGTTAGCACGCACAAAAATATTTTCTCATGAAACAACTAAAAGAAAATAAAAATACATATTTTTATCTTACAATTATCTAACAATGTTGATGTATATACCACTCCAAATTAATCATTGAATTTTGTTTATTTATTTAACAAGGATAAATTCAAAGATTAATTGAGAGTGTCATGTTAACAGGGGCGGAGCCAGCTTTTAGACTTTGAGAGGCCAAATTGATAATATATATATGGGGCCAAAACTAAAAAAATAAAAAATAAAATTAGGGAAATTTTATTTATTTATTTTTTTGGGGGGGGGAGGGGGGAAGCTTGGGACCCCCAAGCCTTCACTTAGCTATGCCCCTGCATGTCAGCCTTGTTGAAAGAATGTTATGTAAAATTATAGTATCTAGCTTTTCTCTTTTTAATTGCATTAATAAAGTTAGGGAAAATTTTATTAAAGAAAATGTGTTTCTTACATGTTAAAAGACGTACACATGACAATTTTATAGACTATGTTTGAAGAAAAATTTATCCAAATTTAAATTATTCAATAATAAAAAATTATTAAAGATTTAAAATTTTCATTATATTTATGTTTAGAAGTATAACTTAGCCGTCAAAAAAGCTTATTAATAAAATCATTGAAAATAATAATGATTTTGAAACGTATTTTTTTTAATTTTTATTTGAGAAAATGTTTTAACGTAATATAAAGGTTTACATTTGAAACGGATTTTGTATTTTAATAAATATTGTTATGTTTTAAATTGTTTATTAGAAAATGCATTTTATGTAACCACAAAAAAAAAAAAAAAAAAAAAAAAAAATCTTATTAGTACGTATGAAACACGATGAATAAAATCCAAATGATTTTCCATGCAATTGCATGATTCATGATTGTCCACTAAACCGTGTGGGCCTGTGATAAGGAAAATATGCAGTTTCATAGGAATTGTGAGAATTATGTACGTTGGTATTCATTCAACGTCAACACAAAATAATTGGTCTCAACGCTCAAGTCGTTGCGAGTGGCCTGATGTTACTTGCAATGAAGCGTCACAAAATTGTCAAAAAATAAAATGCATCACAGAAAATAAAACAATAAATGCAATAAAGAAATATATATATATATATATATAAAATAATAATAATGTTGTTTGACAAAGATTAAATCTTAACATGGATTAGTATTACAATCTATAAGGCATTAAAAATCATATGATTCTCACATGTTAAAAAAGTATGTGTTTTTCATATGTTAAGGAATACATAAAAATTTTATAGACTGGGTTAAAAAAACTTTCTTTAATCCAACTTGAAAGAAAACTCTTCTAAATTTTAATTATTTAATTAAAAACAATTATTGAAGTTTTAAAATTTTCATAATCGATTTATGTTGAGAAATGTAACTTAGCCGCCAAAATGGCTTATTAATTAATAAAATCAGTGAAAATGAAAATGATTTCGAGATTTTTTTTTTTAAAAAAAATTTACTATAGGAAAAAGGTTTTGACTTAATATAAAGGTAATAAGAGTTTTTTCTTTTTTTTCTCTTATGCAGGAAAGCACTTTGTATTTTAAAAAATATTGTTATGTCTTAAATTGTTTATTAGAAAATGCATTTCTTTTTTTTTGGATGAATTAAAACTTTTATAAACGCCTCAACTGAATACAACCCTCCAGTGAAAACTAGAACACATCCACACGGATTACAACAAATAAAAGGTCTGCTACAGCCCAGCAGAACTGTACAAACAAGCAGACTACAACAGAAAAAAAAACTGCATCCAAAAGAAAAAAAATTTCCATGCAATGGATGCTGCATCATGATTCATGAAGCCATTAATTTGTATTAAGAAACCCCATGTAATATAGTTTTACCTTTGATGATAAATTAAATTATGTAGCTATTGCATATATAAGCCATCATGATTGTCCTTGATACTTTACATCAAGTACTGATGAATGAGATCAATGACCATGGCAATTAATTAGGCCAAATTAAATAATTTTATCACTTGATTTAATTAGTATTAATTAGCTACGTCAACCATTTATATGTTTCCATACCTGTATCTTCTTCGTCAATGATCATGACTAGCTTCCACAATAATAACTACAAGTATTTCCATTAGGCCACGGTGTGACAGTCTCTCCAGCCACGCATTTGGTCGCGCGGAATTTTTTCTCCAAAGTTGCCATGAATTACAAGACAGATTAAAGCAATGCAAGTGGGAGGAAATTTCCAAGACGATTCAGGGAAAGCAAGCTGCTGGAAGATTGGCACTTCCATAACATTCGAACAGAGAAAAATTCCGTTAGAATTACGTTGGTATTGATTCAACGTCAACACGTACAAAATAATTCACTACCAGTCCACAAGTCTGACCCCCACTATCTTCTTTCCCATATTAAAGTGTCCCCAGTCATGAACACAACAACAACCCTTTTGCCATATCACTCATATCAATCATACGCTTCTCGCAAACATGGCATCCTCCGTTTCCGTTTCCATTTCCATTTGCATTGTGGTAGTATTAGCATGGGCTACCTGTATTTTGTTTGTAGCAGCATGTGATTTGTCATTACTAGAACCAGAGGCGAAGGCTCTGCAGGAGACTGGGTGGTGGGGTGCCCATAACAATCCCTCAAGTCGTTGCAACTGGTACGGTATTACTTGGAATGCTGGTCATGGATACGTGGCAGAGATTGACTTGGCTAATGTCCATTTGAGAACAAGCTTGAAACTCAACTTCTCTTCTTTGCCAAATTTAGTCCGTCTGGATCTTCGTGGAACTGCACTTCAAGGAAGCATCCCACCTGAGATAGGAACTTTATCTGAACTCACCTACCTTAATCTCTCCAACAATAATCTTCAGGGAAGCATCCCACTTGAGATAGGTATGTTATCTAAACTAACCTACCTTGATCTCTCCAACAATACTCTGACAGGTGAGTTGCCTCATTCACTTACAAACCTCACCCAATTAGAGTCGTTTGACATTTCTTCTAATCAAATCAATGGTTTTATCTCCCAAAGATTGGGAAATCTGACGAATCTTGCTCATTTGGATCTGGGTCACAACAAATTTGTTGGACCCATCCCTTCATCTCTTTGGCTTTTAACCAATCTCAACTATCTGGATATAAGTGAAAATCAAATAAATGGTTCCATCTCAATAGAAATAGGAAATTTGCAGAACCTGGCCCATCTGTATCTCGATGCTAACAATCTCGCTGGTACAATTCCTACTCGTCTAACCGAATGCTATGGGTTGCAAGAATTGTTATTGAGCCATAACTACTTAAATGGAAGCATTCCCCCTAATATGAGAGGCCTTTCTTTGCTAAATTCTATTGATTTTAGTCGTAACTTTATCAGTGGAGAAATACCTTTTGAACTTGAGGATCTGTTATATTTAAGGCTCTTGGATCTCAGCTACAATAATCTTACTGGCCCCATTCCCTCTACTTTCCTTGTTGTAGAAAAACTCAACCTCTCTTACAATTCTTTGAAGGGTCAAATTCCATATTTTTATGGTTTGTATCATACATCCGAAACATTAATTGGCAACAAGGATTTATATCTTGACACCATGGATTTCCCTCATCCCCCCAGGAACAGATCAACTGTAACAAAAATAAAACTTTTTGTTTCCATATATTTCGGATGCTTCATAATTTTTCTTGGATTTTTAATTCTTAGAAGTCTTATCTTTCGGCGGGGCAAGGTCAAAAGAACCCAATTTGAGTCGAGAGAAACAAAGAATGGGAATTTGTTCTCGATATGGAATTATGATGGACATATTGCATATGAAGACATCATTGAAGCAACCGAGGACTTCGACATAAAATATTGTATTGGAACCGGTGGTTATGGTAGTGTTTACAAAGCAGAATTACCTTGTGGCAAAGTGGTTGCCTTGAAGAAACTTCATCGTTCGGAGGCCGAGAACCCAACTTTTGATATGAGTTTCAAAAACGAGGTAAAAGTGTTAACCGAGATCCGCCATCGAAACATTATAAAACTTCATGGATTCTGCTTACATAAACTATGCATGTTTTTGGTTTATGAGTACATGGAAAGGGGAAGCCTATTTTGTGTCCTAAACAATGATGTTGAAGCTATGGAATTGGATTGGAGGAAGAGGGTGAACATCATCAAAGACACTGCCCACGCCTTATCTTACATGCATCATGAATGCATTCCAGCAATTGTTCATCGAGATATAACAAGCAACAATATTTTATTGAACTCTAAATTAGAGGCTTTTGTCTCTGACTTTGGCACAGCTAAGCTCCTTGATCCTAATTCTTCTAATCAAACGTTAGTTGCTGGCACTTACGGTTACATTGCCCCAGGTGAACTGTTATTTTTCTTGCAATAATTTATATATTTATTTATTTAACTAATTTCAGTTCTACCTATTATTCTAAAAACATAGAATAGCCATGTGGAACAAATGTCTTTCCCAATATTAGTGCTAGTAGGGTTACATTGTCATTTACCATTTGAATTGATTCATGCATTATTGCAAACAACCACTTTCACTGTAAACTGTAATTTTAATGCAATGACAAGTTTTGACCAGCTTCTTTGCATTGAAAAATATACAAAAGAAAAGAAAAACTAAAAAGAAAAGATTTTAAGCTTTTAATAATTCTTATTTATATATGCAGAGTTGGCCTATACCATGAAAGTTACTGAAAAATGTGATGTTTATAGCTTTGGAGTGGTGGCACTGGAAATATTAATGGGAAGACATCCAACAGAACTCCTGACTTCATTATCATCATTGTCTTCTCAAAACGTGATGTTACATGAAATATTAGACCAACGCCTTCCACTACCAAATCATCTGGTTGCACATGATATTTTCCTTGTCGCCACTATAGCATTTGCATGCCTCCACACCAAACCAAAGTCTCGGCCCGAAATGAAATCTGTGTCTCAAGAATTTCTTTCTCGAAAGAAGCCAATAGCCAAGCCTTTACATGCATTTTCACTATGGCAGCTAAGGAACCAGGAACTATTTATGGTTGGACCAGGAGATGAAACTCAATTATCAAGTGCTTGTTGTTAGGTTGATTATCATATTGTTCGATGAACTTGTATGAATAAAAAATGTTGCAAGAGAATTAAAATGCCATGAATTATGTTATTTTCTAGATTGTACCCATTTTCTATCCTATGATATACATAAATACAATACATACATACATATACATACGTCGTAATTTATTATTTTACGGACGGTTTTTAAAAAACCATCAGTAATTTTTATTTTTTTTTTTCTAAACAGTTTTAAAAACCGTCTAGAAAAAAAAAACCGTTAATAAATGAGAGTTTTTTTTTGTAGCGAGTATTATCACATAAAGAGTCAAAGTGACGATTAGACGAAAAAGAGAGAAAAAAGAAAAAAGTGAAAACTGAATATGAGAAGTGATAAAAAAAAAAAAAAAAAAAAAAAAAAAAAAAAAAAAGGCTGAAGACAGCCGTGAGTGAGAGAGTGAGCGATGAGGACATGTGTCCTTTTTTTTGTGGTTCTTTGTTGATATTTTGAATTTTTGATAGTTTAATAGGAAATATGATAAAAAAAAATTAAAAATAAAAACATCCATGATATATTGATATATGAAGGGCAAGCTTATAGTATATAAAAAGAACAAAAAAAATTATTTATCATTATATTTTATTATTTTAGTTTCACCCCTACTAAGACAGATTCCTGGCTCCACCACTATTCAGGAGGTTTATAGGACATGGATTACACTCACCATATTCAGTGCTCTAATTGCTTTATTTTGTCACGTGACGTGCACTATATGTTATATTTGCATCACTAATGCAAATATTTCCATCACTGAATTATAACTATTATTCTTATTAATTAGTATGAAACACGATATATAAAATCCAATTTCTCCTTACAAACAAAATATATTCAACCAATCTGAAACAAAAAATTATAATTTTTAACAAAAAGTCACAAATGGGGCAGGTAGATTTATCTTTGCTACACATTGGAGGATGAGAGGGAGGTGATTTACAAAAGATTATGCAAAACAGCAAATTACCTTTCTTACGAGTCAAAAATTGAACTAAAAGATGAAGACAACACTGTCATGAACTCTGGACTTCTGATTCTGAGCCACGCATTCAGAAATCCACATCAAGTTCCTTATCTCCTGCTCCCTCAACCTCATGTAAGCAAAGAAAACACCATAATGGAACTGCAAATCACAAAGCACAAGATACATTATGAGTAAACAAGAACAGCTTATTAACAGTCAACAAGAATCAACAAGAATTAGAAGACAACGACGGTTTGAAATGACTAAATTAAAGAAGCTAAATGTAATCAAGCATGCCAATCTTCTCACTCTCATAAATGGCTACTCAATTGCTGAAATACAAACCTGCTGCTCAAATGCTAAGCAAAGCCTTTTCACTTCCCCTTCATAGAATGCCTGGTCTAGTATCTCGCTCTCTCCATAAGATAATTTAGCAAAAAAAGACTGATATGGAGGATATTTTTCCGTGACAGCACGGACCTACAATGGCAACCAAACAGAGCACTTCAGTCACAAACATTGCCACACTTAAAATATTGAACAGAGATTACTACAAGCCCCATAACAAATGTCAATCAACTGGTAAGGGTGAAGAAGAAATCCTTGTCCACACACGACAAAGCAAAACAAGTACCAGTGCAAGTATATTCAACAGTTTTGACATCATACGCAGGATTAGAACAAGTGAAATTGCTAAATTTCTAAGCTACTAAATTTGTTTCCTACTAAGCATGGTGGAAGTCTGAATCTAAGGATAATGACAAACATTCCCAACCCTCAGATAGGTATCATCTTGCAAGATGCCAAAGTTCAAGAAACTAGAAGACCAGAAACAAGCATATCTATATGGCAGAGGGTTGGAATAACCCTTTGCCACAGAAATAAGCATGATAAATGCATCAACTATGGTGAATTTTTCTCTGTTCGAAAGCATAAAAAGAATCCACCTAACCCAAACCCTCAGTCTCAATCGATAGATGATAGATCTAGTCCCCCTCTCCCTCGGGCTCCTTCTCTGTGTCCTCTGCTCATGAACAGGCCCAAAACCTCTCTCAACATCTTTTTGGTGCTCTCTCTCCGGAGGATTGGAAAGAGTTATGGAGTCTTGAGCTTTAGCAGTTAGCGTGTACAAAAATATTTTCTCTTGAAACAACTAAAAATAAATAAAAATACATATTTTCATCTTATAATTATCCAACAATGTCAAGGTATATACCACTCCAAATCAATCATTGAATTTTGTTTATTTATTTAACAAGGATAAATTCAAAGATTAATTGAGAGTGTCACATCTATTGAATCTCAAGTAGCCAGCTCGACTAATACACAGAACACAAGTTCCCAAGCCACTGAATTTAAGATGAGTCAATGCTGGGCGGGCTTCTTTGCCACCCCCCTTGTGGGGAAGTAGTCATTCCGGCAACTTCCTTGGACTTGTTAGAGTCCTCCCAAGGCGGAGAAGTATCCTCCCATGATATCCCATTTCCAAGGCGGGCTCCTTTGCTTCCCCCCCCCCCCCCCTGCAGGGAAGTAGTCATTCCGGCAACTTCTCTGGACTCGTTAGAGTCCTCCTAAGGCAGGGAAGTATCCTCTCGTGATATCCCATTTCCTGGGCGGGCTCCTTTGCCACCCCCTTGCGAGGAAGTAGTCATTTCGGCAACTTCTCTGGACTCGTTAGAGTCCTCCCAAGGTGGGGAAGTATCCTCCCGTGATATCCCATTTCCTGGGCGGGCCCCTTTGCCACCCTCCCTTGCGGGGAAGTAGTCATTCCGGCAACTTCCCTGGACTCGTTAGAGTCCTCCCAAGGCGGGGAAGTATCCTCCTGTGATATCCCATTTCCAGGGCGGGCTCCTTTGCCACCCCCCCCCCCCCCCCCCCCCCCCCCCCCCCCCCCTTGCGGGGAAGTAGTCATTCCGACAACTTCCCTGGACTTGTTAGAGTCCTCCCAAGGCGAGGAAGTATCCTCCCCCGTCGGCCATCCATCTTGTAATTCCTGTTAATTACACGTTCACAAAAGTTTAAAGGACATCGAACTTCTTTGGATTCACTTATAAAAATTAAAAATGGAGATATAATAACCATTTCATCCGTTTTTTCACGTGTCTATCTTAAATATTTAATGGTTGATTTTATTTATTAAAAAAAAATTATTGAAATTGTACAAAAGTTATAAAGGAGTTGTAAACTTATCATATCTCATTTTCAAATAAATCATTTGATTTATGAGATATGACATGTTTACAACATTTGTATGACTTTTGTACAACTCAATTTTTTTTTTTTTGGTCAAATTAACAATTGGATCTGTTTTTCTACATGTGAGTCCTACATATCAATGTTTGATTTTGATTTTTATTTTTTTAAAACAAAAGTTGTTAGAGTTGAACAAGCTTGAAACATATCTCTTGATGAGATCTATATGACCAACATGTAGATTCTATAGATTCAGTGGTTAATTTAAAAAATTGATGTACATGAGATATATAAAAGATTTAAAAAGATCATTTCTCAAAAAAATTATACTACTCAAGTATATGTGACATTTTTATGAGATATGATACGTTTACAACCTTTGCACAAGTTTTGTACAACTCCAACAACTTTTTTTTAAAAAAAATAAAAAATAAAAAATTAATCATTGGATATTATGACCCACATGTAGGAATACAGAAAATAAATTTACATGAGATGTACAAAAGATATATGTGTATCATGTCTCAATTATTTTTTAATTATATTAATAAAGTAAAAAAATTGTATTAAAAATCATGTATTTTAACCTGCTATTAAAGCGAGAAATCTCTCTTTACTCTATTCTAGATTCCTCAATGAACATAGACAAAAATACAAACTTCTATGCTTATAATGCGGCCCTATTCCCATATCAGCAAGTTTCCTCAATCCTAATTGTAAGTGGGAAAGATGCTCCTCCATCACCCTTATGCTAAATATGTTTTTTTTTTTTTTTTTTTCTGGTTTGATTACTCGTGTACTTTAAAAAATAAAAAAATAAAGAAACAAAAATTGAAGACCAGAAGTACACGTCAATTTTATAAGTTGAGTTAAAGAAACTTCTTTCTATTCAATTTAGAGAAGAGCTTTATCTAAATTTAAATTGTTTAATTAAAGAGCACCCTTTAAAAACAATTATTAAAACTTTTTTTAACTTAATTTTATCACTTGATTTTTTTTAATTTTTATTTTTCTAGCTACGAACATTTACATGTTTCCATATCCTGTATCTTGTACGTCATCACTCATCTCTTTTGCCCCAAGTACTGTACGCGCGTGTTCAAGCTTTGAACCCCCTCCCCTCTCTTGATTCTTTACATACATTAATTTTTTAACTTTTCTGACGTGGTCTCTTTTTTTTTTCTTTTTCTTTTTCTTTCCAGAACATCAATTTCCAAAATGTTTTTGAAGGTACAGTAATTATACAACGTGGCAGCCACGTGGCAGAAATGTGAAAGGTCAGCTGGAATTGCCGAAAGAAAGGTTCTAACGGGACCTGTCAGCATTGAATGTCTTGACTATAGAATTTCTTGAACCATTCAGTACTGTCTATCTAGTACTGATGTACGTCTACAGTTATAAGCCGAGATTGGGTGATTCTCCTTCCCAGGTGCACTCATGAAGAGCACAAGAGGCGTCTATAGAGTATAGACTGGGTCGGGAGTCTCAAGGTCCAATTGCACACATTTGGTCGCGTGGAATTTATTCTCCGAAGATACCACGCATTTCAAAATGCAGGTGGGAGGGAATTTCCAAGAGGATTCAGGGAAAGCATACGGCTGGAAAATTTGCACTTCCATAGCATTCGAAAAGACAAGAATTAATTTCGTGAGAATTACGTTGGTATTGATTCAACGTCAACACGTACAAAATAATTCACTCCTAATCCACAAGTCTGCCCCCCGCTATCTTCTTTCCTATTAAAGTGTCCCCACACAACAAAAATCACTACAATTGTACGCGTGTCTACAGTACCGGTTATTGTAGACACGCGTCCAACTAGACACGTGTCTTCTGAAAAACGTGTCTATTTGTACCATCTTCACAATTGGACGCGTGTATTTAATACACGTGTCCATTTGGACACGCATATTAAATACACGCGTCCAATTTGACACGTGTATTTAATACGCGTGTCCAATTGGACACGTGTATTAAATACACGTGTCAAACTGTTATTTTTTTTCCAAATATAATTTTTTTTAATTAAATAGAATTTCAACAATTGGACACACGTATGTAATACGCGTGTCAAACTGTTATTTTTTTTCAAATATAATTTTTTTTTAATTAAATAGAATTTCAACAATTGGGGAAATACACGTCCCGGATTGGGACAGCTGCGCGGGAGAAATGCCGGCTTATATATGTGTATATATATATATAATTTTTAAAATTCAAATAATATAATAATATAATAATAGATTAAATATATATATATATATATATATATCGGAAATGCTACCCATTTCTGATCTGAATTCTCCCTCTCTCTCTCTCTCTCTCTCTCTCCCTCTCCGTCACAGCTGCACCGGCCAGCTTCCGGCCACCGCGCATCAGCCCTTCCCGCCGGTGAGACGCCCTCTCTCCACCTCTCTCTGCTCGGTTCTCGGTCTCTCTCTCTCTCTCCCTCTCTCCCTCTCCGTCACAGCCGCACCGGCCAGCTTCCGGCCACCGTGCATCCGCCCTTCCCGCCGGTGAGACGCCCTCTCTCCACCTCTCTGCTCGGTTCTCGGTCTCTCTCTCTACCTCCCTCTCTCTCTCTCTCTCTCTCCCTCTCCGTCACAGCCGCACCGGCCAGCTTCCGGCCACCGCGCATCCGCCCTTCCCGCCGGTGAGACGCCCTCTCTCCACCTCTCTCTGCTCGGTTCTCGGTCTCTCTCTCTCTACCTTTCTCTCTCTATCTCTCTCTTCCTCTCTATCTTTTTCTCTCTCTCTCTGTGTATCTCTCTCTGTATCTCTATGTCTCTCTCTCTCTCTCTCTCTCTCTCTCTCGCTCTCTCCCTATCTCTCTCTGCCGCTCTCTGTATCTCTATGTCTCTCTCTCTACTCTCTCTCTCTCTCTCTACTCTCTCTATGTCTTTATTTATTAACCCAAATAAATTTAAATAAACAATAACAAAATTAAATTGAAAAAAAAATTCTAAATTGAAGTTTTTATTTAATTAAATAAAAAATTTATTTAAATGAGAAATTCAATTTGAAATTTGAAATTTTTAAAAAAAATCGGTTTGACACGTGTATCTCAATGCACGTGTCAAACTGTGCAGTTAATGACTTGCACATCTGACACGCGTGAGACGCGTGTCAAAATGCACGTGTCAAACTGTTTGACACGTGTACGATACTGTACACGTGTCAAAATGCACGTGACAATTTGTAGTTTTTTTTGTAGTGACAGTCATGAACACAACAACAACCCTTTTGCCATTGCCCTCTCATCAATCATACACTTCTTGCAAACATGGCACCCACTGTTTCCATTTCCATTTGCATTCTGGCAGTAGTCGCATGGGCTACCTGTATCTTGTTTGTAGCAGCATGTGATTTATCAGCACTAGAATCGGAGGCGAAGGCTCTGCAGGAGACTGGGTGGTGGGGTGCCCATAACAATCACTCAAGTCGTTGCAACGGTATTACTTGGAATGCTGATCATGGATACGTGACAGAGATTTACTTGGCTAATGTCTATTTGGGAACAAACTTGAAACTCAACTTCTCATCTTTGCCAAATTTAGCCCGTCTGGATCTTGTTGGAACTGCACTTCAAGGAAGCATCCCACCTGAGATAGGTACTTTATCTAAACTTACCTACCTTGATCTCTCCTACAATAATCTTCAAGGAAGCATCCCACCTGAGATAGGAACTTTATCTGAACTCACCTACCTTTATCTCAAGAACAATAATCTTCAAGGAAGCATCCCAATTGAGATAGGTATGTTATCTAAACTAACCTATCTAGAACTCTCCTACAATATTCTGACAGGTGTGTTGCCTCATTCACTTACAAACCCCACCCAATTAGAGTGGTTTGACATTTCTTATAATCAAATCACTGGACCAATCCCTGCATATCTTTGGCTTTTTACCAATCTCACCCATCTGGCAATGCATGGAAATCAAATCAATGGTTTTATCTCCCAAAAATTGGGAAATCTAAAGAATCTTGTTCGTTTGGATCTGGGTCACAACAACTTTGTTGGACCCATCCCTTCATCTCTTTGGCTTTTAACCAATCTCGCCTATATGGATATAAGTGAAAATCAAATAAATGGCTCCATCTCAGTAGAAATAGGAAATTTGAAAAGCCTGACCTATCTGAATCTCCAAGCTAACAATTTCATTGGTACAATTCCTACTCGTCTAACCGAATGCCATAGGTTGACGGAGTTGCTATTGAGCCACAACTACATAAATGGAAGCATTCCCCCTAAGATGAGTGACCTTCATTCGCTAAATTATATTAATTTTAGTCGTAACTTTATCAGTGGAGAAATACCTTTTGAACTTGGGGATATGCCTTTATCGCTCTTGGATCTCAGCTACAATAAGCTTACTGGCCTCATTCCCTCTCCTTTCCCTGCTGTAAGACAACTCAACCTGTCTTACAATTCTTTGAAGGGTCAAATTCCAGACGGTTATGTTTTGTATCATACATCCGAAACATTAATTGGCAACAATGATTTATATGGTGACACCATGGATCTCCCTCATCTCCCTAGAAACAGATCAATTGTAACAAAAATAAAACTTTTTGTTCCTATCATCATTTTTCTAGAATTCTTAGTTCTTGGAGGTCTTCTCTTTTGGAAGTGTAAGGTCAAGAAAACCCAGTTTGAGTCAAGAGAAACAAAGAATGGGAATTTGTTCTCCATATGGAATTATGATGGACATATTGCATATGAAGACATCATTGAAGCAACTGAGGACTTCAACATAAAGTATTGTATTGGAACCGGTGTTTATGGTAGTGTTTACAAAACAGAATTACCTTGTGGCAAAGTGGTTGCCTTGAAGAAACTTCATCGTTTGGAGGCTGAGAACCCAACTTTTGATATGAGTTTCAGGAACGAAGTAAAAGAGTTAACCGAGATTCGCCATCGAAACATTATAAAACTTCATGGGTTCTGCTTACATAAGCGATGCATGTTTTTGGTTTATGAGTACATGGAAAGGGGAAGCCTATTTTACGTCCTAAACAATGATGTTGAAGCTATGGAATTGGATTGGAGGAAGAGGATGAACATCATCAAAGACACCGCCCACGCCTTATCTTACATGCATCATGAATGCATTCCAGCAATTGTTCATCGAGATATAACAAGCAACAATATTTTATTGAATTCTAAATTAGAGGCTTTTGTCTCTGACTTTGGCACAGCTAAGCTCCTTGATCCTGATTCTTCTAATCAAACGTTAATTGCTGGCACTTATGGTTACATTGCCCCAGGTGAACTGTTATTTTTCTTGCAATAATTTATACCATTTTTTTTTTTTTTTCCTTCCTATTATTCTTAAACATAGAACCAGCCATGCAAAACAAATGTCTTTCTCAATATTCATGCTAGTAGGGTTACTTTATCATTTACTATCTTAATCGATTCATGCATGATCGCAAACAACTTTCACTATGGAACTTTTATGAAATGACAAGTTTTGACGAACTTATTTGCATTGAAAAATATACATAAAGAAAAAGAAGAGAAAAAATGAAAAAAAAAAAAGAGTTTAAATTCTTATTTTCCTTATTATTATTTTTTTGTATATCTGCAGAGTTGGCCTATACCATGAAAGTCACTGAAAAATGCGATGTTTATAGCTTTGGAGTGGTGGCACTGGAAATATTAATGGGAAGACATCCAAAAGAATTGTTGAGTTCATTATCATCACCGTCATCTCAAAACGTGATGTTACATGAAATATTAGACCAACGTCTGCCACCTCCAAATCACCTGGTTGCACATGATATTTTTCATGTCGCTACACTAGCATTTGCATGCATACACACCATACCAAAGTCTCGACCTACAATGAAATGCGTATCTCAAGAATTTCTCTCTCGGAAGAAGACAATAGCCAAGCCTTTACATGCACTTTCACTACGGCAGTTAAGGAATCAAGAAATGTATATGATTGGATTAGGGGATGAAACTCAATAATTATGAAGTGATTGTTGCTAAGTTGAGTATCATATATTGTTTGATGAACTAGTATGAGTAAAAAAAAATGTTGTGTATGGCATTCATAATGCCATGAAATATGTTATTTTATAGATTGTACCCATTTTCTGTCATAATATATAAATAAATACTTACATACATTGTAATTTGTATGTCTCTCTCTCTCTATATATATATACACCATGTTGTTCAAGATATTCCCAAGAGTAAAACTTTTTACCACCTTGTCTATGTGGCAAGGTGGTCCCTCACCTTAATTTATTTTTAAAAAATAAAAAAACTCAAAAAATAGTGGGGGACCACCTTGCCACATAGGCAAGGTGGTGAAAAGTTGTATATTTGGGTGGCATTGAATCATTATTCTATTCCCAAATATTCTGAATCCAGAAAAGCCTCCATGTAGACATGAGATCACTATTTTCCACTCTGTCATACAAGTTCTTTAACTATTCTTAATTTGTAAAATTCTAACTTAATTTCACTCTAACATTTACCATTTGTGAAACCCTAACTCTCCGTTAATCAATACTTATATACATTAACACCAAGCAAGTCCCGAAGTTTGCTATATTATATATTTTTTTCTCTCTCTTTACCAATTTCCTTAACACTATTTCTTAATGTTATTATTATTTTTCTCTCAATAATAAATCTAAAACAATTCCTAAAAAATCTCTTTTAGTCCAAATAAAATCTCGCCCTGATAGAATTAAAATGTAATTAAAAATGGATCCCTTTATAATAAATCAACGTTTATAAACTAAATTCTACTGAACATTTTTTTTTCTTCATAATATCCACATATTTTCTTAAATTAAGAATATTATAATTTAGTCTAAATCTCAAAACTAAAACCTCTTTATTCGAGGAATAAAATTTGGGGTGCTACGTTAACCCTTTGGACCGCGCATTTGGAAATCTAATCTCATCCGTCGTATGTTAATTCGATGCACAATCAACCCAAAGCATAAACAGAATCCACCTAACCCAAACCCTCAACCCCAATAGATAGATGATAGATCTCGTCCCCCTCCCCCTCCCCCTCGGGCTCCTTCTTTGTGTCCTCTGCTCCTGAACGGGCCCAAAACCTCTCTCAACATCTTTTTTTGGTGCTCTCTCTCCGGAGGACTTATGGAGTCTTGAGCTTTTGCAGTTAGCACACACAAAAACATTTCTCTTGAAACAACTAAAAAAAATTGTTTTAATTGCATTAATAAAGTTGGAAAAAAATTTATTAAAAAAAAATGTGTTTCTCGCATACTGAGAGATGTACACATGACAATTTTATAAACTAAGTTTGAAGAAAAATTTATCCAAATTTAAATTATTCAATAATAAAAAAATTATTAAAGATTTAATATTTTCATTATAGATTTATGTTTCGAAATATAACTTAGCCGCCAAAAAGCTTATTAATAAAATCTATGAAAATTATATTGATTTTGTAACGTATTTTTTTAATTTTTCTTTGAGCAAATGTTTTAACGTAATATAAAGGTTTACATTTGAAACGGATTTTGTATTTTAATAAATATTGTTATGTTTTAAATTGTTTATTAGAAAATGCATTTTATGTAATATATATATTATTCTTATTAGTACGTATGAAACACTATGAATAAAATCCAAACGATTTTCCATGCAATTGCATGATTCATGATTGTCCACCAAACCGTGTGGGCCTGTGAGAGGAAAATATGCAGTTTCATAGGAATCGTGAGAATTACGTACTGACGCTGGTATTCATTCAACGTCAACGCAAAATAATTGGTCTCAACCCTCAAGTCGTTGCGAGTGGCCTGATATTGCTTGCAATGAAGCGTCACAGAAAATAAAACAATAAATGCAATAAAGAAACATATAAAAAATAAATAAATTAATATTGTTCGACAAAGATTAAATCTTAACATGGATTACAATCTATATGGAGGATTGAAGTAAGGCACTAAAAATCATATGATTCTCGCATGCTATTAAATATGATTCTCGCATGCTACTAAAAAAGTGTGTTATTTTTACATGTTAAGGGATACATACAAATTTTATAAATTGTACTAGAAAAACTCTCTTTAATCCAGCTTAAAAGAAAACTCTTCTAAATTAAAATTATTTAATTAAAAACAATTATTAAAGTTTTAAAATTTTCATAATTGATTTATGTTTAGAAATGCAACTTAGCTGCCAAAAAGGCTTATTAATTAATAAAATCAATGAAAATGAAAATGATTTCGAGAGTGTTTTTTTAATTTTTATTAGGAAAAATGTATTGACTTAATTTAAAGGTAATAAGTGTTTTTTTATGCAGGAAATTAAAGCACTTTGTATTTTTAAAAATATTGTTATGTCTTAAATTGTTTATTTATTAGAAAATGCATTTTTTCATGTAACCACCAAAATATTATTCTTATTAGTATGAAATACAGTACTGAATAAAATCCAAAAGCAAAAAATTCCATGCACTGGATGCTGCATCATGATTCATGAAGCCATTAATTTGTATTAAGAAACCCCATGTAATGTAGTTTTTACCTTTGATGATAAATTAAATTATGTAGCTATTGCATATATAAGCCATCATGATTGTCCTTGATACTTTACATCAAGTACTGATGAATGAGATCAATGATCATGCATGGCAACTAATTAGGCCAAATTAAATAATTTTATCACTTGATTTAATTAGTATTAATTAGCTACGTCAACCATTTATATGTTTCCATACCTGTATCTTCTTCGTCAATGATCATGACTAGCTTCCACAATAATAACTACAAGTATTTCCATTAGGCCACGGTATGACAGTCTCTCCAGCCACGCATTTGGTCGCGTGGAATTTATTCTCCAAAGTTGCCATGAATTACAAAACAGATTAAAGCAATGGAAGTGGGAGGAAATTTCCAAGACGATTCAGGGAAAGCAAACAGCTGGAAGATTTGCACTTCCATAGCATTCGAACAGAGAAAAATTCCGTGAGAATTACGTTGGTATTGATTCAACGTCAACACGTACAAAATAATTCACTCCCAGTCCACAAGTCTGGCCCCCACTATCTTCTTTCCTATTAAAGTGTCCCCAGTCATGAACACAACAACAACCCTTTAGCCATATCACTCATATCAATCATACGCTTCTTGCAAACATGGCACCCTCCGTTTCCGTTTCGATTTCCATTTGCATTAATGTGGTAGTAGTAGCATGGGCTACCTGTATCTTGTTTGTAGCAGCATGTGATTTGTCATCACTAGAACCACAGGCGAAGGCTCTGCAGGAGACTGGGTGGTGGGGTACTGCCCATAACAATTCCTCAAGTCGTTGCAATTGGTACGGTGTTACTTGGTATGCTGATCATGGATACGTGACAGTCATAGAGATTGACTTGACTAATGTCTCTTTGGGAACAAACTTGAAACTCAACTTCTCTTCTTTGCCAAATTTAGCCCGTCTGGATCTTCGTGGAACAGCACTTCAAGGAAGCATTCCACCTGAGATAGCAACTTTATCTGAACTCACCTACCTTGATCTCTCCAACAATAATTTTCAAGGAAGCATCCCACTTGAGATAGGTATGTTATCTAAACTAACCTACCTTAATCTGTCCAACAACAATCTTCAAGAGGGAAGCATTCCACCTGAGATAGCAACTTTATCTGAACTCACCTACCTTGATCTCTCCAACAATAATCTTGGAAGCATCTGTTGGCCATTTGAGATAGGTAAGTTATCCAAACTAACCTACCTTGACCTGTCCAACAATCATCTTCACGGAAGCATCGCACTTCAGATTGGTATGTTATCTAAACTAACCTACCTTGACCTGTCCAACAATTATCTTCAAGGACGCATCCCACTTGAGATAGGTATGTTATCTAAACTAACCTACCTTGATCTGTCAAACAATCCTCTGAAAGGTGGGTTGCCTCATTCACTTACAAACCTCACCCAATTAGAGTGGTTTGACATTTCTTCTAATCAAATCACTGGACCCATCCCTTCATCTTTTTGGCTTTTAACCAATCTCATCCATCTGGCAATGCATGAAAATCAAATCGATGGTTCTATCTCCCAAAAATTGGGAAATCTAAAGAATCTTGTTCATTTGGATCTCAGTAACAACTTTTTTGTTGGACCCATCCCTTCATCTCTTTGGCTTTTAACCAACCTTGCCCATCTGGATATAAGTGGAAATCAAATCAATGGTTCTATCTCCCAAAAATTGGGAAATCTGGAGAATCTTGTTCATTTAGATCTCAGTAACAACAACTTTGTTGGACCCATCCCTTCATCTCTTTCGCTTTTAACCAATCTTGCCCATCTGGATATAAGTGGAAATCAAATCAATGGTTCTATCTCCCAAAAATTAGGAAATCTGGAGAATCTTGTTCATTTGAATCTGGGTCACAACAACTTTGTTGGACCCATCCCTTCATCTCTTTCGCTTTTAACCAATCTCACTCATTTGGATATAAGTGGAAATCAAATCAATGGTTCTATCTCCCCAAAATTGGGAAATCTGAAGAATCTTGTTCATTTGGATCTAGGTCACAACAACTTTGTTGGATCTATTCCTTCATCTCTTTGGCTTTTAACCAATCTTGCCCATCTGGATATAAGTGGAATTCAAATCAATGGTTCTATCTCCCAAAAATTGGGAAATCTGGAGAATCTTGTTCATTTGAACCTGAGTCGCAACAACTTTGTTGGACCCATCCCTTCATCTCTTTCGCTTTTAACCAATCTCACTCATTTGGATATAAGTGGAAATCAAATCAATGGTTCTATCTCCCCAAAATTGAGAAATCTGAAGAATCTTATTCATTTGGATTTGGGTCGCAACAACTTTCTTGGACCCCTCCCTTCATCTCTTTGGTTTTTAACCAATCTCACATATCTGGATATACGTGAAAATCAAATCAATGGTTCCATCTCAGTAGAAATAGGATATTTGCAGAACCTGGCCTATCTGTATCTGGATGCTAACAATCTCACCGGTACAATTCCTACTAGTCTAACCGAATGCTATAGGTTGCAAGAATTGTTTTTGAGCCACAACTACTTAAATGGAAGCATTCCCCCTGGTATGAGATACCTGAACGTCCTAAATTCTATTGATTTTAGTCATAACTTTATCAGTGGAGAAATACCTTTTGAACGTGAGGATATATATTTAAGGTTCTTGGATCTCAGCTACAATAATCTTACTGGCCCCATTCCCTTTATTTTCAATTATGTAGAAAAGCTCAACCTGTCTTACAATTCTTTGAAGGGTCAAATTCCATACGGCTATGGTTTGTATCATACATTCGACACATTAATTGGCAACAAGGATTTATATCATGAGACGAAGGATTTCCCTCCTCTCCTTCCTTCCTCCCCATCTAGGAACAGATCAAATGTAACAAAAATAAGACTTCTTGTTCCCATCATAATTTTTCTTGGATTGTTAGTTCTTGGAGGTCTTATCTTTCGGCAATGCAAGGTCAAGAACACCCAATTTGAATCGAGAGAAACAAAGAATGGGAATTTGTTCTCGATATGGAATTATGATGGACATATTGCATACGAAGACATCATTGAAACAACCGAGGACTTCGACATAAAATATTGTATTGGAACCGGTGGTTATGGTAGTGTTTACAAAGCAGAATTACCTTGTGGCAAAGTGGTTGCCTTGAAGAAACTTCATCGTTTGGAGGCTGAGAACCCAACTTTTGATATGAGTTTCAGGAACGAAGTAAAAGTGTTAACCGAGATCCGCCATCGAAATATTATAAAACTTCATGGATTCTGCTTACATAAGCGATGCATGTTTTTGGTTTATGAGTACATGGAAAGGGGAAGCCTATTTTGTGTCCTAAACAATGATGTTGAAGCTATGGAATTGGATTGGAGGAAGAGGGTGAACATAATCAAAGACACCGCTCACGCCTTATCTTACATGCATCATGAATGCATTCCAGCAATTGTTCATCGAGATATAACAAGCAACAATATTTTATTGAACTCTAAATTAGAGGCTTTTGTCTCTGACTTTGGCACAGCTAAGCTCATTGATCATAATTCCTCTAATCAAACGTTAGTTGCTGGCACTTACGGTTACATTGCCCCAGGTAAACTGTTATTTTTCTTGCTATAATTTATAACTTTATTTATTTATTTTCAGTTCTACCTATTATTCTAAAAACATAGAATACCATGTGGAACAAATGTCTTTCCCAATATTAGTGCTAGTAGGGTTACATTGTCATTTACCATTTGAATTGATACATGCATTATTGCAAACAACCACTTTCACTGTAATTTTAATGCAAGGACAAGTTTTGACCGACTTCTTTGCATTGAAAAATATACAAAAAAAATAAATAAATAAATCTAAAAACAAAGGATTTTACAATTTTAATAATTCTTATTCATGTATGCAGAGTTGGCTTATACCATGAAAGTTACTGAAAAATGTGATGTTTATAGCTTTGGAGTGGTGGCACTGGAAATATTAATGGGAAGACATCCAACAGAACTCCTGACTTCATTATCATCATTGTCTTCTCAAAACGTGATGTTACATGAAATATTAGACCAACGTCTGCCACCTCCAAATCACCTGGTTGCACATGATATTTTCATTGTCGCTACGATAGCATTTGCATGCCTACACACCAAACCAAAGTCTCGGCCTGAAATGAAATTCGTGTCTCAAGAATTTCTTTCTCAGAAGAAGCCAATAGCTAAGCCTTTACATGCATTTTCACTATGGCAGCTAAGGAACCAGGAACTATATATGGTTGGATCAGGGGATGAAACTCAATTATGAAGTGCTTCTTATTAGGTTGATTGTCATATTGTTTGATGAACTTGTATGGATCAAAAATGTTGCAAGTGAATTAAAATGCCATGAATTATGTTATTTTCTAGATTGTGCCCATTTTCTATCCTATTATATACATAAATACAATACATACGTACATAAACATGTATGTGTGTGTGTGTATATATATATCATGCATAAGATTGAAAATAAAACAAGAAATGCAACAAAGATTTGCTACATGAAACCAATTCAGAACTTTCTTTTGTATTAGATAAATAAAATAAAAATAACAAACAAACAAACTAGGGCATTTTCTCGTACACAACCAAATTCAGAGTAGCTCTCTTAACTTATCAAGCACCATTTCGGGATTAAAATATCAAGTCAAATTTTCCAGCGTTAAACACAAGCTTTACAATTGCTAAACATACCAACAATTACATCCAAACATAAAGACAGGCTTTAGAATAGTAATAGGCTCAAATAAATCTTAACATGAATTACAATCTATTGCATTCGAATAAACAACCGACTTCTGGAGGTTTATAGGACATGGATTACAATCACCATATTCATTGTTCTAATTGCTTGATTTTGTCACGTGATATGCACTATGTTATATTTGCATCACTAATGCAAATTTTTCCATCACTGAATTATAACTATTATTCTTATTAGTATGAAACACGATATATAAAATCCAATTTCTCCTTACAAACAAAATATATTCTACCAATCTGAAACAATAAATTATAATTTTTAACACAAAGTCACAAATGGGACAGGTAGATTTATCTCTGCTACACATTGGAGGATGAGAGGCAGGTGATTTACAGAAGATTATGCAAAACAGCAACTTACCTTTCTTACGAGTTAAAAATTAAACTAAAAGATGAAGACAACACTGTCATGAACTCTGGACTTCTGATTCTGAGCCACGCATTCAGAAATCCACATCAAGTTCCTTATCTCCTGCTCCCTCAACCTCATGTAAGCAAAGAAAACACCATAATGGAACTGCAAATCACAAAGGACAAGATACATCATGAGTAAACAGGAACAGGTTATGAACAGTCAGCAAGAATTAGAAGACAACAACGGTTTGAAATAACTAAAGAAGCTAGATGTAATCAGGTATGGCAATCTTCTCACTCTCATAAATGGCTACTCAATTGCTGAAAT
This sequence comes from Alnus glutinosa, assembly GCF_958979055.1. Classification (NCBI taxonomy): domain Eukaryota; kingdom Viridiplantae; phylum Streptophyta; class Magnoliopsida; order Fagales; family Betulaceae; genus Alnus; species Alnus glutinosa. Next base: position 34,954,188 of record NC_084887.1, on the reverse strand, counting down.
ACAAACCTGCTGTTCAAATGCTAAGCAAAGCCTTTTCACCTCCTCTTCATAGAATGCCTTGTCCAGCATCTGGCTCTCTCCATAGGATAATTTAGCAAAAATAGACTGATAAGGAGGATATTTTTCCATGACAGCACGGACCTACAATGGCAACCAAACAGAGCACTTCAGTCACAAACACTGCCACACTTAAAATATTGAACAGAAATTACGACAAGTCCCATAATAAATGCCAATCCAGTGGTAATGGTTAAGAAGAAATCCTTGTCCACATACCTATCAAAAAAAAAAAGAAAAAAGAAATCCTTGTCCACACACGACAAAGCAAAACAAGTACCAGTGCAAGTATATTCACCAGTTTTGACTTCATACACATCAGAAAAAGTGAAATTTCTAAATTTCTAAGCTACTAAATTCCTTTCCTATTAAGCATGGTGGAAGTCTGAATCTAAGGCTAATGACAAACATTTCCAACCCTCACATAGGTATCATCTTGCAAGATGCCAAAGTTTAAGAGACTAGAAGACCAGAAATAAGCATATCTATGTGGCAGTGGGTTGGAATGAGCATTTCAGATACCAACTGGCCAAACTTTCTTTAGTATAATCTTAAAAATGTTTTGCTACTTCTTACCATAAATAGATCTGGTGCCCAGAAATAAAGAAATCCCAGGTTTGTAAAAAAGCATATCAATGTTTACTGCATAAAGGAGAAAGCCCTGGAGAGAACCACAGACTGAAATTGCAGAAGCACCATTCAAGCCAGCGCTAATTTTTTTTTTTTTTTTTCCCGAATCTCATGACAGACTCATAATGCATCTAATCTAGGGCTAAAAAATATATACCTGGTCAATGTCCTCACAGACGGCAAGTTCCTCATGGCCATAGGGGTAACTGTTCAACATAAGCAAAAAGTGTCAGACCAAGCCAGGGAATAAAAACATTGTCAAAGATAACATTCTAAAGCAACACAAAATATTCAATGTTAAAGTCACATAATGATTGTGCAGAAAGCTTACAGTAAACCAAAGTTAGAGTACAATTTCCGCCGATCATCTCGGGTAAGCTCAGTTCCAATGCTGCATAAAGAGATCCAAATCAATGACAAGAGAAGAATGCATCTAGCTGGAAGATTGGAAGGATTAACAATGAGAAACCATTAAAAAAAAAAAAAAGTGAACAGTAGAAGAGTACCTATTAATGGTAATATTGACAGCCCTTCTGTCAGCCTCAAAGGCAAGGAGATCAGACATGATCTCTCCAGTCGCACCCCCAAGTTTCTATACCAGAATATCACGTTGAAATTAAAATGACATAGGAAAAAATATGTAAAAATCAATGCTCACCTGGCAAAACCTGTAAAAATCCTCTAGGTACGCCTTGTAAAGAGTGTTCCTCATTATCTCAATGTTCATGTCATCCAAGTCCTACACAATAAAGGGAATCCAAAGGAACTAAAATCAATTTTTTTTCCTAAAAGTATCAAATGCAATATAGTCAAACAAATTGGTCATTCTGTAATAGTGATGCTACGGCTATCATTCATGAGAACTAACTCATTTACTAGTATTAATATAATAAAGACATTATATGGTTTTCTGTATTCACTCTAAGAAATTAATAAGGTGGGGACCTTCTTGTTCATATAACAGTAGCCCATGGAAAATAATCTCTAGCTCAATGCCCTAGTATAACACACTTTGCTAACTAGATGATCAAAATTATATGTTCGAAGTACATAGGACCATTTGTAGAAAAGAAGAATGATCAGATCATCATTCAGAGTAACAGTAAAGTGCAACAATGTAGAGACAAAATAAGATGCCTACAATAATTTAAAGACAAAATAACTAAGAAGTGAGTCAAGACTGGTCTACACCTCTGATGTGATACACTCGGAGAAGTATGGAGCCAATGGTGTGTCAACAAGAACCAACCTATAAAGCTCTCGCATATTCTGAGCAACTGCCAGGGTAGCAATGCTGAGGAGAATAGAGGAAATTAAGAAAAATACATTTATAAATCATCAACAAGTCAGGGAAAGCAGTGTTCAGGGGTGAAATTACCTGTCAAACATGCCTAACGGGTGGCATTTTTCCAAGAGCTCCTGAACATCTCTCTCGTGCAAGGTTCCAGTAACAATCAGGACAACATTGTCTATCATGTGACCGTATCTGGATGAAGCGGCAAATATATAATGGTTTTCATGCGTTCAGCTAATGTTTTCTTCAGTAGTTGTAATTATAAAAAGTTTGATTTCTCTTTTCTTTTAAGCCCTCTAGATATAAATAAGGTTGTAATTTTAAAATTCGCCTTTAGGCTACTCAAACCTAGTATATTCTGCTTGTGTTAAAGAAAAAATTACAACACGAAAATAGATTTAAAAAGCGGACAAAGTCCACATACGTTATATACTCTAAGAAGGTTGATAAGGGCTCTGTCGCTTGGCATAGCATGTGCTTATACTCATCAACCAGTTTAAGAGTGCATTTCTCTACAATAGTTGTAGTATGCAACGGGGAAGGTTCTGCAAGAAAGTTGTGAAAAGTAGAAATTAGTGACTTCAACCAAATCAAAAATAAAAATATAAACCAAACAATAATTTATGCCTGTACTTCAAATCAGAAATTTCAAGTCATCAATTCATATTGAGAGCATATAGATCTAGAGGGCTGTAAGAGCCAACATTAAACTTCAGGTTTATGGGAACAAAATAAATGGAACTAACAGCTGTGGCAGCTGCATTATCCAACAAATTCATCAAATTGTGCACCATAAGAAATTTATCTCAATATGTAAAGTGCTTTACTAGGCCAAGCATGACAAAGGTGTTAAAAATTTAACATGAGAAAGTACTATTTGCAAACCCAATAAAAAAAAAATCATAAATAAATATTATATGCAGCAAGCAAAAAGACAACAACGGCAATGTTGCATCTCTTCTTTCACAGAACCAATGCAGCCACAATCTTTTTTACCACTGCCTCTTATCAAATATTTTTCCTGCATGTCATTTGTAGCATAATTTTAGCTCTCGCAGAAATACTTGATGTATGGAAGATTGCTGGGTTTCTGTCCAGCATCTCTCACATTTGTCTCATTCAAGTCTAGGCAAATTAACCACCCTCATATTGAGATCAGGCTCTGAAAATCCTTTAGAGAGAATTCAGCTGATATATTAACATGGCTTCTTCGACCGCCCTCTCAATATACCCAATATTCTGAATACAGAGAACCCCCCATGTAGACATGAGATCACAATCTAGTATCTTTCAATATGTCATTAACATCCTTCTCAATGAAAACCTCTTTTTCTCAGTCCTAAGCCTCAAGGTATGAAAAACAAAACCAAGACATAGCCTACGCCCATATCTTGCCCACTCAATTATTCAACCAAAATCCTACTTCCTACCCTACTCAACAGTCATCCAATTCAAGACACATTCACTTTGAACGGATAGCAAGCCTTCAAATCTGATATACTGTCATCTAAGCTCTTTAACTATTCTTTGTAAAATTCTAACTTCCACTCTAACATTTACCATTTGTGAAACCCTAATTCTCCGTTTTCAATACATTCACACCAAATAAGTTCCGCTTCAACCAACAACTTAGAAACAAACAGAAAACCACCAAAAATAAATAAAAATTCCATAACATGAAAATGTTCAAAACAGAGTATTGAAAGTATGACAATAACAGAGGCTACATTTCATTCAAATTAGAGATATTAAGTAAAAGATTGATTCTCTTAAAAGGAAGCTCCAATTAACACAAATTTCACATCGCCAAACAAGAAAACAACAATAGGTCAAAAACTCTCCCTTCCATTTTCTCAGTAACCAAACAGAAGTTAGGATCACACGAAATCAATCAAATCAAAGCGAATTGGAGAAGGTGAAGGGATATAAAAACAAAACGCACCGTTCTGGAGGTACGGCCCGTACTCAGTGGCCGAGAGGTGCATCTTGATGTCATCCAGGGTCTCGCACTGGCACAAGTTGTTGTAATCAGCGGCTGTCAGCAGCCCAGCACGGTGCCCCCTCACGATCGCCTCCAGGTACCCTCCATCGACGTTGAAGGTAAGCGCCTCGAAGCCGTACATTTTCCTGAAAGACGGATCTGAAGGGATATACACGAATTCTGAGGACAAAAATTGAGGCAAGATATTTGGGACGAAAGAGCCAGAGGCTTGCTATGGCTGTCTGTGTGGTACGATTCAGATCGAGGAGTCGAGGACGAGTTGGGTGAGGTTGAAATCACTAAACTATCCTCCACATTTTCGTATATGGCCGTGGCATCCCGGATGAGCTTAACCGGAACCTTGATCTTATACTTACTTTGGGCCTAGAAATTGACAGTGAAGTAAAGGTAGGGCCCAACTACGCACACCACAGTGTTGGCAAATTTCAAGCCCAAAATGCCTCTTATCTTTTTTGCCTTTTGCTAGGGGTAATACTAACAAGCTTTTATAAGTAATTTACAAACTCTACATGACACTTAGCACGTCATTAATTAATGAATTAAATTTACTTATTAAATTTTGTTACTTAATTTTTCACCCATGTAACACTCATTTAGAATATCATGTGAATTTGTAAGGAATTATAGTAAATATTAAGTTTTATGTTAGCTAATTTGGAGTGAAAACTAAGTATATATGGCATGAGGCTAAGATTGGTAGTTAAGTTTTTACTTAAAGTAGAATTCAGAAATTTGGTAAAAATTGAGGATAAAAATGGCTCGATCAGAGTCTCGGTTGGTGGAAGTTTGAACGAGACATTTTTACATGAGATCAAGATTTCAATACAAAACACACCGAACAGACTTGCAATCGCATGGGGTCCGAACAACATATGTCAATGCTTAAAATGAAGTGTTTCGTAAGCATCCACTCAAAGTGGCGGGTGGTTCTTCGTCGAAAAGCAAAAGCTCAAAAGATGTCATAGTGTTGCGTGGTCTGAACTCGTCCAAACGCACGGAAAATTGTGATTGGCATAATTGCTCGGTCATACCACATCCGAACGTCGTCAAATAGTAATCCTTAAAACACTAGTTGCGTTTAAACGAGACGTTTATCCGTTCGAATGTTGCCTTCTAAAATTGCTTTTCTTATCATTTGACTTGCAACTAAAAGACTGTACTTTCCAAGGGTCGATATACCTTCAGTGTGTACATTTTTCATAGACCCTAAGCTATTGTATTGTGCTCTTGGAGATAACCTTAGAATATTTATACTTTCATTCTCTAACGTCTCTGGCTTTTTCAAATCACATAAACAAAAACAAAAACTTTTAGTTACCGAAGTTCTGAGGTGCAAGAGAGAAAGCTCGATAGAAGAACTAACCATAGTTGTTAAGCTACTACAGTAGAGACAAACAAGTTGTTTGTTGGGGTATAGATTAAGTTTGATTACAAATGTTTTATAAGTATAAACTGTATGTAATTTAATTATTCTATAGTGAAAATTTTTATTGGGTTTTCGCCGCCTCAAAGTGGTCTTACTTATGAAAAGTTATTTAGAAGGTTTCACTTTGTTACCAAACTTTGGTCCCTTTAATTATAATATTACTAAATAGAGTAATCTTATTTAATAGAATGTTACATGACTGTTGTACAACTAAAATAATGTGACAGTAAAATTGGTCACTGATATTTTTTTTTACAAGTCATGATCCAATTATTGATTTTTACTGTCTCACCATTAAATTATATGACAATCGTATGACAGTATACTAAATAACAAGTACATTACCTACCAAATAATATGCATTACCTATGAATCGAACCAAATGTATACACATATTTGAAAAACTCGGAAATGATTTATATGTTTCATTGCATATTCTTAAAAAGGTATATGCTCGTAAAATTTGAACCATCTTTGTTAGAGATAATGCTAATTGTTGTTTGAAATAAGTTAGATATATCTTTTTATGGGTTAAATATAATTTAACCCCTCAAACTACCACCCTTTCTCCAGATGGCCCCCCAAACTACCAATGCTTAAATTCTGGCTCCCAAAACTACCACTTTCTGATTTTTTGGCCCCATCCGTCTATTTATGCCGTCAATTCTAACAGAAATTGGCCAAAAACCCGAAAATACCCTTCCTTTACCCGTGGGAATCTCAAAGTGTAGGAAGGGTATTTTCGGATTTCTGTTTAAAATTGACGGCATAAATGGACGGATGGGGCCAAAAAATCAGAAAGTGGTAGTTTGGGGGGCCAGAATCTAAGCATTGGTAGTTTGGGGGGCCATCCGGAGAAAGGGTAGTAGTTTGGGGGCTAAAATATATTTATCCCTCTTTTTATTGTGTATTAAGGATTAAATAGCGGAATATAAGACTTTATTATGGGTAAGTCAGATTTTTATTAGAAGTAGTAGTAAATTAATTCATAAAACAATCTTTCGTACAGAAAACATTCTTATCTCATTCTTTTCTTTATTTCTTTTTTAGTTAAATGCAAAAAAAGCCCCACAAATTACCATCCGTTCTCTGGATGGCCCTCCGAACTATCAGTACTTGCAGTCCGGCCCTCCCAAACTACCAATTGCTTGTTTTTTTGCCCCCTCCGTCAATTTATACCGTCTAAGTGGATGGAAAACACTACATGTGCATGGCACGTGATGTTTAAAGCTAAAAAAACCCAAAAATGCCCTTCTCATATCGTATGAAGGGTGTCCTGCACAGAGGACATGTTCAACCTCCTCAATCTTGGAGATTCTTGGTGGCGGTCGTTGGTTGGTGACTATCAGCCAACTTGTTTGCGGTGGGTTTAGCTTCTTGGCGGCTGTTGGCAAGTTTTGTCCGACTTTTGGAGTGCCTCTGGCGATCTGTGGTGGAGACGTGAAGGTATCTTTTCCAGTGAATCAGGTTTTTTTTTTCTTTTTACCGGTGGATGAGGTATATTTCTGGTTGGATTTTTCACTTGTTAGAATTCTGGTTTTGGTTTTGGTTTTTGGTTTTTCTCCTCTTGTCACTGGTGCGGTGAGCGTGGATTTTACTGGTGCCATTTTTTATGTTCTTCAATGACTAGTGTTGTGGTTTGCTAGATTTCAGTATCCTTTGCCTCCTCATATCGTATTTCAGTAGAGTTTTGGGTTTGAAAATATTGTATCTAGCACTAATAATCATGAGATGAAGAAAGGAAGGTGATGAAGGTCCTGCATTTGTTGCTTCTGGGATGTGGGGACGTAAGTCAAGGATAGGGACAGTAGAGAAGTCTTCCATTGCAAGTGCATGAGACGTGGATACATTTGTGGGTTCAGTTTCCACATGTTGAGCAACAAATTCTGGTGTGGGTCCCGCGTTAGTAGCAGCACATGATTGCTGAGTATGAGGCTCCAAATGAGGAGCAATGACATCTGGCCAATGTGATGGACGTGGCATCACTTTAGGCAAATCTCGTGCATGGTTGCAAGCTAGTAATACTGCAACAAAGGTAATCCAATTTGGCTTCATTCGCTTCTCAGTTGTCCCTCATCTCATTAAATAAATGGAGAGCCTTTTCTCCTGCCCCATGTTGAGCATAACCAGAAATCATTGTATTTCAAGTGACCACATCTTTTTTGGGAATCTCATTAAACAATCTCCAAGCATCCTCCAAACCTCCACACTTACAATACATGCTAATCAATGAAGTTGCCGCTGTAGTATCTCCATACAGTGATACTTAGAAACCAACTGATGAATTTGTTTACCCAACTGCGATACTGATAGATTACTACAACCCAATAAAGCACTACTCAAGCTTGATGGGCTTGGCCTAACCCCAACTCCCACCATTTTCATAAAAAGCTTCAAACCATCTTCTGCTCGATCATTTTCAACATAACCTGCAATCATAGCATTCCATGCCACCAAATTTTTTCATGGGCATCTCTTGAAACATCTTCTCCGCCAATCCAATCTTCCCAAACTTCATATAACCAGTAATCATGCCAGTCCATGCCACCACACTCTTAACCGGTGCTATCTCAAACAACTCCAACATACATTCCAAATTCCCACATTCAACATACCCCAAGATCATTGCACTCCACGATACACTATTCTTATTCGGCATCATAAAAAACAACTTGCATGCTTCCTTCATCTTTCCATTCTGAGCAAAACCCGATACCATCATGTTCCAAGACGTCGTATCTTTAACAGAGAATCCTGTCGAAGATATCATGTGCAGTATCTATATTAGAATTGTGCAAATAACAAGCTAGCATTGTGTTGTATGAAACAATGTCTGGTTTAGGAATCCTATCGAATAGTCCACAGGCTTCTTTCATATTCGCAGGTTTCTTCAAATAGCAGGCCAAGATTGAATTCCAAGTAACTGTATTCTTCACTGGCATATTGTCAAATACTTTAAGAGTAGAATATAAGTCACCAGCTCAAATATAGGTGGTGATAACTTTGTTTGATGAAATGAGGGATGAGTGCAACGACGTTGGGTCATCTGGGAGGTCTCGTTCGGAGCTCTAGTGGTGGAACCGAGAAGAGGCAGCGATGGAGATGATACAGTCAATGAATCCAGAAGACGAATGGTATTGCTGTAATATTCTGGCCCTAAACCACTCATACATGTGTTTTTCTCAAGAAGGGCAATCTAGTAATTTCAATGTTAAATTAAGGGCATTTGCGGATTTTCCTGTCCTTCAGAGTCACGTGTTGTGCACATGTAGTGTTTTTCATCCATTTAGACGGTATAAATTGATGGAGGGGGCCAAAAAACAAGCAATTAGTAGTTTGGGGGGCCAGACTGCTAGCACTGGTAGTTCGGGGGGCCATTCGGAGAACGGGTAGTAGTTTGGGGGGCTTTTTTGTATTTAACCCTTTTTTTTTTTAGAACATGTAGCATGTGCTACTATATATTACTGAAAAGGCCCGAAGGCTTACATCTTGAAAAATGAGGTACAAGACCCCTACACTCTAAGCCAAAAGAATCTAGCTAACTTAAAAAAACAGATGTCGGAACAGAAACAACAAATCTTACAAGAATTACAATTGAGCCTCTTTTACATTAACACTCACTCTCAAATAAAAGATGGTTGATCTAGCATTGAGCCAACAAAATCTCGAATAAAATTTGAGTAATACACACAGACTGTATTAGAGAAACAAGAGGAATACACAACACATAAGCAAGAAAACACCTAAAACAAGCTGTCGGCAGTGGAGACAGAGGCGAACTTCACTAGAGACGACGACGCATAGAGGACACGCGCCATCACCGATAGCACCCATCCGTAGATCGGAGGCCATAGAACCCATCCCTCACAGTGCATGGCCACAATATCTAATTCCATCAAATCTCCGCGGCTTTACTTTCTAGGGTTAAATATATCATTGGTACCTAAGTTTTAAACGTTTTTAAATTTAGAACCTGAGTTTTAATTTGTATCATAGGTGGTACCTGAGTTAGGAGTAAAAACTCATTTGGTACCCCTGTTAGATTTTCCGTCCAAAAATTAACGGTCTGCCACGTGTCAACCGCTGAAGTTAACACGTGGCATTATATATATATATATATATATATATATATATATATATATATATATATATATATATATATATATAAAATCTTTAAAAAATTATATATAAAATAATAAAATAATATAATTAAAAAAAATTGAAAAAAAGGGTGGCTCCTTCGTCGGTTTGGGGTGGTCGAACCACCCCCCATGGGGATGGGGGGTGGTTTAGCCACCACATGGCAAAAAAAAATAAATATGGGTTTTGGCCGTTGGGGGTGGCTGAGGCCCATGGGAGTAGGGCTAAGCATAGGGCGGGGGGAGGGGGGTGGCAGGGATACCCATTTTTTTGCCCCGCCCCGCAGGGGTGTGGGTTCACAAATTCACACCCGTAAATTGCATAAAATCAATGACAACCGTGCGAGGGTGGGTGACGTGGGGCGGGGGATGCGAGGTTGTGCGAGTGTCCTCGATCCAGGCCAAAACATGAGAAAAATCAAACCAAAGTCAGATTCAATACCTAGAAAGCTAGCAAAGATTCAATACCCATATTCAATACCTAGATTCAAGCCATATTCATAAAAGAAATGATAGCAACAAAGGCCAAAGAATGAGAGAAACACCAACCTATGGACGATGATGCAATCATGGAGCCACAACTGAAGGTCTTGAAGCCGATCTTCCCAGTCTTGAAACCGCATGTTCATGACGTCCCCATAGGCCACAGGACCGGCGGAGCAAGCGAAGGTGGGAACGATCGATTGAGGCTATGGCGCCGTGCGGTGTAGGGGAAGAAAAGGGAAGATGAAGAACTTAGGATTTTTTCTGTGAGGATGAAGAAAATGGTGTCTTCCAGTCTTCCTCATAAATGGAAGGAAGAAGACAAAGGGCAAAAGGGGGTGAGGGGGTGAGGGGGTGAAGGAGAAAAGGAAGAAGAAGAAGGGTAGGCGGCGCAAGGTTTCGTAGCTAAGAAAATAGAAATGACGAAGGGCCAAGTAGGGTTTTTATAATTTTAGGTTTTTGAAGGGTTAGCGGGGTAGGGCGGATCCCCGGGGTTTTTAAAAACCCCAACCCGCCCCGCCCCGCCTCGCACGGGTATATCATTTTTGGACCTGTATCCACAAAAAATCAACTAAAACCCGAAATTTTAGGGGTGGGGCATGCGCCATGCGGGTTGGGGCGGGTCCGCAGGTATTTGATCACACTCCTACATGGGAATGGTTTGGCCACCCCATGAGCAAACTCTTCAAATTTTTTTTAGAGAGTTTGGCCCTTGGAGGTGGCCGAACCACCCCCAGGGGCCAAAACCCATAAATAAATATATATATATATATATATATATATATATATATATATATATATATATATATATATATATATTTTTTTTTTCTTTCTTTCTTTGTCGAATCACCCCATGGCCAAAATGGGGGTGGCCGGCCACCCCTGTGGTGGCCAAGGAGCTATCCCCTATTCTTTTTTTAAAAAAAATTATATTATTTCAATATTTTTATATAATTTTTTAAATATTTTAATTTTTAATTTTTTTATATGGTGCTACTTGTCAACCTTAGTGATTGACATGTGACAGACTGTTAATTTTATAACAAAAAATTTAACAGAAATATCAAATAAATTTTTATCCCTAACTCAAATATATATATATATATATAAATTCAAATTCAAATATTAAACTTAAAAACGCTTCAAATTTAACTATGAGGTAATGGTATTTAGCCCAACTTCCTAAATATGAAAGGTTGCTGAGGATATCGGTACACCAAGTGTAGTCTTATCCACATATGTCCGTCCATGTCATCATTCAACAATGGCGACCCACGTGATGTCAGGCGCTTTTCACGTTGCAGCAGTTCAGCGTACGCCGTAGGATGACGCCCGAAATCGAAAACTGCTCGCTTGCTCAGGGCTGACACGCGCATGCACACGCACGAGTCACGACCGTAGTTCTGAATGTCGCGCTTTATCATAGGACTAAAAATACATACATATACACATGCATACATGCATACATGCGTATGTGTGCCGGTTCAGTGTTCACATTTTTCAAGTGAGAAAAGGAGTGTGCCGGTTCAGTGTTCACATTTTTCAAGTGAGAAAAGGAGGGCTCGGATATTGACGGCTTATAGAGGGAAGTGGGCGGTCCATTTTCGTGGCCTTCATCCTAAGTCCTAACGGCCAACCGTATACTCACAACTTTCTATTCCTCAACGGTCTGACTTGTGGATATAATACGAATATTCATTATGTAATTTGGATATAGATAGTGGTTTTTTTTTTTTTTTTTTTAAATAAATAATAAATAATAAATAAACGAAATAATAATAATAAAAAGAAAAAAGAAAAGAAAAGGGATTATAGCACGGTGTTGATGATGCGTATTAATTGCGGGAAAGAAATCAACTATTGGTGCCACGTATTGGTATAATTTTATTTTTTTGTTTAAGAAGGATTACTTTTTGTTGACCTTTTCTTTCTTTTTTTTTTTTTTCTTTTTTTCTTTGTTTTGAGATTGTCGGGTTATCATTGTATGCGATTTATTAATAATGGTAAAAACAAGTAGAATGCATTATTAATGAAATGTACAGAAAATATAAATTTACTTTACAAGTAATAATGCAATTTCAATTTACTCCCTTGGATTTTAAATTTAACTCTTAATTCTTTATTTTTTTTTTGTCTATTTTACTCATTATGTCCAAAATCATATAAACCTATTTACAATTGAAAAAAAAAAAAAAAAAAGAAGAAGAAGGAAAGTACTTAGGAAAGTAAAAAATGTATATTTTTTTACCTGAGGTGACAAACTATTAATGCCATATAAATAGTTTTAGACGATGGAGTTTTTTGAACGAATAAAATATCTAAGTATTTCATTGATCAAAACTTACGAGTATAAAACTTTTACATTATAAAGTATAAAATTCTGCAAAATCATAGCCACATACTACGAGATTACATAGTTAGAGAAACAAACAAAATTCTTACAATAAGGTGTTATTTATGACTTTCATCTTCTGTTAACCCATGCATAAAAATAGTTAAAGAGTAAATCTGATTCGAGCATACTAAATCTAAAATAAGGATAGCTAAATGTTACGTAAACAATTTTATGTGGTTTTAGTCTAAGTGAGTGAAGTGAAAAATGTAAAACACATAAGGAGTTGAAATTGGGATATAAAAATCAATGAAATAAAGTGAAATTGTGCGATTGCTTAGAAAATAAATTTATATTTTCTCTTGAATATAATATTGGGATGAAGAGAGATAGGACCCACTCGAGGCTTATATTGGATGATCTTATAACAAATAAATAATTGAAATTAGAAGTAAGATAACATGCTTAAATAACACAAGGAAGCTAAATTCAACAAATAGTTAAGATCGATGTGTTTGCATGTATACCTAGCGATCGATCGCGTCACATTTAACTTGACATCTTCTTTTTGTTGATCATCACTATTTGAATTTCATGTCAATAGACGACGCATAAAATACGAAGAAGAAATTTTATTGATCGAGGAAATGCCATATTTGGTTTTATATATATGTTTTAATTATGAGCGTCGTTAATGGTTTATTAATTTTGTTAGAATATTTTTACAAATCCATCAATGCACATGGGGCAAATTTTCTCATAGTACTACTCTTTCCACTTTCCTCTAGTGTACTACTTTATTAAAAACGACCCTTTTTTTTTTTCAAATATTACAACTTTTTAATTATGTTTTATAACTGGAGTGGAGAGAGAGAGAGAGAGAGAGAGAGAAAGAGAGAGAGAGAGAGAGGCGTGTTTTGGCCTTCGTGAAAATCAATATTATCATGTCAACCACGTGCTTCTTGCTTGTCTAGCTTCAGTTTCAAGTCTCAATCAATAATCGTTATGAATTTTGACAATTTTACTTGACTGTCTCCATTAAAAAGGAAAGTGATAAACATGGATGAAATGAAATGAAGATATTCTTTTTATAGTTTTAATTAGATTTTTACATATTTAATATTTAAAATTATATAGGAAAAAATTCACTTATAATTCTTGATCTTAATTTTATCATTTTTTTAATTAGGGTATTCATATTTAAAAAGTGTCAATTTAGGGGTTCCATCTTTCAAATTTTTTTTTTAATTTTTTTTTTCAATTTCAATCATTAGTTATAATTTTCCGTTAAATTCTATCAACATTCCTAAAATAACTTTATGTTTTTTTTTTTAACAAAAAAAAAATTATAAAAAATTTCAGAGATTCAAGGATGGGTATTTTTTTGCAAATTCCATTAAATTCTAACAAATACTTAAATCCTTGGAAAAAAAAAAAGAAAAGAAAAAAAAAATAGAGAGAGGGTATTTTGGGAGTACTTTTAATAGGATTTAACATAAAATTCTAAGGAATTGTTGAAATTGAATTTTTTTTTTGTAAAGATACATACCCTAAATTGACGGCTAATTAACGGCTACATGTTAAATTTTTTTATTCATTTTATTTGAATAAATTAAGGGCTAATCAAAATAAGTGGGACTCAAATCCAACAGCAAGGATAGTCTTTCTTATGCAAAAGAGAAATGTTAAAAATACTAATCTTTTACTAAGAGATAGGTACGTACGTGTTAAAATGATGTAAAGCTTATTCATTGAAGATGATTAAAACAATTAATAAAATATGTAAAATCATACTTATACATGTTTATCAACGTACATAAATATATATAGTACCAACTATAATTAATTAACAAAATGTTTTCTAGAGAAATTAATAAAACTGGCGGGGAAAACCTAAAAGATGCCACCACCACCACCTTGCAAAGCTCACGAGGCAACGCGTTGGACTAAGTTGGTGGATTTGTAACCACCCAAAACAGTGTGTGTTTAATTCTCTAGCTTATCACACTGCTTTTTTCTGTTGTGCTTTCATTATCTTTTACGATAAGAACAATTCAAACCACCAACCTGGATCTCCCCTTTTTCACAAAGTTTACGTTACAAAGTTGGCAGAGATTTGTATGAACCTGATGATCAATGAACACCGAGAGAAAGAAAAACGCTGCATGCTAATTGCTAGCTCTTATTGAACACCTGGAATTTGTCATGGATGTTTCAACACCTGCCCTTTTCTCATAAATGCAACCTTTATCACCACGAAACTGAAAAAAGCTTTCATCTCCCTCTTTTGTCCCTGCTATTTAATTTAATCTCATTTCAGATTAAATAAATATTTATGTCCTTGTTTTTGTTTGTTAACTTTGGGATCTTTTTTATAATTAGGGAACATGCATGTATGTTTAGATTATTTGCAAATGCTCCTATATATTGTCCTTTCTATAAATTTCAACATTGACCAACGGAGTTGATGAAATCATGTTGTATTATATATATTCCCCAGCTCAAATCTGTGTGCGTATGAGCATTAGGTGACTAATTATTTTTAACTTTTATTTTTTTTTTAAAAAAAATAAAAATAAAAAATCTTGAAATTTTTTAACCGACATATATAACAACTAATTAAGCTCAGGAGTGGTGTAGCTGCTATTTGGATGTATGAGACGTCATGTTGAAGTCCAGTGTAGGTTGAAAGTTCTTACTCTAGCTTAGCTTGTACCAAAGGGGAGAAATAATATTCATCCAAAAAAAAAAGGGGAGAAATAATAATAATAATAATAATTAATGATGGAAAAATTAAGATGAGTACCACTATACCTAATTAAGTGCATATTGTTGACATTCTTTCTCTGTTTGGCCTTTTATTTCCATTCATTCCTCCTTTGCTAAGAGTGTATAAATAATATTCTGGCATAAACAATCTTATATATATATATACCATACACTCCGGCATGATGCTTCTTTTTACATCCTTTTTTTTTTTTTTTTTTTTTTTTTTTTAAGGGCGGAATTTACTCCTGTATCTTTAACCTATTAAACAACGGTACAAATGTGAGATAAGAGTTTTGGATTTTATTTTATTTTTTCTGTTTTTACGTACGTACGTGTTCATTATATTTTAACCATAAAAGTTTTCTTTCTCTAGGGCAGTATTGATAAGCATCGTGATATATATCTTGCATGTGAGGTTCAACCAAAGTGCTAGCTGATCAAATATTTATTTTTCTCTCAGTAGTACAAAAAAAACTACATTTAATATTGCCGTATATATATATATATATATATATATATATATATATATATATATAAGAATCATTGCATAACTCCCAAGGGAGCTAGGAACAGGGAAAAATGGATAATATAAAGTACCTAAAGTACTTATATATATAAGAATTCCCAAAAAACTAAGTATATCCAAAAACAAACAATTCAAATAAAGTTTAAAATTCTTCTTCACAAAATTTACACTTATCCAAGAGAATGTCATAGTATCATAGTTGATCAATCATTTACTTGTCTATTGAGCTAGCTAGCCCTAAAAGGAAGGGGGCAATATATGTATAGTCCATCACTTACATATGATCATGACTTAGCTTCATTGAATATTGTACTTATCTTTGTGTTAGCCTTACTATGGAAAATAATGCCTATAGATAGAAAAAGAAAAACCAAGTATGGATACATGTGTTGGAGTAGATTTATTTGTATTTGTATTTCAATTATTGAACTCGCGAAATACATGTAAATAAACTGCCCGTAAAATGAAAATAGCACACATAAAGACACAAGAATAGTTACTTTATTAGTGCGAAAACATGCATGTTTGGTGTAACGATTTTTGTTCGATTACGAGCATGATTACCACGTGTTAATACGCCGTTTAATTAACGTACACTTTTTTTTTTAAAAAAAAAAAAATCCATTCATTCATTTGGTAGTAACTTAGCTTCTATATAGAATCTTAACATTCATTGTCTCCTTGCCTCACCAGAAGTATTCTCATTGCATTTTCATGCATAGATCAATAATATGTGAAATTAATGAAGAGTGCATCTACGTTTTGATTCATCGACTGCGTTTACGAATAAAAAATGCTTCCAAATTATTTTCCTCTATGCAAGGTAAGTGGGAATTCGATCAAAGTTATATTCAAGAGTAGATAGAGGTCAATTTTGTTCATGATACTTGCTTAGTTTTCAAGAGAGAGAATGCAATTTTTATTTATTGTTATTATTTTATGTATGAGAATGCAAGTTTTGGCTAGCATTTTAGTTTTTGACTGTGCAATTAATTGATACTAATTTAAACAGTTGCAGTTTTTCACTCAATATCCGGATATTCCTTTCTTACTTCTTTCCAACGTCAAAGAAAAAGATTGGTGCATGTCTTCTATTCTTTGGATTGAGAAGCAGCCAATGATGGCATATTGAAAGAGGTACAATTTTCCAACACTTTAAATCCTTGAAGGCTAAACCTCCATGAATAATTCATGGGTCAAGTCCGGCCGGGTGGACGAGTAGTTGGTGATCAGTCGGCTCACTCCATTTGATCATTTATTAAATGTGAAAAATAAAATAAAAAAATAGCTTGTTTAATTTGTTTCACACATGAATCCATTGCTTGATCAATTAATCTGTTTTTTTTTTTTTTTGCTAAAAGGAATGTTTTAATCTGTTTGAATGGTAGATTCATGACTTCCATGCTCTAAGATTTTTCTCAAAATAATACGACATACTTTATTTCTTTGCCTAAAATGATTTGAGCTTAATTAGGTCTACTTTTCAAACCCATTACTTTTTAGCACCCAGAATGAATATATATATATATATATATATATATATTAATTAGGTATGCTTTAATCAGTTTAACCATCTTATCGGCTCGATCTCCTTTCACACCCGGCCAGTTCAAAGTAAATAAAATATATATTTTTGATCGACAAATATTTAGTCAATATTCAGCATGCATGCTTTATTCAACGAGGGGATATAATTATATATTGAAGAGTAATTATCTTTTAGTCCCTTGAAAAACATATTTACATATCCAGTCAATTCGTCCATATATATCATATTTGATGTTTTCCAAAGTGACGTGTTGTTACTCAACTCTCAGACCAATAGAAAAGAAGGATTACAGAAGGAGAATTGCTCTAATTAAAGATATTTTGATCAGTCCGGGTTAGCTTCTGATTAAGAAGGAAATTGTTTAATTCATTGAATGCTAACAAAAATATATCCAAATTAAATGGCATATGAAGCTGAATACAAATTTAATTAAAATATGCCAAATTTGAACACACTAGTTGATAGAGTGGACTATAGCTAGAATCGCTTTGAACAAAATACTTAACTTTTATGCCCCCACAATATTCCTTCGTATATATAATATATGGATTTTATCACTACATGAGTGTAGAAGTTTGCTATAGATCAGAGCTTTGTAATGTTTTGAATCCTCCTCCTAAGTGGGCTGATGTAATTGCGTTGGGTATATAATCAGTGGCGGAGCTAGGATTTAAGATTTGAGGGGGCCAAACTGAAAAAAAAAAATTTGAAAGGGCCAAAACTATAAAAATAACAAAATTTAGAGGTAAAATTAATTAATTTTTTTTTTTTTTTTTTTTTTTTTTTTTTTTTTTTTGTTTTTTGGGAAACCCCTGGCCTTGGCCCCCCCCAAGGCCAGGGGTAGCTCCGCCCCTAGATACAATGATGGAGGGGTACTAAGATGAAACATTATATATGCCGGTTAGTGCTTGGTTATGTTGTGTATAATCTTTGGAGAAACTTAAATATTGTCCGTTATGCCAGTCATTCCAAAACTGAATAGCAATTGCTCGAATAGATTGTTTGAGAATTAAGTTAGAATTACGTTTCTCTCTAAATGTAAGTTTAAGGCAACGAAATTAAGGAAATGTTATTCTTTGTAAGACTTAGGGTATAGATGGAGTCTTGGTTTGAATTTTTTGCAATTTTTATTAAAAATTAATAAAAATTGAAAATAATGAAACTTTTTTTTTAAAAAAAAAGAAAAAAGTATGGCCCCCATGGTGGTCAGCCACCCCTCTTATTCTTTTCTTTTTTTTCATTTTTTTTTTTAAAAAAAGTTTTTAATACTTTATTTTTTTTTAAGAAAGTTTTATTATTTTCAATTTTTTATTATTTTTAATTTTTTTTTATATTTTTTCTTACATTATGACACATATCTACTTTCAAGAGTTGACACGTGTCCCACCGTTAGTTTTTTGACGGAAAAACTAATGAAGATACTAATTTCGTCTTTTTCAAAACTACAGGTACCATCTGTGATACGAATGAAAGTACAAAGGACAAAAAAAATAAAGTTTCCAAACCACTGATACCAATAAAGTGTTTAACCTTCTATTTTTTTAGTTTTGCTATGGTTTCTATGTAAATAAATACGTTATTGATAATGAAGGTTACTCATTCATCAATATATATATATATATGGATTTGGATTGAGTGAATGAAGTTCTTCCATTACAATCTCATGTGAGAGGACACCCATACTCTATTTTTTGGGGGCAGGACACACTAGAGAGTAGAGGTGTACAAACGGTTGTGGTTAGTGGTTATTGCCTTTAACTGTAAACTGCAACCACCTTAAGTGGTTATTGAATTTTCGTAACTACAACTATTCTGCTCTAGGCAGTTAGCAATTTTAAAATAACTGCCGGTTAACGGTTATTCAAACTCATAACCGCACCGCATAACTGCTTTTTAAAAATGAAGGCTTATTTTGGTGTTTTGGACCTTCATTGAGCCTCTTTTAGATGGTTTTAGGCATTTTCTTTTTAAATAATTAGAAGACTTCAAAATGTAGCAAAGCTCAATATTATTATTATTTTAATGAATAAAGATTATTGTCATTAAACTCAAATGAAAACCCCATATCAAACAAACAAAAACAATGTCGTTTTGTATATTATTTTATATATATATAAGGATAGACGGTTAGCGGTTATTAACCGTCTTTACATACTCCCTAAAACTGCCAACCATCCCGCCATAGACAGTTAGTAATTTTTTTTCTTCAACCGTCTACAAAAACAATTATGCGATTATTAAGCGATTAATAACCGTCCACTTGTACACGAGATAGACTAGACAAACTATGCATGACCTATTGCTAAGCAGTATTTGAAGGCGAGTTGTGTACGACCTGTTATCTATCACATGTATTAGGTATGTATGAATTCATGCTAGTTTATAATGTAGCGCTTCATGTGGATGGACTCCATAGTATTTAGTTCTTAAAGAATTAATTTACTGTCGACCTATCTACATTTTCTTACAAAAATTCCATGAATTAATTATCTTGTAATTTCCAACCTAACCTAATTTGAAAAAAAAAAGAACAAAATAAATAGAAGAAGAACAAAATAAGATAAGTTCTCAAAAGAACCCTCCACTATGAAAAGCATCATCCCTCATTTAAAATTCTAAAGGGGGAAAAGATACCATTCTTTCACTATTCTTGTGGAGAGATTGAAATAATAAAATGAAGTAAAGTTTAAAAACACACATGGGTGTCTATGTGGGTGTATGTTAAGTGATCATTAGTGAATTTGATCTTATTGAAGTTGTAGTTTAGTAAAACTTTTGTTTCTCCAAATAATACAAATTAGGGTTCAACACATTTAGTATGGAATTCCTAGTGAAAAAGAAAGAAAGAAAGAAAAATAAGGGGGAAATTAAGGCATAGAAGGAGAAAACTTGAAAAGATTTTTATAATACAGAGGCAAATGTTGAATTTTCCCAAGTCAGGTGGTTAGGTTTGAGATTAGTAAGGGAAAATACTCCTTGACTACAAAAGAATTTTCCTTGTTTAGAAGAGTACAAAAAATAAATAAAGAAGGGCAAAAAATAAAGAAGACCAAAGGAAGGAGAGGTGTGACTGGATAAAAATCCGCTGTTGGAACAGCCCACTGGAAAGCCAAGCATGGCCCCTGGTTTTTCCACTCCCTCTAAAACCAACTCTTTCCCTGCCTTTCAGCTAACCCTACCCCTTGACCCCCTTTATAATCCCCGTAAATCCTCACCCACCGTCTCCTTCATAAACAGAGACGCCAATTCTCACATCTCTGTTCTGCTTTTATACCTCACATTCATGTACGATACGGTTTGGGGAATACCAGACTGTGCTGTATTAATCTGTACCTATCTTTCTCCCTTCTCCTCTGTTTTCCCTGTTTCTCGCCCATTTCTTGAAAATTTTGGCCCTTAGATCAATACCCAGATAATTTTTTTTTTTTGAGTTTTGAGCAATACCTATTTCTTCAATTTGTGTTTGAGTCTACACCCAGATCGTAATTCTGCATTTTTTTCTGGGTGGTTTGGTGGGGGAGCCCAAACTGAGTTTCCTATGTGAGTTTGAGATTGAATGGGGATTGAAACGACTCGGGCTGATCGAAAGGGTGGTAAGGAGTCACGTGAATTGCCCAAGGCGACAGACACGAATCCGAGAAGCAAGCCCAATAAGAACCGGCGACGGAAAAAGAGGATGTCGCCGGTTCAGAAGCTATTCGAGACTTGCAAGAAAGTGTTTGCCAATGGAGGGGCCGGGATTGTGCCATCCCCTGAAGATATCGAACGGCTACGAGCTGTTTTGGGTATGTTTTGCTTGTTTATACACGAAGGTTGGATTGAATTTTGTGTTCAAATGTGACCTATTCATATGGGCGGGCATGAGGGTATAGAAATTCGATTGAATAGAAGCTTTCTGTTGGGTTTTGCAATTGTTTCTGGGGGTAGTTTTGATTTTCAAGTTCTGTGAATTGGTTTAAATTTGACTGTTTTCATCTAAAACTTTGATATGCTTGGGTTTTAAAGCGGTTGAGAATTAGAATTTAAGTTTCTGCCTTTTGATTATCATATATGAATATGTGAATATTTGGGTTGTATTTGTTGTTTCTGGAGATGTTAGTTTTATGATTTATGACAATCAATGTAATATCGTTTAAGTAGGGTCGATACCATTTTCTCTTTGATACGACATGACATGATCCTGCATTAAACAACCTCAATCGAATTATCGTCAATTTAAGTTTTTGCACGATTATGAAACTCAATCCTCCTCGTACGGGAGTATTCGGAGACCAAATTGGTTCATTTTGTTTTCTGTCCCACTTCTTTTAAGTTCTTTATTTTTAAGTAGCGTACGGATTGTCGCCTATATGGCTTTATTTTAAAGGTTATAATCAGATTTTGGGAAATAAATGTTTTCCTTTAGTTTTCGCTCCAACAAGGGACAGCCGCTTATAAAATGTGTCGTCACCCTCTCTTGCCTAAAATGCAGTCCCCGATTAAGGCAGGATTCCATTCTTGGAATATAGTATTATAGGACGACTAACGTGAGGGCTACTTGTGCATTACTGACATGAACCTTCCACAACCCTGTGGTTTGTCCTTGATGCTTAATAGCCCGACTTTATTTTTGCAGATGAAGTGAAACCGGAGGATGTTGGCCTCAATCCTGAGATGCCGTATTTCCGGACGCAGGTGGCTCAAGGAACCCCACCGATAACATACTTGCACCTCTATGAGAGTGCCAAATTCTCGGTATGTAAGCTTATCCGATATGCCATCACGCATGATGAGACAAAATCATTGTACTGTAGGAAAGTTATTTTAGTTGCGGTTTTCAAATCTTTTCAATCATTGCAGATGGGGATCTTTTGCTTGCCACCATCAGGTGTTATTCCACTTCATAATCACCCCGGCATGACGGTTTTCAGTAAGCTTCTCTTTGGAACCATACACATCAAATCTTATGACTGGGTGGTTGATGCCCCAAGTAACACATCCGCTGATGTGAATCCTTCACAAAGTAAGTCTTTCCCTTCAACTCTTCAAGGTTATAGCATCCACAGTCTTTCCTGTTCCTGAAGATGAAAACCCCAGTTTGAGTTACGACTACATGCTTTCAGATGATGCATATAGTAGTAATATATGATGCAAAAGTTAGCCTCCTTAAAGAATGAGGGAAAGAATAATTACATAAGAAAGGCACTTGTAAAAAGAGTACCTTACATCTTGATGCTTCAAGAAATGTTATGGTATGCTTTAAGCATCTCTTTTCTTCATTACGGTTTTATGGAGACTATACTATTAAGTCCTTATTGATGTTGTGAAAACCCTCCAGTTCATTAATTTCATTAAAAAAAGTTTGATGGATCTGCTAATGGCTAGCATTATCCGGCCAGTTGTATCCAAGTATCGCCTTTCTATTAGACATTTCATTTTCAATGCTTTCCCTTCCTTTATTTGGAAAGAAATCATCATTCGACATGCCTTTGTTGATGCAGTCACAGCTCCTGCTGTTCGTTTGGCTGAGGTTAAGGTTGACTCCAACGAAACTGCTCCTTTCACCTCCATCCTTTACCCAGCCGATGGAGGCAACATGCATTGCTTCACAGCTGTGACACCATGTGCGGTGCTGGATGTGCTTGGCCCTCCATATTCTGATCCTGATGGCCGGCATTGCACATATTACCTTGAGTTTCCAGTTACCAGTTTCTCAGGTACCGTTTTCCTTCTTCATGTCCAACTTGGCCACAATTTTTCTTTGTTACTTAAATGGAGGAATGCCTTTTACTTGATATGGGAATATTTATTATCTGTTTCTATTTAAAAATTTCAGTTGACGGGGTATCAGTGCCGGAAGAGGAGAGGGAAGATTATGCATGGCTTCAAGAGAGGGAGATTAAACCTGAGGACTTACCTGTAGTTGGAGCACACTACAGAGGCCCAAAGATTGGGAGGTGATCTCATCCATCTACATCATATTCCCGCTCGTGCTGCCAATGTCTGATGGCTGATGCCCTGTCCATGCAGCACCCAAACTTTTCTTTTCTTTTTTTGGTTTTTTATCTTGTTCTTCAGTTCTTCTTGTTTTTTTCTTCAGTTCCTTTTTTTTTTTTTTTTTTTTTTTTTTGTGGGACATGAGGCACAAGGTGCTTTTTCTCTCTCTACAGTTTATGTACATACTCTGAACAAAAGACAACAAAGAGAAGTTCATCGGAAATGAGTATGAAAGTCCATCGAGTTAATTGTCAGCATCATCTTTATTCTTTATAATGGGTCCTCCATTCCTTCTTTCTGATGATAAGCAGCATCTATCTGCTACTTCCAGAGAGAAAATATTACGTGTTAGTAGCGGTAGTCTCGGTAGCTAGGGAGGCACGTAAATGGAAAAAGTTGCATGCTTGATGGGTACTTTAGGACAAGAACTTTTGGGAGGGGCTTTGTTTTGTTGGGAGACCAACAAAGGTCCTTGTTTGTGCCATCCACCATGGACAGGGTTGGTCACCTCTATTGTCATGTCATATCTCGAGCAACACGATCTGAAGAGGCTGCGGATGTCTTATAATTTCTTTTTCATCAAATGAAATGTTTGTTTTATTTGGAAACGATTGGAAGTAAAATGGCATCTGATGTAGCTTTCTTTGACCTCATTTCCATGCAAATTGACGAGCGATTACAGTGGATTGATTGTTGGCTAGCTCAAGTTGACGTGCCTTGTAGAAGTTAAAATAACTAGGTGTTGAATCTCAGAATAGGATTTAGGTGTCCTTGAGAATATATATATATATATATATATATATATATATATATATATATAGTACAGTTGGGCTATCCATAAAATATTGATGTTTTATAGAAGAATGATGCTACTCCTTTTACACACGGTAGATTTCTATACTGTGAACGCAGATCTGTGTGTAGCTGTAATTTGAGACTGTCCCCGGCCAGCTAGTGCTGAATCTGAAGTGCAATTCAACCTTGATCTTTTGGCTTAAATAGGGAGTTGTAATTGTAGAACTTAACCCTTAGTATAACATGGAATTCCTTCTCTCTCTCTCTCTCTCTCTCTCTCTCTCTCTCTTCTTTAATGATATGAGTATGGAAATCATGAATTGAAGTCGGGTGCAATACTTAGGATAGTAAACGGGTTCAATAGCTCTAATTTGAGTTGAATATTTTAAATGAATGGTCAAGATTCCGTCGCATTATACTACAAATTAAAAATCTAAAATCTTCTCTTCCATAGCCTCATTGCCACTACCAATCTCCCCTACCACCACCGGAGATATCAATCGAAGGACTTGAAAGAAGCACAAAATTGGTATGCGCGGGTGTGGATGGTGTGTTCATGGATGGGAGAGGTGAGAAGGAGGAAGAGGTAATGGGAGAGGGCAATGGAGGAGAGGGACTGGAAGACAGAGAACTCGCACATGAAGGGGCAAACAAGGGAGTGGCGGCGAACGGAAAACCATGCACCTAAGTGAGGAGTAGTTGAACCACCTCCTAGTGGCCAAAGAGGTGGTTTGACCTCTCCTAATTGGCCTTTCCAGCTCCTCACCAACAATTTATAACTTTGCCTTATACTCGACACCCTAGAAGCCCATAACTTTTTGCCTCAACGGATCCAGATCTCAAACCCTTCAGTGCACGCTGCACAGAGGTGGTTTGTCTGTCCAAAGAGAGTGAGTTCAACCACCCCCAACTGATCTTTATGGCCGGGTGGCCAAACCACACTCATGTGACTAAATGATTTGGCCACCTCAAATTGGTATTTGGAGGTGGTCGAACTATTTGGCCATAAGAGTTGTTTGGCCACCTCTAAAGGTCAATTAGAAGTGATCGAACCACCCTCTTAGGCTACTGTATGGTTTGTCACCCCCAAAACAACCAAAGAGGTGGCTGGCCCTAGTGGTGATGGTGGTGGTACGGCGATGAGGATGACAAATAATAGTGTCAGTGAAGATTGGTCGGTGATCGATGAAAAGAAAGTTTTAAGTTTTAAAAACGTCACATGCATAAATGAGCGGCCAGATTAGAGATATTGCATGCAATAGAAATCATTATTTGAGCCAATTATTAGTTGAACATATTTTGATGGACACCAAATAATGATTGAGACTTCCATTGGCATCTAGCTAGTATTTTAGTTTGTATCTAAAAGCATTGTCATAGACAAACATTAATAGACAAAATATGGAAGCTGGCACGGTGGCACATACATGGCCGGGCAGACTAGGAAACAAATACAAGTATCAGCAGGGGCGAAACCTTGTTTGACCAAAGCATAGAAGCTCATAATTAATCCGCTGAAAACAATATCATTCTAAAACAAAACGAATATATACATAATTATATATGCTAGTTACACACTTACACCATGCATCCATAACACCAATTTCTCTTCTCTTTGTTTAACTGTCCCGGCCTGTCTCCTTTAATTATGGCTTTCTGGTTCTTTGCGTTGATATTTTTCTTCCATTCAAAGTGTTCTGCAGAGGTGATAACATCCCTCCCAGGACAGACCACCAATGTTTCTTTTAAACAGTATTCTGGTTACATTATCACCGATGCTCAGCATGGCCGAGCTCTATTCTACGACTTCGTCGAAGCCGAATCAGCTAACCCACTTTCACGTCCCCTGACTTTGTGGCTCAATGGAGGTAACTGATTATCTTTCTTGCTCTATATATAGTCTATGCATGGCCGCTACATGCATGCCTATATTATACATGGCAATTCATGTTCCTACTTTGTTTAGTGTTTGAAATTAATGATGCCAGGCCCTGGTTGTTCTTCGCTTGGTTTTGGCGCATTCATGGAACACGGTCCCTTCCAACCAGGGGACAATGGAAGTCTTGTCAAGAATGAATATTCATGGAACTTGGGTATGTAAACATAATGTTTTGATTTGTTCACTGTATATACAGCAAGTCTTTTTATTTTCTGAGGAAAAATTGTTTGCTAAACCGATCTAGACTCTCCCTAATTAAATATTTGGACAGAATCAAACATGTTATATGTGGAGTCACCTATTGGGGTTGGATTTTCCTACTCTAACACGAGCTCAGATTATAACTTGGGGAACGATACGCAGACTGGTATGCATTTCACTACGTACTCGGAAATATTTCTCGATTCTTCTATACATATATGATTTCTGTTTTTTGGTTGCAGCCGAAGATAATTTGAGATTTATTGTAAACTGGCTGGAAGAATTCCCCAACTACAAAGACTCTGAGTTGTTTTTAACCGGTGAAAGCTATGCAGGTAAACAACTAAGCGTCTAAGCAGCCGTTTCCTACCCTTCAAATTCAACAATTTTGATGACTGAAAATGAAAAACATTAAAAAAAAAAAAGAAGTATTTCTGGATTAATTGTGGTCTACCCGGTACCCAAGATTGATTCAAAAGTCTTATTACTTTACAAGTTCTTTTGACTCAGCTTATGGACTTGTAGGACGATCATTAAAACTCAACTTTGTGAACATGACATCTTTGGTACGTTGCAGGCCACTACATCCCACAGCTTGCAGCCTTGTTGATGGATTACAACAAGAATCCCAATATCAAACCAATCAAGCTGAAAGCCATTGCTGTAAGTATATTGAAAATTAATCAAGAGGGTAAAACACTCGTTAAATCTAAAGAAGATAAGTGAAAAGGAGGATTAATTAATTAAACACTAATTTTTTTATTTTATTTTATTTCACTCACTAAAGAATATTAATGATTAGAATGCATGGATATTTATATGCTATACAATGGATGTTTCTGGATTTCAATATTCAAGTACTCATTTGCATTATATTATATATATAACTTCCCACATGATAAACAAATCCCAAGTAACTCATATGCACGATAAATTCTACGCAACTCCCACATGGCCACATGATGAAAAATAATTAAAAAAAAAAAAAAAAAACTCTTCAACTTTTAGTAACCTACAAGAATATCAAAAGACACAAAATAAATTTTTTAAATCAAGTTTACTAACAAGGCGGAGTCAGCTGGGGGCGGGGGCAACTGCCCTGAGCTCCCCCAAATTTTTTTCTAATCCATATTAATAACGGATTAAGATTGTTTACAGTTATTTGTTCGAATTTAAAAGAATTCGAAAATATGATTGTGAGAGACCGCATGGAATTCACCTAACCGGATAAATAGTTCGACAGTCTGATTTTTATTTGATCAGGTGAATCCTATAAGTCGACCAAGTAGTTGTTCACAATTACCCGTTTATATTTTTTAAAATTTAAATAAATAATTATAGACTATCCTTTGTTTAACGGCCACTCCGGGTGAAATTGTCAAAAAGAAGGTGAAATTCTCACCATTATTTAACGGCCATCCTGGGTGAAATTGTCAAATAGAAGGTGAAATTCTCACCGTTTGTATAGGCCTGTCACAACTCACAAGCCTGAAAACTAGAAGGCAAGTATAACAAAAAGTCAAAGACTTGTCAAAGCAAATTATGACAAAAAGTTAAGACTTTTGAAAGTAAGCTCTTACAAAGCACGTGTCGTAAGTACACCGGCCCTTCACCAATCACGCCCGTTTGAAAATATCTCACCTCTCCCTTTTTTTAGAATTTTTTTTTTTTAATAATTGAATAATAAGATTGAGTTGTGGTATAAAGTTGAAATAATTTATATGAAAAAATGAAGAAAAAAAAATTATATTGTAATGAGTTTTTTATTTAAAAAGTATAAAAAATTATTAATGTGATATAAAAAATAAAAAAAGTTAAGAATATTTTAAAATTAATGCTTTTTTAGAGAACTGAAAATAAACAAAGCAGAGGAAGAAGTGAATTTCCACGGTCTTTCATCTCGTAAGTCCTCGTACCATGTTCTCCAAGCTTGACTAATACAACACGCAGGCCTTCATTTTTTTTTTTTCTTCTCTGAGAGTTCACTTTCTAAAGGTAAACCGATTCCTTCTCTAAGCAAACCACTCTCTAAGTCAAGCTTCCCTTTAAGCATGGTAGTGAACTCTCTAAGTCATTATTATTTATTGTTAATAAAGATAATAAATTAATTAATTAATTAATTTTTTTTTTTTCCTTCTATAATCTATATATAGACCTACTAGAAAAAAAAAAAAAAATGTCTCTTAATTTCTTTACCAAAACATATATATAGCTGCTATTCGCCACGTACTGTGTGGTGGAAAATGTGAGAGTTTTGCATAACTCGCAATTTGAAGCCTACCAATTACGCATACACCATTATTAAAAGAAAAAATTCCCTATCTTAACAGATAGAATTTTCTCAATTACCCATATACAGTCTCGATCATTTTACTAGCTGTTTTGCACAATTTTCAATAATAACGGTTGTTTTACTGCAAATAATTTCTCGATCTCTTTCTTACAAATTTTTAGATATGTAATCAACTTTTTATATTTATATATTAAATTAATTGTTGATGAGAATGAATATTTAATTATTTTACATATTTTAATTATATATATATATAATATATAATTATAGTTACTTGATATTATAGAGGAAAATAATTCTAATGAGTCCCAATAAAAAAAATTAAGTGATCTCGTATCAAGATAAATTTAGCAAAAATACCAGTACATCCTTACTTAAGAATTTTTTTGGTTTTTTTATTACCATCTTCATGATAGAGCTAGACCAAATTAATCCGAATAGCAAGAACCCTGCCAACTTGTTAATTAACCATAATTTTCCATAAAGTTACATTTATATATATGATTTAAACTACAAAATAAATTTTGTCGAATTAGTTATTTATTTATTAGTCAGTTATATTCTATAATAGTTTTAATCAATTATTATTTCTATCTCATGATCTGTCAATAAGAACAGTGGATATATATACTTTTAACGATGTTAATTAATATTTGTAGCTTGGAAATCCACTTTTGGACCTAGACATAAGCGTGTTGGCCGGAGACTACTTGTGGTCGCACGGAGCAATATCCGACGAAACACTGATGTTGGAGAAGACGGTCTGCAATGACTCAAAATTTCTTCGTGAACTCGTCCACGACCAATTGTCTCAAGGATGCAACGACGTGTTTAATAGAGTTTCAGAGGAAATTAGCGAAGACGTTCAACATGATGACCTCCTTCTTCCACAATGCTTGCCATCAAGGTCGGCGGAGCAGTTTAGGACCAAGGGGAAGAAGCATGGCAAAATTCATGCAGCGGTATATATATATATATATATATACACAGACCGTGGCTTTATATATGCTTTTGAATAATAATGAGATTGAAATGTACGTGCGTGCATGCATGCATATATGTGAGAAGTTGATTAAAATGGGAGCTTTTTTTTAACCATAAACAGGTTGCCAGAAGGGGAGCTAGTGGCGACCCATGCCTTGAAGGAAGGATATTCACCTATCTAAACAGGCCCGAAGTTCAGAAGGCAATTCATGCCAACACAACCCACCTGCATGCCCTTCCATTGGGACTTCTGTGCAGGGTCTCTCTCCCAAGCCTCTAGCTCTCACATTTGAAAAAACTAAGCACCTAAGCTAAATTATTCCTTTAATTTGATAGATTAGTTACTTACAGCATATAAAAATTTGCAGGCCTCCTCTTATATATCAAGAAGATAACTTGGACATGAACCTCATACCCCTCGTCTCAGACCTTCTAAAGGCGGGCATTCCTATCATTCTCTACAGGTTCTACAAATTTGAGTGTTAATTTTTTTTTTTTTTTTTAAACCCTTCTAAACTTTCATTACTTTGATATTGCTCTTTTAAACTTTAAAAACTCTCAATTTAGTGTATTCATCTTTTATTATTTTTTTCATTTTTTTTTTCACTTCTATCTCTATGTTAGGATTTTCCGTTAAATCTTAACATATGGGTATCAAAATTCCCACAATACATACCTCTATTTTTTAAGGAAAAAAAGGAGAGAAAAAAAAAATTACAAAGATTCAGGCTTTGGTAAGGATTTAACGGAATTTACAAAAATACTCACACTTGAATCTTTGAATTTATATATATATATATTAGAAAAGGGAGGTAGGGTATTTTGGGAATTAAGACAGCATTTAACGTAAAAATCTAACGGATTGATTACATTGCAAAAAATTGAAAGTTTGAAACACTAAATTTAGGCAGTTAAGTGAAGTTTATTTCTCTTTTTTTCTTTTCTCCTTCTTTTTTTTTACCCTTTTTTTTTTTAATTTAGTTCTAAGGTAGAAGCACCTTGAGCTAATTCCCACTTCCGCTTGAGATTTTGACTGGGAAATTTGTGTGTTTAGTTTTA
Source organism: Alnus glutinosa (assembly GCF_958979055.1). Taxonomy (NCBI): domain Eukaryota; kingdom Viridiplantae; phylum Streptophyta; class Magnoliopsida; order Fagales; family Betulaceae; genus Alnus; species Alnus glutinosa. Next base: position 34,923,734 of record NC_084887.1, on the reverse strand, counting down.
CATCAAACAGTGGTGACCAAGACTCAAAAATTCCTCTCACGCAAACAAGAATAATTGCTAACATTCTGGCCAAGGATTTGAAGCTTGTCCCTTTTACAAAATACGGTACTTGGCATGAAAAGCAGCAGGTATGCACAAGATTCTCTCAATACTTAATTCTTTTTTCTTTTTAATCCAAAAGTTCTCTACCCTAATATTTTTTTCTTTCAAACTTTCAATCTTCTTTTTGGCCGATGGGAAAATGGATTAATTAAAGCCCGGCCCATCAACTAAGACTATTAAAAGAAATATGGAACAGGCATCCCGGGCCAAGGGCTTAATTAATCAGTTAAAATTTGTGAAAATTGTAACTTGAAATTTGCACTCCAGGTGGCTGGATGGTCTCAATCATTTGGTGGCCTAAAAGACGGGAAGAATGTGACGTATCTCACATATGCAACGATTAGAGGTGCGGCCCATGAGGTCCCTTTCACATCTCCTTCACAGGCCCTCACATTGTTTCGGTCTTTTCTAAATGGAGCCCCACTTCCTAGGCCCAATCAATGATTACTGGGTCAAGTTCTGAAGCCCATTTCTTAAAACTTAAATTGGTCCATATAACTATGACAATCTACATAATTTCTGAACCCAAAACACCCCCCCCAACAAAAAAATAAAAAATAAGTTAATCTATATTAGTCATATATTGTAATTTCATTTTATTGTGCACGTTTGTTTTCCTAGCTTACTAGGGCTTCCAATTGTCCTTTAAACTTCCTTACATTAGGGCTTGGAGCAAGTTTCCGATGAAAAATTGAGTGAGCTTTGCAATAAAAATTAGGGTTAATTTTTTTTTTTTTTTTAGTATTTGTGGTTTGCCTCGATCAAATAACTACCTTGATTGGTTTACAAAAGTATTACAAATGATATACGTGGACATTTTATAAATGCAGTTGGTCCCTCCATCCAAAAACTTAACGACCTGCCATGTCAAGGATTATCAAAGCCTGACAATAGGCTCATATGCTACCTTATATTGCCATTTTGCCACTTTGCCACATCAGCATTATCTCTCAAGCACCCCCGGTGGGTGGTGGAGTGGACCTACGTACCCTGAGGGTTGGATATCTTCACCCTTGATACTCATCACAAGGAGGATCTCCCACCGAGGGGGGAAATCTTCCTTGTGATCCACTGCGAAGGAGATCCCACCTCGGGGTAGGTCCACTATGTAAGCATAGAGGTAGGACCACTATGTCAACTATGTGAGCATAGTGGAAAATCTCCCCCTCACCTGGCCTCCTCAAATAGTTTGAACAACTATGTCAGCACAACGGTTACTTAAATAAAGATAGAAACTCCCACTAAAAGATTGGCAAGATTATAGCACTGAAGATAATTATACTATGATTCCAGTCCGACTTAAATTCCAACAGCACATAATTTATAAGGCCAAAACTCACCAATGAATGCTTTCTATAAATTAAGAAAGTTCATATCACCATTTCAGGTACGTACACCGAGACTCATATACTCGATATGAAAAAACTGTATTATACAATTTTCTTTTATATTGACTTAAGTATCAGAGGGTTTTCCTACCGATAAACTCTGGTAAATATCCAACTGTCCCGACCCATTGGTTTTATAGGTATCCAATATTGACCGAATTTGACCTTGTAATCACCTACATCATCATATGTATCCATCAAATTTTAATGGTATATGATGGTTGCAATCTTATTTATAAACCTTACAAAATGAATGACCAACACTCTTGTTTTACCAAGTAAATGGCCGATGCCATAAACTAATCACTTGGGTCTCTTTCCTAGCAGCCCGCCTCCTATTTCTCTTTTCCTTTTTCCTTTTTCAACTCTATTAAAAATGCAAGTTTTAATTGCGTCCAACTGCTCAGACAATGAAACAGATATACAACCCATATCTCATGTTCAAATGCTAATTTCAATGATTAATCCATACTATTGACCTTATCTCAATAAAATAACCACAATTTGGCTTTAAAAAGTCTCTTGTAGCAACTAGCAAGAGTTAAAAATAACGGTTTTCACGCAATTGGACCACCATATCTCTCTCTCTCTCTCTCTCTCTCTCTCCACATAATTTTTTTGGAATTATCATTTAATTAAGAGTTAGTACGTACGTAATGCAAGTGCCAGAAGTTCAACTTGCCTTTGCGGGCGTCTTGGAAAATGGGAGTCATATATATATATTAAACATTAGGTCAATATTTTTTTATTTCAATGAAAAGTAGTGCAAAGACATGTATGTTGACCCCTTCTTCCCTCTTCTAGTCTTCTCGATCTCTCTCCTCTTTAAAAATAATAAATAAATAAATAAAATTGGCCTCTCTCTTGTAGTCTTCTCTCAAAGGTGACCTAGCTGCTATTTTAAGCAGAGAAATCTTATATATTGTATCCGCATCTAGCTTTTATTTCATGAACCAATTTCTTTTTTCTTTTTCTTTTTTTATTATTATTTAAATAATGACTAATTCAAGGGTTGAAATGAACTGCATGTATAGTATATATCATCACTCTTTTATGTATTATCTTAACAGTGCACAGATCAAGACAAGATCGAATATGACCATACATGCACCTTGTACGTTAAGAATTTTAAAACCCAGTGAAAAAACAATAAATCAGACAAAGGAACCACTTCATATTTATTTGAGATCGATGATCTCCAAATTAAACTACAATACCTAAATATCTCCAAGAGGTGCCTCCTCTAATTTTCTAACTTCGGTTAAACACATCAGGGCCGGGGTTAACTGCTCCTTAGCATGTATCAAAGTCCTTGACATCATAAATTTGTATGCATTGACTTCTATTACGTACCAAACGACACCATGTTCATATAATTTAATGTCGCACCCAATAGAACAGTAGGATCGAACAGGATCTGAATATTTTATCTCATGAGCGCAGGGTAATTAAGAGCTCTTAAGTAACCGAGATGGCCACCTTATATATATAATACAAACACTTCACTGTCGTATTCAATATATTTAACCTAGTTTAAGACATGTTTATTATATATCTGTCATTATTTAAGAACCAGATTGACACCATTGCGATTTTTATAAAGCAACAGTCATCTCCAAGTTTCAAGTGATGTAAATAAAATAAACCAAGTTTCAAATGGATGATCAGATTTGTCGAGCAAATCGAAACCAATAATTAGTAGTCGTGGTACTCAGATCCCGAAGTACATTGGGGCCAAAGATGATGAGAGCCTTATATTTAGAAATACATTAATTAACAATATATTATTGGGGTTGGGGGCATTTGGATGTTCAATGAAAGTTGAAAACAGTTCTTCGTACAGCTTTATATATAATATATAGCATATTTAAGCAGACAACTTTACTGTGTAGCATGGAGACATGCATCAACCTAGTCACTAAAAACCTATGGACTCTCGGAGTTTGTTCTTACATGAGAAGATTGAAGTGTTAGACTTAATCTTCGGAACTCCTAAAGACACTAATGATTTACTAAATATCAATCGATAATCACGTATTTCAAAACTTGAACAGGATAGGAATGGATGTGTGAGTCGTTCAAACTCTTCGTCAATAATTAAGTAAGATTTAACATGTGAAATATTTAATTAAAATATAGGGTAAATTATAGAGTTAAGTTTCAAATTAAAAACTTCTACTTTAATATCATGTTAAATTACTACTTATCCCAATAATTTCAACTGATAGCAAAAATGAGAATTTAATGGTTTAATTAATATTTTAATAATTTCAAAAATTAAATACAAGAGTGTTCTAACTTATAACTTAGAAAAGAAATGAGATCGCTATATTACCTAAAGAGAAATTTTATTTAGTAGGCTACTATACAACTATATTAACATGACAATGAAAATTAGCTATTAATTTTATTTTTTTACAAGTCATTGTTGATCAAAACGCTAATTTTCATTGATACACTATCCCATGCAATTGGCAGTCTACTAAATAACATTATTCATTAATTAACTAAAACCATAATAACCAATAAACAAAAACAAAAAATCAATAATTGATGATGATAAGGATCAAAAGATCAAACTAGCATGACAGATGATGATCTAATCATAATATCAATGGTAATAATATCTTTAGTAGATTTATGCTTAAAGAGATTATTTCTTGATAATTTAATTTTCTATTTTATTAGGGTGCGTTTGGGATTGCGATTTCGTAGACAATAAGTGCGATTTTAAACCAAATCGCAGAACATAGATCGTTTGGGAACTGCGTTTTTAAAAATTACGATTTGAAAACGCAGAAAATCAACTTTTTCAAATCGCAGATAAGATTGTGCTTTTTTGAAAACGCAGAATTTTAAAGGTAAATTCGCGATTTTAAAGGCCAAAATGCGATTTTGCCAAACGCTTAACTGCGTTTTTAAAAATCACTTTTTTCAAACCGCACATTTTAAAATCGTTATTTTAAATCACACTTTTTGAAATCGCAAACCCATACAGACCTAAATCTCTATAGAAATCATAAACTACCATTGAAAAGGCTGCACATGCTTTATTTGTATATAATCAAATAATATTATCTGATACTAACATAAAGACTATATTTTATCGGGTTTTTGGATGGCCCATATACTGATATTGACAGATATGCATGATGGCAATATTATCACATATAAATAATAGCTAATTAACGATCAATCTATTCGGAGAAATGGCTAATAATGGTTGTTCATTATCGACCCCCCACACAACAAAAAAAAAAAAAAAAATGGGGGGAAAGAAAAAGTGAAACTCTCAGTTGTATGCATTTAAAAATTAAAAAATTTACCCCAAAAGCCTTTAATTATGTGTATATATTCTTGAAGTACTTGTAGAGGTAAATTTTGCACTATTAATTAGTACGCCAGTTTTATATAAATCAACAAAGTGAATTAAATTGTCTCTAGCACTTTTTGATTATGTAAGTCATAAAAAAAAATACGAAACAAAACAATATTTATCTCAAGCTTAACATTAATTATGAGAAATGCTAGACATTTCAATTTTTTTTTTTCCTCAAAAGTTGGTTCTCAAATGATGTGTCACAATCCTATGAGATTGTGACATATTTCTCAAAATGATAGATCACATAAGATTGTGACACATCATCTGGAAACCAACTTTTGAGAAAAAAATTTGAGATGTCTAGCATTCCCCATTTATAAAAGCGTCCATTCAATAGATATCTTTTTTTTTTTTAATTCTTTTTTTTAATGAAGATCTGAGAATTTTATTAATCAAAGATCACGAGCATAAAACTTTTATATCATAAAACATAAAGCTCTGCAAAATCACAGGCATAAGAGATTACAAATTAAGTCATAGATACAAACAAAATTCTTACAATAAAGTGTTATCTATGATTTTCATCTTCCGCTAACCCATGTACAAAAATAGTTAAAGAGCATATTTGCTTCAAGCAGACTAGACCTAAGACAAGGATAGCCAAATATCTTTAAAAAAAAATTATTTAAACCGACCGTGAGAGATAACTGTACCCCTCACACTGAACTATCCAGGCCATAAGAGATAACTACTCACACTTGACTAACTTTCATCCCATAGATCGTCCATGAAGGTAAATCAATGGCAGTCCCAACTAACTATTGGATTAGTTATTATTAAAAAAACAAATTGCTCTTTAACTTGGGTAATTTTAACTCATCGATCATAAATTAACTTGATCTTAATTAATTAATCTAGAATCCATAATTTTCCCCTATACCATATATATATATATAAAAAATACAAACGGTCCTTAAGCTTCATATTGAATTACAAAATACCATAATAATTTCATGGAGACAGACTTCCTACATTAATTAGGTGTTACTGTAACTTAAAAAATTAAAAATAAATAAATACAGTAGGAAAAAATTAGTAATTTAAGATGAAGGGCTAGCTTATGATCAAACTGACTTAGTTAGTCCATTCTAGAATGGACTAATCGAAGTATACTAAAGTACATGCACTTGAAGCTGAATGATCGATCCAACCGAAAAATTCAAAAGATATATATATATATATATATATATATATATATATATATATATATATATATATATTATTAATTAGTATATTTACACTAAAATAATATTTTAAGTTGATTAAAGTATTATTTAATTTGTTTATGAAAATGTAATTCGAAGTGCTCTATTTATAGTCTTCACTAAAAATATACATCAAAAAGGAACAACGAGAAAAAATCACAATGAAAATTGTTTTCATATTTTACTTTTTGGCGCTTGGCATACGAAAAGGGGTTACATGGTTTTGGCAAGGTTATGATATATATACGCCCCTTACAAAGGCTAATTAAATTTCACCGTCATATACAGTAATGGAGAATTTTTTTTTTTTACCAAATTAATAAAATGATATTTGATATTCTTTTCTCAATAAATTGTACGTTATGTCTCATGTTATTGATATAATTTATTCTTCCTATAAGTTTTTTTTTTTTTTTTTCTTAATTGAATTAAGGGGAAAAGATTACAATGGAAAATCTATTCCACTCTTCTTGATCCGAGAAAATAAAAAAAGAATATAAAATATTATTTTATTAATTCGGCAATTTTTTTTTGGAAAAAAAATATATATATATATATAAATTTTTGGGGGGCTAACTTGGGTTTGGACTCAACAAGTCCATATAATTAATTCCCCCTCCCCCTCCAACTGGAGCCCCAAGTCGATCTCCGCCAATAATCATAGAAATTAGTGTAATTAGTAAGTAGTACTTGTTCATAAGCTCGATCTTTAATTTTTTTTTTCTTTTAATTAATTTGAGTGATATCTACAAAACAACCAATAAATATTGAGTATTTACCACAAAAGAAAAGAAAAGAAGAAAGAGTTGCAGCTTTTGATTGCAGACTCATTGTTGGCCGGAGGGCATTGGCAACTTGGCGATAGAGAATCCTGAAAACCGTGATTAATCGTAGTGTTTTTCTCCCCCCACCCCGGCCCCTACATGAATGGAGTGCTTATATATTATATTATATTATTATGGCATGATATACACGCCGATCAAGGAGGTCAATAGGAAGGACAGCAGTTTTTCACCCCTGGCCTACTATTTTATAAGCTTCTAAATTGCAAAACTTGACCATGCATGTCATGATTTGAATTCTTGAAAAGAGAAGTGGCTACCTATTACATTTTCATTTATTTTTATTCTATTAGGTAGGTGTGACTGTTTCTATTAGTTTTTAGATTTCAATTGTTTTTATTTTTTAAAAAAATGCAGGTTAATTCAATGATTAATTAATGGGTAGTGTCACATCAACCCAGTAAAATGAATGTGAGATGAGAGTATATATAACATTGCTCTCTTGCAAATATTTGGTATGGAAAGTAGTGTCAGCCAACTATAAGGCCTTGTAGACAAGAAACTAGACGAAAAAATTTCAGAACTAGAATTGAAGAATTGTTACCAATTATTCTAAAAGCTTTTAACTCGAAACCTTGAATTTCCAACACTTGAATTGAAAAACTCTTATATATATATATATATATATATATATATATATATATATATATATGATCTTTTAAATCATCAATTACTACAAAAGTTTAATTCAAGATCTTAGTTTTTTAAAATCATGTTAAATTACTAATTTTTCTAAAAGCTTAACATAACAAAAAATAATAAACTAAATCATTTAACTAATACCACCAATGCATTTATGAAAAAAGCTTAATATATATTAAATTGATAAAAGTTGATTTGAAAGGAAGAAATTAATATTATTTAATAAATTGTTATACGATTGTCATATAATTAATTAGGATAACATGTTGTAGTAAAAATCTAACACTTGTAAAAAGAAAAAAAAAAAAAACACATATTACTTTATTACACTATTTATAAGAATTCGTTTGTAACTAATTCCTGTTGTTTTTACCATAAATCATTCCAATTATATATGACAATTGATTATCAGTTTACCTACTAGCATTAGTAAAAATGATGGCAAAACAAAAAAGGTGACGCCATTGACAAAGACACAAGACAGCCTACCTGCCAGCAGGGCAACAAGGTTACGCATTGAGACTTTGACTGTTAGCCCTGTCATGATATCGTCTATGCTCAAAGCTTGATGCATAGTACTAAAAGATACAGAGTGTACAACACAATTAAACAATATATATATATATATTACACAATCAGCTTCCGAAAATCCAGCTCTCTCTCTCTCTCTCTCTCTCGTTAAAACTCATTTGTGTATTAACTGTGAAACGTTGAAACTGAATTCTTCTTAAATAGTTTAATCTTTTAATTAACGTTTAACAATATAAAAACAGTGAGAGCGTGGTTGGGGTGTTGACATTTTAGGTGTGACTGCGTGCTGGGGATAGATAAGCACTGGGATATGCATATGTTTATTCAAAGTCTAAAAGCCCGCAGTTGGTTGTTTTTGTGTATATAAAGCTTGAAGAGCAAAGGAGATCTACTTCTCTAGAAATGGATGGCATGCTGAAAATGCCATGCTCTTCTTCTGGTGTCGCTGCAGAAGAAAACAGTTTTGAATCTATCGACCATGAGACCCAAGAGGCTAGACAGGTTTGTTAAAAGCTTTATCCCTTCTGTGATCAATTCAGCTTTGTTTTAAGCTTTTTCAAGTTTTTTGTTCTTGGGATCTTCATAAAGGTATTGGTACGTATTCTATGGAAATCTGAATTGAATTTCTCAAAGAATATTATCAACGTTTCCACTTTAACTACAATTTTTTTTTTTTTTTTCCCGATTTTCCTTTTCTAAGGATGTCTTGATCAGTTTTTGTCTTGACCCAAGAACCAGAGTCATTTCCATCTTCACCTGATGAATTTGATCAACTCAACATAGAGAAACGTTTCCTTAGAATACAGCATAGGTTGTTGGTTATGGCCCATCTAATCATCATGCATGTTAGGAGAATTAACTTTCTTCATCAATTAATGAATTTAAAAAATCTTGGATTTTTTTTGGTTGTTGAAGCTAGTTGTTAGCCAATTTAAATGTCTTGTTAATTTAGATCAAAATATGACTTTGGTATCTAAATTACGTGTCAAAATTTAATCTTGCCCATCAACAGTTGATCTTTTCAATTTTTTTTTTTTTTGAAGAATTGATCTTTTCAATTTAATGCTTGATCTTTTCAAAATATTTCAATATTATCTTTACTATGTCTTACTATTACTATATGAATAACAATTATTAATCTGACATTTTTGTATGCATGACCATGTAATTAATTAATACACATGGCGTATTAGACAACATTGATGATCTCATAAAATCATAATATATGGAGACACGCAATTAATACCCACGTTAATTATCTGCTATAATATTTTTGTTTACTTTAATATTTAAAAGATTTCATTTTGTGTATTTTCATATATTGGATTTTATGATATCAACGTGTGATCTAAATGCCACATCAATATTAGAAGAATATGGTTGAAAGATGATCGATATACGGCATATGATTCAGGAAAAAAAAAAAAATCATAATTTTGGCCTTTATTTTATTATATATACTGTTTGAGAGAAAGGATGAGTAGAATCATTCATGAATTCCACTGCTATATTTTAGGTTCAAAGTAGAAGAGTATTGCATGAGATCGGCAGCTTGAACCGATCTTCAACAGGCTACAAGGACTTGGGAAATGGCAAAGAGGTACCCCTCTCTCTCTCTCTCTCTCTCTCTGCGTTATTTTTTGAAGAAAATTTGGGTTTATAATTCCTTGTAACCATTTAGTCATTTACGTGGCTATATATGGTCAACGCACATTTTTGTGAAAAATGGTAAGATCAAAGAACTAAGTCCATATATATATCACGTACATATGTAATTAAGGATGTCTAGAAAGTCATAGGATGTGCGCACAGTCGTTCCATGCATGGAAATGCATCCTTTTCTCATTAATTTGATTGACCAACAAGATCGATGCTGTAATTAAGCCTGTAATATTAATTCCTGCATTATTATGCTTTATGGTTGGATCCAAGCTAGTACTAACGACTTTTAAATCCAGGAGAATTTCTTAACTGTGGAAAAAATTAAAATCAAAGAGAACAAAATTAATTAACCAAGAAAATTAGAAGAAAAGGAATTGAAGAATCAGAAAAGATTGATAAAATGGAGTTAATTTGGCAAGGCACTTTATATATGATACAGATAGTCTAATAGAAATCCTAACTTCAGAATACAATACGTACCTAACACCAAAGGCAGCTGATATAAGGTTGCACTTCTCAATTATTTTACAATCAGAATAAATAAGTAAAAATAACAAAATATAAGAGAGTACAATTCTAGAAGAAAACCACAAAAAGAAGAAACTTAAAACTGTTTTAATTTCTGTCTATATTAATTTATAGACATGCACGTACGTACGTAACCATTTGATCGATATTAATTACTTAAATTCCTTTCATTTTCTTTCTTTTATATGTTATTCTATTAGTAAATGTATACAACATCTCTAATATACGATCTTGAAAACTTTAAATAAAATCATTAATTATAAGAAGCTATGTGCGTATATGTTGATGGTTTCTCATGAAAACTCGAGCTTAATTATTTTCGGCTTTTATTACAAGAATGTGATTTTCTTCTTAATTTAAGTTTGCATTTTTCTATACTACTAGCTACTTTTTTTTTTTTTTAATATGAAATTGAAACTTGTCGACATTTGTATATTTTAATTTCTCTAAATTTTCAAAACGTAGATAAATAATAAATTCTAAGAATCACTGGGATGATTAATATATATTATTCTGGAGTAGGTGAATGAACTTGAATCTGCCAAAGCGGAAATGGGGGAGGTGAAAGAAGAAAATGAAAGATTAAAAGTGATGTTGGAGCAAATCGAGAAGGATTACCATTCTCTTCAGCTGCGTTTCTTCGACATCATCAAACAGGAATCTCCCAAGAAATCTACAGAGTCATCACCAGCTCCCTTACATGATGAAACTGAAGAACCTGAACTTGTATCGCTTTGTCTCGGAAGAAGTCCGAGCGAGCCCAAGAAAGACGAGAAAGCCAGCAACCCTAGCAATAGCAAAAGTAGTACCAATTATGAGGAATGGAAGGCCAGCCTTACTCTTGGATTGGACTCCAAGTTTCAACTTTCTACGGAGCTTGTTTCTGATGCAAGCCCCGAGACTAGTTTGGAAGAGCCTAAGCAAGCTGCTGATCAGACATGGCTACCAAGTAAAACTCTAAAGACAATGAGAAATGGAGATGATGAAGTTTCACAGCAAGCCCCTGTGAAGAGAGCTAGGGTTTCTGTGAGAGCTAGATGTGACACTCCAACGGTTAGTGCTAACTCATATAGTATCACTCTTGATCTTTTATCACTTTTATAATCATACTTAAAAAGTATATTAATCTTGCAATTTTTTCAATTTCAATCATTTGTTAGAATTTTTTAAATGAAGGGTGTCAAAATTTTTAAAATATTTCTCATTTTTTTTAGGAAAAAAAAAAATTGCAAAGATTTAGGCGTTGATAAGGATTTAACAGAATTTGCAAAAATACTCGTGCCTGAATTTTCGAAAAAAAAATTATTTTTTTAAAAAATAAAAAATATAAGTATATGATTTAACGGAAAATTTTAACCGAGATGTGAAATTGAAAAAAAATTGAAAGATGGATGCACTAAATTTACACTTTTAAAGTTTAAGGATAAGATTACAAAAGTAATAAAAAATCATGTGGTAAGTGAAGTTTTTCTTAGTTTTTTTTTTTCCTCTCTCTCTATCTCTAATATATATCACTTGATATACACGTTCAATTGCATGTAATACATGTCTTTCGTACAGATGAATGATGGATGCCAATGGAGGAAATATGGACAGAAAATAGCTAAAGGAAACCCATGCCCGCGAGCATACTATCGTTGCACAGTTGCACCAGAATGCCCAGTAAGAAAACAGGTATCAATATCTTCTAATTAAGGCCTTAATCCCTATTCATTTTCATATAATTAATGGTAGTACAAAATGTTTTCTATGTTTCGTCAAATTAAAGATTTGACAGTACTCATTTACATGATTACAGGTGCAAAGATGTTCTGACGACATGTCCATCTTGATCACCACCTATGAAGGAACCCACAACCACCCCCTTCCAGTTTCAGCCACTGCCATGGCTTCTACCACTTCCGCTGCCGCTTCCATGCTATTGTCAGGTTCGTCAATGTCTCAACCCGGCCTCGGTCCCACGGCCACTGCAACTGCTGCTCCGGTATTCAATGGATTAAATTTCAATCTCTTGGATAATTCAAAAACAAAACAATTTTACTTGCCAAACTCTTCCTCGCCGGCGCCCCTTTTCCCAACAGTCACTCTAGACCTCACTACCTCTCCATTCTCTTCATCCACTCTTTTCAACAGATTACCTTCAAGCTTTGCTTCAAACCCAAGATTTCCTTCAAGAAGTTTAAGCTTCTCATCCTCAGAATCCAACAATATTCTACCAACGACTTGGGGCACTGGATACCCTAGTTATAGTGCAATACCCTACAACAAAACCCACGCTGGGTCCATAAATCTTGGGAAACAATCCCAAGAACATTTCTACCAATCTTATTTGGAAAAGACCCACCAGGCTTCTTCTCAACAGTCTTTAACAGAATCCCTAACCAAGGCCATTGCAACAGACCCGAATTTCCGATCTGCTATTGCCGCCACCATTTCATCAATAGTGGGCGGCGGTGCAACCCATGATAACCAAGGTGGAGGGGAGCCAATTCAGGCAGTTTCTCCTGATCCATTGACCCAAAAGGGGAAAGCATGTGCATCAAGCTTCTTCAACAGATTTGCGTCACCGAATTCCCACACAGCAGGCTTGATGCTTCTACAGCCTCCGTTGCCATTATCCATCTCCAAGAGTAGTTCTACATCTACTTCTTCTGTCATTAGGGATCAGATGAACTGATGGGTCTTAAATAATATCGCCTGGGATGTCATGATGATTGAAGCTTCCTTTTTTCCTTTTTTGACAACGCCTCCCATACAGGCTTTTTTTTTTTTTTTTTTGCATACATTTTATACATTACGCTGGCAATATAGGATGGGCCAACATTGCCCTGAAACCATGACAGTAAAAGTCATCCTTTGAACATAAGTAGTCTCCTGTTCTTTCCTCTGTTCAATATCAAGTAAAATGCAATATCAAGTAAAATGCAGATCTATACAAGCCAGGTTTTCAGAAATGTAGAGCAAGTTAAAAGTTCATGCGCGCAGAAAAATGATATAAAAAGGGAACCTTAACTCATTATTTCTTGAATGAGCAAAAACAAAATTGCCTCTTTAATAACATCTCAAGGAATCAATTTACTTCTATATAACTGTGGCAGTAAAATAGGCATGTATTCGCCTTTGACTAGATATAGTACTCACTCTTCAAGAATCAAGTCGAACTATTAATCTCGGTTAATCTTATCAATAGAAGTCACAAAGGGAAAAACGGGCCTTTATGTGCATGCATCAACAGAGGAATGTTGAAACACGCCAACCAGCGGAATATCCACTGTGCCCCCAACCAAAGGGAAATTCTATAAGAACTTGTGATACTCACCAAAAATAACCCCAAAACATGGGAATTTTGCCAGTATCTCTAAATTTTGTTGCTAGAAAGCATTTGTGCTACTTGTAAAGAGGAAAAAATCATCCATGGCCAGATGTGGTCATTTTTCTTGTCTACTCGAAAGCTCTGGCAGCTCATCAGAAGGCCACCCAAGGAGGTGGCGCACTTCATTTGCTTCTTTCCTCGTTTTGCTTTTTCCAACAGCCTTTCCCATCACTTTTTCTCACAACCATAAACCTGAAAACGAGCAAAGAGGGGCTTAGCCACTCGGCGACAATTGAAGAATGATTGTTATTATAATACCCACAAACTACAATAGTCTGTATTGTATTAACCCTGGGGGAAGAGTTTTTTGCAAAAGGGGAATTAGTTTGGGAACTAACTTAAAGTCAACAACCTCATTACAAATTTTTGAAATTCCCTTCTACTTTTAAACGAGTGGAATTCCCTCCCATTACACATTAAAATTTTAACCCATATGCACAATGTCTTAGCTGTAATCGATAATGTAATAAACCTTAACACCTGACAGGAAGATAAGTGATGAACTGACATTACCAGTTCCAAATATGGCCAACAGGAACATAAGGGATGAGCTGACATTACCAGTTCCAAATATGGCCAATTCTTTGGACATTTTCTTCATGAAACCTTCAGAAGTTCATGAAATGCCTCCTGAGGTATATCAACAGAACCAACGCGTTTCATTCGCTTCTTTCCTTCCTTTTGCTTCTCCAACAATTTCCTCTTCCGAGTAACATCCCCACCATAGCACTTTGCAAGAACATTTTTTCTCATAGCCGAAATCCTAAAATCAAAGTAGACAGACTTAGGCGAACAGTGAAAGTTAAAGAAGCGGTTACACTAAAATGGGGGATGAAACTTTGCAATGAAAATCTTAGAAATTTTGTCCGTGACAAATGAAATCAAATATACAACTTTGCAATGAAAACACTTCAAAAAATTTGTCACAAATAAAACCAATGAGAGAACTTACTAAGGAATTAGAATATTACCCCAGGTCAATAATTATGCATGAGATTTAAAAAGTTTCAGTCCCTTTTTACCATGAAGAATTTACCAAAACCAGACATGATGACCTTCTAAAAACTTTAAAACAGAACTTACGTCTCCCTCGCAATGACCTTCGATCCAATTGCAGCTTGTATTGTTATCTCGAACATTTGCCTGCTCAAAATCATTAACATAATTGGCTACTCTGGAATAAACCAGAAAAAGATACAGAAACAAAAACAAAATTGGCAATTAAGACCAGATAGACAGACCTGTCTATGAATTTTTTCAGTTTCTCAACCAGTTGACGACCAACACGTTGTGCCTTCAAGTTATGAACAATGGTAGCCATGGCATCAACTGATTGTCCATTCAAGAGGATATCAAGTTTCACCAGATCAGATTCTTGATATCTGTCAATCACACCCATAAAATGCATCAAACGAGGGGAAACTATTCAACCCTCACTTTACTGAAAGCTAGGAGATATGGCCATTTCTTGGATGTACAACCTAGCTACTTGTGACATCAACACTCAAAGCCATGCATGAGGCTGCCATGAAACTAATTTATATAATAACCTATGTACGCGCATGCGGGTCATGAGAGAGAGAGAGAGAGAGAGAGAGAGAGAGAGAGAGAGAGAGAGAGAGAGAGAGAGAGAGAGAGAGAGAGAAACTTACTCAGCATCCTCATAATCAAATGAGGCATATCCTGACGTTATACTTTTCAGTTCATTGTAAAAGTCAACAACAATTTCCCTCAAAGGTAAGCGATACTTCATAAATGCGCGCTGACTGCATGTATTAAACAGATATCAATATTTCAAATATAAATGAGTTTGTCTACGGTTACTTAATCTAAAAATTACAAGTAATCAATTAAAATGCAGCATCATGACTTACTAACAACCTATGACTATGAGCAATGAAGCATACAATGGCCTGTCTCTATATAACACCCAAATCACTAAATTTCTAGGGGGAAAAAAAAGGAAAGAAAATGAAGGGATCAACAAAACATTTAAGGTGAGACCCTTCAATTGTGGGCACATAATAGTAGCTTGATTACACATTCTGCTAACCCATACAAAAACTGAACCACTGAGGATACTTAACATATCATTTAAGACCAATTTTGGTGCAAAAGCTACCTATCAACGAATGAATACTCCAACTGCTGCCCTCTCCGTTCAGAGCATAGGGTAATAACAGGCCCCACATACCTTCAACGGACAAAAAATGAAGACAGGATAAATAAATGCTTTGCATGCAACCAAAAAGTAACTATGACAAGGGAATATGAGAGCTTACTCACTAGGGATGATAATTGTAGCTATTACAGTAGGTTCCCAACAAGCTGTAACTTGTTGCTTGGGATTTGAGGGAAATGCAGCAGGATTCTGTACTTGAACTTTGCTAGAAAAAGGACCAACAAAAAAATCTTTGGTAAAGCAGATGGGAAAACTATCTCACAGACACAAGATTACATTACATACCTTCCATCAGAATACTCAAAAATATAAGGAACGGTTGGAACAGTAGAAATAACATGAGCTCCATACTCCTGTTATTGCATAAACAGACATGAGTCTCAATATTAATAGGCCAAAAAGCAAAGGTATTGAAAACACTAAGCAGAATATATCTAAAAAGTATGATTTACGAACAAATATCATGTCATTGAACTTCAGCTCTACATAATACTTGACCATGTAGAGCAGACACCAGACACAGATATGTTCAATTAAAAGTAGATTCTTGATATCATGTTATATTTATCGCATGGCAAATCCCAATGCCACTTTCTAGATATTATGTTCAATAGCAGTCTTTATCCTGAATGAGAAGAACTCTTATAAATAACCAAACACAGTTTTTTGGTTTTCTATTAACAAAAGACGAGAAAGATCACCTGTTCAAGCCGCTGATGGAAAACATCCATGTGAAGTAAGCCTAAGAAACCACACCTGTAGGTAGAACACAATAAGCATACAAAAAATGTACTCCATATGAAAAGGCTCAAATGTCAAGTGGTAGTAGGAGCAGAATCCTTCTTCTAAGAAGTAAAAGAAACAAGTCAATAGTGGATGCCACACCTAAAACCCAGCCCTAGTGCAGTGCTACTCTCTTTAGCGACGGAGACGCTAGCATCATTGCATGTCAGTCTCTCTATTGCATGATTGAGAGCTTCAAAATCAGATCCATCAGCTGGATAAACACCAGAGAAGACCATATGTTTCACAGGCTTGAATCCTACATTTCGAAAGCATACAAAAGCACACATGCATAAGGTAGGTGTCAGGACCTGGAAAATCTGAAATCAAATTGCAGCCAAAACATTTATTTACTATAAGAAAACCTAATAAAAATTCATTGTAAAAAAAAAAAAAAAAAAAAAAGAAGAAGAAGAAGAAGAAGAAGAAAAGAAAAGAAAGAAAGAAAGAAGTCAGTATCCCCAAAATTAGTAATAATCCCTCTCCTCTGAGGAAAAAAATAAATTAAATTGAGAAAACAGTCCAATCATAATGGTTAAATAGTAAAATTGACACAGCCATTACCTCCAGTAACTATGCTAGAGATAATCTCATGGAATCGTTGGCAGTGGCTAGCAATAACAACAGAAGCTTTTACAAATATGACGTTTGGCTGCCGAGCCAAAGCTAGACCGGGGCAGAACAAATTGCCCAGCATTAATTAATACCTTTATGTTTCAAATTTTAAACACCCCAATCAACAGGATTCTAACAATCTCACAGTTGTCACTCAGTGCATTCATTAAAAAGAAATTACATTCTAAGCAACATTAGTCAATTCTCTGCAGCCTTAGTTTAAAATGCAATTAGTAAAAAGTTTTTTCCCAGTGGATAAGCAGGAAGCTCATGACCGCATGATTGCTGCAATGGATTTACCAATCCCATAGACAGATTCAACACACTAAACATCACAATGAGGTATGCATGAACATCGGCAAGAAGAGAGTGCTACAAAGGGTATAACCCAACAAAAATATATCATCCCAAGACACAGAATCGCCTTCTGTTATCGCTATGTATGCTTGTAAACTGCATATCTGCAAGTCTGTATAAAATTTCAAGTTTTTATTTATCAAGCAATACCATTTACACTGCAACTGGGTTCCTAGGCGTGGGAATATTTTTTAAATCCATTATACAAGAGATCTATCGCTTGCAGGGAAAAGCCAATATTAATACTTGACATGACGAAACATCAGGTAGTCATCCAACTAAAACATATACATTTCCAGTCATTATTTTTATCAACTTTCTTCTAAAACTTCGCATGCCATGCTATCTATTATAAGCCAATAAGAAAACAGCAAGTGATCCCTATAGATACAGATCATATTCCTCAGCTTAAATAGCTTGTTTATGTTGCTTATCAAGCTCCAAAACCCGTTGAAAGAAGTTCACATATCTTATAGAATAAGTTCACATAATTTAAAGGTTTCAACTCACACTTATTTTAGGAGATGTCAATTCAATTCTCAATATGTTGCTTATGAAGCTCCAAAACCCACTGAAATAAGTTCACATATCTTATATAGACTAGTGTCTGTCACACACAATTTACATGTTAATTTTTTTTTTTGGATAAGTTGATAAATGGAATATTTGCATACGATCCACATGTTAATTAACAGTCTCAAAGCTCATCTGGTTTCTATCTTCTTTTTTTAAGAAAATAAAAAATACTCTAGCATGCATCGTGTGTGTATATATATATATATATATAGCATAATTTTTAACTCTTTCTCTTTGCTTTACATGAGATTATTTGTCAATAATTTCTCTGGGGAAGAAAATGCCAAATCATGATTAATTCACCACCACACTTGAAGGGGGAAGGTGAATTTCCACAATCTTCTGCATAGTAAAGACTACTTTCATTGTCTTATACTGTCAAGGTGTGCATCCACATTTTTCTCAGCATGCACTGACGACTTCAGAAATGTGAGCCTTATTTGAAGGTTTCAACTCACACTTTTTTTAGGGGATGTCAATTCAATTCTCAACACGCACAGCCTAGTTGCAAATAGCAACAATAAGTGCATGAAACAGGAGGTTGCAGAAACTTCTTCTTCTTTTTTTAATCACATTGCAGAACCCCCACCCAAAAAAAGAAAAAGAAAAAAAAGAATACAGAAATATATATACCTGGAAGGGGCTCTACAATGCTTCGACTATGATAAAGAGTGTCTCCAATACAAGCCTCTTTGGTTGAACGCATGCCACTCACAACATATCCCACTTGTCCAGTATGAAGGACACCAGTGGGAGTGAGTTCAGGATGCATGATGCCAACATCTGAAACTTCATAAGCTTGGCCAGTCCCCACGGATGAAATCTTATCCCCCTTATGCAGCATACCATCAACAACTGCAACATGGCATATGACTCCTTTGTATTCATCATAATACGAATCTAGTAAAAGCATACGCAAGGGTGAACCACTTTTCCCAGGTGGAGGAGGTATGCGCTCTATAACTGCAGGAAGGACTTGCTCCAGACCCTGCCCTGTTTTGGCAGATGTTAAAAGAGCATCACTAGGATCGAGATCAAACATTGACTTTAGTTGTGCTTTAACACGATCAGGATCAGCAGTTGGCTGGTCAATCTTATTTATGACAGGTATTATTGTCAGGTTAGATTCAAAAGCAAGATAAAAGTTAGCAACAGTTTGTGCTTGAACACCCTGGGCAGCATCAACAACCAAAAGAGCACCCTGGCAAGCTGCCAGGGATCTTGATACTTCATAGCTGAAATCCACATGACCAGGTGTGTCAATCAAATTCAGTAGAAAACTTGGTTGGTCTTGCACATCACTTTTGTCAGTACCATGAAGGTTGTATTTGTGGAACATGGTTGCTGTTTGAGCTTTCACCGTGATTCCCCTTTCTCTCTCTACCTATTACAGTCCAGATTTCATCAAACAAGTGGCATATCGAATACAAATCAAGTAATACAGCATTCCTGTAACACAGAAACTGCATAAAGTGTAACAAGAGTCTTTTTCCACCATTAACTCAAGCTTACATAACTCCCAAAGAAACCCAATATCTTATAGATAGAAATTTGACAAACAGAACTTATTTAAAACCAAGTCCCTATTTTCTAATGAATGAGCTGTCTTATTATTCCATGTTCAATGTAGCATTATATTCTTTTGGCTGGGTTAGAGAGGTTTTTTTTTCTTTTTTTTTTTTTTTTGGATGAATAAGATTTTTCATTCCAAACACAAAAGATACAAAGAACACTCCAGCAGGCTAGTAACACCAGGCTGGAACCCAGAAACTTTACAACAATCAAACGCACAAACAAAATCACAACTATCCATACTCAGCCAGACCCCCACAATAAAATCCCTGAACCTACAGACTTAACAATCAAACAATACAAAATCCAATAAACCGACAACTATACATTGAGCAAACCAACAAATCTTAACAGAACAGAGCAAAGAAAACCAACTGCCCTGCTACCAGTGCAGCAACCATTATAGCATCCCTTCAGCCATTCAAATCCATAACACTCAAAGGAATACCCCAATTTTCACAAAGCTTGACATTAGTGGCATTGTAACTGAACATCCTGAGTAATTCTAGACGTCATACCCATGTCTCTCTTGTGTCCCTTTAAAAATGATGTGGCTTTTAAAATCACCGTTTGATTTATGATAGATCATTATTGGATTTTGATCAAATGGTGATTTTAAAAGCTACATCAGTTTTAGATGGACATAAGAGGGACATGAGTATGACGTTTAGAATTACTAGAACATCTATTTTCCTTTCAGAATTCACCCGAGTACAAAATTTGATATTATTTGGATGCTTCCAAATATTGTAAACGGTAGCACCCAAAGCCAATTCACAAACATTGCTATGCAGCTTTTTACCCTTCCAAGCCTTCACACCTTCCTTTACAACTTCATCCCAACCAAAACATATGGGGTTAACAAGGCATTTGAGCATTACCTCTCTCCATAACCTTTTGCTCCACCCACATTCAAAAAATAAATGCTCCCTACATTCAATGCTATGGTGACAAAATAAGCATTTCATATCCCCTACCATACCCCATTTCAACAACTTTTTTTGATGAATTACCCAATTTCAACATCTTGTCCTTAGTAGATAAACTATCACGAATTGCCAACCACAATAAAAATGAGTGTCTTGTTAATCATCATCCTTACTAGCTAAAGAATGAACGATGGCTTCAAACCACGCCATCATGCAAAGAACCAATTATAAATTTCTTTTATTTTCTATTCTCTAAGAAAGCTAATATAAACTTCACTCAGGAACAAACCCATTAAAAGTACCATATACTCCAAGTCCAAAGTAATACAAATTCATTCAATACCCAGTTCACATTTTTTCCCAAAAAAAAAAAACAAAAAAAACAAAAGCAGTCATGAAAGTTTCATATACCTGCAGCTTGTCGAGGTACTGAGGCTGACCATGGCCCCTCTTAATGGTCCCAGTGAGCTCCAAAAGCCTGTCAGCGAGGGTAGACTTGCCGTGGTCGACGTGCGCGATAATGGAAAAGTTTCTGATCCTCTCTGGAGGGTACTGGCTCAAATCTATGCCATTCTCTTCGCTGCTTTGGCGAGAATGAGAGGAAAACCCATGACTCAAACCAAAATGGTTGTTTCCTATTCTGGTACATAGCGCGTTGCCTTTGAGTATATTGGAAAATGGGCCAAATTTAGAGGGAGTGTGAGCGAGAGAGAAATGTTTGAGCGGTTGTAGGGTCCTTGAAGCTCTGCCCAGATAACCCATTTGGGGTTTAAGGAGCTCTGGAAGCGAGAGAGGCAAGTCAGTCCTGGAGACGAATGGTATGGCGTTTGCTCTTAAACGACGTCGTTTCTGGTGGTCAATAATTCTCTCGTATGTTGAAGAACTTGAAGTTGACTATATAAATGGCTGCATTATAAAATTAAATTTTATATATATATATATATATATAATTGAGAAGAAAAAAAATTAAACTAGTTTAGATTATAAGAAGAGAGTTATGACCAAGATTTGAAGAAATATACACTCAATATATTAAAATTACTTAATTATTATTCTAATGACATATCTCACGTAATTATATAAGATAACATAAGTATGCTAGTAAACTAAAGTATAATAAAAGAAATATTAGATCGTGATTCTATAGTTGTTCCGATAAATATTAGATCATGATATGGACACTTGTAACATCCTAATAATTATTATGGTTAATAATACTCTAATTATAACCTATGATGTTTGGAGTTGAGAGAAGTGTAAAATTTTTTACTTTTTTGGATTTTATGATTCATTGATACAATTCTAGCTATGAATTATTGACTCGATGACCGAATGTTTGATTGGCAATTACAATAATTAAATTTTCGACATCTTAGCCCTTTTCTTCATGCATGGTACAACTTTAAATGCATATCTTCAACTCTTTAATTATATTTGCTGTCCCCATCCTCTAGAAAGCCTAGAGAGAGATAGAGGGAAAGGGAGAAAGAGGAAGGATCTTGAGAGTTACTTCCAAGATGAGGTAATCTTCTACTTCAATCTCATTTTGAATGTTGTTGTTAGCATGTTATCACTTTGTTTCCTTGTTGTGTTAGCTTATTAATCGTATATTTACTCTTGAGTTTGTATATCTAAGCTCTTAAGTTGGGTATTATGAGTTTGATGATGATTAATAGTTTGATGGTTATGGGTGACAATTATGTTGTGATATCTAGTCACTTATCTATGATTAACCTACTTTTTGGAGTTATAAATGTGGATCTATATGCTTGGACGTCGATTTGTGATTGGATTTATAATGGGTTTGAGGTTTGTTATGGTTTGATAAGCATGGAGGTGTATGGACGTTGAGTTTACATTTATGACAATGATAAGAAACGTGATAGAACCTTAGGTCGTATTATAATGGGTTAAACTATGACCTTTCTAAAAATGGAAGTTTATGTCAAATCAATGAACATTTAGTGGTCTAACCGAATGATCGATTGTTCGACACGATAAACAAACATACAATGGTCAGACAGAATGATCATTTTGCTATCAAATTAATTTTTAGGCCGTTTTAGCTTAGCTTAAGTTATGATTTGAGATCTTTCACATATTTCAAGGGTGTTGAGTTTCTGTACGTTTATTTGGATGAGCCTTACGACCTAGGTAAATAAAGTTCATATGAATACTTATTATTATAATTCATTTTATAATATGAATGTTTTTTTGTATCTAAACGTACATGCTTACAATTCACATAAATTATACGTGAACTAATTTTTCAATGTTAATGGATATTTGGAAATAGAATGATGCATCATGTGAGCTTGTTTATGAAAGCATGTATTCATGTAAAAGACTATGACTAAATTGCATCGTATGACATGATATTTCATTTATGGATGGTGGTCATGTGCTTACCAATATACGAGTTATACTCTATATTCAAGTTTATTGTTCAGAGTCACCTTGGTGTCAATGGATTATAGTTTGATCAGCGCAACCATGTTTGATTGATAGTCATTACAGGCGGACGTCATTAGCAGCATGGGCCACCCAAGGTCAAATTCGGTGGAGTTGCTAGTGATGGACGATTTGTCAAATTTGGGGGGGACATTGACACAATTGTTAGTTTGAAGAGATATTAACAATTGAGTGATACTTTGAATGAATACGTATACTTTTCCCTTTATTTTGATATCAAATAAAAAAAAAAAGTTTGGATTAAAAATATTAAAGTACCCTTTAAAAAATTATGCCAGACCAACGTGGGTTTTTTTTTTTTTTTTTTTTTTTTTTTCAACTCTTTCAAAATGGATCCGAACATATTCGACGTGACCTGGAACAATGTGTCGGCAAAGTATCAATCTTGCTAATTGGCCAAATTAGCATCGTTAGCCAAACTTTAAGATCTCACCATCACTTTAGAAGAAAAGGCGTTTAGATGAATGTATAGTGTGAAGGTGCATGCAAACTTTTTTTTATCTCAATTTCTGGCATCGATCAGTAAACATTGGTTGATGGTCACATCAGCATGGTCCATTTTATTATCTCAATTCTTTAGCTTCAGCTTTTAATAATAATGAAACCATGGCCCTTTACATCTCATCCAATATTGAATTCTTTATGCTATTTATTTCTGATGGCTTAATTAATCCATGCACTCTAAGCTGTCGGTGCTCCCCGAGAAGGACCCAACTCAGACTTAACTACAATTTCTTCTTTTCAAAAATATTAAGTCTTTTCTAAGGTAGGGGATCCAAAATTTCAATTTGTGGTCCTTGTTGTATACTTATTTATGTTGTCCGGAAAACATAATATAAGGCGACCCACATGTCCCTTGCAATTAATTGGAGCTGTCATTTAAGGGAATTGCATCATGCTAAACTACATGTTTTTGGCTATCGGTAATGGCCGAACCACTATTTTCTACCATTTTAGTCACAAGAGTAGGTCGTGTCTTTTTTTTCCTTTTTTTTTTTCTCTCTCTCTCTCTCTCTCTCTCGTGTAAGCCTAAAGTATTATGAACCGTTTGGAAGTTAAAAAATGAATATTAACATAGGAAATGTATTGAAACTTAAGTATAAATGGATCAAATGAGTGTGTGATCATATCTTATTAATATCCCTTTTTCTTACACTTATAAAATTTATGTAGTAGACAATTATTATACATAAATTTATGAACTTCTTAAGAAAAGCTTATTTACTCGCTTTACTTTAAAAGAATAAATATACTTTACTAAATGGTCACACACGGTACAATAACTTCACATTAATCTCAATCTCCTCCTTAAATTTAATTTTTTCTTGATAAAAATAATATATTATTATTCTAAATTATCACTTTTGTTGCAACCTCTTTATCAAGCTTTTATCGAAGGGTAGATTCTCTAATTTAAAGGAATTATTAAAATATCCCCCAAATAATGACAAAAATTATTCAAAAAACTTAACAAAAACGTTGACTTGCTTTTATTTTTATTTTTAACAATATAACAATTTCTCTCTCTCTCTCTCTCTCTCTCTCTCTCTCTCCCGTCTTTTTCTCTTCTTATTTTTATTTTTTATTTTTTTCTTTTTTTCAAGTTTAAAACTTTTTGCTCTCTCCTTCTGCGTAAACATTTAGTTGAAACATTTCATTCGTCTTAACTGTCAGTATTCTCTGTTTCTCCGGTATGTCTCAGATCTGGGTCACATTGCTCGCACCCACTTTGATTTTGCTCTAATATATATCTGTATATGCTCTGAATGTAGTTGTATAACTGAGTGGCATGTTTGTGGGTAAGTTTTGCTTTGTGGGGAACCTCTTGTATTTCAAAGTTTGGTGGGTTTAATCAATGTAAATTAGTTTGGTTTTAGCGTTTAGTTCCTGGGTTGCTTGTTGATTTTCATATTGTTCTCTGTATTGGTTTGCGGGCACTGTGTTTTCTTAAGCTCACTCTAGTTCTTACTCCATTGAGAAACTATGCAGCGACCAAATCGGGTGCGTATTTAGATGAAGTCTTCGTTTTTGCCTTATGCTTGTAGTAATTTGTCTTCAAGTGTTTTACTTACTCGAATGTTACTTATTTTAGTGGAAATATAAGTGGATTGTGGTTGCTGCTTTGTTTTTGAGTTTTCCATTTCCTTGCTGGGCTCTTTGAGTGTGAGCTGAAGGATTTTTTTTTTTGTGTTCATCTTGTGGTTACCTATATTGTAGCTGCATACTGACTGATTGAATTGTGTTTTTAAATAATTGACGGTATGCATAAGGACAACAACCCAGTCAAGAAATGGGTTTTCTTGTCACAGTAGTCATATATATCTTGGTAATTTTTATTTGGCAATATAAACAGATGTTTTTGTTCAGATGGTCTTGGTGCTCTTTGTTCCCAGCGGAAATAGCGGTGTAGTTTTTGTTTGAAGTAGATTGTGATTTTGGGTTGTTTCTATTTAGTTAGATGTAGGTTCTTGGCTCAAAGATGAAGTTCGGATTGGGAGGCATGACATAATATTTGGTGTTTTAAATTTTTGGTGCAGCATAAAAGTTGTATTATGTTATTTTTTAGCTCATAGGTGACCTTTAACTTGTGGAAACCATGCAGGATTAGAAATACGGATTCAGTATAATTGATATAGGCCTTACTACAATGGGAAAGTCTCCAGGAAAGTGGATTAAAACCATACTCTTTGGGAAGAAATCATCCAAATCAAGCTTTCTGAAGGTACTTAGTTAATACCTTTTAGTATTCCATTGTTGTTCATAGTTGTGATCTACTCTTTCTCTCTGCATCCATGCAAGGTATATGCTTTAACGCATCATGTTTTACTAAGATCTTGTTGGTATCATCTTTGTCATGCCACCACGCCATACATTCTAAGATCTGATGCCGTGTGATGATTTATGCTCTGTTATGCTACCTAGAAGGCTTGGTTTCTAAGTGTGGCTTTTTGCCCAAATGGAGTCTCCATGGGCTGATTATCAACGTTTTGCAACTATAGCCTATTTCTGATGGTTGGATCAAAGTGTAGATGTTTATGTGAAGTTTGTGTTCTGTCTAGGTATTATATATCATCTACCTAATTCATGTCATACTTGAAGTTTTACTCTACCTACTTCTATCTTTTCACATCCATGTTTCCAGTCGGTATTTAGAAGATATGATTTCACATTTTTCCTGTTGCATGTTACTCTCTTGCCGCATATATAGTCAAAATTGTGCAAATGCTTTTAATTTGGTTTTTGATATACTCTATAAGCAATATTTGACTTTGGCATCCACTAATTTGTCATTTCATTCAATGTCAAGAAATCAGCGAGAGATAAAGAGGCGACCATTGCCTGTAAGGCAGTGTCTAGTGATTTGGCAGTAAATCCTTCTGTAATTTCAAATGTGGCACTTCATACCTCTAACAGAATTGAAGAAAACTCAGAAAAGGGACTGAGTGCCAACTTACCACATGATGCAGTCGTGTCATTTCCGGGCAAGCAAGGTGCACATACGAAAGGAACCATGGGTTTGGATTCACCTGGCAGTGCTGAGGTTACTAGGCATGAGCAAGCTGCTACAAAGGCACAGGCAGCTTTTAGAGGCTATTTGGTAATGCTTTATTGCATGAAACATAAAAGAAATGTCATAATTGTTACTTACATGAACAGGAGATTTGAAGTTAATTCTGCAATTCTTTCTAGTACCCATCTTTCAGGTTCATTAATGTGTTTTATGCCTCATCTTCTGGATGCATGGTGTACTCTCTTAATCATATACTGGGGTTTTCAATACAATTTTCTTTTTAGTTCAGGTTGCTTCTGATTTGTTTTTGTAATTGACATTTTAATGGTTAATTGTAGACTGTTGCAAATATTTGTTTTCTATAATCTATTATTATTGCAATGTCACATATTTGAAAGCATGCATAGTTTCAAAGAACTCATGAAAGTCATTACAAGAATTATATCTTGGTGAAAACCACATATAATTTGATGCAATGAAGTACCATTTTATGCAGGGGATAAGTTTCTTATCAAAATTTACATCATTAAGAACAATCATAATATGGAAATATCAAGATACAAATACCATATATCTAAATGTTTCATGGTTTTCTAAGTTTGAGAAAAACATTGTTTTTTGTATCTTCAGTTCATCTTTTAGCGGGATTGAGTGGGGTCTAGGGGTGGATTGATATTGCAGGTCTGTGATTTCTGTTGTATGGGGGTCTTATTTCAGTTCCTGACATGTATTCTGGTGGAAGTAGCTGTGGAAACATAATTTTCCTACAGTCACTCATACAAAGAAAATGCATTTTTAGGAATTTGTAAACTATGTTCTTAGTGGTTTATTATTAAATTGGTAATATGATTTGCTATTGCCAATTTTTGAGTTAGATAATAGTTGAAAAAAAAAATTAAATTATCTATTTGTAGAACAGAGATCGCTATGTGTCTTTTGCAATGTTTTCTTCCCTCCTATGAAGTTAGATTTAAATGTTATCTCAAAGCTATTACTGATCTAATCTAAGCATAATATCTGTGAAGGCTCGCCGGGCATTTCGTGCTCTCAAGGGCATCATAAGGCTGCAAGCACTTATTCGTGGGCACTTGGTTAGGAGACAGGCTGTCGCTACTTTGCGCTGCATGCAGGGGATTGTTAAGTTACAGGCTCGTGTTCGTGGTCAAAGAGTCAGACTTTCTGCTTGTGGGCTTGAAGTGCAGAAAAGATGCAGTCTGGTAAGTTTTCAAAGGACACCTAAATTGGTTTCATTTGACCTGCAACTGCTCTTTCTAAATCTTTATGTTTTCCTTGTTGATGTATTAATTTACTTGGTTAGGCTCATTTCTTGTTAAGCTCATCACATTTTCTGTGCAGTATTAAACATTTTAATATCTTGTGCATCTAATTCTGTCTTTGTAATATCTCTTTAGCAGGATGTTACGAGGGTCGAGCTATTTGGATTAGATACAGCCACTAGGCCAGAAAAGCCGCTAGCAAATGCTTTTATTTGTAAGGTATATTCAGGATCTTGGTTTTTTAGATACTTTATGATAGTCATCGTTTGTATAATTAGTACATGATTTGCAAACGAGGACAAAACATGTTTTCATTTTCAGAATCAACTTCCTTATACTGTTTAATCCACGTCTAGTCTGCGATGTGTGGAAAGATAATACAAGCTATTGTATAGGTGGTGCACTTTTAAGGGAAATAAAGTAGCCATATCATCATTGTCATCATTATCTTTCTAAATGTAGACTGACCCTGTAACACTTTGGTCGCTTACCAGATATTGCTCAAACTGCTAAGCTTAAGTGGGCCTCTTTTATTTAATTTTTAAAATATTCATGTGAAAAAATAAAATTATAAGAAATTGAGACAAAGTGATAAAGGAATAAGATATTAGGGTATTTTATATATTCTTTTTGTTACAGCTCATGATATAGAAGTTGATAGTGCTCAATGTTACTTATTATAGCTTTTTGCTTCATCGCCTACTGGTATGCCCTTGAACCTCCACTATGATCCGGGTGAACCAAATTCAGCTTGGAACTGGCTAGAACACTGGTCATCGTTTCAATTTAGGGGACCACTTCCACAACCAAAAGGTGTTCCCAACTCTAAGGCTCACAAACAGCAGGACCGCATTCAAACAGGAGAAACTGAACTCAGCACGGAAAAACGAGGTGTGCGCAAGGTTCCAACCGTAAATGTTGAAAATAATCCACTGCATTCCACATCTGAGCGTGAAAAGTCCAGACGCAACCTTAGGAAAGCTAGGGTCCATCAAGCAGAAGCAGTGCAGGAACATCATCAAAATGAACTAGAGAGGGTAAAACGAAATTTGAGAAAAATTTCAGCATCCAACTCAGTGGCTCCTGATAGGTCAGAAACTCTGCCTGAGAAGCCAAAGTTAAATATGAGAAAGCTGCCAAGCTCCACAGCATCTGATGTTCCTCAGAAGAGTGTTGATAATTTCTCTGAGAAAATAAATGACCCAATAGTGGTACTATCCAAAGACTCTAAAAGGCCCGGGTTAGAAATACCTCCAGAACCATTGGCTCTGGAGGAGACGGTTGATATGCTGCATCATGCTGACCCTGCTGGTGAGCGACTTCCTCTGGAAACTGTTGAAAAAGTTGATAATATCCCAAAGGTAACTGAGGAGCTAAATGTAAAAGAAGAACAAACTAGCAAGGAGAACCACAGAAGCAGGAGAAGATCTTTCCCAGCAAAGCAGGAATACTCGGAGAATGTTTCACAGCGTACTCCAACTTTGCCCAGCTATATGGCTGCAACTGAATCTGCCAAGGCAAAGCTTAGAGCACAAGGATCCCCTAGCTTTGGTGAAGATGAGATTGAAAATGGTTTCATCAGGCGGCATTCTATGCCAACTCCAGCCAATGGTAAATTGAGTTCAATGTCACCGCGGGTGCATAGGCTAGTTCAGGAGAATGGCAAAGGAGGGAGCAAAAGTGACAGATCGCTACCATCCTCTAAAGATGGTCAAGGTAATAACCTGGAACAGATCTGCAGTTTGTTTATAGTTCTTTTGTCATGGGCTGCTTATGAGGACTTTATTTCTTTTATTTTAAATATGTTTTCGGTGTACACCTCTGTTGTATCCATCTTTTATTGTTTGTCTTGTTTGCATCATTATTCTAAGGACAAAAGATTGTTTGATAACACTTTTTTCCTCTCTCTTTTCAAAATAAAAACATTAACAAACAACTCAAAACACAAAACACTCTAAATTACTTTCACCTTTACGTTACATTAGAACACTTTTTCCAAAAAAAAAAAAAAGAACCATCTAAAAAACATTAATAAACGGAGCAATTCTTTTTTATTCTCTTGAATTTTAAATGTTTCTTAACTTGGTCATGGAAGTTATAAGGCAATGGTACAGCTTTCTATCAAATGCATATCAAAAAATGATTTCTATTCTTATGTGTACTTTTTTTCTTCTTGCATTTCGTCATAAGAAGTCAAATCATTATTTCTATTTCTTGGTGTGTCATTACTTGTATTCTCTTTCTTTTTCAAAAAATTCTTTAGTAGTGTACTGGTTTGCTGTCTCTGGAATTTAATGTTGGTTTCTGAATGATATTAACTATGTTGTGGATTTATATTTCAGTTAAGGTGGCAAGGGCAGGGTGGAAGAGGTATTAGGGAAGATATGTGGAGAAACAGATGCGTGACGCACCTGAAGGCTGAAGCCTTTCCTTGTATTTCTTCATGTTTTGTGTGTTTAAGCGTATGTACAGTTAGACTTACACTTCAGGTGTGCTCTATTCTTTATTTTTCTGTTCCTGAATAGAATTCTATGATGTAAGAAGCCTTATTACTTATGCTTTTAACCCAGTATCTCTGTGGAAGTTTAGTATTTATCTGGTTTGTTTATGAATTTATCTTGGAATCAATGCCTTGAGATATTCTTGGTCTGATTTTTCTTCTCCCCACTAAAATTCTACTGTGTAAAATTACGGCTCCCCTGTTCTTCTTCTATCTAGAACCTTTTTCTTCCCCACAACAAATTGAGTTTGCATTTTGAAATCCTTAGCAGAGAGTAATCAACATAGACAGACCGGACAGTGAAAAGTTCAAGTCACTCTCCATTAAAGGCCTTAGGAAACTCTAAGTGTTATTCTCAAACATATTGTACCTATTTTTATTGTCAATAAACTTAAAGCTGCATCAGATATTATACGCAGTAGGCATAGAGAGAGGTTCCGGCCGTATAATTCCAGTTAACATATCCAACAGTAACCTTGTAACCATTACCAAGATAAATGCATCCATCGCTCACCGATATGCCACCATACATGGTGGCTCCAGTGTCATTAGACCACAGAACTTTTCCAGTCTTTGCATCCATTGCATACATGGGTCCTCGTCGATACGTGGATCCAGCAAAAACGACACCATTGGCTACCGTAACAGGGCCAGGGGCGGTCGCATCACTAGGATTGGCCGTAGACCAGAGGATATTACCATTGCGAGCTTCCATTGCCACCCATCCACCAGCAATTGTGGTGTTCTCGGATGGTTTAAGAGTGAAGTTTTTGTGCTGACTGTTGGCAATGTTGGTGTAGACCCTCATTTCATCTGTTGCTGCACCCCACATTCCTCCTCCACCTAGGCCTCCTGGTCCAGCTTCCTATATCAAAGTCGTCAGCCAATTTTAGAATGACATGTTTTTAAAAATCACTTTTTAAAATTTCTATTTTTAAATCTCACGTTTTGAAATCTTAAACTCAAACGGACCGTAACGAAAAAGTTGGAAACCGACCTTAGACCATATCAGGCTGCCATTATCACGATCTAAAGCCCATGCAAACCCACTTTTTTGAACAGCCACAACAACATCCCGCTTAGTCCTATTGAGATATATGCTCAACATCATTGGTGCTTCACCAAAATCAGCATCTGGGCTTGGACCAGGTGGGCATCTGGGATCCAAATGCCAGTTGCATGCACCAAACCATACATCATAACCTCCCAGCTGCTTATACCATTTAATTTTTCCGGCATCCAAATCAAGGGCCAGGATTGAATTGGAGTGGTTATCAGGCTCAATACACTCATCCGGTGATGTAGGCACTGTTTGGTTATTCTCCCTCTCCTGGCACTCAAGTATACGAAGAGGAGCAGAGTATAGGTTTCCGGTAGCAATATATACAAGTTTTCTTGCCACATCGATGGAAGGGCTACTTCCCCATATTGCCGCTCCGGCATACTCCCTTGTTTTGCCGAAGTTTTCAGGCAGCATGAAGGTCTGCCATAAGATCACACCGGTTCGGATGTCAAGTTTGGAGAGGCTGCCACGAAATGTGCAGCATAGATCAACACTGAGGCCTTCTTCTAGTGAGGATGTCCCAACATAAAAACCCCTGTTGAATAATAGATATAAGAAAAGAACATAAAACAAAAGAAATTAACATCTCAAAACTTGAAGCAAAGACCTCATATATAATCAAACTCTAAAACCATGTTAGTTTATATTAATCCTACCAACTTAAAGCTTTTAAGAAATGAACCAATCTGGCAATCTGTATATTTATTACATACGTTTAGTGACTAACACAAGTGAGTGTGACATGTAATGATCAACACACTCATTTTCTTAATTATGAATTGGCATATTAGTTAATTTAATTTGTAAGAGTATTTTTAGCAGATGTTCTATCGAAATCCTTCATATTATGTATATTTAGCTAATATGGGACAAAAATTATGTCCAACAGTTTGTCTATTTCATATCTAAAACACATGTTTTACTTTTTAATTAGCTACTTTTAGACGACCATTATAGTTTATATATATATATATATATATATATATATATATTTTTTTTTTTTTCTAATCATTTCTCTCGCCCCTCTCTTTTTTTGCCACCATCATTTCTCTCTCTTCTCTCTCGTGGTTTAAGAAAATAATAACAAAATACTGAAAAATAATATTTGAAGAAAATAGAGAATGACATATAAAATATGTGGGAATTTCTATTAAAAAAATAGTAAATAATGTAAAAAATAGTACTTTTTTATCTGCTAAAATGTATCAATGATGTTGTAAAGGAGACGAGAGACCCGTATAATGCCAGTTTATAAATAAATTAATAGTAAAAAATGTAGTACCCCTAAACATTTAAAATAGATAAATAATTAATATATGAGTTCTTGGGACTCGGAAATCAGCGACCTTTATGCTAGTATATATTGAACTTATATATCGATCTTTAATGGCTTGATATTTGTGGTAAAAACAAAATCTGGAATAGTTGTTAATTAATAAAAACAACATGTAAGACAAGCATTTAATTAACATAAGAATATACAACATCTGCTTAATGTAGATGATTTTTTGTCACTTGTGTTCTAGATAGAGTCGGGCCAGGCTTCGTGTCTCGAAAGGATAAAGATTAATTTAATATGACTTTCTTGGGCAATGCAATAAAATTTAACAACTTGCATAAACTTTATCTTCTCTATAAATGGAGTCAGGCTCAGCTTGGCATATTAAAAGATATCCAGCTACCAATTACGTACAAATTCTTTTTCTTCTGATAATAATGCAGTTTTGGGAAGTTGTTTTTACCAAGCATGTTTATCACTTTCAATGAACACCATTGACCCGGTAGTTAAGGAGAAAGAGGCTTAAAAAACGGATCATGATCTCTAAAAATGTTAAAAAAATTGTAAATTCTTAAATTATGCACTTCAAGTTATTTATACGCATTGAAACACTTAAAAAATGCCACCTATGAGAAATTGGCATGCTATTGAGCCGGCCATAAAAATTTAAGGAATGTTAGAGCTCATTTTAGTGTCTTTATGGGGTCGTTCTATACTGACATGACAATATGTATTTTTTAATAAAAACATAAGAGATAAATTAAGCTGTAGTTTTTCTTTATTAAAAAATATTGTGTCATGTCAGCATAGAATGAGTACTTCAAAAGGACACTAAAATGAGTTCTAGCATTTCTCTAAACAATTTCCTTCTTAAAAGGCTTTATCTTCACTTTTGTAGAAAAGTTTATTCTTCATAAAATCAAAAGACAATTTTTTGCTCAATTTTCTTTTTTAATTACAACATAGAGAACAAGAATCTAATGAAAATATACTCAATTGTCAACGGTAACATGCTACCTTTTTAATAGATATTATTTTTTTAAGTGTTTTTGATACATAAAAACAACCAAAATTACGTAATTTGAGAATCTACAACTTATTTGAAATTATAGAGGATTTTTTTTTTTTTTGACATGTCCACACAATAGGGGGGCGGGAGATTCAAACTAGTGACTTCCGCTTCAAGAGTCGTAGTTCGCAGCCGATTGAGCTACCTTTTGGAATCAAATTATAGAGAATTCTAATCCTTCAAAAACACCTATTTGATTAGACTGTTTCCCTTTTGGTTTTGGGTTACCTTCTTTATTACTTTCTCAAGGACATAATATGAGATTATTTATATGGTCAAAGAAAAGTTTAAAATATGGTTTTTGTGGGACAATTAAACGAGAAATAAGTCTGCTATATATATATATATATATATATCCAAATTAAATCATAATGAATTAAAAAAGAAAACGCATAAACAAATTATCAGGCACTCGTCTAATTATGACTAACCCTTTATAGTATGTTCCAGACATGGTGATGAAACTTCTGGTGTGATTATCTAACCGGGTTGACCAAACAAGCTTCCCCGTTGACCGTTTAACAGCAATAACAACAGCAGGGCCATAGATCCCGATAATGAGAAGTTTACCGGCTACCGTTGGGGTTGATCTTGACACTGTTGAGTTGACGTTGAGTATGAAACCAGTGTTGTTAAAGCCGGTTAATGTTTGCAAGTTCTTCTTCCAAACAAGGGAGCCATCAGACGCTTTAACTGCATATATGTATCCATTCCAGCTTGGAAAATAAAGGGTACCGTCAAAAACAGCTGGTGTTACACTAATATCACCTCCTGCATAAAATTCCCATTTCATGCGTAGATTGGAGACAGTTTCAGGGCTGATCTTGGTCTCCTTGTTGGCATATCTTCTGTTGTACAAATCTCCACCATGGTTTGTCCAGTCTTGTGGAGCCTTATGTTTCTTAACATGCCACTAATTAAGAACCAACAACCATTTTCAGAACCATGTTAGTTGCCATAGAAGAAATTAGTGCGTATGTGCATGAGAGAGAGAGAGAGAGAGAGAGAGAGAGGGAGGGTTGGGAGGCTTACATCAAAACCTGCATTTGCTGCATAGGTGAGTAGACCGAGTATGCACAGAGGAAGGACGCAAAGTTTGCTGTAAAATCCACGAGGTGCCATGGAATTGGAAGCTTAATTAAGTTGCTTCTATAAAATGTAAGCTTTATCCTTACTTACAAGCCTGTTAAATCTGCACATATATACTTAGAACCCAAAACTAGTGATTTGTTGATCACTTTCTGTGTCATACTATGGGAAAAGACTAATCATATTTGTGTTGTACGTTACTCTAAAAAAAATAGTCCAAATAAAATTGAAGTTTCTTAGAATCACTTATAAAGTCCAATCTCACATAATAAATAACTAATTAGAACTTAACACCTATTCGTTCTTTTATAATCCACCTATTTAATGTGAGACAAACATTTTGTGTTGTTAGAGCATCCCTAGTGAGCTTTCTATTTCAAAATTTTCATCAAAATTTGGTGAAATACTAAAAAAATGTCAATTTCAACAATAAACAAAAATTGTGGATTGAAGTTAAGATATATAATGCAGAGAGTATCGAATATGGTTGAGAACAAACCCTCCGCCCAAGAAGATAAAGAATAACTCTAAAAATACTAAAATTTGATTATAATCCAAAGTACTAAATTAAGCTCACAAGTCGGGCTTAAATAGCAGAGGAAAATCTATTTTTATAAAAAATGGCAAAAGTACTCTAATTATCACATAAAATAAAAGTGCTAATCAAAATAAAGATTCTGTCAAAAAGTGTTGCGAAATCTAGAATAAAAACCTTCCAAAATTATTAAACGAAATATATTCTAAAATGCCAAAATAACTTAAAATAGTGATTCAGAGGGAGGAAAAGTGAATTTTGATCCCTAAAAACAACACTGAACAAGCCAAACTCGATGGCTATGATGTGCATGCCAAAAAGAGCATTATGAATATGGGTCTTATGCCCAATTATGATACTTGCAACCAAAGGTATGTTCGATTTACTGTATATTGAATGATATTGCCACGATTATGTATGCCTGATTCTACCGATTCTTATCACTCTTACAAAATCTCCTTTGATTCTTCTATGTCTAGATATTCTAATGTTATTAATATTGAGTATTTGACAACTTAGTGTCTCTGATTGTGCTCTGACAATACACCTAATTTCCACTTCTACATAAAAGAGATTCTTTCTTAAAGGAGAAAACAAAATAAAAAGACAAAATGTCAATTAGTCTTTTGCTGGGAATTAGTGATGGCTTGTCTCTCTTCTTCTCTTATACTGTCAAATAAAGTTAATTTTTGGAACTTTACTCTTCCGTAAAATACATCTTAAAAAAAGAGATTAGCTCAAGGCTTATAAAGCCTATAACCAAATATACCTTAATAATGTAGGACTCTTAACGTATACCGTCAAACGTACTCTTGCAGTCGATCTCTTTATTTTCCTTTGGTGGCACAAAACTGAGGTTCCACACTTTCTCTGTTTCTTCTTTCACATGACACTCTTAGAACCAAAAATAAATAAAGTTGATGTGCGGCACTATTTCTTGCAAAAAAACACAAAGGCCAAAAGCCCCTCTTTTATAAGAGGTAAAAGGTGCGCACGACTATAAATCCCACCATCCAAAACTTGAATCTTTATTATATTGATGTGTGTCAAACTATATTACAATGCTCTCTATTTATAGAGAGGTTAAGGAGAGGTAAACAAAAAAAGTTAGACTAAATACGAAAGAGAATAAATTTACAAAGAAATAGATAAAGCTTTAATATAGAGAATATAATAAGGTAATCAAATCTAAATGAGAAATAAGCTTAATTACTAGGAAAATAAATCAACTTAATATAGAATATATATTCTAACAAAAAAGAATTCCAAGTTGTGGAGTAAAACAAAGCAAGTCGCGCGGTCAACTGTTTTTTTATTTTTTTATTTTTTGAGAATAAAAGGCAATCATCAAGGCTCACACGAACTGATGGGAGAAAAGTCACCCACGTCAACAAACCGGAAGAAGAGGGCAGTGACATTTGGGTAGGGAGGCGGCTGAAAGAGGCCGGGAGAGGTGGTGTTTCACTGTTTCTTCATTGAGTAATGCTATGGACACATACTCCTACTCTTCCACTCACACTTTCACACTTCTTGACGTTGCTTTTAAAATTATTATTGGGTCAAAGTTTAATAATAATTCATTCTAATTAAATCTAATAGTGATTTTAAAATCCACACTAAAGAGTGTTGAAGTGGCCGGAGTATGCGTATAATTACTCTTCTTCATTTAAAAAAAAAATTAAAAAAAAAAAACTCCCTTGGGTGTAATTAATTTGCTATTGAATTCCCTAAGAAAGCTGTACCAAAGTGTAATTACACATAGTTCACATTTCCTTGCTATCCATATCGTCAGAAGTTTGAACCATATATGCAAGGAACTTTACATCATGAGAAATATTTAAAAGAAATAATTAAGGACATGCACAACCTCTAAAAGAAAAGACTAACTAAAAAAGTGCATCCATTATGTGTCATAATATATCCATATTCATAGTCCACATTTTATTTTGAGCCCGGACCGGATTGAAGATAATCGTTTTTATGCCTCAGCTTAGTATAGCATGTTTATATAAATACTCTACTAGTATTCATGAGAGAGGCAAAAGGCAAAGAGTGACGTTCCAGCAGTGAAGGATGGATTAAAAGCACCAAGAATCACGTATCCGTTGCCAACATATACACATCCATCACTCACCGACATGCCACCATACACGGTGGCTCCAGTTTCATAAGACCACAGAATATCTCCAGTTTTGACGTCCATTGCGTAGATGGGTCCTTTTGGGTTTGTGGATCCTGCAAAGAGCAACCCATTAGCCACAGTAACAGGACCAGCGGAGGTGGCATTGCCAGGATTGGCCGTGGACCATAGGATTTTGCCATTGTTAGTATCCATTGCCACCCATCCACCAGCGGTTGTGGTTTTCTCGGAAGGTTTGAGAGTGAAGTTCTTGCGGTTAGAGTTAGCAATGTTTGTGTATAACCTTTTATTATCAGTGGCTGATCCCCAGGTACCCCCTCCCAAAAGGCCACCAGGTCCAGCTTCCTATATCAAAATCTTAGTTAGCAAATTACATAGTAAGGAAAATTGTGTATTAATTGATATCATATGAAGAAATAACGGCAAATCATGATATTCTAAAATAGAGGTCAAGATTTAATCTATCACAAGCTGAATATTAATGTTGTGATCAGTCCATATCAC
Source organism: Alnus glutinosa (assembly GCF_958979055.1). Classification (NCBI taxonomy): domain Eukaryota; kingdom Viridiplantae; phylum Streptophyta; class Magnoliopsida; order Fagales; family Betulaceae; genus Alnus; species Alnus glutinosa. The sequence goes on along the minus strand of NC_084887.1, from coordinate 34,885,626 downwards.
AATCATTACTTTTGCAAAAAAAATAAGAAGTTAAAAAATGGAAACTTCGCTTACCTTTCGAACTATATATCATGCATGCACGTGGTTTTCAATAACCTCCAAAATTTTAAATTTTTTTAATTTGGGGTTCTAATGTTTTAACCCCTTTCAATTACCCGTATCATTAACTTAAACAGCTAACATATAAAATTTTTGTAGTGAGGTGAAGTTTCCTTAAAAAAAAAATATGATGATTTGATATGACACAAATTAAAGGAGCTAGCGGTACAACTTACTGTGGACCAGATGAGGTTGCCATTATTGCGATCCAAAGCCCATGCAAATCCACTTTTTTGAACAGCAGCAACAATATCTATTTTGGTTTTATTCCTCTTTATGCTAAGCATAAGTGGTGCCTCCCCGAAATCTGCATCTGGGTTAGGGCCTGCTGGTGGACAATTAGGGGTCGAAAGATTGTTACATGCAATGAACCAAACATCATAACCTCCTAGTTGGTGAAACCATTTTATCTTGCCAGATTCTAGATCAAGCGCCAGGATTGATTCTGAGTGGGTATCGGGCTCCACACACTCGTCTGGGTGAGTTGGTACCGTTTGATTGTTCTCCTTTTCCTGACATTGGCTTATATTTAGAGGAACTGAGTATAAGTTCCCAGTGGCGATGTAGACATGGTTTCTTGAGACATCAATTGATGGGCTGCTTCCCCAAATAGCAGCCCCAGCATATTCTCCAATCTTGTTGTTGTTATCTGGCAACATAAAGGTCTGCCACAAGATCTTGCCTGAACAGGCATCTAATTTGGAAAAGCTGCCCCGAAAGGTGCAGCATTGTTCGATGCTAAGACCTTCTTCTAGTGAAGATGTACCAACATAGAAACCACTGCAAAAATCAAAGCATCCAATATCACATGGGAGACTTAAATCTGTTGGCAATGATCTATATATATAAAAAAAAAAATCTGTTGGCAATGAAATATTTGAATGTGTGCTCTGAAGTTGACTTTTTGCACCTAATTAAACCAAATCTTTTTGATCGAGTATGATTCAATAGAATTAATGGTGGTGTTTGATAAACTTTTTGACGGATTTTTTTTTTTTTTTTTTTTTTGTATGATGTGATGTAAATTAAGGTAAAATGAATTTTGAATTTTTTGTTAGTATCGTGAGAAAGTTGTTTCCGGAAAAAGGGAAAAAAAAAAAATAATCGGCAAACAGGCCGGTTATACTTTCTGACTTTTTATGGAAAATTTCCTTTTTTATTCATTCCGTGTCTCTGGGTGATCAGTTTCCATACACCGATGATTATGATTGTTTAGTATTATAAACAATCGTAATTAATTAAGGTGGTGATATGAGATTTTTTTCTATTGAATGCGTTCTTGTGTTTTCTTTTCAATCCCTTATAAAATTGTCTGACGTGCGTCTTTCAGAAAATGACAGGCAAATGATGCAAGGTTTTTATATTATTTACGTTGACTAAATGATTAAGATGCTGGTGAACTTAGATATGCATTTTTTTTTTCTCTGGTCGAAAGAATTTATTTTAAACATAACAATTCCTTTTACTTCAAAATTCATATATATGGATAACCCACCACGCACTATCGATCTACTGTGTGTTTAATTTGTATACGAACATATATTTGGTAAAAATATATATAATTAATTTATGGTGATTGGTAACTGCAGGGCAAGAAATAGAATTGTGAGATTGTACGTAGTTCGAGAGGCAGGTAAAAATGAGTGATCACTAACCCTTTGTAATAAGTTCCGGACATGGTGATGACTCCTGAGACATGGCCGTCAAGCTGGGTTGACCAAACAAGCTTTCCAGTTGACCTTTTAACGGCTATAACAACAGCTGGTCCATAGATTCCAATGATGAGCAGGTCCCCAGCAATCGTTGGCGTTGATCTTGATACTGTCCAGTTCACATTTGGTACAAAACCCGTTGCGTTAAGGCCTGTTAATGTCTGCAAGTTCTTCTTCCATACAAGTGATCCATCGGATGTTTTGACGGCGTAGATGTAGCCGTTCCAGCTTGGGAAATAAAGGGTACCATTGAAAATTGCCGGTGTTGCAGTAATGTCTTTGCCTGCGTAGAATTTCCACTTCAGTTGGAGCTTGGAAACAGTTGCAGGGCTGATCTTGGTCTCCTTGTTGGCATATCTTCTGTTATACAAGTCTCCGCCATGATTCAACCAGTTTTGTGTGTGTACGTACGAGAGATTTACATGGGAATCTACAGTAATAGCTGTGCAAGCCAGTAGACGAAAGATACAGAGGATCAGAAAAACAAAAGGACTGCCATATGATCTATGAGATGCCATTCTTCAAGTGGAGTCCCAGTTTGTTCTTAGTGTACGTCCGGATTCGGCCCTTTTTTATAACGTATGAATGGACGACGAGGGGCATTTTTATTCAAAAGCTATTTCAACTTGATTTTGATCGAGTAAAACCTACACCACATGCATATATATATCCCTGCCTAAGACATATATATTAATTACCCTAGCTAGCTAATCCTTAAAAATCAATTAGTACAAGGTCAAATATTGCAAAGCTACGAAATGATCATGGATCCGGCCAATCCCACAAAAGTCGTAACATATATATTATACTCTAGCTAGCTAATTAATGACAGTACTCAACTCAATTGCTTGTCAATAAAGCAATTTTAGTTGTCATTTAAAAGCAATGTATATTCTCTCTTTTCTTTTCTTTTTTCGTTCAAATTTATGATTGACTAATAATTATTAAACCGCTAGATGTATCCACTCATATGCGTAGCTGTCCTTTCAAAATACTATGTACTCATCTATGAGCAGAATATACGAGACCCAAATGTATTCAGATTGAGATTCACAACGAGTAAATATTGTCTAAATTATTAATTATATGAGAGAATATAAATGAGCTAGAATCATATGTTCAAATAATTTTGGGAGAATTTCACTTAAGGGTACCGAACTTTTACCATTTTTGAAAGAAGATACGTAAACTTCAAAACTTCTCAATTTAGGATATTCATTTTTCAGAAAGTTTCAATTAGGGGTTCTCTGTTAGGATTTTCCGTTAAATCCTATTAAAATTCTTAAAATACTCATCGATCATTTTTTAAGGAAAAAAAAATTGCTAGGATTTAGGTGTTGGTTAGAATTTAACGAAATTTACGAAAATATCTATGCTTGAATCTTTGAAATTATATATATATATATATATATATATATATATATATATATATATATATATATATATATATATATATAAATAGTGGTATTTTGAAAATTTTGATAGAATTTTATAAAAAATCCTAACGGATGACCCATAATTGAGACTTTTCAAAAAATAAATACTCTAAATTGAGACGTTTTGAAGTTTAAGTATTTTCTTTAAAAAATAGTAAAAGTTCAGTACCTTGAAGTGAAGTTATCCCAATAATTTTTGAACTGTCTGAGCACTTATTCAAATAGGTGAATCTCATCTATTTGCTCTCTCGATCATTATAACGGTCCAAATATATATATTGCAAGCAATTTATCCTATTCTAGCTTTGTGAGGAGTGCGTATATCGATCTCTTCTCATCAATGGATCAATATATTAAATGAACTGATCAAATAGCAATGGCCAATTAATATTTTCATATATATGAGAAAACCATTAAGACTTGTGAATGACAGTATCAATTATTTTTTACTTTCCATATGGAAGTACAAAATTAATTGAAGTTTTATGGTTGTGTAGAGAGAATGATTTTCTCACACGATTCCATTCTCAATATTTGTACGGTTTGTCCTACACTATCTCATGCTTGATGAAAAGTGGCCAAAAGCCGGCCTAACTTTAGAGAATCAGCTTAAAAAAAAGCGAGCATACATATTTAGAAACCTCACATATATATAATGTAGATTGAATTCCTAGATTTTCGATCTAGTATGAAATTTCATAAGTAGGATCGAGAAAAAGTAAATTTGAACATAAATGGAATCATTTTTTTTCTTCTTCTTGTAACTGCAAATATATTAGCACACAAGTACGTGATGCTCAGAAGTGGGGTTTACATTTATATACAAAGATTATCTTGGCACTTACAATGTACACACAATGGGTGGATTATGTTAAAAAAACTCGTAAAGAGGGGTTCGGCATTGAGTTAGATGGCCACAAGGTTATTGTAGTTAATTTACACCAAGCAAAATTAAGTTTATTCTGGCAGCATATGTAAAACAATAAACAAAAATTGTGGATTGAAGTTAAGATAATGCAGAGATCGAGTATCGAATATGGTTGAGAACAAATTAACCTTATCCGCCCAAGAAGACAAAGAATAATAACTCTAAAAATACTAAAATTTGATTATAATCCAAAGTACTAAATTAAGCTCACAAGTTGGGCTTAAATAGCGGAGGAAAATCATCTTTTATAAAAAAATGAGAAAAGTCTAATTATCACATAAAATAAAAGTGCTAATCAAAATAAAGATTATGTGAAAAATGATGCGAAATCTGGAAATAAAAACCTTCCAAAATTATTGAATGAAATATATTCTAAAATGCCAAATAACTTAAAATAGTGATTTGGAGGGAGGAAAAGTGAATTTTGAGCCCTAAAAACGACAATGGACAATCCAAACTGGATGGCCATGATGTGCGCGCCGAAAAAAGCGTTATAAATATGGGTCTTATGTCCGATTTTAATACTTGCAGCCAAAGTTATGTTTGATTTACTTTATATTGAATGATATTGTCACAATTACACCTGATTCTACCGATTCTTATCTGTACTCTTTTACATGATCTTCTTTGATTCTTCCGTGTCAAGATATTCTAATGTTATTAATATTGAGTATTTGACAACTTAGTGTCATCGATTCTGCTATGACAAGACACCTAATTCTCACTTCTTCATAAAATAGATTCTTTCTTAAAGTAGAGAACAAAATAAAAGACAAAATGACAAATTTCTCTTTTGTTGGGAATAAGTGATGGCTTGTCTCTCTCTTCTTCTCTTACACCGTCGAACTCTTGCACTCTCTCGATCTCTTTCTCTTTGGTGGCACAAAACTGAGGTTTGACACTTTCTCTGTTTCTTTTTTCACATGACACTCTTAGAACCAAAAATAAATAAAATTAATCATGTGCGGCGCTATTTCTTGCAAAAAAACACAAAGGCCAAAAGCCCCTCTTAATTTTATAAGAGATAAAAGGTGGGCGCAACTATAAATCCCACCATCCAAAACTTGAATCTTTATTATATTGATATGCGTCAAACTTAATTACAATGCTCTCTATTTTTTTTTTTTTGTGAGAATAAAAGACGATCACCGAGGTTCACAAGAACTGATGGGTGAAAAGTGAATCACCCACCTCAACAAACTGGAAGAAGAGGGCAGTGACATTTGGATAAGGAGGCGGCTCAAAGAGGCTGGGAGAGGTGGTGTTTCTTCATTTAGTAATGCTATGTATACATACTCCTACTTTTTCACTCACTCTCATACTCCTTGGCATTGTTTTTAAAATTATTATTAATTAGCTCAAAATTTAATAATGATTCATCATAATTAAATTTAATAGTGAAGTGGCCGTAGTATGCGTAGAATTACTTCATTTAAAAAAATTGAAAAAAAAACTCCCTTGGTCAAATATTGCAAAGCTACGAAATGATCATGATCCAATCCCACAAGAGTCGTAACATATATATATATATATATATATATATATATATATATATATATATATATATATATATATATATATATTATACTCTAATGACGGTCAACTCATTTGCTTGTCAATAAAAAGCAATTCAATTTATGATTGACTACTAATAAAACCGCTAGATGTATCCACTCATATGCGTAGCTGTCCTTTCAAAATAGTATGTACTCATCTATCAGGAGAATGAGACCCAAATTTAATTTATTCAGATCGAGATTTACAGTAATTAACTGTCTAAATTACTAATTAATTTGATAAAATATAAATGAAATTTTTCTGTCCAAGTAAATTTGGAGTTGTCCGTCAACCATCTATTCGATTGGTAATTCCCATCTATATATGCTAGCTCTCTCATAACATCGGTCAAAATTGCTATTAACTTATCTTACTCTAGCTTTGATTAATTGTCAGGAGCACGTATATCTCTTCTCATCAATGGATCAATTAAATGAACTGAATAGCAATTGGCCAATTAATATTTTCATATATATGAGAAAACCAGTAATATTTGTGAATGACATGCAATATCAATTTACTTCCCCTAGCTAGCTACCTTTTGTCTGGTATGTTCTTGTCTTTAACATTTTTCTTGGGACAAAGTTTGACGATGGAATTCGGATTCTCTATCTAAGAAAGTCTAATTATACATAGTTCATCTTTGCCCGGCCGCTATCAGTATCGTCTGAATTAATCTTGAACCACACAAGGTTCTTTACATAATGAGAAATTAAAGAAAAATAATTAAGGACATAACAACTTTTCAAAGAAAAGGCTGAAAGACAAAGTACTGCATCCATTAGGTCATAATTAGAAGTCTACATTTTCTTTTTTAGCCCGGACCGGATTGAAGATAATGGTTTTATGCCTCAGCTTCTTATAGTATATATGTTTATACATTGTCTCAACTAGTAGTATTCATGAGAGGCAAAAGGCAAAAAGTGACGTTCCGGCAGTGAAGGATGGATTAAAAGTACTACCAAGACCTAACACGTATCCGTTGCCAACATATATATACACATCCATTGCTCACCGACATGCCGCCATACACGGTGGCTCCAGTCTCATAAGACCATAGAATTTCTCCAGTTTTGGCGCATAAATGGGTCCTTTTGGGTTTGTGGATCCTGCAAAGAGCAAGCCATTAGCCACAGTAACAGGACCTGAGGCGGTGGCATTGCTAGGATTGGCCGTGGACCATAGGATTTTTCCACTGTGAGCATCCATTGCCACCCATCCACCAACGGTTGTGATTTTCTCAGAGGGTTTGAGAGTGAAGTTCTTGCTGTCAGAGTTAACAATGTTGGTATTGACCCTTCTATAATCAGTGGCTGCTCCCCAGGTACCCCCTCCTGCAAGGCCACCAGGTCCAGCTTCCTACATTGAAATTAATCCTAGCTAGTATTAGGAAAATTGTGCACAATTGATATCATATGAAAATAGTAGCAATGATACTCTAAGACAGAGGTCTAGATTTAATCCATCACATGTTAAGTAATGTTGTGAACAGTACTCCATTATCTCAATCATTATTTTTGCAAAAAACAAGAAGTTATAAAAAAGAAAAAAAAGAAAAGAAAAAGTGATGATCATTAAGGATCTGCTCAAGTACTTACTGTGGACCAGATGAGGTTGCCATTATTGCGATCCAAAGCCCATGCAAATCCACTTTTTTGAACATTAGCAACAATATCTATTTTGGTTTTATTCCTCTTTATGCTAAGCATAAGTGGTGCCTCCCCGAAATCTGCATCTGGGTTAGGGCTTGGTGGACAATTAGGGGTCGAAAGATTGTTACATGCAAAGAACCAAACATCATAGCCTCCTAGTTGGTGAAACCATTTTATCTTGCCAGATTCTAGATCAAGCGCCAGGATTGATTCTGAGTGGTTATCAGGCTCCTCACACTCGTCTAGGTGAGTTGGTATACCGTTTGATTGCTCTCCTTTGCCTGACATTGGCTTATATTTAGAGGAACGGAGTATAAGTTCCCAGTGGCGATGTAGACATGGTTTCTTGCGACATCAATGGATGGACTGCTTCCCCAAACAGCAGCCCCAGCGTATTCCCCGGTCTTGTTGTGGTTATCTGGCAACATAAAGGTTTGCCACAAGATTTTTCCTGAACATGCATCTAATTTGGAAAAGCTACCACGGAAGGTGCAACATTGTTCGATACCGAGACCTTCTAACGAAGATGTACCGACATAGAAGCCCCTGCAAAAATCAAATGCAACAAATTATATCACATGGGATGGCGTAAAAATGTTGGCCGACAATGAAATGTTTCTAGTGTTTGCTTTGAAGTTGACTTTCTTTAGGTTGAATATGTTGTTATGTAGCACATATGTTATATATGTTGTCATGTTATTCAAAAATAATTTAAATGACTTACCACATACATGCGAAAACAAAATATATATTGCCTATATATAACCGTGTATTTATTGTTATATGTATAGTTAATACAATTTGCATCATCGATCGATGGCCTCATAATCCTATATATACTTGACCCAATTAAGTAAGCAAATTCTTGGTTCAATATATACCTAACTTCCAAATATAGAAAATTGAGTAAAAAGCTTGAATGCCAAGTTAACCACAAAGTTGATAGCATTCTATCAGCATATATAGTAAAATGATGCTCGGAAATAAGCAATTAATTTCATTTTTTTTTCTTGTTATTTAGTCTTAGAAAGCCATAAACCAAATGGATTTACCAACAAAAAAGGGGAAATAAATAAACTTCTTATCAGTCATTTCTTTGAGTTAAAAAAAATTAGTCGTTTCTTTGAAGTTTGGCAGAGTATCACCACTGAAATGAAGAGAAATCACTCCTCAAAACAAAATTTATTTATTCATCAAATATTACTTTCTTTGTTAGTGTACAAAAGCACACTTAAATAGACTCTTGCCTTTCAGCTAAATCCTAATTCTAATTTTACTGACTTTGAATCAAACCTAATAAAGAAACTGATAACCAAACCCTAATCTTAATTTGACTAATTTTGGACCAAATCCATTTATTGAAATACAAAATTAATAGTCTTGACTTTCAAAATAAATACTAACAATTCAAACCCGATTAATTATTGTCTCGTCCCAATGAGGTGGCGAGCTAGATCTCTCTCTCTGTTTTTTTTTTTTTTTTTTTTGGTCGAAAGAATTTATTTCAAACATAACAATTGTTTATTCCCTTTACTTAAAAATTCGTACGGATAGCCCACAAAGTACTATTCACTTATGTGTTTAATTTTAGGGTTAAATATTTTATTGGTATCTAAGTTTTTAGAGTTTTTAAACTTAATACCTGAGTTTTCATTTGTTTCATAGGTAGTACTTGGATTTAAGAATAAAAACCACTTTGGTACTTCTGTTATATTTTCTATCCAAATATTAACGGTCTGCCACGTGTTAACTACTGAGGTTTACACCTGGCACTATATAAAAAAAATTAAGGTGGCCAGCCACCCCTCTTTTTCTTTTTCTTTTCTTTTCTTTTCTTTTTTCCAATTATTATTTTTATTTTTTTTTAAATTTAAAATTTTACTATTTTTAATTAATTTTTAAAGATTTTTATTTTTTATTTTTTATATAGTGCCACATGTGGTTGACACGTGGCTGACCGTTAATATTTGGACGGAAAATGTAACAGAAGTATCAAAGTGGTTTTTACCCTAAACTCAGGTAGCATATATGAAACAAATGAAAACTCATGTACTAAATTTAAAAAAGCTGAAAACTCAAATATCAATAAGGTATTTAACCCTTAATTTTAATACAAACATATATTTGGTAAAAAAATGTATATAAGTTATGGTTACTACAAGCAAGAATTAGAATTGTGCATGAATGCTCCGTTTGTTTCGGCGTAAAATGATTTTTGGAAAATGATTTCAGCATTTTTCGGTGTTTGGTGAGGGAGAAAATAATAGTCAACCGGAAAACGATTTTTGTTTGACCAAAATTACTTAGTAATTTTTTGAAAATGATTTATGCTTTTAAAAAGCACAAATCATTTTCCGAAGACAGCAGACGTATTCGATCTTATTTTAAATGATGCAATTGATCTTCACATTCAAGTAGTTGACCACAGTCGAAATTTGGCCAGTGCCGGAATCTAGCCACCTTCGCCGGAATCCGGTTAGCCCGGATTTCGGCGACCAAACTGGTAGCATTCCGGCCATCTAACTGGAATTTGACTAGAATGGCAGGATTCCAGCGGGCTGGCTGGATTTGCTAGGACTGCTGAATCCCGACCAGCTGGCCATATCTGGCCAGAACGGCTAGATTCTGACTGTTGGCTGGACGGAATCCTGTCGGTAAGTAACGAAATCTTGTCACCAGTAAATTTTTATATTATTTTATATTAATATTTATATGTTCTGAATAAAAATTGATTTTTATAGGTTAATATGATAGAATGAAAATATAAAAAATATTTGTGATTTTTTGTACGCGCCAAACACCAAAAAATGCTTTCGGCGAAAAATATTTTTCTAAAAAATAATTTTGCTGAAACCATTTTACATCGAAACAATTGGAGCAGAAATTGTGGTTTGAGAGGTAGGTATGCACTACCGTTCTTCAAAATCTCAAGATAAGAATGAGGTAAAAATGAGTGATCACTAACCCTTTGCAATAAGTTCCGGACATGGTGATAACTCCTGCGACATGGCCGTCAAGCTGGGTTGACCAAACAAGCTTTCCAGTTGACCTTTTAACGGCAATAACAACAGCTGGTCCATAGATTTCAATGAAGAGCAGGTCACCAGCAATCGCTGGCGTTGATCTTGATACTGTCCAATTTTCACATTTGGTACAAAACCCGTTGCGTTAAGGCCTGTTAATGTCTGCAAGTTCTTTTTCCATATAAGTGATCCATCGGATGTTTTGACGGCGTAGATGTAGCCGTTCCAGCTTGGGAAATAAAGGCTACCATTGAAAATTGCCGGTGTTGCAGTAATGTCTTTGCCTGCGTAGAATTTCCACTTCAGTTGGAGCTTGGAAACAGTTGCAGGGCTGATCTTGGTCTCCTTGTTGGTATATCTTCTGTTATACAAGTCTCCGCCATGATTCAACCAGTTTTGTGTGTGTAAGTATATATGAGAGATTTACATGGGAATCTGCAGTAATAGCTGTGCAAGCCAGTAGACGAAAGATACAGAGGATCAGAAAAACAAAAGGACTGCCGTATGATCTATGAGATGCCATTCTTCAAGTGGAGTCCCAGTTTGTTCTTAAGTGTACGTCCGGATTCGGCCCTTATTTATAACGTATGAATGGACGACGACGAGGGGCATTTTTAATTTATTTAAAAGTTATTTCAACTTGATTTTGAGTAAAACCTACACCACATGCATATATATCCCTGCCTAAGACATATATATTACCCTAGCTAATCCTTAAAAATGATCAATCAGTACTGCACGGTCAAATATTGCAAAGCTACGAAATCATCATGGATCCGGCAAATCCCACAAAAGTCGTAACATATATATTATATATACTCTAGCTAATGACGGTCAACTCAATTGCTTGTTAATAAAGCAATTTTAGTTGTCATTTAAAAGCAATGTATATTCTTTCTTTTCTTTTTCTTTTTTTTTTTGTTCAAATTTATGATTGACTACTAATTATTAAACCGCTAGATGTATCCACTCATATGCGTAGCTGTCCTTTCAAAATAGTATGTACTCATCTATGAGGAGAATGAGACCCAAGTGTATTCAAATTGAGATTCGCAACGATTAATTGTCTAAATTATTAGTTATATGAGAGAATATAAATGAGATTCATATGTTCAAATAATTTTGGGAGAATTTCACTTAAAGGTACTGAACTTTCATAATTTATGAAAGAAGATATGTGAACTTCAAAACGTCTCAATTTAAGGTATTTATTTTTCAGAAAGTTTCAATTAGAAATCCTCTGTTAAGATTTTTCGTTAAATCTTATTAAAATTCTCAAAATACTAATTATTTTTTAAAGAAAAAAAAAATTGCTTGGAGATTTAGGTGTTGGTTAGAATTTAACGGAATTTGCAAAAATACCCATGTCTGAATCTTTGAATTTATATATATATTTAAAAAAAAAAAAAAAACATAGTGGTATTTTGAGAATTTTGATAGAATTTAATGAAAAATCCTAACGAAGGACTTCTAATTGAGACTTTTCAAAAAATGAATACTTTAAATTGAGACGTTTTGAAGTTTAAGTATCTTTTTTAAAAAAGAGTGAAAGTTCAGTACCTTAAAATGAAGCTATCTTAATAATTTTTAAACTATCTAACCACTTATTCAAACATGTGAATCTCATCTATATGCGCTATCGATCATAATAACAGTCCAAATATATTGCTAGCAATTTATCCTATTCTAGCTTTGTGATTGAGGAGCGCGTATATCGATCTCTTCTCATCAATGGATCAATATATTAAATGAACTGATCGAATAGCAATGGCCAATTAATATTTTCATACATATGAGAAAACCATTAAGATTTGTGAATGACAGTATCAATTATTTTTAACTTTCCATATGGAAGTATAAAATTAATTGAAGTTTTATGGTTGTGTAGAGAGAATGATTTTCTCACACGATTATATTCCATTCTCAATATTTGTACGGTTTGTCCTACACTATTTCATGCTTGATGAAAAGTGGCCAAAAGCAGGCCTGACTTTAGAGAATCAGCTTAAAAAAAAAAGCGAGCATACATTTTTAGAAACCTCACATATATATAATGTAGATTGAATTCCTAGATTTTCTAGTATGAAATTTCATAAGTAGGATCGAGAAAAAGTAACTTTGAAAATAAAGGGAATCATTTTTATTTTATTATAACTGCAAATATATTAGCAAACAAGTACGTGATGCTCAGAAGTGGGGTTTACATATACATAATTCATAGTTTTATTCCTCATGCTTGTTATTGTTTGTTTATATATATATATATATATATATATATATATATATACATACTCAAAGAGTATTCATGAGAGGCAAAAGGCAAAGAGTGACGTTCCAGCAGTGAAGGATGGAGTGAAAACACCAAGACCTAACACGTATCCGTTGCCGACATATACACATCCATCGCTCACCGACATGCCGCCATACACGGTGGCTCCAGTTTCATAAGACCACAGAATTTCTCCAGTTTTGGCGTCCATTGCATAAATAGGTCCTTTTGGGTTTGTGGATCCTGCAAAGAGCAAGCCATTTGCCACAGTAACAGGACCCGCGGCGGTGGCATTGCTAGGATTGGCCGTGGACCATAGGATTTTGCCACCGTGAGCATCCATTGCCACCCATCCACCAACGGTTGTGATTTTCTCAGAGGGTTTGAGAGTGAAGTTCTTGCTGTCAGAGTTAACAATGTTGGTATAGACCCTTCTATTATCAGTGGCTGCTCCCCAGGTACCCCCTCCTACAAGGCCACCGGGTCCAGCTTCCTACATTGAAATCCTAGCTAGTATAAGGAAAATTGTGCACAATTGATATCATATGAAAATAGTAGCAACGATATTCTAAGACAGAGGTCTAGATTTAATCCATCACAAGTTAAGTAATGTTGTGAACAGTACTCAATTATCTCAATCATTATTTTTGCAAAGAAAAGTTATAAAAAAAAAAAAAAAAAGAAAGATCGAATAGAAAGTGATGATCGATCATCATTAAGGATCTGCTCAAGTACTTACTGTGGACCAGATGAGGTTGCCATTATTGCGATCCAAAGCCCATGCAAATCCACTTTTTTGAACAGCAGCAACAATATCTATTTTGGTTTTATTCCTCTTTATGCTAAGCATAAGTGGTGCCTCCCCGAAATCTGCATCTGGATTAGGGCCTGGTGGACAATTAGGGGTCGAAAGATTGTTACATGCAAAGAACCAAACATCATAGCCTCCTAGTTGGTGAAACCATTTTATCTTGCCAGATTCTAGATCAATCGCCAGGATTGATTCTGAGTGGTTATCGGGCTCCACACACTCGTCTGGGTGAGTTGGTACCGTTTGATTGTTCTCCTTTGCCTGACATTGGCTTATATCTAGAGGAACAGAGTATAAGTTCCCAGTGGCGATGTAGACATGGTTTCTTGCGACATCAATGGATGGACTGCTTCCCCAAACAGCAGCCCCAGCATACTCTCCAGTCTTGTTGTGGTTATCTGGCAACATAAAGGTCTGCCACAAGATTTTGCCTGATTGGACATCTAATTTGGAAAAGCTACCACGGAAGGTGCAACATTGTTCGATACTCAGGAGCTCTTCTAGTGAAGATGTACCAACGTAGAAACCCCTAAAAAAATCACATGCAGCAAATATCATATGGGAGACTCAAATATATGTTGTCAATTATGAAATAGATAAATTCCACTTTGAAAAGAGTTACATTAGACTCTAAATTAAACAAGAGTTTTATTGACTAACAATAGTCTGATAGAGTCTCACCACAAAAAAGAAGACGAGTCATTGTACTGAAAACAAAATGTGTTTATTCAACAAATATCTTCACCTATATCTATTGGAGTACAAAAGACACTTAATTAAATAAATTCATTTTATAAACCCTAATCCTAATTTGACTAATTTTACATCAATCAAGCTCATTTAATGAATTACAAAATTAGTACTCTTGACTCTTAAAATTAAATATTAATTAATATATAATTTAAACCCAATCCATTAATTCTTGTTTCGTCCCACGTACATCATTGTTGCTTCTGATCAATGCATGGATGCCATCGATTGAACGCTAGCTATGTCAAACACGAACGTGGTTTTTGCATACTTTGGCTTAATACGGCTTCGTTTTGTTTTCTTCTACCATAAATAAGAAATATTGTAACTGCATGCGAAACATAAACAATTTTGAGTATGATTCAATATTAGAATTATGCTTTTTGACTTTTTACGGAAAATTTATTTTCTTTTTATTCGATCATTCCGTATCTCTGGGTGATCAGTTTCTTTACATGCAGTGGTGATTATGAATATTGTTTAGTATTTTTTTAATAGACTTCCGTAACGTGGTGATCGAGTTTTGTTTCTATTGAGTGCATGCCTGCTTTTTCTTCTAATTAATCCCTGATTGTCTTAAATCTTTCTGAAAATGAGAGGCAAATCATGCAAGGTTTTTATATATTTACGTTGACTAAATGATTGTGATGTTGGTGAGCTTATATATATATATATATATATATATATATATATATATATATATATATATATATATATATATATATATATATATATATATATCTATTCATATATTTTCTTTTTTCTGGTCGAAAGAATTTATTTCAAACATATATAACATCCTATTCTTTCTTCATTTTACTTCAAAAAAATCATACGGATAACGCACCACGTACTATCCACTATTTGTTTAATTTTAATACGAACTGAACAATATTTGGTAAAAGTATATATAGGTTATATATGGTGACTGCTGACAATAGAATTGAGAGGTAAGTATACCCTTATGAGATCAGAATGATCAGGTAAAAATGAATGATGACTAACCCTTTGTAATAAGTTCCGGACATGGTGATAACTCCGGAGACATGGCCGTCAAGCTGGGTTGACCAAACAAGCTCTCCAGTTGACCTTTTGACGGCAATAACAACGGCTGGTCCATAGATTCCAATGATGAGCAGGTCACCGGCTACCGTTGGAGTTGATCTTGATACTGTCCAGTTGACATTTGGTACAATACCCGTTGCGTTGAGGCCTGTTAATTCCTGCAAGTTCTTCTTCCACACAAGTGATCCATCAGATGTTTCGACGGCGTAGATGTAGCCGTTCCAGCTTGGGAAATAAAGGGTACCATTGAAAATTGCCGGTGTTGCAGTAATATCTTTGCCTGCATAGAATTT
The DNA here is from genome assembly GCF_958979055.1 of Alnus glutinosa. Lineage (NCBI taxonomy): Eukaryota > Viridiplantae > Streptophyta > Magnoliopsida > Fagales > Betulaceae > Alnus > Alnus glutinosa. Next base: position 34,870,031 of record NC_084887.1, on the reverse strand, counting down.
CCACTTCAGTTGGAGCTTGGAAACAGTTGCAGGGCTGATCTGTGTCTCATTGTCTGCATATCTTCTATTATGCAAGTCTCCGCCATGTTCAACCAGTTTTGTTTACCCTTTGGTCTCCTCCTCTCATGCGACTATATATATAACCAAACGTACACCAAATTAAACTCATGTTAATTACTATGACATCAAAACTTGTGACAGTTATGCATGCATGCATGGATGCGTATGTGTGTGTCAGAGGGAGGGAGAGAGAGAGAGAGAGAGAGAGAGAGAGAGAGAGAGAGAGAGAGAGAGATTTACATGGGAAAGTGCAGTACTAGCCATGAAGGTTAGGAGAGAAAACAGGCAGAGTAGAAAGAAGAAGCGACTGCCATTTGATCTGTGAGATGCCATTGAAGCGGAGTCCCAATCTGTTTTTAGTGTATTGATGTGGGGAGTCGAGAGTCCTTATATATAGAAATGTGCTATATATATATATATTTTTTTTTTTCACTATCTCACTTTCAAAAATTATAGTTTTTCTGTAACGTGTAAGCGAAATATACGGGGGAGTTTGTACTCTCGTAAGCTATTTCAGTGTTCACATTCCTTGCTCGAGACATATTAATTAACTCTTTAAGAATTAATTATTACGAGGTCAAATACCACAAAGATACGAAATGTTGTGATCCAAATCCCACAAAATTCGTGAAGAAAATGTTAAATAAATTAAGCAATATCTTCCAGCTGATGTCTATATATAGGGGATGTTGTACAATTAGGACAAGAGTCATTGACTCATTGGTCATTTAAAGATAAATTATATATATTTATTCAAATTCAAATATTTCAAATTCATTGAATGACTATTGATTCTTATTGAACCCCTAGATGAAAGCATTGGCTATCTCTATGATTAGCCGTCCTTTGAAAAGAGCCTTGCTTAATTGGCACTTGGCAGCACACGTTTTTGTTTTTGTATTTCTTGATTTTCCAACTGAAATCAATCGTCCCATAGCCCAGGAATAAATATGTACATGGCCCAAATCCGTCAACTTATGGGTTCATCCTTCACACTCTCTCCTTGACCCAATTCTACCTTATTAACACCAAACTGGGTTGAAAACTTTGCTCCTAATTAAGTGGGCCTAGCTCCTCTAATTTGGACGAAGATGTGACCTCGCAGATCGATATGCAATTCCATTAATTGTGCGACATTATTAATGTGGTTGTTTTGAGCTTTGGTTTCCATGGTAATTGTGTTCTTAATAGGTTTGGATTGCCCCAGTCAAGGTCTCAGGTGACAGTAGTTACAATCTACTCGTCAAGGCACCAAGACATGTGCTGAATCTTGCAGACAACTAATGTATTTTCTGATCAATAATTCGCTATTGTTGAAAAGCCGGTCGATGAAGATGATTTAATCTCCTATATTATCAGTGGGATAAATCCTACTTTTCATGCCTTTGTTACTTCTTATTCTTTTGATAAATTTCAAATAGAATTGCTCAATTATGAGATGCTCATCAACAATCATAATCAGATATAATCATAATTCTTAAGGAAAAACTTTCTTTGTTATCATAATTCTTACTGTCTTACACAATATTTATATTATATATCAAATAATAAAATACTTAAACAATAATTTTTTTTTTTGAAAAGACTTCTAATAAAAGTCAACGATCCAATAGATGATTTAATAATTAAATAAAGTGTATGCTCCCAATTCAATTATCATAACTTTCACAGTTATGCTTTACACGTGCTTATATGAGCTGTTATGAGCTGTATTTTCTTGTTAGATAGTTAGACCACGTGTTTAATATCCAGACTGTTTCTGGATTACAGATGTAACTTAGTAGATATTTTTCTTTCTTTACCTTTGTAATCGTACAGTATATAAGTTGTATTCTGTTTTCTTTCTCATTTTTACGTAATGAAAGCAATTCTCAAATTCTCTCCCAATACATTTTGTTCTTCATCCTCTGTTGTTGATTTACATCTTCTGTGATAGTTTACTATCTGAAATGGTATCAGAGCAGCAAGTATTGATCATTGCTGTTCTTCTCTAATTGTTCTTTGTTCTCTGATTGATCTTCATTGAATTCTCTGTTTTTCTTTGATTCAATTCATATTGTTCTTGATTGAATTTCTTGATTTTTTTTTCTCAATATTCTGATTCAAAATGCCTTCTGCTAATCCTCAAACTTCTAATAATGAAGTCGAATTTGTGGAATTTGTTCTACCAAATTCTACATCAAATTCTGCGTCTTCTGCTGCAGAATTTTCCAATCCCTACTATCTTCATCACGGAGATAGTCCAGGGACTCTCCTTGTTTCTCAGCCTTTAGTTGGAAACAATTATCATACTTGGAAACGATCAATGGTAATGGCGCTTTCTGCCAAGAATAAGTTAGGTTTTATAGACGGTTCTTTGGTAAAACCTAATGTCGAATCTCCTGAGTACTTTGCTTGGAACAGATGCAATAATATGGTGCTTTCGTGGATTCTCAACTCTGTTTCTCAAGAGATCTCTGCAAGCATCATCTTCATTGAATCCGCTCATGAGATGTGGAACGATATCAAAGAGCGATTTTCTCAGTCCAATGGACCTCGTATTTTCCAACTACAAAAGGCTATATCTGCTCTTTCACAGAATAGCAACTCTGTTACTTCTTACTATACTACTCTCAAGGGTCTTTGGGACGAATTGAACAATTATCGTCCCTTGCCTCTTTGTTCCTGTGGGACTTCCCGAACAATTCATGAATTTCAGATGCAAGAATATGCCTATCAGTTCTTAATGGGACTCAATGAGTCTTATTCTCATGTCCGTGGGCAAATTTTGCTTATGGATCCCTTACCATCCATAAACAAAATTTTTTCCATGGTTGTTCAAGAGGAGAGGCAGAGAGAGATTACCTCTACATTCTTTGCTCCTATCAGTGCTACTCCAGCTGCTATGGTGACAAGATACAATTCTTCGAAGCCATCAACTTTCCAAGGTCAAAAGACACAGTATCCTCGTAAAGAGCGTCCCATGTGCACTCATTGTGGTCTCCTTGGGCATACAATTGAGAAATGCTACAAGTTGCATGGATATCCTCCCGGATATAAATTCACAAAGGGCAAGCAAATTTCTTCAGCTAATCAAGTTTCTGAATGTTCCATGTCTCAGCCTCAGCCTCAGCTTCCTATCACTTCTGATCAGTGTCAACAACTATTGGCACTACTACGGGCTAAGGTTGCTGATGATATTTCGGTTCCACCTGCTCCAAATGATAACCAAGATCATTTGTTCTCTGAGATAACAGGTAATCTTGTTTGTTTTTCTGCTTTTCAAACACATAATCTTGAAGGAAAACATTCGGTTTTCTCTTCACAATCTCTTTTTCAATTAGCTATACATAATTCTCATAGGTATCCGTGGGTCATTGACACGGGTGCCACATATCATATTGTTTGCTCAGTTTCATTTCTTACATCTATTACTTCTCTTGTCACTAAAAAGGTCCGATTACCAAATGGCAATTCTGCAGTTGTCACACACATTGGCACTGTTAAAATTTCTGCCAGTTTAATTTTGACTAATGTCTTGTGTGTTCCCTCTTTTTCTTTTAATCTCATCTCTGTGAGCAAGTTAGTTAAGTTCTTTAACTGCTGTTGTATTTTCTTGTCTGAATTTTGTTTCATTCAGCAAGTGTCCGGCTGGAAGACGATTGGGCTGGGTAAGGAAATTGGTGGTCTCTATCATCTTCTCCAGCATAACTTGGATGACCTTTTACCATTGTCTGTTCCTACTTTGAATTCTGTTTCAATAACACCTGTATCACACATTGGTAGCACTTTACCTTCAGTTACTTCTGTAAATAATTCTGTACATATTTCTGCCAATGTGTGGCACTCTAGGCTTGGTCACTTGTCTGATTCAAGATTACTTTTGCTTCACAATGTAATTCCTGGTTTATCCAGTACTTCAAATAAAAATTGTTCAGTTTGTCCTTTAGCTAAACAACATCGCATTTCTTTTCCTATTAATAATACTTTTTCCACATGCATTTTTGATATCATTCATTGTGATATTTGGGGTCCTTTTTCAACACCTTCTTCAAATAATTCCCGATTCTTCCTCACTATTGTTGATGATTTTAGCCGATTCACTTGGGTATTCTTAATGTCTCATAAATCTCAGACACGATTTCTTCTTACTTCATTCTTTTATTTAGTAGAGACTCAATTCAATGTCAAAATCAAATGTTTAAGATCTGATAATGGCAGTGAGTTTCATATGCCTGATTTCTTTTCTTCCAAAGGAGTTATACATCAATGCACTTGTGTTGAAACTCCTCAACAAAACGCAGTGGCTGAGAGAAAGCATCAACATCTTTTAAATGTTGCCCGTGCCCTTCGATTTCAGGCTCATTTGCCTCTTAAATTTTGGGGTGAATGTATTCTTACAGCAGTCTATCTCATCAACCGCACCCCAACTCCCTTACTCAATAACACAACTCCTTTTGAACGTTTGTATTCCATTGTTCCCACATATTCTCATCTTAAAGTGTTTGGATGTTTGTGCTATGCTTCCACACTTTTTAGAAATCGCACCAAATTCGATCCTAGGGCCCGAGCTTGTATTTTTCTTGGTTACCCTTCTGGTGTCAAAGGCTACCGGCTTTATGATATTACTCTTAAACAATTCTTCATTTCTCGGGATGTTGTATTTCATGAGACAATTTTTCCTTATTCTTCTCCACATTCAATTTCTTCAACACCTTTTTGTTCTAATCAACTTGTTTTACCTAAGTCTATTCCTTCTTTTGATATTTTTCCATCTTCTACTACTTTTCCTACTTCCTCCTCTCCTTCTGTATCTCATATTCCTACTGATTCTCCTAGTAGTACCATACAACAATCTATTTCTCCTTCAAATTCTCATTCTGTTCCTTCCATTCCTATTCGGAAATCTACCAGGTCTAAGTGTCAACCAAGTTATTTGCAGGATTATCATTGTCATTTGGCTGCCACTTCTTCCCCGGTTCCATCTTCAACCATGCCACTTCCGGTTCTTTCTTCAGGTATTCCTTCTTTTGGTTTATCATCTTATCTTTCTTATGATAAACTCTCTTCTAATCATAAATGTTTTAGCTTATCTGTTTCTTCTTACTTTGAGCCTTGGTTTTATCATCAAGCGGCTAAGATTCCTCATTGGCGTGATGCCATGCGAGCTGAAATTGATGCCCTTGAGGCTAACCATACATGGAAATTGGTTGATCTTCCTCCGGGTAAGCATGCTATTGGTTGTAAGTGGGTTTACAAGGTTAAGTTGAAAGCTAATGGTAGTCTTGAGAGATACAAGGCTCGGTTAGTTGCTAAGGGTTATACCCAAAGTGAAGGATTGGATTTCTATGAAACTTTCTCTCCGATTGCTAAGTTGACAACTGTGAGATGTTTACTTGCAGTGGCTGCGGCAAAGAACTGGTTTTTACACCAATTGGATGTTAACAATACTTTCCTCCATGGGGATTTGCATGAGGAGGTTTACATGGAGCTGCCTCCTGGTTTTTCTTCTAAGAGTTCTCAAGTATGTCAGCTCACCAAATCACTTTATGGATTGAAACAAGCATCTAGACAGTGGTTCTCTAAATTTTCCTCTACTTTACTTAGCCTTGGGTTTTTACAATCCAAATCTGATTATAGTCTATTCACAAGACAGATTGGTACTTCTTTTCTTGTTCTTCTTGTCTATGTTGATGACATAGTATTGGCTGGAAACAATTCTGCAGACATTGCATCTTTTATTCAATTGCTGAATCTGAAATTCAAACTTAAGGATTTGGGTGATTTGAAGTATTTTCTGGGCTTAGAAGTTGCTCGAAAGTCCACTGGTATTTCTGTGTGTCAGAGGAAGTATGCTCTGGAAATTTTAGAAGATTCAGGTTTACTTGCATCTAAACCTGTAAATTTTCCTATGGATAGTAACCTTAGACTTTCTAAGCTTGAAGGTGATCTTTTAGATGATCCTTCTGTTTATCGTCGCCTGGTTGGTCGCTTGCTTTACTTAACAATTACTAGACCTGATTTGGCTTACTTGGTACAAGTATTAAGTCAATTTATGTCGTCCACTCCTCGGAAACCTCATCTGGATGCAGCATTTCGAGTTCTTCGGTATGTTAAGTCTGCTCCCAGTCAAGGTCTTTTCTTCTCTGCCCAATGTGATTTCAAATTGAAATCTTTCTGTGATGCTGATTGGGCTGCCTGTCCAGACACTAGGCGATCGGTTACTGGCTTCTGCCTATTCCTTGGTGATTCTCTTATTTCTTGGAAGTCCAAGAAGCAACAGACTGTGTCTCAGTCATCTGCTGAATCTGAGTATAGGGCCATGGCTGTGGCATGTTGTGAGATCTTGTGGATTTCCTCTTTACTTAAGGATCTTCATGCTTATTCTCCTCACTCTGCTTTACTCTTTTGTGACTCACAAGCTGCTTTACACATTGCTACCAACCCCGTTTTCCACGAACGAACAAAGCATATTGACATCGATTGCCACCTTGTTCGTGAACAGATTCAAAAGGGTGTTATTCGAACTCTTCATGTCAAATCTGATCATCAGCTTGCTGAGATTTTTACTAAGCCTCTTGGCTTTGCTCCGTTTTCTGCAATCACTTCCAAGATGAACCTCTTAAATATATATAGTTCATCTTGAGGGGGGGTTTCACAGTTATGCTTTACACGTGCTTATATGAGCTGTTATGAGCTGTATTTTCTTGTTAGATAGTTAGACCACGTGTTTAATATCCAGACTGTTTCTGGATTACAGATGTAACTTAGTAGATATTTTTCTTTCTTTACCTTTGTAATCGTACAGTATATAAGTTGTATTCTGTTTTCTTTCTCATTTTTACGTAATGAAAGCAATTCTCAAATTCTCTCCAAATACATTTTGTTCTTCATCCTCTGTAGTTGATTTACATCTTCCGTGATAGTTTACTATATGAAAATAACCATGATTTTTTTTAAGTATTTCTGTATTATTTTTCGTAAACAAAAGCTCATTGGTTAATCAGTTCGTAAATTGTAAACCGTACATTTTCACCATCCGCGTCACGTGCGACTGTCTAGTGACCACGTGACATAAGACCCGAACCTTAAGGCTTAAAGCCGGCCGGCCGGGGTCAATGAAGTAAATTTATCTCGCCTTTCTTTTATTTGGGAATCTTGACAAAACGTAGTAAAAGAATTTTGTTGGGCCCCACGACATCAACGATGTTCGGGCAACGTGCCTTTCAGCCCCTTGGCAAAGTCAATCCTTTGCTATATTTTGACTCCTGAATCCTTATCTGCTTCAGCCTTCAATCCCTGCCCTATAATCTCTCTTTAGCACAAAAAGTCACTCTTTTTCGGCTATATTAAGACCCATTTAAGTTTAACCATTCATATATATCCATAACGTGGAAAAAGATCGTTGGTCTAATCTGATCACGCTATTCTGTCTGAAGAAATGGCAAAGTTATCTTTGCTCTGCTGTTTCGTCGTTCTAGCTGCATTTGGGTTTGTCAATGGCTATGCAAAAAAGGAAGAGATTGGGTTCTATGAGCTGAAAAAGGGTGATATCTCCGTGAACTTTACCAACTGGGGTGCAACCATTGTCTCCCTTCATCTCCCTGACAAAAATGGTAAGTGAACCATCTCTCTGGATTGTAATCCTCCTCAATAACTTCTCTCCCATGCTATTACTCTCCATCTTTAATCTGTTTTCGTGTTTCTTTCCAGGAAAGTTAGCTGATGTTGTTCTTGGGTACGATTCAATCAAGGAGTACCAGGTGAGAGTTTTTGCTTCATATGCAGCAATGGAAAATCTCAGACTTTTTTGTTTGGGAGATCCACATTGCCTCTCTTTATCTCTCTCAATCAAAGTTCAGACAGAACCGTGTTAGCAATATTTGCTGTGTGCTTTGTCGTTTGTAAATATTTTTCCTCTAGAAAAGCCTGATTAGCCGACCCACCTAGTGACCATATTCTCTAACTTGTTGTACAAATTTTATCGAGGTGACAGCCCATATATCTAAGCTTTATATAGAAGACTCATAATTTCAACACCCAATAAAATGAAAAGTTTAAATTTATGCATTTTATAAAAGGTGGGTATTCGCATTTATGGCTCCTTGTAATTAACTCTCTTATTTATTTTTACTATGAAATTGGAGTAGAAGTTATGGTAGGACCATATTATTAAACAAATAGTACTTACATTTCTGATTTTTCTGAGGCATAAATGACTGCATAATATTAAGACATCCTGAAATTTCTTTTTGACCGCTAGAAGCTATTTAACTTTTCATGGTTGGAGCTTATTTAGCGGAGTTTGATGATTGGAAAACTTCAATTATATTGATTATTTTCGGTGGCCGGCTTTCTTATGTAAGCATTAGGTGCAATAACTTTGACTTTTCCTGGTTTGGAGCTTCCCAAGTGAGCTCACCGTTTTAGTTCTTGAAGTTTCCTTTGGTCACATAGATATGCTAGACTTTGAAATTCATGATGTATCTGATGCAATTCAGTGAGTCACTAACCAGAATAGAGATGAGATTTTATTTTATTTTATCAAATTGGCAACAAAAAAAAACAGCCAATTTTTCTTAAACAATAAGGGTGTTTGCGGGGATAGAGGAGAATTCTAGCAAAGTCTTAGGCTAAGCTCTACATTCTATATACACTAATCCATTGCAGTTCTTATTCCTAATTTTTTGTATTTGTTTTCTTTTACAAAAAACTGACAACTTATTGCAAATTTTGCACCCTCTCTAGACGGATTCATCATACATTGGTGCTATGGTTGGACGGGTTGCTAACAGAATTGGTGGTGCACAGTTTACTTTGAATGGCACCCATTATAAAATAGTTGCAAATGAAGGAAATAACACACTTCATGGTACATTATTCTCATTTAATTTCTCTCTACCCCAGGAGAGAATATTTGTTAAAAATTGATTTTTCTACTTGTTGCAACGGGTTGCTTACTTGATCACGTTCATAGGTGGCTCTCGAGGATTTAGCGATGTTGTTTGGAAGGTGAAAGCGCATAAGAATGAAGGTCACGCTCCTCACATTGTTTTCTGCTATCTCAGCCCTGATGGCGACCAAGGCATGTAACTCTTTATTCCCACATATTGAACTTTTCTCCATAAGTAACGATCCAAGAAAAAACGTTAGCCACATCTGTACTACCACTCCAAAATGACTAGTTAATTTGGAGTTTTCCTAGAATTCCTTATAAAGCCCAATTTCACCGAGTAACTAGGCAATGTGAGACTTAGCACCCATAAGTATTTTTATAAACCATTCACTCTATGTGAACTATTCATCTCTTCCCAATATGAAACCGGGGTGTTACAAACTCCCTCCCTTAAACCTGTGACGTCTTCGTCATGGCCATATCATACGGTGTTCCAGTACCGCATGACTTGGTGTTACTAGGTAGCTCTGATACCAATAGTAACGACCCAAGGAAAAGCGCTAGCCACATCTGCGCTATCACCCTAAAATGATTAGTCAATTTGGAGTTTCCCTAGAATTATTTATAAAGTCCAGTTTCACTTAGTAACTGGGTAATGTAAGACTTAGCACCCATTAGTATCTTTATAAACCATTTACTTTATGCAAGCTATTTATCTCTTCCTAATATGAAATCGGGGCGTTACACCATATCTGCTCACTCAATACTCATATCAATGACTATGATACTTACATAGACATACATAAGAATGTACAAAGTGATGGTTGTCTTTGTTATTTAGACAATCTCAAATGATGAGCTGGTGAACCATCCTTTGGTTGAAAAGAAAGAACCCCATTGGTTTTCTTATGGATTGTCTTGAATGTTCTGCAGGATTTCCTGGAGATCTCTTTGTCACTGTCAGCTACACGCTCCTTGGGAACAACCAATTAAGTGTAACAATGAAAGCCAAAGCTCTAAACAAGCCTACTCCAGTGAATCTGGCCCAGCACACATACTGGAACTTAGGTGGCCATAACAGCGGCGATATCCTTTCCAATGAGGTCCAGATATTTGGATCCCACATCACAGTTGTTGATAGCCATCTTATTCCAACTGGAAAATTTGCTTCCGTGAAAGGAACACCCTATGATTTCCTCAAACCCTACACCGTTGGTAGCAGGATCAAAAAGCTACCTACCGGTTATGATATCAACTATGTGATTGATGGTGGGGTTGGGCATAAGATGAAACCGACAGCAGTGGTGCACGAGAAGAAGTCAGGAAGGGTATTGGAGCTGTCAACAAATGCTCCAGGTGTGCAGTTCTATACTGGAAACTTTCTCAAGGATGTGAAGGGAAAAGGTGGATTTGTGTACCAATCACACGCAGCGCTCTGTTTGGAGACTCAAGCATTTCCTGACTCAGTCAACCACCCCAATTTCCCTTCTACGATTGTGAGTCCTGGAAAGCCTTACAAGCATTACATGCTTTTCAAGTTTTCAACTAAACCTTCATCTGATTAGTCATAGATAACAAGAAAGCCTTACAAGCATTGCATGCTTTTCAAGTTTTCATCTAAACCTTCATCTGATGAGTTATAGATAACAAGTTTAACCTTGTGAATGACAACAAGAGTGGCTGTGTTTTCCAAGCTCGTAATGTTCTTTTTTTTTTTTCGGGGGGGGTCTTCCAATATTGCTTCAATAATGCTCTGTGTTGTAGCTATACAGATCGAGGCTATTGTATTTGAACACTGGCTTGCTATATCTTCGTGGTTTGAAATCTTGCTATAATTTCATTTGGTCCAAGTAGCTAATCACTTAAAACCAAGTACCCAATGATAAAGTTCAAGAACTCGAATTTACCTTTATACTTGGCAGAACTTTGGATGAGATCCAAGATATAATCTAACTAGATTTACTAATGCTTACTCCACAATAGATTTTCCTCTATATTGTAGCTTATGGATGTTAGAAAAATATATTTTTCATATAATTGCGATTGGATATGGTAGGAGAATATATTAGATTGTATGATTTGATTCTAATAAATTACAATCAATTCGTACAATTTAATATATTCTCCTACCATATCCAATCGCAATTATATGAAAAATATATTCTCTAACACCGGATGTGTTCCTACTTGATGCAAAACAAAATTTTATAAGATCACTCTGCAATGTAATGCAGGGAATTAGTAACATATATCTAATCAATCCTATATTAAGTTCTTTTAACAGGGATAAATGGTAGGATTTTGAACTTTTGAACAGGTTATATTTGACAAATGGTAATCGAAAATTTAAATTTAGGCCTGAATATATACATGATAATGTCTATATTATTTTTGGCCACCGTATCAAGTTATCAATGTAGTTTTCAACAAAAATAGTTGGAGCATATATAAAAACTTGGTAGCGGTGGCTAGCTGCACATAACTGTCAAAATTAAATTACATCAGCTGTGTTCCCACTTTTATCAGACAAAACTGCCTCTATTTTTCCTTTGTTTCACAGCTGAAGCGAAAACTTATTGATTAGAATTTACAAATGGAGGGAGAAGACCCTGACAAGTGGGAAGAAATCAATGAGGAAACCTTCATTTATAGATTGATTCTTTGAACCTGTAGCCATTTTCTCACTCATAACAGTTATTGGCCGTATAATTAAGGATATTTCAACAACCAATACTAGAGGTATATATTGACGATTCTTTTAGCTATTTAAAAAATATAAAAACATGGAAGAAGATGTGATTACTCCTGCAGCATTAAGACTAATAAACCCAAGAGTTGTAATCCACACCGTTGAAAAGGACCTACTAAACACTTCAGGTTCGTCTTGGGTGGTCTTCACTGGCCATTTCACCCAACCTCATGACTTAACCTCAGTTGAGAAAGAAGAATATGTCATTTTCAAGATGATTTCGTGGAACTCTAAATTGTGCATGCACATTCTAGATTGCCGTGAGAATTAACATTTAAAAGGTCCAACACACATCAAGCATTTGTTTTAAAGAAAACAATACTTTGGTGTATATACTTGTATGTATAATTTAGTACGGTGCGCGAGGCTCAAATGGACATATGAGATTAAATTTCCCAATAAATCATGGGGGGATTGTTGCATTATGAAGCCCAAGGTATCCCAATTTTACCTTAATTGACGATAACTTCTATGAGTTCAGTTGTAGATATTGCATAAGCCAAGCTTGTCGACCAAAGCATTTTAATCACCCCATCCCCGATGTGACATCATCCTTGATATGGTACTTACATGCCTTCTAAAAGCTATATATATTCCAATTGATTATTACTCAATTGATCTTGATATCCACTTATTTGATATCTAGATAGTTGACAATCCAGATAATAAATATGAAAAAAGTATTATTTAGTTGTTCCGACAATTTAGTGCACGAATTATTCAAAACTTGTTTGGACAGGTGAATCTTATAAAAATTCTCACACATTTGCTTAACAATACAAACAATAAAATTGCTAAAAATCTATATTCATTCTACATACTGCATGAGTAATGTTAGGGACCATCTTTTTATCTCATTTTTATCATTACAAAGTTGATGTGGCTTTTAAAATCATCATTAGATCAAAATTCAATAGTGATCCACCTTAAATTCAATGGTGATTTTAAAAGCCTGAATTACTATTGAATTTTGATTCAATGATGATTTTGAAAGTTACGTCAACTTTTAAAAAAATAAAATTAAAAATTAAAAAATAATTCTTAACATAATTCCATACTTCCATACGATATACCCATTACTGGTAGATTTAGGTCAACTTCGATGGATTAGCGTTGATCGGGAGTCACGACAACAATGGGCCTTCAAGGGACTTGAAAGAAAATATAAACACATAGGAAAATAAAGATAACAACGGAAATAATAAAATGGAGAGAATAAATTTTACGTGATTCGGTCTATGAGCTACATCCACAAGATAAAGCCTTAAGGCTACATTATACTCTTATTGCTTGATATTTTTTCAATATATTAGACTTCTATTTTTAGGAAAGTTTGGGTAGATAAGTATAGTAATCAATCAAAATGATTTGATTGATTAGATTACCATCAAATCTGATTGCACACAAATCAATCGGTGGTAATCAATCAATGTGATTTGATTGATTTGATTACCATCAAATAATTACAATAAGTCTCTGAAATCAAATCTCCTAATATATGGAGAATAAATTCTCAAACATTCTCCCGCAAACTCAATGTAGAAGAATATGAAATCTTGAGTTTGAATTTTCTTCTTTCTCTGAAGATGGCGAGCAGTGGCGAAAAATGGAAACTTACTGGAGATGGCATCAGTGATGGCTGGAGTTAGGCCTTTAATCAACAATAGGCCAAGAATCTTCAAAATATGGCTAATGATGGGCCAAAAAAGAGAGCCAACTATGAGCTAAATGGGCCTAAGTAGCAAGGTTTTAGGTAATACCTCAAGGGCCAAACACATAATGGGCCATCTACGGGACATGAAAAGAACTGCTAACTGTGGCTAAATGAGCCTAGGTAGCGAGGTTTAAGGTAATACCTCAAAGGCCAAACATATAATGGGCCATCTATGGGGCCAAGAAAAAATGAGTCAACTATAGGCTAAAATAGGCATGGGTTTTAAGTACTACCTCAAAGCCAAAAGGTGGGCAACTTGCCTCTTTCATTTTTTTTTTTCTTCCCCCCACTTTTTTTTTTTTTTTTTTTTTGGGGGGTGGGTGGGTATAACCCAAAACGAATAAAATATTTTTCTTCTATTTTTTCTTTTCTCCTTTTTTTTTTCCTCGATCGTAACTGGAATACAGGCCAGAAGTAAATAAATAGAAAATAAAGCATATTGATATAATGGGAAAATCATAGACAAAACGATGAGAGAAAAAAAAGAGAAGCATATGGAAATAAAGAAAACAATGACGGTGAAAAAAAAAAGAAAAAAAGAAAAAGACAAAAAAGAAGAAGAAGGATCTAGCTAGGATAGAGATGACACAAGCGTGAGGAGGTAGGGAAAAATAATAGAACAAAAATAAAAATAAAATTACACAGGACAATTTTGGATTGAAAACATAGAGATAAAAGAAAACAAAAACTTCACAGGACCATTGAATCGAACAGTGACGTTAGCCTATAGCTCTGATACCATGTAAGAAAAGATAAACACATAGGAAAATAAAGATAACAGCGGAAATAAAAAAATGGAGAGAAGAGATTTTATGTGGTTTGGTCTATGACCTACATCCACATGATAAAGCCATAAAGCTACATTATACTTTTATTGCTGGATATTTTCTAAATACATTAGACTCTTATTTATAGGAGAGTTTGAGTAGATAAGTATGGTAATCAGTCAATATGATTTGATTGATTTGATTACCATCAAATAATTACAATAAGTCTGTGAAATCAAATCCCCTAATATATGGAGAATATATTTTCTAGCAGGACCCAAATCTTGGCCGGCCCTCCCTTCCAAGACCTCGTGTTATGAAAAATGTTATTTAATTAAGCGGTTCCAGAAATATAAATATAATCAAATTTTGTGTGGGAAAGATAAATATAAATCTTAATTAGTTTGATTCATCGGTATGTTATTGAATATATATTTGACTTATTTCTTTCAGCTCTAAAAGATCATGCTACATTTTTTATCCTTCCTTCCACTTTCTTTTCTTCTTCATGGCGGAATCAAGTAGCTCTTCCTTTCCTTTTCTTTTCTTTTCTTTATATTGACCATCTTATTTCCATTAAATTGGATGGGCCCCAATTATCTGATGTGGGCATCTCAGCTGTTAGGTCCTAAAAAATTGACTTCATTCGATGATCAAAACCTTAGTGTTGGAAGAAGTTACTGAAACTTAGAAATGTTGCTAAATAATTTTTGAGGTTCAAAGTAGGGAATGATTCTCATATTTTCTTTTGGCCTGATAAGTGGCATCCCGCGAGTTGTCTGCTGGATTGTTATGGCTCTCGTGCAGTGCATGACTCTGATATTCCCTTTGATGCTAAGTTGTCTACTATCATTAAGGGTGGAGATTGGTTCGATCTGGCCCTTTTCTTGGTCAAATTCAATTGTGGAGATTCAATGTAGGCTGCCTGAGATTCCTCTTGGAGGTGCTGATTTGCTTGTTTGGCAATCTCCTAATGGTGTTTATTCTTGTGCAGCAACCTGGGATCAGTTGAGAGTTATACTTCCGATATGTGGTGGAAGCTGGTTTGACACTCTCTAGCCATCCCTCGACATTCATTCTTTTTTCGGCTGGTGTTTAGAGAGGCTATAGTGACTAAATACTGTATGAGTAGTTGGGGGTATTCTGGAAATGTGCTTTGTTTGTTTTGCTATGTTTGTCATGAGAGTCAGGAGCAACTTTTCTTTCAGTGCGATTTTAGTTTGTGGATATGGCGAACTTTGATGTCTGTGTGTCTCTTCACTGAAGTTCTGTCTAATTGGGAGAAGGTTGTGACCTGGTGCGTTGCTAAGCTCCGAGGGAAGGGCTTACAGGCTAGCCTTGGCAAACTTTGCTTAGGTGCATGCATTTATCATCTTTGGCAGCAGATGAATGCTTTGGTGCACAATAGCAACTTGAGATCTGAGGAGGCTGTTGTTAAATAGATAACGTGGGAAGGTCATACGCGGATTCTTGCTAAGGAATCCTTTAAGAACCTTGATAAATGCATAGAGCTTGTAATTAGTTGGAATTTACAGAAGTTGCTGTTATAAGGTTTGTTGTTTTGTAGCAATGGTTGTATAGGTTGTTCTGGGAAGTTGTCCTTTGTTGAGGTGTTTCTGGGCTAGTGTTTACTGGCGAGTGTAGTTGTTGAGCTTTTATAAAATCTTATTTGGAATACATCACTATTGCAAAGGTATAGGTCGCCCCTTCATGACTCGACATAAAGTTGCAACCTCTTCAATTCCATATTCGATAAATTGCCTTTTATCCCATACTCGACGTGATAGTTGGCTCTAATATAAAATGATACAACCTTGATTAGAATTTACCCTTAAAAATCGGTTTGCAAGGAAAGAGTGTCAAAAAGAAATACACCTTATAGTACTTCTATGCTTCTACTTTTCATTTGATAATAATAACAATAGTAATTTATAATTGGTTATAATTTTTCATTTTTTGAGAATTTCATTCAGTTGGAATAAAATTTAAACTCTGATCTAAATTCATAATTTACAAAACAATATTCTCTTCAATTTTCTTACTCATTTCTTAATTTCCAAATGCCATCAGTTCAAATTTTCACTCAACCTAGGCAATTATTATGTTAGCACTAAGCACTTTTGCAATAATCAGAAAGATACCAATTATTACTTTTATAATTGAACTTCTGTTCAATTCAGGGGAAAGTTATTGTGTTCTTACTTGTTAGATTGACATAATTATATGAATTCCCAAGACATCGAATCACATAAACTTCAGCAAAGCTTTGTACTATGAAGTGTGAATAATTGGTGCTATATCAAGTTAAAAGTTGGGCCATATATAAACAACCTTTTTTTTTTCTCTTTTTTTCAATTTTTTTTTAAAATTTTTAAAATTTTAATTTTTTTTTATTGTTATTATTTTATAGATATGTGAGAAAAACAAAAGAAAATAAACTAGGGGCTTGGTGGGAGGAACCTCCTCCTAAACAGGAGTGGAAGATCCTTACCACTTACAATAAGAATTGAATGTATGGGAGGAGGATAAGTAGGAATGCTGCTAGAAAATGATCTAATTGCTGCCCAATGTGCCACATAGTGGGCATATAAAAGAGTTAAATGATGAAATATGAAAAATTTATTATCTTTGTTTTGGTTGGAGAAGAAGAAGAGAATGGGGCAGTGTAGTGAAAAAATGTTAGAGGTATCTCTAAGATGAGGTTGTGCAGCCCGACCCCTTTATTTATGTTGGGATTTATCCCACATTAGTTGTGAAAGGGAGTGGTGATCAATTTATAAGTGTGTTGGTCCCCCACGTAGGAGGGACCACCCAACAATTTATAATTTAGACAAGAAGCTTTTTAATTTTTGCTTTCTGACTTGCGAACTTGGGATTTTAGTTAAATGAAGTAATTAATATAACCGCTAATTTTTATTACAAGGGATGTTCTGTTGTAAAAACCAATATTAGCAAGTTGTTTATATTATTATTAATATTAATAACAATATTGGTTACGGAGTTATCTAACAGCACCCTATTCAATAACATACTGATAATATTAATGGTTATCCGTTATCGATCCCTTTGGTAGCGTTGATGAGATAATGACAACTCTGATGCTTGCACTTATCTACCAGGCTTTTATCTCGTCAATGCTGAATGCTTCCAGCCGGCAACATTGACTCTTTTTCCCATACTTAAACAAACGATCGAAGCCATATTTTCAGCTTAATTTCTTTCAGTTTCTGAAATGTTCAACTCATCTGTCCATTTAATCAGACAAAAAAGAAGTTGGGCAATAAATATAGCAGTGGCGATAAATATAGGCTAGTGGCGTTTGAGGCAATTGTATGTCACATTTCCTGACTTTTCTTCTTCTTCTTCCAAAACGTATGACAGGAGCTAAGTCTACCTCATATTCATATATACATGCATGATTCCTTACCATGGGCTATCAGACATATGTCTGATAGCCCATGGTATAATGAGATGGTGAGTGCGTCGATCACTCACCATCTCATTATACCTCTCTCTTTCCTTGACTTTGCTTCTTCTTTTTCTTCTTCCTAACCCAATCCGCAGTTGGTACGCATTCATTCAACGTCAACCCAAAATGACTCCCAATCCGCAAGTTCCCCAATCCCCGCCCCCCCCCCCCCCCCATCTTTCTTATTAATTAAGGTGTCCCCACTCCCCAGTCATGTACATAACAATCAATCCTATTGCCACTACCCTCATCAATCATACACTACTAACTACTTGCAGACATGAAACCCTGTGTCTCCATTTCCATTGTGGTCGTAGCATGTATCTTGTTGTATGGAACGTATTTGGATAGTGCCGCTCAGGTTGTGGCCGCATCTGAATCATCAGCACTACCACTAGAAGAGAAGGCTCTGCTGGAGAGTGGGTGGTGGGGGAGTGCCAACACCAGCAACACCAGCAACACCCCAACTCCTCCTTGTAACTGGTACGGTATTACTTGCAATGCTGATCGAAGCGTCACTGGGATTGAAATATCTGGTCAGCTCCATGCACCAGATAAGTTAAAACTCAATTTCTCTTCCCTCCCTAATTTAGTTCGCCTTGATCTCTCCGCTAATAATCTTCAGGGGAGTATTCCACTTGAGATAGGTACTCTTTCAAAACTCGCCTACCTTGATTTATCTAACAATGATCTGACAGGCGAGTTACCTTTTTCACTTACAAACCTCACCCAATTAGTGATCTTTAACATCTCTGGTAATCAAATCAATGGTTTGATCCCCCAAAGATTAGGAAATCTAAAGAATCTCATTCATTTCCGTGTGGATTTCAACAACTTGATTGGACCAATCCCTTCATCTCTATGGCTCTTAACCAATCTCACCCGTTTGGATCTGTCGGGAAACCAATTCAATGGTTCAATCCCCAAGAAATTAGGAAATCTGAGGAACCTTGTTGGATTAGGTCTAAGTGGAAATAACTTCATTGGACCAATCCCTTCATCTCTTGGACTTTTAACCAATCTCACCTATCTGGATATGAGCTTTAATCAAATCAATGGTTTTATGGCGTCAGAAATAGGGATGCTAAAGAATCTTATCTCTTTCTACCTAATGGGTAACATGCTTGTTGGTCCAATCCCTTCTACTCTGGGCCATCTAACTAATTTGAAATCGTTGCTCCTTGACAACAATCGAATCGATGGTTTCATTCCCCCAGAAATAGGCAATATGGAGAATCTGACATGGTTGTCTCTCAAGAATAACAGCCTTAATGGTCCAATCCCTTCTACTCTAGGCCATTTAACTAATTTGGAATATTTGTACCTCGACAATAATAGCCTTTGTGGTCCAATCCCTTCTACTCTAGGCCATTTAACTAATTTGGAATATTTGTCCCTTGGTAGCAATCAAATAGATGGTTCCATTCCACGAGAAATTGGCAATTTGGAGAATTTGAAATACTTATACCTTGAAAACAACAACCTTAGTGGTTATGTCCCAGGAGAAATGGGGAATTTGAAGAAGTTGGCCTATCTGGCTCTCAATTCTAACAATTTCATTGGCTCAATTCCTACTCAGCTAACCAGTTGCTCTTCGTTGGAGCACTTGTTATTGAGCAACAACTCCTTTCGTGGAAGCATTCCCTATCAGATCCGAGACCTTAATTTCTTGTCCACTATAAACCTTAGTCATAACTTTATTAGTGGAAAAATACCTCTTGATTTATGGGGTTTACCAGATTTAGTGGTCTTGGATCTTAGCTACAATAATCTTTCTGGCGGCATACCCCTTTCTTTCACTTCTGTAACACAAATCAACTTGTCATACAATTCTTTGGTGGGTCAAATACCAGACAGTTATAAATTTAATAAATTTGACACGTTAATTGGCAACAAGGATTTGTGCGGTGACTTTGTGGGTTTCTCTCCTTGCCTTCCACTTTCCCCTCCTTCCCTTTCACATTCCCTAGCCAGTAGCAAATCAGTTACACCCAAAGTAAAAATCATTGCACCCATAAGCATGTTCCTTGGATTCTTAGTCCTCGGGGGTTTTTGCTTAAGCATTTTCCTATCTAAACGTGTGGTCAACAAAATCCAATCTATGTCAACGGAAATAAAGAATGGGAACTTGTTCTCGATATGGAATTATGATGGAAATATTGTATATGAAGACATCATTCAAGCGACCGAGGACTTTGACATTAAGTATTGTATTGGGACAGGTGGTTATGGAAGTGTTTACAAAGCAGAACTACCTGGTGGAAAAGTAGTTGCCTTGAAGAAGCTTCATCGCTTAGAGGCTGAGAATCCAACTTTTGATAAGAGTTTCAAGAACGAGATAAAGGTGTTAACAGAGATCAGGCATAGAAACATTATAAAGCTTTATGGGTTTTGTTTGCATAAGCGATGTATGTTTTTGGTTTATGAGTACAAGGAAAGGGGAAGTTTGTTTTGTGTCCTAAACAACGACATTGAAGCTGTGGAATTAGATTGGAGCAAGAGGGTAAACATCATCAACGGCATCGCACACGCCTTATCTTACATGCATCACGAGTGCATCCCAACAATTGTTCATCGAGATATATCAAGTAACAATATCCTATTGAACAATAAACTAGAGGCTTTTGTCTCTGACTTTGGCACAGCTAAATTTCTTGATATGAATTCCTCCAATCAAACATTAGTTGTAGGCACTTGCGGTTACATTGCCCCAGGTGAACTATTCTTTTCTTGCTAATATTTATATCTTTATTTTAATTCTAGTCTATTATTCAAAAACATATAAGTAGCCACGTGGAACAAATACCTTTTCAATATTTGTGCTAGTAGGGTTACCTTGTTATTAACTATTTGAATGGACTTATGCATGGTCGCAAACAACCATTTTCACTAAAGAATTTTTATGCAATGACAAGTTTTGACCAACTTCTTTACATTGAAAAATATACAATAGAAAAGAGGAAAAAAAGAAAAGAAAGGTTATAACATTTGTAATAGTTTTAATTTGTCTTTTCCTTTTTGATATGCAGAATTGGCCTATACCATTCAAGTTTCTAAAAAATGCGACGTTTATAGCTTTGGAGTGGTGGCATTGGAAATATTAATGGGAAGACATCCAACGGAATTCCTTACTTCATTGTTATCATCGTCTTCTCAAAATGTGATATTACATGAAATATTAGACCAACGTCTACCACCTCCAAATAATCTTGTTGGGCAGGATATTTTTCTTGCTGCAACAATAGCATTTGCATGTATACACACAAAACCAAAGTCTCGACCCACAATGAAATGCGTGTCTCAAGAGCTTGTTTGTGGGAAGAAGCCAATAGTCAAGCCTCTACATTCAGTTTCACTATGGCAGCTAAGGAACCAAGAGATGTATATGGTTGGATCAGGGGATGAAACTCAATTATGAAATGCTTTTTCATGATTCTTTGGTCCGAATGCCCACACAATTCCCCTGCTTTACTCTCAATGCAAATGCAGGTGATTCCGATGTTCGGCGTCAACATTTCTTAACTGGCTCAAGCTCCATGTAAATAAATTTCATCTACCTATATTTCAAGTCATTCCAAGTTACTCCACTTTTCCACGTCCTTTCTAGTTCAGAATTAATGTTTTTTGAATCGAATAATATCCACAGACAAATGGAACTTTTTCAGATCAAATTACAAGGCAACCCAGTTATTGCAACGCAATTCTTGTGTCGCAATGTGTGCTTCTCATTCCTCTTTAACGACGTCGTCTTCTGGGTCGTACGGGAAATCGAGGAGTGTGTGGATTTAGACAAAAAGCAAAGCGGTCATGACTGCCGGCGTGGAGAGAGGACGGAATACCTTCGTTTTTTCATCCCAGAATCGACGACTTGCCAATGAGTGGTCTTGTAAGCTCCTTAGGACCTCCTCTTGTTCTTTTGTATATCAATGTTATCCGACTTTCTTAGTTTTTAATTTTGGTTATGGGGTTTACAGCAATCGCCTTAATAAGTCCTCTCTATAATGAAGAGGGAGGCATTTTTTATGGTGCGAATAGGGTTGCAAATCCGCAAGAGTTACAGCAGCTCCAATTCGCAAATGGGCAGGCCAGAGAATGTTGTAATCAATTTGCTAGATTGCCAGGTAGGCCTGTTGCTAACTGCTTAGGATAATTCACATGAAATTTGTTTCTATCCATTGTACTGCATATAAACTATCCATTGTTGTTTGTGGAGTTGTTTAAGCTAAAGCTAGAAAGAAATCAACTTTCTCTAAAACTTAGGATATCCGTAAATTCAATTTCTTCGTAAGAGCATTGAATATTTGAAATTGATGCAATTTCTTTGCTACTTGGAAGCTACCTGGTATTGTGTGAAGTTTTATATGACAATTCTGGATCTCGTTAAAGATGACACAGCATGCCGAATCACATTTTATCTAAACTTCCTTTTGAATTAAACGACAGAATCCTTTTATTACAATGACTTTGATGGAAACTTCCTAGGTTTCATTTTACATGCCTGTCTTTGTACCCGGAGATAATCTTGTTTTTTTGTGCGTTTCGTGGCTTCTAATCATTGAACATGGTTGCCGTGACATACACTTTCCATTATACAGTCACACCCAATCATCTGCGTTATATGGACCATATTCACGGATGTTTTCAGCACTAACATAGTATATGCTGCACTTTTTGTTTCCAGCACAATTGAGTTAAGTTATCGCTATACCTGCCATTTTCAAAATAAAGCCACTTCTGAATTGGTCCCTGATTTTGTGTTTCTAAAGGTAATTCCTGCAGAGAATATTGTTGCTGCATTCCAAGGCTGTCAAGAAACAGTTTTTGCCATCTCAAAAAATCATGCTGAAGCACAAGTCTTCTTTGAGGTAAACTTACTTCTCTACGATTAGGATCGGCAAGTGAACTTTATATGTTGGAAGAGCTGCTTTGATTAATTATCTCAATTGTTGATTTGGCTCTTTAGGTGATGCATCACGACCTCCTTTCAAAATTCATTTTCTGTGTTTGCAGGCCTTGCCTGGGTGGAGTTATTTTAAAAGTTGAGGATACTGAAGCCATTTTTCAGTTCAAGGTAATTTGTTTTAGGATAGGGCTTGTTAATTAGTAAAGCACGGCTTCTTATCATATAAAAGTTGTCGGGACTATTTTGACAGAAGAAATTATGAGAGCAATCTCATGAGCTTGACCAAAGCTACTGTAACTCAAGTTCAAGTAATTGGAATGGGGGATCGAGTCTGTGTGGATCTCTGTAGCCTCATGAGACCTGGTGACGAACTTCTGGTATGCTTCCATTTCCTCGTCTATAATATGCCCCTCGTATGATTCATTATTTGTTAGGATTTATGTTGGCATATTCAATGAAAAAATTGGGCTGGTTGTAAATCTAGGGTTAGCGGTTGAGTCGGTTTTTAGTTGGTGGTTCGAAAACTTGGTTTAGAGTGAGAGACTTAACACCTCGTTCTCAACAACGTTCAAAGAGCGTTCAAATGAGACAACTCTACAAACTTCAAAATTTCAAGACAATATGTTGTGTTCATAAGCCGGATCCTTTTAAACCAATATCAGCAAGTTGTTAATATTATTATTAATATTAATAATAATATTAAAGGAATCGGTTACAAAGTTATTTAACAGCACCCTATTCAATAACATACTGATAATATTAATGGTTATCAATAACATACGTTCCTTCAGTTACTCTATTGGAATTGGTTAGTAAACATTTAATATACATTCCTTCAGTCACTCTTTTTCGGGTATATTAAGACCCATTTAAGCTTAACCATTCATATATCCATAACGTGGAAAAAGATCGTTGGTGTAATTTGATCACACTATTCTGTCTGAAAAAATGGTGAAGATATCTGTGCTTTGCTGTTTCATCGTTCTAGCTGCATTTGGGTTTGTCAATGGCTCTGCCAAAAAGGAAGAGATTGGGTTCTTTGAGCTGAAAAAGGGTGATATCTTCGTGAATTTCCCAACTAGGGTGCAACCATTGTCTCCCTTCATCTCTCAACAAAAATGGTATGTGAACCATCTCTCTGAATTGTAATGTTGGGTTTTCTGGTTAGTTTTTGATATCTGGTTCCTCCTCAAGAACTTCTCTCCCATGCTATTACTCTCCATCTTTAATCTGTTTTCGTGTTTCTTTCCAGGAAAGTTAGCTGATGTTGTTCTTGGGTATGATTCAATCAAGGAGTACCAGGTGAGTTTTTGCTTCATATGCAGCAATGGAAAATCTCAAACTTTTTTGTTGGGGAGATCCACATTGCCTCTCTTTATCTCTCTCAATCAAAGTTCAGACAGAACCGTGATAGCAATATTTGCTGTGTGTTTTGTCATTTGTAAATATTTTTCCTCTAGAAAAGCCTGATTAGCCGACCCACCTCGTAACCATATTCTCTAACTTGTTGTGCAAATTTTATTGAGGTGACAGCCCATTTATCTAAGCTTTATATAGAAGACACATAATTTCAACACCCAATCAAATGAAAAGTTTACATTTATGCATTTTATAAAAGGTGGGAATTCGCATTTAAGGCTCCTTGCAATTAACTCTCTTTTCTACTATAAAATTGGAGTAGAAGTTATGGTTGGACCATATTATTAAAGAAATAGTAGGTACATTTGTGATTTTTCTGAGGCATAAATGACTGCATAATCTTAAGACATCCTAAAATTTCTTGTTGATCGCTAGAAGCTATTTAACTTTTCATGGTTGGAGCTTATTTAGCGGAGTTTGATGGTTGGGAAATTTCAATTATGTTGATTATTTTCGGTGGCTTTCTTATGTAAACATTGGGTACAACAACTTTGACTTTTCCTGGTTTGGAGCTTCCCAAGTGAGCTCGCTGTTTTAGTTCTTTCCCTTGGTCACATACATATGCTAGACTTTAAAATTCATGATGTATCTGATGCAATTCAGTGAGTCACTAACCAGAATAGAGATGAGATTTTATTTTATTTGATCAAATTGGCAAAAAAAAGCCAATTTTTCTTAAACAATAAGGGTGTTTGTGGGGATAGAGGAGAATTCTAGCAAAGTCTTAGGCTAAGCTCTACAGTCTATATATACTAATCCATTGCAGTTCTTATTCCTAATTTTTTGTTTTTGTTTTCTTTTACAGAAGACTGACAACTTATTGCAAATTTTGCAACCTCTCTAGATGGATTCATCATACATTGGTGCTGCGGTTGGACGGGTTGCTAACAGAAATGGTGGCGCACAGTTTACTTTGTATGGCACCCATTATAAAATAGTTGCAAATGAAGGAAATAACACACTTCATGGTACATTATTCTCATTTAATTTCTCTCTGCCCCAGGAGAGAAAATATTTGCTAAAAATTGATTTTTCTACTTGTTGCAACGGGTTGCTTATTTGATCACATTCATAGGTGGCTCCTGAGGATTTGGCGATGTTGTTTGGAAGGTGAAAGCGCATAAGAATGAAGGTCATGCTCCTCACATTGTTTTCTCCTGTCTCAGCTCTGATGGCGACCAAGGCATGTAACTCTTTATTCCCACTGAACTTTTCTCCATTTCTCCTCTCTCAATTCTCATATCAATGGTTATGATACTTATATAGACACACATAAGAATGTACAAAGTGATGGTCGTCTTTTTTTTTTAGACAATCTCAAATGATGAGCTGGTGAACCATCCTTTGGTTGAAAATAAAGAACCCCACTGGTTTTCTTATGGATTGTCTTGAATGTTCTGCAGGATTTCCTGGTGATCTCTTTGTCACTGTCAGCTACACGCTCCTTGGGAACAACCAATTTGAGTGTAACAATGAAAGCCAAAGCTCTAACCAAGCCTATTCCAGTGAATCTGGCCCAGCACACATACTGGAACTTAGGTGGCCATAACAGCGGCGATATCCTTTCCAATGAGGTCCAGATATTTGGATCCCACATCGCTGTTGTTGATAGCCATCTTGTTCCAACTGGAAAATTTGCTTCCGTGAAAGGAACACCTATGATTTCCTCAAACCCTACACCGTTGGTAGCAGGATCAAAATGCTACCTACCGGTTATGATATCAACTATATGATTGATGGTGGGGTTGGCCATAAGATGAAGCCGACAGCAGTGGTGCACGAGAAGAAGTCAGGAAGGGTATTGGAGCTGTCAGCAAATGCTCCAGGTGTGCAGTTCTATACTGGAAACTTTCTCAAGGATGTGAAGGGAAAAGGTGGATTTGTGTACCAATCACACGCAGCGCTCTGTTTGGAAACTCAAGCATTTCCTGACTCAGTCAACCACCCCAATTTCCCTTCTACGATTGTGAGTCCTGGAAAGCCTTACAAGCAGTACATGCTTTTCAAGTTTTCAACTAAACCTTAATCTGATTAGTCATAGATAACAAGAAAGCCTTACAAGCATTGCATGCTTTTCAAGTTTTCATCTAAACCTTCATCTGATGAGTCATAGATAACAAGTTTTAACCTTGTGAATGACAGCAAGAGATGGCTGTGTTTTCCAACCTCGTAATTTTTATTTTATTTTATTTTTTTTTGGGGGGGGGGGGGGGGGGTGTCTTCCAATGCTTCAATAATGCTCTGTGTTGTAGCTATACAGATGAGGCTATTGCATTTGAACACCGGCTTGCTATATCTTTGTGGTTAGAAATCTTGCGATAATTTCATTTGGTCCAAGTAGCTAATCACTTAAAACCAAGTACCCAATGATAAAGTTCAAGAACTCGAATTTCCCTCTATACTTGGCAGAACTTTGGATGAGATCCAAGATTTAATCTAACTAGATTTACTAATGCTTACTCCACAATAGATTTCCCATAAATAAATAAATAAACTAACATTGTAGCTTCTGGATGTTAGTGAATATATTTTTCAGACAATCGTGATTGGATATGGTAAGAGAACATATTAGATTGTACGATTTGATTCTAATCAATTACAATCAATTCGTACAATCTACTATTTTCTCCTACCATTTATAAATTATAATTATATGAAAAATATATTCTCTAACACTGGATGTGTTCCTACTTGATGCAACACAAAATTTTGTAAGATCACTCTGCAATGTAAATGTAATGCAGGGAATTAGTTAACATACTAATCAATGAGGAAACCTTCATTTACAGATTGATTCTTTGAACCTGTAGCCATTTTCTCACACCAGATACAAATCACTCATAACATGGACGAATATGTTAAAACTCCTGCAGCATTAAGACTAATAAACCTAAGAGTTGTAATCCACACCGTTGAAAAGGACCTACTAAACGTACGCTTCAGGTTCGTCTTGGGTGGTTTGCACTGGCCATTTGATTTTGACCCAACCTGACTTCACCTCAGTTGAGAAATGAATTATGAGGGTCTCTTTTTTCCAAAGTGCAAGCTTAGCAGAAAGTGTGGTAGATATTATATATAGTCATCCAAATATGAAATTGGTCCAATCCCTTCCGGTCCTTATTGCTGGGTGGATCCCTCATCAATCAGACACTTTGGTTTCGAAAGGAAAAATTGCAGATCCATGGGATTCGAAAAGGCAATCATTACCTTGACTCCCAAGTCCACAAATCTTTCTTATGTCCCCAAGTCATGAACAAAATAATAATAAATGACTCTCAGTCCAAAAGTTTGGACCCCCTCTGATCTTTCTTATTAATAATAATAATCAATCCTCTGCCATTGTCCTCATCAATCATACACTTCATGAAAACATGGCACCCTCCGTTCACCAAACCCCCCCCCCCCCCCCCCCCCTCCTCTGATCTTTCTTATTAAAGTGTCCCCACTCCCCAGTGATGTACATAACAATCAACCCTTTTGCCATTGCCCTCATCAATCATACACTACTAACTACTTGCAGGCATGAAACCCTCTCTTTCCATTTCCATTGTGGTCGTAGCATGTATCTTGTTGTATGGAACTTATTTGGATAGTGCCGCATCTGAATCATCGGCACTATCACTAGAAGCAAAGGCTCTGCTGGAGAGTCGGTGGTGGGGGAGTGCCAACACCAGCAACGTTCCTCATTGTTACTGGAATGGTATTATGTGCAATACTAATGGAAGCATCATTTGGATTGCAATGGCTTATCAGCTCCATTCTCCAGTTAAGTTAAAACTCAACTTCTCTTCCCTCCCTAATTTAGTTCGCCTTGATTTGTCGTTTAACGGCCTTAGTGGTCCAATCCCTCCTACTCTCGGCCATCTAACTAATCTGAAATATTTGTACCTGCATAATAACAATCTTAGTGGTCCAATCCCTTCTACTCTAGGCCATTTAACTAATTTGATATATTTGTTGCTCCGCAACAATCGAATCCATGGTTCCATTCCCCTAGAAATAGGCAATATGGAGAATTTGAGATATATGTCCCTAAAAAATAACAACCTTAGTGGTTATATCCCAGGAGAAATGGGGAATTTGAAGAAGCTGACCCATCTCGTTCTCGAATCTAACAATCTCACTGGCTCAATTCCTACTCAGCTAACCAATTGCCATTCGCTGGAGCGATTGTTATTGAGCAACAACTCCTTTCATGGAAGTGTTCCCTATGAGATCCGACACCTTACTTTCTTGGCCACTATAAACCTTAGTCATAACTTTATTAGTGGAAAAATACCTCTTGATCTATGGGGTTTACCAGTTTTAGTGGTCTTGGATCTTAGCTACAACAATCTTTCTGGCAACGTACCCCTTTCTTTCACTTCTATAACACATATCAACTTGTCATACAATTCTTTGTCTGGTCAAATACCAGACAGTTATCAAAATCATACATCTGACACGTTAATTGGCAACAAGGATTTATGCGGTGATTTCGTGGGTTTCTCTCCTTGCCTTTCACTTTCCCCTCCTTCCCTTTCACATTCCCTAGTCAGTAACAAATCAGTTATACCCAAAGTAAAAATCATTGCACCCATTAGCATTTTCCTTGGATTCTTAGTTCTTGGGGGTTTTTGTTTTTTCCTGTCTAAACGTGTGGTTAAAAAAACCCAATCTATGTCAACAGAAAGAAAGAATGGAAACTTGTTCTCGATATGGAATTATGATGGAAATATTGCATATGAAGACATCATTCAAGCGACCGAGGACTTTGACATTAAGTATTGTATTGGGACAGGTGGTTATGGAAGTGTTTACAAAGCAGAACTACCTGGTGGAAAAGTAGTTGCCTTGAAGAAGCTTCATCGCTTAGAGGCTGAGAATCCAGCTTTTGATAAGAGTTTCAAGAACGAGATAAAGGTGTTAACAGAGATTAGGCATAGAAACATTATAAAGCTTTATGGGTTTTGTTTGCATAAGCGATGTATGTTTTTGGTTTATGAGTACAAGGAAAGGGGAAGTTTGTTTTGTGTCCTAAACGACGAGATTGAAGCTGTGGAATTAGATTGGAGCAAGAGGGTAAACATCATCAAAGACACTGCACACGCCTTATCTTACATGCATCACGAGTGCATCCCAACAATTGTTCATCGAGATATATCAAGTAACAATATTCTATTGAACAATAAACTAGAGGCTTTTGTCTCTGACTTTGGCACTGCTAAATTTCTTGATCCGGATTCTTCCAATCAGACATTAGTTGCAGGCACTTACGGTTACATTGCCCCAGGTGAACTATTATTTTTTTGCTAAAATTTATATCTTTATTTTAAGTCCAGACTATTATTCAAAAACATATAAGTAGCCATGTGGAACAAATATCTTTTCAATATTTGTGTTAGTAGGGTTACCTTGTCAATAACTATTTGAATCGACTCATGCATGGTCGCAAACAACCATTTTCACTATGGAATTATTATGCAATGACAAGTTTTGACCAGCTTCTTACGTTGAAATATATATATATATATATATAAAGGAAAAAGAGAATGAAAGGTTATTACATTTGTAATAGTTTTAATTTGTCATTTTCTTTTTTATATGCAGAGTTGGCCTATACCATGAAAGTTACTGAAAAATGCGATGTTTATAGCTTTGGAGTGATGGCATTGGAAATATTAATGGGAAGATATCCAACGGAACTCCTGACTTCATTATCATCATCGTCTTCTCAAAACGTGATGTTATATGAAATATTAGACCAACGTCTATCACCTCCAAATCATCTAGTTGCACATGATATTTTCCTTGTTGCAACAATAGCATTTGCATGTGTACACACCAAACCAAAGTCTCGGCCTATAATGAAATGCGTGTCTCAAGAATTTCTTTCTCGGAGGAAGCCAATAGCCAAGCCTCTACATGCATATTCACTATGGGAGCTAAGGAACCAAGAGATGTATATGGTTGGATCTGGGGATGAAACTCAATTATGAAATGCTTTTTGTTAAGTTGAGTATCGTACTGTTTGATGAACTTGTATGAATAAAAAATATTGTGTATGAGAATTATATTGCCATAAAAATTATGTAACTTTATTGGTTTTACCCATTTTTTTTTTTAATCATATTACATACATACATACATACATACATTGATATCATTCTACACATCCCAAAATTCTTCTCTAAAATTTGGTTCCCAAATGATGTGTCGCAATCTCATATGATCTATCATTTTGAGAAATGTGTCACAATCTCATGAGATTGTGATACAACATTTGGAAACAAAATTTTAGAACAAAATTTTGGGAAGTCTAGCATTTCAAACCAATCTAATAAATTGTCAAGTATCCTTTAACATGTGAGAAACACATGCTTTCTTATTAAAGCTATTAAAAAAACACGTGATAAGCATGTGGCGTTAAAAATGCTCATTCAAGTTGGCCAAACCATAGTTTTATTTTACAATACTGATGTGTCAATCTCAACCAGACCTCAGATCAATCATTGTTTACCAGAAAAATAAAAATCAAAAGTTGATTGGAACTATCACGTCAGTATTGTGAATAATTGTGAGATTAAAATTTAGTATATAACATTACTAAGTAAAAAAGAGTAATGATAGAAACGACATTTTTATCTCACAATTATCATACAATGCTGATTTGACAGTCTCAAGCAACTTTGGTTGACTAAGACTGCTATGGGTGAAAACCCGGAGTCGGTTGGCCAAAATCACCAACCGACTCTGGTAATCGGGTAGCTAGTTAACTGGGTTTATAATAATCGGCGGTTACCAGTTGGTACTCGGTTATCCGAACTGGGTATTGAAATTTTAAAAAGGAAAAAGTACATATAACCCTCTCAAACTATCACCTCATTGTCAATGTCTCCCCCAAGCTACCAATTATGTCAATCTCCCCCTCTAAATTATCAAAAAATGTCAATGTCCTCCATAATGACAAAAATATTTTTCATAAAATTATTAATTTTTTTTAAAAAAAGAAACTAAAAAATTATTAAAAAAATCTAAAATAAATAAACAAAAACAAAAAACAAAAAAAATAAAAAGTTGTTTTTTTTTTTTTTTTTTAATTTTCAGTTTTTTTTTTTTTTTGTTTTTTGTTAAAAAAAAATCGTTTTTTTTTTTTTTTCGTTTTTTTCCTAGCACACATACTGGAACTTAGGTGGCCATAACAGCAGCGATATCCTTTCCAATGAGGTCCAGATATTTGGATCCCACATCACAGTTGTTGATAGCCATCTTATTCCAATTGGAAAATTTGCTTCTGTGAAAGGAACACCCTATGATTTCCTCAAATCCAACGACGCGCCAATACGTGGAGGAGTGCTGGTAGCGCGAAGGCAATGAGTGGAGGCACAAAAACCAGCAATGGACAGCGAAGAGGTAAAGGAAGGTGGTGGAGTGGCGCGTTGGAGGGTGGGAGCAGCGAAGACAAACAAATCTAGCTTGGAAGGAAGGGGCAATGTTAGGTGGAGGTCTCTCGTGGAAAAGACAACATTGAGCGGAGGTCCAATGTGATGGCACAACTTGGTAGTGGTGGAGGCGCGAAGGAGCATAGTTGGAGTGGCAACACTGTTGGAGACATAGGGAACACACCAAAACAAAAAAAGAATAGCGAGAAAAACCAAAGAAAGGGGAAAAGGAAAAATGGGGAAGAGATGAGGGAGGACTCCTCCCTCCACCCCTAGAATAGCCACAAGAAGCAGCGAAGAGTCTCACAAAGGAGGTGGAAACTTCTCCTCTAGAGAGAAGGAAGAGGTTCTCTCAAAATGACGAGTTTAGTTACTATTTTAAGAGTGTCATTAATGTAGGTTTTCATTTTTTCTATTTCTTTCCTTTCAAAGTTCAATATTTTGGGATTCAATTTTTTTTAATTATTTTTTGCCATTATCGAAGCCTTAATTAAAGAGCTTTTAACTAATATGTTCATCTTATCAACTAGTAAATCTAAAAACCGTTTTTTCTCTCTACGGGATTCTTGAATCCATAGAGTTGGAAGGTGTTTTTTCTGGTCTTTTGACTCAGAAGTTGTTTTCGGTTGGGATCTTTTAATTCATTGGTGTTTTGTTTTGATCATGATGGATGATCTAACAAATCTCTAGAAGAATTTCACGTTGATGGAGGAGGAAAGCTGTGTGGTGGATGCTTCTGTTCAGGGGCTCCATCACATTGTTGATAGGGGAAAAAACTTGCCTTGTGGCGAAGCTACTGGCGGATCGTCTCATTGGGAAGAATGCAATTCGGTCTACGTTGATTAAGGGCTGGAGACCAGCTGGTAACACTAGTTTTACGAATCTAGGGGACAATCTGTTCCTTATTGAATTTGAACATTTTTGGGAAAAAGACCAAGTCCTTGAAGACCGCCTCTGGGTGTTTGAGGGGAATCTCTTTTCTGTGGAGGAGTATAATGGGACTGTTGCCCCTTCTTCTATGGAGTTTGCAAAAGTGTTGTTTTGGGTGCGGATGTTCCAACTGCCTCTTTCGTGTATGTCTGAAACCATGGGTGTTCAATTGGGCAGTTCAATTGGCCAGGTGGTGGAGGTTGAGACTGATGAAGATGGAGTGGGCTAGGAGGAATACCTTCTGGTGCGTGTTCGGGTGGACCTTTCTAAGCCTTTGGTTCGAGGGCGTATGCTAAAGTTGAATGGAAATTCAACTTGGATAGCTTTTCAGTATGAAAAGTTACCTAAGTTTTGTTTCCAATGTGGCTTGGTCCGGCATGGAGTGGGTGGTTGTTTAAACCTGAGAGTGGCAGGTAGGAAGGGTAATCCCCCTTAAGTGCAATTTGGTGTTTGGCTTCGAGCAGATGGTTATGGTCGCCGTCCCATGGCAGGGGGAAGCTCTCGTCCTTTTTTTTTTTTTTTTTTTTTTTTTCTGGCATGGCCGACACTCAGTTGGGTGCCATCTCTGGCAGTGCTTTAGGGGAATGGGGCCGATTGAGCGTTGGATCCCGGGCATCCGATGGGGTGGTGGAGCTGCCTTTTAGCGGTTTGGCTCAACATGCAGCTGTCTCTATGCAGGAGATGGTTTCGGAAGTCCATCTTGGTGACACGTCTTTGCATTCTCCCACAACCGCAACTTTCTAAAGAGTCGGTTATGTTGCCACTTGGCAGTGGCTTTTCGCAGGCGGTTCCTATTGAGGGTGATACTTCTAAGGCATTTAATGTCATTGATGTCCCTTGTTTGGGTGCTAACGTGGCCATGCATGGAGATAACGTGGCCAGGAGAAGTTCACGAGTGCCAATAGGTGAGCCTGGCTTGGAGTTTGGGAAACAGGTAGTGCCTTCTAGTGGATTGGATTCCACGGCTAAGGACATGTTTGGGTCTGGGGCCCCTCACGCCCAAATGGTAACTCCCGCTTGTCCTGCTCCAGAGGACCCTCCAACTCTTTCCACGGGTATCCCCTGTAATCTCAGTCTCATTATTTTTTATGCTCAGCAGGATGCACCTTCTCCATCCTTACGGAAATGCAAGAAACATGTTCGACGATCCAGTAATGGACCAACTTCTTCACTTTCGGCTGTGGGGAAGAGGAAACCGGGGTCTGCTAAGTTATTGGCTAACTTGATTCCTGTCAAAAAATCAAAGGCAATGGCGGTGGCTGATGTACAGCCCCACCTGCCGCAATGACTACCCTTAGTTGGAATTGTCGGGGGCTTGGGAACCTCCCGACAGTTCTGGATCTTTGCTAGATGGTGAATGAGAAGAAGCCCAGTTTCGTTTTTCTCATTGAAACTTTGTGTTCTAAAAAACGGATGGAATGGATATGGGTGAAGTTAGGTTTTGCTGGTTGTTTTGTGGTGGATCTCGTGGGAAGGAGTCGTGGTCTCGCCTTGCTTTGGCGGGAAGTGAGAGCTTTAGAGATTTTTAATTTTTCGTTGAGACATATCAACGCTACAATAATGAATGATTCTGGTCAGCCTCTATGAAAGCTAACCGGGTTTTATGGACATCCGGTTTGTGGATAGCGTGCATCCTCGTGGGAGTTAATTCGTAATCTGAAGTCTTTCTCCCCTCTTCCCTAGATGTGTGTTGGCGACTTTAATGAAATTATGGACCAATCTGAAAAGGAGGGGGCTGCTCTTCGGCCAGAATCTCAAATGGATGGCTTTAGGAGTGTGCTTGAAGATTGCTAGTTGGCTGACTTAGGTTTCCAAGGGGCTCCTTTCACTTGGAGTAACCACAAAATTGATGGCATGTTTACCAAAAAACGTTTGGATTGTGCTTTGGCCAACCAGGAATGGTGTCGTCTTTTTTTGGCCTTCACGGTTATTGTTTTGGCCGCCCGAACATCGGATCATACACATTTACATGTATGTGTAGTTGTTGGTCCTCCTGATCAGCACTCCTATAGGCGTGGTTTCAAGTTTGAGGATAGTTGGACATTGTGTGAGGAGTGGTTGGAGGTTTTCAAGGAGGCTTGGGGTGATAATCTTCCTAATGGGGAAGCTATGGTATCTATTCAAAGGAAGCTCTCTGCTTCTCAACTTTCTCTTTCTTGGTGGAGTTCGAGGAAATTTAGGCAGTCCACTAAGGTCTTAAAACAGAAAACTTAGCAGCTAAAGAGGGAGCAAAGCCGTGAAACTCCCAACAATATTGACACCATTAAACGGCTTCAAGGTGAGATTGATGTAATTTTGGCCAGGGATGATGCCAAATGGAAACAAAGATCCAAGCAGAATTGGTATCGTGGGGGGGGGGGGGGGGGGGGGGGGGGACTGAAACACACAATATTTCCACACTTGGGCCAATCATTGTCGGGAAATTAATAGCATCCAGCAGATCAATGATGAAGGGGGGCAAATTTGGAAGACAAAGCCTGATATTAGTATGGCTTTTATTCATTACTATAAGACATTGTTCACAACCCAAGGTCCCTCACTGATTTAGGAGTGTCTCATGCATGTGGAACCCTTTGTCTTGGCCAGCCGTTTGTGGAGGCGGAAGTTGTTTTTTCATTGTCTCAAATGCATCCCCTTAAAGCCCCGGGCCCGGATGGTTTTCCAACGACTTTTTACCAAAAATCTTGGGCTACAACCGGTAGTGAGGTATGTGGGGTTGTTCTGCATTTTCTTAATGGTGGCTTTTTAGATGCTAAGTTGAATGCTACCAATTTAGTTCTTATCCCAAAGATTCCTAATCCTTCACGGGTTACTGAGTACTAGCCTATAAGCCTTTGCAACGTTATTTATAAGCTCATTCAAAAGTCCTTGCAAATTGGTTTAAGAAGGTCCTTTCTAGTGTCATTTCATCGGAGCAAAGCACTTTTATTCATGGGAGGCTCATCACCGACAATGTATTTGTGGCTTTTGAAACTTTGCACACAATGGATGCTCGTTTAAAGGGTAAGGAGGGGTTTATGGCATTGAAGCTCGATATGAGCAAAGCCTATGACCGTTTGGAATGGGATTTTTTGGAAGCAATTATGCGGAAGATGGGGATTGCGGAGCATTGGATTGGATTGTTGATGACTTGTGTGCGTTCGGTTTCTTATTCAATTCTTATTAATGAGCAACCTTATGGTCATATTATTCCAACAAGGGGGGTAAGGCAAGGTGACCCATTTTCACCTTATTTTTTCATTCTTTGTGCGGAGACAATGAGCTTCTTGTTGTATTTCAAGGAAAGGAGTAGTTTGTTGTCCGGGATCCCCATTGGCTGGTGTGGTATTTCCATCAACCATATTTTCTTCGCCGATGATAGCCTCCTATTTTGTCGGGCTAATTTACGTGAATGGGGAACGATCCAAGAGGTACTTTTGTGTTATGAGAATGCATCGGGCCAAAAGGTTAATCGGGATAAAACTTCCTGTTTTTTTAGCCGAAATACCTAACCAGCAAGTCGAAGTATGATGTTGGGGACTGTGGGAGTGGCTTCAACTCAGAATTATGCTCGTTATCTTGGTCTTCCCGCTCTCATCGGAAGGTCTAAGGTTAGTGCTTTTAACTATATCAAGGGTAGGATTTGGTGGAGAATGAATGGATGGAAAGAAAAGTTTCTCTCCCATGCCAAAAAAGAAATACTCCTAAAGGCTGTTTTGCAGGCTATTCCCACTTACACTGAGCGTTTTTCAGCTTCCTAAAACCCTCTGCAAGGAGATAAACTCGTTGATGGCTAAGTTCTGGTGGGGCCATACGGACAACATGACCAAAATCTCTTAGATGAAATGGTTGAAGATGGGAATAAGTCGTGATTCGGACGGCTTGGGTTATAAAACCTTGGAGCTGTTCAATTTGGCTCTTTTGGCTAAGCAGGGGTGGAGATTCATACAACATCCAGAATCATTGGTTGCTTAAGTTTTTAGGGCAAAATATTTCCCTGGGAAGGATTTTCTAGAGTCTAATCTTGGCTGGATACCATCGTTTGCTTGGAGATCAATCTGGAACTCCAAGGCTTTAATCCAAGATGGTCTATTGTGGCAATGGAACAGGGAGCATATACGGATTTGGCAGGACAACTGGATTCCCAACAACTCAAATATTGGTATCTACTCTAATTCTAATGGCTTAAGTGCTAATGCAACTGTTGATGTATTGATAGATAGGGATACCAATTGGTGGAACTTACCTGTGGTTGTGAGCCTCTTCCCTTCAACAGTGGTTGCCGAGATTTGTGGCATAGCAATTTCTCCTCAATCTCAAATAGACCAGATGCGGTGGTCAGGTACCAAAAATGGTGATTTCTCTGTCCACAGTGCCTATCATTTGGCTGTTGAGGGTCTGTCCAGAGCTTCTGGCAGCTGTTCCAATCCGGTGTCGAGCAGTCCTTTTTGGAAACGTCTGTGGACGCTGAATGTCTCACATGCAGTCCAAATGTTATTGTGGAGGGGTTGTAATAATATGCTCCCAACTAAGGAAAAGCTCTATCATCGGAAGGTTGTCCTTGAACCTTTCTGCCCCTAGTGTGGTACAGAGGTGGAATCTGCCGGGCATTTTCTCTAGCGATGCCCCATGGCTACTACGGTATGGGCGGAATGCTCCCGATCCATCAACAAGTGTGTCATCTTAGGGGGGGGGGGGGGGGGGGGGGGATTTCCTATCCATATTTCAAGGGTTGAGTTCCAAATTGGAGGGGAAGGAGTTGGAGTTGGTAGCTATCATGGCGTACAAAATGTGGAACCGAAGGAATCAGGTAGTGTTCAGGGGAACCTGTTGCCACCCAGGTGTTTGATGATAGGTGCCAGAGACTCCCTAGATGCGTTTCAGCAAGCAAGGGGCCTCTAGCCTGTTTTGATGGTTGATGCGTCGGCCACTCTACCTAAATGGGAGAAGCCAGGTTCAGGTTGGATTAAAATCAACTGGGACGCATCGGTGGATAAGGCTAAACAAGTAATGGGTGTGGGTTTAGTAGCAAGGGATTTCATGGGTAGGGTGTGTGCTTCCCTATGCACGACCCTTTCGTACATGTATGATCCCACTGCGGCGGAGGCACTAGTAGCACGGATGGGGGTGGAGTTTTCGAAAGCCATGGGTTTTTGGAGGATCTGGTTGGAAGGAGATGCTAAGGTGATTGTGGATGCTCTGAAGTCCACGGGACTACAACCGCCGAGCTATGGTTATATCATTGAGGACACACGTATATTGGCTCAGTGTTTCTCTAATTGGCAAGTTTCACATGTAAATGGCAATTCTAATATTGTGGCCCATTTGTTGGCTTGCCTGGCAGTTCAACAGGGTCTTCATCGAGTCTGGATTGAGTCTTTCCCTGACTCAATCTCGACTTCTATTTGTACTAATCTAGGGACTCTAGGGAGCTTTCAAAAAAAAAAAAAAAAAAAAACATGTTCACTATAATGGGGCCTTAAACCTTTTGTAATTTTTTAAAAAGAAACTTAATTATATAATTGCTATTTGGAACCTTATTTCATTAGGGCTTTAGGCAACCGCCTAATTCACTTATGACCTGTTTGAGATTGTGTTAATAAGTTTAAAAAGTACTTTTAGTACATAGAAAGTTGTGCAAAGCAAAAATGAGTATGTTTGGTAAAAAAAGTCAAAAAAAAAATACTTATTTGATTTTTTTGCTCTAAAAAATGTTAAAACGCACTTTTGAAAATGAAGATTTTTCTCAAAAGCTCTTTCTGAATATAAAAGCTCTATTTTTCAACACAATTCCAAACATGCTCTAATTTAGGATTGTGTTAACTTAAGGAACTTAAGAAGTATTTTCAGTACATTAAAAGCCGTGTTAAGCAAACATGAGTCCATTTGATAAAAAAAAGAAAAACTTAAAAAGTACTTCTTTAGCTTTTTTATTATAAAAAGGTCCAAAACACATTTTTACATAAGCTTGAAAATAAGGCTTTTTTTTTTAAAAAAAAAAAAATAAATAAAAATAAAAAAACTCTCTAACTTTTTCAATAAATAAAAATTATATTTTTCAACACCATCCAAACACACTTTTAATCAAGAAACCAGCCCTACAGGAGAAGGGGTGGTGGAGTGCCTAGAACAAATAACTATAACTCATGTCGTAACTGGTATTGTAATCCTTGGGATGCTGACAAATACGTCACAGAGATTAACTTAGCTAATAATGTCTATTTGGAAAAAAGAAAAGAAAAGAAAATTAAACTCAACTTCTCTTCCTTACAAAATTTAGTCCATCTTCATCATCGTGGATATGCACTTCCATCCAGGGAGCAAAAAAGTGACATTGCAACTTTAATAAGAGATAAGTAGGAACGTAGGATACATTAATCAAACTAAAAAAATAAATAAAATTGATCTTAATTATATTATTCGACCTTAAATGGGTCCATAATCTTTTGTCTCATTTTCTGTACGATATGACGTGAATAAGGCACACGACTATAAACATTTTTTTTTTTTTATTTTTTTAAAAGAAAGCAACTTTTTTCTTGCCACTTAAGTAGGGGGCTTGAGAGACTTATTATTATTATTATTATTATTATAAAGATATTGCATTTTGATTGTATGGATTTTCTTTCTTTAAAAGAGGAAATAGGCTCCGCAGTGCTACCCTCCTCAAGTGAAGAAATTGGTCGATGCCTCTTTCCTTCCATTGTTGTTTGAATTTCTCAAAGTAATAAGATAGCAAAAAAAGAAGAACAATCGAACTTCAAAAGTTGATCAAGGATATATGTTTAAAAGAGGGGAAAAAACATAAACGAAAAAAATACTAAACATTCAATACTCGACTCGACTCGACTCAGCTCGAACACAGTTTTAATTCTAGTCTCTAAATTGAGATATGTTATTTGCACTACGCTTATACAACAATTACAAAACAATACTAATATGTTAAGTATTTTTTCTAAAAAGAAAAAAAAATTAAAAATAATGAACACATCAGTATTGTTGTGCATCTAACATACTCCTTTAAATTTAGTATTTTCCATTAATGTATTTTTATACGAGGTGTTGCTTTATGAGAACTATCTCTATAAAAAATAGTTTTGAGGACACTTGGAAAGAAGTAATAAAAATGCATTTTGATTATTTGATTAGCACTAAAAAGTATCAATATGTTTTTTATAAGATTAATATTTTTACATGATTTTAGACAAATAATAAATTTTTATTTACTAAACAATATAACATAGAAAAAATTTTAAAAAAAAATCAATTAATTGACTGGATAGATTGATTTTTCTATGAATGAAATAATAAAAATTCAGAAATTCTATCTTATATATCTGTTTATGGACAAAAATTTGGTGAGTAGGCAAAAAAATAAGTGTCAGCAGTGTTTTAGAATTTAGGTTTATTTAATTGGTTCACGTCAGGAGAAAGTCATGTGCCAGAGTCGGCAGTGGTTTTTTTTTTTTTTTTTTTTACTTGTCCACACAAGATGAGAGAAAAATTCGAACTAGCAACTTCCGCTTCATGAAGCGTGATCCCCAACCGATTAAACTACCCTTGAGGATGTTTGGAGTGGTTGTTGGAGGAGCACAAATGCCTAGGCATGTATACGAACTGAACTCAAGCGAGTAGTGATTGTCAAAGCTCGGCTCGTGAAGAATGTACATAAGCTCGAGTTCGGCTCAAGCTTATGACGAGCATCAAAATCTGGATTTGCTTATCGAGTCGAGCCTTATCGAGCCGAGTCCGAACGATACTTACCGATAGCTTTGCTTCAATTACATCCCTAAATGCCCCTGCCCATTGAATAGCTGGTTTCTGAAACACGACTTTCTTGTGAACCAAACAAACCTGAAAAACACCGCACCAACGGCAACAAGGCGAACCCCTTCTTAATCTTATATCTCTAAAGCCAGATAGGCCTCTCTTAAGCCCTTCTTATCTCTCTCAATTAACAGTGATAATTGTCGACTCTGACCGAGATGCACCGCTTTTAACTCGATTCCGAACGGTTCTCACAGGCATTCGTCTTTCTCGTGCATAAATCAAATGCTGACACTAGAAAAAAAGACAGCAGGTTAGTTTTCTTTGTATTATTTGTTTTGACGATGGCGATTCAGATCAAACCCAATAGGAAGAAAACGCTCTAGCTTCATCAGACCCTTCTCTAAAATCTTCAGTCCCACTCTATTAGTCATAGACCTCCGACAGCCTAGATTCACTTGTTCAATTCTCCAAGCGAGAGGCAATTCTTCATGTTATTCACTTGTTATTTGTTTCATATAATTTAATTTTCCACTTCTTCTCGTTCGCCATTTCTATAAATCACGTAACTGTACTATTTCCGATTTCATTATTTTTGACTGGATTTGACTTGGGTTAGAAATTATGCCCTAAATTAAATTGTGTTGATTGGATTGGATGAACTGAAAATTCGTTTATTTTCAAATTCTTCATTTTCTGTTTCCTCAGTAAAGCTTGGGACTGATTTTGTAAGTTATGAACAAATGCACTGTATCTGGGAATCCTGTTCTTACATTGATATCTTTCCGGTGGCTTTTTTTTATACAGACTACTGAACAAACGGTAGAATCGTGGTGTAAGAGAGATGGAGAAGAAGAGCGGATGGAAGGTGATGGAGGACAAGGAGGAGGTTGTTCACAGGGGAATTGCGGCCTCATTCCTGTGCATTGCAGTATTTTCATTTTTGGTGCGAGTGGCCGTATCCCTTCATCCTTATTCCGGTGCAGGAAATCCTCCCAAGTATGGGGACTTTGAGGCACAGAGGCATTGGATGGAGATCACCCTTAATTTGCCACCCAAGGAATGGTATCGTAACAGTACATCCAATGATCTCAGCTACTGGGGACTTGACTATCCTCCCCTTACTGCTTACCAGAGTTATGCCCATGGTCTACTTCTCAGATTCTTCCATCCTGAAGCAGTTTCTCTTTTCACTTCTCGAGGCCATGAGTCTTATCTTGGGTTCGTATTATCCGGGATTCTTTTCCAGTAACTGATTTTCCTTTTTATATACTTCAATTTACATTTTCTTGATGAGTGGTAATGATACATTTGAGTTTCCCGATGCTGTCTATGCTTTTTTACTGCAGAAAACTTCTCATGAGGTGGACAGTTCTTTCGTCTGATGCACTGGTGTTCTTTCCTGCAGTTTTCTATTTCATTGTTGTGTACTATACTGGTCGCCCACATGGCCATAAAACTGACATAGCATGGCACATTGCAATCATGTTACTGAATCCATGTCTGATGCTAATTGATCATGGTCATTTTCAGGTTCCAAATTGAATTTTCCGATGCTTTTTTCCACCATTTTAGAACTTTTAAGGCAATTAGTATCAGTTGCTAATGTTTGATTTCTCATCTGTATTTATTCTGTCAGTACAATTGTATCAGTTTGGGCCTTACTGTTGGAGCTGTTGCTGCTGTTCTCTCTAACAAAGAGCTATTAGCTTGTTTCTTGTTCAGTCTTGCTCTCAACCACAAACAGGTGCTTCTAATTCAAATTACCTTGCATCATGATCTATTACTTATAATGACTACAAGTTGCCTATTTTGTCAAATTTACAAAGGTTCATCTGAGCTTCACATAAAAAGTAAAGGGGGAAGGGCTCCTTTTGTTTTCTGTGGCTTCTGATGCACACAATTTTTTGAAATGGAACGCTGAAAAAGAAATCAATTTCCGTTGGATGTTCACATGTACCCTTATTGTTGTTTGTTCGCGATCCAGGAAATCCCTTGAGTGTTGGGTTGAGCAGAGGGATTTTATTTTCTATATTGTTTGAGAATGAGACCATGTCAATCTTGTTAGGGAGTATGCCTTGATGTTCTAAGAAATACTAAAATGCCAAGAGGGAAACACAACGAATAATCAATTCGTGATTCGGTAAATGTTGCTTTTATCAATGAATTGTTTTTTCCTAGTATTCATTTTGTTTCATATGAAAATACTAAATGGCTTCATTTTGGGTATATTTAGTCCAATAAAAGTGGGGACCTCGCTATTCTCCACCTGTAGGTAGGAAGGGTAGCAAACGTATATGTGACAGGTTGTTGTACTTCACTCCTGCCAGCTGATTTGTCCTCCGGGAATGTTTATTTGTGGTTTGCTGCAGATGACTGCATATTTTGCACCTGCATTTTTCAGCCATCTCTTGGGTAAATGTCTTAGGCGCCAAAATCCTCTTCTTGAAGTATCGAAACTGGGCCTTGTGGTCTTGGGAACATTTGCACTTGTTTGGTGGCCATATCTCCACTCCATGGAAGCCTTTTTAAGGGTAAACAGCTATGGTCAATTTGCTTTTATTTTGCAATAACTTAACACCATATTTCTTTGTGGTACTTCTTTACCAGGATCATGGTTTACTACATAGATTAAATGGCTATCCATCCTTTCTGTTTTTATGCTATAAATCTTTGTCTTGCCCTTTTATATCCTGATATACTGATACATACAACAAAAGGAGAACTGAATTTGTCAACGTTCAGGACATTGAATTTATATATCCCATTCATCCTGTTTAACAAGTTTGAGCAATTCTGACCGACTAGAAGAAAAAGGAGCAATCTATACTCAAGGATTTCAGATCATATATAACAAGGACTTTCCATATTGGACAGAGACAGGTGTACTACACATCTCAATCACTAATGCATACAAAGAATATGTTAAGGTCTCTATGTCAAGACACCAATTTTCATGTCTATGTCCTCATCATGTTGGTTTATTTTTGTGAAAAGCAGAACAAGTACTGGTCTAAAGGGTTATTGAAAAAGTCATTTTAAGTGGTTGAAGTGTTTTGAAGTCATATTTCCATCTTCTGAAGTGGAATCTTGGGGGTTATTTTCTAGTGCAATATAGTAAACACTTGGACTATCAAGCTTAAGTGCATCGATTCAAGTCTTGAGAGTGGCCGTTCCATGCGAAGAATATC
Source organism: Alnus glutinosa (assembly GCF_958979055.1). Lineage (NCBI taxonomy): Eukaryota > Viridiplantae > Streptophyta > Magnoliopsida > Fagales > Betulaceae > Alnus > Alnus glutinosa. The sequence goes on along the minus strand of NC_084887.1, from coordinate 34,826,787 downwards.
TGAGGGGTAGAAATGTATGCAAACCATCCCTCCCAACACCACTTTTGGTGGGGAACCAACACTAGGATTAGACCATTAAATTGAAAAGTACGATTTGAGGTTTTTCTAGGTAAATAAAACATTACACCCCCATATTGGATTCAACTCTTGACCTTAACCCGCATCCCTTGGTTAATGTGGGAGGAGATGTCAATGGGTCCATAGGCCATTGGCAAAGGTACGTTCCAAGTAATTTTTTTTATATAGATATTTATGTCCTGAGAACATGAACTACGTGCTATAGAATACATGAAGTGCTCAACAGAAATTCTTCCGTGAGTTAATTTTGGACTTTATGATTTACTTGAGCTTGGTGAATGTCCAGGTTCTCTCTCGCCTTGCTCCTTTTGAGAGAGGAATATTCGAGGATTATGTGGCTAACTTTTGGTGCACCACTTCAGTTCTTATAAAATGGAAGAGAATGTTCACCACAGAATCGCTGAAGCTTTTTAGCCTGGGTGCTACTATTTTGACTTGTCTGCCTTCAATGGTTCAGCAGATATGGGCGCCAAGCAGCCAAGGTTTCCTTTATGGACTGCTGAATAGTGCATTCTCATTCTATATGTTCTCATTCCAAGGTAGGTCAAAATATATGTTTCTTTCACTCTATTTTAACATTCTTTTCTCGAATTTATTTTTCCATAGTGAGTATGTAACAGTTATTTGCATTGCTGGCTGATGTTTTAATTTGCAGTGCATGAGAAGTCAATTTTGCTGCCTCTCCTGCCTGCAAGCCTTTTGGCACTGGAAGAGCCTTTTCTACTTGAATGGATTACACTTAATGCCTTGTTCTCTATGTTCCCTCTTCTATGTCGTGACAAACTGATTCTGCCATATACTGCACTCTCTGCGCTATTCATCCTTATTTGTTACCATTTGCCAAGCAGAAGACAAGATAGAAAGGAGACACGCTCCTTCAATACATATATGACAACCTTTCTTGTATTATGCTCTGTTGTTCTTCATGGCGTTTACTTAACCATGCATCCTCCACGTAGATATCCTTTCCTTTTTGAAGCTGTGATTATGCTTCTTTGCTTCTTGCAGTTCACTTTGCTTACTTTTTACTCTAATGCAAAGCAATGGATGTTGTTGAAACACACCATTTTGATGGACAAGGAAAAGAAGCTTCTTTGATCCTTTGCTTGAAAAATTAGGTTGATTCTGTTAGTGCTTCTTGGTTTCAGTCATTACATGGAGATGTAGATTGGGGGGGGAGGGGGTGCAGCAAACTTGTGTAACTAAATGATTTGAGTTGATTTATTAAGGGGAGCCATGACAGGGAATTGAGAAGAAACATGCCCCCTTGTTATGTCTTTTTTCTTTTTCCTTGTTGGTGTTGTATGCTTTTGTTTTACTTACCTTGCCTCATCGAAAAATAAAAGGTGTTGTAGTCCTTGCTTCACAGATGTGAGCAAAATCTTTACATTTTGTAGTGCGAGAGAAATTGAAAGTCTAATAGCATTTGCAAGTACTCATCAAGTTACACTAAAAATCTCGTCTGTTGGTAGTAGTATAGCCCCTTTTGCTTAACCCACGGCCGTAGATCTCTTCCGCGGAGACCCACGGATTAGACCTCGCTGTGGGTCTCCTCTACAGATTTTTCTGTTTCTTTTTGTACTTAAAAAGGATATTTTGGTATTTTCATACATTTTTAGGGGATATTTTTTGGTATTTTTACCCGACTCATTGAGTGTATAATATATATTTTGTGTGTTTGCCGTCCAAGTTAACCAAAAAAGAGCTCATAGTTTGAGGGGTTACTTTATTTTATTTATTATTATTATCATTATTATTTGGAACACTGTAATTGAAGCGGTAGTTTTAAGGGATTAGAGTAGGTTTTTCCTTACATTTTATGGTTCAGTCTAGATATTTTTACTTAATAGCCACGTGTTGTATGTCGTACATCTTGGATTTGAGTGATACTAGAATTGTGAAAGGGATGGCAATTTCTTTACCGCCAAAAAATGCTATTAAAAGTTTTTTTTTTTTTTTTTTTTTTAATTGTTGAACTAGTATTTTATTGACCAATATAGTGCATTCAAACTGTGAGCTCTCGTTAGCCCAGCTAGGCAGCTACTGTCATTCTTGAAAAGCAGAATCTTCATTTGATATGGTTTTACATGTCATTGAAAAAAAAAAAAAAACTAATCTAAACTAAAAGGGGGTCATAATAAAGGAAGTGAGGTCTATCTAGCCCCAAAGTTGGGTATTACTCAATAATTATTTTATTTATTTTAAATAAGTAATCTAATTTCGTTAAAAATTAAAAGCAAATTTTTAAGTTTTTTTTTTTTTTTTTTTTTTTTAAAAAGAAAAGAAAAACAAAAATCATCTTCCAATTACATTTCAAAAGTCAATAATCACATTACTTACCGGCAATTACAACTAAAAAAGTCATTAATCATATGATTCAATTAGGGGTGTACATACAGGCAGATATTTACCGTTTGCATCCGCTATTTACAAATATCTGCTACCCATTATTTACACACACGGATGCGATTATCAAAAATTATTATCTACATATGTGAATGTGGATAACGATTTCAAGATATGCAGATGCAATTATTAACTGCATCAACATATCATTTATATATGATATATATATATATATATATATAAATTATATATTTACCAAAACGACGTCGTTTTGGATAAGCTATAAGTTATGCTTACATTGGATTGGTTGGTTATGTTACTTTCTCGTGTAAGACTTTAATAAAATAACAAAAGTAATATGAAATCAATATACTTACAAAAGATTATGACTTAAAAAAATAAAAACAAGCTCAAAACATTCAAAATCGACTTAAATTATTTTCAAAATCGTTTAAAATAAGCCATAATAGAGACTCAAAGAATGCGACTAAATAGACTCATTACCTAATATGCGTATAACAGATAATAACCGCATTTAATAACTACACGGATGTGATTAGTAAAAACATGATGCATATGCATTTAGTGTTATCCATATTTTGCAAATACAGCTGCAAATATTACAAATAACCGCATTCACATGTACACCACACCCCTATACTCAACAACATCAACTACAATCAACGTCTACCACCTCCAAATCATCTAGTTACATAGGATACTTTCCTTGTCGCTACAATAGTATTTGCATGTCTACACACCAAACCAAAGTCTCGGCCTAAAATAAAATTTGTCTCAAGAATTTCTTTCTCAAAAAAGCCCATAGCCAAGCCTTTACATGAATTTTCACTATGGCAACTAAAGAACCAAAAAATGTATATGATTGGATCAAGGGGTGGCACTCAATTATGAAGTGCTTTTTGTTAAGTTGAGTATAATATTATTTGATTAACCAGTATGAATAAGAAATATTGTGTATGAGAATTATAATTTCATAAAAATTTATGTAACTTTATTCGGACTACTTTTTTTTTTTTTTTTTTTTTTTAAAAAAAATTTTCATGTTGCATACAGACATATATACATTAATACGTGCATATATATCATTTACATGATTAAAAATAAAATAATAAATGCAATAAAGCAATATAAATAGAATTATGGTTCAACAAAGATTTGCAACGGCAAACCATGCCAAAAATTACATCTGAATATAAGCCAGACATAAATTAGTTACAAAGTAGTCTGTAACTCATTCATACAAACTAGTTTAATAAATTGTCAAATGTTTCTTAACTTGTGAGAAGTACATGCATTTTTATTAATACCATTTAAAATTTTTTGAGAATATGATGGTATTAAAAAAGCCCATTTTGGGACGGCCAAACCATCCTCTCTTCCACTTTTTTGTTTTTTTTGGGTAAGTTTTTAGTTTTATTTTTTCCTCAAAAAATGTAATATATAACATTACTCAAGTAGAAATGAGTAATGCTAGAAACCACATTTTTATTTTGCAATTATCTTACAATAGTGATCTAGCAGTCTCAATCAACCTTTGGATCGGTCATTGTTTACGAAAAAAAATAAATCAATTATTGATTGGGACTGCCACATCAACATTGTAAATATGTGTAAGATTAAAATATGTTATAAAACATTACTAAGTAGAAAAGAGTAATGTTAGAAACGACATTTTTATCCTATAATTATCCCAAAATGTTTATTTGACAATTTCAACCAACTTTTCGATCGGTCCTTTATATTTACTTTAAAAAAAAAAAAAATCAATAATTGATTAAGATTGTGATATCAACTTTTTAAATGGTCCGTTTGAGTTTGCGATTTTAAAAAGTGTAATTTAAAAATAACGATTTTAAAATGTGCGATTTGAAAAATTGATTTTTAAAAACGCAGTTAAGCGTTTAGCAAAATTGCAATTTGGCCTTTAAAATCCCAAGTTAGCCTTTTAAAATTTTGCTTTTTAAAAAAAGCACCACATTGACTGCGATTTGAAAAAACAGTTTTCTATATTTTTAAATCATAATTTTTTAAAAACGCAGTTTCCAAATGATTTTTTTTTTGTGATTTGGTTTAAAATTGTACATTTTTTTTACGAAATCGTAATCTCAAACGCACACAAAATAAAATAGTTATGAAATACATATATAACATTACTAAAAAAAAAACATAAATAAATAAATAATGCTAAAAATAACATTTTACAAAACGAGAACTTGGGAAGAAGAAGAAGAAGAACAAGTGGTGTGATGGTTGTGTGCTTGTGCTATTGTCTGCTTCTTTGGTCCGAATGCCCACACAGTTCACCTGCTTTACTCTCAATGCAGGTTATTCCGATGTTCGGCGCCACCATTTCTTAACTGGCTCAAGCTCCATGTAAGTAAATTTCATACCTATATTTCATGTCATTCCAAGTTACTCAACTTTTCCACGTCCTTTCTTGTTCAGAATTAATGTTTCTTAAATCGAATAATATCCGCAGACAAATGGAACCTTTTCAGATCAAATTCATGGGTCAATTTTCATTCATCGATTGCTAACAATTACAACGCAACCCTGCTGTTGCAACGCAATTCTCGTGTCACAATGTGCGCTTCTCATTCCTCTTTGACGCCGTCGTCTTTTTGGGTCGTACCGGAAATCGAGGAGTGTGTGGATTTGGACAAAAAGCAAAGAGGTCATGACTGCCGCCGTGGAGAGAGGATGGAATACCCTTGTTTTCTCATCCCAGCATCGACAACTTGCCAATGAGTGGTTTTGTAAGCTCCTTAGGACCTCCTCTTGTTCTTTTGTATATCTACATTACGATTAGCTTGTGGTTTAATTTTATATAATTGTGTGCTCCACGCTTCGTAGATCAAAATAAGTACAAGAAAAAATTGGGTACATTGTTGTGACCCATGTGAGGATTTTGTTGGTTTTCACTATATTTTTGTCAACGCACGAGTCATGTTGATTTTGCCATCAATGTTATCAGACTTTCTTAGATCATAAATTTTGGTTATGGGATTTACAGCAATCGCCTTAATAAGTCCTCTCTATATTGAAGAGGGAGGCATTTTTGATGGTGAGAAAAGAAGGGTTGCCACAATTTTTGAGGTTTCAACCCACAAATGGGCAGGCAGAGAATGTTGTGATCAATTTGCTAGATTGGCAGGTAGGTCTGTTGCTAACTGCTTGGGATAATTCACATGAAATTTGTTTTTCTTTTCTCTTGAGTCGGCCTTCAAGTACTGCATATAAACTATCCATTGTTGTTTGTGGAGTTGTTTAAGCTAAAAGCTAGAAAGAAATCAACTTTCTCTAAAACTGAGGATATCCGTAAATTCAATTTTTTCTTGAGAGCATTGAATATTGGAAATTGATGCAAATTCTTTGCTACTTGGAAGCTCCTGGTATTGTGTGAAGTTTTATATAATAATTCTGGATCTAGTTAAAGATGACAGCATGCTGAATCACATTTTCTCTAAACTTGCTTTTGAATTAATCAACAAAATACTTTTATTACAATGACTTTGATCGAAACTTCCTACGTTTGATTTTACATGCTTGTCTTTGAATCCGGAGATAATCTTGCTTTTTCCCTCGTTTCATGGCTTCTAATGATTGAACATCGTTGCCGTGACATACACTTTCCATTATACAGTCAGACCCGATCATCTGCGTTATATGGACCATATTCACTAATAATTTGAGTACTAACATATTATATGCTAACCCCAAAGGGGTGGCCTAAATGGTAAGGCCTGCGGCCTATAGGGATATCATCCCTTGAGGTTTCGAGTTCGAATCCGACTAGGTGCTACCTCCCTCTTGGGGCCACCCACCCGGGCATAGCTCGCATTTAAAGGCTCTATGTCTACAGTGGCGTTGGGGATGTGGCTAGGGATTAGTCTGGTGATCTTGGCTGGACCTTTGTATTCGGAAGGCTACCACTGTGTGTGGGAGAGTAGTAAACGAGGTATGTTCGGCTATAGGTGACCCAGGATATCCTGATAAAAAAAAAAAAAAAATTATATTGTGCACTTTTTGTTTCCAGCACCATCCAGTTAAGCTGTTGTTGTACCTGCCATTTTCAATATAAAGCCACTTCTGAATTGGTCCCTGATTTTGTGTTTCTAAAGGTAATTCCTGCAGAGAATATTGTTGCTGCATTCCAAAGGCTGTCAAAAGTTTTTGCCATCTCAAAAAATCATTCTGAAGCACAAGTCTTCTTTGAGGTAAAATTACTTTATGATTAGGATTTTTTTTTTTTTGGATGAATAAAAGCTTTATAAGGCTCAACACAGCAAGATACAAACACTCCAGAAAACTGGATACAAGCTACTGAGAAAAAAAAAACAGTAGCAACAAAATATAACACCTTAGCCAACCACAAACCGGCCAACAAAAGCTGAACCAACAACAGTAGCATCAAGCAGCAATCTGCTATCAACCACCCACAGAACTACAGATACTAACTTCAAAACATCTTCTGCAAATCCACCTCAACATGGAAACAGAACCCCATCAGTGGAGAAGCAGAGAACACAAGCAGACCAAAACCCTTCAAGCCTCTGCCAGGAACCACAACCACCAAACCTCAAAACAGCAACCAACAACTTCATGACCCTGCAGCATACACTTACTGCAACCTCCAGCCTCTTATCAACCAAAAGGACTACAAAACATAAGCACATTACAATAGATGGGAGAGGCCCCAATGAAGGGCAAGATATAACTCACCATCCATTGGTTTTACCAAACCTTTAGCCAATATCCTTGACCGAACTTCCCACCTAATCTGGCCAAAGATGGCTTCTTCAGTCTTAGGAACAATGCCATGAACCAGGGCATTACGTTGTTTCCATAGATGATAGATGCAAGCTCCAAGACAAAGCTTAGCAAGGCTAACTCTTAAACTTTTACCCTTCAGCCTAGCAACACTCCAATCCACAACCGAATCCCAATCTGAAGGAGGATCAGAATAGCCACAAGCCTTCATAAGAGCAAACCAGATTCGACGACTAAATCCACAGAGGAAGAAAAGGTGGTCTCTACTCTTAATACACCCATGGCAAAAGAGACAATTAGAAGGACCCATAAAACCCCAACTACACATCCGTTGCTTAGTTACAAGTGCATCCCGGAAAACCAACCAAAGAATGAAGGAATGCCTAGGAATAGACATGGAGAACCAGACTATCTTCCACCAAACCACAACAGGACACTTCTCTCTCAATAACTCCCAAGTAGCAGAGCATGAGTAAACTCCATTACTAGACTCCCAAACCGGCAAATCTGAGTCCCCAATGGGCACTTCAGCAAGTTTACTTTGTATAGTAACTAAAGTATCTGAACGAGCAGAGGGCCAAAACCAAGAACCATTTCGAATAATGGTAGACAATTTAGTCCCCACAGGAAAACCAGCATTGTACATCACATGAGGACCAAACTTATCAAGCAAATATCCCAAAGGATGCCACTGATCACACCACAAAAAAATCCTGCTACCATTGCCAACTTTAAACCGAATAAATGGTTTTGCAATATCCCGGAGCTTTAACAACCTCTTCCAACTCCAAGAGCAAGCTTGTGGAACAGGAATCTGCCAAAAACTTCTTCCTCTTAACCAAACAGCCTCCACCCAAGCAACCCATAAAGAACCAGATTTTGCAAACAGAGACCAAATATGGTTCAACATGGAAGCTTGATTCCAAACTTCTAACCTTTTTAGCCCCAGACCACCCTCCCTCTTAGGAACACAAATATGATGCCAAGCAACTTTGGCATGAGCTTTAGAGTCCTTTCCCATCCACAAGAACCTATTGAATTTTTGCTCCAGCATATGAATGATTTTCTTCGGAAGGATGAACACCTTAGCCCAAAACACTTGCAGACTAAACAGAACAGAAGACAGCAATTGTAACCTCCCAGCAAAGGATAAGTTCCTGGCTAACCAAGAATCAATCCTAGCAGTGACCTTAGACACCAAAACTTCACAATCACGTGTTGTTAGCCTTCTAGAAATAAGAGGAACTCCCAAGTACCTAACCGGAAGGACTCCTTCCTGCATGCCCAGGGAATCCAACAACTCCCTCTTAGCCTGAACAGAAACCCCAGCCAATCCTAATACTTTATGATTAGGATTGGCAAGTGAACTTCATATGTTGGAAGAGCTGCTTCGATTATCTCAATTGTTGATTTGGCTCTTTAGGTGATGCATCATGACCTCCTTTCAAAATTCATTTTCTGTGTTTGCAGGCCTTGGAGCAAGGTCTGGGTGGAGTTATTTTAAAAGTTGAGGATATACTGAAGCTGTTTTTCAGCTCAAGGTAATTTGTTTTATGATAGGGCTTGTTAAGTAGTAAAGCATGGCTTCTTATCATATAAAAGTTGTCGGGACTATTTTGACAGAAGAAATGATGAGCAATCTCATGAGCTTGACCAAAGCTACTGTAACTCAAGTTCAAGTAATTGGAATGGGGGATCAAGTCTGTGTGGATCTTTGTAGCCTCAAGAGACCCTGTGAAGGACTTCTGGTATGCTTCCATTTCCTCTTCTATAATTTGCCCATCGTATGATTTTTTATTTCTAAGGATTCATGTTGGCATATTCAATGAAAATATTGGGTTGGTTGTAAATCTAGGATTAGTGGTTGAGTCGGTCTTTAGTTGGCGATTCGAAAACTTGGTTTAGAGTGTGAGACTTAACACCTCGTTCGCAACAACGTTCAAAGAGCATTCGAATGAGACAACTCTACAAACTTCAAAATTTCAAGACAACATGTTGCGTTCGTAAGCCGTTCGAAAAGCATTCGAATGAGAACATCAAGGAATTCAAAATTCAAGTTCCAGTGGACACCATTCGCGTTCAGTGTGACAAATTTCAAAGTTTCAGAATGGGTCTTTCGCAAGGCATTCGAAGAACGTTCAAACGGCAGTCTCCCAAATGCCTCACTTAAATGTTCGTTCACAATCATGTTCGAAGAATATTTGAACGCAATGCTCAATAAGTCAAGAAGAACCTTATGTTCGTAATGACGTTCTAAGACTGTTTGAAAGCCGCATGCGATAAACTGTGAAACCCTTGATTACATTCGAATGAGTCTTACTCCCATTGGAATGCCGTTGCCTGAGACAATGTTTTTATCAAACCAACGTACTCATTAAACCTTTGTTTTCCTAGGGTCTATTTAAGCCTCATATCACATGATTTTCATAAGACGTTGGGGCCATTGTTTAGTGCTCTTGGAGAGAATCTTAGCATCTATATGCCTTTATTCTCAAACCTCTCCTAGACTTTCTTAAACCACACCAAATCTTCGGCCACTAGAGTTCCGGGTTGCGAAGGAAGCTTGATAAGAGATTGGCCATAGTTTTGGAGTTAGTGCGATAGGAAACAAATGGGTTGTTTGTTGGGTAGAATTCAGATTTACTACAAAACCATTGTAAGTATACCTTATTGTAATTTAAATCATTTATAGTGAAAAAGTTTCTTGGGGTACGTTGTTTGCCCCTAAAATGGTTTTACTTTTGAAGAGTTCTTCAAAAAGCTTCCACTTCCTCACCAAAATTGTTGTTTGATCTCTTTACTGCTTTACTTAATTTTAGTGATATTGTGTGTGGTTGCCATATTTTGTTGGTTGTGATTATTGGAAAACATGTATTCACCCCCCACAGTGTTGTTTGGGGTTGTTGGGTGAATTTGACTATTGAGCAAATTGATTGGAATCTTGTCATTCTTATGATCTATGTTCTCTTTAGGTTGGATCTTTTGCGAGGGGATTATTCTTTGTGCAGTCAGAATGCTTGGAGTCAAATTATATTGCAAGCAGGCCTTTTTGAGTTCATGCAGTAAGTTTTGGCTTTGAATTAGTTAGTCTTAGAGATGATATTTCGATGAATTTTTTCATAGTAGATCTTGGTAAGTACTCTAAGCCCAATGGTTTGGCATATCAATCCACCAGTTAAGGGTGACCCAGTTTAGTACCTTTAACTTAGAAAGCTTCATTTGATTACTTCAACTTATCATGCTCTGCCATGGTTGTACAAAACTTGGGGAACCGTTTCAAAGACAGAAATTGCAAAAGTATATCATTTTTATTTATGTTACGTTTCATACCATTTATAATGAGTCTACTTGGTTCTTAATGTTTTAGGATCATGTGAAATTCATCAGTTGTAGTTAGTGATGAACCCTTTGTAAATTTTAAAGTTGTCTTCAAACTCTGTGGAAGTGATAAAATCTTGTTTTTCTCATGCGTTTACTAGTATGAAATATTTTGTACCCATTCTAAATATTATCAAGCATTACGAGATCATTATACCAACAGAGCTGGTCACATGAACAGGCGTTATTATTTTATTAGCTGAAACGCATCTAGAATCATATGCCTCATTTTCTGTAATTTTTTGATGGTGAATAAGGCATGCAACCGTGAACAACCAATTTTTTTTTTTTCCTGAAAAAAGGACATTTTTTCATACCATTTGGAAAAGCAAAGGAAATTATTCAGGAAGCCAATAAATACTAGAGTCACAATAGTAGTTGAAAGTTGTTAGAGCCATTTCGTGGGTGACAGTTTAAAGTCCTTATTATTATGCAGCCTTACTTACAAGTAAACTTTGGAACTGTACAGGGACCAGTACATGCCTATATATGTTGCCATTCCAGGAGGAAAGACTTGCTGCCCTTCATTGTAGTTTATGATCATCTTGCGCCCACTTCCATCTCCGTCATAGGGTTGACTCAGGGAATTGCATTTGAGTACCTGGAGTGATTTTGTTCTTCCCTCATTTTGGTCTGCTCCTCCTTCTGGTGTTGTCAAAGGGAATTTTGATGTTGCTATTAGGAAGGATTTTTATTTTTTTTTAACAGAGTATCCCAGAGGGCTCATTTGTGGACGATACCACTGGTCCAACTATCCTACACACAGTAGTAGAATGTCCATGTGCAGAGGTCCATGAACACCCCCAAACTAATCCCCGGCCCAATACCCCGGCCACTCAAAGTACAGGGCGTTGAGTCACAGGCTTTTTACCTGAGGTGGCTAGCCCTAAGAGGCAGTTTGCACTTGGTGGGTCTCGAACTCGCAACATCACGGGTAGCACACCCTAGAAGCCTTGAGCTTTTGACCACCAAGCTAACCCCTTGGGGTTTTTATGGGTTTTGTTTGCATAAACGATGTATGTTTCTGGTTTATGAGTACAAGAAAAGTGAAAGTTTGTTTTGTGTCCTAAACGATGACATTGAAGCAACTAGGAATGATTTTGCTATTGTAGCTGCTGTTGTTAGTGATTCTACTGGTAATACTATTGGTGCTGCTACTCAAAAGTTTTTCTTCACGGATGTTGGTATGGGGGAAGCTACTACTGCTCTATTAACCACACGGTTGGCTGCTGCTTGTGGAGTGACTTCTTATGTTCTTGAAGGGGATGTTCTCGTGGTTGTATTAGCTATTAATAATTCTCTTATTTTTTTCACTTAGAATTTTGCTAGTTTTCTCTCTCATATTAACTTAGGTCTATCTTCCTTTCACTGTTGGAATACTGTGAAAGTGTCTAGATGTGCAAATTATCGTACACATGCATTAGCAAAATAGGCCGTTTCTCACCTAGTATTTGGAAGTATTCCCATAAGATCTCACATTTTTCTATTCGGATCAAGAATGAGAAAGATTCTCTACTGTAATTCATTTTTCCTCATTAATTAGAAGAAGAAGAAGAAGAAAAAAAAAAAAAAGGCGCCACGTCGGTTTATATATGTATAGAGTACATGCAGATCGAAAACAAACCAACGTAAGCAGCCTCTTCCCTTCTTCCAAGGGACAAATTAAACACGGTTTCAAGAATCATTGCCCCCTTTATTACGTCAGCTCATGCATGTATATATTCTATTCATGAGTAAAATAATATAGACATAAATTTTCTACAAATCAGATGTGGCGTAAATCCACTTATTTACAGCCTCCAATAACAGCTGGACACGTCAGCTTGAAACACATAAGAGAATATACACAACAATACAGGATTAGCCCACTCATAATTCATAGATGCCTGCTGCCCATTCCACAAACTCCCTCTCTCGTCAATGGCAAAGTACGAACCATACCAGCAATGGCAACACTTACACCACCCAGCAATTTCTCTCTCTCTCTCTCTCTCTCTCTCAACCAAAAGCCATGTCTCTTGGTTTCTCTCTTCATAGATACCCACGTACACAACCATCTGTGCACCTCATTGCTAAACCTTGTGATTTTGGTGTTTGGCGTTCATTCTGCCTCCTCTCTCACTCCTCTGACCTCCATCTGAACTCAAGGGCTTACCACTTTGACCATCACAGAAGGCTGATTCCAGCTCCACTTCGAGAAGACCTTGGAGATGAAGCGCTCCATAGACCTCCAAAACAAGGAGCTCCACAAGCTCTTCCAGCTCTTCTACGTCTTCGTGGGCCAAACCCCCCGGTGCATCAACGAGTTCAAGTACCAGAGGCGTAGCCACCAAGATCCGCCTCCTCCCCCAAACACTGCCGTTGAAATCAGCCAAAGGACATCGGCCTGCCTCCTCCTAAAGCCTCCCGATCAAGATTTTTCTAAGAAGCCATGATTTTCTCAGCAACCAAACAGATTGTAGAGATAGAGAGTGAAAATGATTCCTTTTTGTGTTCTCCAGTGACTGGTGTAGTGGGCGTTTTCCGGCGAGTTGTTGAGTTGTTGGAGATGAAGGTTTTCGTTTGGCTTAAAGATATGATGTTTTGATTCTATTATTTTGTATAGTGTTTTTATGATGTGTTAAATTTTTAGTGGAGGCTGTAAAACACTAGTTTTACAGCCCATCCTTATAGTTGGGGCTCTCATATGTATATCGTACATGCAGATCGAAAACAAACCAACGTAAGCAGCCTCTTCCCTTCTTCCAAGGGACAAATTAAACACGGTTTCAAGAATCATTGCCCCCTTTATTACGTCAATCAAATTGGGAAAGCTTTGAAGCTGCCAATATATAAGCTCATGCATGTATATATTCTATTCATGAGTAAAATAATATAGACATAAATTTTCTACAAATCAGTTTGTAAAATTTTTTATATAATTTACATGTAAGATTGACATGTGTTCTTTGGCATGTGAGAAACACATGTTATTTTAATAGCATGTACTTTTCACTTGCTTTTTTAATAACGTTAATAAATAAAAATGTGATTCTCACATGTTTAAATAATAAATGTCACTCTTATGTGTGGGTTGTATGAAATTTCCTATAAACCGATTTGTAGGAAATTTCTGTCCAAACAATATATGTTGACATTTAAGACTTAGATATTTTACTTTCTCCATAAATTTTATAATTAACCGGTTGACCAAGAATCCGATGTACGTAGCTCTATATACAAATGTTAGTATAATAGAGAGGATATTGATAACATCCATAGGGCTAACAATTTTTTAAATGATTTGTAAACTTAATATGAACAAGTTAGGTTGAGAAATCTGACTCGTTTAATTAAATGGATTGGATTAAAATTTACATATATAATCTTATACCCCAACTTCGACATGATCTAAACCCAACACCTAACACAAATTGCCATCTCTAACTACATGGTATAGAGTCAAGTATGTTAGGAAGAGAATTGCCCACAAAGTTCATCGAGAACATTAATATATACTAGCTCATAATCTGCACAATGTGCGGGATTATTAATTATAATTTAATTTTGAAACTTAAAAAAAATCTCCATTGCACATAGAACATTGCATGAATATATAAATCACATAAAATTTTACTATCAAAAGAACCATAATTTTAGTTTTAATCCATATAAATTAAAACATTTAAAATATTCCCAGATGTGTAGTTTAAAATGGAAAAAAATGTAAAGAGAAAACATCTTCATTGCGCGGGATTATTAATTATAATTTAATTTTGAAACTTAAAAAAACATCTCCATTACACATAAAACATTGCATGAATATATAAATCACATAAAATTTTACTATCAAAAGAACCATAATTTTAGTTTTAATCCATATAAATTAAAACATTTAAAATATTCCCAGATGTGTAATGACCTTTCGATTTTGGATGGTCCTGATCAATCGATCTAGTGGTTTAATCTAAACCATATGATGCTTCATAGGTAAATTCAGTGGTTGGATTTACTGGACAATCAAATAAATAAACTGTAAGGTCAAATCACATTTGATCTAATGGTTGAGATTAATTAATAACGATCTAATGGTTATTATTAATCAATCATAGATAGTTATTTGATCTGATGGTCAGATTTAAGTGTCTGTAAAAATAGCAGTTTATGACTGTTACTTAAGCAGTTATGGACGGTTGGATTAGCAGTTATTTCAATATTATACAGAAGTAACTGCTGTCCAGTTATCAGAAATAACTGTTGTACAGTGTTTAATAAAAGAAATAACAAAATTTCTTTTATCTTCAATGCTTTTTTCTGGTACCTTCTGTATTTAAAATTAAAAAAGTCTCAGTCTGTCTCTTGCTATAATAGAAAAATCTGAAAGTGTTCGAGTTTAATTTTTCGTTAGTGCAAAACGCAATTAAACAAACAGAGGTTTCTGAGCTCCATTGTATCATGGAGAAATATTTGCTGTAACCTTTTTGCATACCTTTCTGGTGGGGGCAAATAATTTCTTAAGAAAAGCGACGTTGTAACGCGTCTTAGGAGTATTTTGTTTTTCTGTTTTCGTTTATCTTTTCTAACAATATCCTCGTGAATGCATGAAAAGCTGGACGCGTCATTTTCTTTGCAAAGAGGATCACTCCCCACAAATGCTCATTGTTGCCGTTGTTCCAAATCTGAGCTTCTTCCTAACCCAATCTGGTTGGGTTTTAGACTTACCATCTTAGAAGAAGATTTCGCTTCTGTTATGTTTTCTCTTCTTAGTCTCTCTAATTTTTTTAGAAATTAGTAAAGGGTTGAGTTACATGAGTTTCTCTTACTCCCGATGATTTTATCCATCATTTTGGGCCACGGCCTTTTCTGGCTGCATTCCTACTCGACTTTCACAATCCTATTTTCCTTATGGTGTAATGAGGTCTTAGTTGTTTGTCTAGTTTGAGTTTTTTAGTTGTATTTGATTGTCTTTTTTTTTCTATTTTTTGTTATTGTTGTTTGCAATTCGTTGATGATGTAATTACATGATAAAATAAATAAATAATTAAAAAAAAAACCATACAAAAAGCAGCATAAATTCCAAAGCTCATAGATCGATTATAGAAAAGTCAATGCAGAATAACAGGTATTCAAAATACATGTAAAGTTTTTAGAATGTATTTCTTCCTGGCAATCGCGCGCGTCTTGGACCGTATTATATATGCACGCAAAGACTAATCCCAGTGGTCAACATTCATCCAACGGCAACAGCGATGGCGCAATGTCCAGCTCATAAATTACGGTAAGATTGCCGTGAGTCACGTTCGCACTCATCCCCAAAAATAATTGGTCCAACCCTTCACTTCCGGCCCTTTTTTCTGGGTCAACTCTCACACTTCCTCGATCTGTCTATATCTTTCTCATTAAAGTGTCCGAGTCATGCATGACAGAACAATCAACCCTTCGTCATTGCTAACGTTAATCATACACTTTGGATTCCAAAAGAAATTTCCAAGACGATTAAAATAATGCATGTGGAAGGAAAATTAATTTCCAGTTCGATAGGATTCAAAAAGACGAGAATTCCGTGAGAATTACGTTGGCACGGATTCATTCAACGTCAACCCAATTAAAATGCTCCCAGACCATAAGTTTGCTGTTTGCCCCTTCAGATCTTTCTTATTAAAGTGTCCCCGATCCCGAGTCTTGCATGTACATAACAATCAACCCTTTTGCCATTGCTCTCATCAATCATACGTACACTAGCTACTAACTCTACTTGCAGACATGAAACCCTCTGTTTCCATTTTCATTGTGGTCCTAGCATGTATCTTCTTGTATGGAACATATTTGGAAAGTGCCGCTCACTTTGTGTCTGCATCTGAACCATCGGCACTACTACGACTACAAGCAAAGGCTCTGCTGGAGAGTGGGTGGTGGGGAAGTGCCATCACCAGCAACACCTCAAATCCTCCTTGTAAATGGTATGGTATTACTTGCAACGCTGATGGAAGCGTCACTCAGATTGAAATAGCTGATCAGCTCCGTGCACCAGATAAGTTAAAACTCAACTTCTCTTCCCTCCCTAATTTAGTTCACCTTGATCTGTCCTTTAATAATCTTCATGGGAATATTCCACTTGAGATAGGTACTCTCTCAAAACTCGCCTACCTTGATCTATCTTACAATAATCTAACAGGTAAGTTACCTCTTTCTCTTGCCAACCTCACCCACTTAGTTTCGTTTTACATCTCTGATAATCTAATCATTGGACCAATCCCTTCATCTCTTTGGCTTTTAACCAATCTCACCTCTCTGGATATGAGTTTTAATCAAATCAATGGTTTTATGGCCTCAGAAATAGGGATGCTAAAAAATCTTGTCTTTTTCGGCCTAAGTGGTAACATGCTCATTGGTCCAATCCCATTTACTCTGGGCCATCTAAATCAGTTGGAATATTTGCTCCTCAGCCATAATCTAATTGACGGTTCCATTCCCCCAGAAATAGGCAATATGGAGAATCTGAAATATTTGTCCCTCGAGAATAACAACTTTAGTAGTCCAATCCCTTCTACTCTAGGCCATCTAACTCATTTGGAATATTTGTCCCTTAGCAACAATCGAATTGATGGTTTTATTCCCCCAGAAATAGGCAATATGGAGAATCTGATAAATTTGTCCCTCAAGAATAACAGCCTTAGTGGCTCAATCCCTTCTACTCTGGGCCATCTAACTAATTTGGAATATTTGTCCCTCAGCAACAATCGAATTGATGGTTCCATTCCCCCAGAAATAGGCAATTTGAAGAATTTGACTTATTTGTCCCTCGAGAATAACAGCTTTAGTGGTTCAATCCCTTCTACTCTGGGCCATCTAACTCATTTGGAATATTTGTCTCTCAGCAACAATCAAATTGATGGTTCCATTCCCCCAGAAATAGGTAATATGGAGAATCTGAGAAATTTGTCCCTCGAGAATAACAACCTTAGTGGTTATGTCCCAGGAGAAATGGGGAATTTGAAGAACCTAATCTATCTCACTCTCGAATCTAACAATCTCATTGGCTCAATTCCTACTCAGCTAACCAGTTGCTCTTTGCTGGAGTACATGCTATTGAGCAACAACTCCTTAAGTGGAACCATTCCCTATCAGATCCAAGACCTTCATTTGTTGTCTACTATAAACCTTAGTCATAACTTTATTAGTGGAAAAATACCTCTTGAACTATGGGGTTTAGCAATTTTAGTGGTCTTGGATCTTAGCTACAATAATCTTTCAGGCAGCATACCCCAATCTTTCACTTCTGTAACAAATATCAACTTGTCATACAATTCTTTGGTGGGTCAAATACCAAACAATTATCAATTTTATAGATATGACACGTTAATTGGCAACAAGGATTTATGCGGTGACTACGTGGGTTTCCGCAATTGCCTTCCATTTTACCCTCCTTCCCTTCCACTTTCTCCTCCTTCCCTCTCACATCCCCTAGCCAGTAACAAATCAGTTATACCCAAAGTAAAAATCATTGCACCCATCAGCATTTTCCTTGGATTGTTAGTCTTTGGGGGTTTTTGTTTTTTCCTGTCTAAACGTGCAGTCAACAAAACCCAATCTATCTCCACGGAAAGAAAGAATGGAAACTTGTTCTCGATATGGAATTATGATGGAAAGATTGCATATGAAGACATCATTCAAGCGGTTGAGGACTTTGACATTAAGTATTGTATTGGGACAGGTGGTTATGGTAGTGTTTACAAAGCAGAACTACCAAGTGGAAAAGTAGTTGCCTTGAAGAAGCTTCATCACTTAGAGGCTGAGAATCCAGCTTTTGATAAGAGTTTCAAGAACGAGATAAAGGTGTTAACAGAGATCAAGCATAGAAACATTATAAAGCTTTATGGGTTTTGTTTGCATAAGCGATGTATGTTTTTGGTTTATGAGTACATGGAAAAGGGAAGTTTGTTTTGTGTCCTAAATGACGACATTGAAGCTGTGGAATTAGATTGGAGCAAGAGGGTAAACATCATCAAAGGCACCGCACACGCCTTATCTTACATGCATCACGAGTGCATCCCTGCAATTGTTCATCGAGATATATCAAGTAACAATATTCTATTGAACAATAAACTAGAGGCTTTTGTCTCTGACTTTGGCACAGCTAAACTTCTTGATCCGAATTCCTCCAATCAAACATTAGTTGCGGGAACTTACGGTTACATTGCCCCAGGTGAACTATTCTTTTCTTGCTAAAATTTATGTCTTTATTTTAAGTCCAATCTATTATTCAAAAAAATATAAGTAGCCATGTGGAACAAATATCTTTTCAATATTTGTGGTAGTAGGGTTACCTTGTCATTAACTATTTGAATCGACTCATGCATGGTCGCAAACAACCATTTTCACTATGGATTTTTTATGCAAATGCAAGTTTTGACGATCTTCTTTACATTAAAAAATATACAAAAGAAAAAAAGGGAGAAAGGGAAAGAAAGGTTATTACATTTGTAATAGTTTTAATTTGTTTTTTTTTTTAATTTTTTATATGCAGAGTTGGCCTATACCATGAAAGTTACTGAAAAATGCGATGTTTATAGCTTTGGAGTGATGGCATTGGAAATATTAATGGGAAAACATCCAACGGAACTCCTAACTTCATTATTATCGTCGTCTTCTCAAAATGTGATGTTACATGAAATATTAGACCAACGTCTACCACCTCCGAATCAACTAGTTGCACATGATATTATCCTTATTGCAACAATAGCATTTGCATGTCTACACACCAAACCAAAGTTTCGGCCTATAATGAAATGCGTGTCTCAAGAATTTCTTTCTCGAAAGAAGCCAATAGCCAAGCCTCTGCATGCATTTTCACTATGGCACCTAAGGAACGAGATGTATGTGGTTGGATCAGGGGATGAAACTCAGTTATGAAGTGCTTTTTGTTAAGTTGAATATCGTACTGTTTGATGAACTTGTATGAATACAAAATATTGTGTACGAGGATTGTATTGCCATAAAAATTATGTAACTTTATTGGTTGTACCCATTTTTTTTAAATCATGTTACATGCATATACACACACACATTAATACATACATACATACATACATATATACATACACACACATTAATACATACATATATATCGTGTACATGATTAAAAATAAAATAATAAATGCAATAAAGCAATATAGAAAGAATTAATGTGGTTCAACAAAGATTTCCAGTGGCAAAACATGCAAAAAAAAAAATTAGATTATAATATAAAGAAGACATAAATTAGCAAAAAAATAGTATGTAGCTTACTAGGATTTCATATCAGGATTCTAGCTTATTGTTGGCACACAGTTAATAAGGACTTATTGTTCCAGGCCAGGATTAGTAATATGTATTTTTATTCAAGTGTATTTCTTCTATGTAAAGCCATTGTGCTTATTAATAATTGTTATTACTATATGCACAACTATGATAAAAATAAGGAATCAAAAAGAGAGAATGGAAACAAAACCCATTCTATGTCACAATCGCTTTGCTTAAAACAGTGGATAAATCCAGCTTTAAAAATCATTTCAAAAATCACCCACATAATCCATTGGCCGAAACACCACCTAGAAAAACAAGACACTAACTCACTACTGCTAGAGCACACACCCACTGGCCGAAACAGGAACAATCCACAACCCATCATAATCCACAGTTTACACCTCAAACGACCAAGAATCATCCACAACCAATATTCAAAATAAACCCATTAAATCGGCTACAGAGCATCGAAATTTGATCAAAAATCCATTAATAATCACCCAAAATAACTCAAAACAGATTACAAGAAATTACTAAGTTTACCTTGATAATTTTCCGTTCAAAGCTAAGAAAACCACCAAAAAGAAATTGTCAAAGGAACGATCCTCAGCCCAGTCGCCGGAATCGCACCTCCAAACTGCCGGAAATCGCTTCCCAGGACGTACACCAGAAATCGCCGGCCTTGACCACCATTGATCGGGTCTTCTTCGGGTTTGATGGGTCGTTCGGGTTTTGCACACACGGGTCACGGGTTTCACTGCCCCTGCTCTGCTGGACGACGCCGTCAGCCCGCCGTCGACCCACCGGAAATCGGGCTTCCGGTCGACTATCGGTGCCGACCCACGGACGTGGGTCTGGGTTGGTCGGGTCTCACCCGGATTCTCTCCCTCTCGCTTAGTCTCTCTGTGTTTTTCTCTCCCTCAGCTCTCATCTCTCTCTCTCTTAATCTCAGTTTCTCACCCGGATTCTGCCGAGAAGAAGAAAAGAATAATGAAGAAGAAAGGAAAGAAATATATGAAAAGAAGAAGGAATAGCTCAGTGATTAACACTGATGGTGCGAGTTTCTGTTCAAGGAGGGGGTTAATTTATTGGCGTGTCTAGAAGAAATGATCCATCGAATCTCCTCAGAAATATCAGCACAGATTAGTTAATCCGTAGGTATTTTTCCACTAAAGCCCCGTTTGGTTCGTAAAACGATCATTTTATTAGAAAAATGGATAATTATTCTTAGGAATAGAAGGTTACGAAATGAAATGACTATTCTTATTCTTTTGTTTGGTAATAATTCACACATTTTAATCGGAATTCAAACAAAATTATTAAAAAAATCATACATTATATTATTTTATTTTTATTTTTTAAAAAAATCAAACAAAAAAACGAAAAACAAAAAAAAAAATTGAAATAAATTGGTGGGTGGCCGGCCACCCACAGTTGAGCCAGAGGCCACCCTCGAGGGACCATGGGGGTGGCCGCGGCCACCCCCAACGAGAGAACTGGGAGTGGCCTGTGCCACCCCATTTGCTCCAGGGGTGGTCGCACCACCCCCAGAATGCTTGGGGGGGGGGGGTGACCACCCCTGGCCCTCCATAGTGGCTGGCCAACAACCCATTGGGGTGGTCGGCCAGCCACTATGGGGTTTAGTTTTTATATATATATATTTTTTAAAAAAAAACAAAAAACAAAAAACAAAAAACAAAAAACAAAAACAAAAACAAAAACAAAAGATTTGAAAGAAAATAAAAAAATGAATTTTTTCTTTTTGGAAATTGTATTCTTTATTCCAAGGAATAGATATTCCTCTTCGAAAGGGAATAGTTATTCCATAGAATAGACCCCTACCAAATAAAAGAATGGTTATTCCTATGGAATAATCATTCCATTCCAATGGTCTATTCCGCAAACCAAACAGGACCTAGATCTTTATCATTTTAATTTCTCATTAGGGTATAATTTTAAATCTGTTTTGAACCTGGTTTGTTTTATAATTAGTGCTATTTTTTGAATAACATTCTTACTCTGATAATATTATTACACTGAATAATATTAGGCCAAAATAATATTAGGTACATTATATATTACACAATAATATTATATATAAATAATATTATTCCAATAAATATTCTCATTTAATAATATTAAGAATATTATTATCCCAACTAATTTTACCAGATATTTAGGTTTGTCTATTAATCAATTAAAAGGGTGGCGCATAAATAGGCAATTATTAGAATAATGTTGATCGAGTAATTAAAAGTGTGAATTAATCGCCATAGATCTTAAATTCTATTTAAGACGCTCTGTCTTAAAATCTGGGATATTGCATATATCAACGTCTACCACCTCCAAATCATCTAGTTGTAATGATATTTTTCTTGTCGCTACAATAGCATTTGCATGTGTACACACCAAACCAAAGTCTCGGCCTATAATGAAATGTGTGTCTCAATAATTTCTTTATCAAAAGAAGCCAATAGCCAATCCTTTACATGTATTTTCACTATGGCAGCTAAAGAACCATGAAATGTATATGGCTAGATCAGGGGATGATAGTCAATTATGAAGTGCTTTTTGTTAAGTTGTATAATATTGTTTGATGAACTTGAATGAATAATAAGTATTGTGTATGAGACTTATAATTCCATAAAAATTTATGTAATTTTATTTGTTGTAGCTTTTTTTTTTATTATTATTTTTATTATTTTTTTTTTATCATGTTACATTTTATACATTAATATAGGCATATATATCATGTACATGATTAAAAATAAAATAATAAATACAATAAAGCAATATACATAGAATTAATGTGGTCCAACAAAGATTTGAAATGGCAAAACATGCCAAAAATTACATCTGAATATAAGCAAGACAGAAATGAGCTACAAATTAGTCTGTAACTCATTCATACAAACCAATTTAATAAATTGTCAAATGTTTCTTAACATGTGAGAAGTATATGTTTTCTTATTAATATTATTAAAAATAAAAAATGTGAGAATCACATGGTATTAAAAAAACCCATTTTAGGTGGCCAAGTAGAAACGAGTAATGCTAGATCCACGTTTTTATTTCACAATTATCCCACAATATTGATGTGGCAATCTCAACCAACCCTTGGATCGGTCATTGTTTAAAAAAAAAAAAAATCAATGGTTGATCAGGACTGTTACGTCAGCATTGTGAATAGTTGCGATATTAAAATGTGTTATAAAACATTACTAAGTAGAAAAAAGTAATGCTAGAAAAAATATTTTTATCTTATAATTATTTCACAATGTTGATTTGGCAATTCCAATCAACTTTTGGAGTAGTCTTTTTTTTTTTTTTTTTTTTTTTTTTTTTTTTAAATCAATAATTAATTGAAACTATCATATCAACTTTGTAAAATAGTTATGAAATATAAATATGATATAACATTTTTATTACTCAACTAAAATAAAATAATGCTAAAATAACATTTTTATTCCACAATTATTTCCTAATGCTTTTTTATTAACTAAAATGCTGCATATGTTAAGGAATGGACAAGACCCCGTTTAATAACCCCCCTCCCCTCCCCTCCCCTCCCCTCCCCTCCCCTTATTTTCGCAACTCGAAAAAAATATCAACTTCAAAACATTTTTAATTTTTTTTACTTTTTATATCACATCAATAATTTATTATTATTATTTAAATAAAAAAATCTATTACAATATAATTTTTTTTTTCCACTTTTTTACATAAATTCTTCCTATTTTATATCACATTAATTATTTTTTATTTTCGCTTAATAAAAAAAATTATCCTCGCAAGGGGAGAAGAGGGGAGGGGAGGGGAGGGGAGGGGGTTATTAAACGGCCGTAGTTTCCTTTTCTCCTTTTCTTCTGGTGGTGCTGAATGCCAGACCCAACTTGACCTGACGTCACCTGAGAAAACGATCCATATTCAAATCTGTACATCAAGAAATCAAAACGAGAAGAAGAAGAAGAAGCGTGATGTTTGTGCTGTTATCTGCTTCTTTAGTCCGAATGCCCACACAGTTCACCTGCTTTACTCTCAATGCAGGTTATTCCGATGTTCGGCACCACCATTTCTTAACTGGCTCAAGCTCCACGTAAGTAAATTTCATCTACCCATATTTCATCTCATTCCAAGTTACTCAACTTTTCCACCTCCTTTCTACTTCGGAATTAATGTTTCTTAAATCGAATAATATCCGCAGACAAATGGAACTTTTTCAGATTAAATTCATGGGTCAATTTTCATTCATCGATTGCTAACAATTACAAGGCAACCCTGCTGTTGCAACGCAATTCTTGTGTCGCAATGTGTGCTTCTCATTCCTCTTTGACGCCGTCGTCTTTTGGGTCGTACCAGAAATCGAAGAGTGTGTGGATTTGGACAAAAAGCAAAGAGGTCATGACTGCCGCTGCATGTGGAGAGAGGATGGAATACCAGCATCGACAACTTGCCAATGAGTGGTCTTGTAAGCTCCTTAGGACCTTCTCTTGTTCTTTTGTATATCTACATTACGATTAGCTTGTGGTTTAATTTTATATAATTGTGTGCTCCATGCTTCGTAGATCAAAATAAGCACAAAAAAAATTGGGTACATTGTTGTGCATGACCCCTGTGAGGATTTTGGTGGTTTTCACTATATATATTTTTGTCAACGCATGAGTCATCTTAATTTTGCCATCAATGTTATCCGACTTTCTTAGTTTTTAATTTTGGTTACGGGGTTTACAGCAATCGCCTTAATAAGTCCTCGATCTCTATATTGAAGAGGGAGGCATTTTTGTTGGTGAGAAGAGAAGGGTTGCCACAATTTTTGAGCTTTCAAGTCCGCAAGAGTTACAGCAGCTCCAACCCGCAAATGGGCAGGCAGATCGAGAATGTTGTAATCAATTTGCTAGATTGGCAGGTAGGCCTGTTGCTAACTGCTTGTTAGAGAATATATTCATCCAGTATATTACGCACTCTCCATATATTGAAAGATTTAATCTAATCCTCATTAATTATATTTAATTATATTTTCATTACATACCATTTTTTATTTTTTATATATCTCTATAAATAAAGATCATTTGTATTGTAAATTAATCAAGCAATAAGAGCATAATTTAGTCTTAAGGCTTTATCCTATGAACGTAGATCATCGATCGAACCACGTAAAATCCTTATCTCTATTTCTTACTATTCCACTTTTTTTTCTATTAGTTTTATTTTTTTTCTTTTATCTCTATTTCTTACTATTTCACTTTATTTTCTTTTAGTTTTATTTTTTCTTTCATAGTGTCAGAGCTAAAGGCTAATGCTAGCATTCGATTCAAGGTCATGTGAGTTCTTTTATTATTATTCTGTTTTATTGCCTTCTCCTTAATAGTTTTCAAATCTCCTCATCATAGATTTTGCATACTTCATTTGATGAAAAAAAAAAACTTCACTCCATTGTTTTGTTTTTTTTTTCACGACAGAACCTGTTTTTGCTTCTCTTTTTTGTTTTTCTTCATTTCCCTTTGGTTTGTGTTTTGTCAAATAAGTGGTGTGCGTGAGTAGGGGATAAGTTTTACTCCAACCCACGTCACCTGTGTCTCATTTGGAGACTAAACAAACCAAAATCCCCTCGCTTTGTTCTTGATTTTGTTTTGATTTTATATATTAAAAAAAAAAAAAATCACTCTCATACACAACAACCATCAGATCTTCCTTCGTTACTGTTACTCTCCACAAGGCCCAGTCGAGTTCCACCCTTCACAACCGAGCTCGGTCTCTCTGCCATCGTCCACGTCTCAGATCCGGCGCCTCCTCCTTCGATTGTACAGGCCCAGCCTCGGCGGTCACTCCTCCCTCCATCCATGGCCCATCGCAAGTAGAGCTTCTCCTCACCGTCACAGTCACCACCTTACCGCTCCTTCGCTAGCCGTCCATCAGGCCCACCGTCCTCTTTAAGGTTGCGATCGCATCTGCTTTTATTCCTGTCACCTTCTTGTAGCTGTTGTTGGTAAAGACAATTGTTGCCCCTCTGGTTGTTGTTCAGAGAAAAGGTGTGAAAAAAAAAAAAAAAAAAAAAAAAAAAAAAAAAAAGGAGAAGTTTGTGCGGCGCAGACATAAGTCTTTCAAGTTTCAATAGGGTTGTTTATGTGTAATGATGATCTTTATGATGAAGAAAAAAAAAATGAGGGAAGATAAGTGGAAACCGTAAAAAAAAAAAGGAATCAAGAATCAAAAGAGGGAAAAAAAAAAAAAAAAGAAAAAAAAGAAAAAAAAAAAAGCCCATAAAAGAGGCCAAAGTTGCCGCATGCCCATTACTTGTATATAACATTTGTGGTATTGTTTCAAATCCAGGCCTATTTCAATTCATTGTTGGCTTCTTATTTTAGCCCATAGTTGGTCCATATTATTTTGGCATTTATGGTATTCTTTAAAACTCATGCCCATTTTAACCTATAGTTGGCTCATTTTTCATTGGCTTATAGATGGCCCCAGGGGCGGAGCCACCTTGGGGCTTGGGCCCCCCCAAGCCCCAAGGTTCTCACAAAAAATAAAAAAAAAAAAAAAAAAAAAATTAAAATTTTGCCCCAAATTTTATTATTTTTTCTAATTTTGGCCTCCCAAAACCTTTTTTTTCAATTTGGCCCCCCCAACTTGGGGGGGACTGGCTCTGCCCATGGATGGCCCCACCTTTCTTTTCTTTGGGCATTTGAGGTATTCTCTAAAACTCATGTCCGTTTCAACCCATAATTGACTCATTTTCTTTGGCCATAGATGATCCATCATGTGTTTAGCATTTGAGGTACTATTTGAAGCCTTGCTACCCGGCTCATCTAGCCCACAATTGGCTTGAAGAAAAAGAAGAAGAAGAAGAAGAAAGACCAAGAAGAAGAAGAAACATTTAGCCCACAGTTGGCTCAAAGAAGAAGAAGATGAAGAAAGTTTTTCTCCAATCTGACCCAACATTTATATTTAAAAAAAAAAAAAAAAAAAATACAAACTCAAGATTTCAAAATCTTTCACCTTGAGTTTGAAGAGAGATGTTAGAGAATATATTGATACCGTATATTACGGAACTCTCCATATATTGAAGGATTTGATTTAATCCTCATTAATTGTAATTGATTATAATTAAATCAAATTTGAATATATTCAATTCTAATTTGATTATATTCTCTCTACATATCATTTTGTATTCTCTCTATATCTCTATAAATAGGGATCATTGGTATTGTAAATTAATCAAACAATAAGAGCATAATGTAGCCTTAAGGCTTTATCCTGTAGACCTAGGTCATCGACCGAACCATATAAAATCCTTATCTCTATTTCTTATTATTCTACTTTATTTTCTTTTACTTTTATCTTTTCTTTCACTGCTTAGGATAATTCACATGAAATTTGTTTCTATTCTCTTGAATCGGCCTTCAAGTACTGCATATAAACTAGCCATTGTTGTTTGTGGAGTTGTTTAAGCTAAAGCTAGAAAGAAATCAGCTTTCTCTAAAACTGAGAATATCGGCAAATTTAATTTTTTCGTAAGAGCATTGGATATTGGAAATTGATGCAAATTCTTTGCTACTTGGAAGCTACTTGGTATTGTGTGACGTTTTATATAATAATTCTGATCTCGTTAAAGATGACTGCATGCTGAATCACATTTTCTCTAATCTTGCTTTTGAATTAATCAACAGAATCCTTTTTTTTTTTTTTTTTTTTTTTGATGAATAACAGAATCCTTTTATTACAATGACTTTGATGGAAACTTCCTAGGTTTCATTTTACATGCCTGTCTTTGTTCTTTTCTTCCAATTGATGCGAGATTTCTGATTGGATGTATGAAAAATAGGGATGAATGTAGAAATGGAATGGAAAGATGATAGTGAACTCCAATTAATGGCTGGAGACAGACCCCAAGTGAATCCAATTAAGGCTGGAATCAAACCACAAGACAAAAGTCTATATCAATTCTTTTCTTCCTTCTCATTTACGACCAAATGGTCTTTAAATAGAAATACAAGTAGATAATACCTAAGGTGATAATGCTTAAAGTTCAAATATTCAAATTCAAATAAGCTCTAATCCTAATTTAAATAATCTAATCCTAATAAGTTGGAATTCCATTCCAACTCAACTATTAAATCTATCTAATCCTTTATCCCTATCAATAAAAAGAAAAGAAAAGAATTGATATAGACTTTTGTCTTGTGGTTTGATTCCAGCCTTAATTGGATTCATTTGGGGTCTGTTTCCAACTATTAATTGGAGTTCACTATCATCTTTCCATTCCATTTCTACATTCATCCATATTTTTCATACATCCAATCAGAAATCTCGCATCAATTGGTATCAAAGGATGTCGACCAACAAGGACCGAATTGGTAAGCTTGAACTTGCATTTCAAAGCTTGCTGAAGAGACTAAAAAGGGGTTTGATAATCTGAAAAAGTCTTTGGAGAATATTGCAAGTTCTCTCAATGAGGGTTTTTCCAACACTAGAGAATCTTTACTGCAAAACACGGTGCAGATTTCATCGCCTAAGTCAACCCCACTCATCCAACCCGTGACCCAGTGCACCGATAACCCACAACCAATCCAACCGCTGAAAACCCACAATCAATCCGCAGTCAACACAACTATTCATCCCCGTGACAATGACACAAAACCCAACTCTCAAAACCCACACAAAATCATCCTCTCGCAAACTACACAGATTCCTATCAGAGTTTTTCTTTTCAAGAAGCTAGAGATGGACGGGAAACCACCATGTGAAAAGACCACCGAGGAAGCGGATGAGGAGTTTATAGATCCAGCTGCACAACCACTGAACAGCCAAACACCGCTCATGAAGAAATCCATAGGAGAAAAGCAAAGCTGCAAAATTATTTCGACCTTGAGGACAAGTGTCGTGTCAGAGGGACGGAATTGATAGGAGTCTTTCTCCAATCCTAATACTTGGATTAATTCAAGCTGGTCTCTATCTCATTAGTGATGAGATATTATCTTTATCTTTATATTATCTTTATCTTTTCAATTAGGTTAGCTTATTATCTTTATCTTTCTAGGTTATGTTATATTTCAATAATGATTATAGGGGTTGAGAGACCTGTTAGGAGTAGTAGACGTAGTTGGTTTAGAGGTGGAGTTGGAATGAAATTCCAACTCGTTAGGATTAGAGTTTATTTGAATTTGAATATTAGAATTTAGGTAGTATCACTTTATGCTTTATCTTCTTGTATTTCTATTTAAAGACCATTGGGTCGTTAATGAGAAAAAAGAAAAAGAAAAAGAATTGATATAAAAAAAAGAAAAAAAAAAAAAGAAAAAAAAAAGAAAAGAATTGATATAGACTTTTGTCTTGTGGTTTGATTCTAGCCTTAATTGGATTCATTTGGGGTCTGTCTCCAGCCATTAATTGGAGTTCACTATCATCTTTCCATTCCATTTCTACATTCATCCCTATTTTTCATACATCCAATCAGAATTCTCGCATCAATTATTGATAGGGATAAAGGATTAGATAGGTTTAATAGTTGAGTTGGAATGGAATTCCAACTTATTGGGATTAGATTATTTAAATTAGGATTAGAGCTTATTTGAATTTGAATATTTGAACTTTAAGCATTATCACCTTGGGTATTATCTACTTGTATTTCTATTTAAAGACCATTTGGTCGTGAATGAGAAGGAAGAAAAGAATTGATATAGACTTTTGTCTTGTGGTTTGATTCCAGTCTTAATTGGATTCACTTGGGGTCTGTCTCCAGCCATTAATTGGAGTTCACTATCATCTTTCCTGTCCATCTCCAATTAATTTAGAAATGGAGAAAGATGTAGTATATAATAATACTCAAGTAGAAATGAGTAATGTTAGAAACCTTATTGTTATTTTACAATTATCCCACAATATTAATGCGGAAAACTCAACCAATCTTTGGATCAGTTATTGTTTATGAAAAAAAAATAAAAATTAAGAGTTGATTGAGTCTGTCACATCAGCATTGTGAATAATTGTGAGATTAAAATGTGTTATAAAACATTACTAAGCGGAGAAGAGCAATGCTATACACGGCATTTTTATCTTACAATTATCACACAATGCTGATTTGGCAATTCCAATCAACTTTTGAATTAGTCATTCTATTTTTTATTTTTTAAAAAATCAATAATTTTGAGACTGTCATATCAACTTTATAAGATAGTTATGAAATACAAATATGATATAACATTATTCAACTAAAAAAGAATAATGTTAAAAATCACTTTCTTATATTTACGGTTATAATTATTTTTAATGTTAAGGGATAATTGCATCGTTGATCCTTGATGTTGGCCGTTATTATTTTTCACTCTCTGTGGTTCAAAAAGTTCATGGGAGGTCCTCGTTGTAAACAATAATTACAAATCACTCCCTGGACCAATTTTCCATCCACTAGGTTAACAGATTAAGTTAGTTAGTCACGCCACACCCAATATGAAGCCGACACGTGTCTATTACAATAAAAAAAATATAAAATTTAAAAAAAAAAAAAAAATGTTAAAAAACAGTAATATCAGAAATACCCAAAGTCCCATGGAGCTAAATTCAAAGAATTTAAACCAAATTACAAGGAAGTTAATATCAGGAATCGGAACAAAATCCAAGCCCAGAAAAATCATACAGGAAGCCAAAATCCAAGCCCCGAACAGTGAACACGACCAACTTCGATTTGTTGATGCTGACCGCTGTATGACCATTGAGAATCCCAAGAACAACAACCAATAAAGAAAGAAACTTGAAAAACATGAGAGAGAGAGAGAGAGAGAGAGAGAGCCTGCGGGGTTGGGGAACCAGGAAGCTCGAACCTAGTAATGCATTTTGTGTGTTTTGCTGGCTTTGATGTCTCATTGATCGTTCAAGGTTGAAGAACCAGGAAGCTCTACGAGTTTGATTAGATACCTGAAGTTTGATCCCAGAGGTGGCCTGAGGTCACCCCTAAAATCCTTTGGGTGTGGCCTTTTAAAAAAACACAAATTATTTTATTTTATTTATTTATATTATTAATAAATTATATATATATTTTTTTATCATAATAAACACACGTCTGCTTTTTATTAACTGACGTGGTTGATTAACAAAATTTAAGCCAGTTTAGTAAGTAATTGTGTCGTGGAATATTTGTGTGTTATATAATAAAAAGTGATTGATGTGATATAAAATTTGAGAATATTTTTATAGAAAAGTAAAAAAAAATTGTTTTGTAGTGAGTTTTTTTTATTTGAATAGTAATAAAATATGATTAATGTGATATAAAAAGTGTAAAAAAATTAGAATATTTTTTATTCAATTTTCTTGAAAGAAGTGAAAAGAAAAAAAATGGAGAGTTGGAAATGGTTTGTCAAATTAGCCCATTAACTTTTAGATGAAAAATGTATTATTTGTAATTGTTATTTGTTACAAGGACCTCATATAAATTTTTTGAATTACATAAAAGAAAAAATAATTTTGGCTAACTCTAAGGACAAAGGTGCAATTATCCTTAATTTTAACTAAAATGACAAAATGTTGTAGTTTCCTTTTCTGAGTTTTCTCCTTACCTTCTGGTGGTGCTGAATGCCAGACCCAACTTGACCTGACGTCACCTGAGAAAACGATCCATATTCAAATCTGTACATCAAGAAATCAAAACGAAAAGAAGAAGAAGAAGAAGAAGTGTGATGGTTGTGCTGTTATCTGCTTCTTTGGTCCGAATGCCCACACAGTTCACATGCTTTACTCTCAATGCAGGTTATTCCGATGTTCGGCACCACCATTTCTTGACTGGCTCAAGTTCCCTGTAAGTAAATTTCATCTACCTTATATTTCATGTCATTCCAAGTTACTCAATTTTTCCACGTCCTTTCTAGTTCAGAATTAATGTTTCTTAAATCGAATAATATCCGCAGACAAATGGAACTTTTTCAGATCAAATTCATGGGTCAATTTTCATTCACCGATTGCTAACAATTACAAGGCAACCCTGCTGTTGCAACGCAATTCTTGTGTCGCAATGTGTGCTTCTCATTCCTCTTTGACGCCGTCGTCTTTTGGGTCGTACCAGAAATCGAAGAGTGTGTGGATTTGGACAAAAAGCAAAGAGGTCATGACTGCCGCCGTGGAGAGAGGATGGAATACCTTTGTTTTCTCATCCCAGCATCGACAACTTGCCAATGAGTGGTCTTGTAAGCTCCTTAGGACCTCCTCTTGTTCTTTTGTATATCTACATTACGATTAGCTTGTGGTTTAATTTTATATAATTGTGTGCTCTATGCTTCGTAGATCAAAATAAGTACAAGAAAAAATTGGGTACATTGTTGTGACCCATGTGATGATTTTGGTGGTTTTCACTATATTTTTGTCAACGCATGAGTCATCTTAATTTTTCTATCAATGTTATCCGACTTTCTTAGTTTTTAATTTTGGTTATGGGGTTTACAGCAATCGCCTTAATAAGTCCTCTCTATATTGAAGAGGGAGGCATTTTTGATGGTGAGAATAGAAGGGTTGCCACAATTTTTGAGATTTCAAATCCGCAAGAGTTACAGCAGCTCCAACCCGCAAATGGACAGGCAGAGAATGTTGTAATCAATTTGCTAGATTGGCAGGTAGACCTGTTGCTAACTGCTTAGGATAATTCTCATGAAATTTGTTTCTATTCTCTTGAATCAGCCTTCAAGTACTGCATATAAACCATCCATTGTTGTTTAGCTAAAGCTAGAAAGAAATCAACTTCCTCTAAAACTGAGGATATCCATAAATTCAATTTTTTCGTAAGAGCATTGAATATTGGAAATTGATGCAAATTCTTTGCTACTTGGAAGCTATCCGGTATTGTGTGAAGTTTTATATAATAATTCTGGATCTCGTTAAAGATGACAGCATGCTGAATCACATTTTCTCTAAACTTGCTTTTGAATTAATCAACAGAATCCTTATATTACAATGACTTTGGTGGAAACTTCCTAGGTTTCATTTTACATGCCTGTCTTTGTATCCGGAGATAATCTTGCTTTTTTGTGCGATTCATGGCTTCTAATCATTGAACATGATTGCCGTGACATACACTTTCCATTATACAGTCACACCCGATCATCTGCATTATATGTACCATATTCATGGATGTTTTGAGCACTAAAATAGTCTATGCTGCACTTTTTGTTTCCAGCACAATCCAGTTAAGCTATCGATGTACCTGCTATTGTCAATATAAAGCCACTTCTGAATTGGTCCCTAATTTTGTGTTTCTAAAGGTAATTCCTGCAGAGAATATTGTTGCTGCATTCCAAGGCTGTCAAAAAACAGTTTTTGCTATCTCAAAAAATCATTCTGAAGCACAAGTCTTCTTTGAGGTATAATTTAGATTCTCTAAGATTAGGATCGGCAAGTGAACTTCATATGTTGGAAGAGCTGCTTCGATTATCTAAATTGTCGATTTGGCTCTTTTGGTGATGCATCCTGACCTCCTTTCAATATTCATTTTCTGTGTTTGCAGGCCTTGGAGCAAGGTCTGGGTGGAGTTATATTAAAAGTTGAAGATACTGAAGCTGTTTTTCAGCTCAAGGTAATTTGTTTTATGATAGGGCTTGTTAAGTAGTAAAGCATGGCTTCTTATCATAGAAAAGTTGTCAGGACTATTTTGACAGAAGAAATGAAGTGAGCAATCTCATGAGCTTGACCAAAGCTACTGTAACTCAAGTTCAAGTAATTGGAATGGGGGATCGAGTTTGTGTGGATCTCTGTAGCCTGCTGAGACCTAGTGAAGGACTTCTGGTATGCTTCCATTTCCTCGTCTATAATTTGCCCTTCGTATGATTTATTATTTGTTAGGATTTATGTTGCCATATTCAATGCCAAAATTGGGTTGCTTGTAAATCTTGGCTTAGTGGTTGAGTCGGTCTTTAGTTGGTGATTCGAAAACTTGGTTTAGAGTGAGAGACTGAACACCTCCTTCGCAACGACGTTCGAACAATGTTCAAATGAGACAACTCTACAAACTTCAAAATTTCAAGATAGTAGGTTGCGTTCGTAAGCCGTTCGAATGAGATCATCAAGGAGTTCAAAAATCAAGTTCCAATGTCATTATTCGTGGTGACATTCGTACTTAGTTCAAACGAAAACTTTAGAGTGACAAAATTCAAAGTTTTAGAATGCGTCGTTCTCAAGGTCCCAAATGCCTCATAGAAATGTTCATTCACAGTCACGTTCAAAGAATATTTGAACGCAATTCTCAATAAGTCCGGTAGAACATTCTGTTCACGACATTCTAAGACCGTTTGAACGCCATATGCAAGAAGCTGTGAAACCCTTGATCACGTTCGAATGACAATTACTCCCATTTGAATGCTGCTGGCTAAGACAACGTTTTTATCAAACCAACCTACTCATTAAGGCTTTGTTTTCCTAGGGTCTATATAAGCATCATATCTCATGATTTTAGTAAGACGTTGAGGCCATTATTTAGTGCTCTTGGAGAGAATCTTAGCATCCCTATGCCTTTATTCTCAAACCTCTCATAGACTATTAAACTACACCAAATCTTCAGTCACCAGAGTTCCGGATTGCAAAGGAAGCTTAATAAAAGATTGGTCATAGTTCTGGAGCTAGTGAGATAGGAAACAAACAGGTTGTTTGTTGGGTAGAATTCAGGTTTATTACAAAGATTTTATAAATATAACTTATTATAATTTAAATCTTCTATAGTGAAAAAAGTTTCCTGGGGTTAGCCGCTCCTAGAGTGGTTTTACTTTTGAAGAGTTCTTCAAAAAGCTTCCACTTCGCACCAAAATTGTTGTGTTTGATCTCTTTACTGCTTTATTTAATTTTAGTGATATTGTGTGTGGTTGCCATATTTTGTTTGTTGTAATTATCGGAAAACATCTATTCACCCCCCACTAGGTGTTGTTTGGACCGTTGTGCGAATTTGACTATTGAGCAAATTGATTGGAATCTTATCATTCTTATGATCTATGTTCTCCTTAGGTTGGATCTTTTGCCAGGGGATTATTCCTTGTGCACTCAGAATGCTTGGAGTCAAATTATATTGCAAGCAGGCCTTTTCGAGTTAATGCGGTAAGTTTTGGCTTTGAATTAGTTAGAGTCTTAGAGATGATATTTCGATGAATTTTTTTCATAGTAGATCTTGGTCAGTACTCTAAACCCAATGGTTTGGCATATCAATACACAAGTTAATGGTGACCCAGTTTAGTACCTTTAACTTAGAAAGCTTCATTTGATTACTTCAACTTATCATGCTCTACTGTCGTTGTACAAAATTGGAACTGTTTCAAAGACAGAAATTGCAAAAGTATATCATTTTTATTTATATTACTTCTCATACCATTTAATATGAGTCTACTTGGTTCTTAATGTTTTAGGATCATGTGAAATTCATCAGTTGTAGTTAGTGATGAACCTTTTGTAAATTTTGAAGTTGTCTTCATACTCTGTGGAAGTGATGAAATCTTGTTTTTCTCATGTGATTACTAGTATCAGATATTCTAAATATTATTAAGCATTACGAGATCATTATATCATTTTATTGGCTGAAATGCGTCTATCATTATGCCTCATTTTCTGTAATTTTTTTTTATTATTATTATCTTTTTATGGTGAATAAGGCACACAACCGTGAACAGCCGCCTTTTTTCCTGGAAAAATGACATTTTTCCTACCATTTGGAGAAGCAAAGGAAATTATTCAGGAAACAAATAAGTATTCAAGTCACAATAGTAGTTGAAAGTTGTCAGAGCCATTTCGTGGGTGACAGTTTAATGTCATTATTATGCAGACTTACTTACAAGTATACTTTGGAACTGTACAGGGACCAGTACATGCCTATGTTGCCATTCCAGGAGGAAAGACTTGCTACCTTTCTGAGTTAAAAGCGGGCAAAGAGGTCATAGTGGTTGATCAAAAAGGCCAACAACGAACTGCAATTGTTGGGCGAGTGAAGATAGAGACTAGACCACTAATTCTTGTTGAGGCAAAGGTTTGTCTTAAATTGGACTGAGAGCAATTGTTTCATAACACGTCATCAGCTTAAGTTCCTTGGTTTCTCAGAATCTCAGTGACTAAAAAATCGAGGATAAAAAACACTACTGCCAACCCCCTCCCAAACCCCCCCCCCCCCCCCCCCCCCCCCCCCCCCAAAACACACTGTATCTTTCATATGTTTGAATATCGCCTAACCTTGCTTTTCCCCCATATTCTAGATTTATGTTGCTTATGCCCTGCAAATGCTATTGGATAACCTTGTCTGGAGAAAAAAGTTCTTGGTTGGATATTGCGTTGTCATCTAGCTTATCTTTCATATCTCATAGAATTTGTTTCCACTATAATAGAGCTAATTGCTAATACTCTTTTACAATCTATGTAGCTTTACATTATATTCTGCTCTTGCAGAGAGATTCAGATGACCAAACTCTTTACAGCATCCTTCTACAAAATGCAGAAACTGTTGCCCTTGTTTGCGCCTGCCAAGGTTTTTTTTTTGACAACTGGTTTATAGTATTGTCAAATTTTTTAGTTTATTATTTTTTTCCTCGTATGATAGGGTTGAACCTTGATCCCCATCTTCTACAGGGGCCGGGCTACAAAAAACAGCAATTCCCGTGACCTCACTCAAAGTTGGAGATGAAGTTATGCTGAGAGTACAGGGAGGGGCACGTCATACAGGAATAGAAATTCAAGAATTCATTGTCGAGAATTGAATGAGCAAGATGGCATATGCTCTGGCTGTGATGCAAAGAGAGATTGCTTATATATATACACACTGCATCTCTCACAGATATAATAAGATAAATTCCGCATGAAATACCGTAGCTGCTCCACCAAAACCAGATTTGAGAGTCGCTGTGGCACTGTCTCATTCACGTCAGCGTGTAAGCTTGTCTTTGTACCCCAAGCTATTTTTTGACTGTGCCTATCTCAAAGTGTTGAAATAGATAATGACCATTTCAAGTTTCAACAATCCTGCGGGACAATTTCAATGCAATTTCGTGAGACTTATTGCGTTGGAGGACATTCATTCAACGTCAACACAAAATAATTCACTCCCAGTCCACAAGTCTGCCCCCTCTTTATCTTCTTTCTTATTAAAGTGTTGTCAATTCATGAGCACAACAATCAACCCTTTTGCCATTGCACTCATCAATCATGCGCTTCTTGCAAACATGGCACCCTCCCAATTAGAGTGGTTTGACATTTCTTATAATCAAATCACTGGACCAGTTCCTTTATCTCTTTGGCTTTTTCCTAATTTGGAATATTTGTATCTTCGTTCGAATCAAATCGATGGTTCCATCCCACTAGAAAAGCAGAAATAGGCAACATGAAGAAATCTTAACCTTAGCCCTAACTTTATTAGTAAAGAAATTAATGCCTGTTGAACTTGGGGTTATGACCTTATCATTCTTGGATCTCAGCTACATTAATCTTCCGGGCAATATTTACTGTACCTTACTTTTTTGTTATAAATGTCAACTTATCATACAATTCTTTGAGAGGTCCAATTCCATAGGGCTATGATCATTATCATACATACAACACATTAATTGGCAACGAGGATTTATGCGGTGCTTTGTATTTCCCTCCTTGCCTTCCGGCCAATAACAAATCAATGGTGACCAAAGTAAATATTTTTGTTCCCATCACCATTTCCCTTGGATTCTTAATTCTTGGGAGCTTTCTCTTGTCTCGACGCATGGTGAAGAAAATCCAATTTGAGTCAAGAGAAACCAAGAATGAGACCTTGTTCTCGATATGAAATTATGATGGATATATTGTATATAAAGACATCATTGAAGCAACCAAGGACTTTGATATAAAATATTGTTTAGGAACCGGTGGTTATGGTAGTGTTTATAAAGCGGAATTACCTAATGGCAAAGTGGCTGCCTTAAAGAAACTTCATCGGTTGGAGGCTGAAAACCCAACTCTTGATATAAGTTTCAAGAATGATGTAAAAGTGTTAACAGAGATCCGTCATCGAAACATTATAAAACTTTATGGGTTCTATTTACATAAGTGATGAATGTTTTTGGTTTACCAATACATGAAGAGGGGAAGCCTATTATGTGTCCTAAACAACGATATAAAAGCTATGGAATTGGATTGGAGCAATAGGGTGAACATCATCAAAGGTATCACCCACGCTTTATCTTACATGCATCATGAATGCATTCCAGCAATTATTCATTGAGATATAATAAGCAACAATATTCTATTGACCAATAAACTAGAGGTTTTTTTCTCTGACTTCAGCACAACTAAACTTATTGATCTAGATTCCTTCAATCAAACATTAGTTGCAGCCTTGCAGGGACTTACAGTCACATCGCCTCAGGTAGTATGTCTATTATTCTAAAACATAGAACCAAGCTACTAGCCCTCTGGAACAAAGGTCTTTCCCAAAATCGTGCTAGTAGGGTTATCTTGTCATTTACTATTTGAATAGATTCATGCATGGTCGCAAACAACTACTTCAACTAGAGAATTTTTATGCAATGGCAAGTTTTGACCAACTTTGCGTTTGCATTGAAAAATATAA
Source organism: Alnus glutinosa (assembly GCF_958979055.1). Taxonomy (NCBI): domain Eukaryota; kingdom Viridiplantae; phylum Streptophyta; class Magnoliopsida; order Fagales; family Betulaceae; genus Alnus; species Alnus glutinosa. The sequence goes on along the minus strand of NC_084887.1, from coordinate 34,788,389 downwards.
AAATGTGAAAAGGGAAAGAAAGATTTTTACAATTGTTGTTGTTTTTTTTTTTTTTTTTTTTTTTTTTTTTTTTCATTTATATGCAAAGTGGCTTATATCATAAAAGTTAATGAAAAAATCGATGTTTATTACTTTAGAGTTGTGGCACTGGAAATATTATTGGGAATAGGGGTGGGTATCGTTTTGGTTGGCGGTTAAGTCAATTAATTCGGTTGATTAACTGACTTTTGTCGGAATGCAGTCGGTAAATTATTTCGGTTAAGTCAGTTAAGTGGTTAATAGGCAATCGATTAAGTCGATTAAGTCAATAAATAAGCGGTCGGTGAATTATTTCGGTTAAGTCAGTTAATAGGCGGTTGGTTAAGTTAGTTAAGCAGGTTAAGTCAGTTAAGCACTTAAGTGGTTAATAGGCGGTCTGTTAAGTCGGTTAATAGGCGGACGGTTAAGTCTGTTTAAGTCAATAATTAGGCAGTCGGTTAAAAGCTAAGGAACCATGAAATGTATATGGTTGGATCAAGGGATGAAACTCAATTATGAAGTGCTTTTTGTTAGATTGAGTATCATATTGTTTGATGAACTTGTATGAATAAAAAATCTTGTGTATGAGAATTATAACTAAATCATAATGAAATTATCATCTTTTCATTTCTTCTCAGAATCTGAGCCATGCATTTTGCACTAATAGCTTCACATGGAGAACCGACCGCACTAGAATGTATGCAGGTTTAAGTAATAAATCGACACCTTAAAAAGGGCGATTAAGAAAGAGAATTATCCACCACCAGTCCCGAAGATTGAAGGTGCAACAAATTCACATTCAACAAGCAGTGAAAAGGTACTGTGGTTGCTGTGTGTGTACCTTTCTCTCTGCCTTTGGCTAAGAAAAATCGTTCGTGCTTGTCTGCAAGAATAAGTAGACAATAAAAAAGCCCAAGGCTGGGAAGTACTCCTCTGATTAAATCCAAAAGTGATGACAAAGCCAAACTGTCACCTATCAAACCCGCCACAAATTTCTTTTGATTGCCAAGATTACTACATCTCTTAAATGATGACATATATAGGAAACGGATACAAAATGGGTATCAAAGAGATAACACAGTGCTCAATGGAACGGTTTTCAAACACTAGGTTTGGGAGACCGGTAAAGATGGTTATGGTGATACGGAGAAGCATGCAGAGCATTTGGTATGGAGAGGCTCCTGGTTGGTTGTCTATTCCTTGATAAACCCGTCTGAATTCTAATGCCATTTCTAGCATTTGGGTATGACCCCATACGCTCAGATTGCATAGCCTGAAAGTAGGATGAAGAACAAGCCATGTCCTTGAGGTTGGGCAGAGGCTTTAGTGCTTCAACGACTTCACTCATCAGAGGTCTGGCTTTAGGGTCGCGGCTAAGGCAGTGGGCAGCTAACTGAAGTGCTTTCTGAGCGCCTTTGATTGAGAAACGACCTTCAAGCCGAGGATCTAGAAGTCGATAGAACCTTCGCCTCTCTGCAAGATGTGGCCGTGCCCATTCGACCAAGTTATGCTCCCCATTTGGTTGGTTTTTGTCCATGGATCTTCGGCCGGTCAACATTTCAAGCAAAACCACTCCAAAGCTGTAGACATCACTCTTTGATGTAAGATGCCCTAGACAAGATAGATAGTATTAGAAATTGGTACTAATAATAGATCCCTTACTAATTAGGTCAAATTAAAGACTTCTAGCACTTGATTTAGTGTTAGCTACAAACACTTCTATTTTTCCATACTTGTATATTCTACATCATCATTCCATACATTTGCCACAAGTGTCTTCAAGCTTTGAAACCCTCCCACCCTCTTCCCTCCCTAGATTCTTAAAATATATAACTTTCGTATACTTTAAGATTATTTACGTATATTAATTTAACTTTTCTGAGGCGGTCTCTTTTTTTCTTTTCTTCTTCTTCTTCTTCTTTTTTTTTTTTTTTTTTTTGTGTGTGTGTGTGTGTGTTTTTTTGTTTCTTAACATAGGTGGTATCTCATGTATTCTGTTTGCATGCCCATACTAAACCCCCTGGGTATTCTTTACTAAATTTACTTATTTGAAAGTCACCTCAACTTGAACCCTACTATTTCACAACATCACTTATGAAGGCCACAATTATTATTATTTTTAATTCTAATCTTTTTCCAGGTTAAGTTCCTTTGTTTGAACCTTCAAATCAAATTCGTCGGTTCTCTCTTTCAAAATTAAGAGCATTAATTTCCAAAATCTTTTTGAAGGTGAGGTAGTTATACAAGTGGCAGGCAGCAAAAGTGATAGGTGCAAGGTTTGTTGTAAATAAAGAAGGGGGGTGAGGACTCATCACAGCAGAAGTGTGGTAGTGAAGTGTTACAACTAGCAGTGTCACTGTGGTGAGGATGGTAGTAGCATCAGTAATGGTGCCAAGGATATTAATGAGTTCCTCAAATAAGGATATTATATGCCGGAATAGAATGCTCTCCATTTCAAACTAAATGGATACTATCCATTCCACTTGAAATGGAGAGGATCCTTGTCCTTGTATGGCCCCCTCATTATTTTGGCAAAATGTGAAATGATTTTCCCCGTCCAAATTAAAGTTCTTAAATAATATATCCTACCCTATCACAGAAAGGAAGCCAGATTAGCTTATAAATTAAGCACTTGCATTAAAATTCCTTTTCAATTCTAATAAAAACTGTTACTTCCATTTATTACTCAATTATCAACATTTATCTATTAAAAAAAGGAGTAACATCCTTAATTGGATGGACATAATACTATAGAGAGTTTATTGAAATTAGAGTTTGTTGAATGAGTTTTAAAATGTTGCTTACATTCCTTCATATGCTTGTAAAATATATCGATTGATTTTAATTGAATTAATTAGATAAAAATAAAAAATGATTAAGTATAATTTATCAAAATATTTTAATAAATCTTTCTACATACTAATTTTGAACAGATATGAATTTTCAACTAACTAAATCCTGAATAAGTCTACTAAAGAAATAAAATAACCATCTTTCAGTATGAAAGAACAACATTCTTGAAACTTGGTTCCAAATTTTTTCTGAAGGTGCTAAATTGACATTAAAACTTTAATACTCTTTTTCTTCATTAAAAATCTGTGTGTGCATGCGAGCGCCTGCCTATATATATATATATATATATATATTGAAAGAAAATTGATTTTTACTTCTTTTTTTTTTAATTGAATTAACATATAAATTGCACAAACTTATGTTAGTATTATTCCACAGGGTAACACCAAATGGGCCCCCAAAAGGAAAACATCTAACTCTGCCACCAAGTGCGTAAGGAAAATGTAACAATGTTACCAAGTGCAAGATAGTGTTAAAAGGAAAATAAGGAGATCTTTCTTTATCGTAACATTGGTTGAAAAAATCATAGGCCAATTCCTGGATCACCCGGCAAGAATTTGATCTAGGACAAAGAATGCCAATCTAGTAGTAGCACAGAGTCATATCAAAAACAAAATACAGGGAAACAAGTTATGACATAATGCAGAAAAAGATCATAAAAACAATTTAACCATACTAACCTGTCATCACATACTCTGGGGCTGCATAACCATAAGTTCCCATCACTCGGGTAGATACATGAGTTTTATCTCCCTCTGGACCATCTTTGGCAAGTCCAAAATCAGAAAGCTTTGCATTGTAATCCTGGAATAACAAGATCTAGGTAATGTGTATGGACAAACATAGATATTGTTCACATAATTTGAATCACAAATGGCACCATTTAAAATAAGTAAAAAAAAAAAAAATAGTTACACACCGCATCTAACAGGATATTAGATGTTTTAAAATCTCGATATATAACTGGCTTTTCAGCTTCCTCGTGAAGAAAGGCAAGACCCTTTGCAGCACCAAGTGCAATTTTCATTCTGGTGGACCAAGGAAGAGGCAGAGGCCCTGCAGCATACAACATAATATTACCAGAGAAAAGAAATGCAATTGCCTACTGGAACATTTTCAAGTGGTTACTAAATTGCAGTACCCACCCAATAGATATAACTAGGTGGTGTATGGACAGAATTTTTCACACAAATTATCATAACGAATATGATCTAATACAACACACAGATAATGTATGAAGAATTATTTCCCTAAATCTTCATTCATTGAACCGTTGAAGACAAATAATTGGGAATAACATTCTATCCCAGGGCTCTCTTGGAGAAAGAACACACGCAAACAGACCAAATACATGAATTTAAATTGCATTATACACACACACACACTCATGCCTTAAAATTGTATACATCAATTCATTGCTTTTCCATACACATTTTATAAATGAAAATCCAGATCTCCCACAGAAATGCACTAAAACTTGAAGCTTCAACTAACATTTTCATTTCTTCAACTCATAATATTTGTGAATATAATGGCTTAACTCATAAGACAATCCTGGCATGGGAAAAAAAGGTCAAGAACAGCTTCAAACAACATTAACTCTCCAGGGCCACTTATCAGGTAGCAATGAAATAAAATAAAAAGAAAAATAAAATCGGGTTATTAACAGGATCAGAAAGGATATGAATAAGTAAATATCATCTTTTAAGGTAAAAAAGAAACAGCATTACATCATTAGCCAATTTTGAAGATAATAATAATAAATAAATAGAATAAAATCCATGGAATTCTCTTTCGAAATTCCATACAGAAAATCCAGAAATTCTATAATTATCTCTAACAATAGAAAGACCATAAAGTTAAACACATACAAGAAGGATAGGAAATTCCAGAATGTGAACCAAAATTCTTACTTCTAAAGAGGTGATTCTCCAGGCTTCCTCGAGGCATAAACTCATAGACAAGTAACCTCTGATCATCCTCAATGCAATAACCAATTAATTTAACCAAATTAGGGTTGAGGAGGTCACCAAGATAATTAACTTCAGCCTGCCACGTGGAAAAAAAACAAAAGTAACCATGAGTCATAGAAGTGAAGGTAACAACCAGCCCCAATCTCGACTTAATAATTATAGCAAACAAAAGAAACTAAATTTGATAATTAATTCTCTTACCAGCCATTCTTTATGACCTTGAAGTCCATCGTGGTTGAGGGTCTTTACTGCAACTGTAAGCCCTGTTCCAGGTTTCATTGGGGCAGTCCCATTTTCATTGATCCAACCCTTGAATACACAACCAAACCCACCCTCTCCAAGAAGACTCTCAGGTCTAAAACTCCTCGTTGCTGACTTAAGCTCATTAAAAGTGAACTTTCGAAGTTGAGAAGCAACTTTCAATTCTTCACTTATGTTGGGAGTGGATGGAATACTTTCTGCATTGCTAGTTGTTGAAGATGACACAACTGGAGCAACTGGCTGGTCTCGGCTGGAATCATTTGTAGATTTACTTTCACCTGATCCACACAAAAATCACACAATCATCGAACCTAATTCAACTATAACCAGCAAATCCATATATAAAAGCGTCTGCAGTTCCTGAGGTCGCATAGGCTCAAAGAATGCACAAGGAGACATGCCTCTATATGCACACACATATACGTATAGGTAGTTATGTACTGTAAATGGAACCTGTATTGACCAACATTGTGCAGTAATAAACAACACACAACATGACTAGCAGCCTGATCATGAATATTAAGTCCAACTAAATCTATCAAAAGCTAAAAAACAGGATTTAGGTTCAACTATATTAAAAACCAGATTAATTAAACATATCAAAGGATCAAAGTGAAGCCAAAATTTACTTCACAATAATTAAGAAGTTAATTAATCCATCAAATCCCATAAAGCAGGGTAAGGCTTTGTTAAATCTTGTACTCTGCTCACGTTTTGGTTTTTTTCACCATGTGCATCTGCATTTATGATCATATCATTGTAAAATTGAACTACCACCAAAGATGATTATACATTGGGCTGCTTACATATCTATGACCAGTTTTTTCTTTTTCTGGTAAGTAAAACATAATTAGAAACCAATGATAGAACACTTCCCACCTAACACAAGCATGTTAAACACTTGCCAACACTACAGAACTGTCCACATGGGTCAGCCAATACGTAACAATGTTTGACACAGTAAGTTAAAAGGTTATTACTTTCTTAAATATTTAATTATGTGAGATGGAGTAATGCTCAAGCAACATTATTTACAATTGATTAAACGCACCACTCTTTTACTTGACTATTGACAACAACTCCTGATAATTCATTCTACAAAAACTGATAGAGATAGATTACACATAAAGTACACTCAAAAACAAGCATTTTCCAGCTCTATATCTAGGATTCTTGGGAGCAGCCATCAACCCAGTGTGGTACTTGAAGCTAAAACAGATCAAAGTTTGGGATTATGGTCAAACACGCTAGTATACTTTTGAAAATTTGGGTATCTTGTAATATGTTTAATAGTAGTGTTAGGGTCCGTTTGGTTTAGTGGTTTCAAAACGTGTGGTTTGAAAACATAGCAATTTCAAAATATAGTTAAAGAAAATTTGGTTTTTAAAAACGCAGTTAAGCATTTAGTAAAATCGCGGCTCAACCTTTAAAAGCGCACGTTTTTGAAAATGCACCCCGTTACCTGCGATTTGAAAACGTGAATTTTTCCACATTTTCAAACTGCCATTTTTTTCAAATGCACTTTGGAACACTTTCCACGATTTTGTTTAAAAACACACTTTTGGCCTACAAAACGGACTTTTAGCCAATGACCTATAGAAGCCATACTTTTCATTAATTGATCCAAATCAATGTACATTTCCGGTACCAATATTTAAGACCAAGTATAATGGGCGAAAAGGTGGGCCATTAGATTCTATCCAATTATATTCCCTTTAAAAAAGAGATGGCGAAAAAGATCATAAATAGGAACAACTCCATGTGGTTGAGTCTTTGTAAGTTCGTAGCCCTTCTTGATTAAGTAGGAAACAACAAACAAACAACCATCAACTAATCATTTCTCAGAGATGACAAAAAGAAAAGAGGGGGGGGGGGGGGGGGGGGGGGAACCACCATGAGTTCATGTTTTTGTAAGTTCCTAAGCCGTCTTAATTTAGTAAGATATGACCATACTAACAATTATCTACTAGCTATATTAATCGTATCAACTAACAGTATTAACGGAAAAAGGTAATTGTGTACTTAATAAATTCAGTATCCATCGACCAGCAAATGGAAAATGATCATGACATGATAGGTTCACGTAGGCAAAGAATTAAGTACACTACAAATGGGTATCAATATCCTAAATGTGCATAACATAATATGCACGTCAAAGCAAATAACTTCAGAATCTACAGGCACCAAAAAAGGCATTTAATATGATCATAACAGCGTTAGTCAAAGATCAACCCATTTCTCTAACTACGTAAAACCAGATAACAAGACTGACATAGAAAGGAAACAAAGTAGACATAAAACAATTGTTTAGAAACAAATAAAGTTATACCGTATTGCGTGCTAGAACCACTTATAGAGCTATCCACATTGGACCTTGAAGACATGCAGCTCCCAATGAACCTAAACTTAATCCAACATCCTGTCCCCTCAGCTTCTCCATCTTTCTTCTTCCTTCCCTTTGATTTTTCAACGTCCCAAGCCCCAGCCCCAATAGCATCAGGACCTAATCCCATCTCTCAAAAAATCCCTAAGCTAACTCCCATCTCTCAGAAGTATCACATTCCACCACTCAAAGCTGGTTTAGCACATTCCTCCAAACCCAAGAACATCAAAATGCACCAAATAACACTAACAATCAAAACCCACCAAAAACAAATCCCACCCGGAAAGAAAAACCGTTCAAACAATCAAAATTCAACAACACCCATTAGAGCAGACCTACCCTTAATTAGGAGAACCCAAAATGACTCAAACCCATGTGAAAAGAAAACAGGTTTAGAATGCTAGAATGCTCCAAATGGGCGAGACCCAGACCACAAAATGTACATGCAAGACCAAATAAAAACACCACCTCGAGTAATCAGTAGCTGTAACAGATTGGAATACCTCAATTGAGAGCTATGAAGACCTAGAAATCAAATATTAGAAGCTGAACAGCTTAGACTAAAAAATGTATTATGCCTCTGAAATTTCAGGTTCTGTTTTAGCTCACCCAACACACACATTCATTAAATCCCATATAGACATACTACGATAGCGTCAAGGCTAAGCTACGAGAAACCAAAACAGGCATTGTGATTGTGGTTGTTTCTACTTTCTACACACACTGAGAGAGAGAGAGACAGAGAGATTAAAAGTGATGGAAGAACAGAGAAAGAGAAACGTGCATTTTGCGTGAAAAGGAGTGAGGGAGGAGAGTGTGGTATGTTTGAGAGTGAGACAGAAAGGGAAAGTGTAAAACAACAGGAAATGAGCCTGGGACTGTGAGAGAGATGTTGGAATTTGATGTCTGGTCGGCTGCTAAGACAGGCCCAAGTCCCAAGGGACCGAGCGACTACTACGACATGAAATCCAAGGCCCAAAACCCCAATCACACGAACCAATTCATACTTGTTTAAGGGTTTTTAGTACTTGTTTCCTCATTATTAAATGAAGACTTTGGTTTCCTCAAAAAAAACAAAAAAAACAAAAAATTAAACCAAAATACCGTCCAGTGCAATGCTAATAGGCAGTGGCTTCGGAGTCGTTCGGCCACTTTTCATTAGGCTAAAAGAGATGGCCCAACTGGCCATAATGTAGTTTTTAATGTTTTTAAATTTTTATTTTCATTTTTATTGTATAGACACATAGCACACTATGATCGATGCTACTATGACATATTAACAGATTCTGTCAAATTTTATAATAGTATGGACTTTTTTTTTTTGTTTTTGTTTTTTTTCTTTTTTTCCCTCATATAGTGTTTAATCACTTTTTAAAAGTCATGAAATTAATCACTTTTTGCTTATGAGACTTGAGGATTAACAAACCGGACTATATATTTCAGGCTGGTGTGTCAGAATTTTATCCTCTCCTCATCTTGTCAAATTACTTAGGGTTCATTGTTCTTGAAGCTTCAGTGGTAGAGAGAAGTAATTTTTTGGAACGAGACAGTGCCTAAAATTTCATGGTCTATCATATCCGATACAAACGAATTTTATCAATATCCCTTTTTGTAGCCCTGGTTGTTAGGTGAAATGCGACCATTCTTAAATCTCAACCATACCATAGAGGTTCAAGGGCTGCTGATTGTGGTGGCGTGGATGGTCATGTAAAGCTTGAACAGCAATGGGTTTCTTTTATCTGCATAGACTACGACTGAGAGACTACTTCTCTTTCTTCATATTCATCTATCCCTTCTTCCTCTTTTTTTTTTTTTTTTTTTTTTTTTTTCTTTTTTGGTCCTGAGCAAATAAGATTCAGTAAAAATCAAAGTAATTTTCTTTCTTCTGCCACTTAAATGTTCTTTATTGGTGTTAATCCAAACATACCTTAGCTAGGGAAATGTGTATATATATTCTTGGTTCTGAATGCGGAGAACAATTAAGGGACCCCCCATCACAATGCCAATTGATTAATCAAAGTAATTTTTTTATTATTTTAAAAGTTGACCAATCTCATAAGCATGTGCTTTGCATTAAAAAACAAAAAACAAAAAAAACAAATCTCAAACACTCTATTTATGATACCCCTGCATATATGCCTATGACATTGTCATAATACCAATCACAAATATGGCATCACGGCAGGAATTTCTGCTACTTTAGATATCTCTGGGATTAAGATTTTCTAAGAAACTCCTTAATCCACTAAAATATTTCAGTTTGGCCGCTTTACAGAGTTGATGGTAGCTAGTATTAATTGATCTTTTACTTGGTGGAGAAAGCATGTCATCTCATCTGCCTTTCCCTCTGTAATTACTTGTAGCATGCTTCTCTTCGATCTGATGTGAAATCTGAGGAATCGTTTATCATGCTTCTCATGGGGAATTTATGCTGTCAAGCACAAATTGAATGCCTTGTCAAGCAACTAAAGCTTCTTTGTTTTTTTTTTTTTCCCTGCTCTGACACATCTAAGCTTCTAATGCTGCCAGAGCATACTGATCTCCTGCATTAGCTATGCAATAATTTGTGTAGAGCATGTGCATAGCATAAGCATGCTGCCAACTGAGTTTCTCATGTAACCATTAATGTCCCTATTCAAATATTTTAATCTTTTTTTTGATGAAGCTTTAAATTCATCACCTATTCCTATGCATTGGGATCAGACTCTTCTATCTAAAATTGGCGAGGCAAAGCCCTACACATATATCCAAATTGGATATGCCTAATTAAAAATGTTCATGTTCACACACTTGACTTATTAATTTGTGTTAACAAATGAGATTGACACTTTGAGGAGTCTTCCAGTGAGATCATAATATAGTATGTTAAAATACCACTCTACTTGGCTAAAAGTTTAACTCTATAGGTTTAGACCTAACTATACTATATTAACTAATCACACACATAATCTTTCCAATGTGAAACTCGATTTTGATTGTGCTTGTGCCATTTCATTATACCGTACACCATTAACAACTCTGATAGCACTTGTTAGAGATTTTTATAGTACCTTTGATAGTTTTTTTTTAATGAAACCATTATATAGCATGTTAGGATACCATTCACCTTAAAAGCTTAAATTTATGGGTTTTGGCTCAAATATACTATACTAACCACTCACATCTATGACATGTTTTTAATACAGAACTCAACTTATTCTAAAAGTTTAAAGAGATAGAAATAAGTAAATTTAATTATTTAATCATTATTTCAAATTCTTCCTTAATAAGGGAAGCCTAACAAATATAATATTTAATTGAAATGAGAGTTAATGACGAAGATAATGTTTAAACTCATGACTTTTAACGTTGATATTATGTTAAATAAATTATCAGTAATTTCAAAAACTTAAACTTATAAAAAATAAAAAATAAAAAAATGATTTAATCATTTAATAAACATTTCTTTTTTCTCGTAGAGAACCGGAGAGAGAGGTCCGTCTCTTTTTTGAATGATAGGAAAGGGTGGCAGTAGGTCACAGACTCACATGGATCCTCTACGGAAGGAGTGCATAGGTACTTTCTTTTGTCAGACGAAAATTGCAAACGTCCCCTTCAAAACTAATCAAACCAAACAAAGACCATTTCATTTTCCTAGCCCGCCTCTCCATTTTGGTTGTTTCGATCTCCTATCTCATTGTCTTCTTTCCTCTTGGAATGCGTGCTCAGAATCCCAACTTCCTTTTTTCAGGCTAACTCCCGCCTAGATCGATTTTGCTCCCCATCCTTTGATCCTAATCAGTGATGCATGCATGAAGTCACCCCGCTTCCGCATCTTTGGAGCTTTCTCTCTACAATTTATTCTTTCTTTATACATACAATCTGCAAACTTCTGATTCCAAAGCACCAACCCATTAAAAAACTGACGATTGCAAGCAGAGAATCCCTTTTTATTTCATGGCCTGCTACATGCCAGAGCTGGATACCCACTCGGTGGCACATGTATCTTATAAACTACCAATTAATTAATTATAATTTAAAAACAAAAAACAAAAGAGAGTATGATTCAACCTAGCATATTCATCACAACCCACAAAATGAACCGAATGAAGTGTGTTTTCAGTGTTTATTCAATTTCCCATAGTGAAATTGGAGCAGCTAGATATGTTTAAATTAATCTATACAACTAGGGCCACGGCCAAAAATTATGTTGGTCTTCAATATTGCCATTGAACATGTTGCAGAAGCTTTCATCTTGAACCGCCTGGTCAATTTTCAAGCATTGGAGGTCCGATCTTGACGAGCCTTGGAGGAGTTGGGACATGCTTGTAGGCCTAAGGGATGAGGGGAAGAGGTGCTTAGTAGTACTGTTTAATTGTGATGATACTGCGCTGTTCATTACAGGTGTTCTTGAAATATCCAAGTTGATGTCACAGCTATTCTCAGTACTCCCATTGCTCCAAGAAAGCTCGGTTTCCTTCTTCATGCATTTAACCCCGGCTTCACTTGTATGATCTATACTTTTTAGAGCCATTAACTGCATCATTTCAATATAAAACAAGCAATCAAGATGAATATTCAATGGAGAAAATTGAGAATGATCGAGAATACCAACCTTCTTCTTCTTCCAATGTACAAGATAAATCGGAATCAAATTTATGAAATACTTAATTGCGACTGGGTCTAGTTGAGAGGTACTGTGATATTAATTAATATTTGTTCCTGAGATGCGCTAGCTTCTGATACTAACAGCACTTCAGAAGAGTGATCAAACCAATCAAGCGAAAAAGTTAATGAGGGAATCGATCATGACTTTCAGAACCCATATAAAATTAAGGTGTATGCACCAAAATTTCAAGCTTGAAAATTTCTTACTTCATTTTGGACAGAAAAAGGAAGAAAAGTTTTCATTTTTATGTTCTATATATGCTCTCAAACTGTAAAATGCTTAGCAAGTAAATATCAAGAGCTAGAAATAAAACCAATAAACTACAAGCAAGAATTAATTAAACACACCCAGATCATAAACTTCACTTTACTTTCTCTTTCCTATATATATATATATATCCAAAACAAAATATATATTGAATAAGAAGGCAAAACAAGACAATTACCTCGGCATTAAGTTTCTTGTTCTGGGAGTGGAGGGCATCATTGTCAGCCTTGATTGCTTCAAACTGTTTCTTCAGGACTTCGTAGTCTTTCTCCAGTTGCTTGGTCTTCCACCTAGCCCTCCTATTCTGGAACCATATGGCTATTTGTCTTGGTTGCAGCCCCAAAGCCTTGGCCAGCTGTATTTTCCTCTCTGGCTCAAGCTTGTTTCCCAGCTCAAAGCTCTTCTCAAGCGCCTTCACCTGTTCTAAATTCAGCCTCCTCAGCTTCTTCTCCCCAATCTGTGTTCCATCATCAGACAACTCATCATCTCCCTGCTCTTCACACCTGTTGTCAATGCCCGAAAATGACATCGATCTCTTCATCGTGAAAGGGACACCACCGAGGCCATGGTAGTGTTGAGGAGGACACGAGGGATTAAGGTTGATGGAGGAAGGGATCAGGTGGTCCTGATCTTCGTGAGTTTGGAACATGTAAGCATGAGATGGTGGGAAAGCCATGTCATGTGAAAATATCATGCAAACCCTTTGCTTTGCGCATCAATTTATGGCGGTAATGGTTATGGTCTGGCTCTCACTCTCATGGTGATGACAGGTCTCAGAAAGAATGGGTGATGGGTACGGAGACTGAAAGACAGCGAGTTTTAGGTTGAGAGAGAAGGGGAACGAGAGGTGTAAATTTTGTAATATATCACAGAAGTGAGCTTTCATGGACCCCATCTTCTGATGTGTATATATCTCCCTCTCTCTTTCTCTCTCTCATACGACTAGCACATAAATTAATGGATGAAAGGAAGGACAGGCTTAGGTTATAATGACTTCACAAATATTTACTTCCAAATCAACCTATTCTTAACTTTAGCTTGGCTAGAGGTTGGAATTTTGGAAACACAAGTTCGATCTATGAGGTGAATTGAGTATAGGCTCATAGCTTGAATTAAGGTGGGTAGTCTAGTCTAGTTTTGGCATTGCTGCATGCACAACAAAATATATACCTCCTTTTCCACTTGACCAAACAAAAAAAGGAATGACATTTATGCTGATCTAGTGTCTTACTTAATTAGCTTCTTTTAAATTTAACCAAAAGTTATCTATCATGGATTAGTAATAAACAGAGAAGTTAATTATTTATTTATTACAGGAAGCTAGGATCCTGCTCATGTTTGCTTTCTCATAAGGATTTCTCCATATATATAAGACATCATCATCATCAATGAGCCTGCAGCCAAATATTAAGTGTTTGTTGGCCACCGGCCCACCACCCAGCAGAAATGAATGCCATTAGGGTTGCCATCATAAAGTTACTGAGAAAAGGTTCAATATATATACCAGTTTAAACCCTCCAGTAAAAATGTAAAATATTTTAAAAATAAAAAATTGAAGAAACTAATGATAGTAATTAAGAAGGAAAAAGAAAGTGTTTCCAACAACGTAAATTACCATCAAATGCTTTTCATAGGCCATGTGTGACGAGGAAACTTGGGAACATGAATATCCAGAATCCAAGGAAAGAAATCAATAAACAATTGCTTTAGATTTCTCATACTCATTCTAGAAAAATAAATCTATGGTAGACCTTGCATTATCAATCATACGAGTCTGGCACTGGCTGGAGAATTTTGGGTATTTTCTATTCAAAGTTTCCATATTCTGTGTGTTACCTTGGGTTCTGAAAAATATTCACTGTTAGGGATTTGAGCATGGCAAGGCCAAGAAAGTCCAACCTCGTTTTCATGAATGCTTCTCAGCTTGTCCTCAATTTATAGATGCAGACATAAGTTTTGTTTTTGTGCTCTAAATTTGATTTTTTTTTTTTTTTTTTTTTTGAATTAACTGATATCAAATATGAACAAGTATACTGGCAGACTCGCTCATTCTCATTAATATATATTAAATTATTATTTATCTCATAAGTCTAAATTTATAAAAAATATTTATTTAATCATTTGATTAATACTTTAACATCCCTCACATATGGATTCAAACTCACGATTTCTACTCTAATGCTATGTTAAACAATCTCTTATTCCAAAAACTTGAATTTATAAAAAAATAAACAAATTTAATTATTTAATTAATACTTTAACAATATTGTACAACCCCTTCATATATCAAAGCAATTAGCCCATTGTAAATGATGTGCATGTAAGGATCATTATTGAGTAGTGGTGAATTGCAGAATAAGATTCCCATTCAATCAAAATAGAAGGGCACCTCTCCCATTCCTTACAATGACCTTCCTCTCCACCTCTCGAAAGAGGAGCAGACTGGTCTTTATTTGGAAATAGGTATGGGGATGGTATGTGTCATTTATCCATTGATGGAGAAATCATTTGTTGCTTTCACTTTTCTAGTGCTAAGTGTAAACAGAGGAACTGAGAGACCCACCATCCCCCCATTCACATATTTTTGTGTGGTGGAGGGGGAGGTGGTGGATGGGATGTTTTAAGGTGCGGGTCCTACAATGTATTGCCTTGGCCTGGCCTACAACAAAGCTCCTCCACATGCCTTTATTGGAAGTTTAGGGGGTACCCCTTTGGAATAGGGTGGATCCATGTTATTCCTTGTTGCTGCTCACCTCAAAAATGTATTAAAGAAAAGTCCTCTGAATCTTCTCCACATGCCCTCCTGCTCCCATGTGCCTCTGCTCTCTTCCTCCCTCTCTCTCCCTCTTGGGGATTCTTCAACCACAAACACAGTTCTTTAATAGTAAGCGGTTCTTCTATTCTCCAACCGTGCAATATTTTAATGTTAATTATCTGAAGTAGTTGTGCTACACCTTATCAACAAATTCATCTGGGACTTAAATTCAGCTCCAATATTGTCATGATTTTAAGTGTCCCACATGACTTATATACAAGTTTAGTCATGTGTACGTAATCTTTTGAATACCCTTCTCTTATGAGCCGGTTTTCAAAGGTGAGTTATACGTACCCAATGTTTGTACCATTTACTATCAGAGCCAAACTGTGACGTCTCGCATCACTTGAGTATAAGAATAGAGATGTGCTTATATATGTATAAATATCAACACCTTTCTTGACACAATGCGTTTCAAAGCCGTAATGACCATGAACATATCTATCAAAACTCCACAGTTAAGTATGCTTATGCGAGAGTAGTACCAGGATGCATGAGTGACCTCCTTGGAAGTCTGGTTTAATGGAGCAAAAAACGAACAATATAATATCATTGGTGGTGGATCGTTACACGGATTCGAGTCACAAAAGGGTTCGACCTATTAGATAAAAAATGTGGTAATTAATATGTTATAATCCTAAGTGTCCCACGTACATGACTTAAGTACAAGTTTAACCTTGTGTACTTAAACTCTTGGACACCATTTCCTTGCCCGCCGAAGTTGAAAGTAAATCCAACTCAAAATGCATATCATAAATATCACAACTGAAGCAACTAGCTAGATTGAATAAAGTTTGGAGTTATAACGTTTAGCGTCTTTTATGTCTGCTAAAAAAGTTAGAAGGACAGACACACAAATTTTGGACGTGCTTAAAGTTTGCTGCAGAATCAAGTAATGTTAATATCATTCAAAAGATATGATGTCCCTGTAGTCTATCTGCACTGTAATATAAGGGGCATTATTGGATAAGCATCAATGCATCAATGGTGGGCCAATCCCCCAAAATATCATGTTTCGTAGCTATTCTACCGACTATTCCCCCGATCGTCCGTAGCTGTAGAATTTGTAGGTACTTGGAATGAGATATGAAAGATAATCCAAAAAATAAAATTTTGATGTACGTAGAATCAAGTGAACAAGTTCTTGCAAAAAGATTTTTTTTTTTTTTTAATTGCATAAGGAAAGGGTTATAGGAAGGATCTTTTCCACTCTGATCCCAAAAAAAGAGGGAGTGAGTGGTCCTAAAAACGAAAATGGGGTGGACTCCCCAACAACATATTCAAAACAAACTAAAACAATGTAAAAATAATTATAAAATATAGGAAATTTGTCAAACAAATGACTTTGTCTTCTCAAAGGACTGCACAATGCAGATAAAGAAACAAAAACGATACATATTAAGACAAACCTATCTAAAACCCCACTTGAAACCAATAACAATCACCAGAAAAAGGCTGAAATCGAATATGCACAATCTAAATCCGATGTAAGGAAGAAACACAATAAAAGGAGTGTTAATTAGGACATCATTGGATGAATTGGATGAATTAGAAGGTTTAGGACCTATGATGATGAGAAAATCAAATAAAAAATAGATTAGTCAAGACCTCCTAAATCTAGGGTTTTATAGAAAAACCTTCTATGATGTAAAATTAGCCAGGGCAAATATCCTTATTTTTCTACATTAATATTTTATTCTTGTCAAATTAAGCCGGTTGATAACATTGGATAATTAGCATATATCCATTGCTGGCCAACTCGATCATGACCAAATTAATATCTTCTTTAGCAGCAGAGTTTGAACATTGTCCATGGAAATAGTGTATAGTTCAACTATTGAAGAAGTCTTTGTCTCTCTAAAAATGAACTTAGAAGATATTTTACAACTTCAGAACCATATTATTTAACCACACACATAAAGCCAAGAGTGAGCTATCAGCTACGACAGAAATTGCAAATTGCTCCTTCATCTGTACTTCATATTCCTTGTCATATAAATATCTCTCTCTAAAGCATTCCAGAGCAGTTCAATGAGCATTCTATGCTTTTTGGAATCCTACAATAAAATCTTGGGGCATAGCTAAAGTTAATTTAATCTGATGTGTAAGACCATTAACAGCAGTTTTTTAAAATTCGTTCTATTCTTTAAATGTATAATTTTTTTTTTTAAAAAAAAAATAGAAAATGCCATGAAAGTACAAACATTCTCGATGTTCCGTAAACTAAGAGAATACCAAGAGAATCAAGAGTGATAGCTTAAATCTAAGATAACACTTAATTCCTTTAACATTATATATATATATAATAACAATAATAATAATAATTTATAAAAAAAAAATGAAAAAAAGATTTATCTTTTCTCTCTCTTTTCTCTAACATTCTATTTGAAAGAATATTTAAATGACTTTCTCTTTCCTCTAACATTTACTTGCAATAATATTTAAATGGTATAGGACAAGGATAATGCAAGTTATTGTAGAATTTATTTGAATAGAGAAGTAAAAAGTAGTTTGATTCCTTAAATTTAAGAAAAATCTAAGGGAAGTAGAGACTTCGAGTCTTCAATCTGCTCATCCTTAGTTTGGACGGCTTTCATAGATCTGGTTCTTTCGTAGCCAGATCTGCTCATCTTCGTCACACACTTAACCAACGTCTCCATCGATTGTTCCGCTTCGATCCTCCATCTAAGTACCACTCATCAGCGCGTCGACTTCACTCGCTGGAGTGTAGCCTTCATGCGCCTTCTTGCTGCCACTCTTCACCGTCGTGGCTTGTTGATATTGGGTATTTCTGTGTTACCTGTTTATGGGTAATTGTCTCTCTGGTTTTTGTTGTTTTATCCTATGGTGGAGACTTTTGTTCCTGGAGTGTTTCACTCATTGACAATAGACCTTGTTCTGGTTTCAACGGTGCTTTCTCCTCCTCAACTTTCACTCGGAGGTTGTTGTAATTTCAGCCTCGCAAAGGTTTGGGTAAGGTGGAAGGCTCTCTTGAGGGTCATGACCCTATATTCCTCTGTTTTGGCACCTATATCGTTTTACACAGTCCATTCATTTTCTTTTGCCCAAGATATAGAGGACCAAGACATTTACCACCTCTTTGGGGTCATAAAACACTCATTTCTTGTTTGCTGATTACATATTTAATATTGTTTCTTTGGTTTGAGTTTATTGTTGAGGAGTCCATCCTTTATAAACTTGTTATTGTTGTTGCTTAATTGTAACCCTTTTCTCCTTTAATGTAGGTGATGTATTTTTTTTTTATTATTTAAAAAGAAAAAAAGAAAAAAGAAGAGACTTTTGTTTTGGCGCCTTTTGTAATTGAACTTTGGCTGAAGAAGGTGGGCTGGATCTGCTGGTTCTGAAGAAGTCAAATTGGGCTTCAAAGATCTGGAAATAGACTTCAGCCCAACATTACAGGCCGGGGAAAAGACCAGATTAATGTCGGTCCTCCACTTCAACTTCCTTCTGACTCAGCTTATACCCAAATAACATATTAATTAACTCTTTTTTATCGGTTTAAATCTTTAGAATAATTTGTGATTTAATATGGTATTAATTTATTAGAGTAGAAATTCTGGGTTCTATCCATGTCTTATCAATTCACCTTTCATTTTAATTAAATATTTTATATATTGGGCCTCTCTTATTAAATAAAAGTTTGGACACACACATGAAGAAGAAAAAAAGAGTGTTAAAAATATTAACAAAATAATTAAATCCCCCTTATTATCGGTTTAAACTTTAGAATAAATAGTGATTTAAAATAAGGAATATATGTGCTTTAATTTCTTATTTTTACGTGTTAATTTGGAGTCATTGATCAGGGTTAGGTCTCAAAATTGGACCAATATAGACTTGGGCCACATGTTCAGGGGATTAAGTACTGAAAGCCTTCATACAACAGATATGAGTTTTCAAGTGGGCTGCTCTCAAACACTTTATTCTTGAGGGCTCAGGTCCATATGACCCCTACTTATATCCACCCACTTCCCATTATCTACTCATGAGGTTAGGAAATCTCAAAATTAACAAAGTATATATTGTCATTGTTATGATTTATGAATTTAGAAAAGGATGCTGATGATGCAAGAGGGCAGTAGGAGTGCAAGATTTCTGTATGATATAGAGCAATTCTGTATAATATGAAGCTTATTTCAACATTGTTTCTCTTTTACAATGCAACGAACATTAAGAAATACTTTTACAGAAATATTTCCTTTATATTTTTCGGCGTTTGGCTTGTATGAAAAATGAGCGATAGCGGAAAACGGTTGGCAATCTCTGTCGGAGGTCCGGCGGTTTAAAAAGGAGAAGTTCAAACTCGAAAAATGGCTTATGAAATTTAAAAACGCGTGGAAATCATTTTCTGAAAGTAAAGAAGCTTTTTTTATCGAACCAAAAATATTTTCAGTTTGACTATCATTTTTTATTACACATAACACTGAAAAATACAAAAAATATTTTTCAAAAAATAGTTTACACAGAAACAAACGAAACCTAAATGTAACACTAACTTCAAAATCACTTGCATACAGTCCAAAATGGCAAGAATGCTATTAGGAATATTGCAATTTTTACTACAAGTTCTTTAAATATTATTGCGATAGTTTACGTAACACTTATCATATAAGCAAACAAAATATGGATTGACAAGTGAATTTATAAGAATCACACAACAACTCCAAGCATTCTCTGTATGGCAAATAGTTAATTTCTAAATTGAATAATGCTAAATACCATATTTTTATCTTATAAATATCCTATAATGTTAACGTGATAGTCCTAACTAACTCTTAATTCAATCCTTATTAATATATATATATATTATTCACAAAGATTAATTGGGACTACCAATTTAATGTTGTAACTTGTTTGATTGTGATCCCAAGGTTTAGATTGACTATAGAACATGGACCGTGCGATTTATAGCCGAACTGGGTGTCCCATGATTCCAAAAATTTCCAAGGCAACTAAGAATATAAAATGAAGAAAAAGCATAGGTTAGTGGAGGTCATGAAATTAAATGAGAAGCAAAGAGGCAGACAGACATTCCATCCAAGAAGCCACTAACTCTCCCTTACACCCATCTCAATTCCATCTAAGCCCACAAAAGTGGTCAACATGTACATATCGTTTTTATATATTAGTTTCCTTATAATTAATTAATTACACATTTCAAATAAGTTTTATCATATGCATTGATGGGTTTGTTGGAGAGACCATTTCCCCTGTTTTGGGCTTAATGGGAGTGTCATGCACGTTAGTGAAAGCAGCCATGGCTGCTTTGAATCGACCTCACGGAGACAATGCATATATGCAGTCTCAATGGAGCACTGTACAGCCTTCCCACTAATGACATTTTTGAATCTTCTAATTCTCTATTAGGAAATGAGTTAATTTCTTGATTTGCATGGACATGCATTATTCAAAGTTCGATGACAACCACTTGAAAAAACGTAACATTCAAGTGAACTTGGCTTTTGAGGGTTTGGGACTCCTATCAATAGCATTAGAAGTCGATGTTAATTATATCCTGGTTTTCAAGTGCGTTTGGCCTCACGATTTTGCAGGTCAAAATATTTGTTTTAAAACAAAATTGCAAAAAACATTCCGTTTGAAAAAAAATAACGGTTTGAAAATGTGGATGAAATCCAGATAAAAAGTTAGTACATAACATAACTCTTTTAAAAATGCACGATTTTAAAAGTTGAACCACAAATTCAAAGACAGAAGCAACGTTCTTTTAAATATTTTATCATATGCGTAATTGTATTTGTTTAAAATTGTACTTTCATTAATTGCGCCCTTTAAACTATACGTTTTGAGATTGTTAAACCAAACAGATACATTCTCAAGATGTTTAGGCCTTAAAAATTGACAGACTCGATCCCTCGGCAAAATGATCATTATTGAGTCATGACTAGTAGGAGATCGACAGTAAAAGTACTAATTAAAGTAGTTGTCAACAAATTAAACAAAATTATGTATCCCAACTACTAGTACTGCAGATAATTGACAACATAAGTTTTCATTATTACATATTCATTCGGTTTCAAATCCTTCCTTAAAGCATATGTTTTATTATTTCTTCCTTTCATGACTCTACTTATGCCTTCTCTTAATTTCCCTCCTCACCATTCCCTATATTTACAAATGATAACAGTTTCATACTGACCTAATTGTTCATATGATCAGATCGAGATCATATATGGCAAATTTCTAAAGCATATTTTGAACCTCTAGATCGAAAAGCTTAGAAAATGAAGAAGAAGAAGTGCTGCACTGGTAGACAACCTCTCCGTACATGTACCTTTAAGCATATTGAACTGCCTCCTATCCAGGTGTATCTATAATTGAAGTAACTGTAAGGACTATCTAGGGTTGTATTGGAAGACGTAAAGAAGGGTTCTTTCTCCACATGCCATCATGTGGATGGCTAGATCGCACGTACCTATGTAATAATTAGCTGAGCAAATCCCCATGCACTCAGCACTCAGCACTCATGCATCCATCTCCGGTCCTTGCTGTGAAATGGAATGATTTACGTAGCTATCAGTGAACTTTTGGGGATATTTTTCTATTTTTTAATTTTGATGTTAAAAGATCAAAATACTTTTGGTGTTGGTTAAAATGTTTGTATTTTTTAGATCGAAAATAAAAATCATTGTGTCATAGCTATCGTTAATTGCATGTCTAACCTTACCTAGGTCCCGTTTGAAAATTTTTTATTCCTCTCCTGCCCTTAAGGTTTTTTTTTGGATGATTGAAAAATAGGACTGATGTGACATAAAGTTGAAATAATTTATATGAAAAAATAAAAAAAAAAATTGTATTGTAGCGAGTTTTTTATTTAAAAAGTAATAAGAAAATGTTGATATTTTTTTCTTCTTTCCTTTTTATTTTGGTAACTACAATACTACATAGTAGAGAGAGAGAGCAAGCCTAAGATTTGGTGTGTTCCGGGGGGGAGGTTTCTACGCCTCTCTCCCCCGGTGGTGATGTTTTCCTTGCCATTTAGGGGAGGTTTTTGTTCCTCCCTGGTTAGATCCAGTGGAGTTTAGATATTTTCTAGCCTTTAGGGTTGTGGAGTTTGTTCCCCCCGAGTTAGATCCGGTGGTGGTTGTTGTCCCTTGGCAGTAGACTTCACGATTCTGGGTTGGGGAGTGATTTTTTTGGGTTCCTCAAGTAGAGTTTTCCTGACTTGGACTATTTGTTTTGGGTTTTCTTTGTAGTCAGATCTGCTCTCTCTGGTGGGCTTCCTCAAGGCACGCGCCTTTCCACAGGGATCACCGGCCTCTTCTGGTCCAGCAGCTTCCAGCCACGGTCGTGCCGGCTCTCCACGCTCGGCGCGTGGCCTACACGCGCCAAGGAGGTAACTCCCTGATCCGGCGTGTGTGGGTCACGACTTGTCTTCCAAGGTGCAGTGGGTGGTTTCTTGGTGGTTCGGGGGTCTTCCGGCAATTTTTTGTTGTAGAGGAGGTCCGCTGTGCGGCGCGTGGCCTGCACGCGCCGTCACCGGCAGAGTCGTTTCCCAACTCTGGTCCCGTTTTGGTTTTCTGCTTAGGGTGTTTTGTTGTTTTTTATTTTCTTTCCACAGTCAGCCTATGTGTTGCATAAATGTTGCAGGACTATTTGTTGGCTTAGGTGCTAAATCTGCCCTCTTTTTATTTGTTGTCTGTGTTGAAATGTAAAGAGTGGCCCATCGGTGCCCTTTTAATATTTTTGTATTGCTTTAGGTTGTTGTCCAAGTCAGGTTTTCTGGCTTAGGGTGATGGGGTCTTGTACCTCTTTTATTTGTATTTGGTCCTTGCCCTGGGACTTTCATCTGAAGAAATATATAATAGCAAATGCTATTTGTTCAAAAAAAAAATTAAGAATGTTTTCAAGTTGAATTTTTTGGGAGATGTAAAAATAAGGAAAGGAGAGGAAAAAATAAATTTCAAACGGGGCTCTTAAAAGGGCTGCAAAATAAGAATGAAAGTACTTCACCCTAGTTCTTTCCTTTCAATATAGGAAAAAAAAATAATAAAAAAGAAAAGAAAAGAAAAGAAAAAAAGAACAAAAGAACAAAGCCAAAACCAAAAACAGGACAAAATAAAATAAAACAAATTTGAGTTCAATCAAGTTGAAATTAAGCTAACATTGTTAATTATCTAGGCTAGGCTGGCTCAGACTAGCGCCCATACCCCAAATCAAATTGGACTCCACCAATTCTTATAAAAAAAAAAAATGGACTCCACGAAAACCACATAATAAAAGAAAATGTCATGATCAGCAGTACCATTACATAATGAGACATATCCAATTCTCGCCCAATATATCTATTTGACCTCTCATCTTTTACAATTGCCATTTGATGGGTTAAATCTTATATATATATATTCTAATCATACAACAATATTGATTTATTTGTAACATATCATCATGTATAATTCCAAGAGTACTACTATATATAACATTTTTATCCCACAATTGTAATGTGAAAATTCCAACAAACCCTTCAATTTTATTTAACAAAAATTAATCCAAATGTTGGTTGGGAGTCGAGACTACCACATCAATATTATTAAATAATTATGAGATAAAAATGTAATTTATAACATTACTCTTAATCAAAATGATATTGAAATCTAATTACTTTTTTAAATCTCGTCAATTAGTATCCCATAGGAAACCTCAACAATTAATTCAGTTAATTTATTTATTTTTTTTAAAAAAAAATGACTAAAAGTTAATGATAGCTAACTTTTAAAGTTAAGTCTTCAAGAAGAATATGTTCTTTATTTTTAGCTCGATTA
Source organism: Alnus glutinosa (assembly GCF_958979055.1). Lineage (NCBI taxonomy): Eukaryota > Viridiplantae > Streptophyta > Magnoliopsida > Fagales > Betulaceae > Alnus > Alnus glutinosa. The sequence goes on along the minus strand of NC_084887.1, from coordinate 34,764,370 downwards.
ATCTTTAATTTTTCTTTTCCTCATATCCTATTTTTCTTCAGATAAGTCTAAATGCTAATTAATATCAGGTTGTTTAGCCAAAAAAAAAAAAAGGGAAAAAAAATGTTACTTTATTTTTGTTTTCTCATCAATTAATATAACAGTTAAAAAAAACTCAATTAATTACCTTCATTGATTAATCAGAAACTGGTAGATCCTTCAGTACTGTGAGTCATACAACTTTTCATGTTGCTCATTTGTGCCAAATTAATTAAGTCAGATGACAAAGAAACATATCCAACATCAACCCTAAAGAAATGTCTAGAGCTACTCACCTATTTCTCTTCATTAGTCGTATTTAATTGAAACATATCAAACATTAATTAACCAACCAGGCAACCAACATGATGTCTGACGAGTCTCTCCAAATAAAGGCCGGAGAACACATCACAACTCATCTAATTAACTTCTCATCTTATGCAAATGACCCTTAATTGGTAGCTAATTATACAATCGATCACGAGATTCCATATACATATTTGACTTATTTGCAATATTCCATTTTGTACAATATAATCCAATTCTTATTATTTCTTAAGCTATAGCAAATTCAAATTGAATAGGATCAGATCGATTTGTTTTATAAATTTTATTTTGTTGTATGTAATGCAGTAATGTGTATATAGCATCATATATCATTTAAAACTTTTAAATAATATAACAACGTAATATTATACATTATTTAATCTGTAAAATTAAACATATAACAATAAGAATAGTAGTTAGAAGAAATAAAATGTTTTTTATTTTATTTTATATAATTATAATAATAATAAATAAATAAAAATATACTTTCGGTAGGAAGCTTCACCCATGCGCCTTGGGAAGCATTGCGAAGCACGCGTTAATAAGAAAAAAAACAAACTTTGCAATTTACAGGGCGACCGGTGGGTCCGTACCGCACTATCTCTCAACAGCTATCCCTAAAACAAGCCACGCACAGTCTCCACGCGGCAGAAGGTGCGAGTGGTACCGAGATCATCCGTGAAGCACCTCTACAAGAGGTTCCTTCGTGCCAGTGCAAACACGTTCGTGTGGAAAATCTCCGAATTCTACGACCCACTCTTCTCAGCTCTCACTTTTCTCGTATTTCTCTCTCAAAAAAAGAAAAGAAAAGAAAAGGCCCAATCATTTTCTTTCTTTCTCTGTGTTTGGCCACAAGTGCATGACATTAAATACATTGCTCGCTACTAGAATTTGGATTGTTTCTCTAGACGAGAGATACAGAGAAAGAGCGTGTGGGATCAGACGGTGTGTAGGTGGTGAATCGGTCTTTCTTCTTCTTGTTATTCGCCCTCATTCTTTGACTTTGGAATTCCATTTCACTCTCCTTTTTCTCTTCTCGAATTGACAGCCTTTTCTGATCATTTCACGGGGGTCTTTGGAGAATCCAATATCTCCGAAGCCCATTTCTTCAATTCTCCGCCTTTATCTTCTTCAGTTCTTCTGAATTTTGCATGAGCATTTCGTGGGATCATACAATTTGGTTTCTTTTCATTGAAGATCCATTGGTGGGAGTTAATTGAAGCCAAATTCGAAACTGGGTCTTTGACGGTTTCGAATTTGCTTTCAAAATGTGTATTTTCTGAGCTGCCGAGTTTTAATTTACTCGCGTGTCCGTTATAAATAGACAACATTAAGGTAAAGATTTTGGTTTATTATCCATTGTAAAATTCTCTATTCTCTTTCGAAATTTGATCTTCATTTCCAGGAAGCTGTGCTTTCATTCATCGAATCTGCACAAAAAAAAAACCCAACCCATCCAGCTCATTCACACGGGGAATGTTCTTTTTAGTTTAATTTCCTAATCCCAATTATAATACTATTCATTCAAAATCGCTTCTTTAGTTCAAATTCTTGGCATTTGCTTTCTTTCCAATCAAATCTTGATTGATTTTGTGTTGCGCGGCTAATGGGTTGCGCAAGCTCGAAGCAAAAGCGATGCCGGCACTGCCAGAGCCACTATTCCCCTGTTCCCAGAAGCTACTCTATGCACGTCCACCACCCACCAGAGAGCCGCGGCGACAGCTACCATGTCGTCGCTCTCACCTCCTCCACGTTGGGCTCGCTCAACCAAATCAACCATTCCAACAACAAGATCATCGACGTTGGCGACGATCTCAACGAAGGTAATGGCTGCTACAATGGCTATGTCGATGAAACCGAGAAGAAGAAAAGTAAGGAATTCACAATAGGCCTAATTGAAGCCAAGACGTGGTCCAGCATGATCGAAGAGAAAATCCCGAAAATTATACCGAAGACGCCGATTAGAACTCCACCAGGAGAGCCCGAGACCATCAATGCGTGGGAATTGATGGAAGGCCTTGAAGACGTTAGTCCTCTCCGGTCCCCAATTCATCTCAGGAGCTTTTCTTTTGATATCGTTCGCAATCCAAATCCGATTCAGAATCCGTTCGATCGCCCGAAATCAAGGTTTCAAGAGGACGGCGCGGCCTCGCCTAAGCCTATGTGGCTTCATATGGCCGAAGGCGAGCCTGTAATTTCGGACTTTGATCCCGAAGTCATTTCTACGTTCAGAAAATCACTCCAAGAGCTTCCATCCGATAACCCATTTCATCTTCGGCCATTGGACAATGAGAAACAACATCATCAAGAAGTAATTGCAGAATCCGGCAATGAAAAGAAGGTAGACGGTACTGTTAGTAATGGCTACAAATGCGGGAAGGATAAGGTTGTTTTGTATTTCACGAGCCTCCGAGGTGTGCGGAAGACGTTCGAGGACTGTTGCCATGTGAGAGTGATCATAAAAGGCCTTGGAATCCGAGTCGACGAGCGGGACGTGTCAATGCATTCCGGGTTCAAGGAGGAGCTGAAAGAGCTAATGGGAGAAGGGTTTAGTGGCGGTGGCTTGCCGAGGGTGTTTCTGGGGGAAAAGTACATCGGCGGGGCTGAAGAAATCCGGCTATTGCACGAGGATGGGCAGCTCGAGAAGTTGGTAGAGTTTTGCGAAAGAGTGGATGACGGTGGTCATGGTGCTGGTTCAGCTTGTGAGGCTTGTGGGGATGTAAGGTTTGTGCCTTGCGAGACTTGTTCCGGTAGTTGTAAAATTTATTATGGAGGTGATGAAGAAAAAGAAGAATCAGAAGAAGCAGCAGAAAAAGAAGAAGAAGAAGAAGAAGAAGAAGGAGGAGGAGGAGGAGGAGGAGAAGGGGGTGAGGATGGTGAGTATGGATTCCAACGTTGCCCTGATTGCAATGAAAATGGGCTTATACGCTGCCCCATATGTTGCTGCTATTAGTTTTCAGTCTCATTAGCAAAGGTTCTTTTCCAAATTTTGTGTCCATCTCTTTCTGCTTTTTTCGTGAGTTGTTTGTTGTACAGTAGAGTATTGTTATTGTTTGACTGGAGATGAATGAGAAGAACTGTAGTAGGAGAGGGTGATCAATAAGGTTGTTCTAAAGCAGGTTTCCTCAACCTCAGATTGAGTTGTTGTAAGGGCTGTCTGTATACTTTATATTTTTTTTTTTTAATTTTTTCAGAAAGCAAAAGAGGCTTGTATACTTTTCTCCTTTACATGTATATTAAAAGATACTACATGAAAATGTGCATCTGCAGCTCATCTCCCTTTTCATCTTCTTCCAAAGCATCGGTTTTCTAAAAGGCAAACGGATCATCTCCATTTCAAATCTCTCCATTTTATTTGAAATGGAGAAGAGTCGGTCTCTTATGGACAAGGGGTAAAATTGTTTCAAAAAAGTAAAATGACAATATTATCTTTTGTTTTATAAGGGACTAACTCCTCTCTATTTCAACTAAAATGGAGAGGATCTGTTTCCTTCTAAAAGATAATACCACTCACTATGGCTTCGATTGAGGTCATGAACTTCACGTGGGATTTGTGAGGAACAATGCAAGTCTACGAGAGCATAATATGGCTTTAGATTCAAAAAAATTTGGGCCGAAAATGGAGAAGATGAGTGCAAGCCCATGAGTGTCCGAATAAGTATTTGACCTGTCAGGTTGGAGGGCTCACCTATTTGAATATCGCAAAACCCACATCCTCTTTCATTTTCTGTCCAAATTTTATGAAATTCGGGTTAAAAATTTCGTGTAATTGCTCTATCCAATGATGTACTAAAGAGTAAAGTGGCTTTTGAAGCATAATTGAAACCATTGCAACTTGCAAGTCCACTATGTACGCATGAAGAGAGGAGGAAGAAAACAAATTATGATAATTATCAGGGATGAAAGTCTTGCTCATTGATTTAAAAAATGATATTAATTACTTGTTATTATATATAAACAGTAGTTCGGCTGTATTGTCCTAGCGGCGGTGAGCAATATTGTTGGACCAACTTTTTGGAATTCATTAATATTTATTATTTATTCATTGATTATCTTGGAGAACACTTAAAAAAAAGGCTAAATAGTGAATACTAATATTCAAATTAAACTAATTAGGTGAAGAACATACATGTCTTAGCTTGGTCAACGTCGGCGACGGCGAGGGACCAAAAAGGCCAGTGATTAAAGGAAGAATGACAAGGTGACATGGTCAAGTCCTATTTCTTTACTTGAGCAACCTGAAGACTATTTCTTTTGGAAGCCATCTGAATTGGACAAGTCTGGTTGTGCTTCTAGAAAACTATTTTAAAAATATAAAATAAAACTTACAAATATGATTGTTTTCAATGACTTTTATTATTCCTGAAATGAAAAAATAAAAATAAAAATAAAATGTTGATTTCAGTAATAATCTCTTTGAAAACACGATTACTGACACATTTTTACACTATATTCTATTTTTATGAACCTTTTTTTAAAAAAAAAAAAAAAAAAACATTTTGGATAATTGGTTAACTATATTTATCCCCCCTCTATCTAGTAACTACAATCATTTTTACAATGTTCTTCCCCAATTTATCAAAAATATCTGCAGTCCGCAGTTAGTTCCAAATGATAAAAATATGATTTACCTTTTTCTAAATATTTTTTATATCATAAAAGGTAATTTTATTAATTTGAATTGCGGAGGAAGGGAGACGTTTCAACCCTAAGTAATAGATTGGACGGGAGGAGGAGACATTAATTGCAAAAAATGAAATATTGAACGGACGGCAAGATCTAATTTCATTTTCTCTCTCTTTCATAAAAACACTTAAAACTATATCTTGGTAATTGAAAAAACTACAGCATTTATGCTGTAGTTTTTTTTTTTATAGCACTTAAGCCAAATTCTTATTGAAAGGATAATAATTAGAAGGACGGTAAATGTAGTTTTTCATATATTTTTCAACCACATCAAAGAGACGGCAAAATATTTACTAGTTTATCCCAACAAAAATCCAAGAAATTTCATTGTCCAACCTTGTGATTGCCTCTAAAAAAAAAAATCTAAAAAATTAAAAAATCTAAAAAAAAAAAAAATCTAAAAATTGATACCATAAATTGACACTTTTAAGTTTGAATGCATTTTTTTCAAAAATAATAAAAGACGAGAGATTATATAAGCAAAATTCTCCCATTATTTTAAGATCAGGAACATGAGAAGAAATAGACATGGAGCTAGATATCCATGCAGTGCCATTTGCATAGGGTGGAACTGCTAAGGGACACATAAACGATACAAATAGTAAGAGCCAATATATATATATATATATATCTTCACCTGCTTATTTCTCTTGTCAATCAATTGTGTTACTTCATTATTCAAATTCGTATTTGCCTCCAGCCAAGAAGATCACAATAGGCTATAGGCTTCATGACAATTGCCCATCTAATCATTGTCAAAATCAGCTTGCGATGCCGATGGCAAGACATTGAGAGCTAGAAAACAATGACATGACTTTAATTCACAAAATAGTTTCAATTATCTCTGATACATGTTATGGCATCACCTACATGTTTCAATTTGGTTGTAAACTCACCACCACATCTTAATGGAAATGGATCCATTCTGGTTGTCGCATTGAAAACCATTTGAAAAAAACTAGTCCATGATGTTGGAGTCTCTCTAACAAATAATTGAAACAATCAGTAACTTCTAAGATCTGTGAAATGTCTACAGTAGTAATGAAACTATGTTTTTTTGTGGGATTAGGATTCCCTACGGTTCTAGAAAAATTGTAAATTCTTTAGTTATGCATTTTCTAAACATCGAAACGTTTGAAAAACGTCGCTTATTAAAAAAAAAAGTGGCACGTTATAGTTGAGAATTGAGTATATTTTCATCAAATTTTTGTTCTCTATGTTGTAAAATAAATTGAGAAAAATTGTCTTCTGGTTTTCTAAACAAGAAGCGTCTTTGCAAAAGTGAAGAAAACGCTTTTTGGGAGAGAAATTCTTTTTGGCTGTTTCGATAACATGCCACATTTTTAATATATATGTCATTTGCTAAGTGTTTCGATGCTTAAAAATGGCATAAATTCCGTAATTTAAGAATCCAAAATTTCTTTAAAATTGTAAGGTCGACTTTACACGAATTTACTAACTTTATTAAAGAACTTCATAAGAAATTAGGGTTAGACAAGAAGGTTTGATCTTGCACTTGAATTAATTTTTAGTTTTACAATTAGGGCAAAGACAACTAAAATAATAGATATGTGAGTTTAATTAAATGGCGCAATATTATTGGCACATTAATTAATGGTTTCAGTTTTTTCTTTATTATTATTTTGAAGTGTTACGCAATTAAGGAGTTCGTTGGGTTGTAAAGACGGTGATGAAAGGTGTACGCGGCGGGGATAGTTGGGCAGCCAAGGAGGAGCATTTGAAAATTACAAAGTAGTTGACATGTGAAAGGAAAGCACTAAGCAGCGTCTCATCTCATAAAATCAACCAGAAAAAAATAATAAAAAAAAAGGTCAATTTTTAAATGAACAAAGTTTTTTTTCTTCTAATTTTCTAATAAATGTCTTTTACAAACTGAAGTGACAATTCACATGACACTTATCAAAGTCCCGTTAAAATAAGAACTGCCATATCCTTCAAGAACACTTGCGTATATCTCTACTTCTCTACCTAAACCCTGTGTGCAGATTAATTGAATATGGTAAGAAATATGATTGGAAAACAAAATTAAAAATCCTAAAATATCGATACACCGTATCTAATCACAAGGGTATATGGAAAAATTAATCACATTTCATGTCACTATCAAACATTCCAGGATGCAAGAAGTCAACTGCCTTGGCTTTGTGTCTAGCGCGCTTGCCTGGTGTCACGGGCTCAAGACAAGCACAGCAAGCACGTCGGTAAGGTGCTAGGCATGACTGGTGCCGTGAACTCGCGGTCCATGACAACTTGAAGATCAGTCAAATGCCCCAAAGGGTCACATAACATTTGAATTCCTGAAAAAGCAGACAGCTGTCTATGCTCACACCAGACAATATTCATGGTAATTTTTGAAGAGACATGCCTTGTTATTGCTCAAGGCCAAGGGTTGTCACTGCCTTATGACTGGCATTTTTATCTGTTTGTGTACAACAACATAGGTAAAGCAAACTAATAAAAGAGTTGAATGCTAGGGTCAATCTACTTATTTACTATCATGGCTACCCATATCAGCGGCAGCTTTGGCTGCACGAGTCAACATGTCTGAAACCCAAAGCGCCCCTTTGGCAAAGTAGTTGCTGTTGACTACAGCAGTACCTGCTGCAACAGCTGCTTTCCCCGTAACCCTCGCTGCAATTACAGCTGCTGTCCCGGTGACAGTTGCGGCTGACTTGGTGATATCTGAAACATGGTACTTATCATCCACAGACTTAAAAGTTTCCATGCCAGCATAAATCTGTTCGGTAAGCCCTATTCTATAGCTAAGCTCTGCAACCTTAGCTGCAGCGGTAGCTGAGACTCCAAGGGACTCGTCAAAGGCTTTGGCCTTGATTAATGCATCTTTGCCCAGAACATATCCCTTGGCTAACATTGTCTTAACAACTTCCTGAGCCACTGTTACGGCTTCTCCTGGGGTGGAGGTGCATTGTCTCATGTGAGGAGCCTGCTAAAACCATACGAGTTTAGCTTAACAGAACAGTTCAAAATGCAAAGTATTGCTCATAGTGGAAAATTAAAAAGCTGGGTCCCCATTTCACAATCTGCTAAAAGCAGTCTACCAGATAGCAAGTCCACCAAACCTGTCCCTCCTATGAATTTCTTATAGCAACATTTTTAATTTCCTTACTGCATTCCTATGATGATTATCCAAGCTTATCATGTGAAATATAATTTATGTAATGAACCAAGCAACCAACTCCTACAGCCAGCAGAAGGAACGATGCATACCGTTGAGCTAGTATCATCTTCAGGCATCCATGATGAACTATTCCAAGGATCAGATTCATCTGTATATGTTCCCCAACTTTGTATGCATACGCATTGATCTAAAATGGTGGCTCCCTGAAACACACAAAATTGAACAATGGAAATCAATTGATATGTAAAAACATCAGATAGTTGTGCCGTACGGATAGATTCAATGTTCACTCGTTGCACGTTGGACTTTCAATTCAGCGTAATTCAACACCCATGAAAATTCAATTTTGTTAAGTACCAATGAATGACTTATCTCAAAGATATCTCTCAATATGAGAGCATGTTAAAAATTCATAGATGTATGTATACCAGTGTTGTCAAAAGCCAAAAGGCAATCACAAGGCACCAAGTCCTTGTATAGCCTGAGGCCTGAGGTGTCAAAAAGGCAAGTCACGCAAGTGAAGTAAGGCACCAAGTTCTATACATAGTAAAATATTATAAACATAGATTCCATATGTATTTAATGCAGTGGAATATTACAATCAAGTGACTCTTTTTCTAATGGATAGGAGCTGGACTATAAAACATATTATCTGCCTTTATTTCTGCCTTTCTGGCCTTTTATTGGTAGGAATCCCCAAACCACACATTTTTATCGATGCTAGTAACTCACCCTTGCTGATGACAAAATTATCCTTTACTGAAGTTTAATAAGCTATTTCACTTAGGACTATTCAGTCCATTTATAAAACTATAGGAACTTAGAGGCGCTTGCCTCAAGCACCTGGAACTTTATGCAAGGCACTCGCCTAAGTGCTAAAGGCAAGTGTCTCAATAAAGGCACCTCACCTCAAGGCTTCAGAGGCACCCCGCCTCGCTCTAGCACCTAGGCAAGCTCCCAGCTTGCCTTTGACAACACCGATATAGGTAATAATGAAAAATGAAAAATGTTATCAGCAAAATGTAATTGTAGGAAAATCAAGTATTTCCAGTAGGAAGTCTTTTGATATAATTTGGTGGAAAATTATATTCTAATTAACTTATTTCAAATATTTTAGATTTTATCCACAGAAAGAAGTCACTAACTTTTTCTCACGTTGATAGTTGAGCACTTCAAATGAGAAGCAACTATTGCCACTTGCTAATTCATAGCTGATTGTCTGGAGAACTTGAATATTGCTGATTGGTAAGTAGAAAGAGGGATACCTATATCTCAATTTTCATTTTCCAGATAACTTTTATGAGCACTATTAGATATTATTCCTCAAATCTGAGAATATCCTTGGATGTCAAACAAAACAAATTCTAAAATATTCTCAAGGAGACATAAACACATTGACTTTCTATTAAAGTCTCTAGCTTACATTCTTGTCAAATCATACAACTGAGATTAATGTAGGAAAAAAATTCCAGACTCCCTTGGCACAATATTGAAGTCAAATAATACAGTATTGAGTACACTCAAAATGGTATTATTATCAAAACGACTCTTGTTATTCATCAAAAAAAGAAACATATCAAACAACAACTCTTGTTGCAAATCCACCAAAAAATAAAGATAACAGGTTTGAGGGAGGCAATAAACTGTAGTATCCACATAACTACATAAATAGGCCACTAGTTTGTTCCCATAACAATATTAAGTACTCATTTCTTCCCAGAGAGTTTGCAAAGCAACTTACACTGAGCAAAACAGCAGTTCCCAGAGAATAAGCATCTTTAAATGTCACATATGCAGTACAAGCAGATTCACCAGATCTGATTTTTATAACAAAGAAAGCAACTTCCAAATCAGACAGATGTCATAATTCCTATTAAGGTTACTAATATGTGTTCAATTAATGCTATAGAACTTATGCCTCACAAATATGATATGGTGGAAACAATCTCTCTCCCATGGAGGTAGGCACAACTTCAAACCACGTAAATCTTTGTGCATTTTTTTTTTCTTTCTTTCTTGTCTGCATAGAATCGACAGGGGAGTTGCTAGAAGTTAAGGGAGCTTATAGTTATGGTTGCTATAAAGAACTCTAGCTAAGTTTTTTAAGAGTTTCTAGAAATCAGGTATATTCCTTTTGGCCATCAAAAAGATGGAGGGAAAGAGAAGATAATTTGAAAGCTTGCTGAAAAAATTTGCGTTCAGATACTTTGTAAAATTCCAGGATTGTACACTTTTTTTTTTTCCTTTCTGTTTTGCTTAGTTAAATTGGGTTCAAGGAAGAACATTATTGTTTAAGGGCAAATTTTATTCACCAAATGGAGAATTTATCATAATTTTACACTACCATCAATGTGAGTGATGGGGTAGTTGCGAACATTGGTACAGAAAATGAGAATTGAAAGGCAAATATATAATTCACTTTTCATATCATGAAATCTTAAAATTCATAGTTCTCTGTAAATTATGCTGATAGCTTCCATGCCTTTGATGACCCCATCCTAGATTATGAAGATGTGAATGCCAAGTAAAATTCATTGTACTTGTTTCTGTACGAGCATAATTGAATCAATTTCAAGTCGCACAATGGCATTGCTTTTTTTTATTGTTTCCATACAGCTTGGACAAAAATCCAAATGTAATCATGACCAAACCATCATTATGGAGATTGAATTGATAAGTGGATTTGTTTTCAGCAACTAGAAGCAGGGTAGCTGAGTTATACCTGTAAATTTCAACATGCTCGATCACACCGCAGTTAGCAAAAAAATCATAAACATCCTTCTCTGTTGCATTGGGAGATAAGCTTGTAACTTCAGCAGTGTAAGAACCAGGGTACATTGTTTTGAAATTTCACAAAGAAAAAGGTTGGATTTGAATGAACCTGGAAAGTTAAAAAGCAATATGAAACAAAATTTCAGCACCTTAGTTCAATAAAAGGTAGAACGGATCACATAAGAATCATTTTGGTTACTTCAACACTTAACAATGATGAAGGCATTGCATTTCATTACTTTTGATGTTTCATTATAAGGCCATATTTTGCAGGAACAAACATTAAGGATAAGAAAGATATCAGAAAGAGATAGAAGACATTATCATCTAGGGCAGGCTCCCTTTCGGTGGTGACTGAGGTCCATAACTTAGTGGTCCCCAGTTCTTATCAATCCCTTGCATGAGCACATAGTCTATGATGGCCCATATGACTGGGTGCTTCTAACATCTAGTAAGAATAATATCAGGCTTCCACTGAAAACCTGAAGTTTTTCTCTGGGTTAGCTGTAAATTCTAAGTAAATACCACCTGTAGCCTTATTAGTGATCAATAGATTAGGTGATATGCTTATGCAGCATAGCTTTGTGTGTATTAATGTAAATCAAAATGTACTTATGAGCATGACAATGGATTTTTAATTAAAAATGATCCAGAATTAAAGGAAGAGAAAACCTTGGGGCCATCATAATATGCAGTAGCATGCCAAATCTTAAAAGCAAAAGCTTAACTTGCATTAGAAGCATCAAGGCAAGTCAAACAATGCAAGCGGGAAAAGATTGAACTTTGGTTAAAGTGAAACTGCTTGCGTGACTTAGAGAATTCAACTCTACTAAAATGACCATAGTGGCTTTTAATAGATAAAGAGGGCTGGCATTTATCCAAGTAATCTTTGGGTTAGGGGAATTAGGGACAAGTTGATTCTTTGAATAATAGTTTGGAAACAAATGGGTTCCCAAAAGGGAAGGTTATAACAAACTAAAAAAAATCAAGCTTTAGAAATTCCACTTTTCACAACAAAATCATCTCACATCACTTAAATTGGTCCAAAAAAGTTAGTTTTACTTGAAACTTAATAGCATCATTAAGCTAATGATATAATAAAAACTAAATGACAAAACACAGACTAAATTGTCACAACCACACGTATATAAGACTCCAGGAATTAACATCAGGGCAGTACCACAAAGAGGAAAACGAAAACGAAAAGTTCTTGATGCTGGGTACTGAATATTCCAAAATAAAAAGTCATACATATTCTGAACTCATTAAAGGTTTCTGGAACTAGAAACAGAACGAACTGATTAAGCCAGTGGCCCAGTGATTTATATGCGTGCTTGAAAGGTGGGTAGTGGACATTAACAAGAAAGATTGCAAACCCAACAAATCTAACATTGTGAATTTTAGGAAATGATCCTTTGCACGTACCTGTTCTTGATCAGAGGTGAGCACCTGTAAGAGAACGACAGAGTAGAAGAAGATGATGATTCTGGAGTATTCCATTACTCTTCTTTTTATGTTGCTTCTGCTTTAAGTGTTATCATCTCGAATGTGCTAATCCCACGCAGAATAGAGCGCGTGCCTACAAGATATAATTTCGATATAATTGGTTAAACCATTAATGTTGCAATAATTATATAAAAAAACGTTACATATCACATTTTTATCTTATAATTATCCGGCAATGCTGATATGGCAGCTTCAACTAATTATCGGATTTTTTTTTTTAAATAATAAATTATCAAAAGGTTGGTTGGAACTGTCACGTCAGCATCGTATGATAAAAATGTGATTTTTAAGCTTTTAGCATCACTCGTAATTATAAATGAGTAATGTTATATACTACATTTTTATCTCATAATTATAAATGAGTAATGCTTAAAAACACATTTTTATTTCCTAATGTTGATGTGGTAGTGTTAATCAATTTTTATTTTTTTTAAAAAAATAATAATAATAATAATAATAATAATGACTTATCCCTGTTCAAAAAAAATAATGACTTATCCAAGGTTTCTAGCACTACTCTCTAAAAATATATTGGATTTCTATAAATACATTGTTAGACATTCAAATTTGAGGTCTGAAATTTAATAACTCTATTAGGGATATTGATTGGTAATGAATTAACAATTTTTTTTTTTTTTTTTTTTTTTTTTTTTTTTTTTTGCATAATAAGATAAGTAAATGGGAAAAATCTATATACCTCTCTTCTGCAAATCATTACTTAATTGTTAATGTTTTTCCGAAACTTTATATTGCGTCAATGTTTTTTTAAACTATAAAAAATTATGAATATCCACCCTCAATAACAAAAATATTCTTAATAAAAAAAATGGTGGTCACCAGATTTCTGTGTTGCAATCATTACTATCACCAGATTTGGTAAGTTTAACCGAAGAAGAAGATCAGATTTCTGTGTTGCAATCAGTAGTATCACCAGATTCAAGCAAACCAAACAGGATTCATTTTCCGAGTCAGAAAGCACCGTTAATTAGTACGAGTTTCGGTAATTTGAGCCTTTGAGGGTTACATGGATTTTCTTTTATTTTCTAAATAAATAATTATCCAAATTTTTGTTTCATTCATAAAAAATATTCCTTGTTAGTTCTGTCCATAAATTTTCTTAAATGGATCATTTTTTTTTTTTTTGACAGATTAAATGGATCATTTTAATCCTGATGCATATGTACCAATTTTGATGACATGGCATGCCAGAAAATCTACATTCAGCTTGGTAACCCAAACCCCCCAGGCATACCGGGACCCTCTTCTTCTTTTTTTTTTTTTTTTTTTTTTTTTTTTTTTTTTAATTTAACGGCAAAATTAGGAAAAAAATCACTTAATTATCTTAAACTTTCATCAGTTCTGTAATTACTCTTTCAAAATTCAAAAACTCACCCCTTTGCTAGGATTTACCCAAGGCTGTTCAAATTCTTAAAAGACCCTTTATTTTAAAAAAAAAAAAAAATTAAAAAATAAGAGAAGGGTATAATTTAAGGGTAATTTTGTAATTTAAAAAAGTTTATAAGGGTATAATGGTAATTTTACCCATCGACGGTCTGATTTAACCCCAAATCCTAATAGGAAATGTGATATTATAAAAAATTGAAAGTTCGATACACTATATTGAGAATTTTTTATTTTTTATTTTTAACTTTTTTAACTTTGGTGAATTATTGCAAAAGTATAAGAGTTTCAAGGAATTAAGTGAAGTTTTCTCACAAAATTCTGTTTTTTTTTAAAAAAAAAAAAGAAAAAAGAAAAAAAGAAGAAGTAATGCTACCCGTACCACTGCATGGCAGTATCACGTCATGTCAGTCTAAAAAAAATGCCCAACCCCTTTCCTAGTTGCCAACTTGCCATCACCTCTGACCTCCATACAAAAATAGTGGTATCCACCATATTTCATTTAGAAAAAGTTTCTTGCACAGCACAAGATACCTAAAATGACCCATATATTTTATATTGTGTACAAATCGTGTACCAATCAACTCTCATTTCATTCGGCATAAGTGGTGTGATCGCCCGCCAAGGTTTGGCAGTAACTGCCCACTCTCAAAAGTTTTTGGTTGGCAAATAAATTTTTAATTTTTTAACTGATGTGACAAATGGTACGTAAATGGAACTATAACTCTAATATCTAATTATAGGTAGAGTTAGCATTTTCGAAAAAGAACAATGTACTGGCAATAAATAAATTAAAAAAAAAAAGAGTTGGTCGGTAACCCAATCTCCAATTTGATTCCACGCCAATCAGATTACGCGAAACCAACGACGGGGAGTCGGGAACATTAAGACAATTCCACGCTCTCGCAAGGAGAGTGAAATCACGCTCTACTCGAATATATTTTAATGTTACTACTACTATAAAGTATAAAGGCTCCTCATAGGTTAATCCAAAATATTAATCACGAGCTCACTCTTTCTCCCTCTCCAGAAAATAAAATATACAAAACTTCTAAAAAATATGAATTAGTAAAAAAATTAACCAGAAATTTAAATCATATAACATTCTCAGCCAAATAAAATTACTATTTACCGTACAAGTTAAATCATTTTATTGACTCTGACATGATAAACTAACTGAATCCATCAAGTAGCTACCCTATAGATCTATGAGTTCATTTTAACATCACATATAGTTAATTATAAATCAAATAAACCACAAAAACTAATTTTTATATTTTTCTCAGTAAGTAGAACAATAGACGGAATTTGGAGAGGATATATATGAAAAATATTGGAGCATCTCTTGTGTTCTTCTGGTATTCTCCTGAAATGACATAATTGTAATTAAAAAATTATATCTATACAATTTCAAAAGAACATCAAGAGAACACCAAAAGATGTTTTAGCATTACTCTGTGTGTGTATATATATAAGTTTTCTACCGCTCAGAGTATAAGACAAAAGAGGAAAGAAAGGGAGGAAATTAGGGGGTGCTTTCTACCACCGACTACCAAATTATTTTTCTTCCACATGTGGGAGGAAAATGGAAGAGAGAGAGAGAGTCAAAAAAATAATGATTTGATAAAAACAATTTACCTAATAATTATTTAATCAATATATCAAGGTCTTGTCAAATTCAATGTATAAAGCTTTTCATTTTTTCAAATTTGATATATATTTAATAATTTATGTAACAGTTGCGAATTGAAGCTCATAAGTTTTATATTCCAGATTTTGGAACATTATAATGTTTTAGTTAAGTTGTACGTTGATCCAATATATATATATATATTTCCTTTTTTTTCACTTCAAGATATACCTAAAGGTAAAAATGACCCAACCTTGATCCAATGATACACCGACTTATACGACAAATAATAAGGTCAAATCTTTCAATTCAGAGGAGACTTAATACAGAATTTGTAAATATATATATATATATATATATATATATATATATATATATATATATATATATATATATATAGGTTCCTACCTATTTGATTCTTCTTCTTTTCCTATCTTTATCTTTGTTGAACGTTTAAAATAATATATTTTTAAAAACTATATTTTTATCTCATTATTATTTAACTCTATTAATGTGACATAAACAATTAATCTTTAAATATAACCAATTAACCACTGCAGATTGGTGAGTCGCTTTACTCTGTAGGAAGCTAGGGTATCAACACGTGGAATTTGAAGGTAATACTCTCCCAAGTGGTGCAGGCTTTGAGAAAGGAACGCTGTAATTTGAGTAAATATGACCATATTATTGAGGAGGCTCGTGGTGTATTAAATGACCTCATTCAGTGGAATGTTTCTCATACATGCATGGCAAATTGTCAATGAAGTTGCCTACAATTTTGTGAAGGACGCACTCATTTTTAGTGAAGAACGAATTTAATTTTGAAGAGTGCCCTCTATGTTTTAATGGTATTTTTCATATAGAATGTTAAGCTTAGATTGCTAATTTATAATGAAGGTGGATCTACTTTAAAAATAAAATAAAATAAAGGATGCCAAAAGCCCATTTGGTTAGGCACTAAAGTACAAAACCAGTAGGGACGAAATTCTCTAAGTTAGTCATAATCAATCTTGATTAATTCTTGAAAACCCACGACCAATTGCGAAGTTCCAAGTTTTTATCCCTTCCTATACGTATCCCCAAAAGAACGCGTGTAAAACATTTTTACACATTCCTTCTCCTCAGTACGTATATTTTGTAGGCGAAAAGGGTCAAAATTCATTTTCGAGCAAACTATTTTGAGGTCAGATTCTCTCGCTTAGGCTCTGTTTTGGCGTAAAATACTTTTATTTAGATTTGACTATTTTTTGCTGTTTGTTTATAATCTTGAAAATAATTTGAAAAACATTATCTAGCGTTTGATTAGTATGAAAAGTCATTAAAGATGTCTTATATTTTCATATAATATAAGGAGTTACAAAAAAGAAAGAGTGAGAGACAGCAAAGAGGAATACGAAGGAAGAGAGTATGTAAGAATGAATAGCATTTGGGGTGAGATTGAGATCCATTGCAATTATCTGCCTATAATATTACTTGCAATTCGGGCAGGCAATTATGAAATGACTCTTGTGGAGCCTACTTTTTCGAATAGGTGTTCAGGCAGCCCAAGACCTTCTCAAACAGGTAGGCTCCATAAGAGGCCCTCTAACAATATAGCCTGCTTGTAAATGGGGGAGAGCGCACGGCAGAAAATTAATTTACACAGATAAGAAGCGTAAACTATTTTACGTTTCTTAAAAGCTTTTTTTTCTTCGTCAACTGAAATAAAAACCTTATGACTAATTTAATAATTTTTCCTTTAATTATCTCAAATATTTATCACCATCGATCGTCCCGCTCGCAAATTATATGAGAAGTGACGCATATCATCTTCTGATCGACCAGCGAGATAAAATACTAAATTTCTGTGTCAAGGGCCGACAGGCTAGCTTTTGTGTAGATCTAGATGTTGTGTTTGGCTTAGGCACGGGATTTTTGGGGAAAGTTTAGTCCCTTTTCTTGTTGTCGGATCTAAAAAATCTCTGGGCGCAGAGATGCGTGTGTTCATGGAAGTGCCTGTGCTGTGCAGGCAGCTCTCACGCATATTGAATACAAACATAATGAATCATTCTAGTTCTGCAAAAGTGAAGGTTACCCTTAACTATTTCTGGAGGGCAAAGATCTACCAACAAACTTATATAGGGATACTAATGTCAAATTCCATCATCCAAAAGAATTGGAAGACTCTCGGAGGGACCCAAATACCAATAGATGGATCTTGCAAATGGCCCATCCTTTAATGGAGCCCACCCGAGGCTCGTTGGCCTAGACAGCCAGACAATTTAGTGACCCATCGACATGACGGCCCAGCTAATCGCCAAGAGCCGCCCTTCAAGCAAGCCATCGATCGAGATCCAAATGCACTCTCACCAAAGAAAGGCCGATAGGCAAACAAGTATGGAAACAATTATGCTTCTTCTGACAGCTCAAATAACCGAATCTTTACGCCTTGTTCGATCACCTCCGTAACAAATTGAATGGGAGAATTTTCACTTCAGAAATAATTTTTTGACGAGAATTTCTCCAAACCCTAGAGGACATTAGCCTATGCCCTATACAAGTAGCCCAAGTTGAGCCCCAAAAGTATGCAATTCAATCCTTTGCCTTATTATGCCCAATTACCCATCTACCTCACCGTTTATGACTTGGGAGTCGGAGTAGCTTTATCGGATCTCTCCAATAAACCCTTTTAATCCTCCTTTTCTTCTAGGCTCCTTCCTGGAAGGCAATATTGAGGCCACCGTACGTGGGGTTTTGGTACCATTACCAACAACTTCATTTGTACTTGACAAACATGGGGCATAAATTCTACCTTTTTTATCAGTTTATAGTAGTTTGGTCATGTAAACTATGAAGCGTGCATCTAGTACAGCAATTTATGTGCCTTTTTGATCAACAATATATATTTAAGCAGCTACCGTACGTACTGTGGCATGTTCTACAACTGATGATAGAAGCTCCCTAAAAATTTTCAAAACCTATATATGAAAAAAAAAAATATTAACACGTGCATGATATATTTAATTGAAATGAGAGGCAAATTACGAAACTCGATCGGGTTTAAACTCAATACCATGTTAAATCAATAATTATTCTAAAAATTTATATAGATAAAAAAAAAATAGCAAATTTAATCACTTAATTAAATATATATATATAAAAAAAAAAAAATTGATATTTGTTGTATCATGATCAATAGCACCCCTTTACATGTCAATATATATAACGGATAAGTTAAGATACCCTTTCCCTTGCTAATCCTGTTGTTTTGGTCGTTAATTTGGTGTAGTTGTCCTATTATATCTAATTAATGATAATTAATAAAATGGGTGTTTATAAGAAAACAAATATTGATCAATCAAATCATTCTCACATAAAGTGCATGATTTGGGGTTCTCATGCTGACGTTAATTGTCCCACTGGATCCTGATGGTACCAACAAAAGCTGATCAAGCTTAACATTAATTGTGTTTGCCGGCCATTTGCGACCAATAATATTGAAAATAGCAAGCCGCATTTTTCATGCAAAAGTAGTACGCAAATATTGGTTAACGATCGAAGTCACAGCTTAACTAACTGAAATCCCAGAAAGAAACATAAAAAGATCGAGAGGCATTGCTACTGCAAGTCCTTTTATTGTACAGCTTATACAGAGGCTTTCCACACCGCAAAATGCAAATCTAAAAAGACACTACGTACCCTCTGTTTGATCTAGTGATCAAAGCCTAGATATATAAAAGCACAACTATATATATATATAGAGTAGATAAAAGGGTTATTTATTGCGTAATCAAACTCCTAATAATCGAAGCCTCAGCGCTATCAGCATCAATTGTAGCCAAGAGCTGCGAGAGTCGCTCGCTCAGATCATCCACCTCTCTGTGCAAGCTTCTGATGTAGTTGCATGTCTCTTGAAGGACCTTAGACGCAGGCACCTGTACAAAGGAAACCATATCCAACTTGTTATATAGGATCGGATCTACCTGTACTAAGGCTCAGCCAGAAAAAGGAAATTCATATATATATATATATATAGACCCACAATGAAGTACTACTGAAATTGCAGTATTCTCCAACTTATGTACAAACTACATCACTGGTCCAACAAAAAGACTGTTGAAGTACGGGTCGGTGGGAACCTTAATGAGTATGAAACATTATTAATATTGTATATATAGAAATGTGTTCCTTGATATACGGGTCAAAGTTGAAACTACCCCGAAAGGTCCTATTACATGTGACACATGCGCCACGTACGCAAGCTAGTTACAATTCCAGACGACCTAAATCTCTGCAGCTGCTCTAAGAGAGAAAGAGAGAAAGAGTTTGGAAGTACCTTGTCAGAGCGCCTATTGCGAATCTCAGGAACAAGTTGGCGTAGCTTGGAAACGAGCTCGATGATTTGGTCATCTGTGATCCTCGAAGCCCCCGACTGCCTCGACCTTCTGCTAGACATCGATCCCTAGAGGCTAGAGTTTCTCGTCTTTGTGTGTGCTTTGTCTCAAATTAAGTACTATGAGCCTCGAGGGTGCACTCAAAAAGCTATGGCTGGAGAGAAATATATATAACCAAACCAAAAAGTGATAAAAAGTAGAAACAAGTTTCTCTTAGAAGAATAAGAAGAAGAAGAAGAAGCAACAGATCGGAGTAGCTAGTGTTAGATATAAGCTATGAAGAAATGGAGAAAGCAATAAGAGAGATATAAAGAGGAAGGACCACAGCTGAAATAAGAGAGAGAGAGAGAGAGAGAGAGAGAGTAGAATAGCAAAGTCAGTGATGTTGGATATGAAGAAGACAAGTGCTTTGGAGAAAGCAGTGGAGTAGGCTTGGCCCCCTGGTGTTTTTATGAGAGAGAGAGAGAGAGAGAGAGAGCATAGTCCATAGACTTGTTATGTGTGTGTGTTCCCAAGTCGGGGTTTGATCTCAAGTGGATTTCAGCAAATATGTTTGTTTTTCAGTTAACAAAGTGGGCCTTGGTGTACATGTCTGAATGCGCAGGAGCATGTGATCATAGGACATTGATCCTCTCTAATCAGGTACTATCCCTCAGTTTTATCAACAAATCACAGCCTGCCAATCCATCGTATACTAGAAAATACTATTTTCCATATGAATCTACCACTTCTTTAATTTCTTTTAGGGTAGTTGGGTCTAATTCTCTTGGTCTAAGCTCCTGACTTGGCATGCTTTCATTGGTTAGTATACACAAGTTGAAGCAAAGGTGATCATTAAGTTAAGGATCTCAACAGAAACAATATTATTAAAATACTTTAATATATATATATTTGCAGTTGCAAAGTTTATTTAATTAATAATTATTCAACAATCGATACTCCTTTAATTTTTCTAATTATCTGCTAGCTAGCTCCTTGGGAAATTATTCATGAATTTATACTCACCAAGCAAAATCTCAGTACTCCATCTCTACCTCTCGTTTATATAATACTGTTTTTCTTCCTTGTTTGGGACACAACTAAGTGAGTGTAGGTAACATCCTTTGATTGTCAAAGGCTCAGATCACATGCCATTTCCCTAGAGCGCACGACATGACACGTGGCTAGTCTTAAGTCCTGGACCTCCTGGTACTATATGTTATGTTATGGAGGGGAAGAGGTACCCTAAAACAGCCATAGATATGAAATTGGACGATCCCTTCAAAGGACCCACGTCTTTTTCCCCTCTCTCTCTCTCTCTCTCTCTCTCTCCCGTTGTTCTAGCTATATATTACTAAATTAAACAATATTGATCAATTTTTGCCAACAACCAGCAAGTTGTTAAAACTAAGACATATTTAATTAGGCTATACCTAGCTAATGAATTTGGACCCCGGGTTTCCAAGTGTCCAAACAAGTTGATCTTTGTGCAGTTATCTCATTCCCTACCAGAATTATTTGAAAATCGGACAGGAAATTCCGAAAAGTCTGGGTTCAAATCCAATGGACCACAAATACCCACATGCAATTTTTTCTCTCTCTCTCTCTCTCTCTCTCTCTCTCTCTCTCTCTCTCTCTCTCTCTTATTTTTTGGTGTCCATATAGATTGCTTATTTGCACTGTAATTTGCACCATAAGCAGGTATTTGACAATTTTTACAATATTGTCCAAGTTCATGAAGATGATAAATTGAAGAGTAATAGCTAGGGATATATTATGGTTGCTTAATGAGATAATTAACGCTTTGTGAATTAATATATATTTCCGTTAAATGGAAATGGGCATAATTTGTGAATTAAGTCAATTATATTTAAATGGTGTGCTGTGATCCTGTGTCCACAAGTCCATTTGGATTGTGACGGCTCATTACCTAGGCTCTTATTAGAAAGAAAATTGACTAGAGCTTAGCAAAGAAAAAGAAATCGACATCATGTAATCTCATTGATTGCACTATTGTCCATATACATGTGAATGTGACAATATGAACTGCCTTTTAATTAAAAGCACATGACCCTTGAATGTGACAATTGGGTGTAGGTAAATACAACTAACGACATAAAGATAGATAGCTAGAATATTACTCTTCACTTCGATCGATCACTTTTTTTTCACATCGATCTTACCGGTCGATATATATATCGATCATTTGATTTAAACATCATTAATTAACTACTTAAATTCGAAACTATGTCATCTAATGATAATTAATAAACTCTCTCTTTAATTCTTATTTGTTCTTGTGTGCATGCATGTATAGCTAAGATCATAACACCCATCCGTCCACTATTTTGGGAGGAGGAAAGAGGGTGTTGGGTGGTTGGGTGATTCCTAAATCCTTTTTCAAATATTGTTTTAATTATTTTGGGGTCCGCAGGGAACAGGTGCTCCTTTATTTCTATTTAATTAATTGCAGCCTTTTTTATTTTCCCTTTTCTTGCTTTGTCGATCACTTTTCCTTTGATAGATCGGTTGCATACACTACAAAATATTCAAGATTTTTGGATGGTTTCAAATCGTTCAGAAATGGCAAAAAATCGTCTGGAACAAAGTTCATACGGTTTATTAAATCGTCTAGAAAAATAGGTCGCAAATTTAGGTTATGAACGGTTTGGGCCTTTGGCCCTAACCATCCAGAATTAATAATATATATATTTTAATCCATGCGATTTAATTCTCTTCTTTTTCTTCTCAATTTTTTTTTTTTTATATATTAATATCAAAATAATTTTTTTTTTTTTTTTGTCTCTTCTTTTTACAACGCCAGAGGGATCTGTAGGTTGGAAAAGTTCAACATCAATCTATGCAGACCTAGATATAGAGTTTTGATAATAATCAAATCGAGCCACAATGAGCAAAAGAAAACTCAACCACGAAACGGGCTGCAAAAGGAGATTCGATCAACTCACAAAAACCAAAAAATTCCCAAAACCAACGGATTTATCAATTTTCGTATTAATTTGAATTTTTTTTTTTAAAAAAAACTAGGCATTGTACAGTAGATCTTGTTGATACCTTCTCTTTAGCGAGAAGAGAAATGCTACAAGTCTCCCAGAAAGACTAGTCTTCATGCCTAATTGGACAATGCCGACTCCTCAGACGACGACGCGGCCGGATCTGGCCGAAAACCCATGCACACTGGCGTAGGTTTGACAGATCCGGCCGAAAACCCACTCTCTCCAGTCGCGAGATCCCGTCGTCCCGATCCCGCCGACAGTCTAGATCCCATCTTCAATCGCCCGCCGGAGAGAGAAGAAGAAGAACGAGAGAGAGAGAGAGAGATAGAGAGAGGGTTTTAAACCCACGCACGTACACGGTACACCGACCCAAATTTAAAAATAAATAAATAAATAAATAACTTACAGACGGTTTCAATAAAACCGACTCTAAATTTAGAGACGGTTTTAATAAAACCATCTGGAAATTAATTTCCAGACGATTTGGTTAAAACTGTCTGTAAAACTATAATTTTGAAAACCGTCTAAAAAAAAATCGACTAAAATCAGCTATTTTTTTGTACGGATAGTCGTTGAGTAAAGGCTGCATATATGCAACTGCCGACTTATGTGAATCTTTGTAGAAGAGCATCACCCGGAAGTTGGAAGTTGGGTGTCGGTTGGAAGATAAGTAATGATGAAAAAGGATCAAAATCATGAGTTCCGTTGCATTTTATCTTGCCTGATCTCCTCATGCAGTCATGCCAGTGCATGCGTAACCCAATTGCTTTATTTGATTGCCTATTTTCTCTTTTGAAAATACAATGTTGAAACTTATCATGAGTCTCCGACAATCCATCCCTCTATTCCATTTGCTAGATTTATACCAAAGAAATTATTACTGTTGCCTGCTTTTCATCATCCATATCATCCATTTATTTGATTTACGGGATGTGATTTTGAATGTCACAAAAGGCTTTAACTTTTTTCACTGAACACCAATTGATTTTTAGATGAGATGATCAAATGCCTAATCCAACACTACTGTCATCTCTGTTTCAAGTAAAGTATAGAGAATAAGTTCAGATTAAATTTTACAGCATCTAATGGTGTACATTGTGCCACGTCAAGCAACGTAAACAACATATACACCGTTAGATGATGTGAAATTCAATTTAGACCATGAAATAGTTGGAGAGGATATATCATAGCTTGTTCCTGGCTCTTTAATTACCCACAAAGCTAAATTAAACCTTTTAAATATTGTTGTTAACTTTGTTTAAAAATACGATCCGAATTGAAGTGATTTTGAATCTCCGACATATAATTAGTGGTGTCTTAGCATATGCGACTACTTTCTTCATCGCAAGTTAATACATCTTTATTAGCACTAATTGCTTAACCCAATGCGTAAATATATAATGCTACTAAAAATCTGTGTTTCACCGACCTTGTTTAATAAATTAAACTTGGTAGATAATTTAGATGCCATATAGATCCCATCAATCATTGGCTTCATTGATCCCTTGGAGCTAGTGATTTTCCATCAATTACTTTTCTCGGTAGATTTTCAACGTGATCAGAAAAGTTAAAAGAAACTTGCTTTGGAGGGGGTGAAGGCGTTGTCTTTTTCCCATAATGCCTCCCTTCAGAGTTCATACCCTATATATGCTAGTGATTTTTTTTTTTTTTTTTTTTTTTTTTTTTTTTTTTTTATAAAAAAACATTGGTCTAGTATTTAATTTCTACTCTCCATGTATTGAGTCTATTGACTGTGAAAAACTTCTCCAGAGCCACAATAGGGTCCATAATAGTTTCATAACATACTAAATAAAAAGTTACACTTCATATACCTTTAATCGATCTCCCACCAGATATAATTAATTTCTCCAACTAGGGTTACATTTCATCTAGCGTTTAGAAACTTGTTTTTTGAACCAAAAAAAAAAAAAAAAAAGTGATTTAAAAATGCATTTAATTTAATAAAAACATGATTTATAAAACGAAGTTAAACATTTGATAAAATTGTAGTTTTGGCCTTTAAAACAGTACTTTTTTTTTTTTTTTAAAACATACCTCTTTACATGGGATTTGAAAATGTATATTTTTATTCACATTTTCAAACTATCAATTTTTATTTTCAAAGTCTAACGCAGAGGATCCGATCCTTAAAGTAAAAAAATGAACATAGTATTTGTAGTTATATTCAAGCCCAAGTTTGTTGACATCCGCTTATGAAATTATTAGGAGACTGGGAGTAGTGGGAGATATTTCTAATACTTTTACTTGCAAAACATAATACCCTTTGCAATTATTTTGCTGGGTACGTACGTGTTTGGTTTTCTAAGAGGTATATGTTGTGACCCGTGGTCAATTTTTATTTAAAAGCTGCTTAAATACCACCATAAGTCCATAATTGTGTTCTTCGTTGTTTCACTTAGTCATCCTGCTGCTAGCTTATAGTAATTAATTTGTCGTGGTTTTAATTTTGTCATGCTTTAATTTGTTTTACGTTATCACCACATATATATATATATATATAGGTGACTTGTAGGTGAAATATTGAATTTTATTATTATTTTTTTTATTAAGATGGCTTTTAAAATCACCATTGGGCATGTGATTGATCGATCAAATAATGATTTTGATCAAATAGTAATTTTGAAAGCCACCTCACTTTTTAATAGACACTTAATGTACTAATAAAATTACTTAAATAGTATTGAAATTAGAAATAAGAAAGCACACTTTTGCGGGATAACAAGCAAGATTTCATCATTTCACTAATATTTTGATTAATTACAAAAAAACAAGTTTAAGGATTTTAGGGTTGGGATTGTCTAGCTAGGATCCTCTGGTAAAATAAATAATAATAATCAAAATTGTGTTCACATATATAAAAATAATAATTTAAAAAAAAAAAAAAAAAAACCTTCAATTCGAAAGGCTTTCAAAGTCTACTTTTTTCAAATTATAGGTGATTAGTCAGCGACAAAAATATATAAAGATGATATAATTATTTCGTATAAAGATATATATATATATATATAATTATTCGTTAAGTCAACTGTAATTGTTTTAAAATATATTTTCCTAATGCATTGCTATATATAGAACCATAAGGAAACAAACTTTACAATCCGAAAATCTGAATGTAATTTTAAATTAATTAAGGCCATTACTATTTTGTTACGTCAATTAGTCTGAGTCCTCTGATTGACTTAAAATAGGTTTTCTCGCGTAATTCGTTGCTGCATCAAACAACTTTTTAAAGTCGATCTACACTTGTAAAGGCAGCAACTCTAGCTAGCTTGAGTCAACAAGTCTACATATTATTTTAAAGGCTTTAACAATAAATTATAAAAGTAATTAATGTCATACTTACCATTTTTTTTTATAACTTATTAACACAAGTCGTCCCGTCATTGTCGATCTCATTGATCACTAAAAAATTTCACCCTATCATATGCTGACATGTGTATACAAATTAAAAATAAATAAAATGTATGTCTAATTAATATTTTTCTAACTATGTATAAGGTTCATAACTTCGCACTCATGATTTACAGATAATATATATATATAAAAAAAATAATAATAATGCAAGGCGCAATAATTAATGGTTAAACAATGTAGGTTATATATATAAATATATATGGATGAATGAAGGGCATAATTTTGTATTTTTCAAATCTTCTCCCCCCTCATTCTGGCAATAATATTTGTGCCCGGCCTCGATCTCCTCCAAGTAAAAATGATGAACTCTAGGTGCCACTGCTAGTCATGAGTCAAATCTTTAGCTTGGAAAGAAGTCAAGGTATTAAAAGAAGCATAAAGAAGAGATAATTAAAATGATAGCTACTCACAGAAGCAGACACAATCTGGCGCAATGGGGGGGGCTTCTTCTTTTGTTTCGGGGTGTATTTTGTCGTGTGATTTCCACGATTCCCGTGTTTCTTGTTCTCTTCCTCCTTTCTATTGTTGGCTGCTCTGGATCATTTCTGCATGGGGGGCAAAAACAAAGACATACAAATTTAAACTAACAGCATGCATGTGATTCATCTGAAGAAACAAGAATAAGTACTACTACACCGGACCCAACGTACAATATTTACAAGCCCGCCCATTTTTATTTTCTTTTAAACGCCAGCCTTTTATATAGCATATAGTACTGTTGAATATACGTGTACAGGTATAAAAATTAGACTGAGGCTCGTATTAAAAATATGTCACAATTAGTGTACGTGAGTGAGTGATTGAATATTGGTATTTGGTGCAGGCTAGGCACAAACAAGGGTTTTTTGTTGAAGTAAAAGACAAAGGCTCGATCATGACAAAGGCACAAACAAGTCGTATATAGGCAAATGTGTATAGCGCAAGCAAACCTATACAGCACACAAGTCATCATGAAAATATATGGTCTATAAGAATGATTAAAAAGATAAAAACTTTTCTTTTGAGGGAGTGTGCACGTAACAATGTGGTGATAGACTCACACGCACGTGAGAGAGACATTGTTGAGTATACACGTATAATTAAGTGTACGTAGACATGCAAGTTTGGACTCAATTATATTATATTCAGCAGTACTCACACTTATATGACGTCTTTTCAATTTGAGACTCAAGCTTTTTTATTTTCGCACGTGTATACTCAATACTAAATATATATAATGTTAAAATTTCATAGAGAAACACTCAAATAAGGATTAAAAAAAAAAGAAAAAAAAAAGAGAGAGACCTTTCCAACCAAGAAAAAAGGAAAGTTTAATTAAAGGGACGAAAAGAGATCGAGGTTAAAACATAAAATTTAATTTAATTTAATTTTTTTAAAAGAAAAAAGGAAAGTAAAAAGTTATGAAAATGGCTGTCTTTTTAACTCCGAATTTCCTCAGTTAGCTGCATGCGGAAGTATAAAGTAGACGTGTTCTGCCTTTCTTTTTCACCGCACTTGCTTGCTTTGATTGTTGCAGTCTATTACTTGAGAGACCACATTTACACTGCTACCCTCTCCCTCAAAATTGAATTTATTCATTTTTTTTAAAAAAAAATTGTACAAATTAATTAACTTGCATGTCACGCATTTTCCTTCTACAATTAAAGCCCTCGATCTATAATCCCTTTTCTTCCAATTGCCTCCAAATTTAGAGCACCAAGGTCTTTGTCACTAATTTAAAAATATTAAATTGAATAAATAAATGGAAACTTGGGTAAGCTTTAGTCATATCGTCAATGTTAAGTTATTTCACCGATTTTTTTTTTTTTAAAAAAAAAAATAAAATTGGGAAAAATAAAGTTATTACACACCGACTTTAATTTGTGCATATAAACCAATAATTCAGAACGCTCAAACTCTTGTACTGTAAATGCCTGGGTCCCGTCCCTCGCTTGACTCCTTTGCCACCGGTTCATAATTGTTTGTTGATAGACCAATAGCAGATTTAGGAGTGGGCAAAGTTTTTCTTTAAATTGAGTTAAGAAAAAAAAAAAAAAATTATATCTCGTTACATGTTCTACAAACAAATATTAATTTATGTGAGAATCATATACTAAAAACATAAATCAGTTTAATAGACTGAATTGGAGGAATTTGTTGCCCCAATTTGAATTAAGGATTAGTGACTCCTAAAATATAAATTTTTATTTTTAAAACAAAAAAAAGAAAGAAAAAGAAAAAGATGTAACTCAAGAATGTAAAACCAATGTTAATTAGCTAGATAAAAGATGCATATTAATTAAGAATGTAAATTCAACGTGGCCACATGTATTAATCCACGTGGTCATATGACTACATGCATTAATCCATGTGGCAACATGGCCACGTGCTCAAATTATACGCGGTCATGTTGCCACGTGTACTAATTACACGTGGCCAAGTGGCTATTTAGTTATTTCTACTACATCTCGCCACGTGGCCATAGAGACATGTAGTTATCTGGCCACGTGGCTACAGTAACGGCTACTATAGCCACGTGGCAAATCTCTTAATTTTTTGTAGTGTATATTTAGTAAGCATGTAGAAGTGTTTAGAACTTTATTCTTGATATTGTTTTTTTAAAAATAAAAAATAAAAATAAATAAGAAGCATCAATTTAAATTTATACATCTCATGATCTTGTTGTTGTGGGGTTGGGCAGGGTCCATTGTGCCCAGAATTGAATTAAACAACCCTTTGAAAGTGGTTGACCCATTGGGCTATCGACCCTGTCTAGTGACTTACGTACTGGGCAAGTGATTGGGTCAAAACTTGTTAGAGAATATATTCTCCATATAATTGTGATTGTATTATTTGCAGTTCGTCTTTAATTTATTTTAGAAAAAAAATCGTATTTAGTTCTTAGATTTTTATCTTATTTAAATTTAATCATTGCATTTTTAATTTTAAAAATATGGTCTTTAAGTTTTGCACAAATTTTAAATAGGTTCATCTATCATTTTTTTCCTCAAAATTAATAGTTTGTCATATTTCATGTGTCTCAATTGACACATCAGCATCCATATCAGCACATAATATCAATGCCACATCATTAAGCGTCAAGTCATCCATTAAAAAAAGAAAAGAAAAATACTCAATTCTAGAAACAAAAATCATATTCTTCATCATCTTAATCTTCTAGATTTATAACATTAGATGGAAACCCGTTAACTTTGATAATGATATGGACATTGGCATTGTATTGGGTGCTAATATAAATCCTACACTACAAAAAAAAAAGCAAATTCTGGACGGTTTTAAACCGTCCAGAAATGCAAAAAAACCGTCTGGAATCAATTCCAGACGGTTTTTTTCAGACGGTTTTAAACCGTCTAGGATATATCGTCGCTAATTGAATTTCTAGACGGTTTGGACAAAACCGTCCGTAATTCTAGACGGTTTTGGCGAAACCGTCCAGAATCAGTTCTAGACGGTTTGGGCAAAACCGTCCAGAAAAATTATGGACGGTTTTGCCCAAAACCGTCCACAATTTGTTATTTTTTTATAAAAAAAAAATAAAAAAATAAAAAAATAAAAAAATAAAAAAATAAAAATTATTTGTTATTTTTTTATTTTTTCCAGTGGTCTCTTAAGCTTCTACGCGCGTTCTACCGGAAAATCCACCGGAGAATCAACCAAAAAATATACCCACAAAACAACCCAAAGCCGTTTCGGCCGGATCTGCTCCCTCATTGCACAACCCAACAACCACAGCCACGGCTAAACACCCCCCTTTCACAAATCAACCAAAAACTATACCAACCCAAAACAACCCAAAGCCGGTTTCGGCCGGATCTGGCCGGAAACCCCAAATCGTTCGACCATTTCGCCATGGACCCGGAGATCGCGAAGACCCAGGAAGAGCGGAGGCGTATGGAGCAGCAACTGGCTTTGGGTTGACCTCCGTCACCTTCGACACCGACCTATACGGCGGCAACGACCGCGACGCCTACGTCACGTCTATCCCCGTCAACGAGGATGACGAGAACATCGATACCATGGACAACGAGGTCGCCGGCGATTTCGGAGAGCACTGCTCCACTACGATGCAGAGAGTCGCCAAGACCGTGGACGCGTATCTGGGTCGGGCGAGATCGCCACCTAGTGAGAAGGATCAGAGAGACGAGAGAGAGAAGAGAGATTTGGGGAGAAGAGAGTTTTCTGGGGAAGAAGAAGACTGAGAGATCAGAGAGAGCAAGGGAGAGAGAGAGAGATCGATGGTTTTGATTTTGTTTGGGAAATGAATCTGACGGACGTGGTGAAATAAGAGGTGTATTACACGGATTGATGACATGGCGTGGGGGAAAAAAATTCCAGACGGTTTGGTAAAAACCGTCTATAAATTCCAGACGGTTTTAACTAAACCGTCTGGAAATAAAATTTAACGACGGTTTTAAAAAAAACCGTCTATAAATTTATAGACGGTTTTTATAAAACCGTCTGGAAATGAAAATTTTTAGACGGTTTTAACTAAACCGTCTCGAATTTTATAGACGGTTTAATTAAACCGTCCATAATTAATTTTTTCTAGACGGTTTCAAAAAAACCGTCTGCAAATTTTATTTTCTAGACGGTTTTAGAAACCGTCTAAAAAAAACCGTCCATAAATGTCTTTTTTTTAGTAGTGCTAGAGTGCCAAATGAAAAATCGTTAATTTTGACGGTAAAGTAATAGAGGGATCAATTTAAAACTTGAACAAAATCTAAAAATCTTATTTTTTAAATTAAAAATTTAAGGACTAAATCTAAATCAGGTGAAAACTTAGGATTAAATATAATTTTTCTCTTTATTTTATGAATATGTTTTCTTTCAAAACTAATATTTAGGTCCAAGATGAAATAGTTTTGACAAAAAAAAAAAAGAAAAAAAAAAAAGAAAAAGAAAAAAGGTACGCACAGCAAACATTCAAGAAGAAGGTAAAAAAGGACCCAAAGCATGCTTAGGCGCAGGTCCATCCTGACCCAAATCTGACAAAAAGGCTCGCCAAGAGGCCACACACGGAGTCAGGAGTTGGCCCACCGGTTCACGATATAAATTGAGTTAGGGTCAGAAGACTCAGAACCTCACATATTTCCAACCATGGGCCAGGCCTAAAGAAAAGTAGATCGCAGTCCCAAATTGAAGTAGAATTCTAGAACCAACGACTACCAAGGCAAGATCCATTTTTACATACTGGACAAGCTGATCAACAAGAAACTTCCATACTACTACATCCTTAGTTCTTACTTCTTAACAAACAACAAATATCACATGCTCGGTTAATCCTATTAAAAATATATGTAAAAAATTATGTTCTTCAAGGATATCTGTCAGCTTAATAGATTGAATTGAAAAAAAAAATTCTTCAACTCAATTTAGAGATAAACTTTGTCCAAAGTAGAAATTGTGAAATGGGATGTGTCCACTTTCCATTATTACTACTTTCAGTTTGAAAACTCTCCAAAAAGTCTGGATCTTTATCGCTACACAATGGGAAAGAGGGTGAGGATGAAAATAAGTGAAAAATGCAGTCAGGGTGAGATCTAATTGCGGCCCAATATGTCACATGATGAGCGTAGAAGTTTGCATTTCTATAAACTTTTATAGCCATCCAAAAGGAGGAAGGAGGAAGAAAGAAAATAAAATCTATAATAATATCCACAATTCTCCGGTGGCGGTGTCGGTGTCGGTTTCATTTAAGTGGTATCATGAAAAGGTGATTTGGATACAATTTTATGTTTCATTATTGTATGCAGTGACTGCTTTTGAGATCAGTAACTCAAAACTTTTACCTTTGTACCCAAACTTGTCCTCATCACATAAAAACAAAGTGTGATCACTTACAAAAGAAAGAAGACACTATCTTATCCTAGGACTTTGGTGTACAGCTTCACTTTATTTTTAGCCTTTTGGCCTTAATATCTAACCTAATTACATGTAAAAATCTTTAAACGATTCTACTTAGTTGTATCAATGGAGACAACACATCATCCCCTGAGCATGCAGACAAAACTCGATTTCTAATCAAAATTGGCCATAGTCTTTGGCTTTAATTGATTAAGAACATGAGTTCATTATCTTTGTGTGTGTGTGTCTGTTTATCCTTTAGGGCCAACTTTCTAACGACTGCTTGTTATAATTATTATAAGGTGGGTTGGCATTTATGGACACCACACGTTCCTATCTTCTTCGTTTATTCAAAGGAGATATGGATTCCCATTTGATCTCCTTTAATATCCCAATTATTGAACCTTGTTACCATTCCAACCATGCTCTTTAAATCTTCCTCCTTTTCTTTTTCCTTTTTTTTTTTAAACAAAAGATCTTAGTATTTCATTAATTAAAGATCATGAGCATAAAACTCTTACATTACAAAGCATAATAGCTTTCATTTTCCGCTAACCCATGTACAAAAATAGTTATAAAACATATCTGCTCTGAGCATATTAGATCTAAGACAAGGGTAACCAAATATCCTTAAAAAAAAAAAGTTATTTAAATCGGCCGTGAGAGATATCTTATCACACTAAACTATCCAGGTCGTGAAGGATAACTCCTTACATTTGACTAATTTCTATTCCATAGATCGTCTATGAGGGCAAATCTATGGAAAATAAAACTCTTATTCAAAACAAAAACACAACCAGTAAACAGCAGAAGCGGCCATGGAGGAGTTGAACGGCACAACATAGAGGTAGATGGACAGATGCATAACGAAGAAGCCAAAATTGTTGATCTGGTCAGAAAACACCCGCAAACAAAAGAAAAAACAATAATGGGAGGGGGGAGGGTGAATAGAAAGGAGATCTACTCCCTTCTCATCTCAGGTCTTTTTTTTTAGAGAGTTTTTTTTTAGGGCCAGCTTAAATCTTCCTTTTTACTCCTTACAACAAGACAATCCTAACAAAAAGAAAAAAAAATGTTATTTTTTCAACGATTCAAATTTAATAATGTATCCTTACGAGATCTCTCAATTGCAGTCTAAGTTATGGAACAGTCTACCTTTTTTTTTTTTTTGTTTTCTTGTTTTTTAATCTCAAGAGAAAAATTCAAGTGACAAACCAAGTGCTAATAAGCACCTAAAACATACAC
This sequence comes from Alnus glutinosa, assembly GCF_958979055.1. Lineage (NCBI taxonomy): Eukaryota > Viridiplantae > Streptophyta > Magnoliopsida > Fagales > Betulaceae > Alnus > Alnus glutinosa. The sequence continues at coordinate 34,730,980 of NC_084887.1, read as the reverse complement.
TTAATTATTCTCCTCATTTTCTATCCATGACTTATTGATGGGTACCCATTTATTTATCACTCCAATTCACCGAATTTTTATTGAGAAATTACATCTTTATAAAATGAGTAAGGTTAGAAATTACATTTTTATTTTACAACTGACGTGACAGTTTCAACCCACTTTTAAATTAGTTATTGTTAAAAAAATTAAAAAATTAATTAAGACTAATTGTATGACTCTCTATTTTTTTTTTAGACTAATTAATTAGCTTTTCGGTTTTAACTTTTACTTTCTTTTTTTTTTTTTTTTTTTTTTAAACGGGTCAGATAAGTTACATATTGGTTGAGCAAGTTGACCAGTTTGACTCGTATATTAAAAACCGTTTATGACCAGAACCCGTTTAGATTAAACTCAAATTCTATAACTCTGTGTCATATTGGTGTTGAATTTACGATCGTGTCAAAAATTACCTCCGCTACCCTAGAGTATGAAGGAGGGTGGGTCGAAATGGCCCCCACACAATGACAAGCATCGTTTGTTTGGTGTAATTGAATATTGATGATTTTGAGTGCATCAGTGGCTTGAAGCAGTGCATCAGAACCCCATACGGCCCCCAAAACAACAAAATGGTACGGCCTGAAAAATAGGCTGGAGCTTTCAGGTTCATGAACAAGAGTCAACATTTGTAGTCTCACCACACCTTCCAAGAACATATAAACAGGACACTCTCCAGAGTCAAGAATCTAACGGGAAGAGAGCCCTACGCAAACAACCATTCATATCTTTTTTCTGCCATTATCTCCTTCGTCTTCTCCAATTTCCATCATGATATGTCCTTTTCCATTTCTCTTTCTAGTGTGAACCTTTTAAATCCAAAACATTACATGTGAAGTCGATTTTAATTGTACATTTTACCCCTTTTACCACTCTTAACAATTATGGTAAAAGTAAAGAAAAAGTCTATTTTAATATTAATAATGGAGAGAGAGAGAGAGAGAGAGAGAGAGAGAGAGAGAGAGAGAGAGAGAGAGAGAGCAAATGGAGTAAGCATCATTGGAATGATAATTGATCACATGAAAACTTACAGGCCAAACAATAATCATAGATCATATATAGGATAATTTATGTTAAGAGTACTCTCCATATTATCTATTTACAAATTTGATTTAAATGTTGTCATGTATTGAGTATCCTTCAATAGAAAGGAGCCATAATTATATTGCAGTATTATCGGGGATGTCTTTGAAAGGATGATAAATACGTCAAACATATAATTCATGAAAGATTCAATAATTGAATAAGATATGCATTGGGTGTAACCAGCAAATATATCAGCACCTAACATGCAAATAAGTTTGCAAGCAAATATAATTGACACTGATATGGTCCATCACCCCTGTCAAGTTACTTTTAAATCATCTTTTGTTTACGTATTCGGAAACACAATTTTATCGGATGGGATCCATATAGTTAGAGATTCTTGTAATTGTCCGCGCTTCTACAATCAGACAAGCAATTGTGATAGGCTTTGATGAAGCTCACTTGCCTGATCAAGTGTTTGGACAGCCCCGAACACTTGGTTGGGTCGGTGAGCTCTAGTTCTCACAGTCACAATTGCTTTGCAGGGAATCTCCTGCAATCCAGGCAAGGGGTTGCAGGGGATTCTGGTCCGTTTACTTTTTCAGATCAAGTACGCATAAAGTAGCACTCTTTTTAGTGAACATATATAAGTATGATAGTAGAGGAAGCTGCCCTGACTTGCAAGTGTTTCAGTATGGGCTGGAAAATTTTCGGAAAGAGAAATGATTTCGTAGGCAAAAAAGGAAGAGGAGACCAATATTTTACAGCGCACTCAGTCCATAATGTGCATTAAGTGGGTCATGATCTCATTTGCACCACATTAAGCTTTCACAGAGCCCTCGCTTTATAATAATTCACACCATCTGCCACAAATCAATGTGTCTCCATTTTATTAACCAGTAAGTTTGCCTTTTGCTTTGCTGGTGTTTAAGCATGTGGGCCTTTAAATCCTCAAAAAGATGCCTTTCTCTAAAACTGAAAAAGATCGTGTTGGCAAACACATGCAAGGGGAAAAGCAGGAGCAGGAAAAAGTTTCTCACAAGGGCAGGAAAGGTTGTCTTGGGGTCTACTTTAAAGCATTATAGAACTTACAAAAGGAGAAGGGAAAGCAACCATCCAGATGAATAACATGCTTCTGCACCATAGATATTGATAATATAATACTTGTTACATGCTTACTCCATTGGGAAAGGAGCAGTAGACCCCCAGGATACAATCCACCCCCCCCCCCCCCCCCCCCCACATCCCCATATCTACAACTAAAACGAAAGCATAATGGGACCCCAAACATAATTACCAACCAACAATGCCATGTTCCTTCAATCAAAACTCTCTCATATGTGATGGTGCTGCAGCTGCAAGAGTCTAGAATATGCCCCATCGGCTCGGCTTAGCAGTTCGGCGTGGCTGCCATGTTCTACTATGCGCCCATCTTGCACTACTCCAATGCTGTCCACCCCTCTGATTGTTGACAAACGGTGAGCCACAAGCACAGTGGTGCGACCCCTCATTAGCCTCTCAAGTGCTTCTTGAAGGACACACTCTGATTCGGCATCAAGTGCGCTGGTGGCTTCATCTAGTAGAAGAATTGTGGGGTCCTTGAGGACTGCCCTGGCAATTGCAATTCTTTGTTTCTGTCCACCAGAGAGCTGAACTCCTCTCTCACCAACTGGGGTTTTGTAACCATCAGGCAAGCCACTAACAAAACCATGAACATTGGCGGCACGGGCAGCTTCAATCACCTCTGCCTCTGTTACCCCTTCTTTTCCATAAGCAATGTTTTCAAAAATGCTAGCTGCAAAGAGGATTGGTTCTTGTTGTACCAATCCAATTTTGAGCCTAAGAGACTTCAAGTTCAACCGCCTGATGTCCTTCCCATCAATCATAACTTTCCCAGCCACTGGATCATAGAAACGCTCAATTAATGCAATCACAGAACTCTTGCCAGACCCACTGGCCCCAACAAGGGCTTGGCTCTGGCCGGCGCGGATTCTAAGGCTGAGGTCTTTGAACACCATGATATCAGGCCTTGAAGGGTATGCAAAATCAACATGTCTAAGTTCAATCTCCCCACGAACCGATTCAACCGGCTCTGCCTCAGGATCGTCCGGGTCTATCCTGGTTTGTCGGTCAAGAACTGAAAAGACTGAACCAACAGCTTCACCACCCCTAATGATCTCAGGAGCAAGACTAACGGTTTCTGCAACTGAATTGGCTGTAACAACCAGGACTACAAAAACCTTAATAACCTTTGAGAAGGTGGAGACGCCTTTGCTGACAAGGTGGGCACCATACCACAGAATGAGGGCTTCGGATGCATAAAGAGCAAGCTGAGAGAGACCAAAGAGGAGGCCGGCACTTTGGCTGCGGCCTAGGCTTCTCTGCTGAGGGACCCGGAGCTCGTGGGAGAACAGGGAGATGATCTTGTTTTGAGCATTGAAGGCTGCAACAGTTCGGATATTGCTCACCCCCTCCCCTGCAATCATGCTGGTCTTGGCATGGGCCTTTGCTGTGTCCCCAGCAAACCCTTTGAGAGACAGTTGCTGTGCATGGCAGAATAGGAGAACTAACTGTCAGGAAACTGTATCTATCCATTGCCTAATGACAGTTAAAGGGTTTGCTTATTATGTAATTAAATTTTTCACACCATCCAATAAGTTTTGGAATTAATCTTTGAGGCAGCTAAATCTAAATGTTTCTTTTTATTTTTCATTTGTTCACAAGAAAAAATGATGTTATGCGGATGCCATCGTGAGTAACACAGTTACTTGATGCAAACAATTCAGTGACAACTTCAACGGTGGGATGTAAACTCACTGTAACGGACCCCACTAAACCCAGAATCTCAACATGTACACGACAATGACATATATTGGCATGGTACGAACACAACCAATCAAATCTATTTCACTGTGTGTATAACATGCGCAAATTTAGAGTACTGCTCCATACACGACAAACCGTCAGAGGACTCAGGACTACAGTTTGAAAACGAACCCAATTTCTGAAACCCCCCCCATAGATTGAAAGCTTGAAACGCCAAAACGACAAAGGGCACGCAGCGCAACTTCTGAAAACCCCCACACCATGACTGTCACCCCTGACAACCTCTATGAATATAGAAATGCCCCAGTAAAAGGAAGAAGATAAATATTTGCCAGAAGAAAGTCTTAAAATAATATGGATCACGGGTCTAGAATTTCTTGGAAGTCTCACATAGCTGTCTAGCATCGATGGTGAACAAATTAAAGCAATCAGAACTCATGTACCTGGAAATGTTAGAGGTTTTTCTTGGGCCTCTAAATTCAGACACAGAACTGATATATACTGCACATTGCAGTGTCGGTGCAGGGTGTAAAAACAAAAAAAAAAAACTAGTGGGATGAGAAAGAAACAAACAGAAATTAATTAGCCGAGATCTAATTTGACTAAGGATGACAAGAAAAACCAAGAAAAATGGCAATAGCCTCGAGAAATAAGCCACAAGAACAAATACCCCAAAAAAAAAAAAGTAAAAAGAAGCCAGAGAATCACTTCCCAGTGGACAGTGGCATGGATTATTTTTTTTTTTAACCCTTTTTTATGGAAATTGATGGGTAGTTATGGAATCTTTGGTAATATTATATACACCGTTATCTATGACCTGATATTATATTTGTCAATGTGATATCCAAAGAGTTCATAAACCGGACTTGGAGGAAGCACGTGCAGTGCTGTAATGGGATGACACGTTGGACTTTAGCTTTTGTCGTATAATACTAAGATGCGGTGAAAAATAGATTCCAGGGAAGTTAAAAAAGATGCAGAAGCAGAGATCTGACACTGTAAAAAGAAAGAAACATTAAAAAGCCAATAATTACCCAGAATGCCCTTATTTGGACTATGGTCAACCAGAAGAAGAAAAGCGTGACTATTTTTAATGTTGCAGTTGGACTTGTGCCATGTGACAATACGTTTGCATTTTGGTTGTTGGGTGTGTTAAATCACATGGGTTCGATCACAAGATTTTAGCTCCAATAACCATGTTAAATTTAATTATTTAATTATAATAGAGTGGAGAGTAGAGTGTACTTGGGGAGCTTACCTGAGCAAAGTTTGCCAGGACTAGAAGAGGGAAGGTTGCCAGGATGAGAAGGGAGACCCTCCATTCCACTATGAAAGCAACTATGAATGAAGTGAGGAGTGAAGTCATGTTCTGGAGTATGACAGAAATCCTCTCAGCAATTGCGGATTTCACATCAGCAGCATCTGTGGCCAGGCGTGCTGCAAGAAGGCTTGAATTGTGCTCCTCCTCATCAAACCACCCCACTTCATTCCTTAGGATTGCTGAAGAAAAGAAACATAATAAGAATCAAAAACTTGAAAAAACAAGAGAAAAGAAAATGCATCGCAGAACAAATGTGGGAATTTGAATTATAAAGTCCAAAAGGATGGTCAATTTGGCATGCAAGACATTGGTTACCATAACTTGTAACTACAATTACAAAGAAAAAATGAATACCGTAGACAGACATACCTGCAAGCATCATCCTCCTAACTCTTGTAGTGAGGTTCTCCCCCATGATACTAAAAAAGTAATGCTGTATCAAATATGCCGCTACTGCGTAGAGACCAGCTCCAATGTAAATGAAAACATATTCTTTTGTCTTCCTTTCCATTGAAGCAGGATTTTTGTAGTAAAAGACCTCAATCATATTGCTCATCACGATAGCAAATGTTGGACCAATAAAACCAGAAAGCACAGATCCTACAGCACCCATAATGGAATAAGGCCACTCAGGAGCATTCAGCTTGAGAAGCCGGAAGAAGTAGCCATCAGGGGCTGGATTTCTCCGGTCAGTTTCAGCATTTGAGATCATTTCAATGCGGCCATCAGCCCCAGTGCTATATGAATAGCTCAGGTTTCTTAAGCTGCCAGACCGCAGGCTTAAAGACTTTGTTGACAGTGAATGGCTTAGTCGTGATGAGCGTGACCGGCGGGTTGATGGGTTTGAGAAGCCTCTGTTTCTAACCATTTCTTGGAATCGGATTAATGAAGCATAAGCCCCCACTTTAGCAATCAGTTCTTCATGGGTCCCTGTCTCAACAACTTGCCCTTGCTGTATAACTGCAATTGAATCGACATTTCTAATGGTAGAGAGGCGATGGGCAACAACTACAGTAGTTCTACCAACCATGAGACGGTCTAAAGCTTCTTGAACAATGCTCTCTGAACCTGCATCAAGAGCACTAGTTGCTTCATCAAGGAGAAGGATCTTTGGGTTTTTCAGCATAGCTCTAGCAATTGCAATCCTCTGTTTTTGGCCACCAGAGAGTTGCACTCCTCGCTCTCCCACCTGGTTTGACATTAGAAGTACATATTATAAAAGGGAATAGTAAATGCCTAGAGAATGTGAGCCTTGCTTCAGAATTTTTTTTCAGTAAAAACTACTTGGATAAATGCACTAACCTGAGTATTATACCCATGAGGAAGCAAGGTAATGAAGCTATGAGCATTTGCAGCAGAAGCAGCAGCTTCCACTTCAGCCACCGTTGCATCAGGCTTCCCATAGAGTATGTTCTCAAGTATGGTGGTAGCAAAGAGTGCAGGTTCTTGGTTCACCAGCCCAATCTGGTCACGCAACCATTTCAATTGCAGTGTCTTTATGTTCACATTGTCCAACAAAACTTGGCCTGCCAAACCAACAAAAAGTATCAGTACGAGGTAATCAAGGACAAGGACCACAGATTTTCATTCTACTAACTAATGAGAGGTTCCTTAATTACCTTGATTAGGATCATAGAACCTTTCTATCAGAGACACAACAGTGCTTTTCCCCGACCCACTACCGCCGACAACAGCAACAGTCTTTCCAGCGGGGAAGAATATTGAGAAATTTCGAAAGATAATAACATCCGGTCTCGACGGGTAGCTGAAAGTAACATCCTTGAATTCTATATTGCCATTAACCTCAGGCAAGCACTTTCCATCTAAGGGGTCTTGGATTATGGAGGGCTTCTGCTTGATGATCTCCATCAACTTGTATCCAGCGGATTTGCCTTTGCTGAATGCCCCTAGATTTGAAAATGACTGACCCAAACTCCTGTAATGACCAATTATTACGTTATGATTGTAACCAAAGCAGCATTCTGCAATTGTAAAAAAGCAGCATTATAGTTTTGGTCTTACATGCCCCCAACAATTGCAGAGAAAATTGCCGTGAATGCCTTCCCTCCATCAGTCTGTCCATTCCTGATAAATACACCAGCATACCAGAAAACAAGTGCCCATGACATGCATGCTATTCCATAGGTACATCCTAGCCCCAGACCTTTGGCCATTCCAGCTTTGTACCCAAGCTTCAATGTGTTCTGTATTGCATCTGAGTACGAATTCAGGGCTTCGGTCTCACCAACATATGAGTAAACCGTCCGAACTTGTGCAATGGTCTATGCAGAAAGTTAAAATTTTATAAGGCCAGATAGGAAGAATGATCAAGATTCAAGCACCTTGTAAGCCTATAACTATAGACCAATATTTGAAGTTAATACGTTCTTCCATTCATTTTAGATTCTCTCAACAATTAATCTTGGAGCATCCAAACCCAAGGCCTAGATTGCAGTTTGCATTAAATTTAGTGGGTTTGGGATGAAAAGAACTTAAAAAGTTCAACCAGTTTGTGAATTATTAAAAAGAAAAAGCAAATAGTAACGTTGATGAGTGTTGCACATGTTAAAACATCATTTCACATGTAAAAAGGACAGAGAGATAGAAAGAAAAGAAAATAATAATAATAATAATAATTAAAAAAAAATAAAAAATGTAAAGCCTCACCTGCTCGGCAATAATACCAGCATTCGCGTAGGACTCACGACTCTTGGATGTAAGGCCTGTGAGCGTATACGCGTATAAGCCCCCGGCAAAAGCAATTCCCGGTATCACCGCCACACTCAGCAATGCTAGCCTCCATGCTGACACAAAACCAACCACCAGTCCCGCCAGAAACGTTGACAGATAGTGTATGAAGTTCCCCACCTGAAATTACAGAAACGCATCAGTGAACAAAGGAGTTATAATAAAACTCACTCCAAAAAGAAAACTTAGAAGGGGGTATATTAACGTAATTTGGTTCTAATCACACCATTAAAATTTGTGTTATGTCTGTCCACGTTTAAATTCAGATAATGAAAAAAATAGTTTTAAGGAAAATAAAACCCAGAAATCACAAACGTCCAAGATAGAGGTTGGCGCTGGATAACTAAGACTTGTTAATTAAGGTGCGCCATCAATATGTAAGCATCAGCAAAGGGCCCCCCATTAATGGAAACCCAACAACCCAGACATGCACTGGCAATATAACGCCAACCCAATACCAGATTCTTCCAAAGATTAAAAAAAAAAAAAAAGGATTAAAACTGTTGCACAAAACGGTAAATAGGAAAAGAAAGACAGAGAGTGTGGTGTCTGTATATCAAATTGGTAAAGAACCTTCTCGCTAATGGCATCTTGGACTAGGAGGGTGTCTGTGGAGACGCTGAAAACTATATCCCCTGTCCTAGCATCCGTGTCAAAGAATCCAACGTCTTGTTTTAGCACTGCCTCCAAATACTTCTTTCTCAGAGTGCTCACTTGCCTCTCCCCAGTGTACATCCAGCATGCAATCTCTGGTAAAACCACAAGAAATTTTACAGTTGAAGGGTAAAATCCAGGTTAGATGAATGTGTACAGACAGTGAGTGAGATGTGTATGAAAGCGTCAGATAGCGTTAAATAGAGTGAGATTGACAAGTGAAAGAAGAAAGAGACGAGGGGGCCAGTCCACGGACCACGTGTGCTTGCACGCAGCGGTCCGATGTGAACTGGCTACACGAGTAATGTGGACTGGACTATGGACCAACAGTGTGATCTATCCCCTTCAACCCCCCACATATTCCAAATGAAAAAGTATGCATTGAAATAGCAATAATACATACCTGCATAGGATGATAAGCAAACAACGAGACCAAGGTATACAAAATAGAGAGCATACTGCAAAGAAACGAAAACAAAAAGACACACTTAGATAACAGATCTCAGATCTGGGATGATTATGAAAAAGTGTTTGATATTTGAATTGGGTTGCAAACCTTTGAAACTTCTTCTGTCATTTTCTTCAAATCGGATTGGTTTTTGCCGAACCCATTAACCATTTCACCGAAAAGAAGAAAGAAAACCGGCATGGAAGAGCCATGGATAATGGCTCCCAAGCTCCCAGAGACCATGAGTAACCAGTCATACTTGTCTGCAAAAGCGAAGAGTTGGTAAAAGGGCAGGCTCTGCTCCTTCTTCTTCTCAGCCTCGGGCAGTGTTTTTCCCTCTGTAGCCTCGGCCATTGCAGCCCGAAACCAAGTTTTTGAAACGGAAAGAGAGGGCGAGAGGGAAAAAAAATGATTCTGAACTGACTAATGGTCTATTTCCATTGAGGAAGAGATCTGAGCTGAGCTGAACTGAACTGAACTGAGCTTGAGGAGTCAATGAGGTCTAGCTTTTATGGGCATCAAAGAGAAAAAAAGATCTGATAGACCCTTTTCTCTCTTTTATGTCTCAAAGAAGTGTCAATGTCGTTTTGGTTTAATCGGCGCAAGACTCTGAAGTCTGAACGCTGAAGCTTCGTTTGCCGGAGAGGAAAAGCGGAGAGAAAGATAGTTAATAAAGAGAGTATGGGGAGTAGGAGTATGTATAAGTGTGTTGGACCAGTGGTCAAAGAAAGTAGAAAGTGGAGTTTGGAATTGAGAGAGGTGTTCGGCACTTTATAGTGCAGGCCGGGCTCGACTGTGGCCGTAAAAACATGCAACTTTGATCAATGTTAAGTTCGGGGGATTAAACTACTATGTGTATTGCTTTGGTTTTCGTGCACACAAACCAAAAATTTATAATATTAACAGAATTTCTGTAGAAATAAAATGGGAAGTGGTTACTTTATATAAGATGGTCTGGTTTTGGGAACTACATGACCCACTGGATTTGGGCATGGAATTCAATGAGGAGTAGAAGGTCCTTTTTTTTTTTTTTATTTCTTAATAGATGAGTAAAAGAAAAAACAACAAACGTACAACACAAAAGCCAAATACAAAAATTACAAACGCCAAACACAAACATGCCAAAAAGAATTTCTTTCTTAACAGCTATTCAAAGCAGGCCTTAATTTCCACAGCCCTAGTCACAGTGGGAATCCTTGGTGATAGAGGAGGCAAATGGAGTGGATGTAATAAAAGTGTTATTATCGTCCACAGTAACGGTAAATAATATGAAATTAAAAATAATAAGAAAAAATCAAAATACAAATTTACGTGATTTGATAATATACCTCTATAGAACATAAGTGCAGTTATATTTCAGTAAATGATTTAGTGTTACAGCATAACATATTTATAAGAAAACTTTAATTGTACATTATCGAACCACGTAAATATTTGTCTTAATTTTTTCTTACTCTCTCTTTTCGATTCCATATTATTATACACAATAACAACAAAAAGACAGTGAGGCACCCAAAGAAATTTTAATTATTGTCCATCTTATTCTGAGGAAATTGAAGAGATTAAGAAGAAGTTGAAGTAGCATAGGAAGAGTCCCCTTCAAGGACTAAGTGGCAAAATACAGCAAGAATGGAAATTTTTTTTAGGTCGAATTATATACCCAGATTGAAAAATTGTTATATATCAAAAGAGCTCTACATAAGACAGCCAGGGGAGCTGAGAGGGAAGAGATCTTCCGATCCACAATAGACCAAAAGGGGCATCGGCTACAAGGCGATGAAGGTAGATCGAGGAGAGGCATGTGGATGGTGGTGGTTGAGGGATTGCAATAGATTTGATGTAAAAAAATCCAAACAAAGGAACAACAAAACAAAAGGAGAATGAGGAATAGATAAACCAGACATGAGAATAATTGAGATGGTAAGAAATGGACCAAATGGTAAATAAAGGTGGTGGGGGGTGGAGCTAGAAGAGGGAAGGGCTCCTCCCTAGCTAGCTTGGACCGATAGGTGAGGCTTTGCAGAAAGAGGCCAGGCTATGGGTTTTTTTGGGAGATAGAGAACCACACCACACCACACCTAGACTAGGTATGGTCGTTTTTGGAACATGAGAAGTAAAATATCCCTACTTGTGATTCTTGTGAACCCGTTGGAGGAACACAAAGGAGGAGAAGATCCTTAATCCTTCCTTGTGAAGCTCAAATTGGTTTGTGATCATACTAGCGTTGTTATAGGTACTATACATTTTACATTAATTACTAGATAATTAAATTTATTTTACAAATTTTGTTGAATAATATTTTTAACCAATGTTGTGCTATGCGGTATTCACGTGAATTGTCACATGAATTTGGTTTTTTTTTTTTTTTTTTTTTTTTTAGCATTTCAATATTACTCAATAATGTGACTAGCTTCATAGATAGCCCACCTGAATTTGGATTTTGCCTTCAAGACTAATTACTTTTCGAATTTTCTCTGTAAATCGTTTAATGGAATACCCTTTGACTCACATCCCATCATTCCATGTGATATTTGCATCCTCTTTTATATATTTCCTTTGACATCCTAATAATTTCCTTACTTGGACAAACAATCTGTTGCCGTTTACCAACAACTTCCACTCCCTCCTTTTAGGTAGAAGAAGAAGAAATACTCACTCCCTAAAATTTATTTGCTATATATATATATATATATATATTCCATTCATTGTAAAATATTTAGGTTTTTTTGGATGAGATTGGGAACAGATATTTGAAAAAAAAAAATGGAGGAAAACTTACTTCTTTTTTCTTTCCATAATCTTATATTTGCTCGGTTAATCAAAATACTTTTAATTTAAAAAGAAAGAATCGACTTTTTTTTTTTTTTTTTAACTTTAAAAATAGATAAGGTCTTGGGGAACCTAAAGAAACAAATTAATATTATTATTGCCACCATTAAAGGAATAACATGATAGAAATACTATTTGGGACATAAAATAAAAAAATTAAAAAAAAAAAAAAAACTTTAATCAGAATAGGGTTTCCTGAAACTCAAAAAGGTCCAAAGAATCACGTTTTTCATCTTAAGTCTGCAACATGTTGTATGTATTCTGCTGGTTTTTGAGAACCCATACGCTTACTGGGTCCCCATCCTGCAATGCCATTTACCCACGCTCAGAAAAACAAATATATATATATATATATATATATATATATATATATATATATATATATATATATATATATATATATATAATTACCCACAAATTTTTCTTCCCCATTTGCTCTTGTATGTAAAGAAAAAGAAAAAACAAACAAATTAAATTCCAATAATTGATTGCAGAGTTGCAGTCTTTGCAATACGGTCACCATCTGACTTAGTTATAGCCTTCCAGTAATGGTGAGGAAATTGTGCCTATTGGGGTTTTCTTATCGTTTGAAAAACAACAATTCTATATTCGAAAAAGAAAAAGAACAACTCTAATTTATATCTATATGTGATATTTTATTTTATTTTAGAATATATGATACTTTTTATATCTTTTAAATATAAAGAGAAATGATTTTTTTCTGGTCATTCTTCTATTTTTTTTTCATTTTTTAAAATTACCATTAAATTCACATGGTCCAACAAATAAACATATAAATCAATAGGTCCCATGTATTTGGTATTATCTGAAATCATGGTTGTCTGGTCTTAATAAGAAATGGAAATGGAAATCCTTTTATCACTTCTTGCATGTACGATGCCAAACTTATCACGTTAGGAGTTGTTGGGTGGTGGCAATTACCTCAAAATTACACGTCTTGTACATCAACGTCAAAGAGTTGCCATGTGTAGTTTATACCATTTGTCTAAGAATAAGCCTCCAAGAACCAAAAGTCACATCCAACCATCAATTCTAGGCTATGATCTATCACACCAGACCTCAAACTTAGCCTTAATTTTAGGTGGGCTGGACCATTCTAATATTCTATAGCCGACCCCCCAACCTGCTAGCCTTTTTTTAGGTTTTTAATTGGCATTTGAGTCTATCTTTTAGGGTTATGAAATTTGAGCTAGCCCAAGATGATTTGAGACTCGAGACCATGTTGGACCAAGGCCCAAATCCCTATTTAGAGGCAACCCAGCTCTTGGATTGAGGCATTCAGCTGATCTCCCAATGGTCTAGATTAGCATCCCGTCGTCTACACCAATACCAATGATACCTACCATGTACTTGGTTTTGAGTTTTTGCAAAGTTTCACCAACCCTTGCTTCGGAAATCAGAATGATCATGCTTTAAATTGCCTATAATTGTAGGCTTCTTTCGAATCCCACATTGCATGGAATGAGTTCTCTCAATTTTTTAATTATTTTATTGTATTTATATATATATATATATATATAATGGAATCGCCTCTGTCTCTTCTGTCGGCACTGTGTTGTATTTTTTGCTTGTGTCTTTTGTTATGGTTTACCTTTGTAATTTGTAGACATTATGGAGACTGTTTGTTGACTTGGATACTAGATCTGTCTCTCTTCTTTGTGCTAGGTTGTGCTTTATTGTTAAGAGGGGTTTAAAGTCTATTTTTTGTAATGTTTATTTATTATTTGGGTAGCTGTTGTTTTAGTATATTCTTGATCTTTATCACAGTCTATCTTTGGTGGCTGCTTTTAAGTCAGATTTTTCCTGACTTAGTGGGTGGAGTTTCTTTATCTCCAGTCACAAATGGCCTACAGGCAGTGATTTTTGCCTTCGGGCATGTATGTGCTTCTCTTGTATTTGTATTGGCATTTGGTCAAGTGTAATCCTTTGTGAGGCTTATATTTAGTAATGAAGTTTTCTGTTTCATTTCAAAAATATATATATATATATATATATATACACAGTTAAATGTAATAAAATAAAATTTTGATAATGAAATAGCTCATCTCAAATTTCACAAAAAATTGAGAAGATCCTTATCCCCATTACATGCATGAATGCCTTAAACAAGAGCAAATATATTCATATCTTTAAAGGGAAAATATATTTAAACCTCCTTAACTATCTCTTGTTTTTAAGTTGGTCTCATGAATTTTCAAGTGTGATACCTGGATATGTCAAACTACCAATTTATAATTTTCTTAAAAAGAAAGTTGTTCTGTCAATGTCATACATTAAAATGGATGAAAGAAAAAAAAAATGTCAAATGTCCTGCACATGACCAATTTGACAAAATTCTTTTCAAAATACCACCACTTGAACCGAGAATAAAAGGGGTGGTCAAATTTTAGTTTTTTTTTTAATAATAATAAGAGGAATGATTCACTACCACCTAAATATACAACTTTTCACCACCTTGTCTATGTGGCAAGGTGGTCCCCTACTAACTTTAGAGTTTTTTTATTTTTAAAAAATAAAATAAAGTGGGGGACCACCTTGCCACATAGACAAGGTGGTGAAAAGTTGTATATTTAGGTGGTAAAGAATCATTTCTCTAATAATAATAATAATAATTTTGGCTATGAAAAAAAAAAAAAGAAAAAAAAAGAAGAAGGTCTTTTAGGAAGAAAGACATAAAAGTGATCATGTGCAACAGCAATGCTTCCATCTATTTAAACATCAAACTATGACAGTTTATTTTATTTTATTTGCAATTTGGTAATATGACATATCTTAGTGCCACACTTGCCGGTGCATATGCATGAGGCTATGTTAAAGACATGCGGTAGTTCAAGGAGTTTAAATATTGAAAAATGTTTGGATCGTTCTCTTGTATATTTTTTGCTCATCTTCGTACAATAAATGTGTAAAAGAATGACATTAAACAGATCTCTTTAATTTTTAATTTTTCATCTTTACTTATATGATATGAATCATTTGTAGAAAACCCTTCGACGTAGTAATAAGACTATCGAAAATTAAGTGCAATTACTTATTTGAATTGTATGCGATACAAAAAATTAATTAAAAAACAATTAATTACCCGATGAGGACCATGTGGTTGGGACTCTACCAAACCATTATCTTAGCATTTCTCAAACTAACCCCGTCGAAGGAAAGATTTGTGGCCCAATCCCATGTTTTGCTTTACAGATGTTGATATAATTAAAGAGTAGAGCATGCCATCAATGTGACAGCGCCGAAGGAATGGCTACGGACGGCGCCAAATCCTGGCCGTTGAATTAGTTTATTAAAATAAACAATGAAAGGTAATTATAAAAATAATTAATAAAAGATGCTTATTAGGGGCTGAAAGTCATGTCAAAGTCACAAAGAGGACGGACCCGGTCGGCTAATCCTTTGACACCCGGGTGTACTTTGTGTGGTCCTTTGGCTGCCTATTGGCTCTAAAGTTAGGGTTAAATGTTTATAGTCGGACACATATTAATTATTAAAAAGAAACCCCATTTTTTTGTTAAGCCGAAAGGATTTGTAAATCAAATGGAGTGGCTTCGGTTGTATTGTAGCCCCTTTTGGGGACATTAGATCCGTTTTCGTGACCTTGTTTATGTTTCACTATGTTGCTATTGAGGCATATGATATGTTGCTAGATATTAGGGTTCTAATTATTTGGGTGTTATATATATATATATATATATACACGCGCATGTGGATGATTGGGTGCAACAGAAACAATCCTAATAAAAAAAGTAAAAAAATTGCAATTTAAAAATATAAATATATATATATATATATATATATATGTATGTATTTTCAAATTGCAGACAATATAGTACTTTTTTAAATCACATAATTTTGTTTTCTTCACTAAATTTATATTAACTGACGTAATGTGTTTTACATGCCTTCTCATTAAGGTCAGTTTAGGATAATTTATTTATTTATTTATTTTTAAATTGAGTTGGAATAAATTCTTTCAATTAAGGGTCCATTTAGGTTTAAGATTTCAAAAAGTGCGATTTAAAAATATCAATTTTAAAATGTTGGATTTGAAAAAGTGATTTTTAAAAACGCAGTTAATCGTTTAGCAAAATCGCAACTTAACTTTTAAAATTCTGTTATTTCAAAAAAGTACCCTATTATCTGCAATTTGAAAATGCAGTTTTCTGCGTTTTCAAATCGAAATTTGTTAACAACTCAATTCTCAAACAATTCATTTTTTGCGATTTGATTTAAAATCACATTTTTTGTCTACGAAATTGTAATTTCAAACGCACCCTAAGTCTATTACGCCAACATTTATCATCTGAGTTGGAGGAAATTTTTTCATATATGTCAATTTAATAGGCTTGATTTGAGAAATTTCCTCCTAATCAACTTAAAGGAAAGCTTTCTCGGTTAAGAATATAATTTCATACCGTTATAGCTAGAAATGGTTGTTAATCATTACTCGCATGCAATTAATAATGAGTAAAGAAATTAAGAAAGAAGAAAGAAAAGCATAGGCAAAAAAATATTAGGGCTGAAGCTCGGGGTAGAGTGGATGCAATAGGAAGAAAGTCATGGACAAGAGGGAGGAGTCAAGGGTCTAATTCATAATTTAACTGTTAACTTTATGAGAAATGAATATATTAAAAGAAATGAATCTTGATTACACCAAGCATTCCACCTAATCCATGATCATTTGCCAGATAAAGCTTGATTATGGAGATCCCTAATCTGAAATTTGATTCAACAGCTCAGCAGTAAACATGAAATGATTTGCTTGATATCCCATCAAAATTGATAACTCCTCTCAACTTAGAAACGCATTTTAAACGAGTGTATGTCTTCCAATTTTAAACGAGTGTATTTCTACTCGTTCTCTTCTCAATCACGTTGAAAAAATTTCTTTCAATTCAGCCTATTAAACCCACGTTTAGCTTTGACACGTGTGCAACTACGTTCGTGCTTTTAAGAACATATGTTAATTTGAATGATTGGTATAGCAATGAACCCATCTTCCATTAAAGATAACAAGCCCTAAATACAGGGGTATAGTGCTCCTACTGTGGAACCAAAATCCCCCCCAACCCACAGGCCGATCTAGAACACCTGTTTGAGGGCCCTGAAGCTGTCAAAATCTGAATCATATGCCTCAATGTTATTCCTACTTTATAAACTTGTTTATAATATAATTATTTTGAGCATAAGGAGCTATAGTGAAGAAAGCAGAAAATGAGATAGCTTTAGGCTTTAGACATGTGGGCACAGGGCACCTAAATGCAACTTTCATGAGTGACTCCATCCTTTGGGGCTTGCTTACCGGATTTTAGGTTGAGGTAATAAAAACCCACCAAGTTTCCTACTTTTGGACAACTTTTCTATTCAAATCTTCCATAAAATCAAGTGTCTCCGAGTCTCCCTTCCAAAAAAAAAGTGTCTCCGAGTCCGACGAAACAAGTATTTTGCTTTTAATTTACAAAAATAAAATATTTTTTTTAAAAAACAGTAAAAAATAATGCTTTTAAGGCACATCACCATCTTTGCCACTCATGGATATAATTATTACAATGAATTAGGCCAAACCGCTTTTGCACAGGCCTAACTGTTTTAGGCCCATTACACTTCACAAGAGATCTGGGTCATTCAGCCCTCCAAGCGTTGGGCTTAGCTTAGCTAGATCACTTGAAAATAGTCATCAGTAATCCCAGATTGTTCTGTATGGGCCTTGCCTGAGACCGTTCAGGCAACAAGATGAATTTTGTGGGCTTCAAGTCTTAGAATATTTAAGAGCCCGTGTCATCACCGCCCACAGGCATATGTCGGTGAAACCACTATTCCAAAAGGAGATCCAAAGTCATATATATATATATTTCCACCCATATTCATCTTTTATTTAAAAAATAGTAATAATTTATTTAATTGTGAACGTGAAAAATAAAAGACGACAATTAAATATAAATGCAAATATAATTCCGTACGGAATGACGTATTTCAGTATTTGCCAACTCAAATCTATAATTGTCAAGAACTTTTGAGATGATTTCCATTATAGAAATATATATTTTAGTTAATTACGTTTTTCACTTACGTTCTTACGTGAAAATACGAGGCAGTTATGATACAATTTATCGATCTAAATAGTTAGAATAAAAATCATAATGTAAAATTGTTGCTGAATCCTACCAAACAAGACGGAACAAGTATACTAATTTTATAATGAATAAAAAATATATGACAACAAATGAATAAGAATTAAATCAAAGCCCAAATCATCACACATACTAGCAAAGGCATATATGACGACATAAGAGTATCCTTAGTGAGTTTTTTTTTTTTTTTTTTTTTTTAATTTAAATTTTACTTTTATTATTTTAACTAGCCACTTTTCAAGAGAGTACCATTAATTAAACTTTCTAAATATTTTTCTACTTAAAAAAAAATATAATTTTTATTGATTTGTTATATTTAAGTTGGTGAGGAATGAGGAAGGGATGAGAGAGAAAGAGGGAGAAATGACTAAAAAAAAAGTATAAAGTGACAAGAATTATAATAAAGAATGGGAAAAGAGCTTGATGTAGGAAGACTTTTATGAATTTTAGTTAAAATTTGGCTAAACATTACTTTTGGAGAATTTACTGGAAATGCATGCTCAACACATCGAGCCAATCGAGCATTGCCGGTCAAATCAACCCTTTAAACCTCCAAGAGAGATTATGAAGTTGCACCGACTTGTAGAGTGAAATAGCGACAGCAACTACTTTGCTCTCGCTTCAATTACTATTGGAAATTGAGAGTTTGGAGAAAAATGATTTCTATGTATTGAATAAAACTGAGTTACAGAATATATACTAAGCAATATTACAAACTGACTGATCGAGATTAATAACCTTCTCTAACTTAATGCCAGCTCACTAATCTAACAGCCAGCTCACTAATCTAACAGAGTATAGCACTAACTAACTAGAGTACAGTTGTCAATTGCTCTGCAGTTTAAACAACACGTGCAACTTGATTTTGTATCTTCAAACATACGCAGCATACTTTCAGTTTGCTGCTATCCAATACTCCCCCTCAAGATGAGGAGTAGATATTGTGAAGCCTCATCTTGGACATCAAAGGAGAGAAAGAACAATAGCCAAGAGCTTTAGTGAACATGTCTACCAGTTGATGATTAGAAGAAACATGAAATGTCCGAATGATTCCCAACAGAATCTTTTCACATACAACATGACAGTCAATATCAATATGTTTTGTTCTCTCATAAAAGACCAGATTAGCAACTATGTGTAGTGCAGCTTTGCTATCACAGTAAAGCAAAGCAACTTGTGGTGAAACCTGAAGATCTTGAAGAAGGGCCCGAAGCCATACAATCTCACAGCATGTAAATGTCATGGCCCTGTATTCAACTTCAGCAGATGACCTAGAAATCGTGGTTTGTTTTTTGGACTTCCAAGAAATCAAAGATTCATCTAAGAAGATGCAGAAACCCGTGACTGATCTTCTTGTGTCAGAATAATCGGCCCAATCTGAATCACAAAAATCTTTAAGTTGAAGAGAGGATTTTGCTGAGAAAAATAATCCTTGACCTGGAGAACCTTTAATATATCTTAGAATACGATGAGCATCATCTAAGTGTATAGTGCTCGGTTTATCCATAAACGGAGTAAGGACTTGAACCGAAAAAAAATATATCTGGACGTGTAATTGTGAGATAGAGCAGCCTGCCAACTAGTCTACGATAAGAAGTGAGATCATCAAGAAGAAATCCAGAATCTTTTGAAAATTTAATGTGTGGCTCCATTGGAAATTTGGCAGGTTTAGAAGCTAGAAAATCAGTGTCTTCAAGAATTTCCAAAGCATACTTTCTTTGACTAAGAGAGATATCATGTTCATTCCTGGCGATTTCCAAACCAAGGTAGAACTTAAGTGGACCAAGATCATTCAATTTGAACTTGTCATTAAGAACTTGAATCAATTGGGAGATAGCTGCAGAATTATCACTTGCAATAACAATGTCATCGACATATACAAGAAGAGCAATGAATGAAGAATCCTGAGTTCTTGTGAATAGAGTGTAATCAGCCTTAGATTGAACAAAATGAAACTCTAATAAAGCAGAAGAAAACTTGGCAAACCATTGCCTTGAAGCTTGCTTTAGACCATAGAGAGACTTGTTCAACCTACATACTTTAGACTCCCCCTTTCCACCAAATCCAAGAGGCATATCCATATAGACTTCCTCGTCGAGGTCTCCATGAAGAAAGGCATTATTCACATCGAGTTGATGGTGATGCCGATTTCGAGCTGCTGCAATGGCAAGGAGAGTCCTCACAGTGGTGAGTTTAGCGACAGGGGAAAAAGTTTCATAGTAAGCAATGCATTCGCATTGATTGTATCCTTTAGCAACCAATCTAGCTTTGTAACGCTCAACAGTCCCATCAGACTTAAGCTTGATTTTGTATACCCATTTGCATCCGATTGATTGTTTGGATGGAGGAAGATCCATGACAGTCCAGGTGTTGTTCAATTCTAAAGCCTTGATTTCAGTATGCATAGCCTCACGCCACTTCTCATGTTTGACAGCTTGATGATAGAACTTAGGTTCAACAATAGAAGAAACAGATAAACTAAAGTATTTCTGATTAGATGAGAGTTTAGCATAAGAGAGAAAAGAATAAATAGCATAAGGAATACCTGAAGATGAAGATGAGGATGATAAGGGCGTGGAAGAGGAGCCTGCAAGATGACAATGATAGTCATGCAAATATTTTGGTTTATGTTTTATCCTAGAAGATTTTCTAGGTGAATTAGGTGCAGGATTTAAGTTGGAAGAAGTAACAGCAACATCATCAAAAGAAGATGCTAAATGGTGTGAAGGAGGTGCTGCAGAAGTGAGTTCCGCAGAATTAAAATCTGCAGAATTGTGAACTACAAAATCTGTATTATGAGAAAGAACATCAAAATTTAAATGAGATGAAGGAAAGAATGAGAGATGATCAGTTGTAAGTAATGGAAGAACAGGATGAAATGAAGAAGAAATGGGAGAGGAAAAATGAATGTTAGGATGTTGAATCGTAAAAGGAAAAATATTTTCATGAAAAATGGCATCTCTTAAAACAAAGAGAGATTTTGAATGTAGGTCATATAATCTGTAACCTTTAATACCAAATGGATATCCAAGGAAAATGCAAGGTCTTGCACGAGGATCAAATTTGTGTCTGTTTCTAGTAAGTGTATTGGCATAGCACAAGCAACCAAATACACGAAGATGAGAATAAGACGGAATTGAAGAAAATAAAACCTGATATGGAGATTTGTTGTCTAACATAGGAGTAGGGATTCTATTTTTCAAATGAACAGCTGTGAGTATACATTCTCCCCAAAAATGTAAGGGTAAATGTGATTGAAATTGAAGGGAACGTGCTACATTTAAGATATGCTGGTGTTTTCGTTCAACAGTAGAGTTTTGTTGTGGTGTTTCAACACAACTAAGTTGGTGAAAAACCCCTCTAGAAGAATAAAAATCAGACATGTTAAACTCAACACCACTATCTGAACGTAAACACTTGATTTTCAATTTGAATTGTGTTTCAACCATGTTAAAGAAATTCTGAATATGATTTCGAGTTTGAGATTTGTGTTATAACAAATGAACCCATGTGAATCTAGTGTTATCATCAACTATAATTAAGAAGTAAGAAAAACCACTAAGAGATTTTGTAGAAAAGGGACCCCATATATCACAATGAATTAAGTCAAATAGATTATGAGAAACTAATTCACTATGAGGAAAAGAAAGTCGATGATGTTTGGCTAAAGGACAAACACTGCAAGATTTATTGGATTCATGAACAAGTTGAGGAATTACATGAGAAAGCAATTGCAATCGCTTATCCGACAAGTGACCAAGTCTGTAATGCCATAAGCTACTAGTTACAGACTGATCCGGATTACCATTATGATTATTGAAATGCAATACAGCATAATTTGTTAAAGCAGAATTTAACAAAGTAGAATTACTCAAAACATAATTGAAAGGTAAAACAGAAACCGAATCTTGCAGTAAATGATATAGGCCTCATTCCTCTTTTCCCACTCCAATCGTCATCCATCTTGTAAGGTGCTGAATGAAACAGAATTGGAATAAGAAAATGAAGCAACACTGCATATTTTTAATCAGCTTGCTAACCGAAATCAAATTGAAGGAAAAGGAAGGGATGCAAAGAACATCAGTTAAAATAAAAGTTTCTGAAATTTTAACTGTGCCAATATGAGTGACAGCGGCATATTGTCCATTAGGTAATTTTACTGTTTTAGAAGTAATTGAGGTAATTGAAGTGAATAAAGAGATAGAACAGATCATATGATCTGTTGCCCCAGTATCAAAGATCCATGGAGCTTTTGGTGAATTTGTGAAATGAGTTTTTTGAGCTAATGATATAGAAGATGCAAATACCTAATGTTTTGTATCTAAATGAGAGAAATGAGAAGAGATTGATATGTTACCTCCCATAGTAGAAATCAATTGATCTTGAGGAGAAGAAGTGGAAGCAACCTGATTGGCGGATGAGGCAATTTCTGGAGAAGCTGGTTTGAACGTACTCATGAGTTGCTGACATTGCTCATATGTGATCGGCAGTTGAGGAACATCACCGTCAAAAACTTGATTAGCTACATGAGAAGTGTTTTTGCCCTTGGTAAATTTAAATCCAGGAGGAAAACCATGGAGTCGATAGCACTTCTCCATGGTGTGGCCAATGAGACCACAATGTGAACATGTAGGGTGATCTTTTCGAGTCGAATTGCCTTTGTTGTTGACAAATCGATTCTGAGTTGGAGGTACAGTTTTGCTGAGTAAAGCAGTAGTACTCTGATTGAAAGAAAGACTTAATACAGAAAGTGAAAGCTACCTTTCCTCTTGAAGAACAAGAGAAAAAACCTTGTTCATAGGCGGCAAGGGATCTATCAACAAGATCTGTCCACGAATATGAGAAAAACTCTCATTCAGTTCCATGAGGAATTGATAAACATACTGACGTTGATGTTTGGCTTGCAAGATCTTCGTAGCACCACACGTGCAACAAGGAAGTGGTTGATGATTATCAAGTTCATCCTAAAGACCTTTTAGAGCTGTAAAATAAGTACTTACAGAATCATTATTTTGAGAAAGAGATGACATATTCTGCTGAATTTGAAAAATTCTCGGACCATTGAGTTGTGAAAACCAATCCTGAAGATCAGTCCATATATCTGCTGCAGAATCGACGTAAATGATGCTGGCTGCT
Source organism: Alnus glutinosa (assembly GCF_958979055.1). Lineage (NCBI taxonomy): Eukaryota > Viridiplantae > Streptophyta > Magnoliopsida > Fagales > Betulaceae > Alnus > Alnus glutinosa. Next base: position 34,707,801 of record NC_084887.1, on the reverse strand, counting down.
ATCTCTTTCGAGACAGAGTTGATCAACCAAGAAAGGACCATATTATTACAGCGGCACCATGAGAAACTCAAAGGATCAGAATCCGGTAAGTCCAATGGTTTAGGAAGAGAACCATTGACAAAACCGATCTTGTTCTTCGCTGTTAAAGTCATCGGCATTGCTCTTTTCCAGGAGCTGTAATTGTCACCAGTGAGTTGTTGTGAAACGACCCGGGATTATCACTGTGATGCAGAAAAAATGGATTCGAATAATCCATTTCTGAGAGAGCAAGGGTTTTAGTTTGACTGGAAGAAACTGCCATGGATGAATTCTTAAGAAAAGCTTTGAGAAGAAAAGAGAAGAAAAAGACAAGAGTGATGTGGAAAAAAAAATAAGAGAAATAGCTCTAATACCATATTGGAAATTGAGAGTTTGGAGAAAAATGATTGCTATGTATTGAATAAAATTGAGTTTACAGAATATATACTAAGCAATATTACAAACTGACTGATCGAGATTAATAATCTTCTCTAATTGAATGCCAGCTAACTAATCTAACAGAGTATAGCACTAACTAACTAGAGTACAGTTGTCAATTGCTCTGCAGTTTAAACAATATGTGCAACTTGATTTTGTATCTTCAAACATACGCAGCATACTTTTAGTTTGCTGCTATCCAATAGTTACATGCATACATTTTCAAGCAGCAACGATGCAATATTTACTTTAGAGGAATCATGACCTTATGACTTTAAGATGATGGAATGAGGAGAACAAAAAAGAGAAACAGATATGTTATTGACGTGTATTAACAGTATAGTTTACACTTTGACAATGCTAGCTTGTAAATGAACTGCTCTACAAAAGTTTACAAAGAGGAATACCTTCTATCTGGACGGGTTAAACAACTCATTTTATAACAACCAATTGTAAGTGAACAAATCATCAAATATCAACACTCAATCTATTTAAACAAATTAGACTCCTCACCTAATTTGTCTTACCCATTCAACACCCTAAACCCCACTCAACAAAAACCATGGAGCCACATACACCTGCCTCCTCCACCGAATGTGGCCACCGAAATCAGCCGAAGGCTACTGCACCGTCCAGCCACCTGATTTACTCGGGATTTCTTCTTCCTACGGCCTCTCCTCCCATCTAAGTTTTATTTTATCACATTTTCCACTGTATTTTTTTTAAACACTGCGATACAAAAAAAGGTTGACTCAACTAGCTCAAAAAGCAGAGAATTTAGGTAAAGATACTGAACCCAATCAGCAACCAACCCAAAAAGAGAACAAGAAGGTTTCGCAAATAGAAGAAAATTTTGAACCGGCTTTGTATCCAAATTTATCACTGATACCCAATTTCGCGAATTCTAAAAGGCATGCCTCATTGTCCTCAACTTTGGAGCTACTCGAAGTGGCGAGGAAGAACTTCATGGCTAGGTGGGATTGAGCATTTGAAGAAGCAATCGAAGAAATCCATTCTCTGACAGCAAAGGATTTTTGGAAGACTGTTGTCTATTAGTTGTCTTTTGTTCATTGTTTTTTTTTTTTTTTTTTTCCATTGGTTTTGTTTTTAAAAAAAATGATAGAATTACAACACTACCACAACAACGGCACAACACCCCCTTCACATAGGAGTGGGACTCAGTGTGTGGAGCCCACCCCCTATGTGAGAAAGTGTTGTATAGTCGTTGTAGTGGCATTGTGTAAAAATCAAATCCCTTTATTTTTTTTATATATAATCTGATGTTTTGCCCATCTGTATCAAGAGCTCTGATAGACAGGTACGGTCCTCCAACACTCTATTTTCAATTAAAAAAAATTGATTTTAATCAAAAAGTGCCTTAATTTGTGATATTAAATAATACTTTTAATTAAAACTCATTTTTTTAATAAAAATAGAGAGCTGGGTACAGGAAAGGGGCTTTCTTACTAAATGAATCGTGCTCTACAAAAAAAAATTTAAAGCTTGTTTGAGTGTGCACTTTATTAAAAATTGCTAATACCAAAAAAAAATTGTTTTTTAAAATTCTGTATGAAATATTGTAAAAAATCTGAGACAATTTTTTTTAAAAAAAAAATTGATAAAATCAGAGAGAAATTTAATATTTAAAAAATATTTGAAAAATCTCACCCAAACATTATTTGCCATTAGATATTACAGACGCTGGTCTATGTCCAGTCATCGTCAACTTCAGTTCGCATTTGCCAACCGCTAATCTCTCTGCGGCACAATCTCGGCCTCGAATTATCTTCAATGACTGTCAGTCAAACTAAACCCAACAATATGTTCTTTAAGTAACCAAAATAGAAACTATATATGCACTATGGTTTATTGATTTTGCACCATATGGCTTTTGTGATTATTTTATTTGTTAAGAAAATCCGACAGTTATTTGTTTAATTATTTTAAGATTAAAATTGTATTGTATCATTTCGAGCTTCTACAATTTTAAGCTCAACAAAAAAATCTTCAATAACATCATCATCACAATCCGAAGCCGATTCATACCTCCGAGAACTCAAATTCAACTTTAGAGTCATCACGCAAAATCAATATACCAATGTATAGAACAAGAATTAGTTTGATTTTCTTTCTACAAAAAAGAACATATCATTGAGATTGGAGAGAACGCCAACCGAATGTTATAGAAGAAAGATCAAAGTTCGATAAAAAGAATGTTTGGCCGAGTTTATGCCAGAGAGAGGGAGGTCAATCGACAGTCATTGGCAATGGTTTTCTAGGATTGTTGTACCATTGGAAAATGGAGGTTAAAGGATGAAGATTTAAGAAAGAAACTTAAACAACTGCTTCGATGGCTGCAATAAGCAACACAAATGTAGTTTTAGTTTAATAATACAACTGTCTTTATATTATGAGATGATGACCTCAGACATCCAAGGAAGGATTGAAGCAGCACTAGCTCTCAAGCCCGGCGAAGGCGAAAGCTCTTAGGCGGCCACTGCGAATGTTTTGAGAAACAAGCCTTTGGAATGTCATCATTGGTCGTTATGTAATACTAAACACACAATGGAGCAATTCAATATCAAAATTTGCAGTTACGAAGTAAAAATTCCAGAAGGCAAACAGCTATACACAAGAAACAAACTACCTTCATAACTACGAAATATGCCCAAAACATTTTGATGACACAAAAGTTGTTGTAAAAGACGAAACAAGTTTCAGACATCCAAGGAAGGATTAAACAGCACTAGCTCTCAAGCCCGGCAAAGGCGAAAGCTCTTAGGCGGCCACTGCGAATGTCTTGAGAAACAAGCCTTTGGATTATCATCATCAACATTTTCGAGAGAGGAAAACCATGTTCAACATTTTAGGTTCAGAAAAAACTATACACATTGAAGTGTTGAAGGCCTCTGACATCCAACACACATACAATGAAAAGAACAGATCAAACACAAAAATTTCAACAACAATAGACAATTAATCAGTCAAATAACAAGTGGGAATAAAAAAAAAAAAAAAATCTTTCCACGGCATCCGTGAGATTCATAAAAATATGGGGTGTGAGCCTCAGACATCCAAGGAAGGATAAAAAGCAGCACGAGCTCTCAAGCCCGGCGAAAGGCGAAAGCTCTCAGGCGGCCACTGCGAATGTTTTTGAGAAACAAGCCTTTGGATTTGTCATCACCGACAACAACGAAACCCCATATCACAATCACGCATATAAGAATGAAAAAGCAATAGACAAAAAACAGAGGATGTTCTATACTGAGAAACAGAGATTGGGGCAATCACAACAAACAAAGAAAAGCCAGAAAAAACCAATTATCAGTGCTACTAAAAAACTAAGAACGTTTCACAAACACAATAGAGTGAAAAATAGAGCTGAGCTTTGAAAGCCAGCGAGCAAAAGGAAGAACAAGGGTTTCGTACTGGGGAAGAGCGTGGTGTAGCGTTGCTTATATAGTGTTGGTGTTAGGGTTAAGAATTCGGGAACGTTCTGACCTAGGAGTTCTAGAACCGTCCGATTTCTAATGGAACGGACGGTTTCAGATTGTTTCGATGTTTTCCTTCTCCGTGCAGTATTTGATTCCATTCCTGTCCGCAAAGTTTCTTAAAATGTCCTATTATTTGACAGGAAAAATAATATATAGTTTTGAACTGGTATCAAATTAAATTTTTAATTTTTATAATCAATTCTAGGCTAATGCTACGGAGCAGCCCTTTATCCAGAATAATTTTTTGTTAAAAAGTGTTGATTCATTGCACATTTTAAATTTAATGTGAATAACTACAAATATACTATAAATTCACGATAAAGTGCAACTCTCTGAATTTATAGTATTACTCATTAATTTTATGGTTTCATTCATTTTTAAAATAGATCTTTTCATTTTATTTTATTTTATTGTTATCAATTTCTTAATAGAATTCATGTAAAATCTTAAGTATACCGTTATAAATTAAAAAAAAAAAATGTATTTAAATTTACACTTACATATATGAACTTTAGTTTTTTCTTTTTCATATATATATATATAGTTTCATCTAAAAAAAAGAAACTCTTGTTTCAAATGAAAATTTCTTATTTTAAGAGAAATAAAATAAATATTATTATTTTATTATTTTAGAGTATCAGCTGCTATTGCCCCCATCTTCACCCTCTCTTCTTTTTTTTCTTTTTGTTATTTATTTATTTTTTTAAAAAAAGAAGAAGCATAGTGTGTATGTGACATGATAACGTGAATTTAAAGGATAATTCCTTACAATTTCTTTGAAAATTGTAGAGATTCTCAAATTTTGAAATTTATGTCGTTTCTAGACATCAAAATACTTTGAAATTGTTACTTATTAAAAAGATGGCATATTATCAAAAAAAACCAAAAAGAATTTTTTCTCTCAAAAAGCTTATTTTTTACTTTTGTGAAGATACTTAAAATAAAAATTGTAATGAAAAATTGTTTCTGCATCCTAACAAACAATTGGTAACAAGGATACTAATTTTATAATGAAAAGAACAATGCATGTGTCAGAATATACTGAAGAAAATATAATATATTTTCCATATATTCTAACAACATGGCATTTTTAGAATATTTTTTTTTCAAATATTTTTATGGAATGGTTTAATATTATTTTCATGTCATTTTTATTGTTTATTTGAAGAAAAAAATGGAGGAAAATCTTAAATTTAAAATATCCGTAAACCCATATCTTAAACTGGACAAATTGAGATTTGATATCTAAAAGTTAAAATCCAAAAAAAAAAAAGAAAAAAAAAAAAGGAAAATTTTGAAATATTTTACCATTATTTTAAGTTAATAAGTAATATTGTTAATGCAATATTAATTTGAAGATCTCTTCAATACAAACTATCACCCCTTCAAAAAAAAAAAAAAAAAAAAACTATCACTGTTTATTGAAAAATGTGAAAAGTGAATACAACATAAAAAAGGATATTTCTTTAAAGATTTCATTACAATCAACTAACTCCCGGTAAAATACATAGATAATGAAATTATCAAACCAATATAAAAACCCTATATTCTAAAGAATTAGGATCTCCCGCAATTTCAGAATCCAACATAATATGGTACAACATGTGAAACAGTGGAAGGCTAAGAGACATGTGCCCATAAAGGAAAGCAACGCATAACCTTAATGACAGTCCAATCAGAGTTATAGCTGAGTGCCAATTCTCTCACTCAGCCCATGAGGGTTATTCTAGTGACTTCAAAACAAAAAACTCCTTCGATTTCCAAAAGCAAAGCAACCAAAGCAAGAAAAATAAAGAGAGGGACCAGAGCTACCGCTCATCTTCTATATCCATTGCCAAAATCTTTCTTTGCATTATTGAAACTCCGTGTTCTATTTCTCCGGTTCACTCTCTCAGACTTCTTGATTGTTTTTTCTTTATTGTTTTATTCCCTTTTTGCCCTCAAATCCTCGTCGATCAACTCGTCAACTTTTCACTCACAAACGAAGCCTAACAACAAAAAGATAGGACCGAATGAGAAAAAAATGGAAGAAATGAGAAGTGGAGCTCTCTTTTGGCTTTCTAGCTGCAGAAAGACTTTGATCAAAAGCTATCTTTTGTTTTCTAAAAAGGAAAGCATTAGCAACAAATAAGCCTTTTGAGAAGAAAAATGTTTTTGGCTGCCTATATAAGATACCACCTACTTGGACAGTTGGCATGTTTCAGATTAGAGATTATAAGTTCATAACCCTAGCCCATTAATCTGGTTGATTATGTTTCGCCTCTTCCTCCGAGAAACACAATCAAAAAGGGCCAGAATTTAACAATTTCAAGATCCTAATCTATATTCTAGCACATCGGACAGTTTGAGATGAAGAAACATCAATCCTTGCGGCAATCTTGGTCCAAGTTGCTCCCATCATGACCTCCATCTTAAGTCTTCAGTAGATGATGGTCGTGGTGTTGTTCCATTGCCCAGCAACAGGAAATAATTGGTTTGCTCCAATATTTCACCAAAATAGTTTTTTTTTGTAAAGCATTATAATTTTCTTTCATTCAAATAAATAGATTTAAAAGTCCATATTCTATAGATTTGGCCATGTTCAATATCGTTAGTGAAGCATATTAATATCTAATATTCATTCTAAAAGCATGCTCAATTTCATTCGTAGAGCATTTTAAAGGCACTTTCGCACATGACATGAAGTGTTGCACAAAACTCATGAGTCATGAATATCAGGTCTGCTCACAAGCTTTTGGTGAAAAATTAAGGGGCTGCATGTTCTAATTAGATTTATAATATGAATGCTACGATTCCACTTACTAGCACGACGAACAAAACTAACTCTTTAGTATTTGAACTCGAAAGAGCTTTGTAAAAAGAAAATCAATAGTTAATTTTCACTGCCATCAGGAACGGAAGAGGGGGACCGGTATAGGTCATGCCCCTCCCCTCCCAAATTCCTAAGAACAAAAGAATTTGAAGGTAAAAAAATTAAAATAAACAAAAATAGTGTACTGGCGCTTAGTAACAATTTTTTTTTGGCTCCCAACCCCTGCTCATAATAAGTTATGGCTCCATCCTTAATTGTCACATCATCTCAATTGTATGAGTGTCATATAGCAGTCTACTAACAAATTTACAATTTGTTTGTATATAGCTGTATACGAAAAAAAGTTATTTATAAAAATTTAAGAAAATAAGTATTATCTAGTTCCATAAGCTTAAAAACTAATTATTACAAGCTGTGAAAGAAAAAAAAAAAAGAACAGAAAAAGATGATGCAAGTGGAGATAAAATAGGAAAAGCACATGAAGAGAAGAAGCTTATAAATGGTTTGTTTTTTCTTTTATCCAGATAATTGAAAGAACTCTTTATCTCATAATTTTGTACACCCACGAGGAATGAAACCTAGTATTTTCCTTTTGCGATATTTTTTAATTGGCACTTTTCTTTTGTTCTATACATAAAATTATATAAAATGTATTTGTCATTTGATTTCAAGTGAAACCCTTGTTTATTTCAAGTAAATTATTTGAAAAGTATAATATATTGAGATTGTGGAAAATAATCGATATTTTGAGCTTTCAAAAAGTTATTTTTGGAGGATATGGTTTTAATTTTCTGTGTATCTTTCTATTAAGTTGTTTTGCTCTTCGAAAAGTGGGAGTTTTCCTGAAAAAAGACTCCCACTTTTCGAAGAGCAAAACTATACTAGTCGCCGATTTAACCGACTAGTATTAATGTGTTTAGTAACTGACTCAACATCGTTGATGATGGAGGTGATTGATTAACGACTAAGTTCTATTTGATTCAGAATCTAGCTGTTATTTATGTAATAAAACAAAATTTGAATCTCAAAATAACTCCTCTCATATGCGTTTGAGCATTTTTAAAAGAGAATAGAGATGGTTGAAATTTTACTATTTTGATTTTTAGCAATTTGGATATAAAATATGGAATAATTTTTAGGGGATATTTCTTTCGAGTAGATTTGGAACAACCTTGCTCACTTGTTAAGGCAAATGAATCCTATAAGGATTTGGTTTAGGTATTTTAAAAAAAACCACATGCAGTATATGTGTTGTAGGTTTTTTAACCAATCAGATTTAATTTTAAGTTTGTTTATGAAAAAAAATAGAAATAATGAAATTAAATCTGGACCGTTGAAGTTCTCTCACACGAATTTGGCTTAGGTGTTGTTTTTTTAAAAAATAATACACATACATCTTCTAAACATCTCCTCACTAGTCACATAAATTTAATGATGAATTTAAAAATGAAATATATAAAAGATGTATTTATTTTGTGTTTTTTTTTTTAGGAAAAAATATAATTTTGTCCCACAAACTACCACCATTTCTCCGGATGACCCCCTAAACTACCAAGGCTTGCACTCTGGCCTCCCCAAACTACCAAAACCTTTGAAAAATGCTAATTTTGATCTAATATTCCCCATAATATCCCTGTCACGTGTCATTTTTTAATTAAAAAATAATAAATAAAAAAACACAAAAAAAATCCAAAAAATTAATAACTAAAATTTTATTTTATTTTTCAAAAAATATTGCGATCGACCGGAGGATGTACTGCTTCTTTCTAGCATCGTCGTTGGGCACAATGCACACCTACAGCTCGGCGAACTCGTCATCACCTCTCTGAACGCAAACATGGCTAATTTTCTATCGTTCGATGTCTATGATATTGATCTTTCGAAGGTTATGAATGATTCCAATCTGAATTTTGTTTTGTTACAAACGATGATAGCAAGTCTATCATCATTGTGGAATATATCGATCGGTTTCTGATGAATAAATCAACGGCCATGAACCTGTTCATTGATGGTCATATCAATTTTTCTCTTTGTGATTTTTTGGCATTCAAAATGTTGACCAATAGTTACCTGTGGCTCAAGGATCACAAGGTTTTCTCTCGGGTGGAGGATATTTTTCAGAGCGGGGTGACCTTGAGCTCGGCCGAGATCATTGAGTTGATGATTGCGAATCAGAACTCGCCGAACCGGGCTATAAAATCAGTCATTACGGTGTTGCAAATGAACAGAGACCGGAGGGGTGTCGAGAAGATCGGGTCGCGGTTGGGAAATAATGCCACCCCCAAACACCCATCTTTTTTAAAAAAATAATAATAATAAGAAATAAGAAATAAAATTTTAGTTTTTTAGTTTTTTTTAATTTCTTTAATTTTATTAATTTTTAATTGAAAAATGACACATGACCTAGGGTATTATGGAGATATTTCGTTAAAAGTGACATTTTTTAAAGATTTTAGTAGTTTGGGGGTTAAAGTGCAATTCTTAATAATTTATGGGCCATCCAGAAAAATAATAGTAGTTCGAATAGTTAAATTCTATTTTTCCAATTGTTTTTTTTTATGTGTCCAAATTTAATTTCAAATATAACGGTTAAAAAACCTTCACTTCAGTCTACTTGAGTAAATTTTTTTTACCGCACCTAATAAAGCCAAATCCCTCTGACACCTATTGGCGCGGATCTTCAGCAACGGGTCCTCTTATCGAAAGACAATCGCATTGGATAGTGCACAAGACTTGCCTATCCACGCTCTTGGAGAGTTGGAGGTTCAAAATTTCAAATTTTGAATGTTTGAAACACCTTAACGGTCAGAACCAGCTGGATCCCACCAAAGTGCTTTTTTCAAAAAGCCACCGTCCCCTAATTCTTCGCTGTTTCGAACGGCTCTCCGCCATCAATATCTCTTTATTTATACTCCATTGAGTCCATTCTACTCACAGTTTCTTATTCCCATTTCCACACCAGGCCCAGACGTCTTTGTATACGTCTTTGGCTTAACATTGTCTTCTGCTCTTTTCTCTCTTCCCCAAAACACCACAACAACCGAAGCCAGAAAAAATGAGAGAGTGCATCTCAATCCACATTGGGCAGGCAGGTATCCAAGTGGGTAACGCGTGTTGGGAGCTCTACTGCCTTGAACATGGAATTCAGGTATATCCTTTTCTCTTCTCAACGAAACTACCCACCTAAAAGACCCTTTTGTTTTCTTATTTGGGCAGTGGGAGTGCTAATTTCGGGTTGTTCTAATATAATTTTTATTTATATTTTTTTCAGCCTGATGGACAAATGCCAGGCGACAAAACAGTTGGTGGCGGAGACGACGCCTTCAACACGTTTTTCAGTGAGACCGGGGCCGGAAAACACGTCCCACGCGCTGTGTTCTTGGACCTTGAACCGACCGTCATCGACGAGGTCAGGACCGGGACTTACCGCCAGCTGTTCCACCCTGAACAACTCATCAGCGGCAAAGAAGACGCAGCAAACAACTTTGCAAGAGGCCACTACACAAGTAAGGACAAACCCAAAACTTAAGGTTCCAAAACAACATATTCTAACACTGTAACACAACCTTTACCCAAAAAGCAGACATCAATTATATTATAGTAATCACTTAATGTGAAAGTGAGTCCTTAAATGTTCTGTGCTCAGAAGATTAACAATTTGGGGTTTCTGGTTTTGCAGTTGGGAAAGAGATAGTGGATCTGTGCCTTGATAGGATCAGGAAGCTTGCTGATAACTGCACTGGGCTTCAGGGGTTTCTGGTGTTCCATGCGGTGGGTGGAGGGACAGGCTCTGGGCTTGGGTCTCTGCTTCTGGAGAGGCTCTCTGTAGACTACGGCAAGAAATCCAAGCTCGGATTTACCGTCTATCCGTCCCCTCAGGTCTCCACCTCCGTCGTCGAACCTTACAACAGTGTGTTGTCCACTCACTCCCTTCTGGAGCACACCGACGTGTCCGTGCTACTCGACAACGAAGCCATCTACGACATTTGCCGCAGATCGCTTGACATTGAGAGACCCACTTACACTAATCTCAACAGGCTCGTTTCCCAGGTACAGAATATAATCTATCAAGCATTTTATGTTTCAGTTTTCAAATCAGTATGGTCACATTGCTAATAGTTTTTTTTTTTTTTTTTTTTATATTGTCTGTGTGCAGGTGATTTCTTCACTGACTGCTTCTCTGCGTTTCGATGGTGCTCTGAACGTGGACGTGACAGAGTTTCAGACCAATTTGGTCCCTTACCCGAGAATTCACTTCATGCTTTCGTCGTATGCCCCTGTAATCTCCGCCGAGAAAGCCTACCATGAGCAACTCTCGGTTGCTGAGATCACAAACAGCGCTTTCGAGCCGTCGTCCATGATGGCCAAATGCGACCCACGACACGGGAAGTACATGGCATGTTGTCTGATGTACAGGGGCGACGTGGTTCCCAAGGACGTGAACGCGGCGGTGGCTACCATAAAGACAAAGAGGACCATTCAGTTTGTGGACTGGTGCCCCACTGGGTTCAAGTGCGGGATCAACTACCAGGCTCCCACTGTGGTTCCTGGGGGTGACTTGGCCAAGGTTCAGAGGGCTGTGTGCATGATCTCCAACTCCACCAGTGTGGCCGAGGTGTTTTCCAGAATTGATCATAAGTTTGATTTGATGTATGCGAAGAGGGCTTTCGTGCATTGGTATGTTGGTGAGGGTATGGAGGAAGGGGAGTTTTCGGAGGCCAGGGAGGATTTGGCTGCGCTCGAGAAGGACTATGAGGAAGTTGGGGCAGAGTCTGCTGAAGGGGAGGATGATGAAGGCGATGAGTATTAGGCGTCTACTCATGTAGTTAGTGGTTCTGCCAATGGACTCATTGGTTTGAAAACAGTCGATTGAGAGAGACTCTCTATTTCTATTTTCTACCGTGTTTTAAGTTTCTTTTTTCATATATTTGATCTGAATTTGAGTTTAATGGCTGGATCTATATTGGCTATATTTTTTTTTTTTAATGAAAGAAAACTTTATAAACCAAACACCAGAACAAACACAACCTGAGACTGATTCAAACTACACAAAGGGCAAACCAACAATCTGCAGAAACAGAACACAGCAAGATACAAGCCAAAAACAACCAGCATCTAAGCATAGAATGGTTTAACCTGGTTTTGAGGCTGTCTCTCTTCAATTCATCAACACTCCAAATGATCAGAAAGCGGGGAAATATGATCAGAATTCAGAAACTATGGTCTTCGCCTTTATTTGAGACGGTTTATTATTCGTTTCCTCTTGATTTTTCATCCACAATGACTTGATTCATATATAGTTGTGGGCCGGATACCTATTCATCCGCAAAAGCAAACCCCATTTAATTCATCCGCAAAAGCAAACCCCATTCAAATTAAGAAAAATGTTTACACAAAGTAAAATGAAATCAGTTAGTACGTGCGCCTTTTATAAGCTTATGCGTGGCTGGCCACTCAAAAAAGCAGTCAACCATTAACAATTCCAGAAGTTTATCCAGAAGTTCAAAAAAGCAGTCACTTTTTTTTGTCAGAAAAAAGTGAAAAAAAAAAAAAAACTATGATTTTTATTGGGTTTTTTGTTTTAATAGTAATAAAAATTGATTCATGTAATAAAAAAAGTATCAAGATTTTTAAGTTGACTTGTTTAGAAAAATTTGAGTTGTTTGTCAAACGCTAGTAGTAATAGATATAAAGTGGTTTGGCAACAACCTCTAGGTGATCGAATGATGGTTGAGAAATAGTTCGACTATCCCAAAAAGCATGTGGAGCGGTCACCCCTTGTTTAGAAGTTGGCCGAACAACCACACATTTACGTTATCTCCAAAAGACTTTAGGGTGGTTGATTACTATGGTTGTTTTTGGCTACCTCTAAGGAACGACTTTGGTGGTGGTTAGTCCATGGGAGGGGTGGTTCAGTCACTTCCTAAAATTCTTACAAATAGGGTTGGACCATCCCTAGTGCTATAGGGATAGTTCGGCCACCCCTAGTCATGTTATCTGGTGGTTCCTATCCCTTCACCCAAAAGGACCACCCCTCAACCCACTTAATATAGGTGAAGTGGCAAAAATAATGATGTGGCACTAACGGATGTCGAAATATTGGATTGAAAACTCACGGAGGGACCTCTCTCAAATTCGCGAAAAAATTAAGCAATGAAAATTTTTAGAAAAGTGAGGGAGTGATTTCAAATCGCGTGTTTACTTAGAGATTTATCATACATTTACCTTTCTTTTTTTAATGCAAAGACTATCATTTTTATATATAGTTTCAAATATTGTCACGTTTAATCTTGTATTTAACATTCTTTAATTTTTATATCATTTTGTATAAAATAAAAAACAGATGTAATTAAGATATGGGAAAACTACAATCTTGAAGACTTGAACTATCTATTTTTTGAAAAATAAGTTATTTTATAGGTCCCTTAAAGCAAATTTTTTACCACCCATAGGATTATGACTTTTTAGATTTTCTTCCACACCTTGCTATAGTTTGATACTTGGAACATTCTCCTTTCTCGCCCAACATTCTCTCCCTGCCAATTTTTCACACAACTAAAAACATAACTTTCTTATATGGTTGGAAATCATAGACTCTTTGAAAAAAAAAATGAAATCACAACTATTTTTTGATTCCCTACCATATAGAATAGTTGTATTTTTAGTTGTATGAAAAGTTGGTGTGGAATCATATCTCTCAAAGTAATAGGTAGTCTTTCCTGAAAAAATACCATTGGAAGTTCTAATCCACATCAATTTGTCTTTTTGTCTGTGGGACTCAAAGCCAAACTGTAGATTCTCGCCGCTTCATCTGCGTTGAAGATTTCTTGGATCATATTTAAATTCCACCACCTCATGTCTTCATCAATTAGTTCTTTGACCCCTTGCTTTAGGACCAGAATTATGACCAATTGGACTGCATATGGAGTGGAACACAAGATTCACTTGTCCTCCCATATTTTGATTTACTACTTATTCCCTATTATCTCGAGCCATTCTCAAAGATGGATTATACCTATTCACTTATTCTTTTAGGTTACTTCTTCAATATAGTTTGTTATTTTTGGAGATATTTCTGTTTATTTTGTTTCAGGAATATGTCATCCAGTAGCTCTTAACACAGTGTCCGACAGATGAACCCTTTGGAAAATTAATTTTATTTGAGGTCAAATGTTCAAAATTTCTAAAGGTCTTAGGATTTAAGATGAGCTTTTTCCCCAGCTCATGCAGAGCTTTCCGTATCATCCTTCTTTGGATCTGCCCCAGTTAGAGGATCAGTGGTGAACTTTCTCATTTATCTTGCAGACCAGTTGATTAGAGGATTTCAATATGCGAATAATCAGGTTCAGGCTTTGCAAACTCAAGTGACTAAAGTTTTTCAGTTTATGATTACCGGCTTCAAGAGCTAATAGCTAAAGTAGCACAGATCCCGCTTATTGTACAAATCTCTCTCCATCTCCGATCAAGTGATTTTTGTCCCTGAATGGCCAAAGGGAGAGTTTGTTAATTTTTGCTTGGTTGCATTATGTTGACAAAATCACTATCATGTAATACTGCTGCTTTCACAGGGATGCCGTATATTTCAGAGTCTTCAAATATTCAGAGTTTATTTCTTTAAAGATAAAAAGAGTCTTATTATGGCAAGTTTAGTGTCACAAGCATGAAAAATGTTATTTCAAAAGTTCTAAGAAGATTCTGTGCAGATTCTAACTCAGAGAAGTCAGATCTCAAGATTCCATTTGGATGGCCCTATCTAGAGTCCGGACGCTTTTCAGTCAGCAACATGTCGTCTAGACGCCCATCAATGTCAAGAAGCTTCACACAGTTCAAGTTTGCATATGTCCGGACGTCATGGCAACATGTCTGGATGCTCTTCAGAGTTCTAGAAGAATCATGCGTTCAAGTGCATCCGTCCAGACGTCAGTTAGTGTTCGACAAGTAAAAAGATTTCCTTCGCATACACAGATATGGGAAAACAGTTGCAACCGTCCGAATGTCAGGTCTACACCGTCCAGATGCTATCCTTGATAAGGCAAGACGTAGAGAAGAATTGCAACCGTCTAGACGTCAGGGCAACACCGTCCGGATGCCAGTCCTAATTATGGAAATTGCGTGCAACTAAAGTGCAATCGTCCGGACGCTAGGGCAACACCCTTCGGACGCGGCCTTATTCAGGAAAGAAAATCAACACTCTATGGAAAGCCAGTTGCACAGTTCACCGTTCGGACGACCTCAACTTGCATCCAGATGCCGCCTAGAGAAAACCGAATTAAAGTCAATTTAGGTCTTCTATAGCCTATAAATAGAGGCCTCTAGGCATGTATTATTTACAGAATTCAGTATTGAATTCTCTATACCTTAGAGTGTGTGTTTAAGGGGATATTGAAGATCTGCTAGCTCTCTAACTGTTGTCAGTGTGTGATTTGATCAGTTGTAAGGTCTATCTTAGGGAGGAGCTTTAAAGTAAATGATTCCATTGAATACCACTTCAAGTAGGAGACCTGGTTGGGAAGCATTTGTGTTAGGTTACACGTCAGAGTTCAAGGTACGACCACTACATCAGGGGTATGTGAATGCTACTGCTTCGTAATTAGCTTTGTCTTCTGAATAGTGGATATCCTGGGTTTGGCTGTCCCGGAATGATTTTTCTTTTAATTGAGTTTCCACTTCGTCAACAAAATATTTGTCTCCTTTAAATTCTGCATTTAATATTTTATTGTATACTATTCACACACACACACACACACACACACACAGTTAATTAAAAGTCATCTATTTTTCATAATTGACTTTTGCATAGTGTCATATATTTATTGCATAAATAACCCTTCCAAAACTTTATGGTTTTAGCCAAAGACATGCATTACTTTAACGAAAAGTTATTTAATCGTAATATTATCGTATCTCCAAAAGTTAAAACTCTTAAAAAACTAAATTTTTAATAAGTTTGTATTTGAATAAATCAACATACAAACTGGAATATTTGTATTTCAATTCAAGGGTCATTAGCAATTCAATTATGATAATGACTAAAGAATTTAGTTTGAGTATCTAATTTCTATATTCGATGTCCATATAAGAGAATTTATGGAGTGAGAGTTGAAATTTGATGGCTAAAAATGTGTCAAAGTACTTTTGTTGGTAATATTAGAGTTAATTGTCCTCATAATAATTGAAGTGCATAACAATAAGCATTCTCCTTTCTCTCCCAGTCCCCTTTCACTTCCTATCGGCCGGCCTTCATGCCTTCCAATATAATTAGAGAAATGATATATTTCCCAAGTTTTTTCCACAAAAGTTGGTTCTTAAGTAATGTGTCACCATCCCATGAGATCTATTGTTTTTGGAATGGTGACACATCACTTGAGAACCAACTTTTAGAAAAAAAATTTGGAAAGTGTAGCATTTTTCATATAATTATAGTCATAATCATCATTGCCTTGAGTGGTGTATGGTTCATTATCTTTTTAGAGGAGTGCTACACATCCCAAATTTTTTTTTCCAAAATTTGGTTCCCAAATGATGTGTCACAATCTCATGTGATTTATCATTTTGGGATATGTGTCATCATCTCATGGGATGATGACACATCATTTGGGAACCATTTTTTGGGATAAAAAGTTGGGAACTAGAGCATTTCCCATCTTTTTAAGCGCCTTTTGTTGCGAAATCTCACTTTAGCACAAGCACTAAGCGATAATAATACCTTTTGGAAATCTCAAACAAAGGGAAGCGGGAGTATAGGTTTTTTAAGAATACCTCTCCCTTCTCCATTATTCTAATCATTGAATTAAGTAGGTCAGCCACCTTACTTCTAAGGATAGATAGAAAAGGTGCTAGAGGGTTTCTCTATTAAAGAACTTTATGCTATTATGGAAAAATACATATATGTTGTTTTAGCAGAGAAAGGAAACGCGTTTTGTTGAGGTGGCCAAACCACCCCCTCACCCTATAGGAGTGGCTCAGCCAACCCCTCAACCCAACTGTGTATGTATTTTTTTTAAAATATATATATATTTCTTTGTTTGAAAGGTAAATTAGACATTTCATGTCAAAAAATTGTACTTATAAGTCCCTGTGCACAACTTTTCGTCAATTGGTAGCTTGGGGTTTCGTCCATCCTTTGGGTTGTTGTTGTTGCTGTTTTTTTTTTTTTTTTTTTTTTTTGGTGTGGTTTTTAAGAAGAAAAAAATGGGGTTTATTTGGAAGAAATACTCCAAAGCTTAACATATGATGTTGATGGAATGACGTTTTTGACACAAAATGGTAAGTTTGGTATATCCTAATATCACATTTATTAGTTCATGGGGCCAACTAAAAAATGGGTGAGACTATTTAATATCTAACTGCATTAGATGTAATAGACAATTTTTCTAGGAAGATTTGAGTTACCACATTAGAGATGTGTACGTAAGGGGTAATTTCCTCCTATTGAAAGTGTAGGGATTAAATTGACACCAAAATCAAAGTGCAATGGGGATATTTATTATTTTTCCTATATGTTAATATGCAGCAACTTAACGGAGGCTCCTATAGCTATGTACTGTTACAATTATTGTGGGTTTTTTTTTTTTTTTTGGTTCTCTTTTAAAGTATAGATGTGGTGTTTTTAAAATGTCACTTCCAATTGTAATTTTCACCATTTATTTGTCCTTTGCATAAATGAAGAATATGATTATTTACACTCTATACACTTCAATATTATATGTTTATAACTTCTTTTCAGCCAAATATTTCTTTCATAATTATGTTTAAATGGAGGTTATGGTCTAATATGTTATGAATATTAGATAATACACATTCACTTGTTCTTTTACATTACTTTTCAACTAAGCATCATATATTAATTACATAAATAAATAAAAATTAAAAAAAGAAAAAAGAAAAAAAGAACTCTTCTAATTAATCCTTATGGTCCTAGCATAGCCATGGAAATTGCTTGAACAAAAAGTTACTTAAATGATTAGTATCATATCTCCAAAAGCTACCATTCCTAAACAAACTAATTTTTGAATGAGTTTTTATTTAAAGAATATATAAATCAACATACAAACTAGAATATTTGTATTTCAAAAGTCACTAGCTAACTATTCAATGGCAATAATGACTAAAGGATTTAGTCCGAATGTATAGAGAGAATTTTTAGAGTGAGAACAGAAATCAAATGGCTAGAAAATGTATCAAAAAACTTATATTAATGATGATGGAGTTGTTTATGCTTGTAATAATTGAAGTGCACAGCCTTAACCGTACCCCTTTCTCTCCCATACACCTTTCATCACTTCCTACCAGTCTTCATGACTTCCCCTTTCATTATAGCTATAATCATCATTGCCTTGAAACTACACTCGAAATATGTGAGGATATACAAGATGTAGCTGAATTGGAGTGGTGTATTACTCATCATTTGTTTAACTGTCTTTTTAAGAATCCAATACATCTTAAAGCTAGTCTCGAAGAGCTTGAAGCTATTATGGAGAAATGCGCTCATTCTTGTTTGTACGGAGAAAATAAACGTGAAGGAATCCGTCTTGCACCATGTTTCTTAGACTGCTGGGAAAAGTACACCAAGAAGCGTAATTAGATGTCTACATCTACAATCTACGAGCACCCAAGTTTGTAGAAGGTTGTAACTACTACTCTACCTTTCTCTAAACAAAGATGAATGCACACAACATTTCTATATGCTAAACTTGTCTCACTTTCTGAATTCGTATGAGTGGTTTTAGGGTGAGTAATATGGCCTTACAAGTTGGTGCGCGGGATCTTTGATAGTCGGATTGTATGGAGAGCAACTTGCTTGTTTTATATATGAATCTCTTAGTTGAATTATAAAGATAACTTTTTACTTGATTTGTTTTGGATTAGGGTTGTGGGCATGATCTGTTGGGAATAGTGCTCTTAAACCAACTTTGTATGACATTTTGGTTATTATTATAGTTATTTATTTTATGAGGGTTACAAGAACATCAAACATTGTTTATTTATTTCATAGATATAGTCCATATGTTACATTATGTGCGATTTAGGTGTGCTAATGAGATTAATGCAATACATGAGATTTAAATCACAATTCCTTGTGACGAGTTACAGAATTTTGTTTGTAATCGGTGATGAAATTATAAATTTCATTTAATAAAATTACAACATATCAATCATAACGATCTATCTTGATGATGGAAGTTGAGACTTTTGATTGATATGTTTGTGAATTTGGAATACATTGAATTGGAGCATAGTAATTAAGTTGGGTGAATACAAGTAACATTGTGGAAACACTACTATTTGAGATAGATTTAATGAGGAATTGATTATTCTAAGTCTCTGGTCAAAGCATTTTAGTAAGAGTTACTAACTTACTATAATCAAATCGTACTAAAATGAAATTTGATTTCATAAGTACACTTGAAAGAGCTTTTTAGAATTTTTTTTTAAGCTTTCCTCAAAATGTAGTTTTAAGCTTTTTTAGAACAAAAAAGTCAAAAAATGTTTTTTAAAGTTTTTTACCAAACAAACTAATTTTTGCTTGACACTATTTTTTATATACTAAAAATACCTTTTAAGCTCCTTAATGCAATACTAAATGTGCTCTAATCGCAAATAGATGCTTAAGCATCCTGCTTTTGGTATATAGCTAGAGAATTTAGTTTGGGGTCTTCATCAAATTCTGTTGTACATTTAAGCTGTTGATTTAATACTTCAACTTGCACACCTTCTAGTGCGAAAATGCATGGTTCACAGGAATTGAAGAGATGCAAAATTCGTAATTATTTGGCGAAGTTTTACCTGTTTTTGAACAGATTGGCTAATCATTTTGACTACAAGGCCTTTTTTTGGGAAACTAGGGAAGTAGAAATGATTGGCGTTTATGATAGGCAATCTCTTCGATGGCATGATGTTTTCTGATGATCTGTAGTAAATGCCATGGCATTTTAACAAATTGTGCACACTGATTAACGTACCAAAAATTACATAATTTTTATATATTACATAATTATAATTTATAATTGTCATATACACAACAATTTTTTTATACTTATAAGTTCATCAAACAATATAATACTCTAACCTAGCTACCAAGAAGCAAGCACTTCATGATTGAGCTTCACTCCTTGATCCAATCGTATACATTTCTTGGTTCCTTAACCGCCATAGTGAAACTGCATGTAATGGCTTGGCTATTGGTTTCTTACAAGAAAAAAATTCCCGGGACACATGCATTTCATTGTTGGCCAAGACTTTGGTTTAGCGGGTAGGCATATATGCAAATGCTATTGTAGCAACAAAGAAAAATGTCATGCACAATCGCATGATTTGGAGGTGGTAGGTGTTGGTCTAATTATTCATGTACGTAGCATCACATTTTGAGAAGATAATGATGGTGATGATAATGAAATCAGCAATTCCATTAGATGTCTTTCTCATTAATGTTTCAAATTCCATCACTCCACGCTATAAACATCACATTTTTCAGTAACTTTCATAGTATAACTATAACCTAGCTCTTTGCGCGCAAAAAAAAAAAGATTTAAAACTAATAAATAAATAAAACAATTTTATTTTTTTTTTCAATATGAGAAGCTCATCAAAATTTGCAGTTGCAGAAAAAAAATTCCATAGTGAAACGTGATTATTTGCAACCGTGCATAATTCAATTAATAAACATCAAGGTATACCTGCTAGCATGAGTATTTGGGCCACGTGGCCAGTTGTACCTTCTTGAATAATATATGGTATTAATATATATAAATATAAAAGTAAGAAAAAGAATGCTCGAATAAAGATTAAATAAAAATAAAAAAATAAAAATTACGGTTCACCTAGAGCAACAGAACCATATGTTCCATCAACTAATGTTTGATTGGATGAATCATAATCAAAGAGCTTATATGCGCTAAAGTCAAAGACAAAAGTCTTCCGGTTTAGAGTTCAATAACTCATGGAGGGACTTCTTTCAAATTCGTGAAAAATTAAGTAGTGAAAGTTAATTTTTAAAAAGTGAGAAAGTGATTTCAAATCGCGCAATTATTCAAAAATTATCATACATTTAACTTTTTTTTTAAAAAAAATAAATAAATGCAAAGACTACCATTTTTATACATAGCTTCAAATATTTTCACATTAATCTTGTATTTAACATTCTTTAATTATTATATCATTTTGTATAAAAGAAAATAAAGATGTAATTAAAATATGGGAAAAGTACAATCTTTAAGACTTGAACTATCCGCTTTTTGAAAACATTTTATTTGGTGGGTAGTAAGTTATTATGGGCTCTCCAAAGCAAATTTTTTACCACCCTAGGATTCTGACCTTTTATATTTTCTTCAACACCCTGCTATATATTGTTTGATACCTTAGGAAAATTCCCCTTTCTCGCCCAGGATTCTCTCCTTTTCGAAGTGATAGGCACTCTTTCTTTCCTGAAAATCTACCATTGGAAGTTTCAATCCACATCGATTTGTCTCTTTGTCCGTGGACTAAGAGCACTCACATTGGATTATGTATTTTTCAATCTAAAATAATTAATCAAAACTCATTTTATCTAGTTTAGCTAATGGGTTTTAAAAGGCACACTCCATCCGATTATCTATTTTTAACTCTATACTCTTTTTTTACTCTTATTTTATTCGTTTTATCTCTTTTCTACTTTTTGTCATTTTACTTTTTTCACTTTTTGTATGTAAAAAACAATAAAATAATGGATAGATTGGTGAATAGTGCAACTCCACATGTAGAGTTGCACTATTCACAAATCTACCAAAACTCTATTTTAGATTTAGGATAAATAATCTAATGGAAGGGTGTTTTTGTGAGTTTAAGTTATCTATTATAGATTTAGAGGGGTTTTTACATGATCCAATGTGAGTGTTCTAAAAGCCAAACTGTAGATTCTCGCCGCTTCATCTGCGTTAAAGATTTCTTGGATCAAATTTAAATTCCACCACCTCTTGTCTTCATCAATTAGTTAATTCTTTGACCCTAGCTTGCTTTAGGACCCAATGATTCGACCGCATATGAAGTGGGACACAGGATTCACTTGTCTTCCCATATTTTGATTTACTCTCAATTCTCTATTCTCCGGCCCTTCTCAAAGATGGATTATACCTATTTACTTATTCTTTTAGGTTACTTCTTCAGTATAGTTGACTTTTGCAAAGTGTCATATATTTGTTGCATAAATAACTCTTCGAAAACTTTATGGTTTTAGCCAAAGACATTATTTTAACGGAAAGTTATTTAATTGTAATATTATCGTGTCTCCAAAAGTTAAAACTCTTAAAAAACTGAATTTTTAATAAGTTTGTGTTTGAATATTAATAAAGCATCATTCAAACTGGAATAAAGGGTCATTAGCAATTCAATTGTGATAATGACTAAAGAATTTAGATTGAGTATATAATTTCTTTATTCGATGCCCATATAAGAGAATTTCTGGAGTGGGAGCTGAAATTTTGATGGCTAAAAATGTATCAAAGCACTCTTGTTGGTAATATTGGAGTTAATTGTCCTCATAATAATCAAATTGCATAACAATAAGCATACTCTTATTCACATGTTCTTTTACATTACTTTTTAAGTATAGTTGACTTTTGCAACTAAGCGTCATATATTAATTACATACAAAAACTCTTCTAATCCTTATGATCCTGGCCATGGAATTTTTTTTATTATTCTTTTTATTTAAAGAATATATAAATCAACATACAAACTAGAAAATTTGTATTTCAAAAGTCACCAACTATTCAATGGCAATAATGCAGACTAAAGGATTTAGCCCGAGTATATATATAAAGAGAATTTCTAGCTAGAGTGAGCAGAAATCTTATGGCTAGAAAATATATCAAAAAACTTATATTAGTGATGATGAAATTGATTGTCCTCATAATAACCGAAGTGTATAGCCTTAACGCGACCCCTTTCTCTCCCATACACCCTTCACTTCCTACCAGTCTTCATGACTTCCACTTTAATTATAGTTATAATCATCATTGCCTTCAAACTGCACTTGAAAAATGTGAGAATATACAAGATCTATCTGAATTGGAGTGGTGTATTACTCATCATTTGTTTAACTGCCTTTTTAAGCACCCAATGCATCTTAAAGCTAGTGTTGAAGAGCTTGAAGCCAGTATGGAGAAATGCGTTCGTTATTGTTTGTACGGAGAAAAGAAACATGAAGGCATCCGTTGTGCAACATGTTTCTTAAACTGCTGGGAAAAGTACAACAACAAGCATTAGATGTCTACATCTACAATCTACGAGCTCCAAATTTGTAGAAGGTTGTAACTACTACTCTACCTTTCTCTGAACAAAGATGAATGCACACATCATTTATATACACTAAATTAACTTGTCTCACTTTCTGAATTCGTATGGGTGGTTTTAATTTAGGGTGAGTAATATAGCCTTACAATTAAGTTGGTGCGCGGGATCTTTGATAGTAGGATTGTATGGAGAGCAACTTGTGTGTTTTATTTGTACATCTCTTAGGTTAATTAAAAAAATGTGCAGATTTGTGTTTGGATTATGGTTGTGGGCATGATCCGTTGGGAATGGTGCTCTAAAACCCAACTTTGTATGACATTTTGGTTATTATGTACTAAAGTTATTTATTTTATGAGAATTACAAGAACAACAAGCCTTGTTTATTTATTTGATAGATATAGTTCATAAGTTACATTATGTGCGATTTAGGTGCGCTAATGAGATTAATGCACATGAGATTTAAATCACAATTCCTTGTGATGACTTATAGAATTTTGTTTGTAATTGGTGATGAAATTAAAAAATTCATCTCATAAGACTATAACATATCAATCATAACGATCTATCTTGATGATGGAAATTGAAACTTCTGATTGATGTGTTTGCGAATTTAGAATACATTGAATTGGAGCATAGTAAATTGGGTAAATACAAGTAACATTGTGGGAACACTACTACTTGAGATAGATTTAGCGGGAAATTGATTATTCTAAGTCTCTGGTTAGAGCATTTTAGTAAAAGTTACCATAAACAAATCGTACTAAAATGAAATGTGATTTCGCAAGTACACTTGAAAGGGCTTTTTAGAACACATGTTGTTGTTGGCTGAGACTTTGGTTTAGTGCTTGGGCATGCAAATTTTATTGTAGCAACAAACTAGGAAAATGTCATTTGCAATCACATGATTTGGATGTAGTAGGCGTTGGTCTAATACTTCATGTAGCATGTACATTTTGAGAAGATAATGACGGTGATCATGATAATGAAGTTAGCAATTCCATTGGATGTCTTCCCATTAATGTTTCTAAATATGTCCACGTCTTGTTTGTTGGCATGTGGGCTGATGTTGACACATGTAGATGTATACCGGGACATGTAAATATGAAACAAGACGTGGTCGAGGTTCGAGAGTACATGTTCCCTGTTGTGTTGGCACATGTCTGGACATGCAAACTATTCTGATGTCCGAACACGGGGTTACTGAAAAGCTGAAAAACCCTAGCCGACTTAACTTAAAAAGCCTTCCTTTTCTCCGGTATATATAAGGATCATAACCCCCGACCTTCAGAGGTTAAGGAGGCTATTTCTCAGTTATTTTGGAGAGGTTTCATATTGTTCTGGAGCCTAAACAGTTCCAAACCTTCTCCTTCATGTGCTAAGAGAGACTTATGATTTGAGAGCCTTCATTAATAATAATTTAATTGATTGAGCTTTATTTATATAAGAGAAATACTTGTAGCAATAGTAAAATTATTCTTAGTAGCACTAATAATAGTAAACTTATTCCTAGTAGTAATAGTAAACTTCTTTTTTTTTTAAACAAAATAACCGGAGCTACCATGCATTAATTTGGAAAAAAAAAAAGAAAAAAAAAAAAGGCAAATACAGTGAATAGATGCATATTGACACCCTACACACTAAGCCAGAAAAATCTAACTTGGGTGCTGCCTACAAATAAACAAATATTACGATGACAAATGTTTGAGCCACTCTTTAATAATAAAGCATTCCTAACAAAGAAAAAATGGTTAATCTAGCTAACAAGCCATAAAAAGTCCAATAAAATTTGCAAATTTAACAAACAGACTTCCAAAAACTACTCTAAAAAAAATATATATATATATATATTTTTCAATATGAGAAGCTAATATATATAGCTTCGACATCGTTGTTTAGGACACAAAATAGGCTTCCCCGACCCTTTATATAAACTTGTAAACGAAAAACATGCATCACTTATGTAAACAGAACCCATAAAATTTTATAATATTTCGATTCCGGAACTCTATCAACACTTTTATCTCGTTTCTGAACCTCATATCAAATATTGTGTTCACAACGCAACTACTTTGCCAGAAGGTAATTTTGCTTAAACACTTGCATAACTAGCTACCAATCCAATACAATATTAATATTTTATGTCAAAGTCTTCCGTTGCTTCAATGATGTCTTCATATGCAATATGTGTAATGACCAACTTTCAACGACACAATATTGTTCGTTTTTTGACTTTCCCAAACCAAACTTCTCAGGAGGTTACCCATCCTGGTACTATATATTCTCGTATAAAGCGCACTTTACTGCGGAGTTCTGATAGGTTTATGGCTATCACGACTTTAAAACGCGTTGTGTCAAGAAGACCGAGTGTAAATATACATATATATAAGCATGTCCCTATTCTCATACTCAGACAATGTGGAACGTCACTATATGTTCATCATAATTTCATATCAAGAACAAGTTCTCACTCTTTATTTCTCTTGACACAAATTGGGTTTTTTTTACCGTGTGTCGAGATATGAGAAAAACCCCAAGAATTAAGAATCCATGCAAGGGAAATGATGATAGGAACAAAATTTTTCACTTTAGTTACAATTGATTTGATATTGGCTGGAAGGCAAGGAGGGAAATACACGAAAACACCGCATAAATTAATACTTGTTGCCAATTAATGTATCGTATGTATGATCTTGAAATTTGGCTTCAGTGCTGTAATTTAAAACTACAGCAGATGTGCTGTAGAAAAGTGGAAGGCTTAGATTTGTTTTCCCAAAACACTGTCGTTTCAGTGTTATAAACATTAATCGAAAAATAAACGCCGTTTGAGGAAAGGGAGAAACTTCTGAGTCTGACAAGATTGAGATGTTGAATGTTTCCAATGGTGCGGCACACCACCGCACGGAACTCTCTCTCTTCGCAGCCTGGCCTCTCCAGGCGTTTCACTGCTACACAAGTGGAGGAACCTAGCAACTCTGCCTGAAACACCGTCCCAGACTCCCAAACCCACCATGCCCGATCTTCTCCGAGAAACCCCGAGTCGCTAAATGGAGCTCTTTGTGAGGAAAAACCTTGAGATTCAAGACCGGAAAAACCACCATCTTCATCTACCCAGACTACCCCATTCTTCCTCTTCTTAATTTCTTTTCCTCATAATCAAAACCAACACCCACATGGCTGCCAGTAGAAATATGCAGCGACTCAAACTGTGGCGTTGCCGTCAACACTGATGATGATTATGACGATGATCAAGACAAAGAAAAATAAATTCACACATCATGTCTTATTTATATTTGCTGCACAGAACTGGCTGCACCCCCACCCCCAATAGGTTTTTTTTTTCACCGAGCCCTCCTTTAGATAGGCCACCCATCTGCCTAAGCCTTTGTGTCATTCTCAGGTTGTGACCTGACTACCGCCACTTCCAATTACTCTCTCTCTCTCTCTCTGTGCAAGAAGATGCTGTTTTTTTTTTTTTTTCTCGATATTTTTTCTATGTAAACTTTCGGAGATGAGAGCGACGGACGGACCAATGGATAAAGAGGAGCCACCTATAGCACTGAAGCCAGATCCATGATCCTGATAATAGTTGTGTGGAATTTGACCCTTCCAGGTGTCGTATATATGGATCGAGAAATAAAGTTACGACGAAGGTTAAGATAATACAAGGAATTATTGAAGGTTGTCGATCTGAGTGGGGATGTGACTAATGAGCTGATTGTTATTATATATATATGTTCAAAAGGTATTGTTGGTGTGGGCATGCACAGTGGTACGTTGTTCCATTTCAACTCATTCCCTACGATGGTACGTACTGATCTTCATTCTACGGTAAGATTCTCTTGAGTCACGTATCCAAAACCTTGGCTTCCAGTACTTCCACTCCTTGTTTCTGGGACGTTACTAGCTCACACTTCCTCGCTCGATCTATATATATCTTCTCATTCAAGTGTCCTGAGTCATGGACATAACAATCAATTAATCATGGTCACACCCTCCGTTTCCATTTTCAATTTTATGGTGGTAGCATGAGCTACCTAGCTGCTATATCTTTTTTTTCTTTTTTTTTTTTGAACGTAAAAGCTTTCTTCATTGCCGGATCAAGCGCTCGAAAAACATCCAAATGGTTACAATAACAAAACAAATACACAGAAAGAAGACAATTACAGCCGCCCAAAGGCGAAGATAAACCAAGGCCGAAGGCCGAGAGATGCGGCTATAGGTAAAGAACCTCTAACCACAAAGCCAGGGGAAACCCTAGTTTAAAGCAGCTACCGGAAACTGGTAAACTGTGAAACAAGAAAAGAATTTACAACCACAACAAGAAGAAGCTCAGGAAGACAAGCCAGGAAACAGACAGCCGGAAAAACCCGCTCGTACAGAGCACACGACTTCTCTGGGAGCCCCCCCATCAACGGACGACCTTCAGAGGTCCAGATCTGCACCTAGCGAAGCCGGAAAAAGAGGCCGTAACCCGCACGCGCGAGGGCCGGAAAGAAGACCCTCGGCGTGTGCTGATCACGCGCCGACTAGGAGAGCACAACGCGGTCCCGCCAAGTGACCGTCAAGACCGGAGAAAGCCAAAGACTGCCACAGGAAGATTCTTGTCGAAAAAGAGCCAACCGAGGTTAATAGATCTAGCTTTGAACGACATCTCCACCGGCCATTCTCCAACACCCGTCTATCTCCATGAACCAACAACCAAAAGCCTCTGCTTGCACCAACAAAGACAAAACAAAACAAAAGAAAAGAAAGAACAAGCAAACCAAACAACCTCCACCAGTGCTACACTGGGAGGACAACACTCTGACAGCCCTAAAGGTTCGGAGACAAACATCCACCACTGGAAAAGACGACCCAGGGTGAACTAAACCCTGGCCCTAATGGTCAAGGGAACCAAAAAACCAAGGCCGGGAGGAGGAGGCGAGAGGCCTCTCCCCCGGAAGACAAGATCACTCTTACCCCTCGCTCTCTAGAAAAGTCTCAAAACTTTCTCTCTCTTCAACTTAAAAGCAAAGGATATCTCAAAGAATCAAAGACGAATATACACTTCGTAATTGATTACCTAGCTATATCTTGTTTTGTGGAATGTATTTGGGTACTGTAGTTGAGTTTGTGGCAGCATCAGAATTATCGTCATACTGCAACTAGAAGAGACAGCTCTGGTGGAGAGTGGAGGTATGCAATGAACCACGTACGCTTACATTCCATGAAGTCATCCACGTACGGAAGGAATCATCTTCCAAATTTCTTTTTGAAAGTGTCGATCGATCAACATTTCGCCATCGCCGTTGTCGGTGGATATAGGATGACTGTAAGTCTTCGCGTGCACATCACATAGTCCAGCTAGCTCTTGAAAAATGTAAGAGCTAGCACTCGATGGATTTTGGATGACTTGGTGCATGTGAAGCTTGCACTTCGAGTCAGGGCCCTAACTTTTCAAAACTGTTATTTCACATGCATTGACATGTTTGTTCAAATATTAGTACTAATTGTGGATATATAGTTAAGTTGATCACCATACCCAATCTTGGCTTATAATTAATACAGATCGACATCAATATATACTGAATGTTTAAAGAAAATCTAGAGTCGATCAAGACGTTCAATGCGACGGATCCATTGATCAGAATCGGTTTAATTTCTTTGGCTAGCTATTTCAGTTTGAGAAATGTTTTTTTCTATTCTCTTATCTTTATTTTATTCTTTCATTTTGAAAATCAATCATTGAATCCGTAAGATTCACTTGTGGGTTTTATATATCTAACAGTTAATTAATTTTCAAAATGAGAAGATAAGAGAATCATGCACCCTTTAAAAGCCACTTTACGAACTGAAATTAATAAAAAAAAGTAATACTACACGGACTCTTACTCCTTAATGTGACTTTTAAAATTACTATTTGATCAAAAGTTAATAGTGTCCATCACAAATTTAATTAAGATTTTAAAAGTCACTTCAGAAAGTGTGAGCTGGGAGTATATGTAGCAATATTACTCATCAACTAACCTTTGGATTTTTTATTTTTTATTTTTTAAATAATGATTATTTTAAGAGTTGATTGAAACTGTAACATCAACATATATTATGAAATATAAAAATAAAAAATAAAAAATGATTTTTAGCTTTAATAAAAATAAAAATAAAAAATAAAAAGAAAGTGGCGTTAATTTTAATTGAGTGGTTTTCGACTCAAAAGCAAGGATAGTGGATCTGGGCATAGACTTTTGAGCTTGTAATCAAATAGACTGATTACATCAATTGGCAAGATAAAGTATCATGTTTTTAGATTTCAATATAAGATCTCTACCATTTATACCAAGATAGAATCGTAGAGGGTGCTACTTTACCTGATCAAAATGAGTTTCTCTTTAGTTCAATTTCAGTTGGAATTAATGAATCACGTATTGTTTTTACTCTGTCACGAGACACACGTCCCAATTCCATCTATAACCAAGCCCAAGCCAAACTCGATCTATTGCCAAATCACCCTCTTAAACATAATTGGTATCCTCTTTAAGCATAATGATTATCACAGTATAGCTCCTATCATGTGAGAGACTGAGGATAGTATAACAATAACAAATTGCAGTGTGAAGATGATAACCATACATTTGCCTTAAATATTTATGCTCCTGATCGACGAGTTTTATAACTAAACATGGTCATGGATCGATATTCTTTTCATCGATCTTCTTCTCTCCTTTTCTTCTTTGTTAGGCCGGTTTCACTACAAAATAAAAGAGAAATGCAACTCCCATTCCAAGCAGCCCTTCCTCACACACGCACAGTCACAGACTCACAGCACCTTTTAGATCTAACAATGTCCGGCAGGAGATAATTAGATTCTACGGTTATTCTACAACTTCAAGCGCGCACTGTAATTATCCACACAGGTGAACCGAAGCAGGACAACCAATAAAGGTAGGAAAATTCACTCTTCACTGTCACTAGCTGCTTTGTATTGTCTTTGTGTTACGAGTGTACAGTACTCATATTTGGGTTGCAACTCGCAACTTCTCCTTCAGTGTGACATGATTGAGGTGTTGCTTTGGTCCAGACTTGACTAGTGGCTGGACTTTTAAATTTACGTAACCTTGATGGTAGGATTTTTGGGGAAAACTTGGTATTTTTGGTGGTGGGGCAACAGGGGTTTGGTTGAGTGAATGGGTCTAGCTAGTGATTATAGCCAAGCAAAGTGATGATACGTACTAGGTGGTAGTAACTAGAATCAATGGAAGATTCTGATAGGGAAGGGTATGTTGACTTGCTGTGGTGATGGTGAGGCTTCAATGGTTGGGTTATTATGAGGTTTGTTGGAGTAATGGTCATTGTGTGATAGCGTGTGCTTCAAACATTTGTTCATTGCAATACATATCTCCTCCATTTGCTTCGTCACACTCTCTTGTCCCAAATGCATGTTGGTCAACATCTTTTGTTGAATGGATTTTATAGATCTCAGCTCCTTCTCTAATCGTTTCAAACGATGGTCGTCATGGCAAAAGTAACGTGGTACTGATACTAATTCACGTAACGAATAGGTAAGGATAGTTCGAGGAATTCTAATACCTCCCAAAACAATTAAAATTCTAGTAGTAGATAATAATAAAAAATAAAATGATAGTATGTTATCTCTAGTTGTGTATTATCTTTGCTTTAATTTCTTTATTCATCAACCCAATATGTTTATATTTTTTTCAAAAATAAATCATATTTTATTCAACTTTTTCAAAAATAAATTATATTTTATTTAACTTTTTCTAAACAAATCATATTTTATTTAATTTTTTCTAAAAAGTCAAACCTCGAAATTCGCAAACAGAATAAAAATTTAATTTTGGTTTCAAAAATTCAACACCCAAACACACTACTCTCATAAAGATGTATCATATCACTAACACTTTCATAGAGACGTATCATATGACTATTCTATCACTAACAACTATTAATAAAGATAATACACAACTACTTAGGAATAACATGCTATCCCTTTATTCTCTATTATTATCTACTACTATAATCTTAATAGAAATAATATTCTCATTAGATAAATAACATCTCTGTAAACTCGTAACACTTTGCATTATGTAATTTTCCCAAACAATAAATAGGTTTTATTTTGTAACGACCTATCCTTAATCACATAATATTATTTGTTTTTGGCTTCTCCAAACCAGACATCCCAAGAGATCGTCCATCCTGGTATTATTCTCGCAGAAGTACGCTTAACTACGAAATTTTGATAGGTTCATAACCATCACGGCTTTAAAACGTATTGTGTTGAGAATGATTGTTTATCTTCGTTCCCAAACAATGTGAGACATCACATATTTTCGTTTCATTTTCCAGATTCATTTGTTTTTTAATTTAAAAAAGAGGATCCAATTTGGAAGAAATGACAAAATATATGCCATGAAGTCATCGAGCCCATGTTTCCAGCTCTTTGACATCACGTACTTGCCGTAAAAAAAGTTGATGGATAGGAATGAAAATAGTTAGACGCGTACATATCATCTTCCTTTTAGCCTAACCAACCACATTTCATTACATATGGACTAAGCCTACAGAGAACAGTTCCAAGGAGGCCCATCATTTTGTTCACATGCACTACCTTCTCCTTGCTTCTTCAGTACTGTACACAGAAGACTCTCTCTCTCTCTCTCTCTCTCTCTCTCTCTCTCTCTCTCTAAGAAAGATTAATCAAACTTGATTTCAACTTCACGCACATGCAGTTTAACTCTACTCCTCCTGCCAAAACAAAACAATGAAACGCATCCAAATCAGTTAAAAAAGAATTCAATACACCGTCAATAAAATGAAACTAAAATCTATTTATGAAATCGGATTCAAACTCAAAACTATTACTTTAATTACCATGGTAAATTAATGGACGTACAGTTCTTAAAATGATAGAAAAATAATTAATTTAATTCATATGCTAACGGTTAATATAAATAAATCAGCGAAGTTGTAAATGTTATGGGACTGGGCCGGATCTTCGTGATATGGTTTTTGCCCTAACCCAAACGGCTGATTGACTGATTATTAGAATTAATGAATAAAAAAAAAAAAAAAAAGATAACCAAAAGAAATTAAATTACTAATTTACTGGCCGCGGTAACTTGCCAGAGATTTAGTAACTCTTCGATCTGTTATGTAGAAATTTTGAAAGATAGGATCGGCGAGGAAAGATAGGAAAAGCAAATAGAAATTGAGTTTCTTTTAAGCTTGTGGTTTAACAAATATGATTACTTGAGGTGATTGTTCATTTTGCTTTTGGAAGTTTTTATATTTGTGTCCTTTTTCCTCCGTTTTTCTCAGTGTCCAACCGGAGAACACCAGCCAAAAGGAAGGAAAGGAAAAGAAAGCTTTAGGAGGAAAATAAAATACAGAAATTCAAGAACATAGAGATCAAGATTGAGAGAATGGATTGATTCAATTCAACAAACAAGAAGCTAACCTTGAAAGCACCACGTTTGGTTTGATTCAATGTAAAGCCCTGACGGTGGTGGTCTTCCTGCTGAGAGGCGAGTTCGGCAAGATCGGCTTCGAGAGTATCACAACGTCCATCTGCGCATCCACGTGATCGTGATGATGATGATGATGAAGAACAGAAAGATGGCCGTTCTCTTTGACGCCGAGACTGAAATCCTCGCCGAGGTGCAAGTCCTCCTCCCTGATCCTCAGGATCTGGCTGTGCACGTACTTTCCCCATTTACCCACCGACTTCGGCGACTCTTCCGTCTCCTCCAACTTCCGTTCATCCTTCGAGACCTTTCCGGCGAGATGACCGGACTGCACGCCCAGCCCCAGCGACGAGAGCTCCTTGGGTTTCTGAAGCTCAGAAACAGAGACAGAGACTCGTTCTTGCGACACGTTCACGGGCTTCACCGTCATGTTGGCTTCGTCTCCAATATCCCAAATACGCTACGTCCTACGGAGAGCAAAAATCAAGAAGAAAACCCTTTTTTCTCTCTCGTGTTGTGGTGTGGGTTTCGGGTACTCATTATAAAGGAGCGATACGGGGCGTTTCGTTTTTGTGAGGGAGGTTCGATTGGCGACACGTGGCTATTGGTAGGACAAATGATGAATATTTTTAAAAGGGGGGCACGAGTCCATGGGGCACATCAGGCCGTTGCCGTTTTGTTAGGAACAGGTCTTCATGATCACTGGCTGAATGCCACGTCACTACGACCTGTCTCACGCACTTGGGGTTATCAAAGAGACAAATCACAGGGATTAATCATCAACGCACTAGTCCGTCTTGGGGGTTTTGGTTATTTAAGTGTGAGAAGGGGATTGGTCCTTTGGCTTTGTGTCACGATCAGATCTGGCTTTGACAAGGATGATTGTGGCACAATCGCTTTTCGATGTCTAGGATCCAATGTATTTTTTTACTATTTTACCGTAGATTCAGTGGTCTTTACGTGGCGCAGAGGTTCACAAGCGATGGTGACCGTCTCTACATGATTTTGGGAGCGCTACGTAGATGCTAGGGACGCGTGGCATGCATAATTGCATGGGTGGCCTAACCTTAATTCGGAAGGATTTGTGAAGTGGAAGTTTCGGATGAAAATGGAAATGGAAATGTTTATAATATAAACGTGGTTGAGGTTCAATTGATTTTCCAAGGGGACCCAGGTGGACAGGTGGAGTCCTGTAGGGGAAGCCTTAACCAAAATTTGATTCAGTTTTTCAGATGAAACTTGTGATATGATGGTATATATCTTCCAAGCGTGCACGAGAGAGTTAAGATGCGTGTCGAACAAGAGTAGGAAAAAATGGATCGGATCTCTGGATTCTCAAATTACAACGCAATTTAGATAGGTTAGAAGGTGAGAGTTGCAAAACCCAACTTATTTTTCCCAGCTGCTCAAGGCAGGTGGACTGCAACCCACATACCTAGGACAAGTAAACTCGACACCTTGTAGAGATGGCCGATGGGTGATCCACACAGCCCCTTTATGTGGACTGCCCAACCGCAGGAATCCTAATCCGAAAAGAATAACCAAATCTACAAGTACAGACTCAACCTGGACAAACCTCGATTGATGACAACAGGGCTAAAAATCCCAAAACCCTAGCTCTCTCTCCACGACCATGACAAAACGGCCATGGGCTCAGGAATCTTATAAAAAAACAACTAAACTAGTGGCCGGAGCAAATCAAGTCTAACCATGATGACATTGCGCGATCTAGGTTATTTGCACTTCCTCCCATAGGCAAAACTGACATTGATTAGGAATGTTAATCAAGGCCAATCGGAAGTATGCAGAACTCAAGAATATACACAAGGCCTCGTTTGGTGAGCAAAATAAATATTCTATTAAAAATAAGAATAGTTATTATTGAAAATAATTAAAAATAAAATAAAATAAAATAATTATTCATATTCTTTATAATTGAAATTGAATCATAATTGAAATTGAATTAAAATTATTAAAAAGTGATTGATGTGATATTACAAAAATAAAAAAGAAATACATATAAAATTATAGTAGTCTGAGAGAGAACACGTGGTGGTGATGACGAACCAAACGAATACGCAGATGGCAAAAAGCTATCGATCACCATAAATATAACGCATAACGCTCCCACTCTTTTGAGTATTAACTCATTCAATCTGCTGCATTAAATATATATACAAAAGGGAATATAAATATATAAATACATACATATATACATACATATATATATATATATATATATATATATATATATGAGTAATGCTACATGTCATACTTATGTCCATCTTGTGTCCCTCTAAAAATGAGGTGGCTTTTAAAATCACCATTGAGCTTGTGATTGATCAAAATTGAATTTTGATCATATGGTGATTTTAAAAGCCACATCATTTTTAGAGGGACACAAGAGGGACATGGGTATGACGTTTAGAATTACTCATATATATATATATATATATATATATATATATATATATATATATATATATATATATATATATATATATATATATATATATATATATATCACCAGTACTCTGTTCGCGCAATAGATGCTATTTTAATGCACTGCCTCCTATTCGGCCAATTGGCTTCGGATGCCCAACTAGTACCGCTGCTTTCGTTTTCACCTTCCTTTCTATCTGTTGACCATTATATATAACCATTTTCTCCATAATAATAATAAAAGAAGACAAAAAGAAGAACCCGGGGGTGGCAGGACCACCCTCGGATCACCTCGTGGTTGACATCAAGCCTGTCGAGTCTCAACATATATGGATCTACAACGCCTAATAAAATATATAAAGGCATCACTCGCAAAATAATTTCATTAAAACAAAATCCCGGTGATCCAGACGAGTGCATTTGGGTTCCATTCCAAATAAATCAAAATGAAACATGTACCAAAATTCACTACGATTAAGATTTGGAAAAAAAAAAGTCGGGTAAGAAAACTTGAAACAAAAGATTGACACAGGCACAAAACAAGAAAAAACTCAAATAGTTCCTATGGGTTGGAGCTAGCCTAAGCTTTCATTCTTCATCCTCCTCATCTCCATCCCCACCACCAGCCTTCTTGGCAGCTGCCTTCTGGTTCTTTCGCTTCACTCTACCAGGGCGTCCACCTCCGAAGGGACTAGTGAGAGAGAAATCAATATGCTTCTGGGAATCAACTCTCACCATGAAAGATGGTATGTTAACCACCTGCCTCCCAACCCTGACAAGGAAAGAAGCGAATCAAATGGGAGATGTTTTTAGCATTTCTGAAAAAGTTAGTACATCATACAAATTGCTCATGCTCGATTACTTATAAAAACAAATAAAAAGTGCTCATGCCCAAACATGATTATGATAGGCAATAAAATAACTTGATCTCCACACTATGAAAATCATTATATAGCTTCAGACAATGAAACTTAAGACACTAAACATGAACCCAAGGTATAAAGCTCAAGCCCAACATGGATGGTGCTGAAAAGAACTAGTAACTCTAACATGGCTTGATTATGCTTAGGCAGGAATAATTGCATACTAATGCAAAAAGAGGTCAATCAGATAATCTGTAAAAAAAAAAGCCTATTAGTAAAGCTTTAAAGCAAGCTGCAAGAAGTAGCACACTAGTGCTTTACTAATATAATAGAAAGTAAAGATAGTCGGTTCTTTTCAGGAACAAAAGAAAATCAACATTTGATAGCTCTTCAGACGTTTCCAAAACTTGAGAAGTGAGAGAGGAACATCATAGTGCAGAAACAATCAAGGAATGTACACGTGTATGTGTCTTTCCTGAGAAATGCATTCTTTATATTGATACATGCCAGTGCATACACTTAATTTCTCTGCCAAACATAAAAAGAAAAATTAAGACATATATTTCTTGTTAGCTCAGCCTAACCACAATCAAGAATAGGATGGATGAATCAGAGCAAAGTTGTAATTGAATGGTCCACACGTAGGCTGTGTTTGGTACAATGGAATGATGATTCCTAAGAAACAGGAATGGGTATTACAAAGAATACAAGCAGCTGGAATGGAATCACCATTCCTATCATTTCATTTG
Source organism: Alnus glutinosa (assembly GCF_958979055.1). NCBI lineage: Eukaryota > Viridiplantae > Streptophyta > Magnoliopsida > Fagales > Betulaceae > Alnus > Alnus glutinosa. The sequence goes on along the minus strand of NC_084887.1, from coordinate 34,671,252 downwards.
GTGACTACACAGAGATGACTAAATTTTTTAATTGGATTTGAATCAAATTGTCCAAATTTCCTAAAATACCCTGGTTCTGCAAACTATTTCACCAGTCTTTTTTTTTGGCAAAAAAAATTCTCTATGGTGGCAGACCACCCCCAGTGCTTCGGGTTTGGGTTGTCGGCCATCCATGAAGATAAGATTTCTTTTCTCAATTAAAAAAGAAAAAGAAAAATAAAAAGAGATGTGTTTCACACGGAAACATTCAGCCATACATGCAATTTACAAGTGTCTATCCAAGTAGATTCAAAATCTAGAATGGGTTCAAAGATTCATAGCAGCCTAACATTCATCATTTCAACTGTCAGTGCAGTGAAAAAGGTCATAGAATTCATGAACAAAGACGAGTTTCATCCTTAGTGGTTCATTAAGTAACAACTCGATACAACAGAATACTCAATTATACAGTTTTGAAGTCCATAAACATACTACAAATTACACTATTGTGTACTCTTTAGCACAATATAACTAGCAAGCAAACTACTTTCACAGTGCACGTAAACATAAAAGGATAAAACAAACAGATTGAAGCAATGCTTTAGCCATTTTGTTGGGAACAACTAGAGTTTATACCTGATATGCCTCTGTCTAATAAGCACACGAGCATGATGAATAGACTTGGCCATACCCGACTTGAACACAAGGGTTTGCAGCCGGCGCTCAAGGAAGTTCTCCACAGTCAGAGCCAGGACATAATCAAGCTTGTTTTGGCTCTCATCCAAAAGTCCATACCTATTCATTCTTCTCAGAAGGGCTTCACCCTCAAAGATCCTGCGAGGATTCTTCTCATCCAAAGTGAGAAGTTCCCTGGCAGCATTACGGATGCGGCTCAAAGCATATTGAACCCTCCACAACTCCCTCTTACATCGGAGCCCATACTCTCCCACAAGCTTCAGCTCGTGGTCCAATCGCTCCTTCTCATATGGACGACGAGGCTTCTTGAAGGTCTTCCCATCTAAAACCACCCAACATTGCACATTACCAGTTAATACTCATTAAGAGCATAATCTAAGGTTTCAAACAAGTATAGCTTCGATTTAGTATCGTAAAGTTACAGATAATTAAGGTTACAATTGGGTTAATTAGACGCAAGAAATTCCAATAAAAAAAAAAAATCAAATCTTCCATAAAACAAAGTGGGAAGAGATGTGCTCTGCATCCTTCTCAGGTCCTTCTCCTATCTTTCTCTGTTGACATGACATTGTCATGTCCACGTTTAGATCAATCTTAATTGATAAGAAAATAAAAAAACCAATGGTGAGTTGATAATGACAAATTTGCGAAGAATATGGAAGGCCAAGAGAATAACATTTCTCAAGTTACAATAACCCAAATGAGGAAAGAAATCGATACCAAACTAGATTTGGGTCTCATGTTTTTATTGGCTGTCTTCGAAAACGAAAAAAAATGAATATATCCTTTCAACTATCCAGGTTATCGTAATAGGCACAGTGTAGGAGATTTTTCCTTGTATTCCAAATGTCCTTTTGTTTCTCCCCCGTTTTCTCGGCAAACAAACATAGCACATAGCCAGAAAAGATACAATAAGTTACAATGGCGAACTTGAAACACGAATTCAGTGAAAACCGTACTAATCAAAGAAAACAATGAACGAAATTACTAAAAGGAAAACATCACGTACAATTCCTATACCAATCAAAACGGCATTGCACAACAACTTAGCTCATAGAAAACCCTAACCTATACCAGATCTGAAAAAATACACAACGATATGCATACAAACGTATATTTTAGACAGAGAGCATACAGTTGCGGTAGAAACAGACGTGGACCATAGCTCCGTCGGCTTCCGATCAGGTGCGGAGCGTGCTGAGTGAAAAGGAGGGACGAGAAGACAGAAAATGAGAGAACGGTTCACTTAAATACGCAAACCCAAAACCCTAATTCCTTGACGCGAAATTACAAATTTGCCACATAATTAGGCTGTGTTTGTAGATGGGAAGACCATTCGGCCCATTTCGCTGGATCGGGTTTTGGGCTTATTTCTGCCGCTTAGCCCTATCTAGATTTTAGTTCTAAAATTACTCTAGCCCCTTTGAAATCCAAAAAGTAAAAACGATATGATTTTTTTTTTAACTTGGTATCGTATCGAAGGATCCGGCTTCAACTACAGCAGATTTGCTGTAAAAAAATAGAGAGCCCAGATTTATTTTTTCTAAACACTGTCGTTTCACTTAAGTGAAACAAAACTGACGTCTGACGTGCAATAAAACATCCATTTGAAGCAAGAGACGTCTTGCTTCAAACCAGTGGAATAACAATAAAAAGGATCCTACACACGTGCTTTTCACATTTTCTCAGGAACCAAATACAGAAGACTCTAATTTTCTCAGTGGCAGCAGACTCTTCAACTTGGCCGGAGATTGCTTCGAATTCTGGCCCCTGCATCCACCGTCGTCGCTGGAATATAGTGCTTCACGAACCGCTCGCACCTCGCCGGAACGGTGGACCAGTACCCAGCATTGTTGGTCTCGACGGATAACCTCTAGCTGTCTCAGTAAAGATCATTGTCTATCCGGATCTTGCGGTCACCGGAGGCCAATTGGATGATCGAATGGCAAACAGCAGCGAAGACAAGGCAGAGGAGGAAGAGGATGGCCGGGACGACGGATTGGCCGGAGGCCATTGCCAGAAATCCAATTAACTCAGTTCAGAGAGCCTCGGCTTGAAACAGGAAATAGGAAAATGGGAAACAGCAGTGGAGACAAGGCAGAGGAGGAAGAGGATGGTTGGGACGACGGATTGGCCGGAGGCCATTGCCGGAAATCCAAGGAACTCAGTTCGAAGAGCCTGAAAATGGGAAACAACAATGGAGACAAGGCAGAGGAGGAAGAGGATGGTTGGGACGACAGATTGGCTGGAGGTCATTGCCGAAAATCCAAGGAACTTAGCAGAGATAAACCAAGCAAGAGAGAAGACAGAACAAAACAACGTTGAAAATGATGAAATAAGAGTCTGCATGTTGAAATCAGATTAGAGAGTTTAAAAAAAAAAATTACTCTGTAGCATTCCTCAAAGAAAAATTACTCTCTTGTGTGAGTTGTCTCTGTTGCTCTCTCCACTCCCTCTCTGTAACGTGAATGGCCCGAACCTAAACTCTGAAGCTCTCCTCACTTTTTCAACTGTCTCTCTCTTTTGTTTTTCCAATATGATTTTTTTTTTTTTTTTTAAACTCTCTAATCTGATTTCAACATGCAGACTCTTACGAGGAATGCTACAGAGGGGACGTTCATCCGTCCCCTCTCCTCCTTTTATCATTAAACAAATCAAATTCAATAAAAAAGAAAACCAAAAACAAAGAAAAATGTACTTTTCTTTTGAATTTGATTTTTTTAATGTTAAAAGGAGGAGAGGGGACGGATGAACGTCCCCTCTGTAGCATTCCTCTTTTTCTTTTCTCTTTTCAAGCACTTTTCCTATCTTTAAACGGCGTCAAACGTTTGTTTCGCAGTGGGACTCAAACAACACACTTTTAAGTTAAGTGAAATCCGGCCCTTCACTTTTAAACTATAGCACTGTAGTGGGATCTCATGTCAAAATGCTTTTTTAAATTATGAATCTTTACCTTAAGGCCGACCTCTAAGATAGACTTAAGTTTTAGCGCAGCAACAGCACACTTGCAATGGCTTGAGAGAGAACAACTCAGCTCCGATAACCTCACAAAATAACTCTCTAAGCTCTAATGGAATTCAATACCGAATTTTTGCAGTTCTAAATGCCAGGGGCCTCTATTTATAGACTGAAGTTCAAATGGGCGACTGCTGTGAAATACTTGGGTGCCGTCCGGACGGTGGACATGGGCCGTCCGAACGGACAACTGTGCGACCAGAATTTTCGAGATTTTCGTTAAAAATCTTTATTGTTTGAGAGCCGCGTTCGGACGGTCGCACATCCGCTGCAAGTAATTTCCATATAAGGCTTCATGCGTCCGGACCAAGGGGAATTGACCGTCCGGACGGTTAATTTTCAACACGCATTTTCCATATCTGCTGCGCGCGCGTCCGGACCATAATAGTCAGGCATCCGGACGGTTGAAGTTGAATCCGCAATTTCCATATCTGTTGAACGCGCATCCAGACCATGCTGACAGACGTCCGGATGGTTGAATTTGAATTGCAATTCTTGCTTTAAGGAGAAGTGCGTCCGGACGGGAATCCACATCGTCCGGATGGTTGCAGCAATCTTTTCCATATATGAACTTGGAAAGAATCTGAAGCTTGGTCGAATATTGAGAGGCGTCCGAACGGGCTACTGAGACGTCCGGACAGATGCAAGCTGGAACAGAAGTTTCTCGATATAGTAAAGGGTCTGAACGGAAAACCACATCGTCTGGACGAATGATGCTTGGTCTGTCGGGCGTCCGGAAGACTGAAACTGTGGACAGATGAACATCCGGATGGGATGACATGTCGTCCAGATGGCTGGCAAGGAACCGAAATCTCTATCTTGCAAACAGTGCATAATCTTCTGAAGCACTTCTGAATAACGGAATCCCTGTTGAAAAGCATATTTACATACAAATGTTTTTGTTCAACAGAATGATGCAAATTACAAACTAACAATTACTTTCACCCCTACCAAATACCGAAATCATTTTCCATAAACTATTTTACGCTGAAATAAACTGAGCATAAAACACTTCTGTCAAAATCATTATCAAACATAATTTTAAATCCTATCAAATATCATCATTATCATATTTTCAATAGCTTCAATTTTATTTTAACTTTTGACCTGATGCAGCTTGAGCCGTATTTGATTTAGAACTTGAAAAATATAACTCAAACCCATTGATTTTTTTTTTTAATTCATTAACTCTCGTTAAAAAAAAAATATTACATCAACAAAGTGAAAAGGAAAGTATAATATATAAGGATTGGTTTGAGTATGAAGTTTATTTTAATTATATTTTATTATTTTTGTATTATATTTAAAATTACGAATACCCAAAAAACTTGCTTTTTGAAATTATGTTTGAATGTTTTAAAGAACTCGAGACATTTTTTTTTTAAAAAAAAAAAAAAAGTGAATAAAACCTTAATATAATTTGAATTTTAAAAAATAACCAAGACATATTTTTGAAAAATAATAAAATGGAAAAAGTATGCATAAACTCCTTAAACTATCACCTTAATGTCAATGTCCCCCTAACTACCAATTGTATCAATCTCCCCCCTAAACTACAGAAAAATGTCAATGATTCTTAATGACAAAAATACCATTCATAAAATTATTAAAATTAAAAAAAAACTAAAAAAATTATTTAAAAAATTTAAAATAACAAAAAACCATACCAAAAAAAAAAATAATAATAATAAAAAAAAAAAACTTTTTTTTTGTTTTTTTTAATATATCTTTTAGTTAGTTTTTCGTTTTTTTTTTTAAATATATATATATATCTTTCTTTCTTTTTTTTCTCTTTTTTTCCTTAATTTTTTTAAAAAATTTGTTTTTTAAATTTGTTTTTTTTTTTTTTGAAGTTTTTAGTTTTAGTTTTTTTTTTTTACCTAATTTATAAGGACATTTTTGGCTTTTTGAAAAAAAAAAAAATGGTCTTAAGAAGGACATTAACACATTTTGATAGTTTGATGGAAGACATTGACACAATCCGCAGTTTGGGGAGACATTGACAATTGAGTGATAGTTTAAAGAGAATATGTGTACTTTCATATAATAAAATATAATATATAATAAATTAAAAAAAAAAAAAAAGTGTTACCCAAATATGCCCTAATATTTATCTAAATCTGTCTTCTGGAGATATATATATATATTTTTTTTACCTAATTTATAAGGACATTTTTGGCTTTTTGAAAAAAAAAAATGGTCTTAAGAAGGACATTGACACATTTTGATAGTTTGATGGAGGACATTGACACAATCTGCAGTTTGGGGAGACATTGACAATTGAGTGATAGTTTAAAGAAAATATGTGTACTTTCATATAATAAAATATAATATATAATAAATTAAAAAAAAAAAAGTGTTACCCAAACATGCCCTAACATTTATCTAAATCTGTCTTCCGGAGATAGTTCAATCGGCCGGAGACCATGCCTTATGAAAATGAAGTCACTAATTCGATTTTTTCTCTCCTTTTGTGTGGACATGTTAAAAAAAAATTATATAAATCTCAAGACTAATATTCGTAACTCAAAGGACAAGTACTAATTTAAGTGAAATTCCATTGAGTAAATTAATACTCAATAATAATTAAAAAAAAAATGACAAATATATAAAAATTATGTAATTGATTTCCCCATTATATATATATATGGTGTATGGATTATTACAGAAAATACTGAGACATAGAAGCCGAGATAAGACTCCCGATCAACTACAAATCACCTACTAAATATATTTATATTTAAAATTTAAAGCTTTTGGAAATGACCAAGCAAGCCATGATCCAATGTAAACCAACAACCGAAGGACTGTGACTTGTCATATCTTGCACTCATTCTGATTTGTTATGTTTATCCGACGGTGGGGCCGCTTTCGGAGATGCACAAGGCCGAAAGGAGTAGCCAAATGTCAACTATCGAAGACTTTCAAATCTCAGAACCAGATGACGACAAAGGCAAGATCATAAATCAACAACTACTAATTACCAATTTTTATATCATCTATTGTAAATTCATTTGAAAAACCATATTTCACGTCAAATTTTAATTTTACTCAATCGTCTTCTTCTTCTTCTTCTTTTTTCCTTTGACAAATACAAGGGAAAAATAAGGATGAGGGCGATTTACGATAAAATAAAAAATACAAGCACAAGAAAGTAGAGACATTAAAAATAGTGTTGATTATAAAATTAGAGACGATTCAATTATTAATGTTATAAACAACTTTTTTTAAAAAAAAAAAAAAAAAAAAAACGTTTGACATGTAAAATAAATCATTATAATGGAATGACTATTGATTTGTTTGGTTGCACGTTATGTTTAAGACTATTTTCTTAAATTGATGAATAATTATTTTTTCCTGAACATAATGAGTTTTCAACATTAATTTTTTTTTTTTTTATGCAAAACAACAAATTTATATGAAAAAACGAATAAAAAAAAATAAAATTCTAAACCTAAAATTTATACAACCCTACCCGGGTAATTTACTCCCTGCTTGCTGATTTTGCCTAGTCCGACCAACCATTTTATGGCATGTGTCGTCTTACTGGTACCATCCAAGAATTACTCACCACTTGATTCAATCTAACATAATATGAAGTAATTGTGTCTCATCTCAATGCTCCTTAGAAACCTGATATCATAGATCAGAAAAAAGAAAAAAAGAAAAGAAAAAGAGAACGGAGTGAAATTTGGGGGTTTAGGATGGTGCGACTATGATTATATTATAGTTGAGCTGAATTGAGTTTGAGACTGTTGAATTCGGCTTGAATACATAAAATAGGGGCTCAAGCTCGAGCCGAGTTTTGAAGGGTTGTTCGAATTCAACTTGTTAAGAGCCGAGCTCGAACTCGGCTAGCTTAACAAGTCGAGCCTCCAATCAAGCTCGAGCTCAAAAGTTTTATAATAATTTTTATTTCAAAAAATTAAAAAAAAAAAATGAAAATGAAAATTTTGTACAATTTTAACTTTGATTTATATTTCATACTCTAAATGAAACGTTTGTAATATTACATATATTATATTTACTTTGTTAATATTTATACACGATAATTATATAATCTTATATTTATAAAACTTATTTTTATACATATATATTAATAAATATGAATACTATATATGTATACACAAGAGTGAGCTAACGATTCAAGCCGAACAAGTCGAATCGAACTTATACAAGTCGAGCTCACGCGTTTTGTTCTAGTTGAGTCGAATTTATACAAGTATGTCTCATTTAATATACGAACGGATTATTGTGTTCACGAACGGCTCATTTATTTTTCGAACCGAGACCGAATCAAGCTTAACCAAGACGAGTCAAACCGAGTTCACGAGAAACTAGGCTCATCTACCACCCCTAGGTGCGACCATTCTCGATGTTCTGTAGCGTGGCTGACCACCCAAATAATGTTTTGATTTTTCTTTTTTATTATTATTATATAAATATTAAGAATTTTAATTTTAATTCTAATTAAAAAATTATGTATCGCCACATAACTAAAGAATATGAATGATTCTTCCTTGTAATTCTATTCATAATTATTCCTATTCCTAAGGCTATGACCATTTTGTCTACCAAATGTAGCTTAATAAAAGTCATGCAGTAGAAACGATTTGACTGCAACATATACATACTATATATTTATTATAAAATTATTTAACAATATTGATGTGACATTTTAAATTCATAATTGATTTTTTTTTACTTAACATAAATTAATCACAAAGTTAATTGAAAATGAAAGCCAACTTTATTAAATAAATGTTGGATATAATTATAATATCTCACTTTGTTCCAAAAAAAAAAAAAAAAAAATCACGTTCTTACTTCTAAAATATCGGACTGTAATAATTTGATAAAGTTCTCTAGAGTATTTCTCTATTTTTTTTTAGAAAAATTATATGTGTGAATCTTTCGCCGTATTGCGATCGGTTTTAAAAACAGACTCAACTCTCAAGGCTTCTCTTTTTCGTCTCAAACTTCGTTTTGCTCTCGCAAGCGTAACCCTAATATTCCATTTCTTGACCTCAGAAACCCTATTCTCAACGTGATTCGAGCCAAAAGCTAGGGGTTTCTCTTGGGATCCAATTTCCGTCTCAATCGGGTTTCATGGGTTCGAATTGACGCTTCGGGGGGCTAATTTGGGTTCGGTTCGGATTGTTACCGAGAATCAGAGTCTTGTGGTGGTTGTAGGGTTTGTGAGAGAGCTGTAATCGGAGAAGATGAGCGCTCCCAAGAAGAAGAACTTCCAGATAGAGGCGTTCAAGCACCGGGTCGTGGTGGATCCGAAGTATCCCGAGAAGACGTGGAAGATTCTGGAGCATGCGATCCATGAGATTTACAATCATAATGCTAGCGGGCTCAGCTTCGAAGAGCTTTATAGGTTTTGCAGCTTTTGCCCCTTTGTTTTACATAATTGCTCAGCTAATTAATTTTTTTTTTTTAAAGTTTAGGAATGAGATTAATTAATTTCTGTACTTTTTAAAAAAAAATTATTTTGGTGATGATCAAGAACATATTTAATGAATTTTTGGGCTTTGATTATTATTCTATTTTTATATTTCAAGATTGACCTGGATAATGTTTGATAATGAATGGGTCTTTTTGCCCCTTGCTTTGTTTTGGTAAAAGATTGGAGTGATTCGTAAAGAAATAAAAATAAAAAAAAGAAAAGCTTGGACATGGATGAGAAGTGCATTAATGTAGGATATCATAAGGTCCGAAGTATGTAAGAGAGTAGATCGAACTTTGGTTTATGCATTTGGAAACAGAAGAAAAAAAGATTGACACTGATGCAGAAAATGTTACTTGCTGTTGCGTGCGTAAATTTGAACCTGTTGGAAGCATGCCATTTTCAAGTCAATAACCCATGTCAGTTTGGTGTCACTTTATATCTGATTTGTTCCAAGACTAGTCGAAGATAGTTTCAATTTTAGGAGACTTCAGTGGTATCTCTGTGTGCTGCTAGTTGTATTCAGTGTGCTTTTATTCCTCTGATGCAGTGTTCCCTATGAGGTTTCTCACCATGTTGTATTTTATTTCTTCTTTTAGCTATATGTTTCACAGATATACCTTTTAATGGTTTTACTGGAGCGCAATAGGTGGTTTTCCTGTGATATATTGATGGACTCTCTCTCTGTCCTCCACCCCCTTTCCACCTATTTTTCCTACATGATACTGTGTCCGCAGAGATATTCTCTCTTCTTCTTCTTCTTCTTCTTCTTCTTTTTTTTTTTTTTTTTTTTTTTTTTTTTTTCACTTAATTTCCTCCCTGATCTTTAATCCCTTTTTTTTTCCACTTCTAAGATGAGCGGCTGATATCTTTCCTTCCCACCCAACTTTGCGTTTTCTGATTTTTAAGATTCTGAATACATTCAGGAATGCTTACAACATGGTGCTGCACAAATTTGGAGAAAAACTCTACTCTGGACTTGTGACAACTATGACTTCGCATCTAAGTGAAATATCTAAATCGATTGAAGCTGCCCAGGGAGAGTTATTTTTGGAAGAGCTGAACAGGAAATGGGCAGATCATAACAAGGCATTGCAAATGATCCGAGATATATTGATGTACATGGATAGGACTTTCATCCCAAGCACCCACAAAACCCCGGTTCATGAGCTTGGGTTGAATTTATGGAGAGATGTTGTTATACACTCCAGCAAAACCCAGACTAGGCTTCGGGACACACTTCTTGAGCTTGTGCATAGAGAAAGGAATGGTGAAGTTATAAATAGGGGTTTGATGAGGAATATTATAAAGATGCTAATGGATTTAGGTTCTTCTGTTTACCAAGAAGACTTTGAGCACCATTTTCTTGAAGTTTCAGCTGATTTTTACCGTCTTGAGTCTCAACAGTTCATTGAGTGTTGTGATTGTGGGGATTATCTAAAAAAGGCTGAGAGGCGTCTAAATGAAGAAATGGAGAGAGTGTCCCATTATTTGGACACAAGAAGTTTAGACAAGATAACTAATGTGGTCGAAAAGGAGATGATTGAAAGTCACATGCAGAGACTTGTCCATATGGAGAACTCGGGCATAGTTAACATGCTTGTGAATGACAAATATGAGGACTTGGGAAGGATGTATAACTTGTTTCGCAGGGTGCCCACAGGACTCTCAATAGTAAGGGATGTCATGACTTCATACATTCGGGATACTGGTAAGCAGCTAGTTACTGATCCGGAAAGGTTGAGGGATCCTGTAGACTTTGTGCAGCGTCTATTGGATTTAAAGGATAAATATGACAAAATCATCAGTTTGGCTTTTAGCAATGACAAGACATTCCAGAATGCTTTGAATTCCTCTTTTGAGTACTTCATTAATTTGAACACTCGGTCCCCAGAATTCATTTCTTTGTTTGTGGATGACAAGCTCCGTAAAGGACTGAGAGGGGTTAGTGAGGAGGATGTGGAGGTTGTACTGGACAAGGTCATGATGCTTTTCCGTTACCTCCAAGAGAAAGACGTATTTGAGAAGTATTACAAGCAACATTTGGCCAAGAGGCTTCTTGCAGGGAAAACTGTCTCTGATGATGCAGAAAGAAGTTTGATTGTTAAGCTTAAAACAGAATGTGGATATCAGTTTACATCTAAACTGGAAGGTATGTTCACTGATATGAAGACCTCTCAGGATACAATGCAGGGCTTCTATGCGAGCCATGGCCCTGAGTTAGGGGATTGCCCCACTTTAGCCGTCCAGGTGCTCACTACAGGTTCGTGGCCAACTCAACCAAGTGCTACATGCAACCTTCCAGCAGAAATCCTAGGGGTATGTGAGAAGTTCAGGAGTTATTATCTTGGCACTCATACTGGGCGTAGGCTGTCTTGGCAAACAAATATGGGTACTGCTGATTTGAAAGCAACCTTTGGGAAGGGCCAGAAGCATGAGCTGAATGTTTCCACCTACCAGATGTGTGTACTTATGCTTTTCAATAATGGAGATCGCTTGACTTATAAAGAGATTGACCAAGCCACGGAGATACCTGCCTCAGACTTGAAGAGATGTCTACAGTCCCTGGCCTGTGTCAAGGGGAAGAATGTTCTGCGGAAGGAGCCTATGAGCAAGGACATAGCGGAGGATGATGCCTTCTTCTTCAACGAAAAGTTCACAAGCAAGCTGTACAAGGTAAAAATAGGTACTGTCGTTGCACAGAGGGAGTCCGAACCTGAAAATCAGGAAACGCGGCAGAGAGTGGAGGAAGATAGGAAGCCCCAGATTGAGGCAGCGATTGTGAGGATCATGAAGTCAAGGCGGATGCTAGATCATAATAACATTGTTGCTGAGGTCACGAAGCAGCTGCAGGCGCGGTTCTTGCCCAACCCTGTTATTATAAAAAAACGAATTGAATCCCTCATTGAGAGAGAGTTTTTGGAGAGGGATAAAAATGATAGGAAAATGTATCGGTACCTTGCTTGAAGAAATTCTATGATTGTCTCATTTTGTCAAGGTATATTGGGCAAGGCCCGGGTGGTTGTACCCTCCATTTATTTTAAATGAAGATTGTCCTTGAATTACTCAAGGCGTGGATGGGTTTCAATGAATTCCATTTAGTGCATCTTTGCTCCGTAGAATCTATGAGCTCTCTCCTCTTCATTGAACTCTTTGAGGCCTAGGTTGGAAGATGGGATTTAGTGAGTGCTTTCTGCTTCTGCCTCCAATTTCTGATCCTGGGGGTCCTTGTTATTTTCTCAGTCGAAGGTTGCTATGAACTCTTGGAACACATTCAGTCCCACAGGCAAACTTCTGGGCAGAATGGGGTAGCTCTACTAGTTGTTTGAAGCTCTGAATTGTCTAATTTACTTCTCAATCTTTCCGTATCTTCATGTTGTTCCATTTGCTCATAGAATTATCAATGTGTTATTTCTGTGGAAAAACCTTGTTAAATGAGCAGAAGAAAACGTCGCTTTGTAACTTGTAAAAGCATAAAAAGTGGAGACCTTGTACAGCATCTATGAACTATTTGGGTTTTTTTTTTCTTGTGGCTACAAAATAGGTAAGTCTCCAATTTGATTTAGGTCCTGGCTATCAGTTAATTCAGCTAAATTTGGTTCTGCACCACGATATGATTTCGAAAAGGAAAAAAGTTTGACAAAATCAATAAACTGGGTTTGTTGGTTTCTCGTAATAAAAGTCAGCCCATCAAAAGTTGGAGGAATGTTAGATATTTAAACAAATTTTTTTTTTAGAATTTGGTTATAAAAGTAAATATTGTGATGTCAAGCATTTCTCCAAAAGTTGAGCCTTCCCGACCTTACAATTAGATTTTGTTCGGTTTACAAAATGAGTATTTCATTAGAAAAATTAATAGTTATTACTGAGAAAAAATGAGTGCGATCAAATAGTTTTTTCACATTTTTTAGTTTGATGATAAACAATATATGTCATAATTGGAATTGAATCAAAATTACTAAAAAACTTAACAAGAATTTTTTTTTTTTTTTTTTTTTAATTTTTTCTAAAATTGAAATTAAAAAACATTTAATTGTTGTGGGTGGCTGGCCACCCACAGAAGAACTTAGGGTTGGCTACATCACCCCCAGATCACCTCGTGTGTCTACTATGAGGTGATTTGGGGGTGGTGTGGCCACCCTCAGTGACATTGGGGAGGGCCTGTGTGTCCACCACAGAGCCTCTCGAGGGTAGCCAAGGCCCTCCCCAATGTCATTGAGAGTGGCCACATCAACCCCATATCACCTCGTGTGTCTACCACGAGGTGATTCGGGAGTAGTATGACCACCCTCAGTGACATTGGGGAGGGCCTTGGCCACCCCCGAAAGGCTTTATGGTGGTATCGGCCACACCCAGCCCCAACCGAATGTGGCCAGGCTACCCTTAGTAAGCATTGGAGGTGGCCAAGGCAACCCCCAAATTCAACTGGGGTGGTGTGGCCTCCTACAAACAGTAGCATCAACATTCTAATTTAATTTATTTTTAAGGGTTGAAGGGTTCAAATATAAAAATTAAAAATTGGTTTTCTTTTTTAAAAAAAAAAAAAATTCTTTTCCCGAAAAACATTGTCTATTACTTAAGAAATAACTATTTCTCTAATTTTTTAGAGGAAATGGTATTGTTACTCTTTGAAAGATAATAGATCCTTACAAAATAAAAGAATAGTTATTCCGTAGGAATAATCATTTTATTTTATGGGTCTATTTTTCAAACTAAATGAGGCCTTAGTAATCCAAGCTTGCATATGCGTCAGGGTAAAAATGCTGATGTCCACATCCGCATAATGCAGTTATCACTTTTAAGTACATGTATGCTTAACCTTGGGTTTGCTAGTAATTTAATTGAGAAATTATATTTTTTTTACACCCTATTTTACACTTTCCTTATACCAACGTGTTTTGATATTATTTTATTTTTTAAAAATAAAAATAAAGGAGAGGTGTATAGTGGGTGTAAAGGAATCACTCGTCAATTTAACTGGACTGGCATTAAGGGTGACTAAACTTTGTCACGTCGGCAAAGCCAAATAGGGTTAATATTGGTTTACCAAATAACATTTCTCATCATGACAAAAAATAGTAATGCTATTCTTCAGAGCTGGCAAAACAGGTACTTGACACGATCCGTGGAGACCCGCGACCCGTTTAAGCTAGATCCAAACACGACACGGCAATTTCACAGGTCACCCGACACGACTTATGAAATCCGTTTAACATAATGTGTCGTATCGGGTTGACCCGACCCGACCCGACCCGACCCGTTTTAGCTTAAAAGTGGGGGGTTTTTTTTTTTTTTTTTGGTATTTAAATGAAATAATAAAAATATTATATTGGCCACTCTAACTTAAGGTGAAGGTGCACATTAGGGAAATAATTGAAGCTTAGCAAGCCATACTACTGGAATAGTTTTAGTAGCAATTGTGAATTCATAAAAAAATGTATTGAGCCTTTAGTATGTATCAATTTAAACTTGAGCAGTTAATGTTCGACTCAGTTTGGTACATAGTACCCCTCGTTGTTTCAACACTATAAAGCAGTTGTTTTGTATACGTTGCCTCTAAGGATTATGTTCAATTGACAGTTATACTCTGTACATTTGGATGCCAACCAGAAGTGCTATTATTAGTATATTGAAAGTATTTATTTACATTTTATCTTGCCTTTTCTTTTTCAATCAAAATTTTAAATCTAAAAGATAAAGATGCATTTATATTATTTCTTAAAGTATTATTTAAAAGCACTTGATAACTCATTTCATGAAAATCATTGCTGTTGTCACTTTTTATTTTATTTTCAAAACTGTTGGTGACCATAGATGATTTTATATGGATGAAGCTGAGATTCTTTATAGATAGAGATAATCTGAATCCCATACTCTAATTTTTTTCAAAAAAAAAAAAAAATCGTAATCGTGTCTGGCGGGTCACCTACAGGTGGCCCGTGGCCCGACCCGCCAGGACGAACTAAACGGTTGACCCGCTTATGACACAAACATGTTTAATGTAAACCCAAACCTGCTAATTTCGTATTGTATTCGTGTTGGGCTGTGTCAAAATTGTCAACCCTACTCTTCATATTTATTTATCATAATAATTTTACATCAATTGACGTATCATATATTAAGTTGCTTTACTTTTGTTTTTATTTTTTGAAAAATACTAGATATACTTGTAAGTGCCTACTATTTGATGTAAAAGTGAAAATTATCATGCTATGTATACTTTTAATAGTAATTTTCACCGTCAAATTAGATGGTAAACAATTAAAATATGTTTGTTTATTTTTTTTTTATATTTAAATAATATAATATAAATATGAAAAGCGGCTTAAAGCATCCAACAGCACCAAGTATGAAATGAGTGCGAGCCAAAAATAAAGGAAAAAGGGAAAACCCTCAAATCCATGGGCCTCAACCCAGAAAAAGGAAAAACCGTCAAATCAAGCCCAATAAAAATCCTAGCCAAGCTTTTCTCTCTGTTCTCTGTTCTCTCTTCACCCTACCGTTCCCACGTTCACCACCTGACCAAGCCGCCACCGGCACTCTCGGGAATATCATTCTCATCCCCGTGATTCTCATTCCAATTCGCTGAAAAGCATGTCCGCAAAATGGCGTGCTCTACAGCACCGCCACCGCTACACTTACAACGCCGCCGTTTTCCCCAGCTCGTACACCGAGTCCTTAGCCCTCAAACTCCAATCAACCTCTTCAAAATTCTACGAGGAGTTGAAACAACTAGTCTCTCTCAATTCCATTTACGCCCAAGTGAACCACGCGAAGAGAGTCGCAGCCTCATTCAGCGACTTATTGTCCAACGCCGAAGACGACGCTTCGGTCTCCGAGGCCGCGCGCTTCTACTTGGAGGTGTTGTTCCTCGAGAACTCTCTGCCACTGCACCGAACCCTAGTCTCTGCCTTGTCCAAGACGCGCCACCACCACGCTCTCATTGGCGCCTGCCTCCACTCGCTCTGCGACGAGTACGGCGGAGGTAAGCGGACGCGCTTCTGCGCGTCGCGGGTGGCGTTGTCCGTCCTGGGAATGCCCAAGTTGGGGTATTTGGCGAGCGTCGTTGAGGAGTGCGCTATTTTGGTGGCTCGAGACGCCGTTTCTAGCCTGGACGGCGTCGTTTCGGAGACGGAGGACTGGGCTCGGCCGTCCCCGATCGTCATGGAACAGTGCCAGGAGGCTCTCTCGTGCTTGTACTACCTGTTCCAACGGTTCCCGTCAAAGTTTACGGACTGTCACAGCGCCGTGAACGTTCTGGGAACCGCCGTGACGGTCATTTTGAACGTCCTAAACTCAACGGCGTTCTCGAGGGACTGTTTGGTGGCGGCGGGGGTGAGCTTTTGCGCGGCATTGCAAGCGCGTTTAAACGCTCAAGAGCTTGGCTTGTTCATCATTGAAGGTATATTCTATCAAACTACTTGTGGTTTGATTGAGCTTAGGGATGTGATTGCAAAGGTTCCTTACAAGGGAGATTTATATAGTGAAGTACGAAACTTTTCGGTTTTGAGTAGGCTTTGCTTGATTAGAGGGATTCTTACTGCGGTTTCACGAAATGTGCTTAATACCCAGTTTGATGTATTGGGGGATGGTTTGAATGGCAATGAGGGTGGTGACTCTGGTGCGAGTGGTGGTAATTCTGTTAAGACTATACTGTATGATGGGATTTTGCCTGAGCTCTGTAACTATTGTGAGAACCCAAGTGATAGCCATTTTAATTTTCATGCGTTAACCGTGTTGCAGATTTGTTTGCAACAGATAAAAACCTCGATGTTAGCGAATATTACTAACCTGTCGGGAGGTTATGATTTGATTCCGGAGGAAATGGGAGCTCGGGTGTTGAAAATTATATGGAATAACTTAGAAGATCCCTTGAGTCAAACGGTGAAACAGGTTCATCTCATTTTTGATCTCTTTTTAGACGTTCAATCTTCCCTTCGATGGTCGGAGGGTAGTGAAAGAATGAAGTCGTTCTTGCGACAGATTGCTTCGGATCTTCTCCGCATGGGGCCACGTTGTAAGGGGAGATACGTTCCTCTAGCTTCGCTGACCAAGAGGCTGGGGGCAAAGACTATGTTAGATATGAATCCTGACCTGATGTTTGAATCGATACAGGCGTACATTGACGATGATGTGTGCTGCGCTGCCACGTCATTTTTGAAGTGTTTCCTAGAGTACTTGCGTGATGAGTGCTGGAGCAGTGAGGGTATTGAAAATGGGTATGCAGCTTTTAGAGGGCATTGTTTGCCCCCCTTTATGTATGGGCTTGCTTCTGGAGTTTCAAAGCTTCGCTCAAATTTGAATACTTATGCTCTGCCAGTCTTTCTTGAAGTAGACGTGGATAGTATATTTTCTATGCTTGCTTTTATCTCTGTTGGACCAAATGGGCGTGAGAATGGACAGCTATATCCTGAGTTTGGTCCTGAGAACATGGAACTTAAAGTTGAACAGCAAGTGGCCATTTTAGTGTCATTGCTCAAGGTATCTCGTTTACTGGCTTTGATTGACGGGGACATTGATTATTCCAAAAACAATGTGGTTCACCAGAAAGAGGGTGGGCTAGAGACAGATTGCCTTACCCATCACGCTCTTGTCTGCATAAAGGGAATGGAGATTGAAGTCCCTGTTGAGTGGCTTGTACTGGCATTGACCCATGTTGATGAGTCACTTCGTGTAGATGCTGCTGAGACTCTTTTCTTAAACCCGAAGACATCTAGCCTGCCTTCGCATTTAGAGCTCACTTTGATGAAGGAAGCAGTGCCATTAAACATGAGATGTTGCTCGACTTCTTTTCAGATGAAGTGGACCAGCTTATTCAGAAAGTTCTTTTCTCGGGTTCGGACAGCCTTGGAGAGACAATTCAAGCAGAGGAGCTGGCAACCACTTGGGTATCGCGATAATAATGAAGCACATCTTTCCAATGGAAGCAAGGAAACAGTAGTTAACAGAGCAGATGATCTTTTTCATTTTATGAGGTGGTTTAGTTCTTTTGTATTTTTCTCATGCTATCCGTCTGCTCCGTACAAGAGAAAAATAATGGCCATGGAACTCATTCTGATAATGCTCAATGTTTGGTCTATTGTGCCTTCTTTCCAGGAAGACTGTAGATCTCTTTCTCCTGAAAGCTGTCTTAATCCGTACAATAAAGGAATTCTATTACCTGATTCAACTTTGTTGTTAGTCGGGTCGATAATAGATAGTTGGGACAGGCTGAGAGAGAGTTCTTTTCGTATATTGCTACATTTTCCTACTCCACTCCCTGGAATTTCAAGTGAAGACATGGTCCAGAAAGTAATTGCTTGGGCTAAGAAATTAGTTTGCAGTCCACGTGTGAGAGAAAGTGATGCTGGAGCTCTGACCTTACGCCTTATATTTAGAAAGTATGTATTGGAGCTAGGGTGGATCGTCAAAGCTTCAGTTAATATTGTCTGTTTTCGTCCGCTGCCTGGATTAGTAAATGGGAATTATCAGTCTGGTAAACCCAGGCATCCTGTCATAGAATATATGGAATCACTTGTAGATTGGTTAAATGTTGCTGTGGAGGATGGGGAGAGGGATCTTTCTGAAGCATGCAAGAACAGCTTTGTTCATGGTGTATTACTTGCTCTACGGTATACTTTCGAGGAATTGGATTGGAATTCTGATGTAGTCTTGGCCAGCATCTTAGAGATGAGACATTTATTAGAGAAGCTCTTGGAGCTCATTTTGCGAATAACTTCTTTAGCGCTTTGTGTGGTTTCTGCCGATGCTTGGTATCTGCCAGAGGACATGGATGAGATGGTTGACGATGATAATTTCTTGTCTGAGGCTTCAGATGAGGTGAGTGTGCTGACACATTCTTCAGTCCATGAAGACACAAAGTCAAAAAATATCCAGGATGTTAGACCGGAACAGATAGTTATGGTTGGTTGCTGGCTCGCTATGAAAGAGGTACTCAATTTTTTTTCCTGGTTCCTTTTTTCTGTTTGTTCATTGATGTGAGCTAGTTATGTGCATGTTGTGATTCATTTCGCTGGTGGTAATCAGTTGTGTTTAAATCACGATCGATAGAATATGCCCAGAACTGCCTTGGCATTCAATATATGTGCTCAGTCTTGTTAGATTTCTTAAGTTATATAAATTACTGT
Source organism: Alnus glutinosa (assembly GCF_958979055.1). Taxonomy (NCBI): domain Eukaryota; kingdom Viridiplantae; phylum Streptophyta; class Magnoliopsida; order Fagales; family Betulaceae; genus Alnus; species Alnus glutinosa. The sequence goes on along the minus strand of NC_084887.1, from coordinate 34,651,983 downwards.
TAATGGTAATATATGTTTGTTGTCAGGTGAGTCTTCTTTTGGGAACCATCATAAGAAAGATTCCTTTACCAAGTAGCAGTAATTTAGATCCATTAGTGTCTGGGGTTGCCTTTTCTGATGCTGCCGATTCTTCGGTGATGACAATATCTGATGCGATGCTTGATGTGAAACAACTTGAAACAATTGGGAGCCACTTCCTAGAAGTCCTTCTGAAGATGAAGCATAATGGTGCAATTGATAAGACGAGGGCTGGATTCACAGCTCTTTGCAACCGTCTACTTTGTTCAAATGATCCGAGGTATGTTTCCATTTGGTCTTTTTACAGTAGTTGCATTATGATCTTCTATTTTATTTCATGTCTTCGACCTAGTTTGGAGAGGAATCACAATATATATATTACAGCTCTTGTATGTCATTGGCAGCATCAACAAGCTTATTTCTTTTTAAGACAGCAGAAGCAGCAATGCAGGTTTCAATAGAAAAAAAATATTATATCGCCAACCAACTGCTCCATTCTTGCTGAGATGGTATTGGCTTTTTTTTTTTTTTTTTAAACAACAAAATTCCTGCGATAAAGTCCATGTTTTTTTGAGATGAAAAGGATCATTTATGAGCAATGATGGTCAGACTGGCAAGTTGAGCTGGCTATTATAGCATAATTTTCAATTTATGATTTATCAAAATCTGAGCAACTTTACTTGCAGATGTATCTGCATTTCCTCATTTGCTTTGTCTCAGAACTGAATAGTGTTTAAAAGAGAATATGAATTGGGAAATATATGTTGTTCTATGAGATCTTAGGCCTAATATATTATAGGAATAAACGAGAATGTTGAAGAAAAACAAATTGCAGTATTCAGTGATGGAATGGAATTAATTCCCTTCCCATTGATTCACCCTGAGCTAGATTAGCTTTAAGAGAAACTGGAAATGCATAACTATAAATTGCTGAATTCATGGTGAATTATATTTTAGTTGGATTTTCAGTCATAATGAATCCTAGATTACCAAAACATCAAATATTAATTCTTTCTGAAAGCTCAGAGATATATTTAGATTCTGGACGTTGAAAAGGAAATTCAAGTCAAGTCAACTAAGCTGTAATCATAAAAAATAGGAATCAACTATTCTGCATATTACTTCCAAGCCTTTGAACTGTGTTGAAGAGTCTTGAGTCTACAAACAATGTTATTTTTAAAACTTATAGTTAAAAAGTATCCCATGGTCAAATCTTGGACTCCATGTTAGTGGGTTTGAATCTGTTCATAGATTTTGTTGGTTTCTCTTTTTATTCAAACACTGTAAATATCTTTTCTAAAGTGGTGTGTGTCCCTTCTCAGACTCTGTAAGTTGACAGAATCCTGGATGGAGCAACTTATGGAAAGAACTGTGGCCAAGGGACAAATAGTGGATGATTTATTAAGGAGAAGTGCAGGCATTCCTGCTGCATTTACAGCTCTGTTTCTCTCGGAGCCAGAAGGTGCACCAAAGAAGCTCCTCCCATGGGCACTACGGTGGCTAATAGATGTAGCTAATGGGTCTATGCTGAACCAAATGGAAACCAGTGGCACAAAAGGTGGCTCATGCAAAATTTTGTCAACAAAATCAAACCAAGAAACCAAATATACATTGCAACCTCAAATAAATGAGAGCGAAAACACCTCAAAGATCCGCGATGAGGGTGTCATTCCTACAGTACACTCATTCAATATCCTTAAAGCTGCTTTCAATGACACCAACCTGGCTACTGATGTATCAGGCTTCTCTGCTGAGGCTTTGATTGTTTCTATTCGTTCTTTCTCTTCGCCATATTGGGAGGTACGAAACAGTGCTTGTCTGGCATACACTGCTTTGGTACGTCGCATGATTGGATTCCTTAATGTTCAAAAACGAGAATCAGCAAGACGTGCATTAACTGGGCTTGAATTTTTTCATAGGTACGGTTTCTTTGACTATCAAGTTTGATTAAGTATTTCTTTGTTTGCTTTTGGTGCATTTCATACTTGGTTATACAATTTCCATTTGCCTGTAAATTTTTTATTTGAAAGTCATCAATATAGAACTCTATATATACCTGTGGTGGAATGATGGGGTAAGTACAGTACAAGTTCTAGTCAATCTAACCCTTATATTCTACTTGTTGGAGTTAGATGTAACTTGGGTAGGATTTTAGCCACTGTAGATTGGTGTAGGACCAAAATATACTACAATCAATGCTGAAAAATTGCACTTTGATGTGGAGGAGAGAATTTGGTTGGAAAAAGACTTTGAGGAGAGTGAAGTGTTAGGGGTGGTAAGAGAATTCAATGGTTAGAAGGGCCCCTGGACCTTACAAATTTTCTATGGCTTTTTTTTCTGAAGTGTTGGGAGGTACTTAAAAAGGACATCATGGAAGTTTTTAAGGAGTTTCATAGGAGTAATGCTAGATGTCATACCCATGTCCTTCTTGTATCCCTCTAAAAATGAGGTGGCTTTTAAAATCACCGTTGGGCTTGTGATTGATCAAAATTGAATTTTGATCACATAATGATTTTAAAAGCCACATCATTTTTAGAGGGACACAAAAGAGACATGAGTATGACATTTATGATTACTCGTTTCATAGCCAAGGGAAGTTTGAGAAGAGCTTTAATGCTACTTTTGTGTCCCTCATCCCTGAGAAAGTTGGGACGGTGGAGATTAAGTATTACCGTCCTATTAGTTTAGTGGGTGGTGTGTACAAAATTATTTCTAGGGTCCTGAAGAACATGTTGAAGTCAATATTGAGAAAGATTGTTTCAAGTTCACAAAATGCATTTATCAGAGGTAGACAAATTCTGGATTCTATCTTGGTGGCTAATGAATGTTTGGATAGTTGGATTAGATATGAGGAACCTAGAGTGTTGTGTAAATTGGATTTGGAAAGGGCATGTGGTCATGCTAATTAGGAGTTTCTATTATATTTGTTGTAGAGATGTGGTTTTGGGGAGAGATGGTGAGACTAGATAGCACATTGCATATCTACAGGTGCGATTTTTCATTCTCATTAATGGTTCTTCTGGTTTCTTTAGCAGGTCACGTGAATTAAAGACATGGGATCTGTTGTCTCCATTATTGTTTGTGGTTGTTTCGGAGGCACTATGTAGGATGATGGATGTTACAGTGGACATGGAACTCTTATTAAGAATTTCGGTGGGGTCGAGGAATAATGAAGAGTTTATAGTGTCACATTTATTGTTTGCAGATAATACTTTGATCTTTTGTGAGGCTAATTGTGAACAACTTCATCATCTGCGGTCTCTTCTTATGTTTTGAGGTGGTGTTGGGCTGAAGATTAATCTATCCACATCAGTGATAGTTCCTATAGGCGATTTGGGTGATGTAGAGGGTTTGGCTAGTATTCTTGAGTGTAGAGTGGCTTCTTTGCCAGTGAAGTATTAGGTGCTATATTTTGATGCATGACAATTTGTGTAAGAGGAATGTCGTAGTGATCGAGTGGTGTTGTATGTGTAAAAAGAGTAGGGAGACTATTGATCATTTGTTGCTTTACTGCGAAGTCAGCCGTGATCTTTGGAGTTAAATTCTTACTTTATTTGGGGTTGAGTGGGTTATGCCGCGAACGGTGCTGGAGTTGTTGACTGGTTGGGGTGCGTCGGTTGGGTATGGTCCTGCTAAAGAAGCTTAGCGGTTAGTTCCTCTGTGTTTAATGTGGTGTATTTGGCGGGAGCGGAATGCGTGGCTCTTTGAAGATGTGGAGACATCAATGGTGGTGATACGGAAGCGTTTGCTCAATACATTATATATTTGGATAGTGTCCCATCATTGCTTGAATGTTTTTACTTATGTAGACTTTTTAAATTTATTCTCTGTTCCATCATTTTAGGGGCACTCTTGTATACTTCCCGTGTATTAGAGTTGCATTCCTCTGCGCTTTTAATAAATTGAATTGAAATTACTTATAAAAAAAAAAATAGCATCATTAGGAAAATGGAACATGGTTTGACGGGCTGGAAAAGGCTCTATCTATCTAAGGGGGGTAGGTTCACTTTGATAAAAAGTACTCTTCCTAATATGCCAACATTATTTCTCTTTTCCCTATTCCGGTAGGCATGGCTAATATAGACTTGAAAAACTTAAAAAGGGATTTTCTATGGTGTGGACTTGGCGATGAGTTTAAGTCATTTAGTGATGTAGTCAACAATTTGTACTTCGATAAAATCAGAAGGATTGGGGGTAAAAAATCTGATTTAGTTTAACTGAGCTCTTCTGGGAAAGTGGTTGTGGTGGTATGCTATGGAGAAAGGCTTTGTAGAGATTGGTAGTGGAAACTAAGGGTGGTCATTTGAGGGAAGGTTTGTGTTCTAAGAAGGTGGCGGGGCCTTTCGGAGTGGGAGTGTGGAAATGTATAAGGAGGGGGTGGTAAGTTTTATCTAAATTTGTTAGGTATGAGGTGGGCGATAGACTTAAGGTGAGATTTTGACATGATTTATGGTGTGGGGAACAACCCTTGAAGATTTCTTATTTGGACTTATTTAGTATTGCATGTTGTGAGGATGCATGGGTGGTGGATCATATGCAATTATAAAATGAAAAAATCTTCATTGGAATTTATTCTTTATGAGACTAGTGCATGATTAGGGAAGTGGAAGTGGTCTCTTCTTTCTTTGAGCTGTTGTATTCTCACAAAGTAAGGCATAGAGGTGAGGATAGAATTTGTTGGATCCCTTCTAAAAGGAAAAAGTTTGAAGTGAAAATGCTATCATGTTTTATCCATTCCTGCAAGTTTCCTTTTCCTTGGAAGAGTATTTGGGAAGTTAAGGCTCCTTCGAGTGTGATGTTCTTTTTGTGGACGGCAGCTTTAGTGAAAATCTTGACTTTGGATAACTCGAGGAAGAGGAATGTCTTTGTGGTGGATTGGTGCTGTATGTGGAAGAAAAATGGGGAATCTATTGATCTCCTTCATTGTGAAATTGCACGAGAATTATGGAATTCGCTTTTCCATTTGTTTGAGTTATGCCTAGAAGGGTAAGAGAGATGTTAGTGAATTGGAGAAGACAAATGGAAAATCGTAATGCTCTGGAAGTTTGGAGGTTGGCTCCTTTGTGTTTAATTTGGTGTATTTGAAGAGAGAGGAATGCAAGGAGCTTTGAAGATCGAGAGACTTTGGTCTTAGAGCTGAGAAATATGTTGCTGTAATCCCTCTACACATGGATAGCAGCTGAGAAATAGAGTTTTTGGATTTTTTTTCCTCGTTTCCTCCATATTAGGGGGTTTCTCTTATATACTTTCTGTGTACTAGGGTTGCACCCTTTTGCGTTTTTAATGACATTGAATTACTTATAAAAAAAAATGCACTTTGAGATTGCATTTTCAGATTAGTGTTTCTTCATCCTCCAAGAAAGGCTTAAAAACAAAGCTATGAGGCCTAAGATTGAAGCCTAATAGGTAGAAATCAAAAGAACTTGATGGAAAAAAAATCCTTCAGATTTGTTATTTTTTCTTTGATTTATTCTTTCTTACATGGCTCCTTAGGCATGACAATCCAAATTGTCTCGATATGCTTTGGGCTAATATGTAATTCGCTGTTATCTGAATTGTTTTATTGTCAGACAACTGGAAGAAAGGGAAAAAGGAAAATTTAGGATTACTACAAATGTTTAAAATTAATCTTTACCGAGTGCAATGTATTCCAATGCATTTGCATTAGTTATAAAAGAAAAAAGAAACAACATTGGATTACAACAAAATATTTTGTTCTATTGGACTCTAGTTGTGTGGTTATGAGGGAAACGGAAATGTTGACACGAATAGGTTGTTTTATTTGTTTATTTATCTATTTTACAAGTACTGAACATTTTTGAGCTGCTTCAGTCTTTCCTCTTTTTTTCTCTCTTTGTACATACTGAGTACCAATTGAAGGGGACTCGGGGCAGCTTTGCATTATTGTTGATTATACGAAGGACAGTTCCCTTGGGAAGTTCACTTACCGACATGGTTGTCTTGTCTGAGTTTGTAAATTTTATTCAAAGCGGTTAGCCTGGCATAGTGTCTCTGTTTTTGTGTCAGTTCGCATAGTAATTTGGAAAAGTTGTCCAAGAACTTTAACCCTGCAGAAAGATGTCTAGTTGGTTAACTGTGTCCATTTTTTAAACCATTTAGTACTCTATTTGAGAAATTGAGACAAAAGCTTAAGATTCTGGGGTGGGGGTGGATTTTTCGAATTTGGTTGATAAATTACAGAGATTGGGTAGGAAACACAGATGCCAGGTTAAGGAATTACAATAGATATATATATATATATATATATATATATATATATATATATATATATATTTCTTGATTGGTCCTTGTAATTCATTCATATTGACACACCTTTGTCCTTTTTACTGTGGCTTCCAACCTCTGTCTGATGATGACAATGTACTTGTCAGTTCTTATTTTTATAGTTTCATGTCTGACATACACGAGTCTTTAGACCAAAAGAAATTTGATATATATATATATTTTTTTCCTTTTCCATATTTTGTTTTAGCAGTCTGAGTTTTAATTGGGAGGGTCTAAATTTTCGACTTTCTGATTAGCATGAATTCTTAATGAATGTGTTTTTGTAAAAGATATATTTTATTAAACAATAAATTTGATTTACTTTTGTGTGAAGGTATCCCTCATTGCATCCATTTGTTTTCAATGAACTAAAAGTTGCAACTGAGTTGCTTGGTGATATGCCCTCTGGAAATTCAGAATCTGACCTGGCAAATGTTGTGCACCCAAGCTTGTGCCCTTTACTCATATTTTTGTCCAGGCTCAAGCCTTCAACAATTGCAAGCGAAACTGGAGATGACCTTGACCCTTTCATGTTCATGCCATTCATCAGGAGGTGTGCAACCCAAAGCAATCTACGAGTCCGTGTTCTTGCATCTAGAGCTTTAACTGGTCTTGTATCTAATGAAAAATTGCCAATTGTCCTTCTCAATATGGCCTCTGAGTTGCCTTGTGTGGAAAACCAACACACGGCATCCTCTGTTTCATTGCATGTGACCCAAGGTTCTCTCCATTTTTCTTTAAACTCAGCACATGGACTACTATTGCAGTTAAGTTCTCTTCTAGATATGAACTGTAGAGATCTTGCTGATTTCTCAAAGAAAGATCAGATTCTTGGTGAGTTGATCCAAGTTCTTGTGATGCGTTCATGGATTGCAAGCCCCAGAATGTGCCCTTGCCCCATTCTCAATGCCTCTTTCTTGAGGGTTTTGGATCACATGCTTAGTATTGCCCGAACATGCAGTATGAGCAAAAATTTCTATGCCATTAGGAACCTATTATTAGAGTCATCTAGAGAATGCTTGGATGTTGAAGCTTCTTATGGGCTGTCGTATTATGATCCCACCATAGCGGAGCTTCGTGAACATGCAGCTTTTTCATATTTTAGTTGTGTTTTTAAAGCATCTAAGGAAGTGTCTGAAGAGTTTCTTCAGATACCGCAAAGATGTCCTCCACTTGATTCAAAATTGTTGAAGTTACCTGAAGTAGAGAATGCTTTTGCTGGACTCGAGGAACGGCTGATATGCTCCTTGTCAGATACATCATATGAAGTTCGACTTGCAACATTGAAGTGGCTGCTTAAGTTCCTGAAAGCAACAAAATCAGGTTGTGAGGTCCATGATCTGTCTAGCAGTGAGATTAGGCTAATTCAGAACTGGGCCAAAACCAACCTCCAGGCAACAATGATGAAGCTCTTAGATTTGGAAAAGAATAATAGATGCACATATTACATTCTCAGGATTCTTTTTGCTTGGAACTTGCTTCAGTTTCAGAAACTTAGTGATGAAAAATGCACTCAAACATTTTACATTGGTGGGATGGAATGTGATTCTTTGTTTCAGTTTTGGGATAAGCTAATTTCCTTGTACAAACTAACAAGACAGTCAAAGACTCGAGAAACACTTATCTGCTGCATGGGACTATGTGTAAAGCGGTTTGCCAGTTTATTTCTAAGCATTCTAGAGTTGAGGAAATCCACTGACCATTGCAAATCCGATCAATTGGAAAGATCAGCCTGCTTGTATGATTGCATCATCTTTTTCACTAGCCTAATTAAGCAACATAGTGCCTCTTCTGAGCCAGTAAACATGCGCAAGGCTGCAGCAGAATCTATTATAGCATCTGGATTATTGGAACAAGCTGTGCTTATTGGTTCTTCTGTGCTCAATCACCAAATCCCAGATAAGGATTTACGCTCTCATTTTGAACCAAATGAAGCTCTCAATGAGTACGCTCTTCAAATACTGGATATATGGTTCACTTGTATCCAGCTGCTGGAGGATGAGGATGACGGGATCAGGCAGACGCTTGTTTTGGATGTTCAGAAGTGTTTTTTATTGGAAAGATGTGGAAGATGCTCTGATGCTGGAAAGGTTCCAACCCAAGTGGAGAAAGTAATAGGGTTGTGTTTTGACCATCTGTCTTCTGTCTTTGGTCACTGGATTGAGTACTTTGATTACCTTTTGCAGTGGGTACTGAATGCAACTAGTTATGCAGTATCTAAAGGAGATCTTGTGAGACGGGTCTTTGACAAGGAAATTGATAATCATCACGAAGATAAGCTTTTGATCAGTCAAATTTGCTGTTTTCATTTAGAGAAGCTGCCAGTTTCAAAATCCTGTGCAGTTAATGTATCAGACAAAGAGAGGTTCAGAAAGTGTTTGCACGACTGGAGGCACAGATTTTGCCATCAGTTGCTGTTGTTTGCTAAGGAATATGTTGAGAAACAGGGAGGAGTTGATTGGATCGGTGGTGTGGGCAACCACAAGGATGCTTTCTTGCCGCTGTATGCAAATTTGCTTGCTTTTTATACCCTCTCGAAGTGCATTTTCAATGGAAACACACAGGATGCCATCCCTCTGCTATCTGATGTTGTTGAACTTGGTAGAACTATTAATCCATTTCTTATGAACCCTTTGATTCTTAACCTGTATTTGTTAGTTGTTAAATTACATCAGAAAAATGTTGGTACTACTGCTGACCACCTGATCCCTGAGTTTAGAGATGGCTGTATCTGGGATGGTTTTGAGCCTTATTTTCTTATTAGGTAAGATCGAGTATGTACAATAGATGCGAGTGTCATATTCGAGTCCTTAAAGGGGGATGGGCCCTGGGAATTTTTGAGAAATGTACAATTTCTGTACCAGAGTCTTCAACTTGCTTGTTTTTAAAAGCTGAAGTTATATGAATACTGTATGAGATTATGTTTTATCATTTTTGTTCTCCCTGGTTGTTGCTTGTCAGGATACCAAACTATCAAGTAGCCCGTCTTTCTCTCAAAGTGGTTTGATATACAGTATGGCATAAATCTGAGTCTTTGGATTCTGATGATGTCTGCTTGGCTTCTGCATAACCTAAGGAGGTTAAATCAGTTTATTTTGTTCCCCAGTTTGCAAGCACGTAAATCCTCTACAATATGGTCACGATTGAAAATGACACTGGATTATCTTCACCACTTGAGATGATAGAGAGTACAGTGTAATATTGTTGATTAATTGAACAGAAACCTGTGTGTAGCTAGAGGAAACAATAGAAGTTTATCTAAGCTGTTCCACAGATATTGGGAATTGCAGAGTCGGCTCATATGTCATTCCAACTAGAAACACGTTAGCAGACATGGACCAGTAATTTCCTTAGAAAAGGTGAAATGCCCTTATGAGCTGTTCAGTCAGAGTCCGGCTGTTGTCAATTGGACAGCTTCAAAACGACAGGAGTTACCGTAGCATTCATTAAAACAGCCTAAGGTTTGGCTTTGTTTTTTCTTGTTCTTATTTATTTAGTTTAGTCATATTTAAATACTAACAAAATGGCCTTTGGCGGAATTGATCTTGAAAAAATTTGATGTACAGGAGTACAAATTACCCTATGTGCCACAACAGACAAAGATAAGCACTGTGGGGAATTTTTTTGATTTGTGAGCCAGGGGATATCAACGAATTCTCGTTTCTCGCCCACTAATGGCAATACAAACTAGAGATGGTTGCAAAAGCTTGGTTTGAGCAAATCTTCAAATATTTAATGGATGTGGTTGAGGAGATAAAATATATGAAAATTCATTTAGAAATGACAACTCAAAACGTGTAATTTAAACAAACTCGACAGATGTTATGAATGATTTAAAACAATGATCTTCTGATAAACATTAGAATTCATGATCCACTGCAGTCCGGGTTGATCGTGTCAGATGAGCCTAACGATGAAACGAACTTTATAATACTTGAAAAACCAACTTGGCCAAATAGTTCATTCTGCCCCAAATGCCAAGCAATCGATCACCTGCCCCACCTTTAAGTATGGAGGCGTGCCCTGCTGCTATATTGGACTTCTGTAATCCAATGTAATGGCTATATTTGCGAGCCATTAAAATGCCTCTCAACCGGTGAAAAGAAAAATCTGCTAGAGTGCAGCGAAGCAAAAAGATCTAGGGGATAAAAAGCAGAACAGAACAGACTAGTAAATAACATGATAATCTGTTACGCAAGTGTGAACAGCACAGTAAATCCTGTGTAACCAGAAAGGTTTGTACTAACTAGAGATTGCACTTCACGTCGCCACTAACCATAAGAGAAAAAGAAAAATATACTGGAAAGTATGCCAGAAAGAGCTTAGCTGACTCCCTTGTTTTCGCCTACGTCATCTTCGTTATCGTCTTGTTCTTCTTCATCATCATCATCAACATTTTCCTGCACAGGCATTGTTCAGTGGTCAGGACATGTGAATAATAATAGTTACATGCAAGGCACTAACGAATATGAAGGGTATCATCTAAAAAGGTTCAAGTAGTTGACAGCATTTGACAGACAGCACATGAACAACAATTAAATATGATTAGTAATACTCTACAACATATTGCAATGCCGTTTCTGTTTAAAAAAAATATATAAATCTAGGCTTTTCAAATCCAGATATTACAAGGAATTAGGATAATTTACCACTTGAATAACAGAAAAGCCCCAAAAGATTAGGTGGGAGAAAAGAATGCTAACCAGTCCATTAAGTTGGTTATAATGCTAAAGCTAGTCACAAATTTTGAAAGGCCAACAAACTAAGTTATGGGAAATAGACATGTATATTGCTGCACCAGCTAAGTGGTGGACCCTGATTCATAATATTCTATCAAACTAATCCAGGAAGAAAGAACTCTTCCATATGGAAAGAGCAGCAGTAAGATAGTGGATCACCTTTTTCTTCACCTCTCTGTTGTCCGAGATTTGTGGTCTTTAGTTTTTTTCCTTTGTTTGGAATTTCTTAGGTAATGCCTAGAATCGAAATTGCCTGTTAATTAGAATAGGAGACTTGGGAGTTGTAAGTGTGGTAGGGACTGCAAATGAGCCCTGCTATGTCTTATGGATGCTATTTGTGTGATAGGAAAAGCTGAACCTCCGATGTGGCTAAGCTACTGTTGCATAGTTAGATGTCTGTTTCATCTAATATTTGCATGTTTCCAAATTTTAATTTCTTGGATTGATTGTACTTCTGAAGCAGATTTCTTTTGGGAGGTTATTTCCCTGTGTGCTGGGGCACCCCCGTCTTTCTAAATAAGATTCATCTTATTTAAAGAAAATGATCTGTGAACGATTCTAATGATACTTCTTCATGAGAAGATCTTTTCTTGGGAGAGGGAGTGGGGAGCATTTATAAGAGGGACCTGAAAGATCACTCCAACAATATATGAAAGTTTATAAATGACACAGATCTTAATGAAACAAAAACTTCCTAAAATGCTCTAAATGAGCCAAGAAAAGGTTTCAACCTTAAGAAAAGGTGGTTTCAAATTTAAAAAGTAACATGTGAAGTTAATTGAACAAGTACTTTATTTTTCTAACTCTCATCTATTTAGGATAGTCCAGAAAGGAAATTACATCTATTATAGGAGGGACAGAATTACTACAAAATGTATATAGTCATGAGAATATGTGAAGAACGAGAAACAATGACATTGAAAACAAATACTTTTCATAAAATGCATTGGATCAGCCAAGAAAGGTATGAAACTAAAGAAAATATGGCTTCAAATTTAAGGTAATATTTTATTTATTTATTTTTTTTTTTTATGAGGGGGAACCCCCCAAAGCAGGGTTACTTTGTGTACCCACCTCAGACCCATGCAAGACGCCCCCTCCCCCACACGAATTGGGTAAGACTTGGCTTTGCCGCGGGCGTAGCCCTAAAAAATTATTTGCACCCAAGGGGATTCGAACCTTAGACCTGATGGGGATGCCATCAAGTCCAAGATCCTCACCCACTTGAGCCAACTCCTTGGAGTTTTTTCATCTATTTTAGGATAGCCCAAACAGAGAATTATATCATCTATCATGGGAGCGAGAAAATAACTGCAAAATATATGTAATCATGAGGTTATGTGGCACATGAGAGACATTGAGAAGTGCAAGTGAAAAGCACAAAATTCCCAACGATAACATGTCATGCTAACCACACAACAAACATCGGTTTGGTTGTGTAGTTATTCAAATAAATAATACTGTGTAAATACCTCTTCATCATCTGCATCACTATTAGAATCCTCCTCATCAGCCTCCTGATATACAGTGAAATCAAGATTTACTCTTTAAACAAAGTTAAGAGAAAAGAGAAAACAATAATTAAAGAAATTTTTATTGGGTTACTATGCAGATAAAACAAAAAAAAATTCCACAGAAAATAAAAAGGAACAGATAATGATGAATAAAATTACATTGTTAAAATACTTTAAAGGATTGGGCCACAAGTCCTCCTTTATTATCTCTGCAATCTGCAAATTCATGGGGAAAACTAAGTGATTTAGTAAGTGAAACATGGAATAACACATCAAAAGGCCATCATTAACCACTTCCACATAAGGAACTAAAAATTTAAACTTAAGAATAAACCCCACAATAACCCAAAAATTAAAATAGCAGAACAGAACTTACCTCATCATGGAGCTCTGCAATATCTTTCTGTTGAGTTTCACCAAACCAACTAAAGAAGCTGCATTCTTAATAATATCAATGAGTAGGTCAGGGAACATGCCTATGAAGATGAAAAGTAAAACAAGAACAAAACAGGGAAAAAAAATTTCTCTCTATGGAGGTGGCTCAGAAATCAATTTTTCTTGATATTTAACATGAACTATGAAGCAATATAAAAATGTTGTCACAAAAAAGCAACAATGCCAAAGGTTATTAGAGGAAGAATTCCAGAAAATTACCTTATATGTCTATCTATTGGTTAAGTAATGCTAATCTAAACCTACCTTTCTCGTTGTTAAGTAATTTATTTATTGTAAACTAAAATGAAAGAAATTAAATATTGTCATGCATAAAAACCATATAGAAAGTGAGATCAAGCAAAGTCTAAGGGTATATAATGATCTAATTTGTGAAAAGGGTGCACTATTAGCATGAGCATGAAGTAATTTAACGCCCCTCATGAACCCAACCCCAACAGGCTTGAGCCTAATTCAACCCCCTTCCTAAAATAGGTCCACCGTCCCTTTCTAAGATGACAGTATTGCTCATTTGAGATTCTTCGGAAACTAATTTACAATGTTATAATTTAAGATAAGAAGTATATGGTAAATATAGGAGTAAAACAGTCAAATTTTTTCCAACATGTATTTGCCCAAAGAAACTTCATATGAATTCATACTGTATGCGTACGTTATCAATAATTATTTAACCCGTTCCATGACTTCTCAATCTTAGGTATAGTTCTACTCAGTGCCCACAGATTTAAAATTTGCTGCATTTAAGAATGCAAAGAGTTGCTAGATAAACCACCTCTCATCAGCATGCGGTCGCTTGTTTCCTTTTTTCTCGTGATTAACTCCATTAGAAGCACCCTTCACAATCATTACCAAATATTAAGTAAAAAGGGAAGGGGTGATTGCAATTAAATAAAGTAAAAAATGCCAAAGCTGTAACCATTACCATTCCCTCCTTCCACTTGATGTTTGTACCAGTTATCTTGGTCGTTCCCTCATCATAGAATGTGAAGGTTTTCGTCAGCTTTGTGTCTTCAAAATAAGGATTCTCGTTCATGTTCTGAAAATTAGGAGTTGATTACACAGACACACAAAGAGACATATTAGCAATTCTCATTAAGACACTATTAGACTGCATAAGCAGATTATATAATAAACAAAAAATCAGCATAAGAATAAATAACAGAGGCAACAAACTAGCAGCTCAATAGAATGGAGAGGTCAACTAAGCAAGCATGGATGAAGAAGCTTACAAATGTAATGGAGTACCCCGACTTCAGATCTTTAAAATCCTCCACATCTAGAGAGTCTAAGTAATTGAAGATCTATGTCAAGAGTAAAAGAAAGGAAATCTGTTAAATTGCAGGAGCATTTATTCCAAGTCTACTGAACTTCACAATTACAATACAATATTGGTCTTCAGCAATTTACACAAACAAAAGTCTGAATCCAGTAAATTGTAGAAAAATAAAAGTTAAAAAAAAATATGTGTACATATAAAGACTTGGTTGATGTCAGAAGAAACATTCTGATTAACTAATTTTCAGTTCATGAACCATACCGTCTGGTCTTCCACACTCAAAAGATCACAAAGTGCAGGGTGGCTAAGAAACTGCATAGAGAAAAAAAAAATGCATGTCATACAGCTGTAAATATAGTAAGGATAGACATGCATGTTACACATCTGAAACTTTATCAAGTTAATTAGAAATAAAAGGCTTTGAGGATGGATAAATCACTAACAGCAGTTAACCAGAAGTCAGGAATAGCTTTGATGATCTCATTCCGTTTGACATAGACAGGTCTGCGTATCTCATTATACTTCTGCTCAACTTCCAACACCTTCTCACTGGCCTCTTCATTAACCTGTCAGGTGCCAATGCAATTACTGAACTTCATCAAAATGATAATCCATTTAAAAATCTCTCAACAATAATCAACTACCCCAGTTTCAAACTAGATTTACTTATAAAAAAAAAAGAATTGTATCAGAAATAAGATTATCTAATTCAATAAAGAAAACAGTAAAAGGAATATCAAATCAATGTATAGGGGAGCAATGCAAATCCCCGATAACTGTATCGCCCCATTACTGTTTCAACCATACCCTTTTATTTTTGTTATGTGAATTTACTGATTTGAAAAAGCACATTGCACGAAATTTCAGTCACTAGCAACAATAGCAGTAACGATCTGAAAGAGAACATTGCAAAACCGACCATGGCAACGACACACTTTTCCTCCATCCATGAATATGGGTTTGTAGCCTCAGTACCAGCACTATGTCAAGGAAATAGAGTAATGCAATTCCATGAGAATGAACAGACACCTCAAGATTATAAGATTGCAGGTGCAGCATTTACAAACAACTCATTTTCTACAGAATTTAACACACCCTGCCACCCTGGCCTTATGTTTCAGAATTGAGTGAAGGGTTCCTTTAGGTCCCAAACCTGAACAGTCCAAGATTCAAATTTTTTTATTTATTCCAGCTAAATGCTCATTTTTCTTCAGAAAATGACTAACGGATCATTATTTACAATACCATTGCACAAGTTATCACAAAATAGTGTTTCCAACAAACAAGCTAAAGTACACTACTCGGTGATACTCATTGCAATCAACAAAAGCAAATCCACTCTCCATATCCCAATTTAAACTCAACCAAACAAACCCAACATACAAAAAAACCGTATCAGCATAATCAAAATCGACAATGATGGTCATCATAACAATCATAATGACATAAACACACACACACATGCATGATGCAGCTACACAAACACACACGAACGAGAATAGAAAAAGGGGGTTGAAAATATAACCTTCTCGAGTTCATCTTGAACCTCCTGCAAGTTCTCGATAGAGAGAACGAGCTCACTGTCAATGTGATCGGAATCCTCCACGACCTTCGATTTTTTTCCCTTGTCAGCCAACATTTCTGACCCTAAACTTTCTCGGGAAAGTGAGGGAAACGGCAAGCTCAGCGATGAGGCGCTTTATAGGCACCAGAGACAGAGATCGGCTAAAGGGTTTTCAAAGAGAATACAAGGTTGCTTTGGTGGTTATTTATATTTTATACGAAGGGAAGTTAAAAGGAATTTCCCCAAGTCTCTTTGCATTGTCTCTCTGTATCTCTCGGTCGTGGCCCGTGGGTGGGAGTGTGGGACCCCCACTTCTTAGGGTTTAGGAAAAGAAAGATATTTTAGGGGACACAGAAAGGTTCACTCATCTGGGCACTCTCATAATTATTTACTAAGAATACAAAGTAAAAAAAATCCCCCCCAAAAAAAAAAAAAAAATCTAGAGAAATTTTTTATTGTATAAATTTTTTGGTACGTTTGTTAATCAATTTTAAAGGGTATTTTTTTTATTTGAAAATCTATTTTAATGTGACGCGAAAGTGAAAATTATTTTTGTATTTTAAAAAATATGATATATTTTAAATTGTTTATTAATATTTTTGTTTTTTTTTTAAAAAAAAAATTAACAAACTTTAGGTATGTAAAAATTCTTTTGGGGCTATTTCTTTTTAGGATGTGGTATGATAAAAACACATCGATCAATATTGTTATAATACTTATCATGTGTCGAGGTAGATCAGAAATATTAGTAAAGTGAGAAGAAGTTGAAAAACTTAATTAGCTAAAAAGCTTATTAGAATGAGTCAGGGATATAACTCCGATACTTCAGTTAAAATAATTTAAATAGACTAATTTTAGGAAAAGTAAAGGTAGTATATAAAGAAAAAAGATAAAAGCATTTTTTTACTTTATGTATGTCGCTCTTTATATATAGCAGATTTTACTGTAATCATTTGCCACGTGTTATGCTTTCATTGGAGACTTTCTTGTTGCAAATATTCATTTACATCCACGGCTCCTATCAAGCGATTGCCTCATGTCAAGAATTATGGGGACAGTCATTGACGTGTCAAATGAAGGAATCCAATATGGTACCATGCAGTTATTCTTGAGTCGGTTGATTGATGAACCGGGTATCGGGTCCGCTTGCCCAACAAATATTATCTATTCACCATCATTATTGGTACCACTAAATTAATAGAATTGAAATTATTGATAATGAAATAGTTTCTGTCTATCAGTGGAGATGAAGTGAAAAAATCTGAACAATTGAAGATGAAAATAAAAATTCATTCTAGAGGGAGAGGGTTTTCATCTATATTTAGGAATATATATAGCCTATTGATACTACTCTCCCTCCAGTACAAAGTAATCAATGTCAGATTTAAGCTATTCATTGATCGATAATTAAATTTGTCAGTGATCATGATTCATGAAGGACCACAGATCGACTTGCAAAGGTTGACTTCTCTATATATCCAGCTTCCAGCCCCCCAATTTACAAATAAATACAATTCTGGCACTCCATTTTCCCGCTTTTGACGTCCCATTCACCTCTTCTCTTCCTCTCATTTTTGCTTCGTTCTGCCCCCACCAACCTATTATCAACACTAGCTACCATTTTGAGAGAATTAAGTACAAAAAAAAGATGAGGGAGGAGAGAGGCAGAAACTCCAATTCCAAAAGCAAATAGGGATTGGAGGAGTAATTTTGTTCAATACATAACTCCATAGAGATAATATATATAATTAATATGATGTTTTGGGGTAGATGGGCAATGGATTTTGGATCTTTTGGGGTATCAGATGAATTATTGGGTACTCTTGTGCCAATATTGGTGTATTGCATGGGCACACTCCGGAGTCTACGTTTTGTGTGGATGATCAGAAAATTATAGGCTGCATTCAAGAAAAGAAGAAAATGCGAAGAACCCGGTTTCCAAGCACACCGTTGTTAAAGGCGTGCTTCTTCAACAAACAATTCAGGCTGCTGTTGCCATAATCTTGTTCAAGGTACGTTATGCTATGTTTATGATTTTTTTCTTTTCTTTTTCTTTTTCAAGTTGTTTTGCCACAACAAAGGCACATTAATAAGAGAAGGAGATAGATATATAAAGGGGAGCCTTGTACAACCGCTCTAATAATAATAAGAAAAACTTCTTTTATTACTTTTGCAATCATACTGATAAACTTTAAAAAATGTCAATTTATTGTATCGTTCTTTCAACTGTTTTCAATTTCATCAATCTATTAGAATTTTCAGGTAAATTATAACGGATGGGTGTCAAAATTCTTAAAATACATTTTTTTAATGAAAAAAAAAAAGAGAAAAAAAATTGCAAAGATTTAGGTGTTGGTTAGAATTTAACGGAATTTGCAAAATTACCTATGCCTGAATCTTTGATTTTTTTTTAATATTTTTTTAGGAAAAAAAAAATATATATTTTGAGAATTTTGACAGAATTTAACGGAAATTCCAACTTACGGATAGATGAAATTGGAAAAAATTGAAAAATTGATACACTAAATTGATACTTTTTAAAATTTATGGGTATAATTAAAAGTAACAAAAAATCAGGAGTGGTAAGTGAAATTTTCTTTAATAATAATTAGTAAATTAACACAAAATAACTTGATCTGAACTCTCACCTCTCCACTATATATAGACTTAAAATTCAACAACCTTCATAAATACCAGGAATGTCAACGGTCAAAATACATGTCACAAGAGTCACAAGACAAATACAATTAACCAAGACTCACACATGACAACTTGTTCATGAATTTTTTCCATTGTAATTGCAAAACCTCCTGCTTTCTTGCTAGTTAATGGAGATTCTGGTATAGGTGCAAACAAGTTGGATGAATTGTGTGCACCAAAGTCGAATGAGTCAGACAGTGCATCCTTTATGTCCAACGGTTCCTTCTTGAGACCAACAAAGCAGATTCATGTCCATGCATGCCTTCATCGGGATTTTCAAGATTCACATTTTGACGCACCCATCATGTCTGTATTGCCTTAACTGTTGCAATATTATAGCTTCCAGCCTTCCACAGCGCCTGGCACCTTCAAGAAGATTATCGTAGAATTAAGACATCAAGATTGACCAAACCCTGTCACGACAACTCCCCACTTTATTGTTGGCTGTTTCTTATTGGTTGTGCCTCCATCTATCAGTCTTATGGCCACAACAACAATTTTGCCTGAATGTAACGATTCATCCTAACGATATAATAATATTGCTCGTTTTTTACTTTCTTGAAACAGATTTTTCAAAATGTCACTCGTCCGGATACTACATACTATTGCATCAGTACACTTAATTGCAGAATTTTAATAGGTTCATTGTCATTAAGGCTTTGAAACACGTTGTATCAAGAAGAATGCGAATATATATATATATAAAACATTCTCATTCTCAAGCCCAAACAACGTGGGGGACGTACTTCACACTTGAAACACACTTTGCAGCACAATTCATGTGCCTTTGCCTTCGATTCCAGACCGTCTTAGACCCAAAGAGTGAGAACCTGGTTTCACCACATAACGTCATAGATGAATACAAGCCTTTCGAATTGTTATACTCGTTGCAAGACACAAGAGAGAGACTAGAAATCATTAGTTTTTGAATTACAAAACCATATGAAAGCATGTTACTCGCAAAATCAGCACCACGTACCACGACTATATCATATATATATATATGAAAGCATGGTGAATACGTTGTTTGGATTTCATCATCTTTTTCGCCTAGCTAGCTTCCAATACCCAACATTTCTTTTTCCTCTTGTTCTACAACCCACAATTTCTACCTCTAGCATATTTCTCATATGAGATATGATCTTTTTGCCACTCAAGACATAACTTTTGACCACTTTGCCACATCTTTTTGCCACCTAAGACATAATTTTTGACCACCTTGCTACATTGGCAAGGTGGTCCCTTAGCTAGCTTTAGGATTTTTTTTTCTAAAGAAAAAAAAAAAGTAAAAGTTGCCATATGGGTAAAGGTGGTCAGGAGTTATGTCTTGGGGTGGCAATGTATCAAATCTTTTACTAAGAGATGGGTATTAAAATGATGTACGTGGAGCTTATTCATTGGCACTTGTAACATTTTTTTTTTATTAATTGTTTTGATCATCTATAATGAATAAGCTCTATATCATTTTGGCACCCATCTCTTAGTAAAACATTTAGTACCCTTAGGCCCCGTTTGGTTCGCAGAATAGGCATTTAGAATGGAATAATTATTTCTATGGAATAACCATTTTAATACTTATTTCTCTAAAAAATTAGAGGAATAGCTATTTCTTAGGGTAAAGACTACATTTCCCCCCCCCCCCCCCCCCCCCAAAAAAAAAACTCATTTTTTATTTTCTTTCAAATCTATTTTTTTTAAAAAAAAAAAAAGAAAAAAAGAAGAAGAAGAAGAAGAAAAACTAAAACCCAAAGTGGTTGGCCGACCACTCAGGGTGGTCACACCACCCCCGGAGCAACTGGGGGTGGCCTGTAGTTCTCGTCAGGGGTGGCTGGCCACCACCAGAGTACATCGGGGGTGGCTACGGCCACCTCCGGTTCAACGGTGGGTGGCCAGCCACCCCAATGGGTGGTCCGCCACCCACCAATTTATTTCAATTTTTTTTTTTTGGTTTTTTTTTTTTAATTTGATTTTTTTAGATATATATATACATATATAAGGTAGGGTTTTTTTAGTAATATTTTTTGAATTCCGATTAAAATATGTGAGTTATTACCAAACAAAAGAATATGATTCTATTTCACCACCTTCTATTCCAAAGAATAACTATTCATTTTCCTAATGGAATGACCATTCCACGAACCAAACGAGGCCCTAGTATTTCTCTGCATATAGACTTAAGACTCAATAGCCATCATTGGAACATGATCTTGATCTCAATTTCAAATAAAATGGATATATATTATCCAAATTTTCAAGGTCGTAAATTGAATGCTTTCTTGACAATCACCTACCAAATAATTATGTCACTACATCATAGAGTTCAAACAAGATTATTTATTGTTAATTCAAATGGCTTTTACTTGCAACATTTCTCTCCATGAATTATTTTTCGTTAGGTTATTTTCAATTTAGCCAGTTTGTAAATTAAACTTGGGAATCTTGATTAACGAGACTTTATGTCTGAAAAAAAAAAAATCCCTTCTTCTATTTAACTAGGCCTCATGTATATGTTTAGATGGAGAAAAATAAAATAAAGAAAAGAACAATTAAGAAGGTGGTGTACGTTTATACCTGGAAAAACACACACACACACACACACACACAACATTTAAGCCGTTAATTCAAATTGCTTGGACGTGGTATCAAAAAAATTATATCTATGGATGTATTAGAATTTACAGACTTATTATCCTTGGATTTGTAATGTGATTATGGTGATGAAGGTGGTATTACACCTAAGGGATGTCATTTGATTACAGCTTTGATTTCCTTAATTTTACTAGTTTATGTTTCTACAAAATAGTTGGCAAATCCAAATGCAAGAAGTGAGATCATGACCCAACTAGTAATCTTCGTCTAGGAAGAAAATTCTTGCTTTGATGCTTAATTATAAGTATTGGGGGGGTTTAACATGAGATATAACTTTTTTATCCTGGGTTTTGATGTTATTTGCTAATATTGCAGGTCACAGGAAATGATAGTGGAGCTAGCAACGAAAGATTCATGCCCTTCCCTCTTTGAGCTGGGAACGCAATTCTTCATTGCCATGCTGGTTTTAGACACATGGCAATATTTCATGCATAGGTACATGCACCACAACATATTTTTATACAGAAATATTCATTCTCAGCACCACAAGCTTGTAGTCCCTTATGCTTTTGGAGCTCTATACAACCATCCCTTGGAGGGACTTATTTTAGACACTATCGGTGGGGCATTGTCTTTCCTCCTCTCTGGTATGTCCCCTCGAGCCTCTATCTTCTTCTTCTCCTTCGCAACCATCAAAACAGTGGATGATCACTGCGGATTATGGATTCTGGGGAATATCCTCCATGTTCTTTTTAAAAATAACACCGCCTATGGATCACGATGTCCACCACCAGCTCTACGGTAGCAAATACAACTTCTCGCGGCCATTCTTTGTTTTGTGGGATAGAATCTTAGGAACTTACATGCCTTATTCAATTGAGAAGAGAGTAGGAGGGGGCTTTGAAGCACGACCTAGAAAAGATTGTAAGAGGCAGTGACTATTTGATGGATATATATCCAGTTGATTTATGTTAGAGAATAAAGAGTCGTTGCAGCATATCGAGAATATCTCATTGATTTTCTCTCCAATATCTTTCCTTATTTTCCTACCTGATTTCCTTAATATTTTTCACTTTAATATTTCTTGATTGTGTGAGATGTGCTCCCCTCTATTAGCCTATATATTCATATATTTTGTAATCAAAAGCACTCAATGAAATAAGAAGCAATTTAGTCATTTTCTCTCATTCGTGTTCTCTTCTTCCTTTCTATCTCTTCCATTTTATTTAACATGGTATCAGAGTCCTTTAGCTAACACCTCACGATCTTGGTTTCTTTTTCGCTGCAGCATACTCTTTCAGCTCTTTTATCAAACACCTCTCACCCATCACATGGTTCTGCCTAAAAATAGAGCTTCATCTTTGCCACTCCAAACATCCCAACTCCATCCACATAGAAACTCTCATAGTTTCTAATCTATCTCAGTTTTCATCTCCATCTCCCAAAATTTTCTCTCTTTCATTCAAAATAATAATAAAAAAAAAATGCATATCACAATCCCTTGCCGCAAAGTTTGTGTGCTCCACTGCAGCACCACCTCCGGCGTCTTTTCCAGCATCCTTCCTCGACAACTTCTCCACTGGCCAAGTCTCCCACCTCTGGCACCGTCTCTAGCCACGAATCCTCCAGTTTCCGTGCCTTCTCCATCCACTGTGAACTCTTCTCCTAAGGTCGTCCACAAGTTACAGTTATTTTTTTTTTTTGGTTTTATTTCTTGTCTATCAACGTTTTTTTTTAGTCCATTTTTCTTTTATTTGTTTTGTCTTGTGTTGTACTATGAAGAAGATATTGCCAAAAAAAAAGAAAAAAAAAAAAGAAGGAAATTCTCTCTTTGGCCCATAGCTGGCCCTTCTTTTCTTTGACCCATTGGTGGCCCAATTTCGAGCTTGAGGTAAATGTTCAAAGGCTCAAGCCCATTTAAGCTATTTGTTGGCTGTTTTCTCTTTGGCCAATTGTTGTCCCAATTTCTAGTTTAAGGCAAATGTTCAAAGGCCCAAGCTCATTTAAGCCCATAGTTAGCCCTCTTCTCTTTGGCCAATTGTTGGCCCAATCTCTTGTTTGTGGTAATGTTTCAAAACCCAAGCCTGTCTTTAATTTCTTTTGGCCCATACTTAGCTTTATTTTTAGCCTTTGAGGTACAGTTTACAAACCTGGGCCAATACACACACCAAAAAAAAAAAAAAAAAAAAAAAGGTTTCATGATGATGATCCGACGCAGAAGACAAACTGAAGGAAGTTCCTCCCATCAGTTTGCGGGGGAGTGTTAGAGAATAAAGAGCCGTTGCAGCATATCAAGAATATCTCATTGATTTCCTCTCCAATATCTTTCCTTATTTTCCTACCTGATTTCCTCAATATATTCCACTTTAATATTTCCTGATTGTGTGAGATGTGCTCCACTCTATTAGCCTATATATTCATATCTTTTGTAATCAAAAGCACTCAATGAAATAAGAAGCAATGTTGTCATTTTCTCTCATTCAATTCGTGTTCTCTTCTTCCCTTCTATCTCTTCCATTTTATTTAACAATTTATACACCAAAAGTTTTTTGGACAGTCAATTTTGACCGGTTGTGCTGCCAAATAATTTGTATATACATTAATAAAGTCTATTTATATATGAATACACAATAATAGAGCTCAAAGTTTTGTACGCACTTTTTGCTTATTCGGATGGATTCAATTTATCCAATATGGTTAAATTACACTACGCCATAAAAGTCTTACGTATAACATTACTCTTTAATACTAGTTGTCATATAATAGCTAAATTGTCCTTTAAAGGTGGAATTTAGGGTTAATTTGATTTATCATGATCGTGGGATTGTCTGAATTAATTAAGGCTTATTATTTCATCCCTTAACCATTTGTTTTTTGTTTGCACTAGGGTATTATGATATACTTGAAATTGTGTATAAGGAAATATATAATAGGGTTAACTTCATATGGATTTGCATCAAGTGCAGCGTGCGGGCTTCATGTCATCCTCATGAACAATAATTTAGACACGCATACGGATTTGCATCCTCATTCTCATCACAACCGGATTTGTAAAACTACTGTAATTTTACAAGTGGATGTGTGAGTCAATGGCTTAACAAGTTTAAGCATAATGTCATTTTAATATTTTGAGCCCCTTTTTTATCTTTGAAAAATACCTTTAAGTAGTGTTTACCAAACATCTATTCATGCAAGGTTTTCACAAATGATTTTAATAAACATTATAGTTGTTTCACAAACCACATAGAATAGAGAAGTTTATGTACATATAATAAAAACATCTTAATTTTCTTTACTAAATGTCTAACTCCACATCCCATAATATGGAGCAGTAAAACAGTTCGTATCATGATAATGAAAACATCAGCTTAAAACACAAAACAATACACATCATATTGCATGAGTTATTTCACATAAAACATATACTAACATGCTCAACATTTTTCACATAAAATACTTTTCCTCTCACATAGATAAGTGTATTTATACTTCCACTTGTGACGTTCCACATTATCTGGGTATAGAAATATAGATGTGCTTATATGTATATTCCCACCATTCTTTACACAACACATTTTAAAGCTATGATAGTCATGAACCTATCAAAACTCTACAGTTGAACGTGCTTATGCGGGAGTAATACTAGAATGAGTGACTTCCTAAAAAGTCTGGTTTGGGGGAGCTAAAAGCGAACAATATTGTGTCGTTGGGAGTAGGTCATTATAAATCGTATCATAGTCATTGCCTAGCCAGAGATGGCGGGAGCGTACACAAGTTCATGAGGGTCTCCAGCGGGGACACTAGATCTCAAGATGGGTGATTGTGATGCTTCACATTGTCTTAGTATGAGAATGATGATGTGCTTATCAAATTTAAAGTTGTGATAGTCATGAACCTATCAGAACTCAGCAGTTAAGCGTGCTAATGCGAGACTAGTACCATGATGGATGACTTCTTGAGAAGTATGGTTCGAGAGAGCCAAAAGCTAACAATATTGTGTCGTTGGAGGTGGGTTGTTACACCATTTAACCGCTGGAGTTTGTTAAGCATACTCCCCCACTTAACTGCAGGTTGTGTTTTCTACTATTTTCTTAATCTTATAAATTTGAAATGTTAAGTGTATAACCCAACTTAACCGTTGGGTTGTTAAGTAACGTTATTTCTATAATCCTAACATGGGGTGTTTTGCGTATAATTCTCACTTAATCGTTGGGCTTTCACATGTATTCATAACATAACATCATACTTTATCACATATCATCATCTTTTTCCCAAATTATATTTTCCTTTCAAATCCCAACCTATTTTCATAAATCATTTTCCATATAATACACATGTAAAACATTGTAAAATACATTTATACTTGTATTCAAATAATAGGACTCAAATAAAACATACATATCATGATTTTGTAAAATAGTACATAGTCGGTAAGTTTATTCTTACAACTTAGGCTTGAGTATAAACTTCCTTCGAGTACAAACTTCATACTTTCTATGCATTTCATTATATTTATACCATACTAGATCCCTAAGGGCCACCTAGGACCTTAATTTGGTCACTTCTTTTTAAGCAGAAAGGCCTTAACCTTTATGCCTTGAGTAGTCCTCATCGAACGGGATTCACCTAGATATTGACCAAAGGTTTATGTAAATACAGTCTTCGACTAGATTTCGACCAGAGCTCTATGATCTAACTTTGACTTGAATGGTTGTGAGATTTTTAAATTGTTGTGATTGTCTGCAAACACCTATTCACCCCCTCTAGATGTTGCTTGGGTATTGGGAATTTCAAAACTGAAACAAAAATTAAGCTGAGTTCGAAAAACAAAATCGAAAGATGTAGAATTTTTATTTTCAAAGTGTAAGTGTGCAAAAATCATATTCCATATGGATATAACACATACTAATTAAGAATAATTTGATGATCATGATATTAATCTTTTTGCTAATACATGTGTACAAATATCTATATCTTTTTTCTAATTACATTATATATTATCTTCAATTTATCATCATGATTTATCATAATATTAATTACTAATTATTATGTAAATTGATAACATTTGACTCTAACATCCTGTCTTGTTATATATTCATTTTAGTGGGTTACTTAATTCTCCCATCAATTGCTATTCGTCGGCGGCCGGCCAATCAACTCATTCCCCCATACAATTTTTTGGGTGAATAAAACATAATCGGGATCAACAAAGTAAAAGCAATATTAATTGTAGTGGGAAAGACCCACCTTCTATGTAGTGTCTTTAAAGAAAGATAGTGAGAAAGACCAACCTTCTATGTAATTTCCTTTTCCCTTTCTTTTTTATAAAATATAAAAAGAAAAAGAAAAAGAAAAAGAAAAAGAAAAAGAAGTTATTTTATATTTCATGTATCATATATACTATTATAGAGTGTAGAGTCCAGTCTTTGTTTCCGTGTTGTCTTTTCTTTCACTTGCTTCCAATCCCTAAACACAAAACAAGAATGCTACTTCACAATCGAGCCGATATTATACTCTCCCGAGAATCTGGCAGTTGAATACAGATTTCCTATCCTCTTCTATGCATTTGGATTTGGATTTGGACCCATTTCTGCAGCCTCATCCACAAAAAGAGTACCACCAAAGAAAAAGGCTTCTGTACTGTAGTTTTCCTTACAATCGCGAGAAGTTTGCTTCTAACAACGACGAAACGATCTTCAAGACTCGAAAACCGAGAACAAGAACATGGCCGAGGTCAAACCGAGCCTAATCGAAGCGATCTATGAAGACGACAAGGCTCAACTCCTAACGCACACGAAGAGGCTCTTCCAGAGCGGTTCGGAGCCCTTAGACCGGCGCGTCGTCTCGAAGCTCCTCGAGCTCTGCTGCGCGTCCGACTCGGTGGAGTGCGCCGCCGCATTGGTGAACGGAGAGTTCGGAACGGTTCCGTTGGTGAATGAGATGAACGAGGCGGGGTGGTCGACGCTGCACACGGCGGCCAAATCTCACGCGAAACGGTGCGTTGAAGTGCTGCTCAAGAAACGCGCTCGTACGGACCTGAAGACGAAGGACGGCCACTCACTGCTTCCTCTGGAGCTGTCTCTTTCTTGCAGCAGGTAAAGTCCAAAGAACACGTCGTTTTCGTTTTGCATGTAAATGGTAAAAGCTTAACCGTTCCAGTGAGCACCACAGGTCCACAGATGAACTACCTTAAAACAGAAATTTTTGCTTTTCACTTTTCAGTTTGCTTTTGATTATTTTTTTATATCTCTTCTGCTTTTTTTTTTCTTTTTTTTTTTAAAAAAAAATAAAAAAATTTAAGATCTTCGCTTTTGAATGTCTCAGGATGGAGGTGATATGGAATCCAGATGACTACTCCGTTGAGGACTTGGTCGTTCTTCTCACTGAAAAGGTTGGAAAACCTTCTGCTAATTAAGGCTGGTTGTTTGGTTCCTGAGAAAGCTGAAGAAAAGGAAAGAAACTTAAAGATTTATGAACGATTCTCAAAACAATTAATGAACTCAAGTCAAATATGGTTTTATAATTAGTTCTGTACGCGTCACAATATTCTTTCTTTGGATGAATCGTGTCATATTACTCGTTCCTAAATTGTGAAACTTGTTTTCCTTCTTTTTCAAAAAACAAACACAGCCTAAGTTTGAGAGATGATCAAAGTTGGTTAACTCTTTGTTTGGACCTTTATTTAATTGTTCCTCTCCAGGATTTGACCGCGGTAAGACTTCTTAGTGAGAAAACGAAGGAAATAGCTGAGGTGGCGTACGCAAACTCCGTCCAAGGCCGTATAGTTCCGTTAGCAGCTCTGCTCATAGTAGCGCCGGAGAAGGTTAACGAAGGGGTTCTGGAGTTGCGAGACGCCGACACGGGATCCAAAGAGAAGACGACCGTATACGAAGGCGTGATAAGAGAGGCCTTGTCCTTGGGCCGCCAACCGACGACGTCCAGAGCCGCCAAACGGAGCTGCTCCCCGTCCCAGGGCGAGAACGCCGAGAGGAGGAAGCTCTTGCTGCGCGAGATAGAGTTGCTCCATCTCTTCGGAGCGGTTGCCTCAAGCGGTTCTACGGACAGGAGGGAGACGTCGCCACTGATCCTTGCATGCCAGGTGAGAATCGCGTTCCTTTGAATAAGACAAACAAATTGTCTTTTGTGTTGAACCGCGATTTTTCGTGTCGATTGTTGGTAAGTACGTAAAACATGCGGTCGAATCAAATATAACCTACATATGTATGTATAAAATAATAATAATAATAATAACCTACATATGAGAATTTGACATTTTTGACCTATCAACGGAGTGTTGGTGTGCGCGGAGGATCCACCCTAGAATGCCCAAGTAGGCAGCCCCGTAGGCCGTAGCTCTCCTCTCCCTTTTTTTTTTTTTTTTGAAAGGAGCTCTCCTCTCCTTGACGTAATTGCCCTAATTTCAGGAATTTCTCATCCAACATGGCATTAGAATTGTAGGTTGAGAATTACACCATGTACGGAATGAGAATCCTTGAAATGGTAAGGGCCTATAGTTCAAAATATCCAGGTGAATGTTTTGGATCGAGACATGTAAATCTTTTTAAAAAATTAAATAAATAAGAGTAATGGGGTGTTCATACTACTGTTTTACCTTTTGAGGGTTAGACAGCTCATGGGTATAGTTGGGTTGAGATGATCACTCTTAAGAGGATGGTCGACCACACCTCCTTAATTGTCGCACCCAAACTCCATATTGGGAAGATAAATAATCTATATAGAGTGAGTAAATTACAAAGGCACTCATGCGTGCTAAGTTCTACATCGATTACTTATTAGGTAAGACTAAACTTGACAAATGGTTCTATACAACTCCGAATTGACTAGTTATTTTGGAGTGATAGTACAAATGTAGCTAACGTTTTCTCTGAATTGTTATAAATGAATGTCACGTGGTACGGGCTGGGAACACTACATGACTACAACTTAGAGATTTAAGGAAGGAGAGAGAGAGAGAGAGAGAGTTTGTCACACTTTAGTCTTACACTGGGAAGATGAATAACCCACATAATTAAAGTGGGTATATTAAGAGAGTTTATCAGCCCTTAGTCCTACATTGGGAAGATGAATAGCCCACATAAAGTAGGTATATTTAAAAGGCACTCATAGGTGCTAAGTCATACATGATTCCTTACTAAATAAGAAAGAGCTTTATAAGTGATTCCAGTGAGCTCTAAATTAAGTAGTAATTTTGGAATGATAATGCAAATGTGGCTATCACTTTTTTTGAATCGTTACATTAACCCTCGGGGTGGCCAATGAGCCCCTCACCTCCTACAGTGTAGTCGGCCACCCCAACTACTCTCTTAGAGTAAAATGGTGATCGGCCACTTAAAAGAATGGTTTGGTCATCCCTAGTAACTTTTTTTATTTTTTTGGTTTTTATAAGGTTTACATGATTCAAGATGGTTCATTTTAAATATTTAAATGGCCTGAATCTTAGAACGTACATGCTCTTAAAATTCCTTGAAATTACGGGACTTCAATCCCTAAAAGTATAGCCTAGGAAAAATCCTTTTTTTTTTTTTTTTTGTCATCCTTTGTTTCTCTCTCTAGTGAGAACGATCGATTCATTGATCATTAGAGGTAAGGTTTGAGATATGTTAACAACGTGATCCTATAGTTTATTTATATTAGGCATGATTTATCAACTTTGGGATTGGACGCTTATGCGCGCTGTTCACCCTCTCATGCAATCTGTTTTTTTGCAAATTGTGAAACCCATGGTTATAATACTTTTAAAAATTGTTGTAAGAACAAGCCATGACAAATATGTTCCAGAAAGAAATAAAGGCATAGAAACCTTGTCATTGTAATACTGGGAATGTTATCTGGTGATGAACTCAGATCTATATTGATTAGCAACTTTTAGTTCTTATAGGCCGGAGATGTGACCATCATCGAGCTACTTTTGAAGACAAACATAGATGTAAACGACATTGATGCTGAAGGAAACTCTGCTCTTCATTGGTCCCTTAAGGCGTCTCCTCAGCAGATGAAGTCTCTCTCTCTCTCTCTCTCGTACACACAAACGTACACACGCACAATAGCTTAAAAACATATCATTGCCTTCTAATTCATAAAAAAAAACATATCATTGCCTCCTAGAATTTTGATCGCCTAATTGTATCCAGAATTGTATGGCTCCTTCTGAAGCATGGTGCCCGAGTAAGCCAAAAGAATAAATTGGGGTTGACTGCTTTTCATCTTGCTGCCGCTAAGGGCAACTCACAGGCACTTCAGGTATGAGTACGACTGCTCTTCAATGTATTCCTTTCCCATGTATCAAATTTATTGGCAACCAAAGTTGGAATTTGAATTTTACATCTGAAGGCTATTATTTTTTACATTGACCCAACAGGCCTTTCTATTGGAAGACCCAGATGCTATCAACTACAAAACGGAAACGAAAGAAACTCCACTGTTTTTTGCAGTGAAGAATGAACATATTGACTGTGCTGAGCTTCTTTTGCGATGGGGAGCAAATAGCGAAGTCCTCAATTTGCGGTAAAAAGCATCGATACCTTTTCATAAAGTTGCTCGTGTTATTTTCTTTCTATCAGTTGTGAGGTTGAAAGCGTATATTAACGTCTTTATGTGCACGTATATGTGCACTGAATCTAATCAATTCCAGTAGACAGAGACCTATAGACATGGCAAAGTCTCAAGATATGCGGTTCATGCTGAATCCAACTAATATTAGCCACAGTAAGTTGAACCGTAGCACATTCATCCATTTAAAACTATAATATGTGAATGCTATAGAGATAATAACGAAGCAACGTCTGTTACTTATTAATGTGACTCCTGCATATGATCTCTTATTCTCTGAGTTATATAATGTGCAGTGAATCGTGCTTCGCCTGTTCAACAGAAACGTAGTACTTGTTTTCAAGATGATGAGATGATTTCAGAAACCTGTGATGCACTGCTAATCATGACAGATGAAGATACCACTACGGATAGGTGACTCCCCTAGCTAGAGGATCAAAAGTCGTATGATACTTTTTATATTCTCCAACCCCACCCCACTTTTTCCCGCGGCGGAGTTCTCTTGTGTATATGCTTTCATAATTCTCTACTGCTTGTGAACTTCAGTATCTGCTCAAGAACAAAGGCTGAGATCTGTAAATACTTTAGCTCTCCTCGTGGTTGCGTTAGAGGGGATAAGTGCTTTTATGCGCATGGTGAAAAGAAGCTTCGGCAGATGGAGCAGGGAACACATCTGACTCATTCTCCTGTTGTTGCAAAGGAACATAGACGGAAAATCTTTGTTGGAGGTCTCCCTCCTATGTTGGACTCTGGTTAGCAATCTATGCAAAGCTTTATCAAGTACACTTTTTGAGTTGAATAGACTTTTGAGCAACCAAGCAATTTTGGGATTTAAATATAAAATATTGAGCTTTATTTTACTGTCGTATCTGGTCAGAATAACATAACGTTCTTCTTTCCTTGTTGTGAAGCAGACTCATTGGCTAAAGCTTTTGAAGAACAATTTGGTGCTGTAGAAGATGCTATAGTTATGGGAATTCAAGAAGGAGATGAAATAAAATCTCGAGGATTTGGCTTCGTCACCTTTAAACAAGATAAATCTGTTTCAACAGCTGTTGAAACACACTTTATTATTATTATGGGCAAGCAAGTTGAGATTAAAAGCGTAATCCCAAAATGCCTTCTCACTGAATCCCAGAAACTGTTAGCACAACAACATCAGCCAAAACAGAATAACCAATATGAACCTCAAGCAAAAATACCCAGTGATCAGAAGATTACAGAAAAGTTTGAAGTTGAACGAATGTCCTGGGTTGGTAGATTATGTCAGGGCCAACCAAATACATGTTCCAATGAACTTCAAGAACACATCAGCCCCAGCTTTGACAAAAGTATGCCTGCATGGCTCAGGATTTTCGTGAAGTGGCTGCCGCGCCACTTACATGATCAATCAACATGTTTGAATGAAGGAGATCAATATGCTCTCTCATCTCTTAAAGGTGATTTCAGGGCAACATTTGGCTTGGAACTAGATCATGCCTCTCTCGGCTACTCCAAGCTTAGTGACTTCATGAAATCTGTGCCTGAAATTTGTCGCATGCAGATTGTCCCCATAGGCAAATGTGGACCTGCCACTCATTTGGTCCTGCTGCCTAACTTTCCCATGCCCCATCGTCAATTGCCTCATACACTCGCAACGCCCTGCACGCCATCTAGTGATCCTGATTCTATTTCCAAACGTGTTCAGAACCTTTTTCATGGGCATCAAAATGATAGCTTCATTGATGGCAGCACTGAGGAGGCAAAACCAGCCCATGAGTGCCCTGAAGAGAATTCAGCTCAGAATGATACATTGCCTGGTGTGCATCTGAGGTTTCTTGAATTCTTGAAGCCAGACCCTCTCTTCCATGGTCGACCATGGCTACAAAATGTAAGTGATGTTGATGCAGAAGACGCTCATGGTGAAAGAAGAGGGTGTATAGAGGGGGTTAAAAAGAACCATAGGCATCAAAAGAGACATTTGGTTTTGGAGGCCCTTTGCAGAAAAAGGAACAGCACATCGGTTTTCTTTCTTGGCGACTTTGATTTTTACAAAGTAAGCAGTGCAGTAAACTAATTTCACTTTTACTGATGAATTCATGTGCATGACATGCATATCCAATGTTCATGATAATTTGGCATTTAATAATAACCGTGCGGGCCCGTGGGTGGTGTATGCAGGATTATAAGACAAGCATCATGAAGAGGAAGTGCTTTGCGTGCAACCGACGTGAGATGTTATGGGCCAACTTTCCATGCCGACATTTGCTGTGGTGCGATGATTGTAAACTACAGGCCATCTGGACGGCTGGCGCTTCTGAGCACAAATGTGTGGTGTGTGATGAGAAAGTACTGAAAATTGGTTTACTACAATCGCCTGAATTTTGTCAGCGTGCAAGTCATGGTCTCCCCAATGTTGAGGAGTTCCCACCTTTCAATCCTAATCATATACGAAGGTATGGTTATGCAAAACTCTAATTCCTGAAAGCATATGCATGCATGCTTCCACAATTAATTTTATCATCTCACCTGAAAATTTTACTCACCATAACTTTGTTACTCTTATTAATTATTATTCTTTAAGCTACCTAATGTTCTTTTTTCTTTTCCTCTTCGTAGTCCGTACAAGAAAAAGAAATGTCCATTGATTGGTATGTGATGGACTTGTTGCATTAATCAGTGTCGATCTCTGCGTAGCAGAGAATAGAATATGCTTAAAACAGTATATGGGCATCTTTTGTGTACGTGAAATACGCCCGGAGAAGACAAAATGACAGGGGAGATTGGCAAATTCAGTACGACTGTACAAACTTGTATCCCCTCTCCAAAATGTAATCATAGCTCTTTTGTGCTGAAAAATACAGACCTCACATTAATATGAGACTGTTCAACCCTACTGCTCTTTATTTACTATCCGGTGTATGCGCCTCTCCATTTAAAGTGAAATAGAGGTGAGTCAAAATTACATGGTAAATATCTTATTTTGTTGTATATATATATATATATATATATATATATATATATATAGTGTTACGTCATTTAAATTTTTTAAATAACATGATAACATATTCACCATTAAATAAATTTAATTTTGACCATCAAATGATTCTTCTTCATTTCACTTGAAATGGTAAAACAATCTCTATAATATCATGCATACTGTACAATTTATTTCCGTTATGCCATTCTTCATAAATGGCAAGCCTGTCCCCTCCATAATTTTATTTTATTTTAAAAAAATTGTATACTGTTAATTATGTTGAAGAATTATTCAGATCTTTTACTTTGATAATTTTATTTGGCATACACTCTCTGCGAGCACTCACAATAAGTTTCAATCTAAATTTAGAGAATCAAGCTACTTTTTGTTTTCATATTCAAATACATTTCATAATAACTTCTGTTGTCTTTTTTTATACTATTTAAATATTTTTTCTTCTTCTTTTTTTGTTTATTTCTTCTTCTTCTTTTTTTTTCTTTTCTTTCCAATAGTCATATTTTTCAACGCCTATATTCTCCAATCTAAAAAAGAAAGTAAATAAATAAAAGCTCTATAGGCTCAAGATTGAGTTAAAAAGAAGAAGAAGAAGAAGAAGAAAAAAAAAGAAAGGAAAAACCAGAAACAAAACGAATATATAAATAAATAGAAAGGAATTAAGAAACTTCATAAGCCCCTCACAAGAAAAGGAAAGCCGGTCTTCTTGTTTCGTGAATTGAATGCGACCAAAATCCATCTCCCCCCCTCCCCCCTTTCATTAGAACTCTCTCTCCTACAAAGACAAGAATGAAAAATAAGCTCTTATTGCTTTTAGATAAAATGAAAAATAAGCCCGAAACGAAAAAGTTTTCAGATAGTAATATCCATCATTTTATTTCCGACCCCTAATATTTTCCAAAGGACCAAATAGAACCAGAGACTACATAAACCTTTTTCAATCAACGTGAACAAGTCTTTCCTGGAGATGAAAAAGTGCATAGTGGGTCTGGAGAAGCTTTTAGAGAGAGAGTTCAGTGTGAGATGAGTTCACCGGAGGGGGAGGCCTCATGCTTCCCCCTCCCCACGCTGGTTTTCCCCTAGCCTCCGTGGGCTAGGGTGGCTTTTTGTCCCCCCAAAGTTAGATCCCTCCGAAGGTGGTTGTTGGTTTTTCTTTGCTTTTGTTGTTGTGTGTTGGTGCAAATAGGAGATTTTCTGGTCTAGGTCCGTGATGAACGGTGGGTGTTGGTGGTTTCTGACAGAGATGTTGTCAAAGCTAGATCTACAAGACTCGGCTGAAATTTTTTCAACAACGACCTTTCTGTTGTGGACACCGCCCTTCTCCGGTCATGGTGGTCATTCAACGAGTCCATGTGGTTCGCTCCTGTACGGCGCGTGACCAGCACGCGCTGGAGGTTTTCTTTCATTGGTCTTGCACATGTGGGTCACCGTTTGCTTCTTCGGTCTCAGACGATGACGATCTGAACTTCAGAAGGTCGTCCGACGCAAGGGGGGTTCCCAAAGAAGGTGTGTGCTCTACATGTGCCGGCTCCGGCAGTGATTCTTACGGTTCTTGTTTCCGAAGGTTTTCTATTTATATTTGGTTGTATATTCTTGTCTTTAATCATAGTCTACCATAATGGTAGCTGCTTTAAGCTAGGTTTTCTAGCTTTGTGAGTAGAGAATATTTTTCTCTAATCACTCCTATGGCCTTTGGGCTTTATTGTTCTTCGTCTTTGGGCGTTTGTAGCTTTGTATTTGGTGCATTGTTTCTCTGTATGAGTTTCCTGATTGTATTACCCCTTTGGAGGTGGTTTCTCAATAATGAAGACGGCACTTTGTTCAAAAAAAAAAAAAAAAAAAAAAATTTCAAGCATCAAAACGCATGTTGAGAAAAATATACGGAGTAAACGAAGACTCATAGCAAAGAAAAAACTAAGAAGTAGAAATATCCAGGAAAAGAAAAACATAACACAGAGCCTATGTACAAAATCTAACTCTTGTATTCAGGTGCTGAGAAAATGTCGAAAATGAAAAGAGAACCAAGCATGTGTTCTACCACGGAATAATAATAATAAAAAAAATGAAATAATATTTAAATGATACAGAGAACATTAAGGAAAATTATTGTGCAATGTCTTTGAATCAGAAAGCACAAAGTAGCTTAATTTTCTAAATCTAGACTGAAACTTAGGAAAGCTGATGTGGTTTTCTAAATTTGGATTTTGGCCTTTATTTTGTTGGGATATCTCATTGTGTTTAATTGCATCAATGGGGTTTCTGCCTTTTGTGTACCAACGGAGTGGAAGAGAAAGGAAGAGGGGAAGAAATAAAAAAAGGCTTAATAAAAAATAGAAAGACAAGGGAGAGAAATAGATTTTGTGAATAATGAAAGGATGAGGAAGTTATAATGTCGAAAACACTAGCTGAAATGCTGAATGGTAGTTTAGAGAATATGTAGAGAAGGAAGTTTTGGAAAACGAAGGAGAATACAGAGAAACTGCTGAAAATGGTCTTTACATATACATTCAGGAGATGCATCTTGTATCCATGCTTCAAACGGCATCTGTTCTAGGGATTGACAGGTAAAAAGTGAACACGCCTACTACATCGTTTACAAGTCCAACACCCTGCTTCTTGTCGACAATTGACAGTGAAAACGCAATAAAATTCATTTTTCCCGTCGGAACACTAGATAAAAGTAGCCAATATCAAACAATTGAGAACTGCGCCTAGCTAGTAAGCCCAAATCAAGCTCAAGTAAACAGAAGCCACGCAAACAGATTAAGCCCCAATTTGACTATTTATTTCTCATTTTTATCTGTAATTAGTAACCTAATTATATGCTACCCATCTCAAACTATTATGAAAATCTTGATCTACCAAAGTTTCCCCCATTTCTTGTCTAGCTTCTAAATGGCAAAAAGAGGCAAAAGTAAAGGTCTTCACGCATTAAGAGTATAGCACAGCCATCTTCTTGTCTATATTTTCAATGATAAAACAAGAATATCTAATTTTCTATCCATGTCTTGTCATGAAACGAGCAATAAATAGAACAATAATACAAAACATGCATCCTACAGAAGGTGTAAGCTGGCTAATCACATGATTCCCAGTACTTTAGCACTCTTGCTTCTCAATGAATAACCGAAACGAAATCTTAAAAGGGTAGCGCAAATTTGAATGCAGAATTCCATTACTAAACTTTTTTTCTTAATGAATATAATTTAGTTGTAAAATGCAGAACTCAATTAAGTATCAGCATGCTTAATTTTCTGTACCTCCCTAAACGCTACAAAATTCTCAATTGACACAACCAGCAGACCAACAGGTGCCAAATGTTTTACTTTGCATGCTCAGGTCTAACTACATGGTTGCATATCATCGACAAACATGGCAATTGTAAAAGTTATATGAGGAAATCGGCAGGCACCAAGCACAAGGAGATGATACCCAGCGAACGCAATAATAGTTCCCTCCATCAAAACCCAGAACTTCACCAGCAGATTTCAACAATTCCCATTCTGCCAGAGCAATGAAAACTTACATGAAAATAGTGAAAGATCATAACCGAGACACTAATCCATACAATTAGCTCAATTTTCAGAAAAATTATTCTCCAACCAGCATCTGTGGCAAAAGTGATTGTGATGAACAAGAAAAATGATTCAATGTATTTTCTTGAATCAAATTAATCTAGCCTAATGCAATTTTAAAGATGGTAACAGAAATGAAGCCATAATCATTACAGGGAATCGTATCTGCGTTGCTTAGGAAAGAATCAATACAAACAATAAGAAACCTGCCACTACACAAAATTCCAAGTCATAAAATTGTGATACGTAATGATGCGAGAATTGGAGTATCAGTCAAGCTTTCACCTAAAAGGGCACATTTAGAGTGGTCATCCCATAGTGTGTTAAATCTACTCCATCACCATCACCATAACCTTACAAATTAGTCTTACAATAGGAACAGAATTGAAAATATCAATATTATTATGATTCAATATATTCTAATTGAAATAATTGGTGCTCTCTAAATTACTGTAAGGTATCATCTTCCACATAATTTTCCTTCATGGGACGTATGGTGTGGGGCTTTAAAAAATTATCAGGAGGGGCCAAGGAAGTCTTTAGTCATACTAGAACTGAGGTGAGTGACGGCTCCAAAATTAGACTCTGGCATGATGTGTGGTGTGGGGATCAAGCCCTCAAGAATCAAGATAGCTTTTCCGAACTTGTTCAGTATTGCACATTTTAAGGAAGCTGCCGTGTCAGACTATTTGGAGCTTTCTAGTGCTTTTCATCAGTGGAATGTTAACTCTCTGAGAGCGGCTTACGATTGGGAGGTGGATCTCTTTACCTCGTTTTTCAATTTGTTGCATTCCTTCATATTGAGACGGGGTGGTAAAGACAAGCTTTATTATATTCCTTCCAAGAGAGAGCTATTCAACGTCAAATCATACTGCAATGTCCTTTTTCCCCAAGATAATACTCCATCCCCTTAAAGGGGTATTTGGCGGAATCAGGTTTCCTTGCAAGTGGCATTTTTGCTTGGTCGGCCGTATTAAGGAAGATCCTTACCATGGATAATCTAAGAAAATGGCATATCATTATAGTTGATTGGTGTTGCATGTTTAAGAAGAGTGGAGAGTCAAAGGATCATCTTCTACTCCAACGTAAGATTGCCAATGATCTTTGAAATACTATCTTAAGCAGTGTAAGGCTAGCTTGGGTCATGCCTAGTCGGGTGGGTACCGTTCTTCGCTTGCTGGAGAGCACAAGGTGGTAAGCCTAAGTTTGCAAGATGACACCGTCCTGCCTTATGTGGTATCTTTGGAGGAAAAGAAATGATCGGAGCTTTGTGGATTGTGAGAGGACATTGGTGGAATTAAATGCTTTATTTTTCAAGACACTTTACCATGGGGTTGCTGCCTTTGACTTTAATACTTCTGGCTTTCATATTTTTCTAGATCTTTTTTTTTTTTTTTTTTTTTTTCTACTTAGGTGTCTCTCTTATATACATCATGTGTGCTTGGGTTGCGTCTCTGCGTTCTTTAATGAATTTGCGATTGCTTATCAAAACAAAAAAATTCCCTCCATTCTTGTTTGAAAGAAAGAAAAGATAGGAGGTATGAAAAAATGGAAGTGCAGGGTACTGGTTTTCCATCCTTACATTTGATAGGAGAGATTTTTTTATCAGTAATTGGCCCAATTTAATAGGAGAGATAAAAAAAAGTGGAAGGAAATCAATTCAAAAAGAATTTGAGGGATCAGAGGGTCACAAACTTGTAAAAAGCCAAGACAATCCTCTTGCCTCTGGACTCTCTCTCTCTCTCTCTCTCCCCCCCCCCCCCCACACACACACACACACAAACAAACAATCTTCAGTGATGAAATGAAATGAAAAAGAGAAAAAAAGGTTTCCCTTGTACGAAAAGAATGATACCTATGCATCCTTCCCCTTCCATGCCCACTTGCTTTCCCTCCTACCAAATGGACCTTAAAGTTATGTTTGTTACAGAAATAACCGGAAGAATGAAAAAGAAGGGAGGGAATTTGTGGGGAGGGTTGGGCGGAGGGAAGATAAGCTCCATTTGTTAATGCTTTTTAGAAGGATCTCTGTTTGAAAAAGTAATCTAATGTGACATAAAATTTATGAAAGTAGTTTTGAGTATTTTGTGTTTTTGGTTGTTTGTTAATGTTTTTGTTTTGAAAAGAGAAAACAAAAGGGAGAAAGAAAGAGTGTTATCAAACAAAGTCTGGCCTCACAATAAACCATCAAAACCAGGGTACAATGGTAAAAAAATGCCTTTTACCTGTGCTTCCTTTATGCTTTGCCCCTTTTTCCCTCTACCAGCTTCCCCTCCTACCAAACATAATGTAACATGTATTAGAATAATAACAAACCTCTCTCTCTCTGCTATTTGTGCGTATATTACCTTCACAGATTCCTGTGAAAACTAAGCAGAAGAACCAGATGTTAGAAATAAGAAAAATTAATGTGCACGTTTTAACAACCAAATAGATGAGGAAAGAATATATGAAGAAAAGGAAAAAAGGCTCCCATGTTGGCAATGTATTAAGCAGATAAGGCAGCCAATATATGGAGTGGGGCAACATAACAGCATCATTACCTGCAATTTAACTATGCAACTACCTTCTCTGAGCGCTTATGTTGTAAAGACTTTTCAAGTCTTTTCCTGCAAGGCAGAAAAGGAAATTGGCACTCAGATAAAAAAATTAGCAAATAACTACATTTTTCTATTAATTCCCTGTGGGGTAAAGAATAAAAATGGGCATCAATATCTATACTTGTACATGGAAGAAGAAAGGTGAATCAGTTCATTATACACATGCATTTTATAGTTAATACAAACATGCATAATACATATGACATGACATGGCAATATATACTACAGACATTCTTTTTTTACCTGGGCATACGTACAGACATTCATGTATACATAAATACATGCACATTCCGGATATTATGAATTTCATATTGTAGTCTTTAAGAGAGCCTTTGTATACATGCCATGTACATTAAGGGGCTACATTCTTTCAATTTCAAATAATGTACATGTGTATGTGCTTCCGAGACTTAAAATAGTTGCATTCACCATTGGCTATCTGCAAACAGGGGCTACATACGTAATTCATCATGCAGCACCCAAAGATGTCTAGAATTAAATCCATTTCCATTGGAATCGATTTATCATCACACAGTTATTCTTTGCAACCCTTCCCCCCCCTTTTTCTCCAACTTCTCTTCTTCTTCACCCCAAATGAGAGTATGCATTTCAAATATTATATCCACTGCCATCCACCACTAACCACCACCTGACAACCATTAAACCACCATATTCGTTGTGCCATTACCACATTCTTTACACACACAACTTCCTCCTTCAGGAAAAACTACACTCAAAAACCTAACTCTCAGAAATACCATCGATAAATATCTAAACATGACCTATAATTAAATATTTCATTAAATTTTGCCCAAAAAAAAAGATGATCAAGACAACCGCCACAATCCAGCGGCAACCAACACTATCATATCCAAGCAGATACCACCCACAACCTGACTAGTATCATCCCTTATGCCACGACCAACTACTATCATCCTTATGCTGCCGCCACCACCAGCGGCACAACATCAGGGCACCTGCATATGTGACAAATGCCACACCATCATTCCCATTTCACCAAAATTATATCAACTCTGCCATCAGGCCACCCACTACCCTATTACAGCTGCCACTAGAGGCATTCTACAGAGATGAATGCATGTGTGCCAACCCACAAGTTGATAAAGAGAAGCAACCTCAAAAAACTTATAAGGTTCTAATTGAAATTTAATAACGTATAGCCATATAAATCAAGTACCAGAGTAATATAAATATAGAACCACAGGCTAGATCAAAACCAAAAAAAAAATAGGACTTATTTAAGAAGAAACATGAAAACTGTCCCCTGTATTTAAAAGAAGAAAAAAAAAACTAAGAATATAAAAACAAAAAAACTCTGCCAGTTCAAGATGAACCCAAACAGATCATTATTTGAGGTACTTACTTCTCATATAATTTGACAAGTGACCTTGGCCTCTCATTTCCATCTTCCTTCTGTCGAGGCTTTGGTTGCCCTGCCTGCCTTGATTCTGGTTTCCAATTGGCTTTGGAGAGAGACTGACCCAACAAGTCAGCAATGTCCGTCGCCATTGCCTCAGCCTTCTTCACATAAGGAAAAGTTTCCTCCTTGAAGTGGTGTGATAACCACAAATACATAGACAACACTTGATGCTTAGTCTCGAGGTCTAAGAGCTCTGCATCATTTCGAGCAGAACCCTTCGGCATGCCCATTGCAATATTGACAGGAACCTTCTGACTGTATGCTGAAGCAAACCTTAGGAGATGGAACATTGCCTTTGGGTCTCTAATATTAACTGGGGCAAAACAAAAGTTAAAACGATCCTCCAGGGATAATCCCTGCACCTTCTCCAACATATTCGCAACCTTCTTTATGTGATCATGTCGACACAAAAAGTAAGAACCATCCAGACGGCAATTTTCACCAAATTTTTCAAGTAGGTGGCAGAATGTAACATTATTGAGTTGCCCAGCAAAAAGCTCAACCTGCTCAAAGAAAGGAAAGAGACCGACTTTCTTTACTTCTTCAAAAGGTTGCTTCAAGCACTCAATCAAGTAATCTAAATCTTCTAACTGCAAGGTTGTTGTGAGCCCATCTGGATAGCGGCTTCCTCTACGACCAGCTCTTCCAGCAATTTGTTTAACCTGTGATGCTGGAACTGGAACAATCTTGTCTCCATTGTATTTTGAAAGGCTATTAAAAACAACCCTTCTAATATTGAGATTCAGACCCATTCCCACAGCATCACTAGCAACAAGCACATCAAATTCATTATCTTGATCATTGAATAGACTAGCTTGCTGTCTACGAGTTTCTGGTGGTAAGGCACCATAAATTACACAACAGCGGTGATTGGTGTGCTTCTCAATTGCCATTTTAACCTCAAATATCTCTCTCCTCGAAAAAGCAACCACACAGTCCCCAGAACGAACATTTTTAAGATCTCCCAACAGGGTCTTGGCTTCAACCACCAATGGCTTAAATCTCTCATAATGATGTTCATGCAACTCGTCCCCAGTGCCCGCACAGATATTTCGAACAATATTTAAAACACTTGGATCCCCACACAAATGTATCTCATCGGCCTTCAATCCAAGCAATGCCCGTGTCCATGCATAACCTCTACATGTATCTGACATCATCTGAATTTCATCAATAACGGCCACATCATACAAATCGTCTGTAGATACCATTTCCACGGTACAAGCAATATGGTTCGAAAAAGGGACATATTTCTTTTCTTGACCTGTAAGTAGACTACAGTAAACCCCATGCGCATTCACCTTGTCAAAGACTTCCATAGCTAACAACCTGAGAGGACTACAATAGATACCCTTCTTCGCTTCCATATACCGTTGCAGAGCATTGTACGTTTTACCACTGTTGGTCGGTCCACAATGATATATTATCTTCCGCTTCATAGCACGTGCAAATGGAAACCAAGTGTGGGGCTTTGTGAGATCCGCCGACTCAATCATACCCTGAAACCGCTTAATCTCATCAGGAAACTCCTCCAAACAATACTCCACAAATATAGGAAACAGGAACTTGATGGCATCATCCGAGGGACCAAGCGACGCCACATACTTAAAAACATCAGCTGGGCACTTCTTGAAGAAAAAGTTCCGGAACTTGTGCACAGCAGTAGGAAAGAATGACAGGCCAATGTAAATGGCAAGAGCCTGATTGGACGCCCAACCGGATTTCCCAAAGTAACAGAATATTTCTTGCATTGTCTCCCAATCATGCCGTGTCTGCTTTGCAGCCTTCACAGCATCTCTTAGCTCACGATACAACTCAACAGGATTCTGCAATGCAACATGCATGTAACCCCCACTTGTCTCCAAACCCACGTCGTTATTTCCATCATCCAATTCAACCACCATAGAATCACTAACACTACCATCTTCTACACCATCCCCTTCATCAGCACTCGCTGAACCACTAACACTAACACAACCCTCAACTACATTATCTAATTCAACACTTTTCCCTACGTCCGCGTCAAAGTCACATTCTGATTCCACAATTGTTGAATTGCATACACCATTATCATTCTTCTCTAAGAACGACGAAAATGGCTTCGCATAAAGGGTGTCAGAGCCCACGAATTTCACGCTTTGTGAGGGTAATTTACAAAAACATAGGTTGATCAAACCCGTCGAAAATGGACGGTTTGGGACATCTAAAACTGGACTAAACTCGTGATTCTGGGAAACTAAACGGTCATATTGTCCAAAAGAAGAGAAATATTGGTTCAATAACAAAACCCTAACCCTAGAAGCATATTTCTTAGGTTTACAACTACGAAGCAGAGACATCGTTTAAGCCCAAATAAGCAATTACCCGAATCGCAGAGCGGCGGTGATGGCGATTGGCATCAATTTCAATGTAGCTATGTGTATTACGAACAAAAAAACAGGAACTGAAAAGGAAGGTTTCGATCGTATCTTACCTCTGTGACAATAATGTTGGGTCTGATTTTTCTGAGAAATTTTTGTCTGGGTATTGCTTTGAGCACTCGACCGATCATCACATGCACCCGAATTCTCCAAAGTCCAAAACCAAAACCGGGCTCGGGTGCGCAAAACCCGAATGGATTGATTTGTGCCCAATAAATTGACCTATTTGGCTCGTGGGCTGTGACAGCAAGCTACAGAGCTAGCAGTGAGAAATGTCGGGTTAGGGTTGCAATTCTTTGATTTGACCCGGATTAAACCGGGCTGGTATCATGGCTTGTTTGAAATTCAGGTTGTTCAAATCTTTAGGTGAATTAGGATTCTCTATAAAGATTATATCATGTATAGAGCAATGTTGTTAGCTATACTATTCCACAATAGTGATAGTTTAAATTAATATTTAATTTTTCTTTTAATATAAAGATTGTTGAAACTGTCACGTCAACATTGTAAGATAGTAATAAGATAAAAATGCATTTTCTAGCATTACTTATCCTATATAATTGAGTGATGTTATATACTATACCTTCATAGATTTTGTTAAAAAAATAAAAGAAAAAGTGATTGGAATTATTTATTTAAAATACAATTAAAAGGCATATATAGAGTTGATTGCAAAAACTAAAATCCTAGGATTGATTTGGTAATACCCAAAATTCAAAGGAAATAATACCCACACCCCATTCTTAGTGGATGGACAAGAATTTTTGTTTATTTTAAGTGAAATGGAAAGAAATTATTTTTTGTTTATAATTATAACTTTATTTTGTTACATTTATATGTGTGCCTATGGTTGATAACTTGATATATCAGTCATGTGATTTTAAAACAAGTTATTTAGAAATGCATTTTACATTGAAACAAACAAGCAAATGGGAGCACCCTTGCCCCAGTGG
Source organism: Alnus glutinosa (assembly GCF_958979055.1). Lineage (NCBI taxonomy): Eukaryota > Viridiplantae > Streptophyta > Magnoliopsida > Fagales > Betulaceae > Alnus > Alnus glutinosa. Next base: position 34,607,312 of record NC_084887.1, on the reverse strand, counting down.
TAAACTCGAGAATTCGTATTTGCACGGGAGTACTCTTGTAATTTCGACTTAGAACAGTGGCAACCAGAACAGCGAGGATCTCCAAGCCTCCAACCATCTCTTATCTATCTCTGTGATTCTTAAACTTACACACTACACAGCCAAGTAGTACATATTAACACTAATAATCACCAGCAATAAACTTCTGTTTTTTATTGGGTTTTAAGCTTTTGAAAAATTATCGTAATTTAGAGATGCAAGTGTTAGCATTCAATCCTTGGCCTCTCCAATCTCATGCAATCAGTGTTTTAAGCCGCCTCTTGGGTCGGCGCCAGCTCTGCTTCGACGGCATATCCTCCTCCGTTTGCTCCCACTCTCAGCCTCACCACAATGATTCCTCCAACGCCGACGTTCCTTCCCAACCCATTTCCATTCAAAGGTTTGCACTTCCACTAGCTTTTTCTTTAGTCCAAATAACTTATCATGTGGTAAATTTGATTTTTCTTTCTAATTTTGTTACTGGGTTGTGATTGAAATTCTTGTATTCGCATTTAAATGTTTATTTGCAATTGTATATAGCAAACGTGAGGAACTCATAATGCACACATGCCCAAAGGGTTATATGTACTAATCAATGAACCCCATTTTCATTTTTGATTCAAGCTGGTTATAAAAATGTTTTCTTTTTTACTTTTTCAATTTTTTTTTTTGTTTGGTTTTGTTGCCATCTTTCTGCAATATTGTTAACATCGGTGTTATTTGACCAAGGTGGATATTTTGTATGATGTCACTGAAGCTACATTACAATTTTAATGTTGGTTCCGATAATATGTTTTGAGGATTTTGATTTTTGTCCCTTTGATGGTTTTAGGAGTGTTAGGGGTCACTCAAAGAATTTGGACAGAGTAATGTGCAACAGTATTCCAGTCACAACTCGGCGGATTCTGTTTGCAAGTTTATTCATGTACTCCTGTTATCATCCTTCTTCAAGGTACTTATCAGGTCCGCACGGTTCACCTTTGCGATCACTGTTAGACTGGCAATTTGTTCAAGGCCTCGAATTGTATGCTTTAATTGTTTTTGTCATTAATGTTGTTCAACCGGTGTATTCCTATTGGGTGTCATTAGAATTTCAAACAGACGTACACCAAATGTATTGGGTGTCAATAGAAGGATGGCGAGCTCTATGGCTAGAATTGTATCTAGTGCTGAGTCCGAACTCCATCCTCTACATCGTATGTCATCAAATCTGACATTTGTGTATTGAGATTCTGGAAGGAAAAATGAAAATTTTGATCAGTATAGAACATAACTTAGGGTGGTGGTCCTTCTGTTATAACTAATCCGAAGTTTGTGAATGTCAGAGATGGAGGCTCATATTCTGAAGTAGCACTGCTCTCTAGTATAAAGGTCACACGAGCGGAGTAGATCCCATGTGGCCCCTTGTGGCTTAATTTTAGTTTCTTATGCCAGGGTCGAATTATAGGTAAAGGGGTGTGGGGCTTGACCCCGTGGTATGGTAAGGGTATATTGGGAATTTCAATGTATTACATTAGGGCTTTAACTGAAGACTGTATATATATGTTGTAACTCTATTATTTTTCAACATAGTGAAATTAGCCACTCGCTCCTGTGGACATAGAAATATTGCCGAATCACGTAAATTCTATGTGTTTTATTTTCTCTCCCATTTCTCTTTACTTTTCGCAAAGTTGCATAGTCCACGACAATCCTAACAGAGAACATAACACATTTTCTCCCTTTATTAGATAATGGGTCTACTTGAAGACAAGACCTTCCTTCATTAGAATGGTCAATGGGTCAGCGAAGTATTTGGTTTCAATTTTCAGAGGAAAACTTCCTTACTTATTAACTTGCTCTGATAATGCAATTAACTGTGGATATACAGCACAGGCTGCAGGGGATCCATCTGTGACAGTTGAAGAAGTCACTCCTCCAGTATTTCCTTCTGCCCCACTCTTCCCTGTTGAGGTGTTCATCTTTAGCTATTTCTTGTTGTTCTTAGTCTTGTTTTTGAGGATTCATGTATCACCAAGTTAAAAAAAAAAAAGAAATGTGATTTTTTATGAGCTACATTGCACTGATCTTCATGGCAGGTTAATTGATGTATCTTATTTGCAATTTTGCAGGAAAGAATTGTCCAACTCTTTGAGAGGAACACATACTCTGTTGTCAATATTTTTGATGTGACATTGCGTCCTCAACTTAATGTAACTGGTGTGGTTGAGGTATTTTAGAAGTTGAAGAATTGCTTCATTTACTTACAAAGAAAAGAAGAAAGATGGATTGCTTTGTGCCAGTTATCTTGTATCAAGAAGGAAACTTATAAAACTAGACAGCTTGCTCAAGAATTTTTCTGCTAAATTAAGCATAAAGCTCTCCGAGTAATACAACATCTTCGCATTCTTATAAGCATAAAACAAGGTGGTAGTACATGTAATTTGTGTTATCCATATTGGCAGGTTCCTGAAGGAAATGGTTCTGGTGTAGTTTGGGACAGACAAGGGCACATTGTAACAAATTATCATGGTAAAAGCTAGTGAGTGAATTTGCAAGCACTAAACAAATGAATTTACAATGATCCTTTTCATGAATGATGATTGCTATATATTTAGGGCTTTCCATAATAGTAGTGAGCTCAAGCATAAAACAAAAGAGTTTATTTCCAATGATCCTTTTCATTGAATGATGTTAGCTATATACATAGGGCTTTCCATAATAGTAGTGAGCTCATACTTGATTTAACCAGAACATCACACTGCATTAATTTGTAAATTGTTATTAATCTACATTTACTAGAATTCCTGCTAGTAGGATATCTATTTGCTTTTATTCTTCCCATATTGTTAAATCTTATAATTGATCAAGAAACTGCTATCAGGTTCTTCATGAGTAGCATAACGCATTCTTCAGTATGCTTTCCATTTCAAGCTTCTGTTAAAAAATTTGAGTTCATTCTCTGAAGGTCTGATTTTTTGGAATAAAATATGCTCTTAATGTACCATTATGTGGACTTTATGCAAATATTAATCTGAATCTAATCTCTTAGTTAATCATATTAAGTTCATACACTGACTGTGAAATCTCAAGTTAACCATTCTGTTCTTCTATTGCCCCAGTAATTGGTAATGCCCTTTCCAAAAATCCAAGCCCCGGGCAGGTTGTTGCACGAGTTAATATTCTAGCATCGCAAGGGTGAGATTTACAAAATCCTTTAGTATTTACTACTAAGTTGAATTATATTTGTTTGTATCTATTGACTCATTTTCTATAACTTCTCGAAGGGTCCAAAAGAATTTTGAGGGTAAATTAATTGGTGCTGATCGTGCGAAGGATCTTGCTGTCTTGAAGGTAGTTTTTTCTGATGAACCTACTTTTCATAAAGTTCACTTATGTTATATCCTAGTGTCAATTTTTTTTTTTTCCTGCACTTGCAAGACCTAAACCTCAATAAAGGAGGGTTGTGTTCAGTTGACTGCCAGTGTAAACTGCATATAAATTGTATTCAAAAATTGAACCTCTGTGCATTTGGCTTATCTATAGGTATATAAATTGCATGTTTGAAACCATATATATGACATGAAATAGTTAATACCTATCCATTAGAATAGGTGTTCTCAACCAATCACAACAAATATCAGCAATTTAAAAATTAATTATCGCACACAATGCCACCAAAATTAATCAAAGCACAAAATAAATCAAGCACGCAAATTTTGGTGACGAAGTGGAAATTTTTTTAAGAACTCTTCGAAAGTAAAACCACTTCGAAGCAGCCAAACCCAAAAAACTTATCGACTATAGAAGAATCAAATTACAAATAGATTATACTTACAAAACCTCATGTGTAGCCCAACAAAGGACCCGTTAATCTCTATTGCAGTAGCTCTAGAACTATGACCAATTCTTCTATCAAGTCTCCTCTTTCAACCCGGTACTCCGGTGGCTGAAGTTTTTTTTTTTTTTTTTTTTTTTTTTTTTTTTTTTTTTTTTTTTTTATAATTTGTGTGGTTTAAACAAAGTCAAAGAGATATGAAATTGAAGACATAAAGATGCACAAGGTTTCTTGTAGGTCACAAAATAATGGCCTCAAGCACTTATGAAAATCATGCATAATGATGCTTATATAGACCCTAATAAGCAAACCTTGTTTTGGTGCAATTAAAACTCTAAAACGGCAATATTTAAGGCGGCGTTTGGACAGGTAAGTGATCTCATTCTGATGCGGCTAGGGTTTTGCAACTTACAACCCGACGGTGTTCGGGCGTGGTCCGACCTAGCTTCCAATTGAATGTCTTGGCTTAATTGCGATCTTTAACCCATTCAGACGTGGTCCAACCTAGATGTTCAGCCAGCCTTTATTGTTTCTTCATTCCATAACCTGTGTGGATGATGTCCAACCGAGGATGCAACTGAGCAACTCTGTGGCTTCTTATATCTCTATATCAAACATCTTCGTTCGGTCGAGATCCGAACAACCCTTCCAACTGAGTGGATTTGGAATACTTGAAAGAGATCACTTAAGTACTTTGTCCGGGTCCTTTGCGAACGCCAATTCCAACCGAGTGGCTCGGCTACAAAATCTTGATCTCTTGTAACATATCTCGTTTGGATGCCCACCAAATGATCTTCCAACCAAGCATTTCTGTTTCTCAAAATTGTCCAAGTTTCTGATTTCCAGTCTAAGTACCAACTGAAACTGACAAATTTAGACTTGCACCAAACTTAGTTTTGACACCGAATTAGCCGGCATAAAACTTAACATTGTAGGCCATTTTTTTCTTTTCTTTTTTCTTTTTGTAGAACTCCTGGAAATTGCTCTGCACTCCTTCAATGTATAAAATATAAATCCAGTGTAGATATGTTATCACTAGAAAGCTAGATTTATGATGTACCAATGAGTAGCGTTTATCGATTGCGACTTAGGACGTTAGTGTAGTTTGCCAATTAGTTCCTTACTTTTTGTCTGGAAGAGGCTCAGAAATAGCAGTGTCAAGGTTAAGTAATCCACTCATCAGTAAAAATATAAAAGAGCAGAACTGAGAAAGAAAAATAAAATATTACAATTCGATTGCTACTAGCATTGCAATTATTAGTGAAGTATTAATATCTTAAAAATGTTAGATAGAAGCCTCTGAAGATCTGTTGAGGCCAATTAACGTGGGGCAGTCATCTTCTCTAAGAGTTGGGCAGCAGTGTTTAGCAATTGGGAATCCATTTGGTTTTGATCATACCCTTACTGTTGGAGTTATTAGTGGACTGGATCGAGACATTTTTAGTCAAACTGGAGTCACAATTGGCGGAGGAGTTCAAACAGATGCAGCCATTAATCCCGGGAACAGGTCAGTCAGGGAACATTCTCCTCTAAATATCTTCATTAAAAAGATCAATCCTCCTTAGCCTCTGTGCCTCAAGGAGTATCTCATTGGATGCATTTCTCCCCTCATTGGAATTGAAGGTGCTAGAACTTAAAACTAGTGAAAAATAAATATTTCTTTGCATCAGCGAGATATTCGTATTCATTGTAAGTAGTGCACTTCCTGATGCTTCTTATTATGACCATGGCAGTGGGGGTCCTCTACTGGATTCCAGAGGAAATTTGATTGGAATTAATACTGCAATATTCACTCAGACAGGTAAGTTTTTCATTTTTTTTATTAATAATCTGACAGGTAATTTTCCTTATATATGCAGTAATTTCATGTCAAAATATGAAAACAAAGAGTATTAAGCAACAGCCTAAGATATGTTGAGATTTAATATTAAGTAAAGTTTTTGGAATTCTGTATATTGATTTCACCAATATTTGAGGTGCATTCCACTTTGTTAACTTCTAGGTATATGCAAGTTATCTTTTAATGGAGTGACTATGTGACCACTATTTGGTGTCAATGAACTCCATCTATGCACTACATATATCTTTGGAGGAACTGCTTCCTGTAATTTTTAGAGTTTTTCACTTTTGTTCTTGGTATGGCAGGGACATCAGCAGGTGTAGGTTTTGCCATCCCTTCCTCCACTGTACTCAAGATTGTACCTCAGTTGATCCAATTTGGCAAAGTAAGTGTCCTTGCTAATTATGTTTTGCTAGAAAATATGTGAACCTAAGACCAACCAACCCCCACCTGTGTGAAACTTTATTGAAATATTATTTTCTTGTAAATTTATATTATTCTCTTGGTGGTCTACACTTTTACAATTTAGTTTTGTTTATTCAGCATGAACTATTGCCTTTATGAACAAAGGATCACAACAACATGGCAAATAGTGAAGCTTTTGGTTTCTGTTTCATCAGAAATGCTCTAAAATTCCCATACCTTATCATTTCCATCTCATTGTTTCTCCATCTTAGGTTGTCCGAGCTGGTTTGAATGTGGAGATTGCTCCAGACCTAGTTGCAAATCAACTTAACATTCGGAATGGAGCCCTCGTTCTTCTGGTATCCTCTCAGAGTATTGAATTTGCATAATGATAGAATTTCCCTATGTGCTACTCTGTTATCCTATTATTAACAATTATCATCTGATAGTTGATCCCCGATCATTTATAATTTCCGAAGCTAACAATACGCCGCTGTAGGTTCCTGGAAGCAGTCTTGCAGCAAAGGCTGGGCTATTACCAACCACAAGAGGTTTTGCTGGTAATATAGTACTTGGGGATATCATTGTTGCAGTTGACAACAAATCTGTGAGCTCTCTCTTGCTGAAACTGTTCTCTTTTCGATTTATGCATTCTATGCTGCTTTTATTATTAAGATGCAAGATTAACTTTCTGCATATTATTAAAGTTAAGCTATCCTTCAAAAATGTTTTATACATATAGTGCTATTGTAGAAATGTTTGGACCAAAATCAATTTATAGCTTGTTTAAAGTTCGTAGGTTTTTCCTTGGTACTATGCACTAAGATTTTTTTTATTTTTTATTTTTTTTCTCACTTTTCTTGGTTCATATATGGAAGTTTAAAAAGCTTAAGTTCAATCAAACCTAGTTTAAACTCTTGTGAGTTTGCCAGCCTGAAGAGCAGAACTCATTTGAAACATAAGTGGAACTGCTTTCTGCTAAGATGCAATTGGTACTCATGTGAGATATGGCATAAGGTGTAGTGTATTTTTTTAATCACTCTTATGCATACTATAATCAGGTTAAAAGCAAAGCGGAGCTGTACAAAGTGTGGGATGACTATAATGTGGGAGATAAAGTAGTCTTGAAGATTCTGAGAGGCAATGAAAATGTGGAGTTGCCTATAGTATTAGAGGAAAAGAGTTCGTGACAGGGAGATTGATATTGATATTGATATTACAAGATATTATGATTTCATTTTCTTTTCTGTATATTAGGAAAAGAATTGTGCTATATATATATTAAATGAGGAACTGCTGTACACATTGTCATTTTGGTTGTGAAGTTGGTTGATTCGGAATTTCTAAAAAAATTCCAATTATTGAACAAGACCTGAGCATTTTTATTATTATTATTATTATTATGTTAACTTTTGGCTTGGGAGTGTTTGGATCGGGATCCCTTACAATTGGAGTGCTCAAATTGCAGTGTAATTTGGGCAGCCTCCTCTTTGTGAGGTGCCCGAACTGCAGTAATTGTTAGGAATCCTAATTTGGAGTGTTCCAAGGGCATGCTCTTCCAAAGGAAATCAAATTATTCTATTACTTTGGTGTGCTTTGGGCTACAATTCAGACACCCCAATTGTCCAGGTTTCTAATTCAATTCTAATTTGGACTATTTATACTTTAAAGGTATGTTCTTCCAAAGGAAATCAAATAATTCTAATACCCTAATTCTATTCATCTTTTTTTTTTTTTTTTGGCTTTACTAACTGCTGCTTAACTGAGACCTCAGCCGTGATTCATCTTGAAATACTTATGAGTAGGAACCTGCAAGTTAAATTGTTATCTATAAATAGTTGCTGCCTGTTGAAATTGGAATTTTACTAACCCTTGATATTCAATTCATGCTTATAATTTCATTTATCCAAAAAAAAAACATGCTTAACCTTTGCATCTTTCTAAATAAAGCTAGTTACTTTAATGGTACAAGCACAAGTTCAGTTAGGAGCTCAACATAATCTGAACCAGGTTTGGGGAAGGATAGAGAGAAGAGCCTTGGTCTAAGATGAAGGCAAGAGGGTTTTTTCACGTTCATTTTCTTAATTATTTTTAATTTATTTTTATTCTTAGGCCTTAATTGGATGAAGATTATTTCTTTCCGTCCATGCCTTAACAACGTTTTTTTATTGGTCCTTACCAACATAATCCGTTAAGGCAACTACATGAGAAAATTTATTAAACTGATTTGCTTCTATCTCTTCTTACCATTGTTGTTACTTTGATGAAACTTCGATCAAATTATGCTTTATCATATCATAAGCTTCGAAGTTGCCTACTAATCTAAAACTATCCGCCCTTTCCTTCAATTTACAATATTAAGTACGGGTACCAAACATGTATCAGTAAGGCTAAGACATAATTGGACACATTAGGATATGAACATGTGTCTTATAATAAGAGACAAGAGACACGTGTTTCAATCTCAATAGATCAAGTTCCAACTGAAACTAGACTTAAGCCAAATCGTTGCTACATTATCCGTATGGAGTTTTTTATACCAAAAGGAAATTAAGCATTTTTCTCTTGAAAATGGCTTGCTAAGCCATCTAGGGTTTAAGCATTTTCTGATTTGCTAATTAATGTTTGCAACCATTTGGTGTCATTTAATAGTCCAACCCAACTTTGAGTATGAATTGATGCAAACATGGGGTTTTGTTTGATGGTGAAGATGATGTTTATGTTACTGTCTTGGTGCGGTTCTTCTACTTCTATTATATATTTTTTGCTTTGTTCTTACCCAGAGATTATGCATATATTTAACTAAGATGTGATTAGACTACTAATTAGTAGGACAGATGTCCAGGGAAACTTCATCATCAAGTGACACGTGTTGAAAAAAGAAATAAGATTTAGTTTACGTTTTCTAACAATGAGAATCTGTGACTACGTGCATTTTACATTAAAACTAAATGTTTTTCAAAATTAATATAAATATATATCTATAGTTTTATCTTGGGGGTGTTTCTTTATGATAACCATTCATTTTTGAGGAATATGAAAAGCATTAATAAGTATGATAGTCCAACATGGAAAAGTGATAAGAAAAAGAAGGAATTTATTCATGTCATTTCACATCAAGCTAATTGCTCAAGAGCAATGCTAGATCATGTCATTTTATAGTTCAAATTTTATTTTGTTGCATCTAACGGTACATGTAACATATATATAATGTTACGTTATTTAAAATTTTAAGTTACTTGACGACGCATACATAGTTAAATCTATGAAATCCAATCTAAACTATAAAATAGATTTTTTTTAATTTCACTTAAAATAAAGAGGATCCTAGTTAGTCCGGCCGGGAATACTTGGATGTATAATATCCTTGGGTTGAGTGTATGCTTGGCACTTATATGCACGAAGCTTAAAATAAAAATAATTATGCTCTCATTTCAGATTTTGAAGATATTGCACCAACGAACTCATCTCTTAAGGACAAGCAAGAGAAACCAATAAAAGCACATCCTCCCTAAATTGAAACGAAAATTGTTAAATTATCAATTATTCTAAAAGTTTAAGCTGCCGATAAGAAATTATATATGAATTTAATCATTGAATCAATATTCTAATTCTATCTCTCATGTGTGAGCTTAAACGTTCATTCTATAAGCAAGACCAAATGTGTGAAATATTTAACTAAAATAAAGATAAATTTAGAGTAAGAGTTTGAACTCAAGACATCTTTGTTGATCGATATCATGTTAAATCATCAATTATTTTAAAAACTTGATCTAATAAAATAGGATGACAAAAGTTAAACAGGGCTCAAAACACATAATGAAATAAATAGAATTTTAATTTTCAACGTGTAAGTGTGAAAAAAAACATATTTCATGTGTATATAACCATTATTGAAAAATAACATAGCCTACAATGTTCCTAAATCATGTTTTTGCCAGAAATATATATATATATATTAATTACATATCATCTTCAATATTTCATCATCATGATTTATCCTAATATTAAGAATAATTTATTACTAATTAATTACTATATATGTAAATTGATAGCATTTGACTCCAACATGCATCCCGTCTTGTTATTCTTTTTGGCTGGTTAATTAATTCTCCCATCAACTCATTCCAGCACGTAGTTTTTCTAAACGGGGTCTCTAGTAGTGAACCAGATCACAAAAATAATATTTTTTTATTTTTATTTTTGGTGAAGAAGGAATAATTTATTAATATTTCATTGATCATATTATTGTCGAGTCCACTAGTTTTGTTTCCGTGTTGTCTTTTCTTTCGCTTGCTTCCCATCCCTAAACACAATATTAGAATGTTAAACTTCACAATCAAAGCGAAATTATAATAATGTCCCAATAATCTGGCAATTAAATCCAAATTCCCCTATCCTTTTCTATGTATTTGGATTTGGACCCCTTATCTCAACCTCCATCATTTTAAAAAAGAAACTCGCTTTGTAATTTTTCATTGACAGTACTTTTCAAACCAGAAAAAGGAAAAATTATATATTTATTTGTTCAGATAAGCTTTATTATCTGTTAAGCAATTACGTTTAAAATTCGTTTAAGTTTGCAATTTAAAAATATAATTAAGAAAATTACAGTTTGACCTTTAAAATTATAATTTTTTTAAAAACGTAATTCTAAACGATTTATCTTCTGCAATTTATTTTAAAATCACACATTTTATTTATATATATATATATATATATATGATGACATGGAAGGAGGGCTGCTTTCAAGAGATCGCCCTCAGCCTTTCTATCAGATAGTCCCAATATATGATTCAAAACTAAAAGCGTGACTGTAAAAACCTTTTAATTAAGCTATAATGATCCTCTTTAATTATAACAGTTGAATTTCAAATGCTAGTTGATAATTCAGCTAATATATTATCATTGTTGTAATTGTTGACCACTACCTTGAAAAATTTATTCTTTTTTGGGTAATGTATAAAAATGCTTAAAATTCGCAGTTTAATTTTAACAAAATACAAAAATTATTAAAAATTCAAACCTCGAGGTTAGAGTAATTTTTCCTTTAAAAAAACTTCATCAATATGTAAAACGTTGCATTGATAATGGAATTACACAGAATTCAAAGCATAATAATTTAAGTGATAATGGAATTTCGGGATATATAGCCTATAAAACCTATTTTATAATTATATACACCTAATTTTTTATGGTAAGTTATTGAAACCATTCAATTAGTCAATAAACAATAGATTAAAATTGATAATTTTTTATACAATTCGCAAACTCAATATGTTAGAAGGTTAGAATTGATGAGTTTGATCCGTTTAATTAAATAGGTCTAGTTAAGGTTGACATAAATAGTATTACTCTCATGCTACGACACGACCCGAACCCGATACACAATATATTGATTGACAATTTTTGACATGACTCACGAACCCAATAAGAATCCAATACAAAATTAGAAGGTTATAATTAAAGAGAAATTAATCGAATTAAAATTGACTTAAATAATTTTATATTCATAAATCAATACGACATGAGCCCGATTCAGGAATTCGAATGGTCTGCCCTGTATTGGACCATGTGGTTTTGCTTAATTAGGAGGTTAATGCTCACAAAGAAAGTGGTTAGAAGAGTTTGACTTCAAGCTTGTGTTGTATGCAGGGGTTTCAAACCCTAGGTTAATGAACAGACAAGAAAGGCTTCACACGAGGCCTTTGATTCAAAGATCTTCACCCGTTTATTAATTCTAATTGTCTGTCGTCCCTGTAGCAGACATGGTTAGGAAACTGAAGCAATTATCATTTTGTTTATATTGTGCACAGTGATTTGAGCTTTCCCGTTTGTCTTCAGTGGGGAATTCTTCTTAATTAGTTCTTAGCTTAGTCATGCAAATACGAAAATGCCCATGGCTATTGGAAAGCAAAATACTAGTTGGCATGTGCAAATACGTCTTTGTCGACCTTCCATTTACTTCGAGAAATTTTTTGAAATTGAGAAATTTCATTTTCCAATGTCCATAAAATCAAAGGGATTGACTTGTGCCTTCTCTTTTCTTGAGACTATAATGGCACGTACGCTATTAGAAAATTAAGGTGGATTGTCTTCATGGTTCGATGTGAATGAATATATTGAGCCGGGAAGATAGACTTTGGAAGCCTAGGATTACGGTCAGGATAATTAAGGTGGAACTGCAAGTCTTGAACCAAACTACAAAGGTCGAGATACAAACAGACCCTCTCTATTCTAGTTGAAAGGGAGATGATCTGTTTTCAAAACAAAGGAACTAAATAGAATAACAGATACGACTCAACGGAAAAACTTAGATAACTTGACAAATCATGTAAGTTAGCATTAACGGAACTTAAATAAAGACATAATTCCTGTTAAAAGAATGTTAGGATTGTAGCACTGAAGATAACTACGTGTGAGTTCAGTTCGACTTAAATTCAAATAGTTCAAAATTTGGCTAAGGCCAAACTCATAAATAGTCCCACTTATTTTGCTGTATCCGTTGACTAAATTTAACCATGCGATCAACTATATAATTACAGTTCAAATTACTCTAATAAATTCCAAGTTGAGAATCCAACCTCATGGAAATTGGGGCCAGGGTTGTCCATTGTTTCCGTTTTGTCTAATTTATTTTTCTCTTATTTGGATTCAAGCAAAGTGTAGAGATTTAGAGAACAAAATGTTAGTATAGATTGCTTGTTATATTTGACTTCTAAAGATTTTGTTCTAATAAGAATAGTTATATTGTGAATTTGAAGAAATATTTTACACTCAAATCATTTCAAGTCTACCTATTAATAAGGCTTAAATCTATCCATGAATTTCATCAATAAAAGAACGTTTATATGTATATTTTATTTATGTTTTAAAAAAAAAAAAAAAAAAAAATCTCAAATTATTTCAAATCCTTCCCCTCAAATATGTTTGTCCAAGTGAACCGTATGTGAATTACGTCTAACACTCAAAAACTCATAAACAATGGCATATCCAGAAAAGGGTAAAAAAATACCAATAATGATGTCAGAGGCATCATTAGTCAAACCAAAAACCTGAGTGGTTGAACTGCCGTATTCTTACTGTTTGGTAAACTGCCAATTTTACCCCAAACAGTGCAATTTATAAAACATTTAATAATTATTGGTGAATGTAAAAGATTAGAAGGGGGAAGAACAAGAAAAAGACACTTATAACCGATAAACTAGTATTATGCTAGTATATTCTACACAGTAAAAATAATATTATGTTAGTCTATTCTACACAGCAAGATTAAAAAATAAGAAATAAGTATGTCTTTTTCTTGTCCCCATTTTCTGCTCAAAGTTCATGTACGTGTTATATGTTAGTAACGTTAGGAATTATATTTTTATTTTATAATAATTTTATAATGTTGATGAAAAATAAAGATTCATAATTTAACGTATGTGTGATCAATTGGACAACAAAATATTTAAATGCAGAATTTAAAAGAGATAAATATTTTGTTGACGAAGTAGAAACTCTTATCAAGAGAAAAACTACTCCGAGGCAGCCAAATTTAAGAAATTCACTATTCAGAAGACAGAGCTAGTTACAAAGCACTCGTACTCACATTCCTCTGATGAAATAGTCATACATTTAACTCTTACACGTACTTATACTTTAACGCTTCCCAACCAAACCTTCTGTCTAAAGAGGTTTTCAATAGACTCATTTAGCTTAGGGCTCCTCTCTAAACTAGACTTCAATGATCAAATCACACTCAAAGAAACTTTAAGAGAGCTAACAAATCTAACAATCTCTACCTAAACACCCTCTCTTAGTACAATGAAATTCAATATTGAATTCTTAAAAAATATATGCTTAGAGACCTCTATATATAAGTTCTAGAATACCTAATACAAGTCTGATTCGGAGTTCTCTGGGCAGCGTCCGGACCTAGACAATGGGCATCTGGACGACAAGCAGCAACCGACTTCTTTTCACACGGTCTCACAAGTTTCTACATTAATCTTTAGTCATCGAGTCCGGATGGCTTCGCCCTAGTGTTTGGACGGTTGCATGCTGTCTTCACTATTCGCAGCCTTCAATTTGCTATTCGGACACCTGTGCAAACAGGCGTTCTCTGGAGTTGCTGTCCGCTAGGTTGTCTGGACATCTGTGCGAACATGAGTTCCCTGTGGTTGGTGTCTGCTGAGGTGTTCGGACATTTCTTCAAACACTGATGGGTCCGGAAGCTTTCTTTGGGCCATCCGAACGGTAACAAGGGAACCGCCTTAGGTGAGCTATACCACACGCAAAATCTTCTGGCAATTAGAAAATTGTCTTTTTGAAGTTGATGACACTGATATTGCCATTTTAAGATCCTTTCCAAGTTGGAGAATTAATCTTTGAATATTTTGAAAGACACTGAATAATTACGGCATCCCTGTTATAGCAACACTCTAATATGGTAGTAATTTTGTCAACATAATGTAGCCAATAAAATAACAGTTGATATGACAGTTCCAATGAATTTTTAAATAAATTTTTGTTAAAAAAAATTAAAAAATAAAAGATTGATCGAGAGTCGAGACTATCATGGTATATTGTATTACAATGTATGTAAATAATACTTAGGAAGATCTTCATTTATAACTCGTTATATTTTATCACTTTTGAAATACGGTACCCAAATTTTAAAAAGTGTCAATTTAGGGTATCAATCTTTCAATTTTTTTTCAATTTCAACTCTCCATTAGAATTTCCGTTAACTCCTATATAAAAAAAAATATCCCCATTTTTTTTTTAAGAAAAAAATTTACTTGGATTTAGGTTTTGGTCAGAAATTAACAGAACTTGCAAAAATACTCATGTCTGGATCTTTGATAGGATTAACAGAAATTTCTAACGGAGTGTTGAAATTGAAAAAAATTGAAACATGAATATCCTAAATTAACATGTTTTAAAGTTTGAGTACTTTTTTAAAATCTAGATAGAGAAGCTCTCACTTCTCTCTAAGGCAATTTTAGCACGACCGACTTCCCCCTTTTGCTGATGTTTCCTCCATGGGAGGGAAGCTTCACTCCCCTTTGCCCCTTCACCCTTATCTCCCTCTCCCCATCCATCCACCCACCCGCCCTTCTTCCCCATCAACCAATAAATCTGAGAGTTTTCTCTCATAATCCAAAGTTGGCTTTGCACCGGATGTTCCATTCCCGAGCTGGCTTTGCACCAGTTTTATCTTCCCCTTTTTCCAGTTTTTTACTTGCTTTCCTCTAACCAACAACGTCTCTTTGGCCTATCCCCCATCACACACCATGTTTTGAGGATTTTAACATTTGGTATTTGGTTTTGGTTTTTTGGACTTAGATCATCTCACCTTTGTCCTCTCTCTCAAGATATGCTCCTCAGCAACGGGTTCTCTGGAGTCTCAGTAGTCCGCCGGTGGTCTCCTCCATCTCCATCACCGCCTGGATGTCGGCGCGTGCTTCCCACGCGCCCGATTGCTCTTCCTTTCAACCGGCGCGTGGAGCTCATGCCTGCGTCCTCCTCCACCTTCCGTTTCAGCCCCCGGCAGCTCCAAAGGATTCCGTTTCTCCCTATTGCTGAGAGGCCGCCCTTGGGCGGCGCCTATTTCTCATGCGCCTCTAGGAACGGCTCCCACCCAACTTCACACCCAACCAGTTTAGTTGCAACTATTTGTGATTTTTTTTATTGTATTTCTGAGTTTTTTTGTTGTACCCATCTCTCACTATTCACCCATGTTTTTGTAATTGGGTCTTTGTGACTTAATATACTTGTTAAATCACATTTACTGGTGACCTTGACTTTTCATGCCTCGAGTCAAAGGGCTCGCATCTTCCGAAGCATTGTCTCAACGTACTTTTATTTGTAGTTTAATTTTTGGGTTGCTCAAGTCCTACTGTGTTTGTATTTTTTATTTCCTGTTGTAATTGGTTTCTCATGTATCTAAAAAAAAAAAAAGAGTTTGGATACTTTATTTCAAAAATGATGAAAAACCATGGATTATAAGTAAAATTTTTCCCAATATTTATCTACCATGAAGGTACTTATTGAAGAAATGAAATAATTAGAACGAAACAAATTGTTAAGATTTTTTTTTTTTTAAAAAAAAAAAAAAATGGAAATACAAGGCTGCCTTTCCTGAAAAATGGATCAATCACGATACTCGAATTAATTAGTTGTGCAGATAATGAATCAAAACGAAACTATTAAGGGGAAAATAGTCATTCTGAAATTGCAGGTGGCTCCTGTTTAAAATATTATATAGGCAGGTAGATTTTTTTGTTTAGTTATTTTTTTTTTTTGGGAGGTGTTTGTGAGGAGCTAGTGATTTTTATTTTTCTTTTTCTTTTTCTTTTTGCACAGAGAGAGAGAGAGAGGATTTGTGGACTTTGGCTCAGCTTGCCAAGTAGATGAATAAACTAGAGGTAGGTTGAGATTAGCTACCTTAAGAAAGAAGTTTGAGGAATGCCCTTTCAAAGGGTCAAATGGTTTTCTACTCTATTTTCAAACGTCTGAAGTGGCCCCAGTTTGGCCCCACTTTCCCTGATTATCACACTTAATTAATCACTCATTTGAGGAATCCTCAATAATCCAAAATATATATATGCTCTCTGACATGTCACGTACGTGTTCATATATGGCAGTAAGAATGAAATTAAGGAATAGAAGCTCTGAGAAGAATGGAATAGAAATAGCATTTTTAATTTGGATCCGGCCGAGACACCAAATTTTATGTCTTCCTCAATGGAACTTGCAGAGAATCTTTTAAGAGCGAGTATAAATTGAAGCTTTTTATATTGGAAGTTGTTCCATCCCATAATTTACAAAACACAGTTCTATCAAACATTATTAAAAAGGAAAAATATATAATATTAGTGTATGACATAGGAAACCTGCCTTGTCATCTTGTCTTTGTTTTTTGTAGATAAAATGGAGACATTTCTATGACAAATGAAGACGAGGAAGTGTGAAAACAATTTGGTTTTTTTAAATCCTTGAAAGCTGCTGATTTTGTAGTCCATGAGAATGAGAACCATAATTTGGATATAAAACAACCCCATCCCCATAAATGGAGTTCAAGAGGGCCAAGTCATTGAGAACTTCCATTAGACTTGGTGATTTTCGCGCAAACACTCTCCATTAGACTCACCCTGAAAGGGTGGCCGAAGCTTCGGAAGCAGACCCCTTCTTAGGAGGCATAAATGTCTTTGAACCAAGTGAACTGGTTCTCCTTTCAGCTCACGATTTAGTACTGCTGCTTAAATATTGATCATTAATAGTCCTTGAGATTATCGCTTGAGGGGTCTGTCTGCTTTGGCTTCCAAAAGTTTCTTCTCTTGTTAGCGGAGGCGATAAGTCCGGTGCATATATATTTCACCTTTTCAACTCCGTCAAGATTTTATTTTCACAGGGGAGGAAATGGATGAGAAGTACGATGTTGACAAGGTTGATGATGTGATGTTGCCGGGTTTTCGGTTTCATCCCACCGACGAGGAGCTTGTTGGGTTTTATCTCAAGAGAAAGATTCATCAGCGAACTCTTCCTATTGAGCTAATTAAGCAAGTGGATATTTATAAGTACGATCCATGGGATCTTCCAAGTAAGATAGTCATGATTTTTTTCTTTAATTTGAATAACTATACTCGCTTTTATCTTTATCTGACTTGTTTTGTGTAGGTTGAACTAGGCTGCTTGCATGGAGAAAGTTTCCTCTCTGTTCACTGATTTTTTTAATTTTATTATTTTTTCATCATGAGCAATTTCTCTAGGTTTTCTTTCTGTAGTATCGATTGCAATCACAGTTAAGCTGTACATGTAGCTAGGAAGTCCCTCTAGTTTGGTGTAGAGTTTCATGTCATGTTCAGAAAAGCATACAAAAAGTTTTGACATTAATTGTCACTTTACTTCCCATATCTTTACGATTATAGTTTAGACAAATATGTTTAGAGTGCTGCGATTTATCTTTCTTCCTGAAACCATTGAGGGTGTTCAACTTTTTCAAGAAGCTTAGCAGCTAATCTTGATGCTTATTGGTGAAGTTCATGAGTTGTTACTTATCATGCCATTTTTTGTTTTTTTGGTGAAAGAGCTGGCGGCTTCTGGGGAGAAAGAGTGGTATTTCTACTGCCCAAGGGACCGAAAATACAGGAACAGTGCACGGCCAAACCGAGTGACCGGAGCTGGGTTTTGGAAAGCCACTGGAACTGACAGGCCTATTTACTCCTCTGATGGCACCAAATGCATCGGTTTGAAGAAGTCACTTGTCTTCTACAGGGGCAGAGCTGCCAAAGGTATCAAAACTGATTGGATGATGCATGAATTTCGCCTACCTTCTCTCTCAGACTCAGCAACACCCAAGAAGTTCTCGGATAAAAACATTCCTGCAAATGTAATTGAGTTTTATGTACACATCTCCTGTTATTTCTGTACTGAAAATTTGGATTCTAATACACTATTCATGTACACTAAATCATTGACTTCTTATTGGAGCCGTACAGGATTCATGGGCAATTTGCAGGATATTCAAGAAAACAAACTCAATGGCACAAAGAGCTCTTTCTCACTCTTGGGTTTCTTCACTACCGGAAACTTTGGCATCTGATATGTTCAGTACTCAAGGCACGCACTGCCCTCAGTTCAGTTCAGAGAACATCTCTTGCACAACTGAAATTGGGTCGGCCATCCAGTTTTGCAGTAACAATGACTTACAACAGGCCTCTACTGCATGTTTCTCTGCTTTCGACATTCCTTCTTACAAGCCCATTAATCTTCCTATAGTCTCCAAGCCTTCCATGTTCCCTCTTTCTAATGAAGACATTCCCAATGGTTTCACCTTCTCCCCACTGGAAGTATCAGGACCCAACAAGTGTACGGTTGATACTGGTTCCATGTTTCTGAACCCTGCCTTAATTGCTCACATGATTAACGCCTCTGAGAGCATAGACTCTGAAGGGCCACAGCAGCAGTTCAGTGGCTTCTCAATCAGTTTGCCGCAGGAGATCCAAGAGAACATGGGCACCGGAGAAGATGAGGGAGGCCTCAGGAAGAATTCAGGTGCAGCCCCAAATGACGAGTGGGGAACCATACGATCAATCGGATTTCCCTTCAGTTTGCCATCAAACGATGTTTGGAAGCCTAATCTGCCATGGGATTCACCCCCTTGTCCTAGTGAGATGTCCACCAGCTATTCCACAAATAAATGCTATACTTGACAGAATGAGAAATTGGGAAAAGTAGCCATGTTCATGTTCTAGCTCTGGGGGATTTATGTTGGAGCTAAAAGAAAATTATTGTGTTTAATGAGTCATTGTACAGTTCCATATATTCCATTTATACATGTCAAGTAAAATATTTTCTTTTTATCTCTTTTTCTATTTTCCTTTCCTTTTTCTTTTTGTTTTTTTTGCCAAGTCGGCTTCCCACCAATCCCAATCCTCTCTTATTCTCAATTTCTCACCCAATCGACGCCGCTTTCAAGGTGGTCAATTCCGCCTCTTCCGATGCTGGAGGCTCAAAACAGTTCGTATTATCGCAGTCCATTCCCAATTCGAAGACCTTTTCCACAACCTAATCATCCAATTCCATTCCCTCAATTCCTTTGGAATTTGTCGCTCCTCTGATGCTCGGTTTCGCCACCGGCGTGGCTCTTTACCTCTCGCGGTCGACAAAGCCAAAGACGCCGGGAGTCTTGGACAACATCGAAGAGTGGATCCAAAAAAATTTAAACCTTAGATGTAATTGAAATTCTACCAAAACCAAAGCTTTTACCACTTGAGCCAACCCTTTGACTCGCATCAACGTGTAGCTTTTCTTTGTCTTGTTGTACCCTAGCATTTTTCTGTGCCATTTCGGTTGCACCAAGCCCAACTAAGCCCGCCAATGTTATGCCCGTTTCACCAACTCTGTCCACATAAGAAAAGTGCACGTAAAGATCACCAACTCAGCCCTACACATTAGCAATTACTAATCTAATCAACGATTAACACGTTGCCCCAAACTGGCCTCCAACTTCTCATTGTACCTTTTTTATTCATTATGCAGAGAAGACATACAACCTTTTTTTTTTTTTTTAAAAAAAAGTTCTAATTTCTTGTTGAGGTTCTAAATAGTTCGAGCGACATGGTTTTTGGGGGTTGAAGCAAAGTCAATTTGATCATCTGAGCACTCTTTAGTTGGTGCTATTCAAGATAACCATCATTAGGTCATGCTAGGACAAGCTTGAGATATTTCACATGCATTTCTGTTTTGAGAACAAACCAGTTACTCTTCTTAATTGTAGCAGTTCTAAAAGTTCTAGGGTTTTGTTGGTTTATATTTATGTTGGATATGGCTTTGAGGCCAACGATGCTTTGGTTTTGGTTTTATAACTAAATATTACATCAGTTTTTCCGAAAATTGATATGATGTTGGTCTCCCTTGTTCTTGCCGTGAAACGAAATCACAGGCTTGAGATTTTTTTAAACGCGAGTATAATCCAAACATAAAGAAGATGGCATGCTGCAACAATTAAGCATGTGCACTCTATTCGCATTTGGACTCATTCATCTTCCTCTGTTTGGTTCTCTCTTACAGGTTTTTATTTATTTATTTGTTGTTGCATGTTTTGCAGCTAGTTTCGCTAGGTTTGTTAGTGTGTTTTAGAGAATGATTTTTGTTTCTTGTTTGAAAAAATCTGTGATGTAAAGGTAAAAATTATTTTTGTATTTTGAGTCGGTTGATAAAAACAAAAGTAGACGATAAAAATACAATCAACAACGAAACAGAAGAAAACATTACAAGCAAACAAGGGGTGAATGTTTTCCACTACAAATAGGGTAAGAAGGGAAAAAATAAAAATAAGTAGGAATGCAGTCAAAGTGAAATCTGATCACGGCCCAATATATCACATGGACGCGACACTTTTGTTAATCTTTCTAACTTCCCATAAAGAGAAAGCTGGAAGCCTGGAATGGAATAGATGGAATCCGAGATAAGTTCAGCAATTTTCCAATCATGCTCAATGGACAAGAGATGGAATCCGAGATGAGTTCCAATCTTGCTCAATAGAAGAGATGGAATCCGAGATTAGTTCGTCAATTTTCCAATTTGCACAATAGACGGGTTGAAGAGCCATGACTAACACAAGAGAATTGCCTTCCAAAATGAAGTCGAGACTGAGAGACACAGCAAGAGACTGCCAAGCGGACAGCAAGGGTTTCTCCATGCTTTTAGACTAAACTCAACTTCGAACTAATTCTACCTCAGAGGAAGCCCAGGCGGCGACTCTCATGGTTGTACACTAGAAAAGAATGTCACATCTCTTGGTTTGGATAATTTAATCCTTGAAGAGGATTCACTTTATGCAATTTTAGGGAAGATGAAAAAGGCATTTAAATTTGAAAGACCCTGGCTCACCCACGTCAATCACGCAGTGGAGCTTACAAATTTTCAAGCTGTGCGTGCACGGCCAGTTTTAATTGCCAACTAAAAGAAATTAAAAAATTGGAAGGAAATAGAAACAAACAGAAACCCTAAGCCAATGTCATTAAAAAAGAAATTATCATAAAACAAAACCATGTAAATGATTTGCCATAAGAATGCAAAAGAGGTACTTCAGTAATCAAGTAGCAAACAAAATACTAGTTAAAACATTACAATACCATCCAACATTTCATCAACACCGACCTAAATCCAAAATTTCACTCAACTCTAAAGCACGTCATAACTCGAATTACTTTTGCTTTATCACCCACTCAGTCTAGCTCTTTCCGGCTAGCTTTTCCTTTGCCTTCTGGATCTTCAACACCTTTTTCACAATCTTCTGCTCCTCCACCAAGAAGGCTCGGATTATCCTACAAAAACCAAGAAATTAACTTTGACCATGCTCTAATCACATGAAAAATAAGCCGACCCTTTAATTTCATGGTAAAATACCTCTCCCTAACAGCACTTCCCGACAGCACACCGCCATAGGCCCGATTCACAGTCCTTCGGTTCCTAGACAATCTAGACCTCTTGTATTCAGTAGGTCTCAAGTGAGGAATCTGCATGACACCGAAATCACACCACAATTATTTTAATCACAGATAATATTGAGATCATAAAATTCAAAATTTGCCCAAAGAAATGTGATATAAATTTGCCCTTGCCCAGGGAGGGAGGGAGGGAGGGAGACGGTTCATAATTTTTCATAAAACTATACAAATTGAGGTCCATACATGCTCAGTACTCAGAGAGCAACTCTTTCTCATATACACAAGTAAATAAGCACAAAAGCACCATTCAAATGCTTCTTGGACAAGCATGCCCGCCATTTCTCACTCCAAACCACATCCAGCAAGACAAAATGCTTCTATAATCTTCCCTATATCTAATAGTACTCAACTTCACTACATTAAAAAGTATATAAATGTTTTGATCACGATTTCACAAAATTAAGAAACTCAACTTTTAGAGCCAAAAAAACTCATCAAAAACCGACCTATGTAACATATAGTCTCAAAAATTATTGAAACACCATGCGATAGCTTGAGACAGTCGCTGCATCTCCAGCGCAAAAGGTAATAAAATAAGAGCAACAATCTAGCCAAACACAAACAGATATTTCAGCACTCATCAGCTGAATTCACCTTCACCTTATATGACAATTAAATAATTTTTTTTCTACCTATGGTAAAAATCAATTTCTAGCACCAGCATTCAATTCAATAATTACTCATTGCAGTGCCAAAATGAATTTCAAAATGGGGAACAGTTTTGTAACGATACTAAGGACACAATATTACTCATATCAACTGCTATGCAAAAGTAAAACTCTGATATTATGGTTATATAACGAAATAGGCAAGAAGAAAGTACACAAAATTGCAATAGTCATGAAAAAATTTCCATAAATAAAAACGAAAGTCAGTCCCTTTTAATTGGGATTTTCACTTCTCTTCTCATGCAACATGTCATCAGAGTACAAAAAATAACCACCACATATATTCACATTTCCATTCAGAGTCATCATCACAAAAATGGACTCGTGCCTTTCTCCTATCCAATACTAAGACACTAACACGTATTAGTTTCTGATTATGAGACAAAACAACGAAGTAACCATGACCACGTTCACAGTTCTACATTCAACGATTATCACATCCATCTGGACACTCTATAAATCCAAACCAAACTCATTTTCAAATAGCAGAAACATACCTAATATCCAGACTCCCAATTACATATGTAACAATCTAAGATTAACTCATTCACAAAATAGCAAGACATCCGTACTATCTACATC
Source organism: Alnus glutinosa (assembly GCF_958979055.1). Taxonomy (NCBI): domain Eukaryota; kingdom Viridiplantae; phylum Streptophyta; class Magnoliopsida; order Fagales; family Betulaceae; genus Alnus; species Alnus glutinosa. The sequence goes on along the minus strand of NC_084887.1, from coordinate 34,583,978 downwards.
GAATTCATCAAAAACTAACAAGTTAGGCCAAATTTACGTTCACTTCTTTATAAGAAAAAAATGCAAAAACAATCTCAATATTCACCTACTGCATAAACCCAATGCTCCAAAATGAAGTTCAACAAGCTCAATCAAAAACATTATAGCAAAATCAAACGTAAATGTAACATACCCCTTGGATTCTCTTCCCAGTGACAGGGCACTTGGGTCCGCTTGCCCTCTTCTTGGTGCTCTGATACACCAACTTCCCACCTTAAATCCACACATAAACACAAGCCCATATCAACCACAGAACACTATTTTCAAAACAAAATAAAATAAAATAAAATAAAATAAAATCAGAGAAGAGTTAAAGTTTTACCAGGGGTCTTCACGATCCGGTGCTGGTTGGACTTGGTGGCATAACTGTGGCGCGTGCGATATGTGAGCCGCTGCACCATTTTCAGGTTTTCAAGCTCTTTCCTTGAGTTATGCGTTCGTGCGAGAGGGTGTTCTTTCACTGAATAAAGTGTATAAATAGCGTTTTGGTTCTACGAAGCCCTAGATCTGACGGTTCTCGTGAGTTTGGATCATTGACGGTTGGGATTAAATGAAATGTTAGGGCTGTGCAAAAAGTTTCTAAATTTGCGAAATGGGCCACACTGTTTATTTCAGTTTTGGTCGAGGAAACAAATTGTGACAATTGTCTCCGATTGAAGTGAGATCGAAATCAATTGTTTCATTTTAAAGGATCTAATAGTCTTTATAGTGCTATTTTATTTAAGAAAAAAATTAAATGACATGGTAATGTAGTCGATATATACACTATTAGATGTTGTAAAATTTAATTTAGACCGTGACGTGATTTTTATAACAAACATGTCCTTCATTTTTAGGATTTTGCTTAGATTATTATTTCTATTTTTCTTTTTCTTTTTTTTGTTTAGAATTTGCATAGGCTGCGGTGAAGGCTCTTAACAAAGGAATTTCCGGAGAAGTATAGTATGACAATATTATTTTAGATACGAGCAGGATTCTAGAAGATTTTTATTATTAGTCTGTCCCTCATGTTAGAAGATAAGGGAACAAAATGGCTCATCTCCTTGCTAAATATGTTGTTTCTCGGTAGTTATGTAAGGTGTGGGTGGACTCTTATCCTAACCGTCTCTTTGAAATCGTAAATATTGAACAACTTTTATTATCTGATAATTAATGAAAATACAATTTTTCCTTTAAAAAAAGAAAAAGAAAAAGAAAAAGAAAAAGGTTGGTTAAACATCTCTCATTTTTGGGATTGCTGATCAGAATCTTTGCAAAAGTATTGACATAAGTCCAAATTTTACCAATTTCCTTCGGTGTTACTTCCTATAATATAAATTTTACCCCAAATTTAAATAACTAAAGTAATACCAGATATTGCAATATTAGGTGATAGCTTATTTTATAAGATCATCAAAGTAACGTCGTTTTACTTACCTTATTTATTTTGAAACTCTTTTATCATAAATCATAAGGAATTTAAAATACTACTAACATGAAATGTTTTTTATTCAACTTTGGATACCATATTTTGTAACTACCTATGGCAAAGTGTTAGCCATATCTGTGTTATTACTCCAATAGGATTAGGGTTCATTTGGGTTTGTGATTTCACAAAATGCGATTTAAAAATATACGATTTGAAAATTTGATTTTTAAAAACGCAATTAAGCGTTTGGCAAAATCGCAGTTTGACATTTAAAATTGCAGGTTAGCCTTTTAAAATCTTGTGTTTTCAAAAAAGTATCACATTGTCTGCGATTTGAAAAAGTAGTTTTTTGCGTTTTCAAATCCCAATTTTTTAAAAACGCAGTTCCCACATAGTTTATTTTCTGTGATTTGGTTTAAAATCACACTTTTTCTTTACGAAATCACAATCCCAAATGCGCCCTTAGTCAATTTTAAATATTCCCTAGAATCCCTTATAAAGCACAATTTCCCATAATAACTAGACAATATGGGAAATAGCACTCATGGTTATCTCTATAAATCACATACTTTCTGCAGGTTACTCTTCATCTTCTCAATGTGCGACATGGGTGTTACAAACCCCCCCTCTTAAAGCCCTGACGTCTTTGTAAGGGTCATGTTATGCGGTATTCCAATACCACATGGCCTAGCGTTACTAAGTGGCTTTGATACCATTTGTAACGTACAACAACAAAAAATATTAACCACATCTGCACTATCATTCCAAAATAACTAATCAATTTTGGAAATTCCTTAAAATCCCTATAAACTCCAATTTGTCCTAATAAATCGGTAATGTAGGACATAGTATTCATGACTATTTTTATAAATCACCTACTATATGTGGGCTATTCTTTGTCTTTTCAATATAGAACGGGGGTGTTACATATTTAGTTGAGAATATAATGCTCAATAATATTTAAATCTTAGGTCCGATAAAATATTAACCTTATTTATTAGGAATAAAGACTTGAATATTGAATCGAATTGTATAAAGAAGCTGTAAATAGTTCATTTGGTAAAGTTTTAAGTATGTGTGTGAATTCTTTAACTATGCTTTATTTGTCTCTGAAACTTCTGTCGTTTAGTTAAAAAAGAAAAAAGAAAAAAAAAAATCATTACTTATAGTTTTACTACAAGTTGTATATTTAAAGTATATACAAGTTAAATAGAAATAAAAAAGTATATACAAGTTGTACATACGAAATATAAGTTATTTTATCCACATATTAATTGAAAAGGAATTAGCCCTTTTTATGGTTCAGTAATAAAGCTTATTAGTTATTGTCAAGCATCTTTATGATTATCCCTATAAATTAGATCCTCCCAACATTTGTTATAAAAATCAAGTTTTTTTCAAACTTTTTCCTATTAGTTGAGAAACACCTAAAGATCAATGTTTTGAGACTCCTATCTTTATTTTCCAACTATCTCAAACCGATAAAAATAATTATTAATGCTTTAAAATGTAGCCTATCTGTTAGTTGAAATAAAAAATGCAGCCTATCTCTTTCTTTCTTTTTTTCCTTTTTTGTTTTTAATTCAATGCAAGGAAAACAAAAGGAAAACAAGGAAGAGGGAAAACTAATTATGAAGGGGGGGTCTTTGTCATTCTTAATTTTTAAAAGATAAAGAAAAGAAAAAATTGTATGTCAGAAATGCTTCCAAAAACCATGTGAGAAGCAGCTCATTTAGCAACCATGTGCTCAAAAGTTGGCACATGACGATCGAAACACTGAAAAGGCTAAGCTGCTAGCGGCAATTGGCAATAAATGGAGCACTCGACCAGTAAAAAAAATGTGGCCTTCGTTGATGGCCAAAAATGGAGCGGAGGGAGTCAACTTCAAAAAGGATGGAGAAGCAGCCGAAAAGGCCATGCAAATAGCTAAAAGGGCAGCCAAGGCCTCCCCAAAAGAAGCTTCAGAATGAGCCAGCTGCTGGATACGAGCGGCCATGATCCAACCGTTATGGTTGCTGAGCACTGTAGAGGCAACACTAAAAAGAAGACAGACCGCCACATCAAAATTGACTTTAAAAGACCTTGGGTGGAGGAGAGGAGACCAGTGAAGCCACATTTTACACGTGTTTATTTGTATAGCCACGTGCCTTTTTCTGTTAGTTTGTTAAACATATATTATTATTGTTAATTGTTTATTAGCTAGTCTCTGACTTCCAATGTAAGTTTTGTAGTACAGTATATATACTGCAAGTCTTGTAAAGTTCGATCATTCAGATTAATAGAATTTTCATTCTTTCCAAATTCTCTCTTCTCTAAACTTGACATGGTATCAGTGCATACAACCATGGAGTTTGAAATTCCTCTTTCATCTTCTCAAACTTCACCTGCTGATAATCCTTCATCACACATCGAAAATCCACCTCTTCAATTCACAATTTCACCCTCTGTTTTCACCAATCTTGCAAGTCCTTTCTATCTTCCTCAAGGCAAAAGTCCGAGAGCGATTCTCGTCTCTCAACAACTCGTCGGTGAAAACTAGAATACCTGGAGTCGTTCCATGACAATGGCTCTCACTGCGAAGAATAAGTTGGCGTTTGTCGACAGATCTCTTCCTTAACTTGCGATTGACGCCGGCGCTGAATTTCAAGCTTGGGTGCGTTGCAACAACATGATTCTGTCCTGGATTCTAAATTCAGTCTCCAAGGAAATCTCCACCAGCGTCATCTACATTGATAATTGTCACGGTATGTGGCTTGATCTCAAAGAGCGTTTTTCTCATAAAAACGAACCTAGGGTTTTCCAGCTCCAGAAATCAATTTCGATTCTTTCTCAAAGGAATTTTTCTGTGAGTTCCTATTTTACTCAACTTAAGTCACTTTGGGACGAACTCAGTAACTGTCGTTCCATTCCTCCTTGCTCCTGTGGTGGTATGAAAGTTATTGCTGAATTCTTTCATTAAGAGTACATTTACCAATTCCTTATGGGTTTAAATGAGTCATTTGCTTCTATTCAAGGCCAGATTTTGTTGATGGAGCCTCTGCCTTCCGAAAATAAGGTCTTCTCTTTGGTGACACAAGAAGAGAAGCAACAAGAAATTTATGTTAAATCACAGATTTTTGCTTAGGAGTCTACAACTCTTTTGGCAAATTCCTCTGTTCCTGTTTCTCGTTTCACAAAGCAACCATATCGCAAACAGAAGCCCATTTGTTCTCATTGTGTTATCGCCTACATGGATTCCCACCGGGATTCAAATTCACTAAGAACATCAAAAGGTCTTCACCTAGTCACTCTGCCAATGTTCAAGAGGCAATACCAATTCTGTTTCTTCAACTGATTCTCATCATGTTGTACCTCAACTGACCATCACTCCAGACCAGTGTCAAAGAGCTTCTATCTCTTCTTCAACAACAATCAATTGTCCAGCAACATTATGCACACATGGCAGGTAGCATGCGTGCTTCTTCCTGTGCTCCAGCCTCCACTTCTTCTCAAGTGTCAAGTTACACTTCTATTTTTTTCAATCTTGATTTCAAGTATTCTGTTTTCTCAGCCACTTGTTTAGTTAAATCTCCTCATATTAATCCAAATTGCACTCCCTAGATTATTGATACAGTGGCAACTGATCACATGATCAATTGCCATCTCTTTTCACCACCATTACTGCGATAGTTTTCACCTTTGTTAAATTGCCTAATGGCTCTGTTGTTCCTGTTACACACATCGGTATTGTTGTTATTTTAGAAAGTCTTACACTAACTGAAGTCCTTTGTGTGCCTTCGTTTACTTTCAACCTTATTTCTGCTAGTAAACTCACAAACTTTCTAAAAGTTTGCTTAATTTTTTTGGCTGGTTTTTGCTTTATCTAGACTTTGTGCCCTTGGAGGATGATTGGAGTGGGTAAGGAAGAAGGGGGCCTATTCTATCTGTAACAATCGAACGTTTCATCCATTTCTTCTTCAATTTCATCTGCTGTTAGTACTGTTGCTAGTTCGTTTTCTGCTTGCCTTAATTCAATAAAGACTTCCATTTTTGATGTATGGCATCATAGGTTAGGTCATCCATCTGCATCTCGAATGCAATTTCTTCATAATAATGTTCCAGATATTTCCTGTAATTCTAAAGACATATGTTTTATATGTCCTTTTGCTAGGCAGTACCGTTTATCTTTCCCTATACATACAACTACTTCTTGTATGCCTTTTGAATTGGTCCATTGTGACATTTGGGGGCCTATGGCTCATACTTCAATAAATGGTTCTATTTTTTTCTTAACCATTGTGGATGACTATACTCGTTTCACTTGGGTGCATTTGATGAAACATAAATCTCAAACACGCTATCTTGTTCAATCTTTCTTTACTTTTGTTCAAACTCAGTTTAATCTCACCATCAAATCCATCCGCATTGATAATGGTCCTGAATTCAAAACGGACAATTTTTTTTTTCCACACATGGTATTATTCATCAACTCTCTTGTGTTGAAACTCCACAACAAAATGCAGTTGTGGAGAGAAAACACCAACATTTGCTAAATGTAGCTCGGACTTTAAAATTCCAATCTCAAGTTCCCATTTCTTTTTGGGGTGATTGTATTCTTACCGTTGCTCACATTATAAACCGACTTCCTACATCTATTCTTTCCCACAAAACTCCCCATGAACTTCTCTATAAATTCCCTCCTTATACACATCTTCAGGTTTTTGGGTGTCTAGCTTATATTTCCACTTTATCTAGACATCGCACCAAATTTGATACTCGAGCCTTACCTTGTGTTTTTATTCGATATCCCTTTGGCACAAAAGGTTATCGGTTCTATAATCTACATACACAATCTGTTATCACCTCTAGAGATGTCGTTTTCATGAGAATATCTTCCCTTTTGCCTTAAATCTCACACATACATTTACTGATGGTTCTTTTCTAAATCCCGTTTCTTCCTCTCTAGAATTTCCTGTTTCTTGACTTGTTCCAATTTCTGATATGTCATTCAGTTTTCCTTCTACTTGGTCTTCATCTCCCACTACACCTTCTTCTCCTATCATTCCTTCTTCTTCTTCCCCTTCCCAACCGAATCGGTCTTCTTCTTCTTTTTCCGATCAACCTTTATCTCAGCCTCCTATTCGTAAATCATTTAGACTTAAAACCAAACCTCGGTACCTGCAGAACTATCACTGTCAACTGGCTTCTTCCCTACCTTCTATGATGTCCTCCACTGCACAAAAGTCAAGTATTCCCTATTCTTTCTCTAGTTCTATTTCATATGATAAATTGTCCCCTGCTTATAAACATTTTTGTCTCTCTATCACTTCTCAACTTAAACCCAAGTTCTATCATGAGGCTGTTGCTTTTGGTCATCGGCGTGATGCCATGTCAGCTGAGATTTCAGCTCTTGAGGCTAATAAAACATGGGTAGTTTGTGACCTTCCTTCCAACAAACGTTCAATAGGATGTAAGTGAGTTTATAAAGTCAAGTTTAAGGCTGATGGGAGCATTGAAAGATGTAAGGTTCGGTTAGTAGCAAATGGATACACCTAATGTGAGGGTTTAGATTATCATGATATTTTTTTTCCCAATTGCTAAGATGACTACTGTGAGATGTTTCTTAGCCCTTGCTGTTGCCAATAATTGGTTTTTGCACCAATTAGATGCATGGAGATTTGCATGAGGAAGTTTATATAAAAATGCCCCCAGGTTTTGGTGTTAAGGGGGAGTCAAAGGTGTGTAGATTAACCAAGTCCCTATATGGTTTGAAGCAAGTTTCAAGACAATAGTTTTCTAAATTTTCATCCTTTCTCATTAGTCTTGGCTTTGTCCAATCTAAAGCATATTATTCCTTGTTCACCCGCTTACAAGGCTCTTCCTTTATTGCTTTACTCATTTATGTGGATGACGTGGCTATTGCTAGCAATGATTCTATTGTTGTATCCTCTTTTATTACTATGCTGAATGCCAAGTTCAACCTCAAAGATTTGGGCTCTTTACAATACTTTCTTGGCTTGGAGATTGCTCGATCATCCAGTAGAATTTTTGTCTGTCAACGGAAATATGCATTAGAAATTTTGGAAGATTCCGGTCTGTTGGCTTCCAAACCAGTTCAATTTCCCATGAAGCAAAACTTGAAGCTTTCCCGGGATGATGATGCTCTTCTCTCGGATGCTTCTGAGTACAGGAGATTGATTGGTCGTTTATTGTACTTGACCATCACTCGTCCTGATTTAGCCTATTTAGTCCAAACCCTTAGCCAATTTATGGCTCAACCAAGGCAGCCTCACCTTGATGCTGCTTATCGCGTGCTCAGATATATTAAATATGCTCCAGCTCAAGGTCTTTTCTTCCCTGCCAATGGTGATCTTCGTCTCAAGGCCTTTTGCGATTCAGACTGGGTAGGGTGTGTGGATAGTAGGCGATCTATTACTGGTTATTGTGTGTTTCTTGGTGGTTCTCTCATTTCCTGGAAGTCCAAGAAACAACAAACCGTCTCTCATTCTTCAGCTGAAGCCGAGTATAGATCTATGGCTTCTACTTGTGAAATAATGTGGCTGCTTTCCTTACTCAAGGACTTACTTGTTCCTCATCCACAAGCTGATTTCCTTTACTGTGACAGCCAAGCAGCCCTCCATATAGTTGCTAATCATGTGTACCACGAACGAACAAAACACATTGAACTCGACAGCCACCTGATTCGAGAGAAAATTCAGCTTGGTATTATCAAGACGTTTCATGTTTCTTCTCACAATTAGCTCGCTGATCTCCTTACTAAGCCCCTTTGGCTGTGCTGTTTTCCATTCTCTGTTGTCCAAGATGTATGTTCGTGATATCTACCATCCATCTTGAGGGGGAGTATCGGGTTTAGATCACATTTTACACATGTGTTTATTTGTATAGCCACGTTCCCCTTTTTTGTCAGTTTGTTAAACAGATATTATTATTGTAAATTATTTGTTAGCTAGTCTCTGACTTCCAATGTAAGTTTTGTAACAATATATATACTGCAAGTCTTGTAAAGTTCGATCATTCAGATTAATAGAATTTTCATTCTTCCCAAATTCTCTATTCTCTAAACTTGACAGTAGGGTCTTCTGTCCAAGCCTTCAAATGTTTTTGGATTGAGGCATTGATGGCTTTGTGACAAGACTGGGAATCTGGACGAGCACCACCTTGGATAAAATTGTTTCGAGCCATCCATATATGGTCCATTGCAATTAATGCAGGAAGCTGAAACTCATGAGTTTTTCTTTTGGGGACGCCTAAAAGAGACCAAGGGTTGACCAGAACCTTAGCCCAATCCTGCATGGGAAGGTTAGCAAAAACAAAGGTGTTAATGGGCCAATGGCAGCTTCTCCAAAATGCTCTAACAAAAGTGCAATCCAAAAAGAGATGATAAAGAGTCTCAACAGGCCCCTCACACAAACTATATTATGGTGAGTTTGACAAACATTGACCTTATGACAAATTATATGTTGGGTTTTTAATGTTGGCAAATTCGATATCAAAACATAATTGTTTTATTCAAGAAAAAGAAAGAGCTAAGTGAGAAAGAATATTGCAGAATATTATTCAAGAAAATGAAATAGCTAGGTGAGAAAGAATATTGCAGAATATTAATCAAAAAATAAAAGATCTGTGATTTGAAAAATATTTTGCATAATTATTTGTTCCCATATTAGGGACTCCGTATTTCCAAAAGACTTCACAAAATAATATTGTAGGAATATTGATCAAGAAATGAAATGGCTGAATAAGGCAAGTTGTGCAATGTGCTTCTCAAAGAAGGAAAGAATGTGGTGAAAGAAATATTCTGAAGAATTTATAGAATCAGAAAAGTCGGTTTCCCTACAGCCCGTCCAGACGGCCAGAAGCAGAGTCCGGACGTCAGCCACAGAAAGTCAGTGTTCGATACCTGTTTGAACGGCTCCTCGGACGTGAACCGCAGAGAGCTCATGTTTGCTACTTGTCTGGACGGCCCAGCGGATGCAAACCACAAAGAGCATCCATTTTCAAGGATGTCTAGAAGCAAAAGTGTAGATTGCGGACGGAAAAGCTTTTCTCTGCAACCGTCCAGACGTTAGGTCAAGCCATCCGGACGCCCTTCAACAAAATATGAAGATTGTTGTTGCCTGTCCAGAAGCTCAAAGTCCTGTCCAGATGCCACTGCCTAGAAATTCAAATTTATATAGAATTAGGATTTCTGAAGCCTATTTAAAGGGGTTTCTAAGTATTGTTTCTAGAAGAATTCATGAGTAGAATTCCATTGTGCTAAAAGAAGGTTTTTAGGCATAAAAGTTTTATGTATCTCTCTTAGTCCTGTTTATTGTGTTGTAACCGTTCAACCGTTTGAAGTCTAACTAGAGAAGAACTCTAGTTAAGGGATCAATTGAAGAACTCTCTAGACTGGTCTAGGAGAGAGGCGTTCAAGTATGGGTATTTGTTAGAATTCAAGGTATGACTACTGTAAAGGTATTGTGAGTACGAATGTCTTGTAACTAGCTATTTCTTCTGATAGTTGATTTCCTAGAATTGGGCCGTTGGTTGCCCTGAAGTGGTTTTTTTCTTTGGTGCAAAGAGTTTTCACTTCGTAACTAAATATATGTGTCATTTCTCTTTACTGCTTTTATATTTGGTTATCTGTTTGGTTGCAATAATTTAGGAGTTTAAATTTATTTTCATTATAAAATGATAATAACATTGTCAAAGAATTAGACCATATGTAATTTGAATCTAACATCATAATGTTACATAGATGCTCATGAAAAGTTAAGTTCCAAAACTGGTTATAATTAGACTTCCCCCAATTGTATAAGGAGAAACACAGGCATATATATATATATATATTGGCTTTTGAACAGCTTCGAAGATGTGAAGAATTGATAACTGTTTTTGGTAGATGTTACATTCGAAAAGGTATTGTCCGGAAAGTTGAATAAAAAATTAGTTGGTAAACTGAAAAACTGAGAAGGTTTGCTTAGAGGAAAGAGGGGCAACAAAAGGTAGTAACGTTATGATTAACTTTAGCAATGACGGGCAAAAGACGCGTAACTGGTAGGTCATAGTGGGCGGCCTTAGTTTTGCAGGACTAATATTCGTGTAATACACGCAGGGCTGAATGTTTATCCCACCGAATCAACCATCTTTTTTCTGTTGCCGTGGTTTGAAATCTGTCTACACCTACAATTACTGTGAAATGAATCATATCATACAGTGTTGCACCAATTCCTCTTTTTGTTTCAGAAGGAAAACTTTCCATCAGAAGAAAAATTTCATGGAAAAAAGTCTTGTCTGAGGTTAACAATTGTCTTCACAGAAATTTGAGCTATAAAGCTAGTATGTCCTGCTGAAGCTGTGCGGGTCAACGCATCACTTTTTACATGGTTATAATGGAAGCAAGAGCAAATCTAGCAACTAGACAGATTAGCTGCATAGTAGCCAAAATTTTCGAAATTTGTTACTTTGAGATCTCTATCTAATATCTATTATGTACATTTGTGCCGTGACAAAGCTAATGCTGTCAACATGGAAAAAGCAAGAAGGATGGTTCTACATGCATCTTTTTGTTCACAAAACCAATCTGACTTAATTTACTGCGACACCAAACTAGTTGGTCGGATGTAATCCTAGACATGTTTAAGACCCTCGACACTAATTTCACGTCGACTTGAGAGAAGAAGAAACGGTGATCTATGCCGTCTTCTTGACACTTTTGGAACCTCTTTAACATGCAGCTTCCACTCCTCAAGATGTCTCTCAGCTTCTTCTCTTTCTAAATTCCAAAACAATATCCATCAGAAACGACAGCTAAAAGCACAAGAAGAAAATGGGAGTTTTTGTAAATGGGAAATTAAAGAAGCTAACCTTTTGAAGATCTGCTCGAACCTGCAACAAAAGCACTGAATCTGCAGGGTCTTGGAGTTCAACCCGAGTATCCCTTCGACGCGTCGGAATCATGGTACTCGCATCTTTGTCAGCTCGGATGAATTGCCAAATCATTCTAATCGATTCTTCCAAGATCTCTATCAGTATATCAACTGTAATTGCTCCATCATCTCTCCCTCTTCTTCCTTTCCTTTTGTCCCCTGCAAGTTTATGCTGGTTTAAGTTTGTCACTAAATCAAGAAATGAGCACTAGTTCACTTAAAGGTGCTTATGGCCCCCATTTAGCTAGAATAAACACAACTTATACAATTTTCATTGTTTCCAATAATTCTCACCTCTTATTACTGGCACTTGAAGAAGATTGCGCATAATGCATCGATTCTTGACATAATTTTCAACCCTTGGCCCTTGAAACGGTTCATTTTCTATAAATCTTTGCAAGAGCACTTGAAACTGTTGAAATTCATCTGCAACTTCATTGTATGGACGTAGTCCACATGGGTCAGACTCATATAATTCTAATGCCTTCTCATATTGCCAGTAAAGGATTTCCCAGGAAAGGCACAGCTGCCCAACGTAAACCACTTCCAAATCACCATGCAAGTCTCTAATGAACTTCTTCATTGGGTCCAATTCAGACTTCTTGCGTTTGCTTAGCCGAAAGCTTTGCGAAAGAATGGATGTGATTGCTGGAGCTGAGGGTTTGCTGCTCGAAAACGATTTTAGTGGGTCCTTTGACTCAAGAAAACCTATAAAATCATCATGAAACACATGATATGTGGATCCTTCTCATAAGACTTAAGAATAATTAATCTGATAATAGGACAACTATGCAGCAAGCAAAACCCAAAAGTCACTTTGATTAGTAATACAAACAATAATATTAAACATTCCGTAGACATAACTTTACCCACTTTCTCAGGTAATTATTAGTTTATTCACAAAAGAAATTAGCTCTTAAGAAGTTTTGGTGGAGCATTACCATCAATACTAAACTATTATAGGGCAAGGAAAAAACCTCAATTTAGGGAAAAGTCCTTCCAGAACAAGATAGACATTTAAATTAAATGGTGGTGGACTGGTGGTGCTGACTTGAAAGTTCAGGCTGGCTGGATGGCATTAAAGACCGTGGATGTGAACCTTTAACTAACCATTGTTTTTGGACTCGAGCAACGTGAAAAAAGATTTCCCAAGAAAATAAGATAAATTATAGTTGAATATTACATAAATATCTCCTCCAACCATCTTTAATGTGATAATGGCTCTTAATGCTTGGTTGGGATCTGAGGAAGTTCATGCTTCCACCATGCCCATTTAACCAGATTTAGTGGGTCCTAAACCAAGAGAGGTGGGTTGCATTAATCATGCCAATATACTCGAATGTTTTTTTATTGTGGATATGCTTAATCAAGTTCAACAAACCTGATGTGAAAAATTTTCTTTGAAAAATTAAACAAAAATCTCTAAAATTCATGAAAAAAAAAAAAAAAAAAAAAAAAAAACAGAAATTAAACTACTAGATACGGTAATAAGTGACTGACCTACTGCATACTTCTTCTGGTAATTCAAGATATCGAATTTCCGCATTCGTTCTCTGTAACTCTTGTAGAACTTGTGAAGCTCACCCATTCGATCTCCATGCTGGAACTTCTCGTCAATCTTCCAAGGCTTCAAATCTTCAATTATCTTTGGACACTCGGATTCCTCAAGAATGGTGGGAAGGCCTGTGGCTCTGACCTTTTTCAGCTCCATCTTCAGCTGCTCAATCAAATCTTGATGTTCCCACAGCGTTTCCAATCCGTTTGAATCCTCAGTATCCCACTCCGATGAATTCTTTGAATTGGGTTTTCCATCCATTTGTTTTTCATCTTTTCCACCAAATTCTTCCTCTTTGGAATTGCTTTTATCATGAAAAACATCCTCATAAAACTTCTCTGAGTTTCGATTATCTGAATTCTTCATATCAGACTCTTCTTCTAGTTTTCGAAGTTGTTCCAAAATATCACTATCTTCTCCTTCAAAATCTTCTGGCTCATACCCAATACTCAAGTTCTCAGAATCCATGTCCTCCAAGTCCAAGTCTTCCTCAGTTAATTCCACATTACCCCCATCCTCTGTACCTTCAAAATCTTTGTCTGACAAAAATCCATCGCTGGTCGAAGCAACTAATTGACTCGCATATGAAATTGAAATAATTGAGTCCGAGTCAGAATTTGAAGCCGTGAAATCCTTTTCTGAAAGAAACTTCCTTTCAACAGCACCATTTTCTTCACCGGACAAATCATTCTCTGACTTCTCCAATTGTTCACTCCCAGAATGTGCACCTTCGGCAGATGCCTTAGCTTCTATCTTCTCTGGCACCTCAGCAGTCTCAGAAACTTCTTCACGAACAGCTTCTTCTACTGAATTTCGCTGCATAGAATCTCCTTCAGACAAGGCGGAATAATCGAGAATCTGGCTTCTGCCGATCGAATGATCATTATCAGCATAAAATTCTTTGACTGTAAAGCTCGCAGCTTCTGGCTCCTCCAAGAAGTGGCTAAAACTCTTCCCAGATAAGAACTCATACTTATTGGTGCTTGTAGGGGGACCGGTGCTATCGGAGCTGACAGAGTCATCGTTCCCTTTCTTGTATCTAATAATTTCTTCATAACCCGGAAACCGAAATTTGAACTCAAATTTTGGTGTTTCTGACTCTATTTCATCCAAAGCATCGTGCCCCGCGTCCTTATTTGCAGAAATTTCAGAATTTGCTACCTTAGCCTCTCCATCTGATTCAATATGATTCGAATCAATTTGATTGCTTTCTTGGAAACCAATGCTAGAACAACCTGAACTGGCGGATGCAAAAGAATCATACCCTGTATCCCCATGTCTAGAATTTTCTGAACATGCTACCTCTGACTCTGGTTCTCTCTCCATGAGATTTGAATTAGTTTGATTGTTTTCTTGCGAAAGAATTTCAGAACTACTACTTTTTTTATGTCTGCAAAGAAAAAGGCAGGCAAATTGAAAATCAGTTGTTGAATAATATGATGCATAAACCTACGTTTGAAGTAAAAATAAAAAAATAAAAAAATAGTATTTAAATACCTGAGGACGGCTCTGTTTAGAAAACCGAACAGAGTGAGCAACAGGCTGGAAACAGAGGCCAAGAAAAAGCCGGCAAAAAGAACCATCTTTGGGTAGAAAACTCCTTTCACAGAACCCATGTTTTGATGTTTAGCAATTAAAGTGGGGTTTCCGCAAAAGCTTCGAAAGGGAACCCGTGAAATAAATCCATCAATCTCTTTATTCAGTTTGAAGCAAAAACAGAGGAAGTCATGCAAACTCTGATTCTGCCTTTGAAAATTTCACGCAGGAAAAAGGACCTTCTACCCGTGAAACCACCAATTTAGCCCAAACATTCAGTTTTGCATGGATACCCGACGCAAACGGAGGTTGAAGTCCGACCTAATTCGAGAATCAGAGGGGCTTGAAAGCGAAATCGAGGGCAGAAAAGAACATGTCAGCGACTAGGGTTGAGCTAATCTTTTGGTTGCTTCGATCCTAGGATTTCTGATGACCGTTATGCGATAGACATACAGAGGATTCATCCGTTGGAGAGAGAGAGAGAGAGAATAGGGTTTAATTGAAAGTTTACGCCTTATATTTTTCTTGGGGCTTGAAGATTCAAGTCGGTTTATATTTATTAGGTTTGAAGAATTTCCAATGGGACAGTTTTGGAGATGTGATAACAAATTGCGGCAGGTCGGTGGGAAATTATCCATGAATCGGCATGCAGAATGAGAAATAACAATAAATGGTTAAATTTCAGGAATAAGAAAAAAATAAATATACGGCACACAAACGAAGACAAGAAGAGAAAGGGGGACCTTCTTAATTATAATTTTTATATTCTTTTGTTATTAGTAAACAAAATTTATATATATATATTTGTTTGTATTTCTTGCTTTTAAATATTTTTCAAAAAAAATATTTTTTAAATATTTTTCAAAAAGAATTGCACACCCGAATCAACCCTAAAAGATGAAAACTTTTTATTTTTTAATTATTTTTGTAAAAAGATTAAATCTTAGTCCTTAAGTTCTTGTAAATTACATGGAAAAGCTAGCCTAAGATAGCGAGTGCATGGACTCCCAAAACTTGACTGCTTTTGGACCACCCAAATCCAAGCAAGATAGGAAACGGTAATGAAGCTTCCAATCAACGCGGAGAACGTTACGAGTGGTTTACCCCGATCTCCTAGGGCTCCATTTCGTGCTTGAGAAGTATACGAATTTAACAAGGAATTTATTTATTTTTTGGGTTTTTTTACAATTTTTAAAAATTACAGATTTTGCACAATATTAAAAGACAAGTGACAAATAATATCTGGCAATCAGTTTAAGTGGCTATGGCACCAGTCTCAGTGCTTTAGAGCCACCTAATTTTCTACTTTTTTTAAAAAAAAAATTATTAAATTCCGAATTTCTGCTTTTCCCCACGTTCGTTTAATTCTTTTTTTTTTTTTCTTTTCTTTTTGAAATGCTGAAAAGTGGATATTTTAATAATGGTTTCCTTAAATTGCTCATCCAGTATGTAAAACCACCGGCCATTAAGATTAAAGTAATATTTTTTGTACGACTGTAACAATTTTTTTTTTAGATCAACCATTGAATGTTTAAGGCTCACATATAAGAAAACAAATCCAACGGTTAATCATAAAAAATAAAAAAAAGTAATTAGAGTTGTGTAAGAATTGTACAAAAAAATTACTCTTAAGGTTATGTAATATCCCAAGCAGGGGCGGACTCAAGTGTATGCGTCGGGGCATCAGTCAACAGCGGAGCTAAGATTTTGTTCAACTTAAATAAAAATTGATTAAAATTATTAAAAAGTATAACTAACAAAATAAATAAATAATTTAATAAAATTTAATTATTGTTTAAAACAATAAATATAACATGCAATATATTTTTTCATGTCGATCGGAGCATTTTTTTTTTTTTTTTTTGCATGTTTTCGTCGGATAATCAAGCCCATTTAGTGGGATTGCAGCCTCTTTTTTTTTTTTTTTTTTTTTTTTTTTTTTTTTTTTTTTTTTTTTTTTTTTTTAAAGCTTAAAACTCACTACAAGGATGTATATGTGGAACCCACATGAAATGGTAAATTTGTTAAAAAGACGTATAAGTTTATAAGAGAATGATATGTAACATATCTCAACAGTATATGTTCGAAAGGAAGAGAGACAGAAAGAGCGAAAAATAAATTACTTTTGATTCATTTGGCTATGTATTGCAAAGTAAATTATCCCTTTTTTGTTCATTGACAAATAAGTACTACATACAAGGTTCAAGTGCACATCTATTGACGTAATAGTGAAAATTATGATTATGTTAAAGAGTGTGCACTTGAAAGTATGTGGTAAGTTATTAAATTCCTTTCATATTACTCGATTACCATTTAATTTTGAATTTAATAATAATTTTCAGTGTTACGTTATAAAATGTACACTTGAGCATTTTTCTTGACTAATTTATCAATGATGTAATACGGATAATGTTTTCTAGTTGTAATGGCAACGAATAAAAATCCTCTATAATTAAGTTGTTAGAATCTTATAAAAATTTGAACAATTTAATAAAACAACTTATAGGCTTATTTGTTTAAAAAATTTAGGGTGTTGAGTTCCCTAACCTAAATAAGTGACAATGAATGAGAATCCCCTATAATTAAGTTGTTAGAATCTTACTTGTCTAAAACATTTAGGGTGTTGAGTTTCCCTAGCCTAAATAAGTGACAATGAATGAGAATTCCCTATAATTAAGTTGTTAGAATCTTATAAAAATTTGAACAATTTAATAAAACAACTTATAGGCTTATTTGTCTAAAACATTTAATAGTGGTTAGGTGAGGATAACTCAATAGAAAAAATAAAAAACTCATTTATAATATGTTTAGTATGCAGAGAAAATAACTATTCTATTAAAAAAAATTGAATAGCCTTATTAAAAATAAAAGAAAGTTAGATTTACATATACTCTAAACAAAAAAAAAAAGAATAGTTATATTTATGGCCGACTATGAAATGACTATTCTAAGGCTATTCTATTTCCTTTTCTTCAATTTATAATAATAATAATTTTTTAATAAAATAACTATTTCGCGCATCCTTAAAGTTTGAATTCCGAGAAAGATCACTGTTTAGCCTTTGGAAGGCTATTCGACTGCCCGGAAGCAAAGATATGAAAAACTGCTGTATGAATAATTATAAAGCTGGTAGCTAGCTAATAATGAGGACATTATTTAACTTGCTCTTTATTCTTCAATCATGGCCTCAACTGCTAAGATATTTCATCTCATGTCAAAAAGTAGAGATTTTTTTGTTTATCCGAGTCTTTTGGACTTTGGAGTTTGTTTTGTGTTTGTTTTTTCTTTTCTTCCTTCTTGTTCTCTGGCAGGAGGTCCTTCCCGAGAGGTCCGGCGGGGGTTATTGTCTCTGTTTTGTCTCGTCGGTGGAGCGTATTGTGCATTAAACGTCTTCAATTTTCGAAGTTAGATCTACGGCTATCCATCGGCTTTCTAGAGACACGCGCCACTCAGATGGGCTTACCGGCGCTTTCTTGTTCCGGCGCTGCTGTTTCCGGCTGTCGGGATCAATGGTGGCCGGCGCGTGATTGTCACGCGCCAATGAAGTCTTCTCTTCTACCGGCGCGTGGTGTCTCGCTCTGGCGTTCGCTCGCCGGAAAAGGCGACGGACGGGGCTCTGGGTGGCTGATCTGTCGGCTAGCGGTTTTCGGGGGAGGCGCGTGTTGTACACGCGCCAGCCTCCGGCGAAGACAGTGCCTCCCTCAGACTTTTTTGGATTGTATTTTCTGCTAGTTTCTGTGTATATTCTCATGTGTCTACTGTTGATCACAATTTGTCTATATGTAATGCACAAATGTTCTTGGGCTTATTTGGTGTCTGCTAGATTAGGCCAATCCTCTTATGTTGATTGTTTGGGCTTTATTTGTAAAGAGGTGTTTTATTTGGGGTCCTTGTAATATTTGTGAATTGTATTTAGGCAACTGCTTCAAGTCAGACTTGTTTCTGACTTAAGGTTTAGGGAAGTCTTGTTCCTCTTTCCTTGTACTCGCCCTTGGGGCCTTCAGTAATATATGATAGCAAATGCTATCCTGTTCCAAAAAAAAAAGAAAAAAAGTTGAGATTTTAACGATATTCGTCACAGTAACCTTTCATTTTAACAAATAAATGAGCACCGTGACCTCTATTCCACATTAACTTTTTATTTTTTACTACTATCTGTACGTGTTTTTATTTATTTTTAGTATATCTTACAAAATAAATAACGTACACATTCCTTTTTTCGTTTTTTCTTTTTTAATCCAGAGTTTGAAACCAGATGATTACAACTTTTATTTTCTTTTTTTTTTTTTCTTTTTTTTTTAATAGAATGCGAAATGACTTTAGACCCCAAAGGCCACAACCATTTTTTTTGAAAAAAAAGAAGAAAAAGGAGGAGGAAAGAACAACGTTCTCCCAACATTTTTCTAGTCAATTAACGTGCCCCAACAATTCATGTCTTAGAGATACATTTTCTATTCAAGCTGCACTTTGTAGATATTTCAAAGGTTTTATTATCAAGTGCTTCTTCCTTATCAGTTTTTCTTGTTCTTCCATTTGTGGCAAAGTTCTTGTAACTCTCTTGGCAACTCGACTAGTGATCTCTTTAGACTTATCTAACTTCATTTTGGAAGGTGATCATTTACTTATAGTTACTCTAACTTTTCAATTGCTCGCCATTACTCAAGACTGGAGAATTGTTTTAACTATTTCCGTTATTCATTCCATAATTCCATCATCTATTAACTGGACAGCTCGTAAAATTAACCGAAGTGCAAACTTCTATGCCCATTATTTGGCAAATTGGGCCGCAACCAAAAAAATTTCTGGCTGCATTCCCATCCTTTCTCATTTATCTAGTTCTTTTCCTCCTAGTGTCGGAAAAGATTCTCCCTCTTCCTTCTATGTTCCTTAGCTTTGTTCTCTTTTTCTAATCGTACTTATTAAAAAGAAAAAAAAAAGAAAAAAAAAAAGAAAAAAAAAAAAAAGAAGACCCACTGATTATTCTGGTTATTTTGCAAACTAAAATCAAGATTGCAAAATTGAGACAACCAAAACTTCTTTTTCTTGTTCATTACCGTTCAGGTAAACCACCCAAGACTTTCTTTATTTTTGTTAGAATATCTATCATAGAGAATATTTCGTGGATCACAGTTCATATAAAAATTATGGACGACCGTGATTTTCTACCATACCGTCTATAAAAGTGATTTAACTATTGTCATATTTCTTTGTACATAATCTATATTTATCTATCTTGCACTACACAAAAATTCAATTAAATATAATTGTTTTGTTAAAATATATATATATATATATATATATATATATATATAAAAGGTCATAGAAAATCATCAATCTCAAGGGAAGGGGAGAGCCTCTATTGATTAATCCAGTATGATATTTTTAGAGAGAGATAACGGAATAGAGAGAGTGTGGGAGAATGTGTTACCTAATTTTTGGGGATACATGACTCTTTTAGAGTTATTTATTGTACCAAACGTAGCCCCTCATTCCCACAGCCAACCTACCCAATAAGATCAAATTGAAATTCGAGATTTATTTTCTAGGAATTTTAAATAATAAATTCGGGCTCGTTTGAGCGTGGGATTTTTTCAACAAAAAAAAGTTTTAATTATGAATATCGAGAGAATTTATTTTTAAAATTGTGTTTGGATAGTTTAAAAATTATGTTTGAATAGTTTAAAAAACTTGAGCTAAAGTAAAAAAAAAAAAATAGATAAAATCTGAATAAAATTTAAATTTTAAAAATCGGTATTTGAAAAACATTTGAAAAACAAAAATCACCCAAACATGCCCTAAGTATTGTCCCCTTGTCTATTTGTTCTCTTATCCATTACCTTCTTTAAATTTTTGTAGCAATTTTAAATCAAAAAATTAATTGCTTACACAAAGAAATACGAAATAGTTTTTGGTTATGATGATTTTTTATTATTATTTAATCTCATATATATATATATATATATATATATATATATATATATATATATATATATATATATATATATATATTAACCCCTCTTTATTTTTATTTGTAAGACTTGGGAGAGGATCCTACTCCTCGTACTCCTCCTTTCTTAACACAGACAGAGCACAGAAGGAAATATTCTTCTACGGTTTGCTTTTGCTAAACCCTAAAAGACTTTCAAGATTCAACTATGTCAGACCCCCTCACAATCACATCTATCATTTTCATGGAGATGGATGTAGAAGATGGGCGATGATTTTGGCGAGGGGTCATGGCTTGTTTCCTATCCGCCGAGGTCATAATTGGTGGGTCAGTTCCCACAAATATTAATTGGCCTCATTCTCCAGCAGCTGCTAACTCGGGAAAGAGAATTTTGAAGTCGGAAGGTAAGAATATAAGACTCATAAGAAACCACCATTTTTATTTTTATTATTTTTTTCCGGGCAAACCTTAGAAAAACGAATGATATTGACCTCTTTGTGGGCGGAGCCAGCTTTTTAGACTTTGAGGGATTAAATTGAAAAAAAAATAAAAATAAAAATTTGAGGGTGTCAAAACTAAAAAAATAAAAGAAAAAAAAATTATAAAAAAAAATTATTATTATTATTATTATTTTTTTAAAAAAGTTTGGGGCTTGAGGGGCATGGACCCAAGGCCCTACCTAGCTGGGCCTCTGCGTGCGTCGCTTTCTTCTAGATAAAGACATTAGGAACGTGACCTTTTAGCCAACACGCTTTTAGAGAGTCTAGCTGGGATATGATGTTTCCAAATCACTTTAACGTATGCGACATGCCACGAGATTGGCTTAGACTTAGAGGAGGCAGGGTCCAGTGATGGGCAGCTTAGATTCTATTCAGTTTTGATTTAATAATAAATTAGTTCTTTATGAACGTAATAATATTTTTAAATATTAAATAAAACGTATTCATATAAATTCAATTTGGTTTGAATAAGCTTGTATAACTTTATTTTTACAATTTTTATTTTAAGGAAAAGGTTATTCTCTTCCTAAAATGATAAATATAACTTGAATTATTATTATTGTAAGTTTAATTTTTAAGAGATTTGTATGTACATGAATGTGTTTGTGAATATGTATTTATATTTGTATATGTGCATAATGAATTTATATACATACATATAAACTCAAGCAGTGACGGAGGGAGGGAGGGCCGGCAGGGGCATGCGCCCCCCCCCCCCCCCCCCCACCACAATTTCTTAAAAAAGAAATTAGCAGGTTGAAAAAAAGAAAAAAGGTAAAAAACAAAAAATTTAGCCTATTGACCCTTACATATAAAAGTTGCTGGCTCCGTCCCTGAACTCAAGATTAGATTATTTAAGATTCAAGTTAATTTATTTAATTAACTCAAATGATAAAATTTTAATAATAATTAGTATGAATTTATGAAAATATAAACAAACATGATATTTACTTTATATAATTAAGAAATGAATAAGTTAATTGAGCAACTCGTGAACAAGTTTAAACTCGTTCAAAAATTAAATGAATCAAGTTTGAACATTCAATAATCGACTTCATTCGGATCGAATGTAGCCCTACTTAGAGGAAAGAAAATTGTTCGAATTTCAAATAAGAAAAATAGAAGGTGCATGGTAAAATCAATCTTAAAAGCTTATGTAAACTATTTATAATAATACCCAATAAACTACATTTCTATCGTGTTTACTTTAACTGTTATGCACTACCTAAAACTAGTATTAAAAATCAAGGGAGCTTATAACTTTGTGTAAATAGTGATCTATACAATATTCTTCATAAATTGAAGATGAAAGCTTGAGTTGGGTTGGATTGGATTGATTGATTGTGATGGGCCTAAATGAGTGAAAAATTTCCAAAGTGAAGGTGGGATCAAATCAGTTGGAAGATCCCAAACCTAAATCAAAACAATCTCCAATCGCGTATGTGCGAGTTGGGCTCAAATTCAGGTCAATCCAAATTGTGCACACAGAGTGAACTGTGAAGCCGCGTTAGCTCTGGACGCGCGATGGCACGTGGCTGTCTAAGGTGGCCTTGCACTTGGCCATGTCAATGCGGGGCACATCACATGTATTGTCGCAGGACATGGGAAAGTGGTGGTCATGGACTCACCGGATAGGAATTGATCTTTTTTTTTTTTATTTTTTTTTTGGTATTTTATAGGTATTTTGAATAATGAAGTATTGTCCCTAATAATTGTAACAGTTTTTCAATATTCAAGCATGATTATTCTCTGCGTTACAATATTTTTGATGGGATTAATATGAAAAGCAGAAGGGAGCATAAGTGAAAGAGAGAAACCGATAAAGCGTTAAAGGCTACGTCTTGAATATATTGAAATGTATTAATTGTATTACAATGATATTTATTTATAGAAAGGCTAGGAAGGGAATAAACCCAAGAAGAAAACATAATATTGAAGATATTCGAACCCTATATACATATATAAAAGAAAAAGAAAAAGACGTGAATTAAAAAATGTATGGGATGGACATTCTTGTCTTTTTCTTCTTCTTTTTTTTAAAAAAAAAAAGAAAAAAAGACCACATTTCTTCTTCTTCTTCTTTTAGGATTTTCAAGAATCTTTAAAGATTACCGTCATCCAAACGCCTCATTAGATGGGTGAGTATTAGCACTACCACTGCCAGAAGTTGCCGCAGGCCTTGGTGGGCCTTGGATGGCTTGGCTTTCATCTTTCTGCAGCCCAAATCAATGAGATTTTGGAATTTGGAGTGCTGAATTTCAAACACCCATTTCGCCTCCAAAATAGGATTTCCTGATTACAGATAAACCCCAATTGTCAGCCCAAGAGTTGGCTTGGGCCAGTGACCAGAGCCCTTCTGGGCTTTCAATGGCTTGGATTTCCTGATGACAATAAGCCTGGAATATCATCTCTTGGGTTGCAACAACTGGCTGGAGCCTGGAGCTAAAGGGTTTGTGGATATTGCACTTTCGTGATTATACAAACTTTTGATATTATAAGAAGATTAGGAAAGCAAATAAACAAACCCATTAATTCATCGTTTTCGGTTTGAGTCAAGGTTGCATGGGTTTAGGCTCAAACATAGCTGGACTAGGAATTCTAAAAAAATCATATATGCCTTGCTTTTCGCCATGGCTTTCTTTTGTCTTATATTTTGAATAAAATGATAGGTATCTTGGCCTAATACTCATGTACAATCATATTAAATTCAAATCTTACTGCTTGAAATACAAAAAGAAGAAATATTTTCTCCTAATTTTTAGGCTGTGCTATACACCCCTACTCCAACAAGTAGGTACAATTCTCTTCCAATTTATAGTCAAATTGATATAAAAATCGTAAGTTATTAACAGGACCAAACATTAAAATTGATCTAACAATTATAAGTTAGTGATAATTAAATGGCTCTTCCTGCTACATCCATTCAAGGAGGAAGTGGGAGATGGGATTGTGCTTGGGACAACCTAATTAAATGGCCAGAAAATCTTAAAATTGGTGGTTACTTAATTTGATTCACTAGTACGTAGATCGCTAATTTTTTTCACCATTAAAAACAAGCATATTAAATTAATAAAAGAACCAAAGTGCGATATGTAGGGGCGTGCAAAAACACACCGGCCCAACATCCAACCCATTCAACCCGATTATGACTTGGATGGGTTGAATTTCACAAAGCCGGATTGGAAGTCGAAATGAGGTAAGGAGTTTCGATGAACGAATGTGTTACAAAAGCACCCAAATTTACACTCTTTACACACCTCCTCAAATGCGGTGGGGCCTACCACCACATAAACCCCACCCCATGGGAGGGAGTGTAAATTTGAGTATTTTTTTGACATTACCCTTTAATGAGTTATGATCCAACCGACTTAATAAACGATTTGTAGTAAATACTATCAAAGGATGTGTTTGGCTTGAAGAGTGTCCTACTTTTATTTTGAATGCTGTACTTAGGGAGACTTTGTCTTCCTAGATCCCCTCTTGTTGGGATCAATTTGCTTACTTTAATGAAGATTGGCTACTTTGTTAAAAAAAAAAAAAAAAAAAGAAAAAAAAAAAAAAGCTCTAGCCTTTCAAATCTTTTCATTCTCATTGACAGCGCACGCTTAGAAAAAAAAACTCTAGCCTTTCAAATCTTTTCATTCTCATTGACAGCGCACGCTTAGAAACTCGAGCCTTTTGGTTATTTTTATTTTCATTGACAATGCATGCTTTTCAAATCTTTTTCATTTTTATTTAAAACAAAGATTTTTTCAGTAGTGTAATGCTATTTTTAACATCCATTTTATACTGATTGACATGACGTGTTTTCAGTAACTTTTTTTTTTTTTTTTTTTTTTTTTTTTTTTTTTTCGTTTATTTATTTATTTATTTTAGCGGTAAACTTGAACATTGCTTAATAATTTGAGCTTTACTTTACATTAACCATTGTTTAAAGATTTTCGACTTCAGCTTGATTTCACCTATCACATTTCAAGAGTGTAGGTGGCAAAATCACCTTGTTGGAAAGAAGTGGAAGATGCTTTTAACTTTTTTGTTAAAGTATTGATTAAATAATTAAATTTATTTCTTCTTATTAGTTTAAGTTTTTAGATAAGTTGTGATTTAATATAGTATCACTACAAAAAAAAGGGCATTTATGGACGGTTTTAACTAAACCGTTTGAAAATTTTCATTTCTAGATGGTTTTATAAAAACCGTCTATAATCACCTTGTTGGAAAGAAGTGGAAGATGCTTTTAACTTTTTTGTTAAAGTATTGATTAAATAATTAAATTTATTTCTTCTTATTAGTTTAAGTTTTTAGATAAGTTGTGATTTAATATAGTATCACTACAAAAAAAAGGGCATTTATGGACGGTTTTAACTAAACCGTTTGAAAATTTTCATTTCTAGATGGTTTTATAAAAACCGTCTATAAATTTATAGACGGTTTTTTTTTTTTTCAAAACCATCCACCAACTTTCACCGACGACCAGAGGTTGCTTTAACTCGTCTTCGGCCGGCGATTGAACTTTGAAGACAGGCAACAGGATCTGGACGGTTGGCGAGATTGGGACAACGAGAACGGGACGACGGCTTGGCTGACCTTGAAGCTGCCCTGGCTTGACAACGGGAACGAGATGACGGCTTGGACAACGGGAACGAGACAACGGCTTCTCTCTCTCTCTCTCTCTCTCTCTCTCTCATTTGATAGATCCAGCCGGATTGGGCCGAAACCCAAGCCAGCCGAATCTCTGGCCGGAATACAGAGTGATCGGTGGTGGCGAGGATGGGTATTAATATATATAAGAAAATTAAATTAAATTAAATAAAAAAAAATCGCATGGAGAAGTGGAACACAAATATATATATAGAAATTGTGGACGGTTTTGGGGGAAAATCATCCAGAATTTTTTTGACGGTTTGGGCCAAACCGTCTACAATTGTGGATGGTTTGGCCCAAACCGTCTGTAACCCGAATTAGCGACCCATTGAAACCGTCCAGAAAAAACTATCTGGACCCCTTTCCAAACGGTTTTTTTTTTTTCAATTTCTGGAAGATTTGAAACTGTCCAGAATTTAAGATTTTTTTGTAGTGTATCAGAGTCAAAGCTCTTGAATTCGAACATTGACTCTGTCATTTATCGCATTTTCAATTAAATATTTTACGTGTTGGGCCTCACCTATTAAAAAGTAGTTTGAGCCCAAATGTGATGAAGAGTTTTAAAGTATTGATTAAGTGATTAAATTTATCTCTTCCTATTAGCTTAAGCTTTTTGAATAAGTGTTGTTCAATCCCCCCCTAGTATTACTGCGGACAATTCTACCATGGATTCACTGATGGATAGAGACCTTACAGGCTAGAATGTGGACCTGATTAGGTACATATTTTCTGTAGAAGAAGCTCAAGTAATTACTAGCATCCATATTTGCCCTTCTTTCCCACCTGATCGTCTGGTCAGCTGGCAGGGCACCACAAATGGGATTTTCTCAATCCGTAGTGCATACCACCTTGGGAAGGAAATCTATTAGCGTAGCCTTGGTGGGTGCTCATCCCCAATCACTAAGAGTGAGGTATGGAAGGTTATTTGGTCTCTCAAGGTCCCAAATCCGGTGAAGGTCTTCATGTGGAAAGCCTGCCACATTCTTCTTTCAACAAAAGAGAACTTGTTTAAAAGGATAGTTGTGCAAAATAAATTGTGCCCTTGCTGTGCCAAGGAGGAGAAATCCATTCTTCATGCACTTTGGGGATGCCCAAGTGCTCAGGACGTGTGGGGATACACGATGGGGGTCTGGGGGAGAATTTTATCTTGCTGTTTGAATATCTTTTGACCCGGTTGAGCTCGAGAAATTTGGACGTACCTGTTGGCAATAGTGGCTCGGAAAATTTGGCTTAGACGGAATTCTCTGGTCTTTGACGGCAAGTTCATTCATCCGAACATCCTTTTCTCAGAGGCAGTCTCTGCTTGTTATGACTTTTGTCGATGCAACATGCTGTCTCTACCTACTGTTAGTGTTCTTAAGGTGGAGGACCCGTTCCTAACTATTCATGGCAAGCCCCCTCTTCAGGTGTGACAAAAATCAATTGGGATGCTTCTCTAAATAAGAGTATGAGGTGCATATCGCCATATCGGTTTTGGCTGTGTCGCTCAAGACTGGACGTACGGAAAAATTCCTGGGAGCTAAATGTTTCTATCAACGGATCATGGTGGAGCCCAAAATGCACACTACAAAAAACTTCTTATTTAGCCGCGGGGAGTTAGCCACGTGGATGAGGGTCATCCACGTCGCTAACTGCTAGCCACGTGTAGTTAGCCATGTGGGTCCCGCGTGGCTAGTCAAGTTGTTGCTAAATGTCACTTAGCAACGTGAATTTTTAGCTATGTGCCACTCACATGGTTACTTAGCGACGTGGCTTTTAGCTATGTGCCACTCACACGTGGCTAAATGCATATATATATATATATATATATATATATATATATATATATATATATATATTAAAAAAAAAGGCACTTTTAGCCACTTGGAACTAACCCACGTCACTAAAATCATATATGTTTTTTTGTTTTTTTTTTTTTTCGTGCCAGTATTTTCTTTCTGGCCCTCGCCAAAAACTTCTTCAAGGCTGGCAATATCTTCCCCTTCCTTCCTCATAAAATCCAATCCAAAAAATCCCCCAAAAATCACCGAAAATCTTCTGTCGACCGCATCACCAACAAAACACCAAAAAATCACCAACAAAAACCAAAAGTCACCACGTCATCATTTCTGTTTTACCGGTGGAGATGCATGTTTACCAGAGACGAAGCGAAATGAAACTACAAAAAAAAAAAAAAAAAGACGAAAAACACCCCCTTGGCTTCACCGGTGTCGGGCCGTGACCCTCCGGACTCCAGCATCGTCGTCAACCACTCTATCTCAGAATCGCTCCAGTTCTCTCTCTCCAACTCTCTAGGTCTCCCTTTTCCATCTCTCTCTCTCTCTGTGAAGAAAAGGAAAAAAAAAAAAAAAAAAGGATAAGAACGAAAGGCCTGCGTGGGAAAAAGGGGAAGAATGAAAAAAAGAAGAAGAGGAAAATGAAAAGAATAGTTAAAAAGGGGGGGGGGGGTGGGAAATTAGAAAAAAGTAAGAACGAAAGAGATAATTAAAGAGGAGGGAAATTAGAAATGGGTTGGAGGGAAGCTTCAGAAATTAATGGTAATTAGCCATGTGGTTGATGTGCCATGTGGCCAATAAATCTTGTGGCTAAAATTTTAAATCTTAAAATAAATTAAAATAATTTTAATAAATTAGCCACGTGGCCAATTGGTGATGTGAGCAATAAACCACATGGCTAAAGTTTTAAATATAAAAAAAAAATGTTTAAATAATTTTAATAAACTAGCCACGTGGCCAATCGGTGACGTAGGCAAAAAATCACGTGGCTAAAATTTCAAATATTAAAAAAGAAAAAAAGTTAAAATAATTTTAATAAATAGCCACACGGTTTATGTGCCACGTGGCCAATTGGCGACGTGGGCAATAAACCGCGTGGCTAACATTTCAAACCTAAAAAACAAATTAGAAAAAAATTCAATCCCTGAAAAAATTAGAAAAAATATGAATATTTTAGCCACGTGGCTTATCTGTCATATGGCTAATTAGCAACATTATAAAAATCCACGTGGCTAATTATATACGTAAAGCATTTCGCTACGTGGTGGATTACCCATGGGGTGAAATCGCGACGTGGATAATCTACCGCATAGCGAAATCGCCATGTGGCTACCACGTGACTAAAATAAAGTTTTTTGTAGTGATGGTGGAGATTATGTCAGCACTACATGCAGTAAACTTTGGCTTAGAGGCAGGTTTTTAATTTGGATGTCCCTTTTAAAGGGGATGCTCTTCAGGTTGTTCATGATCTCTACATGGCTTCCCCGCTCTCTTTAACAGTACTAGGCATTATGTGATAATTAGTATAAAACAAGTGCTGAGTTCTTTTAGCGCTTCCTACTTTGCTCACTGCAATCGAGAGGTTAATGGCGTGGCACACTCTTTGGCGAAGGAAGCTGCTGTTAAATGTTTAGATGAAGTTTGGCTTGCGAATCCTCCTAATATGATCTGTAAACTTATTTGTAGGGAATGTGTTTTTCCCTAGACCTTGCCATTGAGGTCGTTGTTTTGCTTTTCAATGAATGGAGATATCCTGATTGTTTAAAAATAAAATAAAAATAAAAATAAAAAATCGACACGGGCGAAAACAAAAAGAGAAAAATTCATTTTTTTGTTCTTCCGACATATATAGACAAATATAGAAAGGATATTTGGTTTTGTATCCACGAAAAGGTCTTCCTGAGGGGCTGGTGGGTGGTGGAATTATCCGTGATCATGTATTGTTTGCGACTTTCGCTTCACGAGTGGGTCATTCAACTAGCTTCTTTGTTGCATTATGGGCACCCCCGTGAGGGTCTTTAGTGTTGTTACTTGTTAGCATGGCAAATGAGGTTTTATAATATTATAAATAATATTATTCAGTAGACTACGACTATAGCAGTAAAAATTAACTACTCTTTAATTAGTACTTGTAGAAATAAATTAGTGGCTAATTTTTATAATCACATTATTTCAGTTGTGTAATACAATTTACTAAATAGGATTTCTCTAATATTATACTTGAATTAGTCTCTCAATTGTTTTTTTTCCTTTCTTTTGGACATCTCGTGATCGAATAGTTCTTTTCCTTGTTTCTTTTTGTTATTTTTATTTTTTTGTTAATTGTAGGAACCTCCTGGCTAGGTAGTGGCCCGTAGATGTCCCCCCACTTGTTTCATGAAGTTTGTGCTGACCTAAAACTAGCTGGAAAGGGGGCGATCTTAGGGTTGTCATGCAAATTATCGGGTTGTGATTGTTTACAATTATTTATTTGAATCGTAAAAAATTCTGACAGGTAATTATTGAAAGATTATTTGTGTGATTTATCTGACTAAATAAAAATTAAACTGTTCGATCACTTAGCCGGTCAGATAGGTTTAATAAGTAGTCTCTTATAATTATCTGTCTAAATTCTTTATAATTCAAACAAATAATTGTAGACCATCTTGATCTCAAATTATCACCCAAGTGTTAATAAATTAAGCTTCCTGTTTTGGATAGAAAGGTCTTCTTTTTTGGGCTGATTAATTCTCACGTTATATTTTGTATACATTTCGGAACTTTCAACCTAATTCGACGCCCTCCAATTTGCATGTTTTCTTTTTCCTTTTCTTATTCGTCCTCCTCCTCTTCTTCTTTTACGAATTTGAATAGGCCCAATAGGGTGTTGAACAAAATGTCAGTTGGGAAATGGGACATGGATTTTCTTTTGGAAAAAATTATATTTACTTCTTAGATTTTTATTTTATTTGAATTTAGTCATTGAATTTCTAATTTCAATATAGTCCTTAAGTTTTTCTCAGATTTTAAATAGGTAACTCTATCACTTTTTCATCAAAATGAATCGTTTATTATATGTCACGTGTGTTTTAATTGCTACGCTAGCGTTTATATCAACACCTAATATTAATGTCATATCATTAAGCGTCAAATCATCCATAACAAAAAAGACCCAAACTCAAAAAACAAGAAACATATTCTCTGTCATTTTAATTTTCTAGATTTGAAGCTTTAGAGAAAAAAAAAAAAAAAACATTAATTTTAACACTAAGATAGCCCCTTGCGCACGTGACAAATAGAAAATTATTAATTTTGATGGTAAAGTGATAGATAGGCCAATTTAAAAATTAAGTAAAACTTAAGATCTTTATTCTTAAAATTGAAAATTCAAAAACAAAATTCAAATAAAATAAAAACTTTAGAGTTAAATACAATTTTTCCCTTTTTCTTTTTTGGGAATCTCACGAAAGTCAAATCTATGGCAGTACTCAGCTATTTGGCCAGGAATTTACAGAATAATTGCAAATTTGTAAGTCTAATTATATTCTCAAGATTGCTAGCACTTGGTAACTTGATTTTTTTGGCCAAGAACTACATGAATTGTACACATAACGTGGAATAGGAATATAGGATCATATGTGCCGTGCCGTGCCGACCTGAGCTGTCTTCTTGGCCGGCCAGCTAATTACAGTATGAATTTGGGTCCTTTTTTGTTTCATACTGTCAACAAAGTCCTAACCATTGAATTTATTGTCAGCGGATGAAACATATGGCCGAAACATAAAAGAACATTTAAAAAGAAAAGAGAGAGGAAGGAAGGAAGGAAGGAAGAACAACGCTACGATTTTTATGGGGACATTAAAAGCCACATGGGATGGCCGGGTTAGAAGATATGAATGATGTTAATGAATGATCTGCTGGGGGCCTGTCCAATCATCGATAATTCCCCGGCCAATAAATAAAGATACAGCTATTCACCTTTTAAAAAACATATAAGCCTATATATCAACCTCAAAATAATGCACTAAACCAAAACATGTACCTTTTATACGTTGGAATTGTGAGAATACTACGTAAAGCGCGTACTCAATCGCGTACCGCGTCATACGTTGTAACGTTCGGATTCGGAATAATACCTCTTACCTTTTTCTTTTTTTACTGATTTGTATCCAAATCATTGTTAGATTCCTTACACATATACGTACATCTATATACACTAATCATTACCCAACAATTACACATACACCCTGATATGTTTAGGATTGATAATTCGTATTAGTGTGTTGAATTTGAGTTGAGTCAACTTATGAATCAATTCGAAAATGATTCATTTAGTTAAACGTGCTAAATTCCTTAATCTTAATACGATCTATTTAAATAAGCGGGTGACGTGACATAACATTTAATAAACATGACGGATTGAGTTAACCCAACCTTAGAGGCGGAACCACCCCTAACATTGGGGTCTCGACCACCCCAAAATTTAAAAAAAAATGTCATAAATTTTGAAAATTTCTTATGAATTTTAAGTATTTTTATGAAATTGACCTCCCAAAATAATTTATTGTTTTCAAAAATTTTATTTTGTCTCCCCTCCTAAAATTCTAGTTTTGCTTTTGCCCCAACCCTCATAAAACATTTAATAAATGATAATTTTTTTTTTTTTGACATGTCCACACAAGAGGGAGAGGGAGAGGGAGAGGGAGATTCGAATTAATGACCTCAGACGAAGCTCTAGCATTCCTCTTAATAAATAGGACGTATTGAGTTGGCCCAAATACAATCCATTTGAATTGCTTTCACTTGTATATGACTTTAAATAAAAAAATTAATAATTCAATTTATAAGTTATTCGGGTCACTCATAAGTTCAACAGCTTAACTAGAAATTGACCCATTTATTAAATTGGTTAATTTGAGCTGGCTCGAATTAATCCGATCTCAATTATACAAAATCATTATAACTTTTGAAGTTTCGAGGAATCCAATCCATAGAGTTAATGCGACCGAGTGTTACACATGTTGATTTATTTGTAAGAAAAGCTTTTCTGTGTACATGCATGGAGGACATATGAGAAGAGTATATTTGATCATTTACAGCAGTCATGTGTTTTTATTGCAGAAGTCACGGTCCCGACCAAGGTTTTGATTCCTTATCACGTTATCAAATTTTCAACCTTATTTATTATTATTTTTTTCTCCCAATTAAAAATACACTAAATTAGATCAAGCCAACTTGTGCGTTAAAAGTCAGGTCGACCCATGTTCGAGAAAATTAGGCACGGCATGAAAATTACAGTTTTTTGGGCTAATTACCTTAATAATAATCCCCACAAACCGACATTCATTTACAAGTTAATTAATTACCTCCGTGCATAGAAAATTACGTTAAATTCGAGGAATATTCATTTTTAGAGGTAAAATGATGGAAATACCTTCAAATAAAAAAAAAATAAAATTAAAACTAAGAAAAATACAAAGATTAAAAAATACATTGAAGAAAAAGGAGTAACATAGCCATGTTTGGAATCGATTGGCTACCCTCAAAACACATAGGAGGTGGCTGAGCTATTCTAAAAAAGTTTTTGAAGGTAAATCAACCACCCCAAAAACAAATAAGCAATGATCGAGCCACCCTCAAACGTTGTTCTGTCACCCCCCAAATCAAAATTTTTTTGGTTTTTTTTTTTTTTTTTTTTTTTTTTTTTTTTTTTTTTTTTTTAACGATTTTGATAAATGAATGGTAGTTCAAGCGGGCTAAGTGTGACAAGTTCATGAGAGCAATTTGTAAATGAGTGTCAGTTTGTGAAGTAAATATAATTAACCCCAATTTTTCTTTATAAATCAAATTTAAAAAATATATTAAAATTTCTACCTTGAGTTTTGAATCAAGTAATTCTAAATATCATATAAGTGTCCATAAAAAAATGAGGTGGCTTTTAAAATCACCATTGGGGTGTGATTGATCAAATAATAATTTTGATCAATTGGTCATTTTAAAAGCCACCTCATTTTAAATCTTGGTTGAGGGGGGGAGGGTTTTGTTTTCGGCTCGGCACTGAGCCATGGGCAGTTGGTTTTTTTTTTTTCCCTCTAGGTGGCTCTCTGCAAACCCAAGAGATGAAGGTGTTTTCCTCTAATCCTTTTGAGGATTTGGAGTTTGTGGGTTTCGCTCTACGATTGAGATATTTAAAGTTAAGAGCAAAGATCGATTTTTTGTTTTTGGCGAGGCTCAGGCTGGTGCAAGGAGCATGGGTGATGTAGAGGGTTTTCTCTTTTGGATCTGCACTTTCTGTGCAATTTTAGGGGTCGTCAACAACGTTTGAGAATGAAGGAATGATGATGGGTTGCACAACCTGGAGTATTTATTTTCCAAGGCGCCGGCAACGTTTTGATGAAGAAGAAGAAGAAGATTGATGTTTGGCTGCACAATTGGGTTACTTCTATTTCAGCACTGGAATAAGCATATTCTTGAGCAGGTTTTGGTGGGGTTTTATTCCAGTACGCGGATAAGTTTATTTCAGAGCAAGTTTTTTTTTCTTTTTCTTCTTCTTCTTCGGTTTAGAATGAGCCTTATACGGATTTACTGGTGGCTCCCTACGCTCTATGCCAACCAATGTTCTTTAGTTTATGTTTTTTTGGCATTTTTAGATTGTGTTCTGTTGTTAAATTTTTGCAGCATGCCATTGTATACTTTAAATCTAGTTTTTAAATCAAATATTTCTCTCTTATCTTCTCATAGTGGAACTTATTGTAAAATAAATGTATTTTTTTGTGCCAAGAATTAGTCTAATACTTTGTTTTAGGAGTTTTTGTACCCCTAATTACAGCTTTTGGCCATTTGGCAACCCCCTCTCTTCTCCCTTCTCTCATTTTCACTTGCCAAAAAAAAATCAATTTCAAAACATTCTGACCCTCTTTTTCTTCTTCTTTTTTTTTTTTTTTTTTTTTTTTTTTTTTTTTCACTTTTTATATCGAAATAATTGCATCATTGGTCCATGTGGTATGCCATAATTATTTTTCACTCCCTATAGTGTAAAAAGTTTATGGGAGGTCCTTGTAGTAAGCAATAATTACAAATCGATCCCTAGCGTCAAATTCCATTAAATTTTTTGACAGATTCTGTTAAATGTCACGTTAACGCCACATCAAACCAATAAGAATGCGACATGTGAACATCTTAATAATAAAAAAATTATTAAAATATAAATAAATAAACATTTTTTTTAAACAACTAAAATTAA
This sequence comes from Alnus glutinosa, assembly GCF_958979055.1. NCBI lineage: Eukaryota > Viridiplantae > Streptophyta > Magnoliopsida > Fagales > Betulaceae > Alnus > Alnus glutinosa. Next base: position 34,549,441 of record NC_084887.1, on the reverse strand, counting down.
AATTTAAAAAAAAAAAACAAAAAAGCAAGGGATGGCCTGGCCACGCCCAGCCTATGGGGGTGGCCGGGGGTGGCCTAGTTGGTCTATAGGGGTGGCCGCGCGCGCGTCATCCTTAACGGCCACCCCTTGGTTAACGGAATTTGACGCTAGTTATTAATTTGTAATTATTGCTTACCACAAGGACTTCTTATGAACTTTTTAAATCATAGGGAGTGAAAAATTATTATGACATACTACAGGACCAATGATGCAATTATTCCTTTTATATCACATCAACAATATTCTTATGCATATTTCTCTTTCTTTTAATTTATACTTTATTTTTGACCTGATATCAAAACGGATCGATCTGATAACTTTTTTCTTCTTCTTATTAGTAAATTTTATGATCATTACCTTTTCAAAGCAAGATCAATCCAACTTTACTCAAGCTCTTCGGTTGCGGATCATAGGTGATTAGGTCTCAATATGTACTTTTATTGGAGACCAGACAACAACAAATTCGACCGCGCATGTGTCATAATGTGGAAATTCCCACTCATGTCTGTAAGCTACACAGTTTTATCATGATTTCACGTTCAAATATGATTCAATTTTTATATCAGAAAGAAACGAGTAAATCAAACGATTTATTGTTGGAAGAAAATCATGCAGGGTTGTGCAGGTGTCGGAGGCTAGGTTCCGACAGCCGACCCACCTCCAACCCATTTTCAACTCGCATGGGTTGAGTTTGACGTACGGTTGGCAAACGCAAAGGCAATGGCAATGGCAATGGCAGTGTCCTATTTTAGTTTTCGACGAAAGTTGGAGGTGAGGATGGAGGTTGGTTTAGAATTTGATGGAATTCCAATGAAATTTTCATAGGGTTAAGAATACGTAAGTCCGTATCATTCATTTGGTGTATTTTTTTTTTTTTTGGCACTGTTCTGATTGTATTGTTAAGCTGCCCATTCTTTTTTATGTGTTTTTATTTGTTTTAATCTTTTCCTCCCTCTTCCATGGTTGCTCAAGGGAAAAAAAGAAAAAAATAAAGAAAAGAAAAAAAATAAGTATCAACCACTGCAATTTGGAGAGATGCTCTTCATTTTTTGTATTATTTTTATTAAATAAGGCAGGTGAGGAAAGTTAACTGTAGCTATTCTACCTGAACGTGATCATAGTAGTACTCGTATACTGAGAGCCGCATAAAAAAGGCTTAGACGGTGAAAATTATAAGCGTTCTTAAGTCCGACTGGCCATAGGTTGATCTAGCTCCAGTAGGACATCAATGGGACCTAATGCGATTAATATATACTAGTGAGGATTCCTATTTCGAAAATCGAACTCCTACCCTAACGCTAACTTGCTCAACCACTTTAAATTTTTTATTCAAACTACTTAACCACCGCCGCTTATAATTCCCCTTCACATAAGTAACATAGACACCTGAATATTGATATATAGCTAGGTTGATCAAGATCGATGTACATGGTGGAAAAGAATCTGTTTAATGAAGAGCTAGCGGGCTTATGGTATGAAATTAAAGGTGCGTCCTTAGTTGCTTCACAGCTTGGCTACGCCCATATGTCTCAAGTACGCTCCAACACCGTCTAATTCTCCTCCGAACGAGGATTGCTTCTGCCAAAATAAATAAATAAATAATCTAAAAAAATTTCTTTAACAAATTTATAGGCTAATAAATTTTTTTTTTTGGTGGAGGGGTCCCTCGATCTAGTCACCCCTCCCCCGGTTCAGTCACTAGGAGCCTATCTACAACTCAAAGAAAGGAATTTATAAAACAATAAAATATTAATTATATTATTAAATTATTATTATTATTTTTTAAAAAATAGTAATTTAGCATGGTATAAAATACTTAAATAGTGACTCTTGAATTCTAATCCCAACTTTTCAATTTACCTTTTCTTTCGTTAAAATATTTCATCTGATGATCTAACAGTTGCGTTTAATCCCATAAAATTTGATATCAGCTACACTACGCCACAGGATGAGTGTAGTGGAATTTGAATCCAAAAATAAACATTTTTCAGCTTTTAGTCCTCTCAAATGGAAGGACAAATGGTAGGGGCCGGGATGAGGGATGATTATTTTTAAAACAGCAATGCTATGCATCGTACTTTTATTTTACTTAGTTTTTTTTTTTTTTTTTTTTTTTTGAAACAAGGAAAAACTTTTATTATAATATGAGACTTAAAGGGCCAGAGACAGTAATTAGAGGTACAAAGATTTCTAAAAACAAAATTCAGGACCGAATCCTAACTTGGAGAGCAGCTGCCTACGCAGATGGACAAACAATATAAGTCTCTCTTTATACATGAGTTCCACTAGAGGAGATAAGAAAGTGAAGATTCTAATCTAAAAACAGCTATTACAGTGTAGTTTAGATCTAAAATTTACTATGGCAGGCTGCAAGGGTAACAAGATTATACAAAACTAGAACAATAACAAAACAACACTAGCCGACTAAAATGAGTACAGGGAGTCGCCAGTGACAGCGTATATATTCCATGCGCCCGCACCAGAAGACCGCCCACCATCAAAACAACCACGATCTGGAGGAGATGATGGAGCTAACAAGCGCTGGCAAGTGAGGAGTGCTTACTTACATGTGCACACCACGCTCTGTTGTACTAGCGGCTAGGAAAAACATGCCTGGGTGTGAGAGGGGGGGGGGGGGGTGACAACGAACACCCTAAAGGAGCGCATGACATGCATATATTGACTGGAAATCATAGATTTGGTTTCAAAAATAATCGGATTGTAAACCGAGCTAAAATACTTTCCTTTCACTGGGGGCCGCTGGCACCTTACCCAAATCAATCCACCAATAAATTGAAACTCCCAACCTTCCAAATCCTTGGAAGGATTGTAGAAAATTACCTTTCATCTCTTGGTTTCATAGAGTGACACCGAGAGAGAAGAAACAACAGCAACCAACGGCTCAGTGCCGGGCTGAAACAGTAAGGACAGAAAGCAGAAACAAATCAAAGAAACAAACAAAAGGTTGGGGAGCAAGCCCTCTTCCCCCTCAAACCAGAAAACGAAGAGAATACCCTACCAGCTAGGGTTTCTCGAGAGCACAATGGAAACTACTTACCATTTGTAAATTGTTGAGATGTCGTTGTTTATTTTACTTTGTTGATGTGATATTATTAATTAGCTCATATATATATATATATATTAACAATAATTAATTTTCAATGTCACATCAATAAAGTACGTATTAAAGTATGATAAAAAAAAAAGTGTGGTGCATAATATTTTTCTTCTAATAAGTATATCATTCACCTATATTCCACTATGCTAACGTGGCAATGTGTAGTACTTATATTGAAAAGAAAAAAAAAAAAATCCAATAGATACTATACACCAACACATAAGCATAGTAAGATAAAAATAGAATATTAGTGAAGTAATGTTATTTTTCATATTCATTTATCACATTCATTTTATATCCGTTGATGTAACGAGTTTTAAGTTGCTTCTTATGCTAATTACTTAAAAAAAATAAATACTTAAACTACGCTATGTCGGTGAACGTAAAATAAGTATAATAAATGAATATTAACAATAGGACTATTGATTTTAGTTTGTTATTCAATAGTACTATTCTTCTTAACTGTATCCAGCCTTTTATTTATTTATTTATTTATTATTATTATTTAAATAGTACACATCTTAATTACTTTTGCCCCTTTTGCGTTATCTCTATTCTCTACATCTTTCTCATTAATTGATTTCAAATCCCACCGACGGCGACCATTGGGGGCCTGGGGCTATTAATAAGCCGGTTCCTTTGGTGGAACTTGGGAAACCAAGCTTTCGCCTTTAGCCTATCATTTTTCATAATTGACTAAAGAAGTAAATGATGTATCAAATTAACCCCTAGCTAGACGCTGGCCCTAGCTAGAGAGTCCAAAAGATGTGCTCCATACTATTTCTCCTCACGCGCGCTGCAAATGCCCAGCACCTACATTAAATGGTAAATGTTATGGTTTGACAAACTTTTTACCCTGTTCGCAAATCCGATAGAAATCTAATACAAAATTAATGGGTTAGAACGGAAGGCTTTGACTAGTTTAATTAAATTAGTTTGGTTATGATTGACTTATTTAATCTTATACCCATATCTCGATACGATTTGAACCCGACACGAAATATTTAGGGTTGACAAATTTTAACACGATCCGTGAATCTAACACGAACTTAATATAAAATTAACAGCTTAGAGTTAAGGGAGTTGACCTGTTTAATTAAATGGATCGGGATACTCATACCTCTACACGACTTGAACTTGATACACGAATACAAATTGTCGCCCCTAAAAAATTCAAGATATATACACTCCCATTTTATTACCATTCTCCTACTCACTTATGCAAAAAAAAGAAAAAAAATTTCTCAACCACTCCCGAGGGTGGCCGACCACCCCTAAGAGTGGTCTCACAATCTCCGATGTCTTATTTGGTAGCACTCACAACAACCAAATATTTTGAATTTGGTGGTCGTGAGATGGTCTTGATCATTTCGGTGTAATGGTTGGAAGTGGGACCAGCCAAGGGAGTACAATTTTTTTTTTTCCTGACGTGACAGCCACATCAAAGAGTAGGGGCATAAGTAATCGTTTGGCAACCATGACTTTAAAAACAAATATAATTTTAATTTTAATTTTTTAAAAAATAAATCATATTTTATTCAACATTTTCTAAACAAATTATATTTTATTCAATTTTTTATTTTAATTTTATCTCATAAAATTAAACATCAAAATTCGCACCCCAAATAAAAATTGAACTCTATTTTTAAAAATCGAACATGAAAATGTACAAAGCGAAAGTATGACTATTATTGACTATTATTACTCAAATTGAATTCCAGTGAGATGTTCTCCGCTGTCTGCCATCTCACAGCTGAGTTAGTAAAGTGAGAGTAAAATGGGAGAATAGCAAGCATTACTCCAATTGAACCCCGGCCAGATGTACGTCCTCCAGTACTGTCCCATGTGTCCAGTTCACCTTCAGTCGCTACATCTTCTATTAAAGAGAGAAAAAAGCGTTTGACATTAGCTGGAAGTAGTACTTGCGTTGCGTGTTATATACTGAGACACTTCTGGGTGCTCTGAATTTCCTTAACAATGTTTGTCATACACAGCATCATGCCATGCATGCTAAAGGCAGCGTTTCTATTCAACACCCGACAAGATCAAGAGCACAGAACTAAGAACATCTTTTCTTTTAAACTGCATCATATACAGTAGTCAAAGGTTGCAACTTGCAATGGCAGTATATATAAGATTACAGTGTTAAATGATCACCACCACAGTGACCACACCATTATTTTAATAGCTTAAATTATTCTACCACTTTCCTCACGTGTGGGCTTAAACACTTCATTAATTAATAAAGCCCATCACGTGACATGCATGGTTCGAGTCCAGGACCTTTGGTTCTAATATTATGTTAATTCACCACTTATCTTAAAAGTTTAAACGAATCAGAAGTTGTTAAGTTAATCATTTTATTTATATTATAACATTTCATAGTGAAATAACTAAATGCTTTTTTAAAAGCAAAATTTGGTCAAAACCATAAAACCGCCCCACATTGGACTCATCAATGTTATAATATTATTTGGAGTAATTAATTACTACATTAGCGGAGCAAGCGCGAAGGTGACGAACAGGGTGGGACTAGTTTCTTGGCTTCACGAGGTGGTCTAGACTATTATCAACCTATCAAGCAACAGCCAGATCAACATAGCACGTCCAAGATAGAATACAGCAAGGAGCAAGACATAAGTCAATTTGAAGATACAGATCAACATACTTTTATCCAGGCTGTCATTGAATAAGAGCACATGCTCTATTGTAATTAAGTTAACTCTAGTTAGTTAGAAGATAGTTAGAGTTAATCATTGCAGTTTCAGTAGAGTAGCTTGGTTCTCACGCTGTATAAAACAATACACCTGATTATTCTTCAATATAGTTTTTCACACAATTTTTCCATTCCCAATTTTCTCTGTTATCTCTGTTTTTCCTAGACTCTTTGGTTCGTGATATGGTATCAGAGCTTTTCTGAAGTTACTTCCATGGTGACTGTTTTGCAAGATTCTTCTTCTTCTTCTTCTTCTCCTCACATTGACAATTTCTCAAATCCTTTATTTCTCCATAATGGCGATAGTCCTGGAGCGGTTCTAGTTTCTCAACCATTGATCGGTGAGAATTACAATACTTGGAGTAGGTCTATGACCATGGCTTTGAGAGCCAAAAACAAGCTTAAGTTCGTTGATGGAACTTTGACCAAGCCGAATGATCCGGATGGAGCAGAAGCTTGGACTCGATGTAATGACATGATCCTGTCATGGATTCTGAATTCTCTTTCAAAGGAGATTGCTGCAAGTGTTATCTATATTAACACTTGTTCGGAAATGTGGATGGATTTGAAGGAGCGATTTTCCAAGAAGAACGGACCTAGATTGTTTCAATTGCAGAAATTAATTTCGGCTCTCGTTCAGGATAATCTCTCGGTAAGTGCTTATTTCACCCGTCTGAAGTCACTTTGGGATGAATTAAGCAATTACAGGCCGATTCCGACTTGTACCTGCTCTCCATCTTGTTCTTGTGGTGCTCTGAGTTCCGTAGTGGCTAACTACAATCAAGAATACATCTTTCAATTCTTGATGGGTCTCAATGACTCTTATTCTAATATCAGAGGCCAAATTCTGTTAATTGATCCTTTACCTTCGATCAACAAGGTATTTTCCTTGGTTGTTCAAGAAGAAAGCCAAAGAGAAGTGTTTCTTGGCTCTTTAACTCATGATACAGCAGCCTTGATGAGTAAGGTTGTGCCTGAGCAGCAGAATAGGGCTATGCCTACGCAACAAAATAAGTTTACCAAATCTTTCAATAATTGGAAAGAGAAACCGATCTGTTCTCATTGCGGTATTGCTGGACATACCGTGGATAAGTGCTATAAATTGCACGGATATCCCCCTGGATTCAAGTTCACAAAGCGGTCATCTCCCGGTGGGTATGCTAATAAACCGATTGCTCATTCGGTTATTCATTCTCAAGAGGAAATTTCTAATAATTCCTCTCAACCAATGCCTCAAGTGCCATTCACTGCAAAACAGTGCCATCAGCTTTTGGCTCTTCTCAAGCCACAAGCCGAATCTTCTAATGCTTCCGCTAATCAAGTAGGTATGCTACCTACAAACCAAGACCACCTATTTTCCAAACTGACAGGTACTTTTGCTTTCAATTCTGTTATTCATTCCAAATATTCTGTTATTCATTCTGAGTTTATCAAGCCTACTTATCCTCATAATCCAAAGGATTCTCCTTGGATTATTGACACTGGAGCTACTGACCATATGGTCAATAGCATCTCTTCCTTTACCACCATTACAACCATTGTTTCCACATCTGTTGCTTTGCCCAATGGCGAGCATGTTACTGTCACTCATATAGGTACCATCAAAATTTCAGAACACCTTGTTTTGACCAATGTGCTTTGTGTCCCTTCCTTCTCCTTTAATCTCATATCTGCAAGCAAATTGATTAAACATCTTGCTTGTTGTCTTATCTTCATTACTAATTACTGTTTCATACAGAATTTGGTCACCTGGAAAACGATTGGAGTGGGTGAAGAAAGAGGAGGCTTATTTTACTTGATGCAAGCACCAAAAGCAAATGCTACTTCTTCTCGGGTTCTTACTGCATCTCTTAAGAATCCTTCTTCTGATCTGTGGCATTTTCGCTTAGGCCATTTGTCTACTTCTAGGCTGAATTTGTTACATACTCTAGTTCCTTCTATTTCAGCTGATTCTAATAATGTTTGTAATGTTTGTCCAATGGCCAAACAACAACATTTGCCTTTTCCTATTTGCAATACTGTATCTCACAGACCTTTTGATCTTGTACATGTTGACATTTGGGGTCCTTTTTCTGTTCAATCAATAAATGGATCACGTTTCTTTTTTACCATTGTTGATGATTTTAGTAGATATACTTGGATATACCTTATGCACAGTAAATCTCAAACTCGATCCATTGTTCAGTCTTTCTTTACCATGGTTACAACTCAATTTAACCTCAAAATTAAATCTTTGCGTTCTGATCGTGAGATTGAATTCCAAATGACTGATTTTTTTTTCTCACTAAGGCACTTTACATCAACTCAGTTGTGTAGAGACTCCTCAACAGAATTCTGTTGTTGAACGAAAGCATCAGCATCTATTGGATGTAGCTCGGGCTTTGAGATTCCAAGCTCATCTTCCTTTGAGTTTTTGGGGTGATTGTGTCTTGACTGCCACTCACCTTATCAACCGCATTCCTTCCCCTTTATTGTCAAATAAATCTCCCTTTGAGCTTCGTTACTCAATTCCTCCCATTTATTCTCATCTTCGAGTTTTTGGTTGTCTAGTTTTTGCTTCTACTCTTACTCGTGATAGAAGTAAATTTGATTCTAGGTCTATTCCCTCCATTTTCATTGGTTATCCTCATGGTACTAAGGGTTACAAACTTTTTAGCCTAACCACCAAATCTGTTTTCATCTCTCGTAATGTGATTTTTCATGAACATATCTTCCCATATGCCTCTAATATGCTGCCTACTCTTTCTCAAGGAGCCATCCTCCTTTCATCATCTTCTTTAAATCTTCCTCCACACACTTCATTTCCTTCTCCTATTCCAGATTGTGCTCCTGTTCCTGTTTCTTTGCAGCAGCCAGATCCTTGTGATTCTTCATCCTCTTCTGATTGTGTTCCTATCTCTTCTTGTGATGTTCCTATTTCTTCTCTTGATGTTTCATCTCAACCTTCATATGCCCATTTACCTCTTAGACATTCCACTCGTCCCAAACATGCTCCTAGGTACTTGCAGCACTATTATTGCCATCTCGCTTCTCTTCCTAACTCACTCAAGTCTTCTCCAATGATCAATACTGGTACTGAGACAGATATTTCTTATAGTTTATCCTCTGTTATTTCTAATGACCGTTTATCTCCCTCTCATAAGCATTACTGTTTGTCTATTTCTTCTCATTATGAACCAAAGTTTTTCCATCAAGCTGTCAAATTTCCACATTGGCGTGAAGCCATGACTGCAGAAATTTCTGCTTTACAGCAGAACAATACTTGCTCTTTGACTTCTCTTCCACCAGGCAAACGGGCAATTGGTTGTAAATGGGTTTATAAAGTAAAACTCAAGGCTGATGGCAGTGTCAAACGTTACAAAGCTCGCCTTGTTGCTAAAGGTTACACTCAGTCCGAAGGATTGGACTACCATGAAACCTTCTCACCCGTAGCTAAGCTTACTACGGTTAGATGTTTGCTAGCTCTTGCTGCAGCTAAGAATTGATTCCTTCACCAATTAGATGTTAATAATGTCTTTTTGCATAGGGAGTTGGATGAAGAGGTTTACATGACTCCACCTCCAGGTTTTGTTGCCAATGGGGAGTCTCAAGTATGTAAACTAGTAAAATCTCTTTATGGATTGAAGCAGGCTTCTAGACAGTGGTTTTCAAAATTCTCCACTACTTTGCTCAGTCATGGTTTCACTCAGTCTAAAGCCGACTACTCTCTCTTTACTCGTACTCAAGGATCATCTTTTATTGCTCTCTTAGTTTATGTTGATGACATAATACTAGCAAGTAATGATCCGGCTGCAATTTCTGATTTGACAGTGTTTCTTAATAAACAATTCAAACTCAAGGACTTGGGTTCCTTAAAATATTTTTTGGGATTGGAGGTTGCCCGTTCTGATAAAGGCATTTCTATTTGCCAACGGAAACATGCACTTGAAATACTTGAAGATGCTGGTTTATTAGCTTGCAAACCTGCCAAGTTTCCAATGGAACAGAATCTCAAACTTTCAAGCAAGGATGGTGTTTCTTTGGATGATCCTTCCAGTTATAGACGTCTTGTGGGTAGATTAATCTACCTCACCATCACACGTCCTGATTTGGCTTTTGCAGTTCAACATCTTAGTCAGTTTATGCAGGACCCTCATCAACCACATTTAGATGCTGTTCATCGGTTGCTGAGATACATCAAACACTCTCCAGGTCAAGGAATTTTATTTCCTTCTGATTTTAATCTTCGTCTTAAAGCATTTTGTGATGCTGATTGGGCAGGGTGTGTAGATACCCGGCGATCCGTAACTGGTTACTGTGTTTTTCTAGGTGATTCTTTAATCTCTTGGAAGTCCAAGAAGCAACAAACAGTCTCCCGGTCCTCTGCTGAATCTGAATATAGGGCCATGGCTTCCACATGTTGTGAGTTGATGTGGTTGTTTTCCCTCCTCTAGGATTTTCACATTTCTCATGCCCAATCTGCTCTTCTTTTTTGTGACAGTAAAGCAGCTTTGCATATTGCTGCTAACCCAGTCTTCCATGAGAGGACCAAGCACATTGAGCTTGACTGCCATTTTGTTCGGGAAAAAATTCAACTTGGTCTTATTCGCACTCTTCATGTTAAATCTCATCTACAATTGGCAGACATCTTTACTAAGCCTCTTGGCTGTGTTCTCTTTCATAATCTACTGTCCAAGATGAATATCATAGATATCTTTCATCTTGAGGGGGAGTATCAACCTATCAAGCATCAGCCAGATCAACGTAGCACGTCCAAAATAGAATACAGCAAGGAGCAAGACATAAATCAACTTGAAGATACAAATCAACATACTGTTATCCAGGCTGTCATTGAATAAGAGCACATGCTCTATTGTAATTAAGTTAACTCTAGTTAGTTAGAAGATAGTTAGAGTTAATCATTGCAGTTTCAGTAGAGTAGCTTGGTTCTCACGTTGTATAAAACAATACACCTGATTATTCTTCAATATAGTTTTTCACACAATTTTTCCATTCCCAATTTTCTCTGTTATCTCTGTTTTTCCTAGACTCTTTGGTTCGTGATAACTATCAACGTTCCTTAATAGCGTGGGTTGAGTCTGGACAGAGCATAGTTGAGTTTCAAAGAGGGATGGTGGAGAGAGAGAGATATTAGTTAAAATAAAAATATAAAGTTATTAAAAAGATTATTTTAATATAATAGAAAAGGATCTAGAGAGTGAGATGCATGGTCTTTTTGAAACATATGTAGCTAAAATAAAAGTGTTTTTAGCCAAATTTTGACTAAACTTTTGGCTAGTCCAATGCTAGTGCTCTTAACATTTAAATTTAACTTCGGCCAAGTTTTCCAGTCTCCAAAATATCGGCCATGTTGGGATTTTCTTCTATTTATCTCTGAAATATCATTTCTAGCTAGTTTGAAAACAATAGCTTCAAACTATATTAAGGTGAAATTTTTTGAGAGATCCCAAGACTGAGATAGCACGAGAGAAACTCGGTCGACTGATCCAATTGTTTCAGGTGCGAATTGAAAGAAAATTTCTTTTGCCTTTTCTGATGTGTCTGGTGTTGTTTCCTTTGTTGGGAAATCTGCACAGATAGGATCGCAAACTTGGTCACCTGATGCTATTGAGGATCCCATTCTAGTATCCGCTTTGATTCATGCAGCTAATATGGTAATAGTTAGCGTTTTCATGAATGTGTTTTAGCCGTTAGAAGGGTTTAATATGCTATTTAAGGTGTTTCTTAAATTGGTTTTGGTTTTGGTGGTTACGGTTTGCGACCATTAGATCAAATGATTTTGGAACGTTAGATTTGTCCAAAGATCACTATAAATATAACCATTTGGTCATATGCAAAGACACAAAATTCCTTAACTTCTTTCTATGGATCTCTTACATATCTCTTTTGTGATATTCTCTCCATAATGGTGTTTTCTTGTTATTCTAGAAAGTGCTATATATTCTAAAGTAACATTTTGGACTTTATTGTATCTTGGGAAGTATTTTGTCAAATCCCTAAGTACTATACTTAAAAATTGGGACAAAGTACATTCTAAAGATATTGTCGTTGAGATTGAGCCTTGAAGTCTTAATTTTATTTTGCCTTCATATTTTTCCTTTTAATTCCTTAATTTTTCCAATTGGTCATTGAATTGGGATTTTCCTTATCACTCTCCTCAAGCTAAAGGGCGGCAGAGGCAAGTCTACAAGCTTTGTTCGATCCGGGAGTCTGAAATGGGCTTTGAAGAGAGCTTGGTAAAGATATCAGCCACAGCCACATGGACAGCATACAGAACATAACGGGTAACAAGAGTGCATGCCAACAACATTAATTGTTTTCCAAACAAAGTGAAATTCGAGTTTGATATTTTTGATGTGATCGAGCATGGAAAATTGGTTAAAGGTCATATGAAGAGTAATGTTATTGTCACAAAATAAAACGGGAGGACCCATCAAGTGAATGAAGTGATCCAAGTGAGATTAGTAGCAGTGGAGGCCATAGCCCGATATTGAGCTTTGGCGCTTAAGCATGAAATTAATAGTGGGGTGTTTCTTGAAAGACCAAGAAATACAAGTTGCTCCTAAATAAATAGAATAACTAGTACTAGTTGTAACACTCTCTTCTCAACGATACAATATTGTCCGCTTTTAGCTCTCCCGAACCATATTTTTCATGAGATTACCCATCATGATATTACTATCACAAAAGCACGCTTAACTGCGAAATTTTGATAGGTTCTTGACCATCACGATTTTAAAACGTGTTATATCAAGAAGGATGTGAATATACATATAAACACATCTCCATTCCTAGGTGATATAGGAGGGCACACTAGTGAAGCGCTAAGTATCAGGACAACCAGCCTAATTCGCATGGCTATCTTATGCGACCGCCCACCTTAATTAAACACCCTTACCCCGGCCAGCGACCTTAGATGTCCTTGAGCTTTGTCTCAATCTTTTCCTTTGTTTTGTTGTACTTGCTCAGGCGCCCCCCCCCCCCCCCCCCCCCCCCCCCCCCCCCAAAAAAAAAAAAAAAAAAAAAAAAATTCTCCTCAAGAAAAATGACTCTAATTAGCAATATTATTTGTGCCGTGGGTGCTCAAGCGTAAGGCTAGGATCTCTTTTCTCCTTATCTATTTCATAAATCCTTCAAGCTTCCATTTCCAGGAAAATCTCATCAATAAATACTTTTACTTTAATTTCTTAGGAAAAGTGATATATATATAATCATAGGCCTTTTTCACAAATCGGAAATCTAGTGACTCAGTAGTGAGCGTACCGCACCATTCCGGAATCGGCAATTAATTGCTTCTGATCAGCTCATCATGTAGTCATGTAGAATAGAATTGACATATATATGACAAACAAACACAATTGTTGAGCATCACTTTAGGCTCAACTCAAGCTACGTACCATGATACTCCAAATTATTTGAGAAGAAGTTCCCCATATCATATGCTAGTGGGCCTAGAAGCTTTACGTACGTGCTGCTTCAAATGGCATTAATCTTTCTTCTTCTTCTTCTCTTTTTATTTATTTATATTATTATTTTTTAATAACAATGGGAATTTGATACGTACAACTAACCACAAATAAACTCCAAACATTTTAAATTGTTACACACCTAATCATTAGGTCGATCAATCAAAAGATTTAAACAGAACATATATACTCACTTACCAGTTGAAAACGATCGGACGACCATATTTAAATCTTTACTCGACCTCTCAACTCATTTTTTTTTTTTTTTAATCGACGGTCAAGACAACAGATCATGTGCATCATCATTAATGATCATTCACCTATTGCCATGCAATCATGCATGACTGAAGAATAGCATTAAATTCAATTTTGTTTCTTCTTTTCTTTCACATATTTCATTGTGAAGTGCGAAGACTTTTTTTTAGTACCGACATTGGGCTGCCAAAATATTTAAAGGTTATTTTGGCTACTTCTATAACAAAAAATTTATAAGAGAGCTTGACATCCTACAGGCTAGTCAAAATCGCTAAAGGATTTGCTGAACTGCTACCGTACTCATCTAATTTACTGAGCATATTCTACCTCAACAAATTTACATAGCATTGTAGCTCAACAATGCATAATTTATATTAGAGAAATCAGAAATGTTTGTTTCTATTTTATTGCAGATCTTTTGTCCATCTCCATATAAGATGATGTATAAATTTACCATTGAATCTGTAAGACCCACATGTGACTGGGTATCACAAATTCAATGATAATTTTTTTTTTTTTTTTTTTTTTTTTTTTTTTTTTTAGAAAAAAAGAACAAGAGTAGTGTAGAAAAAAGACACTAAACACTTATCTTTATATTAATACAAAAAAATTTTGATTCTCTCACTTCTTTAGGAATACTGAAAGTAGATAAAAAGAAGAAGAATATTTTAAATGAAAAATTTAAAGTAAATAACTAAAATGTTGTCAATGTAAGTGCTTTGAAAAAATAATACTTAATTTTTTTTTTTTTTTAAAAAAATGTTATTTAACAAAATATTTACTAGCAAGATGTGAATGCTCTATAAGTTCCGAGAGGTTTTGGTTTTCACTAGCCAGCTTTAACTCATTATTCTTGACGTGGAGTTTAGAGAGTTAAAGCAGATTTTAGGGTTTCCCCTCTGTGCAGCCACATTGAATGCCACGCGGTTTTGTGAGGCAGAAGAGGTATTGTCACAGCTGACTTTGGCTAGCCGTCGAGTTAATGCTCTTGCTGTCACCTTTTGACTCCTTGGCTACCTTTTTGCTTCTTTTAGGTCAGCGTCTTCCTCACCTCTTCCTAGCCTCATTTTCTATTTATTCAGACCAAGAAACCTTGGCCTTGGACGCTTGTCTTAGCTCTTCCAAGAAAGACGCCAAAGAACTTCTGGAGACAAAGAAGACCTATTAGTTTAGCATCTGAAGAAATTTACAAGACTTTCAACGAGAAGGAAACGAAGGTGAAATGGGTAGGCCTCCTTGTTGTGACAAAGAGGGGATCAAGAAAGGACCATGGACTCCTGAAGAAGATATCTTATTAGTCTCTTATATTCAAGAACATGGCCCCGGCAATTGGAGGGCTGTTCCTACCAATACAGGTTATATTTCTTTCTTTTCTATTTTTCAGCAACAAACATATATTGGCCGTGTACTGTTTTGTTTGGTTTATCATTCGGGAAAATGCACATAAAAGATGCATTTTTTTTGTTTGTTTTTTTTTTTTTTTTTTTCTTGGCTTCTTCAACGAAGTTTATGGTTAATTTCTTATTTCTTCTGTGGGTTTTCAGGGTTGCTTAGATGTAGTAAGAGTTGCAGACTTAGATGGACTAATTACCTGAGGCCAGGGATCAAACGTGGTAACTTTACAGACCATGAGGAGAAGATGATAATCCACCTTCAAGCTCTTTTGGGCAATAGGTAACAACCTCTCTCCCACAAAATCATGTTTTGCTTAAGAACTAATTATATTAGTTCTTTATTATATACGAAAGTGTTTTGATTATTGTGCAGATGGGCTGCCATAGCTTCATACCTCCCGCAAAGAACAGATAATGATATTAAAAACTATTGGAACACCCATTTGAAGAAGAAGCTGAAGAAGCTTCAAACAGGCTCAGAAGGCCATTCCAGAGATGGGTTCTCAGCTTCACAACCAATGGCCAGAGGTCAGTGGGAGAGAAGGCTCCAAACTGACATCCACATGGCCAAGCAAGCTCTTTGCGAGGCTCTCTCCCCAGAGAAACCAAGCTGCTTCCCTAACACAATACCAGCTCAATCATCAACCTATGCATCGAGCACTGAAAACATTGCCCGCTTGCTCAAAGGTTGGAAGAGAAATTCCCCAAACCCAGCGATGACTCAAAACTCATTGAACAACATGAGCGGGACTGATTCTGTATCCAGTGAGGGAACTCCAAGCAAGGCAAACGACAACGGTTTTGAACTGTCCGAGGCATTTGAATCTCTGTTCGGTTTTGAGTCCTTCGACTCTTCATATTCTGATACATCACAGTCCGTGTCACCTGAGGCAAGCCTTTTCCAAGATGAAAGCAAGCCGGAATCTGGTGCCCAGCTGCCGTTGTCATCGCTTGAGAAGTGGTTGTTTGATGAAGGTGCCAATCAGGGGAAAGATTTCCTTGGTGATATCACAATAGATGACCAAGCTAATTTTTTCTAAGATGATTGTTGTTTTGGGGCTTTTTGGGGCTCCTTTTTGTTCTAGGTATTGAACTACTTGAATTTCACAGTTGCCTTGGCAGAGGTAGTCTGTTTCCCACTCTAGTGCTAGAACAGAAGTGTAAATTTCGAATTATTGTGTTAAATGTCTTGATCGAGAATAAATTTCTAGTCTTGTATCGGTTCCCAGTGAAATGATTTATATGTGAAATCTAATTAGGAGTTGCAAACTAAAGCTTAATTCATGAATATATCCAAAGTTCATTACAATTAATAATTAGAAGGTGTAGCAGATTGGACTTTCTATCTATCTTCCATTATTTCTACCATGTCATGCTTGTTTTTATGAGGACCTCAGTATTATGGACATTGGACAGGCGACTTTTCTTCATTGGATACAATAATAATAATAAAAAGAAATAAATTTTGACTCGTGAACTTAATTTGTGCATGCCAAAAGGGAAGAAAGTGAGCTGCTATATATGCAGCTTGCTTAAGTAATTAAAGGTTTATTGGAGTAGATATAACATTAGTAATGCCTGACTTTGACTTCTGTATGAAGTTATTGAAAAATAAATATCTAGCTCTACTTAATTGGGGAGGGTTTTATAGCTTTCCATAAATATAAATATTTAACATAATTTTAGTAAATAGGAAATTATAGTGTAAGCCTTTCCATGTTATGAAATGGATCACAAGGTGATTAGAGATTTATTATTCCTTTGGTTTTTTGTTCAATTTTTGGCTGGACGACTTGATTAAGATATGCTACCCATTAAACAAAATGTGCAACTACTGGAGTTGATTTATGATTTCAATAGTAAGAAATCAATCATCATAACTTAGATCACAGGATACTCTTGGCATTCTTGAGAATCTCTCTCTCTCTCTCTATAAATTGTTTACCAATTGTAAGAGACTGAGAAGCTCTATAGCCAGAAATTGCCTTGGAAATGTGGAGATTGGCCTTAACTGCACATGTGAAAGTGTTTGATATTCACTTGCTTGTTTTTGCAAGCTGTAGGAATTTTTTTTTGTCCAATTAAGCAACTAGTCCAAACTGTAAAGGCATTGGAAGAAACATAAGCCCCTCATGAATACCAGTACCAAATGGCAATTAAATATTAAAATGGGAAGAAAAAAAAAGAAGAGAAAAAAGCAACCTTTCACCAACTGTGGTATTGAAAGGTCTATTAAATACTTGCCCCCCCCCCTGCTTGTATCATACGTTAATGGCATAAAGGGTCTAACCAAAATAGCCTACCAAAGAGATGGAAAAAGTCAAGATCCCACTTTGAAAGGAACCTTACTCGTAGACATCATTTAGTGCAATTACATGGTGAAGACAGCGAAGTTATGGGTGTGAAGCTGTCTTGGCTCAGAGGTGCATGAAAGCAAATTTATTTTTTTCCTTTCAATAAGAGAGCCATCTAATAATTTTACAATAATTTTGCTAAAGCTACTCATTTAAAATGAAAATTAAATAAAAAAGTAGAAGGAGAGAAAACATAAACAAAGATTTACGGGTGGTTGGATATCATATACTTATATTATCTCCTACCAGATACAAGTTTTATATTCTGATATACTGATTGAATTCTGGGTTATGTTATTGCAAGTCCTGCCAACAGTGATTAATTAACCTTTAAAGACAGTACCATACTACCATGTGCCCCTCAGACATGAGCTTAATTGTGACTGCCCTTCATGCAGCATACATGCATACATGATACATATGTATGTATGTACTTGTTGGCTCAATTGTCAAAACAATAATTAATATCGTCAGTTGGGACATCTTGAGCAAATACACAAGATAAAAACTACTGAGGCATGACATTTCCCTTTAGTACTCTATGACAACTAATTTTAACCCAAAAAAAAAAAAATCGGGAATTGCCTTCGATCTGCATCTGCCCGTACGTAGAAAATGACAATTCTGGTCCGCCCGCCATGAAAAATCAAAGTAAATATATGTTGACTCCAACTTGTTTGAATTTGAAGGTATTTATAAACCGAGAGTCAGCCCATTGCCCAAACTTTTAGAATAATACTGGTTCTAAACTGGAAGACGAGGACCTGGGAATTAATGTACGTGTGTTTCGTTAATTGCTGAATGCTGAGGTATTTCTATGGTACAAAAATTAGGACGTTTATGAGGTTCTTAAGTTATTTACTATGTTAATTTCTTGAGAAATTAAATATAGAGAGAACTTCATTTATAATTTTTGATCTTTTATTACTTTTTAAAAAAGGTCGTCAAACTTTAAAAAGTGTCAATTTAGGGTATCTATCATTCATTTATTTATTTTATTTATTTTTTTTTTTTTCAATTTCAACCGTCCGTTAAAATTTTCTATTAAATTTTATCAAAATTTTCAAAATTTTCATGTGTTTATTTTTCTTTAAAAAAAATTATAAATTTTTTCAAAGATTCAGGCATTGGTATTTTTGTAAATTCCGTTAAATTCTGACCAACACCTAAATCCTAACAATTCTGACCACGGTTGCTTCATATAATAAGAGCCATTGCAATAGTAACATATCACTAAAATTACATTATCTACATTTTTTTACACCAATTAGATTCCTTGGTACAATTGTGAAGATTGAAACTTTTTAGTTCTTCCATCGTTTGGTGCATGTCAAATAGAAGGATAAGAGTAAGATTAATGTT
Source organism: Alnus glutinosa (assembly GCF_958979055.1). NCBI lineage: Eukaryota > Viridiplantae > Streptophyta > Magnoliopsida > Fagales > Betulaceae > Alnus > Alnus glutinosa. The sequence goes on along the minus strand of NC_084887.1, from coordinate 34,530,737 downwards.
AGAAATTATATTTTTATCATAGAATTATAATGTGATACTCTTAATTAACCAACCCTTGGATTACTCATAGCTAAGGAAAAAAAAATGATTGGTTAGGATTGACACATCAACATTGTAAGATAAAAATGTGGTTTCTAGCATCATTTTTAGAGTAATGCTACATACCACATTTTATTACCTAATTATCCCAAAATGTTGACGTAAATGATAATCCCAACCAATCCTTAGATCGGTCATTGTTAAATATATTGGATCAGTTATTGTTATATATATATATAAATTCAAGGATATAGTGGATTTGGGTAAGCGTTTTTTGTTTCTTGTTTGAAAAAATGTTTTTGGTGGAGTCCACATTTGAGACACTTGCTTATTTTGCAAAAACACAAACAAATGTGATTGTGTAACCATATATCCTTGGTCACTTAAACTTCCATTTTGGTTCTTACTGTTGCGTATCGTCCTATTATTGCGTTCAATCTATTGAAAATCCTTTTGAAGTCTTTACACAAAATCTTACAATTGCATCAACTACCAAAAAAAAAAAAAAAAACACGCATTTCTTGCATTTATTATGTGTCAAGAAGTAGATATTAAATGTCAAGAAACAATTCCTAACCTTTAATTCCTCACATATGTCTAATGTCACAGCTTTGAAGTCGAGAAAGTTTATTTCTTGGCACATAACTTATGTGTCAGTAAAATTGGTTTTCTGACACATGATATTGGTGCAGGGAATTAATTTTGCTGGCACATAAATCATGTGCCAAGAAACTCAATTTTTTGGCACATATATATGTGCCACGAAACACAATTTTCGCACACAAATATGTACCAGCAAACTGTGTTTCATGGCACATATATAGGTGCCAACAAACTATGTCTCATGGCACATGATTTATGTGCCAGCAATTTTAATTTCCTTGATCGTGTTTCATTGCACATGATTTATGTGCCACTAAACTTTAGATTTCATTGGTTTATTGGCACATGAAAGTTGATTTCTAATTTAAAAAATTTGATTATACTAGAATTATTCCAGTATAATCAATTTTTTTAAAACCTTATAAAATATATAATCAAAATTGACAAATAACCAAAAAAAAACATATTATATATTTAATTAATATAACAAAATAGCATCAAACAATCCGAACTATTAATTAAGAAACATCCAAATACTATACAAGCTGCAACAAAAAAATAATATGATCAATCCCATAGTCAGCAACAAGCTACAAAAGTATTTAGTTAGATTTTTAATCAATCCGGACTGTGTCTCCCCATTCTTGAATGTGTATATCCCAAGTCCTTGCATTTTGTCTGCAAAATATTCCTCAGCATGTATCCTCATTCCTGCATTTTCATATGAAGCACATTAGTCTGAGATAGTAGAAAGTAGCAAGTAAAATGAATGTCAATTATAAATTAGTCCAACATACACATATTGAACAAATTGTCCTATACACCCATGACCCATCAATCCAACATATGCAAATCAGACTCTAAATGGCCGTATTAGTAGCCATCAAAACCCCACACACTCAGGACAAAAGTCATGGTGGTTCAAACCATGTTCAAGCAAAAATTGCCACCTCCAGGCCATCAAAATACAATATGGACGGTCCACATACATTGTCGAGAGAAGTAGCATAAGTAGGACTATCAAACACAAAACTCGGACAAAATTGAGATAACATCGCAAGCATGTTACGTTAGAACATCAACTTTTACAAGCTGATGTCAACATCGACATAAAAGGAGAAATATCAACAACAGAGATCAAACTAAGTCTCCGTGACATTGATCATATACAAAATTATTTTAGACACTTGACAAACTTAAGAAGCATTTGAAATGTGTCCCTTGACTCACAGAAGCCTATATATGTCCACTGACCCCTACGAATATTGCATTTGTCACCATTCAACAATTAACCCATCTAACACTACAATTATAGTCATTGGCCCTCTATCATGTACCTTTTCCTAATTCAAATAATGTTTATGATTCTGCATATTCATTTCAACATCTCAAAACGGGAGGACAAAAAAGATGTTTCTGCATATTCATATTCATGGGCAAGCACATCAATGTTTATAAGACAATTTCCATTTTAGGAAGGTTCTCCCCTTACCAATGCTTTTTCTATGTATATATGAAAACATGGAAGGTAACAAGGGCCAAACATCCAATTAGATTCTCTGTCCCTTTCTTCAATAAATATTTTTGACCAAACAAAGTGGAAACATACACTAATTTCTTTTCCAGATTCCTAGCTACTTACTCCCGTGGGGTCCCATTCTTAACAAGGTGAAACCTTACAATATCATAACAATATTTCCCAATTTTCAACCTCTAAGAGCAATTAATGAAATAAGCTTAAATCAAAAATAGAAAAAAGTATACCTAATCATTAGTCTTCCGTCTCATCATCATCATGGTCCAGATCTTTGTCCCTGTCAGAGTTAACATTCGACGCACTTCCATTCTACATAAACCAGAATATTGGATAATAAGAGGAAAATTTATTTCATTGTATATGCTAAAAGCCATCTTTTGAATTTACTTGCGACAAGCCAGCCGCATGCAACTACTGAAATACCTTCTCAAAATCCAAGGCCACTTCTTTTCTAAATGCATCAAAATGCGAATGTGCAGGATCATTGCAGGTACCTTTTGGCATCAATGACGAAGTCCATGCCGATGACTTAAGTGGAATACCTTTTCCCAGACCACGTACACGACCGGGCTTTTCCTTGCCAAAAACCTTGGAGTATGCATCATTTGGATCCCAAGAAATTGTCCCATGTGTGGACCCTCAAGTTGATTGCGGTTGTTGTGCCATCAACTCCTCCATCTGCGACTGCAACGTTCATGACAAAAGTGTTAGCAATTCACCATCATTCATTTAATGTTGTGCCAAAAAGCAAATGGAAAAATATCATCAATAAACCTATTAATATTAAAACAACAACGACACATACAATTTTGGCCGCTGCCTCTCTAGAAACCAGGGTACCATCCTTGTGCTTGTGAGTTTTTATGAATAGCTCGCCTCTATCGGGACCCCTCCTTGATTTCGACTCCTACATATTATTAAGCTCAAAAAATAATTATCACACATTGCATTAAGAAAACCATGTAATGAATATATATATATATATATAAGCTCTTTGACCCACAAGCGTGGACTAATGTCTATTTGCTCCGGCTTTCCTTATTTTTCTTGGCTTTGGCCTAAATATTCTCAACAAGATAGTGAGAAATAGATGGATAAAAAATGGAAAACGGTACAAACTATGCATTGTTAATTACCTGCACTTTGGGATCTGTCCAATATTTAGCAATAGTTTCGAACTCCTCAAGGTCTTCCATGGATGCGGGCGCTATAGACGCAATGAGACTTTGAGTAGTCTCACCCGGTTGGATGTTCAACGAATTCTTTAGTTCGTATTTATGCTCCTTCCTTCTTGTTCCCAACCCCTAGATGATTATCTTTTTGATCGCTTTTGGCGGCAAGCTCGTATCAAAATAGAATTTTCTCTACAATCCAAGTAAGAATCAAAATAATGTTAGTACTACATGATCCGCATGAAATATCTTAAATATACTTACAAAAATATATCTTACTCGCATTATTTCCCACATAGGATTTGTTTGTTCATCGGGCACTGTCCTCCAGTCTAGGTTACCCATGGGGCAAAAACCCCATTTTTTAACAAGTAAAGCACCAAAGCTGGCTAACTTCTCACTATCCACTCCTACTGCCTGGCCATTATTATTCAATTGAATAACCACTTGCAGCCCGTCACGCAACCCCCATATGTCTCCAGGTGAGGGCATGCCAATCGTCTGGCGAAATCCATTTTCATCTATAATTCAAAAAAAAAAAAAACTATCACATGGTTATAATGTGTAAAATATAATTAAAACAAATTGTAATTAGCATACCTCTAGTGATTATGTCTCCCGGTCGATAGTGATGTGGTGGTGCCTGTGTTGTAGGGTTGGACTCTACCTCAAGACCATGCACTGGTGGAGGAGGGATGTATCTGGGCATCATCATCTGAGTCATGTTGGTGGCCAAAAGGAGGTATGTATATCCTGAGAAATGAAAGCTTTTGTGCATGGATCTTGCGTCTCCTCGTCCTCTATGGGTATTGCAGACATACCCGGTACATATATTGATTCAATTCTTATACGTTTGTAATTCCTTGGTGCCATTTATACTTGCATAATTCAAAAAACTTGTTATCAATATAACTCAAATTTTAGGGGTAATTACCTTTTCCCCCCATGAACTACCGGCCTGTGTCATTTTGCCCCCACAAACTACCACTTTGACCAAAAGAGAACATCAAACTACCATTTTTACACTTTGCCCCCTTCCGTCAGTCTAATTCATGCAAAGACTTAAATGCCCTAACTCAATTTCAAAAATGACCTAAATACCCTCATCTTAAAAAAAAAATGAAGGAAAAGGGGGTGGCGGCAGCCACCCCCTGAAGTGGCCCGGTGGCTCGCGGCCCACCCCGGCCTAAGGGGTGGCCGCACAGCCTCCCCAGAACCTGGGGTGGCCGCACGGCCACCCTAGGTCTTTTCTAGGGTGGCCGCGCGGCCACCCCAGAGGCCGTGGGTGGCCTGCGAGCCACCCCTAAAGGTGGCTCCGACCACCTCTGGGGTGGTTCGCGGCCACCCGTTAGGCTGGGGTGGGCCGCGAGCCACCCCAGAGGTGGCCGGAGACACCTTTGGGGGTGGCTCGCGGCCACCCTGGAAGCTGGGTGGCCGCGCGGCCATCCTAGAAATGACCTAGGGCTGCCGCCACCCCTTTTCCTTCAGGTTTTTTATTTTATTTTATTTTATTTTTTATTAAATATATTAATTTTAATATTTTTTTATTAATTACTATAGAGGGCATTTTGGTCTTTAAATCAAAATTAACGGTAAAAAATGGCATATTCCATCCAAGTTAACAGGATTCCTGACGGAAGGGGCCAAAGTGTATAAAAATGGTAGTTTGATGCTCTCTTTTGGTCGAAGTGGTAGTTCGTGGGGGCAAAATGACATAGGCCGGTAGTTCATGGGGGAAAAAGGTAATTACCCCAAAATTTTATAAACAATATATTAATATAGGAAGTGTGGAAAGTTTTGAAATATAGCATAACAATACATCATCTTCGTTCGCTTCCCCTTCGTCAACGTCGTATATGTCTCTTCGTTTTGTCGTAACGACGACAACCCAGTTCGGGTTCCTTTCATCCGCAACATAATATACTTGTGATGCTTTTGAAGACAATATAAAGGGATCATCCTAATCCGTTCACCCATGTGTATTAGGTGATTGAAATTCACAAGAACGAATCCATATTCATCCTTCTTGTATCCCTTGTTTGGGGTGATATTCGTCCAATCACACTTAAACATCACATAACGAGATCCATCGTAATATTGCAACTCAAACAGACGAGTTAGCAAGCGTAGTAGGTCGGGCCATGTTCAGCCAATACACTTACTCCACTATTTTGAGTCGTCTTTCCTAGATCGTTATCTCTAGTGCAAAACAATGTACCATTACTGACATATCGCTTAAATTCTAAGGCAGATCCAACCGGCCCTACCGCATGCCACCTTAGCTTTTTTCCTAGTTCATTTTTGCAGATCTCATCCATGTTTCGAACCTGATTGATGTTTAAACTTCATTATAATGAGTATAATTTCACAACAAGGCAACCATTAAATTAACCATGTCTCCCAAGTGTGGCATAACACTTACATAATCCTGGTACCAGTCAGGAAATTCAAGTCTATGTGATGTGAACCCGCAGGATGAAATCCCCTTTGAACCCACAAACAAATTGAAATCTACCCGAGAAAGCCAAGAATCAAGTCCAAAGAATCTAGACCCGTTGAAATCTTGTTTCAAGAACCTAGATTTGGTGAGAACGCCACAAAGGGTTTGCCTTTGATAAGTTCTTAGTTCAATCAAGAACAAGTAAAGAAAACTGAAAAAGTTTTCTATGAAGAACAAAACTTCATTCACAATCAACTTGTCTAGCATATGCGGCTACAAGTCTTTTTAAAACCTCTCCATGAAACTCTAACCCTACTAAGGCCTACATCAATTAAAAGACATGTGCTGAACATCTTCAAGCCCAAAATATCCTAAACTACACTTCTATAGCTAATAAAAGAAGTCCACTTAATAAAACAAATAGGCTTAAAGGCCTATAACCATAAAAACATAAAAATAGGCCCACATGCCTATACTTAGTGAAATAAAGAGTTTGCAAGAAACCACTAGGCTATGCCGCCCCCATCTGTTGCTTATATCACATGAATTAAAGTTGGTTCTTCTTCTTTCAAGCCCATCTTGAATGTTGGAGTCTTACTCGATAAATTTGCGAACTCGGCCCAAGTGGATTGTACCAATCCTTGCATTGCCTCCTTGATCTTCTTCGCCCTTGACTTTGTGATTGGCCCATCTGGAACTTGTAATGGATCTTTAAGATTCGGCCTACCATGGGGCCCATCACTATGCTTCTTATATAATCCATTGTCCGAAAGTCTGTCCCTATTATTAGTTAGACGTAACGCCTCCATGTGCATTCTACATATTACATATGTATACATCTCAATGTTATGATGGCCTTACAATATAAATATATATACATCTAATCCTACTACGTATAATACAACTCACGTTCGGAATGGAGCAAACATTTCGAGGTTTAGGAGGATATATCAATGTGCCTGTCTCAATGTTGTATCGTCAAGTTCGACTGTATGGACCGCCCCTTTAGAGTCATCAACACTTCTGCACGACCTATTGTGAATCGTTGGTGCCTTTTCCAAATACCATGAACAAAAGGTTAGTAATTTATCCATTATGTACCCTTCCACAATAGACCATTCTGGTGTAGCTTTGTTACGAATGTTTATCTTATATCGATGTAGGCACCTATATATATTACGGAAAAGAGTATAAGTAACATCCTAGTTAAGCAAACCACAAAATTTAATGACTGAATGATATATGGCGTACCTCTCAATAAGATACATCCACCGATAGTGAATCGGTCCACCTAACTTACATTCGCAAACTAGATGTACAACAAGGTGAACCATCACTGTGAAAAATCCTAGTGGGAAGATTTGTTCCAAATCGCACAATATGGAGGAGATCTGATTCTCTTGTCGATCCAAATCTTCTACATGCAGTGTTTTCAAGCATATATCTCTAAAGAAGCAAGACAACTGTATTAAAGGTTTAACAACCATATTTGGCAATGATTTTCTCAGTGCAATTGGTATGAGGTGTTGCATGAGAGTATGACTGTCATGGCTTTTCATACCCTTAATACAACGTTCCTTAATTTTGACACAACGTGACACATTTGAAGCATACCCGTCTGACATTTTCACATTCGCCAATATTGCCAAGAAGTCATCTTTCTGTTTGTTTGACATTATGAAGCAAGCTGGGGGCAAAAGATGTTTATTTGGATTGGAGCGAACTAGGTGAAGATCACTCCTCAAACCCATTTCTTCTAAGTCCAAACGTGCATTGATGTTATCTTTCGTCTTCCCTTTTATGTCCAATATCGTGCCAATAATATTGTCAACTACATTTTTCTCAATGTGCATCACATCAAGATTGTGGCGCAACAAATTATCTTTCCAATATGGCAATGCGAAAAACAAAAAAATACTCTTTTTTCTTCCAAAATACTGGCATTTCAACACCTGTCCCAACAATATTCTGCTTCCTCGCAATATAAGGTTGGTCTGCAACCCAATCAACTTCCTCTAACTGTGACATGATCTCATCGCCATTTGGCACAATAGGCGAAGGATCCATTTCTTGCGTACCATCAAACGGCTGATTATCCATTCTGAAAACTATGATCCATTGGCAACCATCTTCTATGGCCCATAAAGCAAAAAAATTTCTCATTTCTTAACCGATTAGACCATGTATTACCCATACAACAAGGACACGCAGCACGCCCTTTCGTACTCCACCCAGACAAATCACCATATGCAGGAAAATCATTTATCCACATCAAGGCCGCACGCATCGTGAAGTTACTTTTGGAGGATGCATCATAAGTCGAAAGTCCGACATCCCATAATTCCTTCAATTCAGAAATGAGGTGTTCTAAGTAGATATCAATCTTCATTCCAAGTGAACATGGGCCTGGGATAATCAAGGATAACATTTGTGAAGGTTGTTTCATACACATCCAAGGAGGCAAGTTGTACGGTACTAACATTACTGGCCAAGTACTGTAAGAAGTGCTCATGTTGCCAAAAGGATTAAATCCATCTGATGATAAGCCAAGCCTTCCATTGTGTGGGTCAGAGGCAAATTCCGAGTACCACTCATCAAATTCCTTCCATGCTAGTCCATTGGCAGGATGCCTTAGCACCCCATCCTTTGTGCACTTATCAGCGTGCCATTTCATGTGCGAAGGCATCTTCTATGACATAAACAACCTTTGCAATCTTGGTTTCAAAGGAAATCACCGGAAAACTTTCTTTGGTTTTCTTTCTGATATTTGCGACGAATCATCAGCCCCATTCTTGGTTTGCTTCCACTTCAAAGTATCGCATTTAGTACATCTTTCTAGCTTCTTGCTGTCCTTCCAAAACAGCATACAACCATTGAGACATGTTGGGATCTTCTCGTAACCCAATCCCAAGTCCTTCATGAATTTTTTAGCCTCATATATGTCATTAGGCAGCTTTGCATTTGAGGAGACAATATCTTTGAGAAATCCAAGCAATTTTGTAAATGAGGCGTTGCTCCATTCACCTTCACACTTCAGATTAAAAAGACCAACAATTGCACTAAAAATGCTGTGTTTTGTGCACGCTAACCATAATGGCTCCTCTGTTTGTTTCAACAAGTCAAAGAATCTTGGCATCCTCAGTAGGACCTTGTTCCTCTTGCTGTACAACTCCAGCTTCCCCACCCATCTAAGACCCAACTTCATCTTCTCGATTATCGTGCATGGCAAAAATGTCATGCAATAGTTCTTGCATTTCACTAGAACCTTCAAGCATTGGCACGAGAGCCATACTAGTGCAAGCTTCATGTATTGGCTCGTTGATAACAAGAGTGTTAGTAGCGGGAGCAACGCTTGGATATTGTTCCCCATGCATGACCCATGTTGTGTAACCCTGCAAAAATCCTCCCTTTCCAGACAGCAAATGATCGTATACATCACGGGGAATCAATGCATTGCGAAAACAACACTTCTTACACGGGCACTTAATTTTTCCAGGTGTTTTTGTGTTTGGAAGTGCAAAGTCAATAAAGTCCAAATTACCATTCCTAAACTCTTTAGAGTTCCTAGGCATTGAGATCCAACTCTTGTCCATAGCTTAACTACATTAGAAGGAAAAAAAAAAAAAAACATATTATATATGTTGAAGTCTAGAATGATCCTAAATGAGTAATTTTGAAAAATTAAAATTTGACTTCTAAATGTGTGTGTGTACAAAGTGTAAACAAAATAATAACAGTGCGGAATTTAAATAACACAAGAATTTTTGTTAACGAAGTGGAAACTCAATTAAGAGAAAAACCACTCTGGGGCATCCAAACCCAGGATATCCACTATTCAGAAGACAAAGCTAGTTACAAAGTAGTAGCACTCACATACTCCTGATGTAGTGGTCGTACTTTGAACTCTAACGTGTAACCCAACATGAACACCTCCCAACCATGTCTCCTACCTGAAGGGGTCTTCAATGGAATCCTTTACCTTAGGGCTAACCCCTAAGATAGACTTCAAATAAGTGCAGCAACAGCACACACAGCAACGACTTCAGAGAGATCAACTCAGCTCAATAATCTCACAATATAGCTCTCTAAGCACTAATGGAATTCAATACCGAATTCTTGCTGTTCTCAAGCCTAGCGAACTCTATTTATAGGCTGACGGTTCAAATGAGCATCTGGCTTGATAAAAATTGGGCACCGTCTGGACGGAAGTCATAGGCCATCCGGACAGACAACTGTGCGACTGAAATTATGAAAATTTTGCTGAAAATCTTTCCTGAGATAAGTCGCGTCCGGATGGTGGTGCTCTGTCGTCCGGAAGGTCGCACGTCAGGACCAGGAGGATGGTCGTCCGGACGGCTGATCTAATGCACGAAATTTTCATATCTGATGCTTGCGCGTCTGGACTATGATGACTGGCGTCCGGACGTCTAGGTATGAATTGCGATACTTGCCTTATGGATGAGCGCGTCCGGATGAAAATCCACGTTGTTCGGACGGTGGCAGCAATCTTCCCATATCTGTGTTTTGGAAAGAAATCCTGAAGCTTTAGTCGAACAATGAGTGTCGTCCGGACGTGCTACTGAATTGTCCTGAAGGATATAAGCTAGAGCAGTTCAAAGCTTCTCGAAACAGAGGATGGTCTGGATGGAAAGTTGTTGTCGGCCAGACTGATGATGCTGTAGACAGAAGAGCGTCCAAACGGTATGGCATGTCGTCCGGACAGCTGGCACTTTGGACAGATGGGTGTCCGAACGGTATGATTCGTCGTTCGGACGGCTGACAGGGAACCAGAATTTTCTGACTTATAAATTGTACAGAATCTTCTGGAAGTACTCTGAATAGCGGAATCCCTGTTAAAAGGCATAATTACATAGAAGTGATTTTGTCCAACAGAATGTGGCCAATTACAAACTAACAAATTTGTGTTGACGAACAACTGTACAAACACTCTAGTACACAGAAGGAGCAGATAGAAATTGTAGTCTAGAGCAGAATAAGCACTAAACTATATCTATCTATAAACAAAATAGCATAACATAAATCCAAAAGATAAGAGTAAAAAATAAAAAACATACAAGAACCACTAATATTCTTGACAATTGCCTTAGTTGTATGGCTCAGATGAACTATATATATGAGAACCAAATTAAATGCCAGCAAGCTTTCTCGTTGGCATAAGGCGATAGAAAATATATATAGTTTGAAGGATCTTCCTCCGATATATGAACAATAATCCAGCAAGTCTATAGCCACTTCCTATACTTACAACAACGTTTTCTGTACTCAGAATATCCAACCACGTGACATTTCCTTCAAATGGAGAATAATCAATATATTTAATTGCAATTCTATTGGCATGAACTATCTTAATTACATGCAATGGATTATAAACTTGCGATTCAGTAGTGCTTAATAAAGTGGGATTATCATATTTTATTAGAAAGGTCGTACCAGATTTTTCCAAATCCATAGTATAGAAATTGGAGTCAAATGGGGTTAGATCAGTTGGGAGCATCCAAGGGACACAATGTAACGACCCACCCCCAATGACACAATATTGTCCGCTTTTGGCTCTCCATACCAGACTTCCCAGGAGGTCACCCATCCTGGGATTGTTCTCGCAGCGGCTCGCTTAACTGCGGAGATTTGATAGGTTCATTGCCATCACGGCTTTAAAACGCGTTGTGTCATATAGGGTGCATTTATACATATAAGCACATCCTCATTTCCAGGCGATGTGGGACGTCACAATCACCCCCCCTTGGGACCCAGCGTCCTCGCTGGCGACCCTCATGGGATCACCCCATTCTTGGCATCCCAGCGAGTGCCCGCCGGCAACCCTCTTGGGCTTGTGCATGCTCCCACCATCTCAGGCTGGGCAATAGCTCTGATACCATTTGTAACGACCCACCCCCAATGATACAATATTGTCCGCTTTTGGCTCCCCATACCATACTTCCCAGGAAGTCACCCATCCTAGGATTGCTCTCGCAGCGGCTCGCTTAACTGCGGAGTTCTGATAGGTTCATTGTCATCACGGCTTTAAAACGCGTTGTGTCATATAGGGTGCATTTATACATATAAGCACATCATCATTCCCAGGCGATGTGGGACGTCACACACAGCGCATGTGTGTAGGTACAATCATCCTCCATTTGAAAGGATAATAAGAAATATAAATCTGAATCCCACCAAACACGTATGGTGGCACCATGTGCAGTAAGTCGTGCATTGGGTGGTCGGTAATATGGGCATAAAAAACCCTCATTATTTTTATTTAATTGGGAGCCACTTGTTTTGGGGTTTCATCAATGTGAGGTTAATGGAGTATCGTATTTCTTTAAGAAATTTTGGTATGCATATTTTCTTTTCCCTTCAAATCCAAAATTGTTCACTACTAGGGCATGATAAACCTGTAATGGTTAAAAAAGCTTATGGTACATGATTTTACCAATGTTTTTCTTTTTCTAGTATTCATTTTCAGGGATGAATATTATGCTTACTATGACAACTCAAGTTCTTAGTGAAAGATTGATTATTGATGTGATCAAATAAATCCAATTTTCCTTAATGGCCTAGGAAAGTTAATGTGCTGGGTTCATTTACAGTATGTATACGAAGTCTCAATTAGGTTCATTGAAATATCAATTGACTGGAATAAGCTTTGCAATTTGACTTTGTGCTACTGTAAAAGATTTACCTTATAAGCGTGTTCTTTTGAATTTTGTTCTTATGACCTTTATGTATGATGTTCATGATCTTCCATCGGTGCCTACTTTCTTTACATGATGACTTGATTATCATCTGTAAGATTTTCTTTTTTGGGATTTATCATTTATTACATTGTCGCTCTTCTTGCGAATTTGATTTTGTTATTTTGTTGATGATAGCTACAAATGGGTAACCCATGAAGCTGATTGATCTGAAAAGGTAAATCCATACCGAATCTTCCTAATCAATCCTAATTAAGGAAAAGGTTTAGAGCCTAAGGATTCAGAAGTACACTCAACTTATAGCTAAATTAAATCTACATGGAAGTAAATAATTGCTAGCAAAACACATTGAACTCTGGGTCAGTGTTTTTTAGGAAAACTTTCACCTACCCATATTCTTTTTAAAAAGCTACAATTATACTAGAGATAAGAGAACAACCACCATTATACCTCCCCAATAGATGAATCCCATGTCCAAGCCACTATGATTCGCACCAAAACAGACCATCATATAGAAAATAGTTCGAGGGAACATCACAAAGGCTACAGACCATCAAAACAGAGATTCAAACATGCATATGAACAGAGCATATTTTAATTTACTCTAAAAATCCTAAAACGTAAGAGAGATAGGGGTAACATACCGATGGAGTTTGAGGGAGGAGATCGAGTTGGCGAAGTGGGCTGGAGTCGGTGGCGTCATGAAGCGGTAAGGCAACGCCGGCGGCGATATCAATGAGGGCAGCGCTGCGTCCAGAGAGAGAGAGAGAGAGAGAGAGAGAGAGAGAGATCAGTACTGAGAGGGAGAGATATGAGGGGAAAAAGATTGAAAAAAAAAATAAAAAAATAAAAAAATAATGCTATGTATGGGAGATGAGGGCAAAAAGATAGGAAGAGAGAGAGAGAGATCAGTACTGAAAGGGAGAGATATGAGTGGAAAAAGATTGAAAAAAAAAAAAAAAACCAATAATGCTACGTATGGGAGATAAGGGCAAAAAGATAGGAAAAAAATAATACTAATGCATACGTGTGCATCAGTTAGTAAAGGAAAACTGACTGAATCGATCATATCACGCGCGAAAGCAGAATTAGTGTTAGGCGAGATTTTGATATTGACAAAAAAATTTCTGGCATATGTCTAAATGTCAGGAATTTAAAATTATATGACATTAAATTATAATATTCTGGCACATATTTAAACGCCATAAATTTTTTTACAATTTTCTTGACCAATAAAATTATGTGTCAAGAAAGTTCAACATTCCTGGCACATTGTGAAATGTTAGGAATTTTTTTCCTTTTTCTTGACATTTTTTGACAATGTGCCACAAAAAAAAAAAAAAATATATTAACCTGACATTTATATAAATGTCAAGATTAAAACATCAAGAAAGGCCTTTTTTTGTAGTGATCACACTATTTCCTTAATTACGAAGGTCCCATCTAAAAACCCAATTATAGTGCCAAAACCCCAAAAATTGCACCCTGCCCTGGCACCATTCAATTGTTGCTAGGACTAATCGATCATTATAGGGACCGATTAATCATTCACTGGGCATAAAGTCTAAAACTTCAAAAGGTCTTACCTCTAACCCATCTAACACATTCTAAGGCTTAAAGATGATTCCTTACACTATTCTAAGCTCAAATCACTCCTCAAAGTAGCATCCAAACATCAAAGTCCACATATTTTTACCAAAGGTCCAACCTTTCTTTCAAAAGATAAGGCTTTTCATTTACCACACTCCAAAGATACAATGGATCTAGGCATCAAGACCTGAAAAAGTAGTAGATCTACTCTTAAACAATGTGGAAAATGAAATTGTTATGGTTGGTTTGGATACAGAGAAGAAAACTTATTCTTCTCTGAATCCAATTCTACCTTCAATGATGACTGGGACCCACGTACAGTGCGTAGGTCCCGCATTTACTTAATAAAATAATAATAATTTTTAAAAAAAAAATAATAATAATAAGCCACCCCCGACACTTGGGGAAGGCCGCGCGGCCTTCCCCGACCACTGGGGGTGGCCGCGCGGCCTCCCCCGACCTCGGAGGTGGCCGCACGGCCACCTTTAAATCTAGGGGTTGGCCTCGCGCCACCCCCTGAGGTTGCCGAGGGTGGCAGCACGCCACCCCCAACCACTTGGGGAAGGCCGCGCGGCCTCCCCCGACCACTGGGGGTGGCCACACGGCCTCCCCCGACAACTGGGGGTGGCCGCGCGACCACCTTTGGGTGGCAGCGCGCCTTCCCCAACCACTTGGGGAAGGCTGCACGGCCTCCCCGACCACTGGGGGTGGCCGCGCGGCCACCTTTAAATCTAGGGGTTGGCCTCGCGCCACCCCCTGAGGTTGCCGGGGGTGGCAACGCGCCACCCCCAACCACTTGGGGAAGGCGGCGCGGCCTCCCCCGACCACTGGGGCTGGCCGCGCGACCACCTTTGGGTGGCAGCGCGCCTTCCCCAACCACTTGGGGAAGGCCGTGCGGCCTCCCCGACCACTGGGGGTGGCCGCGTGGCCACCCCCAAAGGGGTGGCTGCCAACCGGCAACCACACCTTGCTTCTATTTTTTTTTTTTAATTTTAATTTTAATTTTAATTTTGTTTTATCTTTTAAAAAGAAAAATTATTCATTTTTTAATTAAATAATTATTATTTAAATCATTATTTCACATAACTTTTCACAATACCAATCATTATACACAACTTTTCAAACTTCCAATCATTTTTTACCATTAAAAATGATATTTTCTAATCTAAAATTTCAACACCTAAACACAACTTTTTGCCTCGAAATTCGCAATTAGAATAAGAATTCAATTCTAATTCTAAAAATTCAATACCCAAACGAACCAGTATTTTGGCCTTATTCTGTGTTTGGACAAAATCACTTATATGTAAGGATGCTGCAAACAGGGATTTCACTGTTCAGAGTGAAGTTAGAAGAAATTCAAGTTCCCTGTCAGCCGTCCGGACGATGTGTCATCCCGTTCGGACGCCTTCTGTTCCTGCTCCATCCGTCCAGACAACGTGCCATACCGTCCGGATACAGACAGTCCAGCATCATCCGTCCAGACGACGTGCTCCTTCCGTCCAGACACCTACACAGTATCGAGAAACTTCTGTGTCAGCTTGCTTCCGTCCGAACGTTTCAGCAGCACGTCCGGACGCTACTCAGTTCCCGAACGATTCTCTGATTCTTTCCAAGTTCCAAGAAAGGGAAGATCAATAAACCGTCCAGACAATGTGGTATACCGTCCGGACGCGTATCTCCATAAGGCAAGAATCGCAGTTTAAATTTGACCGTCCGGACATCTGACAGCTGTGGTCCGGATGTTGGTGCATCGTATATGGAAACTGCCGATTCGACTTCAACCATCCGGACGTCTCCCCCTCATGGTCCGGACGCACACGTATCAGATATGGAAATTGCGTGTTGAAGTTTAGCCGTCCAGACCCGCAAACCCTGTTATGAAAATTACTTGCAACGGACGTGCGTCCGTCCGGACGATCGAGCCATCCCGTCCGAACGATGTTCTTATACCGGAAAGATTTCTCCGCGAATATTTCAGAAAATCCTGTCGCACAGTTGTCCGTCCGGACGGCCTTGGTTCACCGTCCGGACGACTCACAGGCTTATTTTGCCTGACGCCCATTCTGACCCCCAGCCTATAAATAGGGGCCTCTAGGCACTTAGAGCTGCAAGAATTCGGTGTGAATTCCATTAGAGCTCAGGGGCGTTATATTTCCTCTAAAGCCATTCTTCAAGTGTGCTGTTGCTGTGCTACAACTGAAGTCTATCTTAGAGGTCGGCTCTAAGATAAAAGATTCCATTGAAGACCCCTTCAGGTAGGTGAACCTGGTTAGGAAGCATTCGTGTTGGGTTAAACGTTAGAGAGCAAGGTACGACCACTGCATCGGTACATGTGAGTGTTACTATCTTGTATCTGGCTTTGTCTTCTGAATAGTGGAATTCCTGGGTTTGGCTGCCCCAGAGTGGTTTTTTTCTTAACTGAGTTTCCACTTCGTCAACAAAAATATCTGTATCATTTACTTTCCGCTGTGTTTTAATTTTTGTTAACACTTATGCACACACTTTATTTTTAGAAGTCATTTCAATTTTTTAGAAATATATAGCTCAAAGCATCCATAAAACCCTAATTCTCTAACTCTAAAATCGTCATTAACCCACAATAAATCACTTCTCTAATCTTTTTTTTCATCCTCCTACAACCCATCCTTCACCATACATTTCCAAAGTTTCAAGCTTTTCGGTCTTTTCATGGAGGAGACTTTATCCTCTACCATTCTTACTCAATACACAAATCCATTAACCAAATACACACACTATATAAATATCGAAATAATAAGTCAATGTACCATACATCATTGGAAACTTCAAAAAATATAAAAGATAAAAGTGTTAGGAGTCTTATCATTGATGCCTGCTCTAAGCTCTCTTGCTCCAAGCACGCTCCATTCTCTTATTCCTTTCTCAAATATCTCAACTTTTCTTCAATTTCTCCTATTCTCTCTCTATTTTCTCTCTCTTAGGGTTGCAGGGTCATGTATGAACTTTAGTGGCACTCAAAATGAAACCCTAACCCCAAAATTTCATTTTTATAGCTCAAAAAATGACATTTCAGCGTTCCAGTTCACACTAATCGATCATTTTTCAAACCGATCGATCGTTTTGACTTTTGACTGATCGATTGCTACTTTTGACCGATTGATCTTTTTCCGAACAACATCGTGCAAGTTTTTAGTAAAGCGGGCATAACTTCTATTACTGGTCTAAGAATTATGCATGTGACCCAATTTCGGAAAGCTCTTTTCGAGACCCACATCGAGGTAACCATTCAAAGCTTGGCAAGTATAACGACCTACCCCCTGACACAATATTGCCTGCTTTTTGCTCCCCCGAACTAGAATTCCCAGAAGGTCACGCTTAACTACGAAGTTCTAATAGGTTCATGTCTTTGATTACTTTAAATCGTGTTGTTTCATGAAATGTGCGAATATACGAATAAGCACATACCCATTCTCATATTCAGGCGATGTGGGACGTCGCAATCACCCTTTCTTGGGACCCATCATCCCTGCTGGCGACCCTTATGAGATCACCACATTCTTGGTGTCCAAACGAGTGCCCGCTAACGACCCTCATGGGCTTGTGCACACCCCCCATCTTAGGCTGGATATGACTATGATACCATTTGTAACGACTTACACCCAACGACACAATATTGTCCGCTTTTAGCTCCCCTGAACCAGACTTCTTATATCTAGGCAATATGGGACATCACAGCAAGTGTCTTATTGGGGTCCAAAAATCTAATGTTTTTCCTCTTGATATAATGTACGTTTCTCATTGTTGCTTCGTTGTGGGTGTTAAAGTATTGATTAAGGTTTTGTTTGGTTTGCAGAATGACTATTCCATTATGAAAAATAATAACTATTCCTAAGAATGGAAGGTGGTGGAATGAAATGGTTATTCTATATATATATATATATATTAAAAAAAAAAAACCTTAAATTATTAAAAAAAAAAAATGAAAACTATAGGGTGGCCGACCACCGTAGCCAAGGGGTGGCCGCAACCACCCCCGGAGCGCGGCCACCCCCAAATAGCAGTGACCACCCCCGGAACGCCTCGTGGTCCCCCGGAGCCATATGTGGCTGGCCGACTACCCATTGGGGTGGTCGGCCAGCCACTATTAAGGGAGGGTTGGGGCTTTGTTTGTTTTTTTTTTTTTTTTGAAAAAAAAAATGAAAGAAAAAAAAAATGATAGTTTTTTTTTTTTTTTTTTTTTTTTTTTTTAAATCAAGTCTATTCCCATTGGAATAGCTATTCCTCTAATTTTTTAAAGGAATAGGTATTCTAATGGGAATAACTATTCCTATGAAATAGTCATTCTATTCTAGAGGTCTATTTCACAAACCAAATGAGGCCTAGTTAAGTGATTAAATTTACCTCTTCCTATCAGTTTAAGTTTTTGAGAGAAGTAGTGATTTAACATGGTATCAAAGCCAAAGGTCTTGATCGAGTTCGAAACTTGACTCCGTCATTCACCCAATTTTCAATTATATACAACGTGTTGGACCTCACCTATTAAAAGGTTGTTGGATCCCACATGTGAGGAGAAGTGTTAAAGTATTGATTAAGTGATTAAATTTATCTCTTCCTATCGGCTTAAACTTTTGGAATAAGTGGTGATTTAACCGTAGATAGGCAAAGAGAAATGAGGAGCTTCGTGAGGCTCGAAGCGGGACTAGTTTTGGGTAGGAAGAGGAGAAGAGCTCCTATGAGGGGTTGTAGAGTGGGTTTTCCCCGCTGTCTCCAGAGCAAGTATGGCTACGAGAGAGTCCATTAACTCAACAGTGTGTGGCCCCTGACGACGACGCATCATGCTTGGTGCAAAAGAGGAGAAAGCTGACATTCATGAACATGGTGGTCCTTAAGCTGTTAGATTTGTATTAAGGGAGAGGTGTGTACGTGTGACGTTGCTAATTTTTAGCCATTAAATTTATTCTTTGCCATGTGTCTAAAATCTGACAGTAAAAGGGAGGAGATAGCTAGATCCGGTCCCGAGCTAAGAACAACCCCATGATAGTCAATGACAAAACTCAACAGGATGGAGGCCAGATATAAGGCCAAAAACAGAAGATATATAATAGATTCCCAATTGAAGAGGTACGCTTCCATTTATCTATCTACAGCATACTTAATTAGTACATATATAGAATTAAAATCTTTCTTCACTTCCAATTATTAAAGTTTAATAAGCTCCCCAGCTCATCTAAATATGTTCTTAGCCTACAAATTAAGGATAAGCGCGCACCGAGAGACTTCGATCAATTCAGTTGAAAAATATAGGAGCTTGAAACTCCTTGGTGTTTATAAGTACAATTGGTTGGTGCTATGGATAAGGAACAATCTTGAATTCGCTGTCAAAATTTTAGAAAATTTGAGCAGGAAATAAAAAAGAGGTGCGGATCCCAAAGTGCTCGATGAGCCCCGCACTCCAGGCGGCCCGAAGACTTGTTTAGGCACCATGGGACCCACCCCCCTCCTAAATCGGGAGCTCATTTGTTTGGAGTACTATAGGGTTTCTATCCTTAATTAAGTCTGTAAATTGTAGAGGAAGCATGATGAAAAGTTGTGAAAAAAGGGGATTCGGTTCTATCCTTCTGTAAGGCATTATTATATATATATATATAGTGCCATACTTACCCCCAAAAAGAATGGAAAGAAAAAGGTGAAAATTAAATAAATATATATTTGTCCTCTTTAGATCCATTGGATCCTTTTCTTTTCTATGTTACTTTGAACTTGTTCTGGATGGGAGGGGGGAAAAGGAGGCCATTCCAACGTCACTGATGTATAATTGTATATACAGAGAATATATTGGAGAATCTCTAGTTTTGAGGTCCAATGAGGCGTGATTGATAGATAGAAAAGTAATGAATGTGCTGTGTGCATTGTTTTTATAATTCTATATATGCAAGTATTTAAAGCGTGCGTTCAATTAACTACCCTTATATGATTTGACTCATTTTTCATAATCTATCAACGCCATATTCAATTTACACCTTTCGAATTTTATGACCAACTCAGTGAGAGATAAGGTGGTCCCTGAGGTCATCATGGATTAGTACTGATCATGAATCATGATACTCTAATTTTGTCACGCAAACAAGAGATATGACTCATCTCATTTATAATTAAGTCTGATTATATCATTTAATTTAATTACATGGATAACTTTTACGCCAACTTTTTAAAGTTGTACGCTACTATAATATCTATATATAACAGGGCAGCACCCTCAATGTACTCAAGTTAATCTGTAACCCTAGCTACTACGTAATACTCTAAGTGTAGTTGTGCAATTGTTATTTGTGAGAAAACCCATGCGAGTTCAATTTACCTCTAAAAATATTAGGGTTTAGGCTCAGGTCGAAGTTTTTTGAAGTGAGGTCAGCCCATATATAAAGTTGTAATGGTCATAATATATACCTAGCTAGGCACGTACGTAGGATGGGAAATATACCAAAAAGTATGACTTATGAAGAGAGAGAGAGAGAGAGAGATCTCATTTAGCTTCCTCCAACATGCAAATTTGGTTAATTATATATAGTTACAAGCCTATATGCTATATATTATGTGTCTCTCCACTACAAACAAATTAAGCAATATTAAAAAGGCTGAAACTCTTATATATATATAATTAGCCGGAGCAGAAGTTATATCGTTGACAAAGGAAAAGGTAATGAGAATATATATAGAGAGAGAAGAGATTGACTCTCTTGATAATAAAAAAGAAAAAAATATTTGAACGATGAACTCTGATATTAGCTAAGGGCCAAATATGGACGCAGTATTAATTACTAAGGGCTGAAAAAGTAAGTTAAGTTTGGATGAACTCTGCTAATCAATCCACCACATATATTTGGTGGTCCAAGCTCAAAAGGTATTTTCTTTTGATGGAGGAGATAGACAAGTGCTAAATATATATATACGTGGGCAATATAATTTGTATGACAAGTTGCATCAGTCAGCATCAACTTTCCTTATTGAACATGACAGTCCCATTTTAATCATCATTATTGATCGTCTTGATCAGTAGTGACTAGATTAATTTGGTGATTTTTACTTTCAGTGTCCATCACAATTAGAAAAGGAATTAAATGCTTAATTCAGAAGTCTAATTAAGATGCTTTTATCTAAGGACCCCAAAAGCCATAATCATTTGGCCTTTTACTGTTGGCATCTCAAATGGGTTGGGTTGTTGAGAAGCAGACGATCTCATCTTTCTTTATCTTTGCAGCAAGCAATCATACTAAAGTCCCCGGCAACTCTCAAATCTATCCTGTCCTTTCGGTACCCATAATTTCCTGATAGATAAATGATGTACATCACACAAATATTTCACAAATATAAAGTAGATTGGACAAGAATAGTCATTGAATAACTAATTTTTTTTTAACAGAATCTGATCTAATTAGGGTTACTAGAGACTCTACCACATTAATTTAATGAGATATTTGTTTAGTACGTAGCATTACTCTTTTCCATAATCTTCTCTTTCCATAGATCGAGCATATTCCTACAGTGATCTCATTCTCAATTTTGTTAATTTGACATAAAGCCACGACCTCCCAGCCCCAGAGCAAACCTCGGATGCATGTTGAAGGTACCAACCTGGCTCCAATTAAGCTTGGTATTTGGAATAATTTTAATACCGGCACCTTTTGTGCTGGAACACAGTATGTCATATTATTCGATTCAATTAGCTAGGGCACTTACGGTTCCCTGTTATTATCAAAATCTTTACATGTAAACAATGAAGAGAAAATTAGAATTCAAAGAGAGAGAGAGAGAGAGAGAGAGAGAGAGAGAGAGAGAGTGTATTACTTGATTAGTCCAAAGGGTTTGTAGTTCCAAAATTATCTCCGAGGTATCTAAAGTATCTTAAAGATATTTGGAATACACTCTGTCCAAAATGATATTTATGTCAGCTTTTTGACATATATAGATGCACGTGTGGATCCACACAAACAATTCAAAAACAAAATACTAAATTTTCAAACGTGAGTAAAGTCGAACATTGAAAAGATTAATTGACACTATTTCTATTTTTTAATTATTTATGGAGAATCTTTCTAAACAAATCTCTCTGACAAATCACAACCCGTCGAAGGATAAAAAATAAAGAAGAGAAAGAAAGGAATTTATTATTATTATTATTTTGTCTTTCTTTTAATCCAAATAAGAGAATAAAGAAACCACTAAAATATTAAAGTTACAAAAAAAAAAAAAAAAAAAATTCACAAAAGGGTATCGAACTATACCGCATTTTGACAGAAGGATACTGAATTATTATTTCTCTCGAACCCGAGATTATAACTATTAAAATGAGTTTCAGAAGGGCATTCCATCTGTTCTCGGCGTTAAAACGTGACGGAAATCGATTCACGTGACTTCCACGTGACTTTTTTAATGCGTTCTACCCGTTTGCCCCCACTTAAACAAATAAATTACGTCTCTTCCCACCTTCCCCGTTTACTCTCTCTCTCTCTCTCTCTCTCTCTCTCACAGTTACACGCGCGTAAACCACAAATAACTCAGATAAAAGGAACAAATGGTGAGCTCAAGGATCAAGAGCTCGCAGGCCTTGGCAAAGAGGATGGGCACCTCGGCAGAGATCATGCGCACGTCTGTGTCCTGCATGACAAGCATACGTGACTGGCCTAGGCACTTTTGACAATTCAACTATTGCCGGCATCTTAGAATATCAGTCTTCAATATCCATTAAAAGCTTCCACTCTTCCAGCCGTTCTCCCCCCTCTCAACGACGCTTCCTTCGTCACAAATTTCAGAGCCTAACTCTGTAGCTTAGCAAGTGCTCAATTCCCGGAACAAGCACTTTTTCTTCACAATAGGCCTTGGAACAAGCTCCTACCACCAAAACCAAACCTGCCAGGGGCCTAATAGAACAAATTTTGCAGCTTCTGTGAATAATATATCTTTTGCAATCCCGACCACTGCCCTCCTCCAAGCCTTTGGGCAATCCAAATGGAGTTTATCGGCCTGACTTCCCAACCAGTCCGATATTTCCTTTTAACTACACAGGCAACCCGCCGAACAACATGATGGTCGGAAATGGGACAAAGCTAGTGGTTCTGCCTTTTGACGCTAGCTAGTGTGGAGCTTGTCATGCAGAACACAAGCATTTTTACTCGGCTTCTCGCTGTGGTTAAGAAAATAGAAATATGGTGCAGTTTCATATACTCCATCCGGTGATAATCAATGATGAGAATTTGTTTATAGTAAACCACCTTTATCGGATCCAAACACAATAGACTTGTCAGTTATAGAATTCAGTAGTACTAGTACTACCACTTTGTTGTCATATATATATATATATGAATTAATCTCTACCGACTCTTAGTTGCCATTTACATATAATGTTACTTTTCATATTTATTTACATTGGGCGAGAGATCAGAGGTGTCGAAGCTCATTGTTAAGCAGTGCATTTTTCACCTTTTGGGGTGCGTTGATGATGCTTTATCATGTTACATCAATCTTTTTTTCCTATGGAGATGGTGCATCCAAAGACAAAACCTCAACAACTCACATGGCTCTGTTACACTCTGTTTTAGGAAGCTAAAACAGAGGAAATTCCATTACTCTTCGTGCTGGATGGATTGACGCTGGGAGGGAGGGGTGCGCCTGGCGATGGTGCCAGGGATGAAGACGATGAACTCCTTCACGCTCGACCTCTGGAAGTACTCGAAGTGGCTCACGTCCAACGCCTGCGCCAGTATCACCGGATCCAACCCCTCCGGACTGCACTTCAGCACTGCCAACGCCGTGATCTTCATATCTCTCTCTCTCTCTCTGTGTTACGGGTTTGGATGTTGATTGCTGTTAAAGCATCATATCTTGACTGGCTGTCATGGTATGCGGTTAACTCGGTCAGCTACGAGGTGTTCTTGTTTTAATCTGGCCGGACTTTAATCTAGCCGGATTTGAGTTTTCAGGCCATTGAGTTTTCCAAACTCTCTTTCTTGAAAACGACGTAGTATGGTGAGTTGTTTGTTTGGACAGGATGGGTATTCTGGCTTAAATAAATCACGTGCATGCACATGACTCAACTTCCATCACGTTTTAACGTCGAGAACAGACGGAATGCCCTTCTGGGACTCATTTTGATAGTTAAAACCCCGGGTTCGAGAGAAATGATAATTCAGTATCCTTCTGTCAAAACGCGGTATAGTTCGATACCCTTTTGTGAAGTTATCCCAAAAAACAAATATTCAGTAAGAACAAGCACTTAGGTGGGCAAAGGTCGTTCAAAGGACAGGTAGCCGGAAGTAAGCAGAATCTTGAAATGAAAAGAATAAGTAGGAAAAGTAGTTACATGTTGACCATGCCTACTGATTGCATGTTTTCATTCTTTATTGTTCTGTCTAACCCTACTTTGTTGTGGTCTACCAGTTTATTGAGCAATTTCTTATCTTACCTCCTTGCCAGAGAAGAACAAGCCGGATCTCCAAAACTTATCAAAATAGTTTAGGAGAAATGGTACACTTACATTTTCTATACATTTTTTTGTACATCTAAATACAACCAAATTTTAAATTTACCATTAAAATAGACTTAAAAATGAGATGTACAAGAGATGTAAAAATATCATTTCTTATAACCTAGGGTGCTATCTAGAAACTTCATGTACAGACTTACCCCTAAAATATCTCTTTCTGGTTGATATAGAAAGGCAACTTGCTTTAACTTTACTGTTTGTTCCCCAACAAGCTCCAGATTGAGCTACCAACGTACGAAACGCATTGGCTAACATAACGAACAAGTAAGGGGCTCATAAAAAAAACACTTATCACATTTATATCACATAAAAACACTTTTTTTTTAGGCAAAATACAAACAATTTTCAAAATTATTATCAAACAACAATGAGTTGAGTAATCAGCTATATCATATGTCAATTGATGATAGGCTGTAATATGGATCCATATGTATACCTAACGGTTTCTATCAAACAATTAATGGTAGAGATCATTTTGGACAGATAGCTTACCCAAAGAATCCTTAAGATACTTTTGATATCATAAGAATTTGTTTGGTACAACTGCAAGCCTCGGTGATTAAATAAGTAATTTTCTCAAAAATTAAACACAAAGTAGAATTTAATTATTATTATTATTATTATTATTATTATTATTATTATTATTATTATGATATTCTCTAATTAAGCGGGACCAACACATTAATTTTTCTTTTTTATTTTGAAAAAGGTAGGTAGAGTGGAGCCAATAGATTGCCTCTCAATAAAGGGGACCAACACATAAGATTTTAAGCTTTTACATAAAAGTTAAAGTGGAGATAAGGTTTGAATTTATGATTCCTTACTTTGATACCATGTTAAATTATCAATTATCTCAAAATTAATTAAATAATAACTTTAACCGTTTGACTAAAATTCCAAGTTGTAAACTTCCCTGAAGAGTTAGCCGTGACCCTAACGGAACTAAGATAAATGATTCAATATTTCATCCATTGGTCTTTTTCTCAACCTTCTACTTTTTCAAAATCATCATTGGATCTGTGAGATCCATATGAGTCTCACGCACGAAATTAAACTTACAGATCTAATAGTAATTTTGAAAAGTGAGAAGATGAGAAAAGCACTGGGAGAAAGGATGTATAACACGTCTTCTTAACTAAATAGCTTAGGTTGAATCCAAATGGTGACGAAGATATGCATCGCTAGAACATGAAAAGAAAAAAGAAATAAAAAGGAGATGAAACTGTTACTAACAGCTTTATTATCTATTGGTTTTTCTCTCTTTCATGGGGTAGACATGAGTATATATTAAAATGGATATATTAAAAAAGGAAAACATGCAAGGATTTTATGAGAGCAAAACATCTTCCACCTGTATTAAACAGTCAAAAGCTGTCAATCCAAAAGATGAATGAATTTTTTATTTTATGATTCACCAGTTCACCTGTTTATTGGTCTAAATAAAATAATAATAAAAAAGGCATCAAGAACCTTCCCCAGGAGCTAAAGAGCGAAGCCTTTACCAGTTCATCACCTGTATCCTAACCATTAAAGGCCACTGCGTGAAATTGGGAAAAGAAGCTGGTTTTTCTCTTTGAGTTCATTTGTTGCAAGTCGATCAACGAGGAGGTAAAAGAATTACTGCCTAACCAATTGAGCAGGGGAAAAGTTCTTTTTATTTTTCACACGTTCCTGTGATTCTTTTAAGCTAGTTGATAGAAGTCGAATTAAAGTTCATTACACTGGTATAAAGCATAAAGTACAGGACATGCATTAACCAGACATGCAACCTAAATGTGAACAACTGGGGCTTGTCTCCTAATATTCTGTGATCCTACCTTGAATGGCTGTCTCCCTTGATCTCGTTGAATTGTTTTGTATTGGGTTTCCCGTGTTTGTTTTAGCTTTAATATCCTGAGGTATGTTCAAATGATTTTTGTGTCACAGATATTTGACATCTTAGGAAATGTTTTAGTAAGACAATATAACATGACGGGACATCATTTATCCCAAAAGTTTAAAATTATAAATTTGAACTAAACTGTACTATCTTTTCTAATGTAGTACTCATCTTTTTTACACCACGTCCACGTGTATGCTTAATAATCTCTTTCTCATATGTGAGCGCGTAGAACCGGCTCAATAGTATAGGCAAGTGAGGTCCCACAAAAAAAAAATGGCCTTTATATTAAACTTGCCATAAAAAAATAATAACAAAAAAAAAGGAAGAGAATGTGAAAGGCCTTGAAAAAAAAAAAGGTGACATGAGATTTTTAAAGACTATAAATTTTCTACACTACAAACCAATTTCTAAAAGCGACATGTGTACTTTATGTTATTAAAAAAGGACACATCACTTTTAAAGGCTGATTTCCAATTTAAAGAAAAGAAGTTTGTCCATGTTTAAAACCCAAAAGTATGTATCGCTTTAGTTTTGTTTTTGTTTTTCCTCTTCTTTTCTTTCATCACCCTTGATCTTGTGCCTATTGGTTTATCATTCTTTGTTTCTTTCATATTTTATATTTTATACTTGCTATCAAACGCCTTAAATTTTAGTTGGTCGTTGTTACAAGTTTCGTCTGCTTATTATTATCATGTCAAGATCCATTGTTCTAAAGTTTATATTTCAATTTATTTTGATTTTAGTATACAATTATTCGTTGTAAAGTATATTTACACTATTTTGAGTATTTTCTAATATTAAATATGTTTGGTAGAAAATATAAATGTGAATATGAATATGAAAAACTTAAGAAAAATAAAAATTTATTCAATCTCAAGGAGCTGATCTTGATAAATTTATTGCTAATAATAGACAAAATCCTACATCAAGTTCGACTATAGAATCAACAATTAACGGCTAATCTTTTTTTAAGGAACTTAAAAATGTTGGTCACCCAATATTATCAGGCAAAATGCAAGTCACGAGCATACTCAATAGCCATCTTGTCTCATGGGAACATGTTGTGACATGCTCAACACAATGAAAACGAAACTTCTTGAGCATACTCAATAGGTTTTGATGCATACGACGGAGACCTGCCTTGAGTGTTTTAAACTTAATCGACTTTGACCTAAAACCTTGATTTTGCACCTTTCTATATATATATATAAAAGGATATCATCCCATGACTTCTAGAGAAAAAGATAGGCAGTTTCTCAGTTGTTTAAGAAATGTTTATTCTTGTTATATTGAGCCTAAACAAATCAGAATCTTCTACTAATTTTTTCTTAGCCTCTCAAACAACAGAAAAGTTTTTAGCCATCAAAGTTATGATTTGACGCAGACAAGGTTTGTTCGTATATGTGATCCATATGAAAGAATGCCAGAGGTTCTAGAACCACTACATTGAGAGTTGAATATGACATTTATTGGAGTTACGAAATTGATTCTTCAAGTTTACAAAGGTTTTGTAATAAAAACAAATCGTAAGAGTCTTCTATAATATATACTTTTGGAGTTGACGGGCACTCTGAGTGGTTTTAATTTTTTAAGAATTTTTCAAAAATATTTTTACTCAGCCACTAAATTTATATTAATTTTTAGGAATGCACGTTAGGCATCCAAACACTTATTTTTAGAATTTAGTTTCAAATTTATGCGTCACAATTTCATGAGATTTATCATTTTAAGAAGTGTGCCACAATCTCATAAATTGTAACGCATTAATTTTAAACTAAATTCTGAAAAAAAAATATTAAAATATCTGACATTTCTCATTATTTTTTGTTCATTCCGATCATTGCAGTGATCGATATTATGATATTATCTGTCGTGATTGATTTGATATGTGATTGTTTAGTTAATTATGATATTTTATAATTCGTAAATCAGATTTTTCTAGTAAAAAAAGTATTCAATGAAATGAAGCCCACCACATGATTCCACTTCAGTCTCCTACATTGTGTTATTACTGCAATACAAAATGACAATAAAAAAAATTATTCAAAATCAAATCGCTTTAAAAAAAGAAATTATCTATTAAAAGCAAATATAAGTTCAAGAAAATGTTTTATTAATGATTCATAAGTCGAGCATGTATACAAAGAAAGCAAGCTAGACACGTGTCAATGATTTATCATGTCTTTATTAATTTCTTATCGTTATCAGTACGTACAGCCCCAGTAAGAGATCAAATCATAAAAAAGAAGCATATTCTCACATTAATTGCTCACTATTTCTATAATCTTTTTTTATTATCATAGTCACATCATCCATATCTCATATCAACTTAATAACTATAGCTACAACCAGACAAGCTAGCTAGCTAGCATCTCACATCCCACATCATTTATTTCCGGGAGCTACAAATAAGTCATAATTTTTTTTTAAAAAAAAAAATCACCTCATAAAACGATAATCCAGAAAATGAAGCAATCAACATCATAATGTAAATCAAATATCCTAGACAAGAAACACTCCAATACCATCGTAAATTATCCTTGTAACCCTATATATGCAAAAAGCCACCCGTTTGTTCCAATTTCACAGTAGCTTTCCCATTATAATTTTAAGCACATCAAAAGACAAAGTAGAAACCCTATGGTAGGAGATAGAGGTTTCAGAAGCTAGCTTGAATATGATCATCTTTTTATCTTTAGGTGACTATTGGAAGTCCAATACTCAAAATCAAAAACATAATTTTAAGACATTTTAATCCGGTCAATAAATCACTCATTTCTCCACCCCCTAACTCAAATACATGACATGGTGGCTTTATCTTATATCAAATGTAACAAGCCTTTAGTTGAAATAAAGCCAAGTCAATAAATTTTGAGACGCAAAGTAACAAGTGGGCATTTTATTATATTTAAATATTAATTAAATAATATTTATTTTAATTTTTTATATCACATTTTTATTTATAAATTATTCTACTATCTTTTTGGGATGCAAAATTACTAATCAAGTTTTTATATTCAAATTATTATAACATCTCATTTTCAATTGATAATATGATTAATTTACTTGATATTTCTTTTGAAATTATCGATTTTAAGTATGATTTTATCAATTTTAATTTTAAAAAATTTAGTTCTATATAAGTAACTGTAACAAGTATTATCAATATAATTTTGTAAGTAATACATGCATTTGGAAAAGAATTGTATATAGTGTGTTTATATAATTTAGTACCACTTCGATTTGAGTACTTAATTTCCTCTTTTAAATTTGTAGAACTTCTTTTAAAACTTGTGTCTGAAAATAAATCCAAACCATCAAATAAATTTTCATATTTGAGAAAACTTTCAAGATTAATTAGGACACCCTTTTCTTTTCTTTTTTTCAACCATCATCGTTTAATGATTTTAATATTTTAAAGCTAAATGATTTTACCATAATTGGGTCATTAATTAAAGAGCTCATTAACTAACATTTTTATTATAATTGGGGCCTTTTACTCTAAATTTAATTTTCTTTATTCTCTCTCCTTTCTCCCTTTAAAGTCTCAATATCTTGCGTGTTAAATTCTTTTTTTCTTTCAACATAACAATTTTTTTTTTTTTATCATAATTGGAGCTTTAATTAGAGAACATTGACTAACTTCGTACCATGATTGGGACATTTTTGTTTTTTCTTTGTGACTCCATCTTTCTTCATTTCTTTCCCTAAAGTCTCAATATCTTGCACGTTGAATTTTTTCCATCTTTCAATTGGTAGTATTTTTTTTAATCATAATTGGAGACTTAATTAGATATATTGACTAATATTTTAACGATAATTGGGGCCTTAACTTTTTTTTTTTTTTTTTAAAGAAGGGATCTTACTGACCGCTATGTACTATCTATTGAGGGCCTTATTTCATTGGAGGCCATAAGCCACAGCCTAAGTAACCTAATGAAAAAGCCGGTTATGGATAGAATTTGCTCTTGAAAGTTAGCTTACAAAAAGAGGGTACAAAAAAGTTTATATATATATATATGATTAAAATTGTACTTAACACATATAAGACATTTAATTAGGATTGTTAGAGGTTGTGAGAAAACCCGTTGCAGAAAAATTTCTATAGAAGCAGTGAATTGAAAACCATGGCTGTAATATAGATGGTCAGAAAACCACAGAATTAGCAGCTTTTAATTCGTGTAGCTAGTTCCATTCTCGTAGCTTTCAATATTTCCCAGAAATATGTGAATAAATTATTAAACATCCGTTTGAATTTGTAATTTTAAAAATAGCGATTTTAAAATATATAATTTGTAAAAATAATTTTTAAAAACTCAATTAAGCATTTTACCAAATTGCATATTGGCCTTTAAAATTTTACGTTTTCAAAAAAACACGTCATTAATTTTCATGCGATTTGAAAAATTAATTTTTTGCATTTCTAAATCATAATTTTTTAAAAATTCAGTTCCCAATCGATTAATTTTTTATAATTTGTGTATTTTTTATCTATAAAATCGCAATATCAATAGCACCCTACATACCATTGATTAAATTTGATTTTCTTTAAAAAGTTCTCTTTGATAAACGTACGTATAAGGAAACTCACACCTGCACCTGGGTCCATAAAGGTTATGTACGTATGTATATATTGACTTATGAATAATCTCGTTGGGTCCATAAAGGTTCAACCTCGTATTAGAAGTACTTGTAACTGATAAAGACTATTCTTTTTCTACACAAGCAACAGAGAGTTTCATGCAATCTCACTGATCGATGACCCGGATCGATCATCCGCAATATTAACTTCATCTAGAAATTAACCATTGAGCAATTTTCTTCGATTGCAATTGGTAATCAAAGGATGATATCGCAAAAGACGATCCTTTTTTCTGTAGATCGATGGAGCTTGGTTTGAGGGAGAAATTTTTCTTGATCGAACATTTTTTGCTTTCTGGAATATGTATAATCAGATCGTAAGATTATTGGCCCAGTTCAGGATGAAGTCAGCAGTAAAAACTTTTAAGCGTCTAAAGAAGTGCTCTACTCCTACGTACCCTCTACGACATAGGGTTTAGGCCGTAGGTTCTTGTCTGTCTTGTCTGTATATGAAGAACCAGTAGTTGCACGATTTTCATATTTGAGTTCATTTGACAAAAGCGGCAATGCAAAGTTGTGTCTATGACATTGAGTTCTCTTACATGTGAAGGAAGATGCAGGGTAATGGGTTTTCCCGTACAGGTTAGGCAAGCTTACCTATCACACTCACGTTTTCAGGTCAAGCTAAACCAAGGCACCACCCACAAAACCTGCCCTTTAACATCGGTCAGGGGCCACACCACATTTTAGGTTTAAAAGCCTCTTAGCTGGTTCATTCTAAAACAAACCAAACACTGTTTTGGTGGAAAGTAAAGCATTTTCTTCATTTTTAGGGTTTTTCTTATCTGTGCGGGAATCATTCTTATTTTACACTAATGAGTTGTAAGGTGGTTGGACAATCAATTTACGACTGACCATTTTATGGTTTACTAGTAAAAACGAATTAGAAAAATACAATACTCAAGTAAAAACTCAATTTATCCCAGAAAAACAACAGTAACTAATGGACTGTTTAATTGTAGCAAAGGTCAATTAAGTCCATAGAAAAGATTTTACACGCTATATATATAGCAGAGTTAGGACTTGGGAAGAACCACCACCAAGTAAGCTCTCTCTCTCTCTCTCTCTCTCTCTCTCTCTCTCTCTCTGCTATATATCATGTAATTCTGGTTCAGTAAATCAGTCAAAGAAGGCAGAGATCGAAGAAGAACGATCTTGCAAAATGAGGAAGTGCCAAGTTGTGGTGAGAAGAGAAGAACCTTCGAGAAGTTCAATTAGGACTGTGAAATATAGGGAGTGCCAAAAGAATCATGCGGCTGGCATTGGAGGTTACGCGGTTGATGGCTGCAGGGAATTCATGGCTTGTGGGGAGGAGGGCACAAGCGGTGCACTCAATTGTGCTGCCTGTGGCTGCCACAGGAACTTCCACAGAAAGCAAGTGGAGACTGAAGGAGGGTACGACCGTACTTCATCTTCTTCATCTGGGACATCAAAATAGTACTATTATAAATTATATATAAATGGATTTTCATGTAATGAATTGGTGTGTATTTTCCTTTTTGGGTTTTTGGGTTTGTGATTGTTCTTGATGCTTTTATGGTTGATGTAGAAGACTATGCCTCCTGTACTATAATTTTGTATTAAGGGAAAAAAAATGAAAAAAAAAAAAAAAAAAAGACTTGGTTTCTTGAATATTATATATGATGAACAACTCTCCCTCCTTTCCCCCTCGAGGGTTGAAGGCAGTAGCAACCTGGTTGTAGGCGGAGGAAGCCAATCCCGGTGTTGAATATGCCGCCATGCATGGTAGCAAATTTGTAAGAACTCCTATAATTAATTGAGAATTTCTATTTCTATTCAAGAGTTGATCCAGTTCTGTGTTGATATCTTTCTTCTTAATTTTTTTTTTCTCTATAAGCGATCGAACTCTAAGCTATATATGTTGATTAATTAATCAAACGTAGTGTCACTCACATGTCTTCTATTTTTTTTTTCCGTTGGTTTTTTAATTTCTTTTTGTAGTTGAGGAAGCCTCATATTAATTGTAGTAGAATTAAGTACAGCATAAATTGATGAATTATGCTCACTGATCTTAGCAGATAATCATCTTTAATTTTGGGCAAAAACGCATGGAATATATTCAAATGAAGGAGTCTAATCTTTGCACTAAAGGCCCACAAATCTAATCATGCTGGTTGTTATAATGGAGAGTTTCTTTAGCAATGTACTTAAAAGGCGATTAAAGCCTAACATGGAAACCCACTTATACTGCAGGGATTTGTATCAGCTCTTTTGGTAGGTAAATGCAATCGATTGGTCGAGAACCAACTCAAGAAAGAGTAAGCCCAAGATTGAACAAGTTGTATTGCGGTAGGTAAGCTTTATCAACTGCCAATGTTGGTTAGAATTATTTGATTGATTCTGAATCTTTTCTAAAAGCTAAGTCAGATTGCAATGGTTATTTGAAACCCTAGGTTGCTAGAAGACGTACATTTTGTACTGCACTAGCATGAGACCGCACCATGTGTAGAAATGGGCTGATAAAGAAAAAAATTATCATTACATTTTTAAACATGATAGCTAGGCAACACGTAATGGAATACCTGGAATTGGAGAATATTAAATTTTGAGGTGTTCGAAATTAATTAACTTGTATATATATAGTTGATAGCAAAAATTGTTCTCATAATAAATCAAAATCATTTGATTGCCAGAAGTTTTGAAAGGAAGTTCTTCTATCCACAGAGGAAGAAGAAAATCATAGCTATCATGTACATGTAATTGAAAATACTTTATCATCCAATCCAATAATATCTAAATTACACAACAAAGCAATAAACAATTATGGAGAAAATACACTTAGCCCTTCAAACTTACACCAATTTGACATTTATACCTCCAAACTTTAGAAAGTGAAACTCGGCCTCTTCCAACTACCGTTCGTAACAATTAACATCCTCACTCAACATTTTTCGTCAAACTGGAAGAAAATTAAGTCACGTGATTAAACTTTTCAAAATGTCCTTTGCTGAAGTTTATTTGAAGTTTCGTGGAAATACATTTACCCCTCCCCCCAAGCTTAATTTCAGCATTTTAGCACTTATACCCTCCAACTTACATCCCTTTAACACTCATTTATACCTCCAAATAATCAATTTGGTTTATGTTAACCAAATATTAATAAAAATAAGAGAATTGATTAAACAAAAAAAAAAAACCAAACATACCATATAGTTATAGAAGAATTGCTAAATTAGTCCGTGAGGTTTGAGTTTTGACAAATTGCACCCTAAGATCGAATTGAATATGGGGTGGCTGAACTACTCAAGGCCAGCCAAAGGGGTTGTTCGCCTGTCCAGGGCAGCCCCTTGTCTTTTCTCTTCTTCTTCTTCTTTTTTTTTTCAATTCATTTTCATTTCTTTAATTTTTTAAGATAAATTTGTAATTGCATAATGATTCAGGGGGGAAAATAGCAAAAAATTGGAGGTAAAATACCAAAAGAGTATAAGTTTGTAGGGACTGATACAACTTCAGAATAATATGCAGCGAAGGACACGTTATTTTATTTGGAAATCTTCCATTTTATATGGTATATCACAAAGTTTCAAAACCATGCATATACGTTTCTGCCAGCACACTCTTTTTTCCCCAGAGTCTATGAGCCAATATGTTTACATGGGAGTAAGGCAGTTTTTGGGCCAAATATGGCAGCTATATATGCCCTTAGACAATACTACTCTACTTCTACTATACCATCAGCTTCAAAGGGGATGAATATATATATATATATACTCGAGCTCAAAATTTGAATCAAGTAAGTTCCTTGCATTTAGAGCTTCTTTGCAGGAGTTGGCCGGCCATATACAACCCCTGTATAGCAGGACTGACGTCCGTTGGTAGCTAGGGTTGGGGGCATCATGCAGTTCTTTTTTTAGACCGGATCTAGACCGGCCCACAGGCTTTCCCTTATTCTGATCAGTCGAGTAGAAGGTTACAACGAATCCAAAGTTTGCATTCTAGCTTGTCTTTTCCTATTTATGTCTACTACTGCGATATTATATAACCGTGCTTTGGTTAAGGTTAGAGTTAATTCTTTTTAATTAATTATCTATCTTTTTTATGTTTATTGCCAGATTGGGTTTTGGGTTAGGGATATCTAGAGTTAATTCTTTGCGTTGACTCCTCTTCTCCGCTGGAAGATATATAGCTGCAGATTCCTTTGCTTTTGGGACATTTCTCCTGGCATTTTGCACTCTTAGCTTATGTTTGTATTTCTTCTCCCAATGTAACTGTTGTTTCTTTGTTGTTTGTTTTTTTGTCTGGGGTTTGTCCAAGTGCATTTGTATTTTCTTCTCATTTAATTCATGATTACTTACCCAGGGAAAAAAAAAACGAAAAGACACTCTTTTTCTACAAGAATGAAACTTATTGTGGGACATACAATTCATTATACAATATTATATAGACTAGCTAGCTAGTAGCACTTGGAGCTAGCTAGGTATAGACTTCTAGTTTTTGGTCCTCAGAAAAAGGTAATAAACATTCAACAAAAAGTTGAAGCTGCTGATGATATATCAACTCAGCTCGATCCTATATAACTTTTATTCTTTTTTGCCCTGAAAAAATCAACCCAAGTATGACAATATTGTGACAAGAAATTAAGTTTCCATGTGAGGTGTAAGCAAAAGTGATCAAGTTAGGCCTTAAGTAATAATGAGTATGGAGGGGAACAAACGTTCAGGTATACGTTGTATTCAATCGGGTAGGTGTCAATTCCGAAAAGTTCGAAAAATTTAGAACTCCATGCATAATCTTGGGCTATGAATGCTTGTAAGTGTCTAAATAAGCTCTGTGAGGCCAGCCACGGGACCCTGCTGCACCAAAGGGGTAAATGATTAATTGACCAGGGCTAGAATTTCTTTCCAAATGTTGCCTTTTTCGGAAATGTTATGTAACAGGTACTTGTCTTAATTAATAGGTGGATTTGCTTCCCTTTTGCGCATGGCTTGATTTTATTAGGAGAAAAATACACTTTTATCCCTCACACTATGATTTTTCTTCACTTAAACCATCAAACTTCAAAAAGTTGCACTATTTTATGTCTCTTCAAAAATGATATGATTTTTAAAATCATAATTGAATTTGTAATTAATCACTATTAAATTTTGTTACTTTTATGTCCCTCAAAGCCGTACTACTCTGCCTTACTAACATAATTGCAACAAAAATTGGCTATATATATATCTAACATCATCCAAAACATTTTTACAGAGCATCAAGGATAATTACCATACATAATTGTCTTTTTCTTTTCTTTTTTTGATGGAAGAGATCATTCTCATTAATTTCAAAAATCTTGCTCAGTAGCTACATCATGCTGGATAGCACTCCCCTATCCATACTTGATCAACAAGACTACTACATAAAGCATATTTTGCCAATGAGTGGGCACCTTGGTGACATGCAAGCCGCGCAAAACGCACCTCAGAAGGTTGGACTTCCGGGAAGCAATGACGGGTATCCTCAATAATTTGGCCAAAACTACTCCAACACTGATTGTTCTTCTGCAATGCTGAAACCACCATCTGGGAATCCCCTTCAAAAATAACTCTAGTAAAACCCTGCTGACAGCACAGAGTAAGAGCATGCCACGGCCCTTCAGCCATGGTTGGATCTGTGATGAAGGGAACGATCGCCATTGAAGCTGCCACCACCAGACCATCCTCATCACGTATGATCACCACCCCTGTGCTCATCCTTTTGTGGGCCAGATCAAGAGCCGCATCCCAACTCGCTTTCTTCCATTCTAGAGGAGGCTTCTCCCAAAGATTCAATGAATAGGGTTGAGGAAGGCCCTCATCAGAGAGCTTAGTATTAAGAGCACTAGCAGCAGACACCCAACCATTTTCTTTAATTTAGGGAACCAAACCATTTTTTCTTTTCCTAAAAAAAACACCCCATAATAGATTCCCTTAATCTTCCCTATATCATTAAAATAATATTTTTTTTACTTTTAATATATCTTTTTTAATTCCAAAAAACTGTTTGTTCTCTCTCTCTCTTCTCCGTCTTTTTAGTTTCTTCTTTCTCTCCATTTGTCTCTGCCGCTCTGCATCTTCTGACTCTTCTCCTCTCTCTCACACAAACACACAACCTGAAGCCCCTGGCCGACGCGCTCTTCATGGAGCAGGATAGGATCCAAACGCGCAGATCGGAGCGGCTCTGTGCTTGGCCTCGGTGATCGACGCCGCTCCGGATTCGGACCTGGCGAGGCTGGCGAATCTGTTGCCGAGGTTCGAGAAGCTCTTGACAAAGGGTATTCTTTCAATAATGTAACTCTGATTTTGCTTTTCTAGTTGGTTCTTTCCCACTTTTGTTGAAGCCCATTTGCTCATAAGTGTTCTAAATCAATCCTGTTCTGGTTTCACTCATGGGTTCTCGCTAATTTTTCTGCATAGATAGCTGTGTTCGTCTCTGTCAATGCCCATTTGCTTCAAATTGTTCTGAATGATCCCAAATGCAGTTTGTGATAATGGGTTCTCGTTCATTCGGTGGTTGTTGCTCTCATAACCTTTCAACGACGAGCTACTATTGGATGGAATACCAAGGCTGAATGAAGAAGAGAGGCAGGTTGCGTGAAGGCGTAAAGAAGAGAGAGTTAGAGAGACGTGGTTCACTCAACCTAGATTAATACACAACATATATATATGCTAACGAATGGGTCCGGTGTAAATATACTAGGTTGTAGGGTCAAGCTCCAGTATACTAAAAAGATAAATGTTTCATTTCCATCTTTTACCCATCTCTTGCTCATTTCCGTATAAGAGATTGACAAATCTACCATTAAATCTATGAGATCCAAATGTAGCTCACACAGATTCAATTGTGAATTTGCAAAAGAGATGGATGTGTAATAACTCTCTTCTAAAAATACATATATTCATGTGCAACATTTCATAAAATAGTCCTTTCATTTTTATCATGACAATTTCATTATTTAGTAAACATGCCATTTCCCTTCATAATATAACATAGTAAAGTCTTTCATATGTGCATCACATTGGTATTCAAAATATGTGATTTCAATAAAGTAATTTAAAAACATGTTCTTCCAATCCAATATCTAGGGCTCACAACATATAAAAATGCAAGATTTCATGCTTAGTAAAAGTTCACATTTTTCCTTTATAAATATTCATGCAACAATATTTTCATTTGCTACTTTCGTATGTGTTCACTTACCTTGGACAATAAACTCCTCCGCAAATCCTTCTATGAAATACTCGGTTTCTTCGTCTGCAAATTTATCGTATCATTAGTTGAGCCCTTAAGTGTAAAACCATAATTTACCCTTCTAGTATCTATCTCTCTAAAATTGCACTAAGGCTCATTTGTATAGTGCCTATATCCTAGAATTCCTCTTCATCCTTTCTTTTTTTTTTCTTCTCTCTCTCTCTCTCTCTCTCTCTCTCTCTCTTTGTCTCATTCAAACAAGACTGTGACCAAGGCGATTGGATCCTCTCGTTCAAGCGGCTATCACCTGAGCCTCCAAACGAGCTCTCAGATCTTCATCATGTTCGTACAACCAAAACAACAACCAAACTAGAAGGGGCATCTTTATCGCTAGGGATAAGGAAGGAGGAGAGAGGAGTGGGAGAAATAGGAATTCAGCCAAATAAATTTATGGCCATGACCTAATAAGCCAAATAATTGGCACAGAAGTTAGCACTTTTTATGAACTTGCCTAACCATCCAAAAGAAAGAGGCAAAGCCTCAATGATGAAGGAGATCCGCAATTCCATGAAGGAATTAGGATGCTGAAGAGCAAGAATAACAATTTAGGAGTCTCCTTCAACAATGAACTCATTTAGCTTCAGGCCAACTACAAGTTGAGCCACCTATAGAGCAATGATGGCATCCTCAGAGTTAGGGTCGCAAGGAGGGCTGATCTGGGAAATGGACCGGATGATCCTAACTTCAAAATTTATGCACACTAATGTCTAGGCCAAGGAGTCTCTAATGGATGTCTCAAAATTGATATTGAAAGATCCAGTCAATGGGTGTCTCTCAACAAAGGTTGTGGA
This sequence comes from Alnus glutinosa, assembly GCF_958979055.1. Classification (NCBI taxonomy): domain Eukaryota; kingdom Viridiplantae; phylum Streptophyta; class Magnoliopsida; order Fagales; family Betulaceae; genus Alnus; species Alnus glutinosa. Next base: position 34,491,574 of record NC_084887.1, on the reverse strand, counting down.
CTTGGAGTTCCAAGCTAATTGATGCTCCAAAGAGACTTTCCTGGCGGAGTTTGACAGCGTCAAGATATCCAGCACCTTGCCATGATCATGGTAATCACGATTTCTATGAAACTACAAAAGATCACAAGCAATAGCTGCAAAACTTTGAAAAATGTATGATTCCTTCTTAAGGATACCTAGGTGACAAACTAAATTCAGAATGATCTTAATCCAATCTACCATACTAAAGGAAAACCAGGTAAGACAGTCTAAGGTCTAAAAGGAATTCCGCCGAATACCTCTAGCAAAAGGACAAGAGAAGAAGAGATGAGATAGAGAATCCTCATTGATCTTGCAAAGCGGGTAGAGCATGTCCACATGGGGAATATCGAAAAGAGTAATGTTATATGCAAGACCCCTGTTCCCCTTTTATCCTCCCAAATCAAGGTGATTGGTTTTTAAAATAATCATTGAATTTGGAATTAATCACAATTAGATTTTGATTCAATATTTGTTATTTTAAAAAGGGCTAAATACATTTTTGCTCCCTGTGGTTTAAAAACTTTATTTTTTGCCCCCTCGGTTTTCATTTTTTTCATAGGTGGTACCTATGCTATGGGAAAAGACAGAGATGAAACATCTGTCCATTTTTCCATTCAAATCTGACGGATTTCTACATCAACGATACGTGACACCATTAAAATTGCAACACATAGCCCATTTTTTTTTAATTTTTATTTTTTCTAAGTTATAAAAAAAAAAAAAAAAAAAAAAAAAAAAAAAAAAAAAAATTTCACCCATTTGGGCCACATGGGGGTGGCTGCCATGGGGGTGGTTCGGCCACCCCTAAAATTGGCCTTAGGGGTGGTTTTTTGGCCAAAATGGGAGTGGCCAGGCACCCCCCATGTGGCCCAAAGGGGTGGCACGTGTTGCTTACGTAGAAATTCGTCAGTTTTGAAGGGAAAAATTGACAGAGGTACCATATCTGTCTTTTCTCATAGCACAGGTACTACCTATAAAAAAAATAAAAACTAAAAGAGCAAAAAATAAAGTTTTTAAATCACAGAGAGTGTAAGGTATTTAATCCTTTTAAAAATCATATCACATTTAGGAGGATCGGATGTAAGAACGCTTTGGTGGGAATAATGCTCCAAGCCATCCTCCACAAAAGGAGTTTAATTAAGTCTCTCACAAGCTGGGTTGAGTTTCCATGGATCCTGGAAGGATATCTTAGCGAGGGATTAAATTAAATATAATCTCCTTAGAATTATGACTTAATTAAAGATTTTCATCGACCCAAGTTTAAGAATTTCTTACCCAAAATAATCTATGAAGACACTTCCAAAACAAGGGCATAAAGATTTTATCAAGAGGAGAGACGAAGGCAAAAGCACTACAAAAAACAGTGCATTTAGTGGCGTGTCTACAATAAGGGCAAGTTTGACACTTCACTAATTAGTGGCGTGTTAAATTTTAACACCTCACTAAAATAATTAGTGGCGTGTTAAAAATAAACGCCACTAAATTAGTGGCGTGTAGGAATCAGCACGCCACAATTTTGTGGCGCGTCTGACTGGCACGCCACAAAATTGTGGCGTGGCAGTCAGACGCACCACAAAATTGTGGCGTGCCAGTCAGACGCGCCACAAAATTGTGGCGTGCCAGTCAGACGCGCCACAAAATTGTGGCGTGCCAGTCAGACACGCCACAAAATTGTGGCGTGTCTGACTGGCACGCCACTAATTTTCATAGAACCACGCAAAAACGCGCGGTTCTCCCTGTATCTGCGCGAAATTACCTCTCTTCCTCTCACTCTACTCTCTCTCTCTCTCTCTCTCAGTTTTCTTCTCAAACTCTCTCTGCCTCTCACGATCAGATTCTTCTGGTGTCCAAGTTTTGTTGCTCTATCGCTCTCTCTCACAAAACATCTCCGGGAAAACGCCACTCCACCGCCGTTGATCGACGCTGTTTGCCCGCTCAGCCCACCAGCTCGCCTCCCTCTAATCATTCGGTGTGTTTTTATATTTTCACTCTTCCTTCCATTGATTCATGTTTTTTTTTTGTTCTTTTACTGAATGTGGTCGATTTCAATTTATGGTTTAAATTTGTTGAGTGAATGTGGTGGATTTCGATTATTTAAAATAATTGTTGGAGGCTCATATGTGAAAAACCCTAAATTTTCGTTTGGATTGGGATTGTTTCAACGAGGATTTCCTGCGGTATGTTTTGCTATGAGGTCTTTAGGGTATCCATTGGGTTGATCCTCAAAGAGGAGCTTCCGTTTGATGTGGTGTACACTTCTTCGGGCCAAAATTTTATTCGAAATGATCCCAAGTCCTAACATCAGAGGCTTCATATTTTAGTTCCCTGCACCAATCATATCATCATTTCTCTTTCTTAGGAACTAGAATTTTAAATTTTAGTGTCTAGTTTCAATTTTTAGCGAAATTGAAAATTTGACTTCATGCTTGAAAATATTTACCCTTTTTTTTTAAAAATGTTGTGCAATTTTTCAATTTCAAGTTGGGCATGGTATGCCAAACTCAATGTAGCCTGCTGAATGCTGAAATTATCTGCCTCTTTCTTAATGAGAACCACACCTCAAATTTAATTGTGCTCTCTATGCTGGATGGATACCTTATACTCCTCTTTTAACTTACTGTTTCACCCATTATCTTTAGACTTATGCAACTTAATTACTGGAATATCTGTTTCAGTTAGGCAATTGTGTAGAAATTGGGATACCGATGCTGTTGTTGGTCATTGGATTGTCACAAGTAAGAAAAGCACCGTGTGTCCAAAATGTTTATTACACTTGATTAGTCACACCATTAATTAGGGGAAAAAGGGCCACAAAAGAAGAGTAAAAATTGTAAAAAAAAAAAAAATAATACTCATAAATAAATAATCTGTTGTGAATATCAACTCTCATAATCATCCCTATTCAAGCCTTCTCCTCAAACTCTCTTAACAACGATAACAAAATCCTTCAAGGTTTACACCTGACAATAGAATTGAAATATATATGTCCCTCAACAAAAGTGGTGAATAACTGTTAAGATTTTAAAACTGTCTGTCTTACCTCAATATGGTGAAGGTTGTTTCAACTTTCATTTATAAGAAAGTTTGTTACAAGAGATATTTACTTACAACTCAGATAACTACTAAGTATTGAAAATGAGATAACTACCAAGTCTTTTGATAAGACTAGCAGTAGGAAGTAGAGGGGATTTTTATATAGCTCATTTTTTGGTCTAAAAATTTAATTTTGATAAGTCACTACTTTCGTTCATTTTTTGGTCTAAAAATTTAATGACATGTTACATCAAATCTATATGCAATAACCATGTGTCTCATATAATATATTAGAATTAATTAAAACTAAAAAATTAGAAAAAATAATAATGAAGAAATTAAAAATTGTCTAACTATCCCTTTGGTCAAAAGGAAGCAAGCCAGCCATAAGGAGTGGCTCCAGCTCCACAAATAAGTTGAATTAGGCTAATTTTCTAAGCAAATAATGATATGTAGAGCTAGCTACTTTGACAAACAAACACAAGTTGTGTGCAATCACTAATTAAGAATCCTGAAACGAAGACTAGGCTCGAGTAGTCATTGTTGATTTTTTTGCATTAACATAGATAATTATATATATTGCTTCTCTTCAACACCTCTTACAAAATTACATAGATAATTATTTATTTCAATCTTTCATAGTGTTTGAATCCTATATATATATATATATATATATTTAGTTTCCTTTAGACGAAACTAAATAATATTGGAGCTTTACTGTTTAAATAATGACCTTCCTAATATGTTACTTGCTTTATTTTGTTACTATTTTGTATTGTACTTAGAGAAGAAAATGGACAAGACTTGGATGACAAAGTCTAGGGGTACGAGGGAATATAGAGATGGGTGTAGATCGTTTGTTGACTTCGCAGTTAGTAACTGTAGAATCCCCAATGGAAATATACATTGCCCTTGTAAGTCGTGTCGAAATAACCAGCGTCATTCGCCCGGCGTCGTACTTGCCCACTTGACAGGGGGTAAGGGAATGATGACTACATACACTACATGGTTTTGGCACGGTGAGAAGCATGTTCGGGGTCCTGTTGCAGGTTCTTACTCGAATCGTCCGGTCGTAGATGCGGCTAGTGGAAGCACAGAACAGAGTGGCGACATGCACTCAATGTTGCGTGATGCATTCAGCATGCACGAAGTTAGAGAAGACAATTGTGAGCCTGAGGTCGTGGTTCAGGGAGGTGAAGAAATTGGGGGGAATGAAGAATCAGCTGAAGGGAACACTCAGAAGTATTACGACAAGCTTAAAAAGTCGGAGAAGCCACTTCATGGGGGTACTAAACATAGCAAGCCGAGTGCTATTGTACATTTGTACAACTTGAAGTGTGTTGGCGGAATTAGCAACAAGATTTTCTCAGATTTGCTTGATTTCATCATCCAGTTGCTGCCTGCATGTGATGACACTTTGCCAGCTAATACATATGAGGCGAAAAAGTTTCTTAGTGACATGGGGCTTGGTTATGAGAAGATTCCTGCATGTCGTAATAATTGTATGTTATTCTGGAAGGACAATCAAGAATTAGAATCATGCATCGTCTGTGGAGAATCTAAGTGGAAGGATGAAATTCATTTGGATGAGGATGGTCAACCCATATCGTCGAGAAAGAAACGTCCGGTGAAAGTATTGCGGTGGTTTCCACTCATCCCTCGGCTACAGAGGCTTTTTATGTCGGAACATACAGCGCCCCACATGAGATGGCATGTAGAAGGCCGCACTAAAGACGGGGTGCTGAGGCATCCGGCTGACGGTGAAGCATGGAAATCATTCGATCTCTTACATCCAGAATTTTCGGCCGACAGCAGGAACGTTAGGCTTGGTCTAACCTCAGATGGATTTAATCCATTTGGGAACATGAGCACTTCCTATAGCACTTGGCCAGTAATGCTTGTTCCATACAACTTGCCTCCTTGGATGTGCATGAAACAAACATCATTCATATTATCCCTGATTATCCCGGGCCCAAGTTCACCTGGAATGGATATAGATGTCTACCTTCAACCATTGATTGATGAGTTACAAGAACTATGGAATGTTGGGATACGCACATTTGATGCCTCGAAGAAAAATAATTTTGTGATGCGAGCGTAGTTTATGTGGACAATAAATGACTTCCCGGCATACGCAGATTTGTCTGGATGGCCTAACAAGGGTGAATATGCATGTCCTTGCTGTATGCATTCAACACGGTCTAAATGGTTAAAACACGGTAAAAAACAATGTTTTATGGGGCACAGACGATACTTGCCCTTGGATCATCCGTGGAGGCGAAACAAAAAAATATTTGACGGAACCCAAGAATTAGAATGTGCGCCTCAGGTGCAAAGTGGAGATGAAATTCTGGGAACGTTAGAGGGTATGGTATTTGGGGATGAGAACGCGGGCATGGCAAATAAGGATAGAAAGAAAAAAAGGAAGAAGCGGAAGAAGGGAGAAACATCAACTGCAAATGTAGTTTGGAAGAAGAAAAGTATTTTTTTTAGGTTGCCGTACTGGAAAGATAATTTATTGCGGCACAACCTTGATGTTATGCACATAGAGAAAAATGTAATGGACAACATACTTGGCACAATTCTTGACATCTCAGGGAAGACAAAGGACGACATTGCAGCCCGCAGAGACTTGATGGAAATGGGTTTGAGACATAAACTTCATCCGTTCACGGCCGATAATGGTATAACCTATATGCCTGCAGCATGCCACACGATGTCTAAGGATGATAAAACACATTTTTTGAAAGTGATTCGAAATGTGAGGGTGCCCGACGGATATGCCTCTAACGTTTCTCGTTGTGTAAGACTTAAAGAATGTACAATATCGGGCTTAAAGAGTCATGACAGCCATGTACTGATGCAACAACTTCTCCCTATTGCATTGCGCGGATCACTGCCAAATAACGTGGTTAGACCTCTTGTTGAGATGTCTGTATTCTTCAGGGGCTTATGCTCTACAAACTTAACACAAGAGGATATGGACCGACTAGAGGGTGACGTTTGTGTCACTTTGTGCAAGATGGAACAGATATTCCCCCCTGATTTTTTTACTAGCATGGTTCACGTAGTCGTGCATCTTGTCCGTGAATGCCAACTCGGGGGACCCGTACAGTATAGGTGGATGTATCCAGCAGAGAGGTAAAATTTGTGCATCATTAATAATTATTTTAATTTTACGATATTAGGATGCAAAAACTTGTCCATACTTCTTCAATGATGTTCCTATGTAGGAGCCTTGGGGGGTTCAAATCTAATGTGCGCAATAAAGCAGCTCTTGAGGACTGCATTGCGGAAGGCTACATAGCGACTGAGTTGATGACATTTTGCTCGAGGTATCTAGATAATGCACCAACATTTCACAACAAAATCCAAAGAAATCCTGATGGTTCAAAGGAGGCGGGAACACGGGTCATCCTCGACCGTATCACATTGACACAGATTCACCGATATATTACGAAGAACTCTGACGAGTTCCTTCAGCTCCGGGCGTAAGTTGTGTTACATAAATATGTATGTTCAATTATGTTATAGCCTTGGGGTGAATAATAATGCGACTAATTGACAATTGTAGGATGCACATGGATACGCTTAGGCGATCACATAATAGGGGGCGAACTACGGATGATCAGTTAGAAGCCCAACATCATGAACAATTTTGCGATTGGTACCGTGAATATGTACGAATTATCATCATGTTTAACTATTAAATGTTGAACTTGTACATCATATAACTAACCAAACTAACTTTGTGCGTTTACATTATATGTAATATACTTATAGGTCGATCGAGTGGACGATCGAGGTAGGAAGGAAATGGGTGACAAATTAGTGATGCATTGTAGAGGGCCAAAAGAGACAGCAATAAGATATAACAGATATGTTGTAAATGGCAAATTGTTTCGCACTCAAGCACATGATGCAGGAAAGAGGACTCAAAACAGCGGTGTGTGTGTGCCGACCGTTGATGGCGAAATGTACTACGGGAAGTTAACAGAAATAATTGAGGTCGAGTACTACGACAGGACCAAGTACGTCTTGTTCAAATGTGATTGGGCGGACACCACGAGGGACATAGGGTACAAGGTGAATGAATATGGGCTAGTGTTTGTCAATTTCAAAAAACTTGTCCACACGGGAAAGCTGATTAGTGATGAGCCGTACGTGTTAACTACACAAGTTGACCAAGTTTTTTACGTTGAAGATGAACGGGACCCAGGTTGGGCTTGCGCTGTAAGAACTAAACCTAGGAACGTATACGATGTTGGTGGTGAAGGGCATGATGATGCATGTGCTAACTACCACGAGTGTGAGCCGCTTCTATTGACCAATAATAATGACCATAATCTGCAAGATGACTTCGATCACATCCGACCCGACGTAGATCCGATCCCAGTGTATGTGTTAAAAAAAATCTATTTGAAATTTGAAATTATTTATTTCTACATTGATTGGTGATTGTTAAATATGTGACTCATTTAAATACTTTGGTGATTGTTAAATGTGACTCATTTAAATACTGTGGTGCATATAGTTGATATATAATGTATAAATACATGATGTATTTTGTAGGGTACAATGAGTTATAGAATCCCAAGTGTTATGAAGCGGAATAGGGGCCAAGGATCGAGATCTAGCGACCCTGCGCACACACAGAGCGACCCTACGCACACAGAGGCAGGGTACAGACCAATGTTCGCAGATGATCAGTACAACATGCCGGATAATACATTTGATAATCTGCCTCATATGCAGCAGACAGTGAGCCAGTTAGAGGCGTGTTCCCCTGGTCACGTGGCCCGGCTATTTGACTACAGTTTCTCGGGTTCTCATGATACCGAGACACATCTTCCAGACCATAGTGAGACACAAGCTCCGGAGGGCCTGCATGATGCACAGCCCGCGGAGGGCCTGCATGATGCACAGCCCGAGGATGAGCTTGCTACACAAGTGTTGGGCGCGTATCAGGTCCGGACGATAAGTAAGTACATATTTTTATAAATTTAAAGGATATATATGTATTTATTGTTTTGTATTTTATATTAATTTCAAAATAATTAATATCGATATCTATTACTGTTATAGGTACTAATCCGGATGGCAGCACTTCCTTCGAAGTTATGACCATTACAGACCCGCACAAGGCATGGGAGATCCCCGCGGGGAAGAGGGTCGTGATGGATTATAATCAAGGCTGGCAACCCGTAGGATTTAGCGCCAACAAATTTAGACGGCAAACCGGGAAGCTAATAAGGAGCGGGAACTATGTGCATTTACGGGACGACTGGGCGCATGTACCGGCTCGTACAAAGGAGGATATATGGGAAGCTCTGATGGTAAGTGGGCTTTTTTACATATTGCTAAACCTTTTTTTTTCTTTTTTTTTTTCTTTTTATTTATCAATTTTCAACTTGTGTAGGTGGACTTTTACATCCCGCCAAGTTGTGATTTACGAAAAGTAAAACGAGATGCATTTCGGGATATGGGTGTAAAGCTTAAGAATTGGAGACACAGTACAAAAATGAATCTAGGCATTCAACGGGGCGATACTCCTGAGACGATACGAGCAAGAGTAGGGGCAAGAAAGCTCTCCAACTACCACCCCGAGGACTTGGATGCGTTAATGAATAAATGGTGTGACGAGGAGTATCAGGTTAGTCATGAATTATATTACTATTTTGTGTAGTTTCATTAATTTCATTTAGTTGTGTTAGTGTTTACATAATAAGAATGTTAATTGTGTAGGAGTATGCTGACCATATGAAGCAATTACGAGCATTGCAAAATACTCCTCATTGCACGGGGACCAAAAGTTATGCGAGGTTGTCACACGAAGAAGTATGTGCACCAATTTATCACGTACTAAACATTGTATATATAAACATGTGTTATAATGTTTTATTCTTTTGGCAGACTGTCAAGGATGGCATTCCTCCTACACGAGCACAATCGTACATAAAATCTCACACGAGGAAGGATGGAAGCTATCCAAATGATATAGTAAAAGAGAGATGTGTATGCTATTCAACTTTCATATATTGTTTTACTTATATGTGTGATTAATTATTTACGATGCACATTAGTTTGACACACCAACATTTAATACGACATGCAGGAGAGGATGGCGATGCTAATGCCAACTGACTCTGCCGAATCGTCAAGCATAACACAAGGAACGACACGCTGGAGACATGACGATGCGTACGCCCAGGCGCTCGGCAATAAGCCGGAGTACGCCGGCAGAGTTCGGCAGGTTGGGCCAAATGTTGGCCTGTGCGGGGGTCCATACGCTCATACCATACACCATCACAGCCACGTTCACAAAATCAAGGGCAGGCCGTCTTTTCGCAAGAAATGTTTGCTTCTGAGATGGAGAGAGTACTCGAGGCTGAGCGGGCACGACAAGCTTCTGAGATCGAGAGAGTACTTGAGGCTGAGCGGGCACGACACAAGTTACAAATGGATGAGGTGTTGGCAGCACAATCTCAGATTATGTCCCGTTTTAGCCAAATGGAGTCATTGTGGCGCCAGTCAGCATCCATGCCCGGAGTCTCTCATGATAACGCAGTGCCAGACAAAAATTCTACACATCGTATGAATGTATCATCTGTTGATAGCAGATCAGGTAATAATTAATGGATTTCTTTTTCGTGGTATGATTACATCTGTTTAAATTCACTTTGTTGAATGCTTAGGACTTGATATGATTTGATCATATTGTATGTTAAGTATATTGGTTTTATCATTCGCAGATCCTACGGAAAATGCTGTGCAGTTACCCGATCATGAAAATCTTGCTGACGATTGATATTGGGTAACATTTAGGTTTATTTTAGTTATCAAATACGTACTTGCTTTTTTTGGAATGATTTTTTTGTAGTTTAGGGTGAACATTACAAATGTCTTCATAGTTTAGGGTGGATGACTGCAATTAATCTTATATTATTCTATTTAACCTATTAAAAATATGATAGTCTTAGACCCTCATATTCTCTCTTTGTGGTAATGATCATCTAACATACTTATATTGTAGGTTAATGTCAGTTTGTTTGTACTTAATGTTAGTTTGTTTCCTTAAGAAATATGTTTTTATCTCTCTGAGCTTCATTTCTGTTGTTGTTCCAAACTGTTATGGTCTTGACCTGAAAACCCTTCCTTATTGCATTGACTACAATATGATGATTAAGGGCAAGTTTATAAAATTAAATCTTGACATTAGTTATTCTTGGCACGGTATTTTTTTCCCTCAATTCACATCTCACTGGTGGTTCTCTTGAAAATGATCCACAATTTTCTTCTCTATTTTATTAAACGAAATATTAATAGGATATTGTGTTGCAGGTTCTTTTGTACTGGAGGGAGTAGATGTAACTGGATATCGAGGTCATGTGCTGAATTATTTTTTGGTAGTTTAAATTTATTGTATTTTTTGGTAGTTTAAATTTATTGTATCTGAATCGACTTGTTTGTTGGCATTGTTTTGTTCTTGCAGGCGCTATCTGCCATACAGCTTAACACCTGTTGCTGGAGTTGCAGCACATATTTCCCGATTGGCAATCCTGCTTATATTTATTTAACGAATCCCATGATGTCCCTTCTTCTTTTGTCTGGTGCAGTAGATTTTCCTGTCACTGTTTTTGGATGTTTCCTTGTGTCATGATTGATATTGGGTAACTTTTTGGTATCAATCTAGGACAAAGATTGATTGTATATTTGGTTTGTTGTAAGTTTTAGGGTATGTATTGATGGATTGTGTTTTGATACAGAATTGTGTTGATGGATTGTAGGGTATGTATTGATGGATTGTGTTTTGATACAGAATTGTGTTGATGGATTGTAGAATTTGGATTGTATGGTATGTTTATGCAGGTTTTTTGGATTTGGATTACTGAATTTACAATTTTCTTTTTTAAAAAAAAAATACTTAAATTAGTGGCGTGTCGTTTAGACACGCCACTATAGACAGACACGCCACTATATATTATAGTGGCGTGTCTACCTATATTATAGTGGCGTGTCTACCTGACACGCCACAAATCAGTGGCGTGTCAGTTAATAACACGCCACAAAGTCAGAAATACTGACTAAATGATTAGTGGCCTTTTTAAAAAGCCACTAATCACACGCCACTAATGTTTAGTGGCGTTTTAGGGTAACTGAAAGGCCACTAAAAGCCAGTCACAAACCACTTCAATTTTTGTAGTGAAGGGTTTGTTGATGATAAGAATCAATCGAAAACCCAATTCGTCTCCATCCATATATGGACATTAACGGATCTCTTTGATATGTTTAGCACCAGGTAATTAACCTGCATTTTTCTCTTAAGACATTTTCTTAGGGATAAACTATGTGGGATGGTACACTCATGATGATCAATAACAACGTAACTCAAAAGATTGAATTTAAGATCGTAGCCAGGTTAAAAATTAATGTTTATTCCATGGCAATCCAGGAAAAATAAACTGCAGATCGAGACCACTTTGCAAAAATGGGTGCAAGAACTCGGAGTTTTTTAAGTGAAATTTTTTTAATATTCTTACCAATTACTTGAATTTCACCTATTTTCGATCAATTTTCATAATACATTGGTGTGAATGTTTATTGACCAAAAAACTGTTCGAATAAATCTATCAATAGTATAGTACGTACACATCTTCTAAATCGTTTGAATTAGTGGAGCTAAATGACTTTTTTTTTACTTGATATTGATTAGTACATAATAGTATATATATATATGTGTGGGCAAAATAAAACACCTTAATACAATTAAGTACGTTGACACGACTCTTTCTTTCTTTTTGTTTTTATAACATATATTCTGTTCTGGTCAGGGCCAGCCCAACTCTTTGGGATTAGGGTCTCTTAAGAGCTGCCCAACCGGCCTAATGTGCCCGGCCCTCACGTGGCCGGGTTTTATTTGACCCGGCCATTTATATAAATAAATCATTTTGTTTAAATGTAATTGTCAATTTTTCTAGCCTGACGAGCCCATTTTTAAAACGCATTGAATTAAATTGTTACCTGAGAATGAGCTTGATTAGAAGCCCCATGTTAACTGTTTCTGCTTTGGGTTAGACAATTGGGCTCTTTCTTTTTTGTTGTCTCATGGGATAAAGTCCATAGCTTGATTGGGCATGGGCATGGGCAAGCAAGCTTTCGCAGCTTGCTGACTTGCCGGTTGGGTTTGATCAATGGAAAGAAATGTTGGGAGAGATTTATATTCTTATAATTTTTCTTGGGAAGAAGAAGGTTAACGGCATGTTTGAGATTATGTTAAAGAGTTTAAAAAATGCTAAAATTTGGCTCTGTAAAAAACTTAAAAAACAATTTTTTGCTCTAAAAAAAACCCCAAAACTGCTTTGTGGTGGAAGTTTGAAAATGAGATATTTTTTTAAAAAGCTCTTTCAGGCTTCTTTTTTTTTTTTAGACAAAAATTATACTTTTTAACGCAATCTCAAACATGCTCTAATGACGTGGTGGTGCGAATGATGGCGTTGAAGGTGGTACAACAGTGGTCGGCATTGCATTGGCGGATTGAGAATGTTGTTAGCCATCACACCCATGTAGGGCTTTATGAAGAACAAGTACAAGAAAAAAGGAATAACTCACCTCTTTTTAAATGCAATTTGAAGGATGCCTTGGTGATTGTGAAAAACACGTTTTTTTTATTTTTATTTTATTTTTAAAAAAAAAAATTTGTGAGTTCCTAGTGTAATTAATTATGCAAATAGAAGGGCATGCATAAACCATATATGGGATAAGGTAGAACTAAGTAAATCCCAAGTTTATATTAAGAAGATGTCGAATTTGAAAGATAATGTGTAAGGCTGGGGTGATAAGCTAGGAATTTCCAAGATGGAGACTGGTATGCAAATAGTTGGACCACCGCATCACAATTGCACTATATACATGCATCTTTATTCTGCAAATAATGCTGTGGTCCTTCATTGACTTGCATTGATGTTTCTTTTATTGTGTTTTGCCTGCTTGGAAGTTTTCAACCTTTAGTAAAGTTAAAACTTATATATGAACATGTAAAATTTGCAATAATATTACTGCAATTTTTGCTGCCTTTTCTGCTTTATTTTGTAGTTTTTTTTTTTTTTTTTTTTTTTTTAATATTATTTTTTCCATCCACTCAACAGAAAAGGTAGGTAAAATATCCAAAAGGTCGGTCCACATGGTAATTTACAAGAAATGCAGCCAAAAAAAATAAAAAGATTGCATTATATACACTTAATTTTCAATGTGGGTCATTCTATGGTAAAATTATTTTGTCCTTAATGACATAATGTTGAGTAGAGTGTCAAAGTTGTTGTAATGATCGTAAAGCTAAAATGGGAGCTGTTTAGATAGGAGCTTTTGTGCTAATTTGCCCACCTTTCGGATTAGGTTGAAGACAGTTCCCTGGTCCAGAATTTGTGGAGAAATCTCTATAAAAGACACAAAATAGCCAACCAATTGATGAAAGACCCCTCTCTTAGAATCCAATGTGAATAGACTAGCAATACTGTTTGCATCACTAGCTTCCCTCCATCAAAGTTGAGACTAACCTTATCGTTAATCAAAGTTGATTTTGATTAAGGACTACTTTAATTAACAAAAAGAGAACACGAGCATTTGTATTATTTGATTAACGATCGGGATCCAGTGCAATAGATAAGACAGCTTCATTGCATGTGATTTAAATCCGATGATTAAATTCTATAAAAACACCGAAACAGTAGTTATCATTTACTTTTTGGATAAGAGAGATAGGTACACCACCAAATAATTCCTCTTTCTTTTTTCCTTTTTTTTGTGTCTTTTACAAGCAATAAACAGATTCTAATCCAACAAATCCCACTCACATCACAGGTTAAACTTAGATCTCCTCTTTTAAAAATAAATAAAACGTAAGTGGACTATAGAGCCCATTTCAAGCATCTCTGCTAATTAGGATGTCCCAATTTCCTAAAATATTGCCCTAGGAGTGTTGTCAACGAAGTGAAGTGACAACATATCTAAAGATGTGACTCAAATACAAAATAAATAGAACATATATACCCCAACTAAGACTATCGAATAAGGCTGTTAATTTTTTACACGAATCGTGAATCTAATATAAAATTAATTAGTTAGAATTGAGAGGTTTAATCTGTTTAATTAAATGTGTTGTATTAGAGTTGATTTATATAGTCTTAAAGTGTGTTTGAAATTGCGATTTCATAAACAAAAAGTGTGATTTTAAATCAAATCGCAGAAAATGATTGGAAAACGCGTAATTTTAAAAGTTAATCTGCAATTTTAAAGCCCAAACTGCAATTTTACAAAACACTTAACTGCGTTTTTAAAAATCACATTTTTAAATAGCACTTTTTGAAATCGCAAACTCAAACAGACCCTTATACACATGCATCGAGACGATTCGAACCCAACACCCAACATAAAGACTGACAAATTTTGAAACAACCCGCAAACTCAATACAAACACCCAACACAAAATTAGCGAGTTAAAGAGTTTAACTCATTTAATTAAGTAAATCGGATTAAGATTGACCTATATAATTTTATACACATACTTCACCATAATTTGAGGCCGACAAACAAACTTCAATTTCCACCCCTACAGTATAAAAGTGAGTTTGTCCCCATTGCTCAAAACTAAAAGGGACATAGAAAAATTTTGGCAAAGGGTGACGTGAACCATATATAATAAATTACTTGGTTTTAAGTTCAGATATCAAATCACATTGTTTTGGGGTCGCATTCATGCCATATATAATGCATATGGAGTTAGGGACATGTATGGTTGCCAAATTCAACAAGAAGCACCAAGCATAAACCCCATTCCTCAATCGTTAACTCCCTCGTTAAGCAATTCTTCATTATTACAAACAGTAGTTCATTGAATCTTTTACGCAAGCAAGGAAAGAGATCAAATCAAATCAACAGTTATTTCAAGGCGTTTAAGAGGGAAGGGCAATAAATAAAGATCATTTAAAGCAAATGCACTGTTTAGTAGTGTGTTTTGAAGGTTTTTCTTTTCTTTTCTTTTTTCAAAAAAAAAAGGTATTATGATTTGAAGGTAAAAATTATTTTTGTATTTTTAAGAGTGTTTTGTGTTTGAATTGTTTGTTAATGTTTTTACTTTTAATAGAAAAAACAAAAGTTTTAACCGAAAGAGCCAAATATTGGTAACATATGTCAAAAGAAATTTAATCAATATTTCTCAAAAGAAAAGAACAGAAAAATTAAGAAACTTGTTGTGAACAAACATCCCATATTAGGCATTAAAGAAAAGGAGAAGTACAATGTCAACTATCACCCATGCTTTGAGCAAATATTAAAATCTATCAAATTAAAAAGCAGTCTTTTAGTGCCTTACCTTAAAAATAGAAAATAAATCCACATAAAAATAAATAAATAAAGCTTGGTTCATCTCAATTAAATTTTAATCCTAATAATATCGGATCAAACAGTAGGAGAATGAATATTAAGGCTAACCAAAGCCCTCCTTAAGGGACAAGGATCCCCTCCAGTTCACCCAGTTAGTTAAATTTTAAGAGTAATATTGTCTTTTTACATTTTTATGGACAATATTACACCTCAACAACACTAACTAGATCTCATCCAGTTCATTTGAATTAGAGATGATTCAAATGCCTCCTTTGGAGGGTAGTGAACAAGATTGTAGAGTACTCCCATTGGCAACCTACAATATCATCTGATTTCGCAATTCTTGTTTTTGGCTTTGGTCTTATTTTAATTAGAACTGAATCCGTTGAAGTTGAAACACGTCCCATAACAAGACGCGAGAACACGTCTTAATCTCAACAAATCTAATTACAACTTAAACTAAATTACGCGGAATCCATATTTATTACCTTATTTATTATAAAGATGTATCACACGTTTTAGAAGAAATATTTATGTACATATTTCTTCTTAACAATGAGATGAAAAGTGATATTTTGTGTGTGTGTGTGTGTGTTTGTGTGATATTTTGTAAAATAATACTATTCTTTATATTTATTTATTAAAATTTATTTTACACTGACAAATTTAACGTATTTTAAAAGATTTTTTAAAAAGTAAATTGATACTTCTCGAAGTGACTTAAAACACGATCCGCCAACTGTTTTGTAAACAAAATCAATAATAATAATAATTTAAAAGACAAACCCGCCCCGCAACCGCAAGCTGTGTGAAGAGAGATGGTCTGTTCTGTAAACGAGTTCAATAATTTCGGCCTTTCTCACCTCAGTGGGTTTGAGGGGGGCGGTGGTTATTGAATAATAAGGACCGACCCATATCTTGGAAGTTGGGTCAAGGGACTCAAACACAAGACACGCGCCCACAAAAACAAGATTACTGACTTCATCAAACACCCAAAACAAAACAACCCAAGAAGAAAGTGGTCAGACAGGACAATCAACAACACTTCATCATCATTATTCAATTATGTTAGTTATAAGCAAGTGATCTGCTTCCCTTAAAAGGAAAGTGACAATAAAAAATTCTAAAACACCTCCTATCGATCCTTATCTTTGTCATACAAATTTGCAAGAGAGATTAGTCTAAGGTTTTTACCTAAAAAATAACCTAATTAGCCTCACACTCTCATTATCCAAACTAGCAAAAAGCTAATTATATATGCACATGGCAGTGGAACAATGCTTACTGCGCCTGGAAGGAATAAATAAAGTCCATAAAAAGTCTCTTCAAACAACATTGCCTTACTACCACAACCACTAAAATTCCATACCATAGGATATGAAATTGTAAGACATCATATCATATCAGTTTCTATTCTTGCTTAAATAAATCAAACAGTACTGAAGTATTATATAAAGCTGAAGGGATAAACTTGAATAATATTTTTATAATTACCGCCCCAATTTATGCAGCAACACTTTCTGCTTCTTTCTCTCAGACAGCAGATGAGAAAACTCTCTGTGATGAGACATTAGATTCAGATATTACTGTTCTCTTGCTGTCCGGGTAGAGAAAAAGCACAAGTTGCTTATTCTAACTTGGAAGAGAAGAATAAAGCTGAAGTTAACAATTAAAGTTCATGATCCCCACAAACCCCTCAAAATTACAATCCCAAAAGAAGGAAATCATGCCAAATGAACTTTAGAAAAATTAATAAATATCACAGCCCAGCTAAAGTAGTACTTAGACCAGGGAAAAGAAGGATTAAATAAACCAAATTGAATTCCCTTTTTGGATCAATCTAGCTCTTCCATGATATCCTCAACAAAGTGATCATCATCTCATTAATATAAACTAAGAAAAAAAAAACAATTAAACTGAGCAAGAAACGACTACAATTAATTAATACCCCAAAGAGTCTTACCCTATAATCTAACACCTCCTTATTATTCCATCAAAGATCAAGAAGACGAAGATGACCCATTAGTAGCACCATGAGCCCCGCTGTCACTCTGATAGTGATTCGGGTTCTCGCCCAGGTTGATGTTTTCGTTGTTGTTGGCGGTCGTGGTGTTGCCGTTGTTGTGGGTGTGGGTGTGCTCAAGAATGTTGCTGTTCTGACCACCATTCGCATCCCTCTTCACAAAGGTGTTCTTATTGTTGTGCATCCACACCTTCAGCACACCCTTTTCCACCGCAATTTCATTGCAGAACTTTTGCACCAATTCCTCGTCTCTCTTTTGCATCTTCCACCCCACTCTCTCCGCAAACTGGTGCATCTTCTCTTTCTGTTCCTGGCTGAACTTGGTCCTGTGCCGCTTTCTAGCATTCGGGCTCAGCGTGGCCAAAGCGTTTGTAGGCTCAGCTGCGCTCTCCGGCGGAGCTGGTAGGCCCCCAGAGAGAGCCAAAAGCATGTGGGGCGCGGAGGGGTAGTAGGAGGACGAGATCGGTGGTGGGGAAGCTGAATTGGGGCTCCGATTCGAGGCTGGTGGCGGCGGCGGCGGAGGGTGGTGGCGATGGTGGGGCTGGTACTCAATGACATGAGTGGTGGTGGTGGTAGCGGAGATTGGGTCCTCCGGCTCGCGGCGGTGGAAGTTGCGGTGGCAGCCACAGGCGGCGCATTTGAGGGATGTTGGGTCAGCGGAGGTGGCAGAAGGGGAGGGCATGAACTCGCCGCAGCCGTCCAGAGCATGGCATCCTAAAGAGGCTGCATGGTTCTTGAGGCATTCTTTGTAGGTGACAACTAGTTGCGGGTTGGCGAGGTGGTGGTGTTGATACTGCTGATGGTGGGGATTGTGGCGTTTGAGTACGCCGTTGGAGAAAGATAAGGGCTTGGACGGTTGGATCCGGGTTGGCGTCTCACTGTCAGCTTCTGGGGATTTTGCAGCACCGGTCGTCGTGGTAGTGGTGGTGGTGATGGTGGGGGTTATATCCATCGCTCTAACATCTAGGGTCCCCAAAAGAATTTATAAAAATAAAAAAAGAAAAGAGCTAGCTTTTAAGGATTTGATGGGGTTAGGTTGTTTTTGCAAAGATTAGAAGTATCTCTATCCATGAAAGTTGCGGGATGTTGGAGAAAATGGAAGAATAGGCGTGGAGTTGGGGAGAGCAAAGATAAATTCGATTTTGGGTGACGAAAAAGAAGAGGAAGTAGAGGAGGAAGAAGATGATGATGATGAGCAGTGATGACAGTCGATAATAAAAATCTTGGTTTTGTGGTTGTCCTTCTTAACCACTTGTTTTTTTAACCCTGGTTCTAATCCATGGTTAAGTTCCTTACCCCACTTGGGGTTAGATGTTTCGCGTGTAATAAATATACCTAGCTATGGTTTCTACTTTCTACTCTCCATTTTTCATCCTTTGAGGTTTTGACCGGGCTGCTTCGCAATAATGCTCCGAGTTATTGGCCTTTCTTAAGGGTTTTTCCGGACAATTATGACTCACTTACGGCCGAGTTGACCCGGAGACCTGATCCTTTTTATTATTATTATTTTTTTATTTTTTTTGATTGGTGGTAAACCATAGCAGAGAGAGACCTGCCACTCTGAGACATTGACTGTAACCCATCTTTATATATAATTTGTCAATTTTGTGTAAGGCTGGTGTGGACCGCTTGGCCACCCAATACACCCCACCCCACTCTTTCTAGAGTCTAGACATGACTACCCTTCATTACAACTGTGTATGTTCAACATCAGAGTGTTGATGGCAAAACTGTCTTTTCAGAAAGTATAAGATCTTTGTCGGGCTACAGACGTTCAACGGGGTTGTCCGAAGACACCCCCGCGTTTTGTCAATAAAACGGCATCGCTTCGACTATTTGCACTGTTGAAAAGTACCGTAAAACTGGGTCGTACTTTTCCCACGGGCCAAACTGCCTCTCGAAGGCAGAATAATTACAGCCCAGTCCCGCCCGCATTTGCAGCTTAGTGCATGAAACGCGAGAGGTTTGGTAACCCTAATCATAATTAAACACGTAATAAACAAGCGGGCTTTTCTGACACGTGTAAAGGCCATAGTACGTGGCAACACGTGTGCGTTACACTTTACATGTACTTGCTGCCACGTACACTAATTGGTCCCTGTCCCACAACATTAAAGTCAAATTAGTAATTAATTGTCAGTCTTAAAGATCGATTAGAAAAGCGGTAAGAGAAATGATAGGCTACTTCGAGACTACCCCTATGCGTCTATCATCTTACTTTTGCTTCTTCCAAAGCCGTAGAGTGCACTGACTTTGGTGTAGATTAAGTACTTAATCAGCCAAATTAAGGTGGATTAAATGAGGTTTACCAATGGGAGAGTTACACATTGAGGGGGTTTTGGTGACGTCAGGGGACCAATCATGGAGCAGCTAAGGTTTGATCATCGAATGGCGTGTAAACAACCGTTGCATTGAAACTCACAACCTGTGAATTTATTACGAAGAGCCCTACGGTGGGTGTCTCAGTACAATTTTAGTCTTTGTGAGCTCTGAAATTTGACCGGACAAAGCCCGTCCAGTCCTGAAAATTAGCTGCCTAATTTAAAATAGTTTATTGAATTCAATTAAATTGATTGTATTATTCAAAATATATGTTAGTTTCATAAATTAAGTGGGAGAAATTGGAGAAAATAATTTAATTGACATAAATTTAAAGCGTAGGTCGGATATATGTCATTTTAATAAATTAGTATATTTAGAAAAAAAAATAATAATAATAATCATTATTATAATGGTCCCCTTAAAAAAATTCAATGCAGTTAAGCTCTTTTAGAATTAAAGAATTAAGTTCTTAATTTAGTCCGGGCAGTTTCAACCCAATTTAAAGAAGAAGAAAAAAACTTTATCCTTTTAATTTTTTATGTACTTGAAATTGCTGAGATGAAAAATATATTGTTGATCTAAATTTAACATTTTATCATGGTGTGTTATGGTTTGCCTTGCAAATGGAATTAGGAGTGGGTCAATGTTTTAAAAGCAAGGTATAAAGAAGTTGTCCTTCCAGACTGCCACCCTTCCCTATAATAATATCACATTAATTTTATTGACATTTACGTGATCCTAAATACTGGCGTGTTATTTCAGCTATATAAAATGATTGTTTTTACCCAAATTCTTGAGTGATATAGAATTAAAATAGGTCACTTCAAATTTGAATATAATTTCATATTATCTCTTAAATTAAAATTTTATTGTGTCAATTCTATTCAATGAAGAAAAGTTCAGAATTATATGTGATAATAATATTAAAATAATAATTAAATTTATTATTTTTCAACGACTTAAATCTTTTAAATGCGTAATAATTCGCTCCATGTCAATTATATTTCATTATGAATCTCTTTGATCCAATGAACTTCCTCCGTGAAGGATGTCTCTCTTAGGCAAGAGTTCTGGGTGTCTAATCCTTATCAAGGGGCTAACAAGCCACTAGTTTAGGCACATTGGTCTATTTAAATTTGTTCTTATTTTAGCTTAAATTTTTTTTTTTTTTAGCTATTTATTTTTTATTAGTCTATTTAAATATTTTTACCTCATTTATTGAGAGAAAAGAGAACGTTAGAGATTAATATATATATATATATTTGGTGATTGAACAAATTTGGTAGACATTGGAGCAGCTCTCCAAATTGCTGAGTCAGATATAACTTATTTTACCTTTCTTTTAACATCTAACTAGCCAAAATAATATTTGGGTGGCTAATAAAAATGCTCTAAGGATACATGTCTTTCTTTTACGCCCAAGTGTCAGATTGGCACTTGTACTATCACATATTTCTTGAGGCCTAAAATCTATTTAAGCACAAGTATCAACAAATGCAATCTTTCATGAAATATTGGAGTAGAATTTCATGTTATTAGGCTATTCAAATTTAACAAAAATTTGGATTACTTAAGAGATGAGGTTCTTGGGCTCACCTACTTTAGACAGATAAATCTTGCATCCTAGACTACTCAAGACAATTAGGCTATGTAACCCACTCTTAGGTTGCATAA
This sequence comes from Alnus glutinosa, assembly GCF_958979055.1. Lineage (NCBI taxonomy): Eukaryota > Viridiplantae > Streptophyta > Magnoliopsida > Fagales > Betulaceae > Alnus > Alnus glutinosa. The sequence continues at coordinate 34,470,123 of NC_084887.1, read as the reverse complement.
CCTAACAACAAGGAATCATTTGCCAGATTGCAGTTTCTCTTATGCTTGTAAATAATAATTCTTTTTTTTTTAAAAAAAAAAAATGTATAGCTAGATCTTAATCTTGCTGTACATTCCTTTCTTAGCAGAATTAACGGGTGGTGGAGATGTTTTTGGGTGGAACCCATTGGGCAGATGAAGATAGGTTCCAAAATGGAACATACAACTATACAAGTTCTGTGCATGAGCAGGTGCCCTTACAAGGACAGAGCACCTCACACCTACATTTTCCTCATCTCTAGGGACAGGGTCACATTGTATGCGGTGGTGTGACAGTTACTTGCACCCTCTTCTCTTGTTTTCATCTTTTCTTTTTGCCCTTTTGTTTTTTTTTTTTTTGTTCTTGTGGTTAATTTATCAAATACAGAATTTGGTTGACTCGTATTAGGGATTGTACTTCCTCCCTGATTTAATCTTATTTTACATGGGCAGCATCTCTCTGTTTCGAGTCACACTATAGTGGTGTAAATGGTAAGAATTGCAGGCATTCTTTTAAGTTCGACAGAATCATAATTTGATCCAACTTTATCAATGCATCAGTGGGATTCAAAGCAATTAATACTAATAGGACTGAGAATTTTCATTTCAGAGTTCGAATTCTCACCCAAATACATGCTCAATCACTTTTGAGATTTTCTTAAGACCAATTAACCGCCACCACTAATGGTCATGACATTTAGCATCTAGGTATATATATATTCATGCCTAAATTGATAGGGTATTCTTGTCGGCTTAGCTTTCTCCCATTTGAAAAACTTTGCCCCTTTTGACCTTTAACAACACCTCAAGTTAATCGCGTTGAAAAATGCTTCGAATACTATTGTTTTTACTATTATTTCTTACAAGCTTACTTGACATTGCAAATTATAGTAAGTAATGTAAATAAGTTGTTCACCAATATTGACCATTTTAAGGAGCTTCAGCCTCAAGCAAAAGTGGAATAGGTTAATGGGGTACGAAATCTCGAGCCCATGGTACCGCTATGCTTCAACCAGCCATTAACAGCAACTGATGGGTACCAAAATTCTTCTCTGAAGTATAAAATATATGTTTGTTGTGCCATCTATATATATATATATACACACATTGGATAGACTGAAGAGAAGAAGATTTGAAGAATTTAATACATAAAAAAATAACGCAATCTAAACAAAAACATTCCAAGGTTGAAAGTAGAAAGTGCAAAATCCCTAATCAATGCCTCACAAATCGCCATATATATGCACGTTGAAAGCTCGTCTGCCAAGATCATTTTGAAGCTTACAAATCTACCTCATTCATGTAACAAGAAGTTGAAACCTTAAACCATAACGCAACAACATTCTCACCGAGAAAAGATAATGCAACTTGACCTACTGACAATCCCTACCATCCAATAATGGCATTCTAGATACGATCAGTCAAATATATATGTGACATTGATGTTATATCGGCTTTCATTATATATATAGTATTGGTCCTATTGGACACCTAAACCTTCAATAGTGCAAAAACGAAAAAGGATATCGGGGACATCTCTAACTTCATCGTGCTTATCCTAAAAATTTAAGTTGATAGAATTTGTTATTTATATAATTTAATTAATATGTTAATTTCGTTTATAAATGTGTGGATTCAAATTCCCTCTCAATACTTGAGACTTAGCACGTAAAATATTTAATTGAAATTTGTGTGATAAAGTCGACGGTTTTGATATCTTGTTAAATCATTACTTATCTTAAAAGATTAAGTTCGGAAAAGGTAGAGACTCTTGTTTCGGTGGTGATCGATAGGTTTTTGAAAATGACTCTTTATACATTGGAGGAAAGCTGCTGATGCATCGCATGTGGCCAACCTTTTCGTTAAAGAAATTGTCCGCGTACACAGAGGGCTTAAGTCCATCACGTCAGATCTGGATGTGAAATTCCTCAGCCATTTTGGGGTGATCCTATGGAGGAAATTTTTGACGCATAAACTCAAATATCGTAGCACGTGCCACCCGCAAACAGAGGTGACCTACTAGACGCCCGACAACTTGACCCGATATCTGAAGCAACAAACCCAAGCAGTGGGATGTTAAGCTACTAGACATGCCGTTGGATTTATAAAAGCTCCCAATGTTGAGTGTTGCGGCAGAAAACATAGCGGAAAGGGTTCATAAAGTATAGGAAGAAGTAGGGCGAAACTTGGAGCTAGCGAGCTAATGACAAATGCAAGGAGACACCCGATAAACACCCAAGAATGGGTCACATTTAGGAGATTTATTACCTTTTTTTTTTTTAGTTTTCTCAAAATTTTTAGAAAAAAGCCAAATTCGAAGAGCTAAATAAGAACACTCTAAGATTGATTTTATGATATGTAAAACAAGACAATCGCCTTGAAAGACGCTCCTGCTCTCTAAATTATTTTTATCTGAATAATCCTTCTGGCCAAACACCAAGGGAGGAGGGAAGCTCTATACTTCCCTCCTCCACTCCATTTCCTCCTCCTCTCTTCCCCTTTCCTCCCTTTCCTCCCTTTCCTAACGTCTCTGCTGAGGCCTTTATTTTACTAGAGCTTGCTCTACCTTTATCCATCTCATTCAAGGTATTCCCTTTAACACAGCGTTCACCGGCCATCCCCTTTTTCCACAGTGTCTTCTACGATTTTTAGCTAGGTGCTTGAGTCAAAAATTTTAGATTTAGATCTACGCTCCTCTATCAACTTTTGCACAACATGCGCCTCTCCAGTGGGTTCGCCGGCATATTTCGTTTCCACTGATGCTTGCCCCAATCGGAGCGTGTCATACACGTGCCCGAGAGTTTGTCTCCATTTCCGACGTGTGATGACCATGTTTCACCCTCCATCCTTCCCCCCACATCGGCTGTCAGCAGTTCATAGGCATCCTTGCGATCTCCGCTAGAGAGAGGCCTTCCAGTGGTGGCCTATGGTTTTCACGCGCCACCACTAATAGACTCTCAACCTCTTCTTTCAACTGGAACTGTGTTGTTGCTTTTGCTTCTTTTTTTTTTTCTTTTTTTTTTTTATGTTACTTGGATTATTATTTTCCTTTAACGAAAATTACTGTATTTGAATTTGTGTTGGTCCCTCTCTTACTTTCAGTCCTAATTTCGTGTTAAAAGTCACGCATTGCCAATGTATGCTTGGGTTGTGTGCTTGATAAAGTCCATTGAGCAAACCTCCTCCATTAAGATGTCTTTTGTGGAAAAGTAAGGCTCAATATACTTTATCATGATATCAAAGCTTCAGGGCCTTAGACAATGTAGAGCAATCCCTCTCGTTGTACATGTTTTTGGACAATAGTGCCATACGTGAGGGGATGTGTTAAGAGTCTCACATTGCCAATGTATGCTTGGGTTGTGTGCTTTATAAGCCTTGAGCAAACATCTTCTCTTAGGTGCCTTTTGTGAAAGAGTAAGGCTCATAAATTTTATCATTTTGGACTCTAACAACGCTTTTACTACTTCAACCATCTTTTGGTAGCTGGTACTATTTCGAAGTGGGGGTGCAAATAGGTTTGTCCTAATCTGCTCTCCTTTAGCTTTTCAAACCGCCTTGAGCAGCCCTTTGATAGGACCGGATAATTTGTTTGACCTATTTTCTAAACATTGTAATTATTTTAGCACTGTTTTAGTTTGGTTTGGGTCTACTGTTGGAGAGCCTACACCCTTTTTCCTTATTAAGATTGACTACTTCTTCTTCCTTTTGTATCAAAAGTGGGAATTATCCTCTTTCGTAACCTTTTTTTCTTATTCAATTAAAAAAAATAAAATAAAATAAAGGAGAAAGGAAGAAGAAGAAAGAAAGATTGATTTTATGATAAGCTGCTAGAGTTAAGGGCAGAGCATTATTGGAGGAGAATGAGTAGACCCGCTACACCAGTATCACTGTTTTATTTGATTTGTCATCACAATCAAATGCCTCTATTACATAAACAATGTTCTGTTACATCATCTTACATCCTTCAATTAATTTCAAATTTACGTGTTAACCAATCCATTTACACCTTAATTAATTTTCTTTGGACTCTAATGCAGTAATACTTTTATGTGAAGGCATAAATGTTCAAATAATTTAGCCGGGAAGACCCCCTTTTCTGGAATTTCCCATTAATTAATAGTTATTTTATGCCAAAATCAACCTTCAAATTTGAGATTTTGATTTGCAAATTCATGGAGCTTTCTTTGTTCTCTTTTGGGCTCGAGTACGACTTTCTCCATATTCCATAGCTTACAACCAAATTGCTATAATTAAGGTTTTCCCATTTTATTCAATTTTGTAATTATTCAAAAAATTAAATTTACAATTTGGTCAACCCGGAGATATTCCAGCCAGTATTTATAGTGTTTTTGACTTTGTGTTTTTACATGCTAAACATGCGTTTTTAAATAAAATCATGAGAAATAGTGCGTTTGAAAATAAAATAAAAGTTGTGTTATAAAAATTCATGTTTTTAAACCGCAAGCAAAGGGTACATTTTTCAAAATGCATGATTTTAAAAGTTAAACCGCGATTTTCACAAACTCTTAACTACGATTTTAAAGATTGCATTATCAGTAATTTTGCGTTTTGAAATCTCTATCTTTTCAAACCGAATGTTTTGAAACTGCTAAACCAAACGAGTACTAAACTTTATTTATTTTGAATTCGCTATCTCTCTGTCACATCAGCCTAGTAGAACAATAATAAAATAGAAATATAGTACGTAGCGTTACCCGTCTAATAGTCGCTGAGAAATCAGTGGCAATTATTATGGGCAAGATAAAGATAGGCCACGAGTTATAATGTCATACACAGTAAAGTTAGTTTAGCCCTACCTACTGATCATGAAAGATTTTTGAATCTTGATTAGCATGGCCTGTTAATCCAAAGAGACAGAATGTTAGAATTTCTTTTGTGGGGGCAAAAGATTAAGATGCACAGCAAATACCTAACATACCTCCAAAGTTCCAAATCCCATGCTGGAAAGGGATCACCTAACATGCATGATCCAGCACCTCATGGTGCCAATGTGCCATGATGGACACTTACTTATGGTACAAAATCAACAAAAAAAAAAAAAAAAAAAAAAAAAAAAAAAAAAAGAGAGGATATTTTCAGTATAATAATTATATCAAGTTTGATCCATTAAGCACAATTTTTGGTACCCCCTGAATGAAATCATGTGAGTGATGGTCAAGGCAACAACCGGCACAGCTTTTGTACAATAATTATACTTGTTTTGTGTCCAATGTGGCTCTATGACCTACGGGGCTATATTAGGTCGACTCTGATAGGCCAAATGGGATGGTTTTGAAGGTCATTTTAGTGGCACAGTGCTTTAATCTTGTGGGGCACCCTGGTCCACAGAGAAAAAAAGGGTCATTGAAAGGCTTGAAAAGGTTCTCTAATAAGCCACTGATCAATCATCAACATTCTTTTCTCTTCTTTTCTTCTTTTTCCTCCTAAGAGAGAAAAAAGAAAGGAAAATATTAGAAGTAATATAATTTTTATTACATTATAAATTGATATGACGATTCATAATTGATAAATAATTAAGAGTATATGGTTGATAATATTTATTACAATCTCTATTTAAAAATAAATAAATAAATTGCTTAATTATTTTACTAATTAAGAACTATTACAACATTTTATAAAAAAAATTTACAACAAAAGCTTTATTACTCCTAATAACACTCGTACTAGAGGGCAAGAAGTTAAATGCAATTTAATTAGTTACTTCTTTTAACTAAATAAATTCTACTCTTTTTACTCAATTACTCATTTTACAAGGCATGTGGTTATCATTTGCTTAATGAGAATTTATTATCCAACTCAGAATTATTAGTGGATATTATATATATATATATATATATATATATATATATATATATATATATATAAAAATTCATATCTGCCAACCCAGACATAAAAGCGAAGTGAATTCCCAGGCCCCACGACTCACGTGCATTGGCTGACTTACACTATTCCCTGTAAATTCCAAACAATATTAGAAATTTAGACCCGAGCATTCACATCTAGTTGAATAAGTTTTCTCTTTATTTTAATTAAAAATTACTTTATTTTAATTTTATTTTAAATATTCACCTATCTATTTTAACTATTTGTTTTTACTATTTCATTTAAAAATATTATTTCTCAACGATATCTTTATTCTTTTATTGAGATGAGAAAAAACGTTATAAATTATTATTTTAAAAATAAAAATTGGTGACTCTACAGTCTGCGGTGATCACCGACATCAACTCACCAGATTTTTCTCTAAACTGCTAAGCTTAATAAAGACGAGAATGCTTTAAGATTTAAGAGTAATTCTATTAGTACATTAAGTATCCATAAAAAAAAAATGAGGTAACTTTTAAAATCATCATTTGATCAATCACACGTATAATAATGATTTTAAAAATCACTTCATTTTGTTATGTACACTAATTAATAGACACTTAATGTATTAATAGAATTACTCAAGATTGTCTCCAAGGGGTAGCTCAATCGGCTGGGGGCTACGCCTCATAAAGCGGAGGTCACTAATTTGAATCTCCCTTCTCCCTTTTTGTGTGGACATGAAAAAAAACAGAATTACTCAAAATTTCGGTAGTTAATGGAAACATTTGGGGAGGAAAATCGAAATTGAAGAATTCGCATACCACAAAACATGGTTGCTCGATCAATAAATGAGCCTCACACTATTGGACTCTTTTTTCTTTGTTCTCAAATGAAATAAAAAATAAAAATGAGGATAATATATTTGAGCCTCCTTAATTATCACTATATTTTTATTTACGTTTCCAAATTTTAAAAAATGACATTAATGCCCCTATACTACCATCACTTGTCAAATTAGTTACTTTTACGTTTTTTTTCTCTAAAATGTTAAAGTATTGATTAAGTAATTAAATTTACTTATTCTTGTCAGCTTAAACTTTTAGAACAAGTGGTGATTTAAGAAGGCATCAAAGCCAAAAGTCCTGAGTTCAAATCTTAACTCCATCATTTACCTCTCATTTTAAATAAATATTTCACGTGTCGGGCCTTACTTATTAAAAAGAAGTTTGAACCCGTGTTAAAGTATTGAAAATACTCTTGAAGTTATTAAAAAAACTAACTATTTGAGAAAAACTTAAGGGGGCTAAATGGCTAATAATATGAAAAGAGCCACTCATATTTCGTATTTTCAGTTTTTTTGTTTAATTTTTATTAATTATAATTTTTTTTTTTTGAAATGTTTATTTTTTAATAACTTTAAGAGTATTTTGAGAAAAAAAATATAAAAATATTTAAATTGACACACGATGGTAATATAGAGCCGATGTCACTTTTTAGAATTTTGTCTCAGGTTTAAGTGATCTTTGTTTTACAAATATTTTTTAAATATTATTTTTTAAATATCAAATTATACTCAGATTTTATCCAATTTTATCTAGACAGCAAAGATTTCTTGCACACATAATAAATCGTAATGAAATTCACTTCATTTTAAAAAAAAAAAAAAAAAAAAAAAAAAAAAAAAAAAAAAAAAAAAAATTTGATTTTCATTTTGACTATAAAAAACGATCGACTTTTAGCGGCAAACGCATTTATTGCCAAACAAATGTTACGATCAAAGAGAAAATGACAGGTTAAAAAGAATTAATTGAATATCCTGACATCCTTGACAAACGGCAAGGACTAGAGGGGTCTACTTTTGCATGTATCAAGAGAGCATCATTCCATAAGGCGTACGCGGTTTCGCCCGACGGGATAAGTAATTGGACGGATAATATTTTATTTAGCCAAGTAAGTCTTATCTTTTATAATTATTTGTCTAAATTTTTTTATATTTGAACAACTAATTATAGAAAATCCTAATCCGAATAGGATACTAATGTGGCAGGATAGCTATTCTGGCCAGTGCAATTGTCTTGAAGGGCTAACCCGGCCTGTTAGAGGTAATGGTCTAGATAGAAATTCCTAGACAGAGAACCTAAGGCCCAATAGGACAAATATCAAATATACCTAACAAAGAAGCCCCTACTCTCACCTAAATAAATAGAACTAGCCCATTGAATTTTATTCTCTCCTCCTGTGTCTCTCTCACACACGCACAGCTGCATGGTTCCCTTTTGCAGCCACCAACACAAAGAAAATACAAGCACAAAGACATCAATGGAGGGTTCCTTCGACAACAATAGAGGTATGTTTTTCTTTTTTTATAATAATGATTTACACTTGGGGTGAATTAAAATGAGTACCATGAAATAGAGGAAAATAAAAGCTTTGCAATGACCACCACGTTCTGACCACTCCAAAAGAACCGACTCTCGTCAGTGTTAATGTTGATGCGCAGCGTAGGGCCTCCTTGTCCCCAACTAACCCCCGTCTGGGCCCATGGATATCTTAATTTTCTCCTTCTTTTTCTATTATCATTTATCATTGGCTCTCAGCCCATATACTGCCCTTCAATATACAGCTGCTCCCCAATGTGCTGGACTTCTGAACAATGTGGCTCAACTGAAATGATTTCTTTTATGATTTAGGTTTAATTTTAAATGACATGACATTATATAGACGGTTACATTCTGAATGGGATTCTCTTTGATAAACCCCCTTCATCGGTTAAATCATATAATTGAAGGAAGAAATGAAAATAATGATGAGAAACATAAAATTAAGGTGGTTCGGTTTATGACCTACATTCACACATTAAAACTTTGTTTTAACTACATTTTTCTTCTTTTTTACTTAATAAAAACTGTACAATAAAATGACTAATTTATAGTTGAATGGGGCCATGAATACAATAATTACATAATTAATATATAACATATGAGAATTATAAGAGTAGTGCATGAGAGTTACAAATGGAATTCAAAACTCTTAAAGAAATATAAACATAAAAGCTAGTTGAAATAACTTGAATGAGTCATTTTAAAACCTATCTGTTCGAATAAGTATCAAGTAGTCCGTTCACTTGTTAGGACAAACATGCCCGATAAACTCTCTTTCATATTTGTTAACAATTCATACAGTAAATTATTAGAGATCTAAATCCAAGATAACCTGATTAATACGGAAGCCATTATGCTTTTTTATGTTTCCTAAAAGGTGTTAGTAGATGTGAAAAATGAAAAAGGAGAAGGGCTCACAGATATAGAGATGAAAGTGGGTTTAGAGAAGCAGGGCATCCCTCTAATTATGGGCTCTGACGAATCTACCAAATGGTCCTTCACATCTGGACAGTTCTTTAAATATGGTGAAGTTAAACATGTTATGTAACGACTGGTGGGGGGCCTATATGCTTCCTATTATGGATGCTGCTGCAACCAACTGGTGCGTATCCAACCAGTGAATTGAACATTATTTTAGTGGCTTTAAGCACACAGAAAATGAGATGTCATTAGCCACAGCTGGCACCTTGCCACCTATGCTTTCTGTCAGGGTACAGGGGGTTGTTTGCAAGAGCCCATCAATCTGATTGTTTCTTGTACCCTAACCACCCAAATTATCCCCTCTTATTAAACCACCCCCCCCCCCCCCCTACGAAATTGTTTTCTCCATCTTACCACACATAATAACATTATTTTACTCTATTAATTAACACTTGGATCCATTTAGGAAGCTTTCTTTCCATTTGAAAAAAAATGAATAAATAAACTATGCAAGACTTTGTTCTCTTTCCATTTGATTGTCTCATCATGTTGGGTGTCAGTCAATTTGAACCTATGAATGGGCAACACTAATTTTCTCTAACGACTTCTAGACCTAATTATGGGTTTGACCAGTAATGTAAACAATAATCGAAGTGTTGCTTACACGATCCAAATTTCAGCTAAAGGTCCCTTTGATAATTGTTTTGAAAAGTTTTTTTTTTTATTATTATTTTGAAAAAGTATTTTAACGTAATGTAAATGTTAAAAGTATTTTTAAGCAGAGTCCACATTTAAGAAAACATTTTCTCTAGGATCCACTTAAGAAAATTGTTTGATTTTGTTTTCAAAGAAATAAATACAAAACATGCTTATGTTGATAAACATGAGCATGTGTAAAATTGAGTTTTTACTTATAGAAAAATTAATTAATTTTTTTTTTTTAAAAAAAAAAATTGTCTTATAACCACTCTCAACGGAAAGAAAGAGTAGCAACGCAGCCAACCCTAGTTGATCGGGGTGGTCGCACGACTACCTCTATCCTCTATTGGAGGTGGCCGTGTGACCATCGCTCTCTAATCTTTTTTATTTTTCGTTGTTTTAAAGTAATAAGTTAGTACATACACATTAAAAATTAAGCACATGTTTTTTCAAAATATTCCTGTAAAAAAATATGAAAAGTTTTATGTTTTGAATTGTTTGTTAATGATTTTAAGAAAAATGTGTTTTTTTATTATTATTATTTTAGAAACATAAAAGTATTTTCAAGTTACCAAAAGAGACTTTAATCTCATAGTACCTAAAATTAAATAATGTCCTAGGTTGGTTCCTAAAACTAGTTACTTGCTATAGTTGATTTATTTACCAATTAATCGAATGCATTGTAGTTTGACTCTGCTTCAAGGTTCATATAAAATATAGGGAGCGGCTCCCCTTCATCGGGAGTCTCCAATTTTCTCTCATCTATCTACGTCATTTACCGTATTTAATTTCCTCCCCATTTTCAATGTTCTCTTCTCTCAATATTTCACTTTTTTCAATATTCTCTTTATCTATTGGTGAGGTGGATCTCATAAGTTATTTCTCACAATTAACTACTCGAATTCTCTCAAATTCAGGTAGGTAATTTGAGAGGATCCTCATCCATGATGGTGAGCCATTGTTTTTTTTTCTCTAAACCATTGGATTGCAATTAAATGGTATGGCATAAATGCAGAGATAGATGGATTTGGGAGAAAACTAGAGGCAACCAATCGAAGGGAAGCCGGTCCCTAAAATATGGAACTAGTAGAGAGTTTTTTAACCAATCGAGGAGGGACAAAGTAAAATCCAATTCGATCACTTGGGCCAAAAGTAGGCCCAAGGTTCTGTCAAAATGCTTATCCAACCATAAGCCCAAATAAGGAGGAGATAAAAGAGGCCATTTTTAAGCCTTTATTTGTCCTCATTTTCTCCAGCCGTAGACCATGATCGCCCAGTTCATCTGCTTCTCAAGTTCTGTAATTAAGTCAAGATATTGAAGAATATTCAGAAAGGCATTTAGGAAGGAGTCTGCTTCAAGGAGGCCAATAGCCCATGTGGCCCTGTGGGCCAAGAAATTTGGCACTTATGAGGCTTCTTCCTCTCCGACCTTTGGTCTGATATCAGCTCGCAGAAAGGAGGTTAATACTAATCACCCATAGTAGAAATCCACCAGGCCCATAGTCTTTTTTCTCGGGTTATTCAAGCCCCATGGTGGTAAGTCGATGCCTAGAAGCTGGATCTATAATGCTCCCCACCTGGAATATTTTATACCTATTGTTCATCATGTTAAAATGACTTATGGATGCTGAATGTTCTGTGAGTAGGATCAGTAGGTGTGCCAACTAAGCAGCACATGACCTAGGACAATGGCCTATGATAGGCCAATTGAGATTTTAAAGTAATTTACTTTCTAAATTACTTTTAATTTGAACAATAATTACAAGAGTGACCATTTGAGATTTACCTTCTAAATAAATTTTTGGCCCTACCAAAAAAAAATTTTGGTCATCGGCCTTGCTCATAAGAACTTTTGACTCCGTTCTTGTCGAGCAATCCAAGGTATGATTGTATGAAGCTCACTTGCACAAAACAATTAAGCCCCGCAGCTTCTCTTTGTGGATCACCATTCGCCCAAATTGCATTGCAATTCAAACACCCCGATTATTAACGGATCTCAATCCCCGCCCTTCACAAAGCTTTTGTTGCTAATGCATGTAATTTCCTTTTCAAGCAAACAAAAAGAGAAAAATAAAATAAAATTAATTAACTATATTCCCAGCGACGGTGGTGAGCTTTTTCCATGAACTACGAGCACTGAGATGAGTCTGGCTCCCATGTGGAAGTTGGAACATACCCACATGCAAGAACATGAGTAGTGCAGTAGGGTTATTACCTTAGGTCTTCTTTCCGTGCTTTTACCGTGCATGCAATGCACGACCCCTTACGAGTTACGGCTAGATCTCCTCCAATATTTGACCTTTAAAAAAAAACTGACGGAAAATTTCAAGACGTGGCCACTTCGTGTACTCACGGTTAAAGGACAAGCCTCATACCCGTCCAAGACATTCTCAACACGAATTGGGTAAAACTCAACTTTATCATGAGTGTGACCCCAAAAAAATTGTTTGCATCTAAAAGAATTCTAACCTTAGTATGGGAGGAATTCGAAAGTGCTTAAACAAACGATTTTCATGCAACTTGTTTTCTTTATGTGATAAGAATTTAATGATGCCGGTTATGATTGGTGGACGCAATAAAGAAGTTTACTTCGAAAGTTGTTGCCTGGCATTCTTTAAATGACCATACCAGCAAATTTGCTGATTGCATGTGAAGTGCTTAATGGCTACCACATGCCCCTTACTCTCCGTCTCTTTCTCTCTTATGTTTAGGGAAAATTGTATGCGGTTGAAATCAAGATAAAGGGGTTTTGGCTAGAAAAATGTGAGTTACCATTAAAAAGAGAGACCAAAGGGAGCAGACAAAGTGTGAATAGAAGTTGGGGCATCAAGTCGGTAGATCTATCATGTTGTTGTACAGATAACGTTATTTAGTAGACCGTAAAAATCAACCCTTATTAGATCAGCGCTTGAAGGAAGAAAAAAAAGGGAAGAGGATGAGGGTTAATATTCATTGCCACGACATCTTAATTATATGATAGTCGTATAGTAGCCTGTTAAATAATATTATTCATTACTCGGCAATAATGTATCACATGGTTAGATCTATGTACATTTCGTAGCTTTGAATTATGCTTATAATTAGTTATCTCAAGTTGCTGCCTTGTCCCACGCTAGAGTTGGATCCCCTTTCCTAAAGTTGCATAACGTGCTTTCAACAGCCTGTCTAGTGTCTACACTCACGGCCTTGCACATGAAGTTTGGGAAAAAGTAGAAAAGGAAATCAGGGAATTTGGACATCCATCAGGGTGGAATTAGGGCCATAGAAGTTCAGTACACGGGATGTCAAACGTTATAAAGGATATTTGATCAGATTTATTTCATTTTTCCCTTGTGTTCAGGGAATTTGAACAAATTAGGGCCATTATGACGAAATCATCTAAAGCCACACATTTATGCAAATCAAATTTGTACAAAATTTTCCCCTACACTTTCCTCATGACCTTCCCGCGCATTCTAAAATTCGTTATAAGGGTGGCTTTTTATAACCACCGTGCTAAAGAAGGTTCAATACATGATTTATTCCTTCTTAAGCCTTTTGCTTTGCTTCTGGTTATAGCTCTTTGTAATTACATTGGTATCATTTATTTGGCCTATTCTTGTTAGTTTCTTTGTCTTCGCATCGACTCTTGATTCTTTATAGGTTGTTGTTTGGGTTGTCCACCATTTTTGTGTTTTTATCGTGTTGTAATTCTCATTTTGAATAGAATATATATATAAATAAAATTTTTTTTAAAAAAGAAAAAAAAAAAAAAAAAAAAAAGAGAGAGAGATAGAAGAAGAAGATGTTTTATCCCAAACAAGCAACCTGTACAATTGGCATTTAGTAACATGCGTTACCCTAACAAATCATGGTCTCTCACACACACACTTCCAACATGCAGCTGGAAAGAATAAAGATGATAGGCACAGTGTACCGATTGTGAGATATCCTTCATGATTGATAGGGGAATGAAACAAACGAACAAATTTCATAAGGGTCTTTCTGTAATAAACAAAAACTTTGAATTTCTAATTTTAACCTGAATTTATTTTGTCAATCTCTTCACAGAGGACTTGTCAGCTATCAATTATACCCACGTCAAACTCTTAAAACATGACACACGAACAAAAAATAAAGAGTAATGATTCACTACCATCTAAATATACAACTTTTCACCACCTTGTCTATGTGGTAAGGTGGTCCTCCACTACTTTTTGAATTTTTTTATTTTTTAAAAATAAATTGAAGTGGTGAAAAGTTGTATATTTAGGTGGTAGTGAATCATTATTCAAAAATAAAAATCATTTATCCCCATCATTTATCCCCATCTATGACACGTAAGCAATATATTTTGTCGCCATGACAACTAAGCAACATACGCCACATCATCGTACTTTTATTATTATTTGTTTCTTTTTTAGAATTGAGGGGGCCATGGCTCCTACCAGCCTCCCTTAGTTCCGTCCATGATCCCTGCCTCTTTATAAAGTTAGATCTCAATCACTGTAGAGTACATACTTCTCTACAAGTGATAAAATTTAGGCCCTCACAGGACAATTTATCTAACACTAACGTATGCTTCATAATCATTTTCAATTACCTATTCGAATTTGTCGAGTTTAATTGAGTTGGTCATCCAGGAATAAAAGTATTCATAACAAAGACAAGTAACATAATTTGATTTATTTGGAGATGGATAGGGTAACACGAAATATGCTAATTTTTATTTTTTTACTGTTAAAAAAAAGTGAGATGTAGGAATAAGATTATCAAATGAGAAACCTCAAAAATACAATAAGGCCAAAGAAAAGAAAAAATAAAGGTAAAGTCCACGTACCCCTAAACTATCACCCAATTAATAATGTCTATCCAAACTATTAAAAATTATCAATGTTTCCTAATAACAAAAATATCATTAATAAATTAACAAAATACTAAAAGATTCAATAAAATAAAATAAGAAATACATAAAAACCAAAGGTGGCCAAATTTAAAAATTAACAGAAAAATTAAATTTTATATATATTAAAATAATTTTTGTTTTTTTTTAAATAAATTAAAAAAATTATAGTTTTTTTTTAAATAAAAAAAAAGATTTTTTTTTTTTTTTTCAAATTTATAGGGGTAGTTTTGTTTTATTGAAACAAAATTTAAGGTCATTATTATCTTTTTGTTGGCCTTGGGAGACATTGGCAATATTTTTAGTAGTTTGAAGGGATATTTGCTTAATTAAAAATTTGGAAAAAAAACATTGTCAATATGGTAATTTGAGGGTATGTAGATTTTTTTAAAAAAATAAACAAAGTTACCTAACTTTACACACTAATTAGACTCTATAATATGGCACGTTCGCAATAAACTAACGAGATGGGAACAACAAACAAAAATTAATTTAACCTACTCTAATACTCTTCAAGGAGGAACGTACTAACATAGGCTATAAAATCCCATTTAAAAAAGAAAAAAAGAAAAAAGAAAAATAGGAGGCTCTCTTGGGCAAAGAAGAAATGATGCATAGGCACAGTATTTTTCAAACAAGTCAATGAATCAAATGATTCCTCTAAATTATAGAATTGCCTACGTGTACAAAAGAAGTGTAATTATTATATATGTCGGTGAATTTCTGGATCTTGAAAATTAAGGATGGCATGGATCATATGACTCGTAATCCCCGTTTGGCAATATTCTTTTCTTCTTTGATTTTCACATTTTTTTTAAAAAATATCAACTTTAAAATATTTTAATTATTTTTACTTTTTATATCACATTAATAATTTTTTAATTCTATTTAAATAAAAAAATTTACTACAGCATAATTTTTTTTTATTTTTTTCCATATAAATTTATTTTATTTTATATCATAATCAGATGAAACATTTTTTACTGCCATTAAAACAAATTTTCAAGTCAAATATAAAGAAAGAGTTACCAAAGGGGGCCTACCCTTTACGGTGCTAGTAATACATTTAGAAAAATGTTAGATTTACAACACCAACACAACAAGTGGACAATAATCCCTCACATGAAGGTGGGCTCCACACACTGGGGTCTACCTTCATGTGAGGAGTTGTTGTACCCTTGTTGTGATGGTGTAGTGAAATAAAAGAAATGGGCCACTGCACACGGTGCGCATTCTTGTCAAACTGGCGCAGCTTTGGGTCACGTGCTGTGTCAGAGGAGACGACAATAGCACATGCAAAGCAACAAGGATAGGGGGACGTTTCCCTTTACATAATTTACTGCCCTCGAAGAAAGGATTTATTACGTTTTATTTATACTTTTATGAGTTTTATCTAACAAAATCTTTGACTTCTCTGTCATGGTGGGACCCTAATCCACAACTACTTAACGAACTTTACCGTCACTACTTGCCCACTTGAATGCACCAACTTCTCTTTCATATTGCTTGTACACTGCTTCTGGATCGCATCGATATGCGATCTTGTAATTTGAAAAAAAAAAAAAAAAAGAAAAAAAAAAAAGGTGAAATAAATATATCGAGGTTTATCAATTTACTTTTTAAAGTTTAAATTTTATTAATTTTTTTTTTTTTTAAAGTTAAAACGGTTATCAATTTTTTTTTTTTTATCTCGCGTTAAACTTATATTGGTACTGTCTTGTTATTTCCTATCAGGAGGTGACACATGTCTTTGTTACTAAAAAATATACAACATAATAAAATATATATAAAAAACTATTAAAATTATAAATATAAATATATAAGAAAATGGAGATAAAAATCATGTGCAGCGGCGGTGGGTCTCTATAGAAATTGTCATGTAATGGCACTATTGGTTTCATGATGAATGAGTCACGGAAATTCTAGCCGTGAGCCAGCTGACGATGGTGTCCAAGGGATCTGGCTTCAGTGCTGTAAATAAAAGAATAATAGATATGCTATTAAAAATAGACAGTCTAGATTTGATGGCAAAAATTTTGAAAGGACAACGTCGTCATTTAAATACCATATAACGTCTAACTCTAACGTTTAATTTTAAACTAACGTACGTTTTCCTATCAGTCAGAACATGAAGCAAAAAAACTACGTACGCTATGGTGGTTGGCTTCGAGTTGGGGTGGAGGATGAGCTTACCAAGCTCAAACCATGGAGATCGTGTGGCCAAATGCCTGGAGCTGGGGTTTTTTTTTTTGCTTCGTGTTATGACCAGTAGGAAAACGTTAGTTTTAAAATTAGACGTTAGAGTTAAACGTTAGATGATTTTTGAAAGACGACGTCGTCCTTTTAAAATTTCTGCCATCAAATCTAGACCATCTATTTTTTAACAGCATATCTGCTGTTATTTTATTCACAGCACTGAAGCCGGATCCGTATCGAAGTCCGTCCGACGATTAGGATCAGGGGTGGAATTAGCGTTTAAAATCTGAACGGTATAATTAAAAAAAAAAAATTAAAAATTTGGGAAGTAAAATTTTAAATTTATAAGAATTTTAAAGAGTAATTTTTTTTTTTTTTTTTTAAAAAAAGAAGCTTGAGGGTCCAAACTAAGATAGATAGTAGTTATGGAGTTATACTTAAGAATAAGTCTGTAATTAAATTGAGTATTAAATTTATTTTGCCATTCACAGCTAGAATAGTAATATAAAAATAAAATTATATGAGTCGTACTGAATTTATATAAACATAACTCGTTTAAAAATCAAATATAGTTTATTAAACTAATAGAATTCAAGTCAAATTTATACTAACCAATTTTCAATCAAACTTATGCATTTGCGGCCCAACCTCTTAGGCTCGGATAGAAGGAGAAAGACATATAATTGTCCTCTAATGGTTTCATGATGTGTGGAAATGTTTGAGTGTTCTTCCATTTTTGAGTTGGGTTCTTTTTTTTCTTTTTTTTTTTAAAAAAAAAAAATATTTTTTTTTTTTGAGGGAGGGGGTCCTCTGATTAGGCCTTCGATGAGCTCCAGCTTCATGCTGGGTTTTGTGCCACTGCAATGGGCATGGACATGGAGACCCACGGCCGCCGGCCGTAGGGCTGTTGTACAAGGTTTTTTATTTTTATTTTTTTTCAAGTTAAAGTAGGGGTATTATTGTTATTTACTTTTTACTTTTTTATGTTTCTATTATAATTTTTTATTAAAGGAAATACATGTTGCCTTCTTAGTGAATATGATGTGACAACACGATGAATGGAATATGTTTGATAAAGGTTTTAACTTTAAAAAATAAAATTTTAACTTCAAAAAATGATTTGATCGAAAGTAATACATCAAGTATCTTTTAAAGTATTTTTTTAGAAAAACAAAAACTTATTGCTAGTGGATTGGTTTTTATTGTACTTGTTTACTTCTATCATTGCATCAGTCCAACAAGTTCACCTAACATGTGCTGCTACTCACTTAATGGTTCCTCCCATTATTACTGACAGTGACACAGCCAAAACATGTTTTGCTATGTTGCTAAATAAGCATTTTAAAGATAAAATTCATTCAAGTATGACATAATTTAACAACGAAAACCTAGTAAACCTTATTTTTACTGCAAATTAATGTTGTTTTTCACCCTAGAAAGTTAGAAACATGGGTCATATATACTGTACTACAGAATTGTAGGCTCAAACAGGGAAATTCTTCTTTCACAGTTCATGATGTTTAGGCATCGAACACAGCTATTATAGGAACTATTTCACTGTTCACGATAAGCATGCTAAGAGTACTAGTAGCAGATGCCTTATATGTAGTTCTATTCCCTAAATTAAGAAAAATTTGAAAAAAATTACAAAATCCATACCACAGTATTTACCCTATTATTGGGCTCCATCGTTGGGTAGCTACAGTGCTACCCAATACCTTATTTTAATATAAAGAAAAAAATGTCTCTCCTCTCTTCTCTCTCCTCTCTGGCTCTCTCGAGTCTCCTCTTTCCTCTATGCTCTCGCGCCTCCTGAAGCAGATGAAGCAGGGAGATGGGTTGACAAAAAATCAGTACGCATCTTGTAGTCGGCGAACTCATGGCCTCTCCGGCTCCAGAAACAGATGAAGACGGGGATCCCGAGGAGGACGGAGGAGACGACAATCCTGATGGGTTGGGGGTGGAATTGGAAAATGGGATATTGGGTGGGGCTTATCTTCTCCAAAGTCCAAGAGTTCGAAACCGAGACTGCTTGGTTCCTCTTCTCGCCTTTTCGGGTTGAGCTACTTGACGAGAAAGAGTCCGTTTGAACACTGATATGACACATCGGAGAGGGTGAAGTGTGGCTCAAGACCCTCAAGGAGAACTTGACCCCAACCTGGATCGTCATCGACCTGACTCAAAATTGAACGTGTCTAGCCGGAGACCCACTGGTTGACTGGGGAGATACAACTCCGGTTCGCGACGATCATGGCTGGCAAAATAGCGTTGTCGTCGAAGTTGGTGGGTTTTGAGAGAGAGAGAGAGGACGGAGAAGGAGAGAGCAAGACAGAATAGAAGAATGAATAAAAAAATAAAAGTAGGAAAGATAAAAAAGAATAAAATAATAGTAAAAAATAATATTTAATTGATATAGGAAAAATTAAGAGAATTTATTGTGGGAGTGTTTTTTTATAGGGAATAAAAAGTGGTTTAGTTTCCTAAATTTACCCTAAATTAGGGAAAATGGTTGGAAACATGCTGCTAGTGCTCTAAGATACTTTTAAGCCTAGATCTATTCATTCTTCTGTCTCTTATAAAAGCATGTAACTTTGAAGTTGTTGGATGGTATTGTCCCATTGATTACTCTGAGAATAAATATAGAGAGTTTTTTTTTACAAATAATTACGATAAAAATATATTATCAACCCCATTTTGACTTCGAAGCCTAACAGTTTTCCAAATTAAATTATACGTTAACAAATAGGCCATTTCTCTTCTTATTTATCCTGCAATGGCAAAACATTTATTGTATTTGATTTTGACAAATACTAGCTGTGATGGCACACTCTGTTTTGTAACAATGAAAATTGAGCCCATTCGCAACCTCTTTAACATAGCTTCAATTCCTACAAGATGAACCCCACACGTCAATCAAATTTATGAGTGCAAAACTCTATAATGATGAGTTAATGGACTTTATTAAGATTCCTCGACAATGAATATACATGGGACCGGTTTGATAAATTTAAGTGAAATTATTTTTTTATATTTTTAAATTATTTTTATATATATATATATATATATATATATATATATATATATATATATATATTTTTATTTAATATGTTAATTAGAATTTTTTTTTATTTGTAAAATGTATTTTAATTTTTTTAATTTTTTTTTATAACTTATTATATATAAAATGATTTATCATTTGATTTAAAGACATAAAATAAGAAGACTTAAAAAGAAAAAAAAGAAAAAAAAAAAGAGCAAAATGGAATTAAGTTATATAACGGTTGATTTGTAATAGAATATAATGCAAAAAAAAATTGTTGGACATTAAAGACTCACCGATGGTGTAATTCTATCTATTATAAATTTATACACAATGTAAATAATGAGAATTTATATACTTTGAAGACTTTTCATATCTTTTTAAACATTCAATTCAAATAAATGTTGGAGAAAAAAGTATGCATATTGAACTAATTTTATGAATGTAAAAGTAGAACTTTTAAAAAGAGTAAATAAGTGGAACTTTCCAATATTTTATTGACCTTTTTTGAAACTTTCAATTTGTAATTACTTTTACCATTATTGAGAGCCTTAACAAAAAACTATTTATTAATTTTTTACCATATTAGACTAATTATTGTACCATTATTAAGTGTAGCCTTAATTAAAGAATATTTTATTAACTTTTTATCATATTATAGCCTTTATTTATTTTATTTTATTTTATTTATATATCATATTAGAGATCTTATTCAATAGGAAGTTTTAGACTTTTAGACAACCGCTTAAGTCACTTAAGACTATGCCATTTTTTACCCTTTTAACGAATGAGTATATATAATTATAATCTACGCAAAAAGGTCCAATTTCAGGAAAATGAACCCGGATCACGTTCACACAGTAGTCCACCAAGATCCACGCCATCTCGAATTTTACTTGCGGGAAGAGGTATCAATGTTCTTTTTTTAAGAAAATATCAATATCAGTTGCATAACCACTTGGTATCAATGTTCTTATTGAAGAACATTGAAATTTTTTGTTATGCAACATAAATGTTTATGCACAAAAGCTTAGCCGTACCATCCAACAAGGGACACCTGGCATCATGTATATCAAATGTTCTGGCACGCCTGGCGGTGATAGATTAGCATGCACAGGTGTCATTTCTTAACATACGAGAGCACAGTGTAATCCATATGAATGAGCACACCTAAGAATTTCATGCCCAACCCACTTGCACTGATGTTCTATTTATACCCCCACACTCCTACCGCTGTAATCAAAAATCAAAACCCTCACCCCAAAAGCTTCTTCTCTTTGCCCCTGTTGTCCCAGTGTGTGCCTTTCAGGTTTGACAAGAGGGGTTTGTGAGTAGCAATGGCCATGGCGAAGTTTGTTGCTGCCTTGCTCTTGGCCCTCATTGCCATTTCTATGCTTCAAACCATGGTGGGTCTTTCTTTCGTCACTCTATATTCTACTATGAACATGAAACAAACTTTTTAAACCAAAAATTGAAAGGAAGAAAAATGTTCACTTCTGGGGATAAATTGTATTTACAATTTTTTTTTTTTTTTGGCCTTTTTGTTTTGTTCTGTTCACAGGTTGTGGCATCTCATGGGCATGGAGGTCATCACCATGACAATGGCGTAAGCTCTCTCTCTCTCTCTCTCTCTCTCTTCCCCAAATTAACAAAATGTGGGGGAGTTTGGATTTTTTTTTTTTTTTTTTAAATTTTTTATTCGGGCGATAATGGAATGTTTACTTTTTGGTCTAAATTTTTATGTGATTTCAGAATTATGGACCAGGGAGTCTCAAGAGCAACCGTAAGTAGTGATTCTTTCATTCTCATTTTATTTTCTTTTAGTACCTAGACATTTAGAGAGCCAGGAAAATTAACCCTTTTAAGGGATTGGAAATTGCATACATAATTCAGTAAAAATGGCAGAGAGTAGAGTAGATCCAGAGTGAAAATGCCCAAAAGTGGGTCATTTTCTTTCTCATTCCACTTTCATTTCCTCTCTCCTCCTTGTCCTTTCTTGCCTTTCTCTGCCCTCCTCCCATTTTCCTGTATATGGTTCAAGTACTTTATATCGTTTTACCCTATTTGTCTCGAGACCTGATCGGTGCAACTGTTGTGCATCTTTGTACATGAGTCCCACCACATGAATCCAACCCATGTCTCTAAAAACCTGCACAGCAGATGTGCAGAGTCTTTTCCCATTTGTCTTTGTTGCATTTTGGGGTCCTTAACTATGGTGAAAACTGAAAAGGAAGCGATTTATTAGATGCCCATCACAATGGTCGTTTCCTGTGTATGCGTTAAAAAATATTTTGACTGGTCAACGGTTGTTTCCTGTATGTATATGGGTTAAAAGGTTGTTTGACTGTGGTCAAAGGTTGTTTGACAACTTTTGCATGTGGGTCTTTGACTTGTGCGAAAACGAAATGATTATGTTTTGTAATTTTGAAATGCGTAGAATGCCCATCACAATGCTCGAGGAGGTGCAGCAAGACCCAATACCACAAGCCATGCATGTTCTTCTGTCAGAAGTGCTGCAATAAGTGCCTGTGCGTGCCTCCCGGGTACTATGGGAACAAAGCCGTGTGCCCTTGCTACAACAACTGGAAGACCAAGGAAGGAGGCCCCAAGTGCCCTTGAACTCTCCTATTACCACCTCACTACTACTAACTATATATCTCTGCTTCCTTTTGATATGGACTTTGTTTTGTTGGGTTGAAGATTTAAACTACTTTGCCAAAATCAGTCACTCCTTAGGGGTTTTACCTACATGTGAGCGGCTTTTCTATATGTTATCGATCTGTGAAATCTCTGGTTTCACTAATATATTTGCACTTCTTTTTGTTCGTGGATGGTGGAAATGGCATTTTTTATTTTTTATTTTTTTTCATTTTTAATGAAATTTGGCCACTGTGAACAAATTCTAGCCAACTCAGGATTGGACCCAAAAGCGAAAGGCTTAAATGATTAAATCCATGCCAATTAGCATACCTTAAAGAAAGAAATGCAAAAGGTTCGTTTTGGTACCCTACATGTGCCCATAATCTAGGGTGGTTGCCCACTTGTACGCCAAACGAACCACGGCGCCTGACACACGAGCTAGGGAATTATGTACCTTTCTGCCGCCACATTAAATTTGAGGTTGATTGAACTTTATATTTGCTAACCACAATTAAAATGGCAAATATGTAATTTTATTTTCGACTCATCTAATTGAAGCTATTAACGTACAAAAAAAAAAATCCAACCGAAATGCTATTTAATAATAAATATATGTTATTTCTTCATGGCCTGTATAGATCAAGAAAAAGAATACCATACCTTCATTATTTCACAAAATAAGCTTCCAATATTTGTCTGCGTAATCTCCATGCCCAAAATTAAAGAAGAAAAAATAGTATTGTGTGTGTTGAGAGACTATTACTCTTGACTCTAATTTCGCATAATGAAAGAATGAAGTCTAATTGGCTAATTTTACTTGTATCTAAGATGATGGATGTACACAAAAATTGGTTCATCTCATTATAGGCTTAAAACTAAACAAATAACTATGCTAGTCCACCCAAAATGAAAAAATCCAACAAAAAAATATTTAATCAATTTTATTTGGGAAAAAATATATTTTGCCTTCCAATTTTTTATTTATTCGGATTTTGTCATTTGGTATTCAATTCAAGAATAAGATATTTATGTTTTGCCAAAATTTGTCACTTTTTCATCAATAATTATTACTCTCCTCAGATTACCAAAAAATTGTCATTGTCCCCCAAATGAGAAAATACCCTTAAAACTAAAAAATTCCTTTAATTGATTTTCCACCTCTCGCTACCTGGAAAGACTTCAAATACCTGGATTAAGCTACTAACAACAACAAAATAGGAAAAAAAAATAAAAATAAAAAAATAACAACAAATACCTCAAAAGACAAGAATTTGTTGTATGAATCACATAATGTGACGGTGAGAGATGAATAAAGCCTATAATTTCAGAACCCAGAAGAGTTTCTAACAAGAACAAACCACAAAATACTAAAAAATCGACAATCTGGCTCATAATGCAACAATGAATACTAAATAAAGCCTAGAAACGCAAGAACCTTGATGAACCAAACAAAAACAACCCTTAGCCCTGGGTTCACAGCTTCAATGTACCCTACCTTGACGACCCAAAATGTTTATTTCCTACTTTTTCCAAATTGTAGTTACTCACCAAAAGAAGAGAGTACTTGGGTCTTTTGGTTATGTTTTTTATGAGTAATTTTAAGGACTTGTTTAGTTCGCGGAATAGACCTTTAGAATTGAATGACTATTCCCTAATTTTTTGTTTGGTAAAGATCTATTCCATAGATATAATAACTATTCCCTTACGAAGAGGAATACCTATTCCTCTAAAAAAGTGAGAGGAATAGTTATTCCTACATAAATAAACTATATTTTCCACACAAAAAAAAAATCACTTATTATTTTATATTTTCTTCCAATTTTTTATTTTTAATTTTTAAAAAAAGAGAAATCAAACCCTTACCTTAGCTGGGCAACCACCCATTGGGGTGGTTGGCCAGCTACATAAGGAGACATGGGTGGTGTGTGGTGGACCCCTGAGGCGTGTCGGGGGTGGTGCGACCACCCCTAGACCATTTGGATGTGGCATAGGCCACCCCTGATTTGCTTCGCGATTGACTACGGGGGTGGCCAACCACCCATCACCCACAGGTTTTCAATTTATTTATTTTTTTAATAATTTTGGTTTTTATTTTTTAATTTTCTTTATTTTTTTTTTAAAAAATAATTTTCAATTAAAGTATATGAGTTGTTACTAGACTAAAAAGTATAAATAATTATTCAATTCCGCTCTCTTTTATTTCTAGTAATAACTATTCCATTTCTCATTGGAATACTCATTCCGCAAACCAAACAAAGCCTAATAGTACATTAAGTGTTTATAAAAAAAATAAGGTGGCTTTTAAAATTACTATTTGATCAAAATCATCATTTGATCAATCACATGCTTAATGGTGATTTTAAAAGCCACATAATTTTTTGATCGACACTTAATGTACATGTAAAATTACTCAATGATTAAATCCAACGTCTAAGAGAGTACTTGGGTCTTTTGTTTATGTTTTTTCCTCATGGATGACATGGCATTGATATTAGGGTAGCTTGGATGCTGACGTGTCAAGTGGTATTCTTGTACAACACCAATACAACAACAGCACAATAACCCCTCACATGAGGGTGGGCCCCAGTATGTGGGACCCACCCTCATGTGAGGGATTGTTGTACAGTTGTTGTATTGGTGTTGTAAATCTAACATTTTTCGTGATTACATACATTATAGATAACAAACTTTTATTTTTGACGGAAAAGTAACTAGACTTATTTAAAATATATGTAAAACCTAAAGATTTTATTTTTGAAAGTAGAACCTCAAGGATTAAATCTAAACCAAATGAATACCTAAGAATTAAATATGATTTTTTCTTATTTACTAAAAGTAAAAAGGTTAAATACCCGGCTAGAGTCTCTTTCTTTTTCTGATAGAGATAAGCACAATTTTTTTTTTTTTTTTTTGTAGAAACAATTTATTGAAAAAGAGCAATGATTGTTTAGGCAAAATGTAAAAATAGATATTTAAATTTTGAAAAATAGACCTTTTGAGATATTCTAAAATAAATAAATAAATAAATATATTTAAGGAAAAATATTAATTTACTTATTAAGCAATCACGCAATTTCAGTTTACTCATTTGGTTTTTAAATTCAACATTTAACTCATTAAAGTGTTTTTTTTTTTTTTTTTTTTTTTTTTTTTTTTCACTCACTTCCTTTGAAACTTTATGTGACATTAACTTGTTACGTCATTTAAAAAAGAATGTTTTCTTTTTTAATACAAAAATTTATTAAAAATATTAAAACTTTTAAAAAATGTAAAAAAGAGCCTCCCTCCATCTTTATAAGGGTGGGGGACTCAAACGGTGAGGTATTTGAGCGTCCATTGAGGAGTGGCTCAGGCAGCCACCCCTCAGCAATGTGGTGGCTCACACGACAACTACTATCATGAGTTTGGAATGGTCGCATAACCTACAATTTTATATTCTTTTAGATTGTTGTTGTTGTTGTTGTGTTTTTTTTTTTTTTTTTTTTTTTTTTTTAAATAAAATGACAAAATTGTTTACGTGGCATTAACGAGTTTAATGCCCCTACACAGTTTTTGATGGTTTTAACAGAAGGAGTGAAGTGAATATGTCAAAACACTTAAGGTCATGTTTGGGTAACTCATATTTTTATTTATTTTTAATTATATTTTATTATTTTTGAAAAACATGTTTGGGTTGATTTTTGTAATTCAAGTTTTATTCAACTTTTTTTAAATTTTGTCTCAATTTCTCTAAATAATCTAAGAACAATTTTAAAAACAAATTTTATCGGTATTCGTAATTTTGAATATAGTAAAGAACAGTCGAATACAATACAAAAAAATCGCACATCTAACTTGTCATAAAAAGTTAAAAGTTTGATTAAAAAACTGATGGAGTAAAATTATATTTTTCCTATACTTAAATTGACTTGCACATGTTTGTGTTCAGAATGTAAGAACTAATAATAATTGAAAGAGAGATAAATGAAACAGAAGAAACATAGATTTTAGGTGGTTCGTCTTATAACTACATCCACACATCAAAGCCTCTTTTAGAGCACTCCCAATGACTTATGTATTTTTCAATCTAGAATAACTAATCAAAATCTATTTTATTTAGTTTAGCTAATGAGTTTTAAAATGCTCTATACATCCGATTATATATTATTAACTCTCTATATATATTTTTTTAATTTTTCATTAATTTTTTTTCATTATATTATTTTTTTTCACGTGGGTCCCGCTTGATAACTTCATTACTTTACACACTTTTCCTTAGATCTCCACTATAAAAGAAGAAATTTTTAGGAAGAACGTGGAGCGGTGGAGGGAAAAAAAAAAAAAAAAAAAGAAGCTAAAAAGGTAGAGATAAAGAATAAAATAAAATAAATAAGTGAATAGTATAACTCTACTTGTAGAGTTGCACTATTTATGGAATTAAGAAAAATCTATTAAAGAGTTTGAATACATAAGCTGATGGAGTCTCTTTTTAGCACTTTTGTTATCCATTCTAACTTAAAGTTGCAAATAGATAATCCATTGAGAGTGCTCTTAAGCTACATCTTTCCTTGATTATTTGATTGTATACAAGATTATATTTGTAGAAAAATAGTCTGAACATTATAAATCTATTTTACTTCTATATTAACAACAATAAATATAATTTATTATATTGTAACTATTATTTATTGAATTATAGTAACTCTTGTCTCTTGAGTGCTTGTAACTCTTGTCTCAATACAGAAAACTCACCTAATTTATGGAAAACGAAATTATTAGTAATAATCAACACGAAAAGAAACTTTGAGCAATCCAGAAACACCAAAACGTATTTGAGGGAAATAGTCGCTAAAAGCCATCCTCGATCGGACTGCTGCAGCTGAAAGTGGGGTTGCTATCAACAAGTACAACAATTGGGCCCAAGCCCACCATTTCTTTCAAAAATCTAGAATACTTTCAACTTCCCGCCAAAACCCCCCTCCCGTAACCAAAAAAATATTTTATTTCATTTTTATTGGCAGTGTAGAAAAGAAATCATAAAAATCAAGGGGCTTTTCGTTTCATCTTATTTTGGAGCATCCGAATTCCATTTCTCGTGGAACCGGAAACCCGAAGCGTTTTGAAAGGGCAAAAAATGGGGATGGAAGCGCAGGACGAGTTGATGGCCGACGGTTCGGGTTCGGCGGAGAGGAGATCCGGAGCCCCGAGGCTGTTCATCAAAGAGATGGTCATGAGGAACTTCAAGTCCTACGCCGGCGAGCAACGCGTCGGTCCCTTCCACAAGGTTAGGGTTCCTCTTCGCTCTTATCCTCCTCCTCTTTTCAACAAGTTTAATTTTAAGTTTATGCCGAGAAAACGATTGAAATATCGGGTAAAATTCGGTGTGATAATCTTATATTTTGCGAGGTAGCTTTTTTTGAATGGAAGAAATTCTGAAAAATTCAACTGAGCCGAGTATTTGGGCTAGAATGTGTATGAATTTTTCTATGCGTGGTAGCAAAGAAGGAAACTCTCTCTCGCGCGCGCTCGCTCTACCTTATTTGATTTTTTATTTTTTTATTTTTATATATTTGTTTGGGGTATCAGAGCTTTTCAGCAGTGGTTGGACCGAATGGGAGTGGGAAAAGCAATGTGATAGATGCGATGCTGTTTGTGTTCGGGAAGCGAGCTAAGCAGGTATAATGGATTTTACTTTCTTCACCGATGTTGGGTATCGATTTGGAAGATGTTTTTGCTGAGTTTGGCTCTAAATGCAACAAAAATACTTTAGAGCTAAGAGACACTGCATTCGAGTTCTCTTTTGTGTTTGTGTTCACTCTGTGTCTAATTGTCTTGGCTTTAAATGTGCAGATGCGACTTAATAAAGTGTCGGAGCTGATCCACAATTCCACTAATCACCAAAATTTGGACAGTGCTGGTGTTTCTGTACACTTCCAGGAGATCGTTGATCTGGTAGGTAAATTTAATCTTTCTTACATGGGTGATGTTGGCAGTAACTGCTTTGCCTTTTCTTTTGATTGGTTGCCCAGAGAAGCTAATAAGAAGAAAGGAAAGTAAAATTTAACTAACCCATTTGGTTTTTTCAGTCCTGAGCAAGATAATTGTTTCTTATAGTTATTAGAGTAAGATTTAAATTTTTTGATTTTTCCCTAATCGGTAACCATATGAAAAACTTTAAGAAATTTTACTTTCATAGATTCTTAAGCTATTATTAATGATTACAGGATGATGGAACATATGAAGCTGTTCCAGGGAGTGATTTTGTGATTACCCGAGTTGCCTTCCGGGATAACTCCTCTAAATATTTTATTAATGACCGTTCAAGTAATTTTACTGAAGTTACGAAGAAACTGAAAGGGAAAGGAGTTGACCTGGACAATAACCGTTTTCTGATTCTTCAGGTTCAGTAGTTGTTATGCAGTAGCTCTAGTTTGAATTAGAAGTTTATTTCCACTTTTTCTATAACTTTCTTGTTGGGTGTTGCCAGGGTGAAGTCGAGCAGATTTCACTGATGAAGCCAAAAGCTCAAGGCCCCCATGATGAAGGTTTTCTTGAATATCTTGAAGACATAATTGGAACTAACAAATACGTTGAAAAAATTGAAGAATCATATAAGCAGTGAGTACATTTCCTGCGTGTTAACTTAGTTGAAAGTTTGCCTTTTTAGAACTGCTTGCTACATTGACTTCCTATTTTTAATAATGCGTCACATGTACTACTTGTGTTTGTCCTAACTACAAGGCGCAATATCTTGTTGGTTAGCTGACAAATTGAAAGTTACTTAGCAAGAGGAAAAAAAAAAAAACTGAAAATTGGAAGTTTGAGAATGGGAGGTTTAACTTGTACATGGGTAATTTATAGGAGAGCCTGTCTTTACAATGTATTAGTTGAAAGAGCCAACCGTGTGATAGCATCATACACAGTGTTTTTCGTTTAGATGCAAGAGTATGTCGTCTCAGATGCTGCTGCTGTTATCAAACTGGTGTTCACTTATTAATTTATTTAACTAATTTCCTTTCCTAGCAATTCAGCTTCGCTGCTTTTTGCTCACTTCCAAATATCTTGTCTACTTCTCTGGTCCATTTAATTGAAATGAATACTAACATTCCTTACCTGAATAGCATTTTGTCATATTTCTTAACACCTGTTAATAATCTTCTTATTCATCTCATAGGCTAGAATCTCTCGATGAGAGCAGGTCTGGGGTGGTGCAAATGGTTAAGTTAGCAGAGAAAGAAAGAGATAGCTTGGAGGTATGTAGATGTTATTGCATATCACTACATCATCTTATGTTTAATGTATCTGCTCACATATTTTTTGCCACAGGATGTGAAGAATGAAGCAGAAGCATACATGCTGAAAGAGCTATCGCTTTTGAAGTGGCAAGAGAAAGCCACAAATATGGCTCATGAAGATACCAATACAAAAATGGTTCAACTACAGGCGAATGTTTCTGGTTTAGAAGAAAATCTGAAGACTGAAAGGTATATGCTTATGAGATCTACTGAAGTTGCATATTCTTAGTTGAAACAAAAAAATTGTTTCTGATGAAGATTTTGACATCTTATATTAGGGAGAAGATAAAAGAAAGTAATATAACATTGAAGGAGCTTGAAACTACGCATAACAAGCATATGAAGAGACAAGAGGTTAGCAGAGCATTCGTCTGATCTGATATTTTTCATAAACAAAAGTCTATCAGAACCTATTAATATCATTGGTATACGATTGTCTCAATGAGAGGAGAATATAGTAGTATATCAATTTTCAGGCCATGTGTTGGCCATTTTTTGAAATGAGACATCTGCATTGAATGTTATCATACTGAATTCACTTTGACTTTATTTGAATGATCTATTATTAAGCTTTTGTTTTGTATGGTTAGGAACTGGATAATCAACTTAGAAGTTGTAAGGAAGAGTTTAAGGAGTTTGAAAGGCAGGATGTCAAATATCGGGAAGATTTGAAGCATATGAAGCAAAAGATCAAGAAACTTGATGATAAACTTGAAAAGGTGAGGAAGATATTTGTCTAATTAAACCGAACACAATTTTTTTTAACTTTTCGCTTTCCATTTCAGGATTCATCAAAGATCATTGAGTTAGAAAAGGAGTGCGAAAAGTCCACAGACCTGATTCCAAAACTAGAGGAAAATATTCCAAATCTGCAAAAGTTCTTGCTGGATGAGGAGAAAGTCTTAGAGGAAATTAAAGATAATTCTAAAGGTGGTTTTCTGTTTTCAATTACGTAAAATAGAGTATGTTGTGTAGTTGTATTTTTTTATCATACTTCAAACAATTATATGTGGTGGCCTTAAATTTTATCATAACTGTTTATGTATGTTTTAGGTCATTCTATACTATTTTGTTTTGTTTCGTCTTTCTATGAAATGTTTTTTTTTTGTGGGTAAGCTACCTCCCTATTTGGAAACTAGGATTCTCTTTATGTTGTTTGGCAGTTTATTTGGGTTTGAATACAAAGTTTTTTCAAGTCAATTTTTTTTTTCCTCTCTCTCTCTCTCTCTCTCTCTCTCTCTCTCTAAGCCATCCCCCATAGTAGATATAACACTTTGGTTCTTTGATTATTAAATGGCAATCCAGTGGTTAAATATCAAGAGGATATCTGAATAGCATAGAATGGAGTTCTGACATTCGCAGTTTGCATTATGATTATTTATGATGTATATGATTCATATGGTATAAATTAGTATGCAAGGTAGAACTGTTTTGTTTTTTTTTTTTTTTCCTTTTTTCCATATATTCGTTATCTGTATTTTACTTGGATTTGGAAGTTCGTTTAGCGTTACAATTTTATTGGAAATCTCAGTATGATTTTCAGATGGGAGTAGGAACTTTAGTATTAAAAGGATTTTGGATTTTTTTTTTTCCCCATGTCTGACCATGCGAAAGGTTCTTCCCTTGACAATGTCAACACATCTCAAGTTGGTGTTGTTTTGTACTCTGCTTTTTGCCAAAGATTAGTGCATCATTTGTGTTGAATTCTTACATGGTTTATCCATACTATTAGGCATTTGATTCTGTTTATTGCATAACCTAGGTCCTGTCCTAATTCATCAATAAATAACCTAGTCCTGTCCTAGTTTAGAAAAGTAAAATCTTAAACAGCATAACTTACCAACCAAAAAAGAAAAAAGAAAATATTTACACAGAGAGCATATATGGGAGCTATTTCCTGCTTTGTTCTATGAGATATGGGCAGAGAACCAGGTAGGGGGACCAAGAAGTTTCTTTGGGTGATTGGCATGGATCCCTGCTTTTTTTGGATTTCTGTTTTTTGTATTTTCTTGTTTTTCCTGGTAAACTATTATTCCATGCTCTCTTTTGGGTGGTGGGGGATGGTTTACTATTTTGTTGAAGAGTTAATCCCCCTTGAAATGATCGACGTCATACTTCAAATCAATACCAGACATCATGTGCAGTTAATTATTCAAAGTGTTACTTACCTTTGATTGGTTGTGCAGTTGAAACTGAGAGATACCGTGCTGAGCTTACAAAAGTTCGTGCTGAATTAGAACCATGGGAAAAGCAACTAATTGAACATAAAGGAAAACTTGAAGTTGCATGTACTGAAAGCAAGCTTTTGAGTGAAAAGGTGAGGTTGGTACTTTGCTATTGTCTTGTAAATTAATTTAGGGTGCGTTTGAGATTGCGATTTCGTAGAGAAAAAGTGCAATTTTAATCCAAATTGCAGAAAATAAATCGTTTGGAAACTGCGTTTTTAAAAAATTGCGATTTGAAAACGCAGAAAAGTGCTTATTCAAATCGCAGGCAATGTTGAGCTTTTTTGAAAACGCAGTATTTTAAAAGGCTAACTTACGATTTTAAAGGCCAAACTGCGATTTTGTCAAACGCTTAACTGCATTTTTAATAATCACTTTTTAAAATCGCTATTTTTAAATCGCACTTTTTGAAATCGCAAACCCAAATGGACCCTTGAAGGATGCATGAAAGCACTAGCTATTTCTAGTGTTCCACTATAATCCTTTTCTCACAATATAAGTTGGAAAAAATTGCAATAAGCATATTCGTCCCTGTAATCTTGGTTAATTTCTTCATGGCTACAATTTCATTGGCAAAAGTTTCTATGATATCCAATCGTGTATACTCAGAGCATATCTTTTATAGTAACTTTGTTAGAAGTATTTTTCTTTGTCTATATTATTTTACCTGTGATCAGGAGCGCATTTGAATGATTTTAGTGAAATTTAGCCGTTTTTATCCCTTGCTATTATATAATTTTCCAGTATAGTTTCATACTGAACAAATGGAGCCTAAAGAAAGTTTAGTAGGTAGTCGCATTTACAGAATTTTTTAAAATTTTCCTCTCCTTTTGTTTCCTGATTCATTTGGTTCACACAAAGGATATTGAATATTGGTTGTCATTTGAATTCTAGAAGACCAGCGTCTTAATTGAATATTGGAGTTTTATCCAGTCTTCAGACATCGCTAGAAAAGCAATATTCATACTCTAGTGTTGTAGTGTTTGCAACTCATGGGGAACTTGTACAGTCTTTTAATTAGTGGAGATTGTCATATAGTTGGCTGAAAGTGATGGTTGACTGTTTCAGCATGAAGCTGGTCGTGCAGCATTTGAGGATGCTCAAAAGCAGATGGACGTTATATTGGGGAAAATAAAAACAAAAACTGCAAGCATAGCAAATATTCACACCGATATAGAAAAGAACAAGCTTGAAGCTTCAGAAGCTCGCATAGTGGAACAAGTTTGTGTTTTCATGATAATTACTTGAATTCATGTTCTCTCACTTGTTGTTTTACTATATTAGGGTACACGATGAGATTACTTGAGCCTTTTGCAGCAATGCATTAAAGAACAAGATGCACTGATTCCTATTGAACAAGCTGCAAGGCAGAAGGTTGCAGAACTTAAGTCTATTATGGATTCTGAGAAGAGTCAGGGATCAGTTCTTAAAGCAATCTTGCAGGCGAAGGAGTCCAACCAAATTGAGGGAATATATGGCCGAATGGGTGATCTTGGGGCAATTGATGGTAATCTTGTGCTTGTGATTCATATATAACTCTCTTTCTTCTTTCCATCTTTCTGAACTTCACACAATAATCTTTTGAAGTCTTTGAATTTCAGTGTGCATCTCAATCAACTGATGTGTAGTTAAATTTTATTGTGGCTTTCATGTATTTGCGTTTCCCAACAGTTCTTGCGGAACAATATGTGTTATTCATATTAGTTTAGTTTGTTTGTTATTTTAGGAAATAGCGATTGGTTTTGCTACTCTTCCACTGTTTTGTTTCCAATTCTTGGTGTGCTTGATGTTTAATGCATCAACAAGATCAATATTTTCTTTGCCCTGTATTATAGTGATATCAATTTCATGAATGTTCTTCATCAGTTTATGTCTCGGTATTCACTTCCTTGTGGTTTTTCTATTTGCAGCAAAATACGATGTTGCTATATCAACAGCATGTTCTGGACTTGATTATATTGTAGTGGAAACAACCAGCGCAGCCCAAGCATGTGTTGAGCTACTCCGGAGGGAGAATCTTGGTGTTGCAACTTTCATGATATTGGTATCAATTTCATATTATATAATCTGCAGGAATTTGTACTGTCCAAACAGTTACCTTAATGTTTTGAGAACTTGAAAGACCTTGTTTACTTGAAAGTTGGGTGCTAGATTGGTCCAGTTGGATCCTAGTAAAGAACTTGATGACAGATCTCTTGGATTGAAGCTTGGACAAAGCTGTGTGCATGATTTTGATCTCTCCAGTTTCTATCACTTCAGTTTTGAATTACCAAAATATAGATTGTTCCTATACAACTGAATCTACCAGCCGGTTTTGAGATGGTAAAAAGAGACATTCTGCAGACTAAAGAAAATCTTTACATATAGTGAGATCTATTCGATTACTCACTCTAGGTTCATGTTGCAAAAGTTTGTTACATTCTGGAGATGTGCACTTATAAAAAAATAAACATTCTGGAGATGTGCAACTAAAACTTTACATCAGCCACAGTGGTTTTGAAATTTTAATGGCATAACTCTTTTAGAAAAATTGTGGAGTAAAAAATTTTAGTAAAGGATGATTCAGATTTAGTGGGCACTTAATTGTTAATCGTAGGCCGTTTGATACTTTTTCCTTCATATACAATACCTTCTATTATCTATATAGTACCGTTTGAAGATTCATAACACCGTGGATTTATTTATTTTTTAAATTTTAATTTCCTGTTGCAGGAGAAGCAAGTTGCTCTTTTAACCAAGTTGAAGGAGATTGTAAGCACTCCAGAGGGAGTTCCACGTCTTTTTGATTTAATTAAAGTTCAGGATGAAAGAATGAAACTTGCTTTTTTCGCAGCATTGGGAAACACTGTTGTCGCTAAGGATCTCGACCAGGTAATTTCCAATTTCTTTGTAACTCTAGGATTATTCTTCTGATTTCAAACTGAAAAAGAATGCAGCATTATATGTTCATAAGTTCTATGTAAAAGCATGCTGGTGTTTTTATGGTTTGGCATTTGTGGCTGATGAGCTGATTTTGTAACTCGTATAAATCTTGGTTTATCTGGATTAGTTCCATGGAATAGCTAAAGTTATAGTTTGTAACTTTTCAGAATCTTTTTCCCTCTCTTTGTACGTGTCCGTTTATAAAATATTTTGCACATTCTGGCTTTTGACGGATTCTTATCAACTGGAAACCAAGTCAGAGGAGAAGAAAATTTTAGCTGGGTTACTGTTGATAGAATCTCAAGTAAGATATGTCGCCATGCAAGAAAATGTATTCTGAGATAAGGAATGGTTTTTTAGGCATTAGTCATCTTAGCGCTGGCCTACTTTGAATCGGAAACTTAATTCTGTTAAAACTAAATGGGACTAGCATTTAATTCCTTATTTGTTGTGTTTTCTTGACGAGGTTAAATCCTCAAGTTCCTTTTTTTTTTTTGGGTGGTTCCCATCATATTGTGTGTAATAGCCTGTTTTAGACGCAAGTAAACGTTGGGAGTCTATATGGTCGATTCTCCCCTAAATATTCATTTCAGCTTAGCAAAATATTTAAATAGCTTCTCTTTTCCAATTTTCAGGCAACACGTATTGCATACAATGGAAACCAAGAATTTCGACGTGTGGTAACACTTGATGGTGCACTTTTTGAAAAATCGGGTACAATGAGTGGTGGGGGAAGTAAGCCTCGTGGTGGCAAAATGGGCACATCTATTCGAGCTGCCAGTGTTTCCGTAGAAGCTGTTGCAAATGCTGAGAAGGAACTCTCTACATTTGTAGAAAAATTAAATAGCATCCGCCAAAGAATCGCCGAGGCAGTGCGGCGTTACCAGGCGGCAGAAAAAAGAGTTGTATCCTTGGAGATGGAATTAGCTAAGAGCCAGAAAGAGGTAACTCCCAGTTGGGAATTTACCAAGGTACCTTTTAACTGATATGCTCAAAGGGAATTTGATGCATTAAGAAATTCTCTTCAACAGATTGACAGTTTGAATTCACAAAATAGTTATCTTGAGAAACAACTTGATTCGCTGGAGGCTGCATCACGGCCAGGG
The DNA here is from genome assembly GCF_958979055.1 of Alnus glutinosa. Taxonomy (NCBI): domain Eukaryota; kingdom Viridiplantae; phylum Streptophyta; class Magnoliopsida; order Fagales; family Betulaceae; genus Alnus; species Alnus glutinosa. Next base: position 34,433,990 of record NC_084887.1, on the reverse strand, counting down.
AAGGATGAGCTTGATAGGTTGGAGGAGCTCAGGAAAGTAATTTCTAAAGAAGAAACGGAGATTGATAAACTTATAAAAGGGTCTAAGCAGCTGAAGGAAAAGGTGGGTGACAAACTTTATTAACTTTTGTTTTCTTTGCATGTTGCAGCTCGATCTTCATGTTTACCTGCACAACAAATTTTTTGCTAGTTGCATTTCGCCGTTGGTGGTTTATGTCTGGTTTTCCTCCTAAGTTGCTTTTTCTTTTTTTGGTTTTCTCTGCAGTTGAATATTGCATGTCTAACACGAATAATTATATTGCACTTATTTTGATACCTCAGTTTGTTTGATTTATGCTTACTTTTCACCGCTTTAGGCTTTGGAGCTTCAGAATAATATAGAAAATGCTGGTGGAGAAAGATTGAAAGCACAGAAGTCAAAGGTCACTAAGATTCAATCTGTGAGTATGTGAAAACATTATGAAGCCTTCAAGTTACTCTAATGGAGTCTCTGTACTAATTTATGCTACCCAACTGTCAGGATATTGATAAAAGTAGCACGGAGGTCAACCGTCACAGAGTCCAAATAGAGACTGGCCACAAAATGTTGAAGAAGTTAACTAAGGGAATTGAGGAGTCCAAGAAGGAGAAAGAAAGACTTGTTGAAGAGAAGGAAAAATTAAGAAGTGTTTTCAAGGAAATAGAGCAGAAAGCATTTGCAGTTCATGAAAATTATAAAAAGACAGAGGAGGTTTATTATTTTTATTTTTAATAAAAAAGCAAAATAAGATTTTCTTTTGCTGATATATGATTTTTACCCTCTTGTATAGTTGATTGATAAACATAAAGAAGCGTTAGATACGGAAAAGTCCAATTACGAGAAAGTTAAAAAGACTGTCAATGAATTACGTGCATCCGAGGTACTGTGTTAAATTAATGCATCTTTTTTGTTTCTTGTTAGTTGTTTTTGTCATGTTTTCTGATACCTTGTTTATGATTTCTCTGTAATGGCACAGGTTGATGCTGACTACAAATTACAGGATATGAAGAAGGCATACAAGGAGTTGGAATTGAAGGGGAAGGGTTACAGGAAAAAGCTTGATGACTTGAAAAATGCTCTTATAAAGCACATGGAACAGTATGTACTTTTATGAACAACTCTTTGAATCTACAGTGTCTTAATGATTTTGAAGCATGCTTAACATTGTATACTGGTTGCAGAATTCAGAAGGATTCGGTGAACCCTGAAAAGCTTCAGGCTAACTTGACAGATGGAGCTCTTAATCAGGCTTGTGATCTAAAGAGTGCCCTTGAAATGGTAGCATTGCTGGAAACCCAACTGAAAGAGATGAATCCAAATCTTGATTCTATCTCAGAGTACGAATTTATCTGTTGTCCTTAAAACACATCATCTAACTTGAGTAGACTTTTCAACATAACACTACTAAATATACATAATATAATTAATAGGTATCGGAGAAAGGTATCATTATACAATGAACGAGTTGGGGAACTAAACAATGTCACTCAACAACGCGATAACATAAAGAAGCAGTATGATGAATGGAGGAAGAAGAGGCATGCATATCCTTCTTTATTTCTATTTCCGATTTGTGTTCTTTACAATCCTCCGCTGTTTTGTCAGTTTTTTCTCAACTGCATCTGGTATGATAGCAGGTTGGATGAGTTCATGGCAGGGTTCAATGCAATATCTTTGAAGCTAAAGGAGATGTATCAGGTTGGTGAATAGATCCCTCTCAAATTTTAACTGGATTATAAACTTTATGGTCCTTTTTGACTCTTTGATCTTCGTATGAAAATGATTTGAATATGCCTTAAACAGTTTGAATTGCAAGAAATGTGGTCGGTGACATTTGTATTTGGACTCTGAATTATGTTCTCTCATTGAATAACTACACTTTTGGTTGGCCTTTGATGAAGTATGTATGATAGGGGGAGATGCACTAGTTTTTTTTCTTCATAATCGATGCTGCTTGTGTCATCCTCATTTCCTTTTCTTCTTGTCTCATTTGCTTTTGCTTCTTAATGAGCTTGCTACAGATGATCACACTTGGGGGTGATGCTGAACTTGAGCTTGTGGACTCTTTGGATCCTTTCTCTGAAGGTGTAGTTTTCAGTGTCAGGCCACCAAAGAAGAGCTGGAAGAATATTGCCAATTTATCGGGTGGTGAAAAGGTTATCTTTGAACAGTGTAGACTTTTCCTCTTTTTCTATTTGGGCCTCTGATCTCCCTGAATGACTAGCATGTTTATTATCTATGAATCCCTGAATCTTACTCAGTTGAGTAATATACTGTTGTTCATTTTACTGCTTTCAGACTCTGAGTTCATTAGCTCTTGTTTTCGCACTTCATCACTACAAGCCAACCCCGCTTTATGTAATGGATGAAATTGATGCTGCGCTGGGTATTTTTCCTGAATCCTTCAGCATAATTTCATTTTTTCTAATACTGATCGAAAAAAAGAAAAAGAAAAAATCATTTTTTTCAATTCGTTTTATCTATATCTTTTTGGTCAATATGTTGTGCAGACTTCAAAAATGTTTCTATTGTGGGGCACTATGTGAAGGACCGGACAAAGGACGCACAGTTTATAATCATAAGGTAGGCTGGATGACTTATGGAGTTATTGCTAGTTACTGAGATAGTTACTTACGCTGTTCTTTGTCTTTTCTTTAATGGCATATGCAGCCTAAGAAACAACATGTTTGAATTGGCCGATCGACTTGTGGGGATCTACAAAACTGATAATTGCACCAAGAGCATTACAATTAACCCAGGGAGTTTAATGGTGTGTGAAAAAGCTGCTTTGTGATGCACTTTGTTTAAGGTGACATTCCTCAGTTAATGGTGTCCATGATCAGTTATTTATTCGGTTCGTCTGACCCTGCAGGCGGCACATATCACTCATTTTAAGTTTTTAACATACTGATGTGTATTATATATATATATATTAGATAAATATAAGATCTAATTGATGTGTTAATAATGCCTTTGCATATATTCACGTGTTCCTTTAAATTGCATTGATGTTGCCACGAGCCTAGGCTAGCAGGCTTCATATTTATTCCGGATAGAAAATGGTTAGGGCATTGCCCAAAAGTAGGGAGGAGAAAAAGAGTTTCACTCGGTTAGTGCGAGGCAAAGACCAGACTTTTGAAAATTTGGTAAATGAGTGGGTTTTCCAGATTTTGTTTTTTAATAAATTCCACCTTATAAGACCCGTGGGCCGTGGCCGAAGGGGTCTTATTGAGACACTTGAATTGGATTTTGGTATGTGTTCAAGAAAGAGAAAAAGGTTAAAATTTCAATCCTTGCCTCGCATGGAAGGTGTATTTAATAATCCAGGCTTTGGCCAATATAAGGAATGGTTTTGACATTATCTAATGAGTACATTTAACATTTTGAAAAGGTTTGTAAATTTTGGAATGTGAAAGCAATTTTACAGGTCTCGTGTCCGTTGCAACAGCTGAATATATCGGTGAACATCATAGTAAATGTCACTAACTAATATCTCCATGACTTGAGAGCTGCTGCATGAAGTGGGACCTGCAAGAAAATGCGTCATTCCTTTGTTACTTGATCGCATAAGCATTATTTATCCTCCTACGATTTCTTTTTGTTCTACGTAACATAAATGCTATCTAAAGGCATTTAACATTTTTTTTTTTTTTTTTTTGAAGTTAACAATTTGTCTTTAGATTTGAAAAAGTCAACAAAACAAATTTTGTAAAACTAAATGAAAAGAAGAAAAAATATAATCAATAACAATTTTGACAGCACATTGTCCATGGATGGAAGCTAAGAGCACAGTATATAAGGCCTACTTTCGACCCCGGGAATTTTTAGAAGCTCATGTCGTAACATTCTGTCCTAAATTCAAGGGCAGAGTGAAAAATTAAAATTAATTAACCATGAGATACTATTTTTAAATCCTTAAACAATTATCGCAGCAGAATACTTGAATAATTTTTGTCTTATGTCTTTTTTTGCTAGGGATAAGGTTGGGGATAAGATATGCCTCTAAGCCAACCATAGCCAGACACGTGGTAGTGGGTAGGATTTTCTTTTTATTCTAAAGTCTCATCTTTTATAAATTACTGCATTACCTCACCTTATATTAATTCTATCTTTTGTTAATTAATGTCTGACCTCTTATTTAATCAAACTACAGTTTACCGCCTACAATTAATTATTTAACACAATAAGACTTGTTCGTACTAGATTATTATTATTCTAATCTCATCACTTTACCTAAAACCCTTTTTACTTCAATTATATAAATATAATAACTTAAAATATAATATTAGTACGTTCCATCTTACTTAATAAATATAATTTATTGATGCTAAATTTCTTATTTATTTTCTTGACATGGAAAATGTTTGAGAGCTACAAAAGGTAGAGTGACAGCCAGTTCATGTGCGCGCCGGAGATGTGTCCTAAGCGCAGCTGAACCACACGTCACAAACACCAGAAGATAGGTCGCATAATTCTTCAATACTTGTCTTCGTTTCCGTCGAATTACATTTCTCTCTCAAAAAGATAGATGAGTCATGCATGCATGTCGCGGATGTTGGACAAAGATAGGAAGCATGCATATGCATATATGACATGTTGATAGATGTAAGCAGTAGGCCGGAGAGCAGCTGAACCACAAGTCACAAACACCAGAAGATCGATAGCTAGGTCGCTATATATGTTATATATATACTAGACGAAACCGTGCTAGAGTATAACATATGTCGCATATTCTGCCATACTTGTCTTTGTTTCCGTTGAATTACATTTCTCTCAAAAAGATAGTTGTCCTTGTCGCATATATATATATATATATATATATATATATATATGCATGGGAATTGTGTAAGATGAATGTTTTACGCAATGAGATCGACCGACTCATTTGCGTCAGCCAAATTCTTTGGTTTCGGATCTGTCGCCATTGTTGAGTGCTTAATTAATTAAGCTGCGGGAGCTCATGATCAGACCTTTTTATAATCTCACACCTCACTCTCTAATCCCAACTTGTTCGCGCGGGGGAAAAGAATAGAGACATATATAGAGCAAAATAATCCAAATATATATATGTATTTGAAAAATAATAAAAAATTGATTCAAAGACGTACGGTATATATCAGTCATATCGTAGGTAAAGAAATAGTGTAGTGAAACTCTGAAAAAGATTCTTTTGCACCCACCAAAAGTAATCGAGGAGATAGATGTTGATGATTGATTTGCATTAATAGAGATAATGGAGGATGAATGTGCATGCATAATAATTAATAAATGTCATTATTGCTCCTTATTGTTGACGTTTTTGGACTCGTTATAAAAATAAATATGGTCCTTATCCAAGCCGTATATATATCAAGATCGAGAATGGGTCCCAACTTTGGCAAATTCTAATCCGGTAATTAAAAGACTCCAATCCGTCCTTTTGTGTAGCTTTCATTGATACACATCGATCCAATTACGTAACAAAATTGTACTGAACAACTCTGAAACTAGTCTTTCAATTACTTAGCAAAATGCTTAAAGTAATCGGGAGATAGATATTGAAAATAACTTGCAAATTAATTACTCTTTTGCAAAAGAATTTAAAATTAAGACTACTTTTATTATGCAATAACCGATGTGAATTAACTAATTTTCTTCTAAATTATAACTTTGGATATATACTTAGTTTAGTTAGGAACAAATCCTGTTATATATATATATATATATATATATACGCTAATTCACTATGTTAATATTAGGATCAAGGAATATTGTCTTCTTTAAGTTTGAATAAGATCGACTTCAATAGTCCATTTAGTAAATTACTAAGTTTAATATATGTATATATTACTTTTGTTTTATTTTTTATCTACATATTTGTGTGTGTGTGTATATATTTTAAGAAACTTGTCATTGCTCGTAGTTTTATCATAAGTTATATATATATATATATGATCGATAGATGGGTTTTTACCCATGTTTTATCTATTTCATTGCACTCTAATTTGAGCTTGGTTATAAGTTCCTGATTAATTGCTAACTTTTGTACGTAGATACTTATTTAATTAAATAGTTGTTGTACAAGAACATGACTATCCATAGCTATAAAGCCTATTAATTATTGATATACATATTAAGAGCATTTCCAGCAATAATAGTTAAAGTAACTATTGAAAAAGTACAACTCTCTACTTTGGATTATGATCCTCTACAATTATTTGTCTAAATTTAAGAGAATTCGAGCAGGTAATTGTGAGAGATTACTTATAGGACTCACATAATCGGATAAGTTGTTGGGCAATCCAATTTTTATTATGGCAAGTGGGTCTTATAAATGGTCTCTCACAATTACCTGTCCGAATTCTCTCAAATTCGAGCAAATAATTGTAGGATAATCTCTCTACTGTAGTTATTTTTTTTTTATACTCTCTTCAACAGATTCAGAATACTATTCTTTCAATTTCATTTAATGAAACGAATACTATCCATTTCAAATGAAATTTCAATATTTAAAATTGATGCATCTAATGGTGTATATGAAATCAATGCTGGCACGTCTTTTAAAAATTTAAATAATGTGAAATCATGTACATCATTAGATGCATCGACTTTAAATTATGACTATAAAATGGATAGTATCAATTTCATTTGAAATGGAGAATCGGAGATGATCCTATTCCAAAATATTCTCTATTCTACCTTTTATTTTCTTTAAATATTATTTTGTGTGGAAAAGTATGAAAAAAAAAAGGGAGAAAGAGTTTGAAAGAAGAAAAGGAAGAGAGAGAAAACAATAAAAAAGTGTTTGTAGTGTGAATAATAAATAAGCTCTTCTGCTTATTTACTATTCACAATATACAAATGGAAAATTCTATTATCTATTGGAGATGAAAAATAGTTCATAATAGTCATATTTGACTACTATGAGTCATTTATTTATGCCGTTGGAGATGCTCTAACATGGGTAATATTCAAGGTAGAAATCATCTCGTTTAGTTTTTTCTAACTTTTCCTTGTTATCCCATATACCATAATTATGGTAAAAAAATACCAAACAATCACATGTGGAAATATTAGAATTTACGTATTTTTTTCAATGCAAGGATCGAGTATAGATGGGGACGATCACAAAAAACTTGACTAATCAAAAGATGAAATACAAAAATAGTAAATAAAAAATCACTCAAAATTTAAAACTTCAATATACTCAAATCTCAATCTCATACAAAAGAGATATTTTTACCAAAAGAAAAAGAAAAAAAATTATAATCATATCATATCTCGTCAATCTTTATCTTGCGACCCTATTGCCTCTGGCCAAAACACGTGCTACAAAAGACTAAAGAGTGTAATAAGTTGGGTACGAAAGAAAAACCCCAAAACAAGAAAATAATGCTAAATGGGGCCCATGTGACTGATGGGTTTCAACTCACATGTTTATAATCATGAAAAGGTTAAAGAGAGAAGAGAGAAGAATCTATGAAGGACTATGGCCAAACCAACCATTATGTGTCCTCTAAATAATTAATTATAAGAAGTTGGCATATCATCTTGGAACGAAAAAATTAATGACTTTTAAAATATGAACAATATTTATAACTTTTTATTTTTTGTTATTTTTGTATTATTTCAAGAATGGTATAACTTTTAAAATTACTGTTAAATTTTGATTAACTAATACATATTTGTTTTGGAATGCAAAAACACAAAAACGACTTTTAGAATTACTCTTAAAACATTCTAACCAGATTTTTTTCGTCTCTCCGGCATGTAGAATGGCACCAGTACTCACTCTCAATTGCAACAAAAATGAAAATCACCCTCATTGTCATTGTCCTTTCCCTTTGAACCAATAGAAATCCTAAGGCTTAGATCAAAATTGTGTCCGTCTCTCCTGAATCTATGCCAATAGAAAATCATTCTACATATTCAGTAGGATCCGAGCAGGGAACTTATTTAGGTGATTGTGGACAAAAAAAAGGGGTTCACCCAATCAATTGAAATAAACAAAAATCAATGCAGGGGGAGAGAGATTGCCGGTTGTTTTCAATAGAAGAAAATCTGGAGAGGTATCTTAGGTGTCAGATCAGTGTTTTGGATGAATTTGATTTTTTTTGTTCTAAGCTATGTCATGCCAACTCCTTATTGGAGGTACAAAAGATTGATTTATGCGACAATCCCATAAAAGTTATTTTCAAAATAGAAATGTTACTTTTTGAAAATAATAATTATTTTTGTCGCCTTGAGAATAAATGGAACCCAACGCATGCTGTTCCACCACATGCTTATCATATATATATATATATATATATATTAGGCTCATTTGGGGATTTGGACTTTGAAAACGTGATTTAGTGAAATCACAATTTGATTTTTAAAATTTTAGTTTAGTCTTTAAAATTGTGCGTTTTCAAAAAAGTTTTTCATTGCTTGCGATTTGAAAAATCAAATTTTTACATTTTCAAATTGCATTTTTTAAAAACATAATTTCAAACGATTTATTTTTTGCGATTTGGTTTAAAATTGTATTTTTTTTTTTAAAAATCGCAATATCAAATGCACCGAAAAAAATATTTTTATTTTTAATCAGTGCATCAAACACATATTAACTATATATAAGCCGAAGCCTCACACACGGTTTGATATTCTCCATTATAACTTATGAGTTTTTTATTTTAAATAATCAAAACTACATGATGACTTTATTAGATATTTATTTATTTATTCATTTTTTTTCTTTTGTTTCTTTTTTTAAAACAGAAATATCAACAAACGACCTCAAATACAAAACACTCATCCTTTCAAAAAAAAAAAAAAAAAAAAACACTCATAAAATATTTAGAACTATCCTCACATTTATGTCACATTATAATGCTTTTCAATAAAAAAAAAAAAAAAAAAAAAAAAAACCCTCTAAAAGACATTAATAAATATGTCCGCCGTTGGCTTACACTACTTTTTTTTTCTTCTTTTCTTTTTAAGAAAGAATCCTTTTAGGAATTCAAAACACTGCTAATATTATACTACCATTATAAATAAACTACCTTTGTAAAAAAAAAATATTAATGAATTATATTACTTATTCTTTTTAAAACAACTTTAATTATACTATACATGTGTTTTGGTTTTGTTTAATTAAATATATAATTCATCGATTCGCTATCTTTGTGCTAATTTCTAGACATACGACAATACGTTTTCTGGCTACTAGCTAGCTAGGCAAATATTATCCAAACGCATCAAATTGTTTATTTTCAGATTTTTTTTTTTTTGCAATTAGGAATTATTAACTAGATTTTTCTCACATTAATTTTGTTTTATTTAGTATATACTATATAGATGGCCAAAAGATACTAACCAACGCGTCAACACTACTTGATCAATTGGCTAGCTATTTGAAGAGTAATAATTCAGTAGTAGCACTCCCTCAAACGTACAGTTCAACCTCTCCTATCACATGATAATAATTAAAGTAACAAAAAAAAAAAAATCCTAAACTTTTAACAATTTTACAACTTTTGAATTATTATTATTATTATTATTATTATTTTTTTTTGTGTTTCAAGTATCAAAAGTTGTGAAAAATTGTACTATATCATAATTATCATTACTCAAAACCAAGATATCTAGCTACTTTCCCCAGTAAAGAAAATAAAGACGAAAAAAGAGAGTGGTGCGTGTTCCGATAATGGAGTCATCTTTTTGAGTTTTGACTTTTTCCTCCCAGTGTGATTCAAAACAACTGATCCCTAACTTATACAAACTAAACGCACGCCTCCTAGGAAATATATAGTAAAAGACCCCACGTGATAAGAATCCTGCATACAAAGAATAGAATATATAGACGTCGGCCCTTCTCTTGGAGGGATTCCGGCTGGCCTCTTATTAATTCGAGTATCATCATTCTCCAGTGGCTGCCCCCATCGGTTTAGATCTCTCTTTCTGCCGGCCATGGAGGCTGAACATCATCATGGGGTTTCTCTCACCGCACCTCTCATGCATCATGACGAGAAGCAACGTGAGCCCAAGGATGTGGAGGCCCATAACGCTGATCAAAATACTGTCAGCACCACCACCTCCTTTTTCAAGACCTGCTTCAATGGACTCAATGCATTATCAGGTTCATATTTTCCTTGCTGATTTTACTTATATTTGAAACTCATTGATCCGTAGGTTTTTTTTCGACTTAATTTTGTCGATCTGACCTGATCTACGTGTACGTAGCTCTTGTTGAAGGGTTTGAATTTGCAGTAAATATTCCACATCCCGTTTGTATGAAGTTTTTCTTTTCTTTTCCCAAATTATATGAATTACTTAAAAACAGAAAGCGCGCAGCTGATTTTTTTTTTTTCCAAATTATATGTTTTTTTTTTCTTTTGTGGGTGAGGGAGCGGCCGGGAGGGGTTAGAATAAACTCAGTTGATTATATTGAGAATTTTACTATCCCAGAAATACTGCAAATTCATATAATTTGGATTTGTTTAGACCATGATAACCAACACATTTCTCTTTTGTCTTCAATTATATTGACTAGTTTTGGGCCTTTTTGGCAGCCTGCCTTGAATATTTTGGCATCTTGTCCTTAAATTCAATACACATCTTCTTACTATCTAATAAAATTATAAAAAAGATTCTTAAATTATGTCCTCTAGCTACTTTGAAAAGTAGATCAGCATTTAATTAAGTTGTTTTGTACACTACTATATACTATAGAGTACTGATTGGTAGCTTTCTTATTATAGTAGAGGCAATCTTTCCTTCTTGGACAACTAAAATTAACTTTTGTCTTGCGGAAATACCTGACTTTCTTTGACTTCTTTCGACAGCTTCAGCCTTCATGAATCTACTTTTCCTTTGTTAATGGTGTTTTCACTTTTGTTGTGTTGGTTTTTGTCCTATTAATTGACTAAATGGTTTCCACACAGAAGAAAATCAGTGTTATACACAGTAGCCATGAAACCGCTGACAGACTGTTCATCGTCTCATTAGATAAAAGATAAATAATTTTTTTTATATTCTTGTATGACTCTCTTATATATATTTTTAAAAAATTAATTATTGAATTTGTAACACTTATACGTGATTCTACAGATTCAATGATTGATTTATAAAAAAGATGTATGAGAGTTGCACAAAAGATGTACATATAATATGTCTCCTTGGTCTTTGGTCGGGATGTGTTATTTCTACATCATTTTGGTTTACATCAAGTCTACACTAAGACACATTGGGTGTAGAATCTATGTATTTAAGATCCACATGTATGAGATTTACATGCATGAGTTTTACATCCTATGTATCTTGATGTAGAATTGATGTACTAATGTGATGTAAAAATATCATTCTCAAATATTGTAGGGGGATGAAAGAAAGTACGCTGACTTTGGTCCCCGCTGATGAGTTCTCGTTCAACCAATGTGTATGTGGTGCTGGTAGCCTGGTACCACTGTACATGCTTGTCCTCTCAACTCTCAAATTAACCTCCAACTGGCGTCAAGTTGGTGGTGGATTGGTTTTTAAGGATAGATTACCCTCTCTCTCTCTCTCTCTCCATCTACATCTTGGATCATCGACGTGAGAGAAATACTCATCATTCGTGTCAGAAGCCCTATCACAAGAGTATGTAAGGGCGAGATCGACATGCTATGCATCGTTTGCCTATTCTTTTACTTTTCACAATTATTATTATATTTGTGAAGTTTATGTGAGTCCAATACATAGTTTTCGCAGATCTAATAATGATTTTGAAAAATGGTAAGACAAAGAGAAAATAAGAAAGAAAATGAAGCATTTCTTTATATATAATGACTGGCAGATAAATAATTAATGGTTCTTATTTTTACGTTGATGCATGTTTTGAGTGTGTTTGATAACTTTTTTTAGGAGGCGTTTTAGAGAAATGATTCATTTCTTCCTATGGTCCTTTTTTTTTTTTTTTTTTTTTTTAATTTTTATTTTATTACTTTTTAAAATTATCATTAGATTTGTAGGCCTATGTGTGGGATTCAATGGTGATTTTGAAAAGTAGGAGAATGATCAAAGGAGGATGTATAACACGTCCCGGTGTTTTAGTTGAAAAAAATGTTTTGATGTAATATGAAGGTGAATGATGTTGAGTTTTTTTGTGAGTGTATTATGTTGAAAACTGTTTGTTAATGTTTGAGGAAACACATCTAAATTATTATTTTTTTTCTAAGCAAATATTAGACAAACATCTAGCTAGATTATGCTCAGGCCGGTTAGAACTAGGATGAATTCTATGAAAAGGCCATACCGGAATAAGATCCAAAAGTTGACAAGCTTCAATGATAAACTGGAAGCTTAGCTTGTGGTTAATGGAAGAGTTGACAAGCTCTAGATCTATTGAGCCCCTCAGCCACTGCATATCTAATTCCAACAGAGCTGCTCTAGCTTTAACTTGATGGGTTCTCCGGGGAAACTTTCCCTTTCCCGTCCATGCAAAGAAAAATTTCCCATTTGAATCACGCGATGACAAGTCATGACCACTCCCAAAGAGGAGTCAACTCTTTTATTACCGTGTTTTACTTGCATCTCAAACTTACCGTGTAAAAGTCGCTCTGCATAAAGCAGGTGCATGTAGCCCCCAGTGCTGGAAAGTGACTACAGCTGACTAGTGATGAAAATGTGCCCTTGCATTCCAGCCCAACGTTTTCCACCACAAATTAATGTTCATTTGGGAGAGGAAGGAACAAGGAAGGCCAGACTATTTCTTCCGTCCAGATAAATTTTGAGGTCAATGTGACAAGTTTAAGTAAGGTCATTTTTTTTTATAATTAAATATTACTAAAATTAAATTTATTTTTAATATTTATATTATATTTTTTTTTATTTAATATGTCAATTAGAGCATTTTCTTCTATTTGTAAAATGTATTTTAAAACTTTTTTTTAATAACTTATTAGATATAGAATGGCTTATCAATTTATTCAAAGACATAAAATAATAAGATTTAAAGAAAAATACAAAGAAAAATGAAAATAAGTTATATAACGATTGATTTGTAATAGAATATAATGTGGAAAAAAATTGTTGGACATTAAAGACTCACCGATGGTGTAATTCTATCTATTATGCATAACACAAATAATGAGAATTTATGGATGTTGGACTAATTTCATGAATATAAAAATGAGGCTTTTAAAAAGAATAAATAAGTGAGACTTTTCCAGAATTTATTGATGTTTTTTAATTTAGACTTTCAATTTGTAATTACTTTTGCATGATTGAGGGCCTAAATTAGAAACTAGTTATTAAATTTTTACCATATCAGAGTCATAAAATTTGTTTTGCAAATAACCTTTGTTGTACAATTACTAAGTGGGGGCCTTAATTAAAGAGTATTTTATTTACTTTTTACCATATTAGAGTCTTAAAATGTTTTTTTGAGCATTAATTTTACTTTTAAAAAAAATATGTTTATTGTATAATTATTAGTTGGGGACTTTAGGCAACCGACCACCTAAGTCGCGTAAGGCTCGAGCAGCCGATGTGTGCCGCACAAGACTTGATAGATGACATCCATACAATGTGTTTAACGTTGGAGAGTTGCCACGTGCCTTAAAGACTGGGGCTGGCCTATAAAACCCCTCGACTTATGGAAATTTATTAAGATAACTGTCCTAGGATTCTCAACTCTTTCTAGTTTCACCCTGCAATATCTCTCTCCCAAGATGGTGGCCAAGCTCCCAGACGACTCATCTTTATGTGTGCCTCTCATTCTTGATGAGAAGCAGAATGGGCAAGCTCACATGCTAGAGGAAGTGGAATCAAACTGTCATTACTCCAGTACAACCGCTGTCTCTTTCTTCAAGACATGTTTTAATGGACTCAATGCTTTGTCAGGTTGCAACATTTTTTAACCTGGCCATTGATATGTCAAATAAGCTCGGAGACAATTGTTTAAATTCCCATATATATGCATGACTTTTAACAAACCAAAATGTTCAATTGTTCGGTTATTCGTTTATATATTGTGATGAGATTGGTGGGAGTTTACTGCAACGATTTTTCTTTATTAGCAGTAAGGTTTCAGTATTTCTATTTCCTTAATTGTACAGGAATGTTATGCCTAATTCTCTCTCTCTATATGGCTTTCAGGAGTTGGGATTCTGTCAGTTCCATATGCATTAGCGTCAGGAGGATGGTTGAGCTTGATACTTCTATTTGTTATTGCCATTGCAGCATTTTACTCAGGCTTGTTGATTCAAAGGTGTATGGATATGGATTCTGATATCAGAACTTATCCTGATATAGGCTACCGTGCATTTGGGAACAAGGGACGAATGCTGGTATCGGTGGTTATGTATGTAGAGCTCTATCTGGTTGCGACAGGGTTCCTGATTTTAGAAGGTGATAACTTACACAATTTGCTCCCCGGCGCAGGATTTGAAATTGCAGGGATAAGAATTGAAGGGAAACAAATGTTTGTAATACTTGTGGCCCTCATAATTTTGCCTTCGGTTTGGTTGGATAATCTGAGCCTTCTTTCATATATCTCTGCCAGTGGGGTTTTAGCTTCTGCTATCATCCTCTGCTCAATCTATTGGACTGGGGCATTTGATGGAGTTGGATTTCATCAAAAGGGGACTCCTCTTAATTGGAGTGGAATCCCTACAGCTGTTAGCTTATATGCCTTCTGTTATTGTGCCCATCCGGTCTTCCCTACACTCTACACTTCTATGAGAAACAAACGCCAATTCACCAATGTAAGTAAAACACAAATTGCTTGCGTTTTAGAAAAATGAGAAGAAAAGTGCTTTAGCTGTTTAGGTTACTCACTTCCTCTTTGCTGTTTTTTTATTTTTTATTTTTTATTTTTTTTTATTTACTGCAGGTCCTGATTCTGTGCTTTACCTTATGCACCGTTTGTTACGCATCAATGGCGGTTTTCGGTTACTTGATGTTTGGTGAAAACGTTCAATCACAGATAACATTAAACCTCCCAACTGAAAAACTTAGCTCAAAAGTGGCAATATACACCACCTTGGTGAACCCCATAGCCAAATATGCATTGATGGTTACACCTATTGTGAATGCTGCCAAAAGCTGGTTTCCATGTCAATACAACAAAAGGCTCTCTGGCCTCTTAGTCAGTACCTCCCTTGTATTCAGCACTGTTTCTGTAGCCCTGGTTCTCCCCTTTTTTGCATCTCTCATGTCACTGGTTGGAGCATTTTTAAGCGTCACGGGTTCGATTATACTGCCATGCATATGCTACCTGAAGATTTCGGGCACTTACAGGAGATTTGAATGTGAAATGGTGGTTTTATGGGGTGTAATACTAATGGGTTTTGTAGTTGGAATAGTTGGTACTTATACATCTGTCATGGAGATAATAAGGCAATTGTAAGCAGAGGATTCCTCTTTCTTGACGGTAGGGTTCAGTAATTGAGTAGGGAGTGCTTGCTTTCATTAGAAGCTGCTGCTGCTGTTTCATGTAATTTATGAAAGCCAATGTCTATTAGACAAACTGAAGTGTATAATTTATGAAAAGCGGATGTTAGGAATTTGGAAAATTGTCCAACAATTATAAGAATAGTAGCCATTTTAGTAAGACATTGTTGTTTTAGTGAATGAAAAAAAAAAATATTGGCATTTATTTTAATTTTTAGGCGCTTCAACAGTGTACAGGGTCAACATGTCATTCCTGGAATGAAGTGGCAAATTCTCCATTTTCTAGTTCAGGTTGCTTAATAACATGTACAAAAGATTTTTCTAAAGAAAATATTAAAGGTTGTTGAAATCAATGAAGAACTATTTGCTCTATCAAATTCTCCTCCATTTCTGACTACAGGTTACAACCTTATCAGCTTAAATTTTTTTAATGCAAATCTGAATTGGAAAATCATTTTCAAGGTCTGAACTTAATAACAAATCTTAAAAAAAAAAAAACTTTTATTGAAGAGTAATGCTATATATAAGTAAGACTATTATCTTTCAAATGTAATGTGACTTTTAAAATTATTATTGGGCTTGTGATGAAATACTATTAAATTTTGATTCAATAGAAATTTTAAAAGCCACGTCACATTTTGGAGATATATATAAATGTGATGGGGCTTTTAAAATATATATGTATAAAAACCATTATCCAGTAACACCTCATGTACCATTACCGACGACATAATGCTAGTTTACTTAGTGTTTGACAGTTGACACATTGAGTTCACTTGGAAAACTGCTTGATATCTTTAGAGTAAAAAGTCATTGAAAACTAAAGAAAGAAAAGGTCATTTTAATTTGATCGAGGGAGAGGGGAGTATTTTTAGGTTGTAAATTTAAAGCAATTGTCCTTTAACTTGATTTATTTATTGCTGGGTTCAAAATATACTTAAAACCTGTTAAGGGGGCTTTATATGCACCTTCATGCCCAAAAAAAAAAAAAAAAAAAAAAAAAAAAAAAAAAAACCCACAAAATTAACCAAAAAGAATGGAAGAAAGAGCAAAACGAGCTTTATTTGATAATAAAGAAACAGAAACAACCTCCCTCACTCCACCCCCAACCCCAGCCTCCAAGAGGCTGACATTAGTATTTGCAAGAACTCTTTTATCAGTTGCCTTTTGAACTTCGAAAAATTGTCTTGGAAAAAATAGAGAGGGAACTTACATACTAAATTTCCTAACTTGAGTTATCTTTTATGGGGCCAAGAAGGGGAGGACTAAAAATTCAATTTGCGCCTAATTTATTTCCCATCTTGAAATTAAGACAGGTTTGTGCAGAAGGGTGGTGGAGGGGGGGAGTACAGGTACATGATATGTTAAGCTAGAGTAAATTGATGCAGCTGATCTTTGCTCAAGTAACACTTATTTTTTTAATTATATCAAACTTGTTTTGATGATTTTTTGAAGCTACAAGCCTACAAGTGTCTTCTAGAGCCTATGGGACAATATTTTAGTCTCAAGCTTGTTGGAGAAAAACGGTCCTTCCATATAAATTTACGCCAGAGAGCCTCATGGTACAATTTGGGTGGTTAATTGTGGATCAGCCAGTAGTCTAGGAATGAAAATGGCCATCATTACAAGAGAAACTTATCACAAATTCGATCAATATGCAATCACAACTTATTCAATAACTACGCTCTCTAAATCATCAGGTAATTAATCATATAAGAAGACAGAATGTTTTAACATGAAAATAGACATTCTTTTTTTGGTAAGTGAAAATAAATCAAGTTGTCTAGGAACAATTAGAGAAAAAATTTAGGGCACAAAATTAACTGACCGAAGCCAATTTCATGGAAAATCAGAGGTGGTGTGATTCTGCAACAATACAGCATCATGAAACGCAATTTCAACTACAAGAAGTTAGCCATCTTCATGTGCATGCTCAATGCATCCAGTAACTCGTAAATACCCTCACAATCAGCTCGAGAATCATACCCAGAAAAGAACCTATGGATGGACCCACCTAAATCAATACAACTCTCCCCAGCCATTTTCTTCAACCCTCCAGCTTTCATAACCCTTCTCACATTTGCTGCTTTCTCCCACATACCAACTTCAGAATACATGTTTGCAACCACCACAAAATTCCCACCCCTCCTTGGCTCCAATTCAAGCAACTTCTTTCTTACCTTATCCCCTACCCCGTCATGGTCATTAACGTGATGAATGCTGCACGCACATAGCAATGTTCTCCATACAATCGGGTCAGGCTCAGTAGGCATATTCATTATAAAAGTATAAGCGTCATTGATATGGCCTGCACGGCCCAGGATATCTACCATGGCACCATAATGTATCATACGGGGTTTAATCCCATGGACATGCTCCATATCATGAAAGTATTGGTACCCATCACTCACTAGTCCTGCATGGGTACAAGCACAGAGGACCCCAAGAAAGGTGACATAATTTGGACGTATTGATGATGTCTTCATCATTTTCAGGAAAAGATCAAGGGCTTCCTTGGCAAACCCATGTTGGGCTAGCCCCAGAATCATCGCACTCCACGTCCAAACATTTCTCTTGTCCAGCCTATCAAACACCAACTTCGCATAATCTACATTTCCAGACTTCACATACATGTCAACAAGGGAAGTACCCAGTTGATAATTCAAAACCATCCCTTTCACGATCACTAGGGAATGAACCCATCTCCCTAAGCTCAAGTTTCCAAGCTCAGTACAAGCAGAAAGCATAACCACCATGGTGGTCTCATCGGGCTCAAACCCACAATCCCTCATCTTCACAAAATACCCAATCCCATCACCCAACCACGAATTCTCAACACAAGCAGTAATTACCGCATTCCAAGAAACAACAGTCCTAACCAACATTTCATCGAACATCCTACAGGCACACTTAATCCTCCTACAAGACCCATATGCACTGATCAAAGTGTTCTGAACATAAACATCGGAGTCCAAACCACACTTCACAACCTCCGCATGCACCTGTCTGCCCTCTCCAAGCGCCGAAACCGAAGCGCACGCCTTGAGAAGGAACGGAAACGTGAGCTTATTGGGTCTAATTCCTCGCCTCCGCATTTCATAGAACACCCATATGGCCTCTCTCGGGGAGTCGCTCGCAGCATATCCCCTGATGAGAAGGTTCCACGGCAAAGGTAAAAAATCGTCAAAGTGATAGAGAAGCGACCGCGCATAGCTCAGGCTTCTCGAGGGAGATAAAGCGCAGATTCGGACAAGTTCGCTTGCGAGAAAGGTATCTCTGTGGAGGCCAGAGACTTGGATTTGAGCGTGGACTTGAGTGAGGTGTTTTGCTGAGGAGCAGAGCTTGAGGAGAGCAAGGCATTGGTGCTTTTTGGAGAGGAAATTTGAATTGAAGTTGGGGATGTTTGGAGGGAAGATGGGATTGGCGGTTGGGATTGGAAGCCGAACCATGCATTGGACTTCGTGTGGGGAAAAAGAGGGTGTAGGCTGACTAGAATCCAAATACGGAGAATTAAAAACGTCTCCCTGGTTTCTTGTATAAATACCCTTGTGCATATGTAGAAATTCATTTAGAAACTATACATCTTTATTTATTTTCTTTGTTCTATCTTTGATTTTTACAAAAAAAAAAAAAAAAAAAAAATCCTAAAATACATTAACAAACAGATTTTGTGGAAGGAAAAAAAAAAAAAAATTCCTTTTATGATATGTTCCTTAAAAACATGTTATTGACAAGATCCGATGTAGGGATGTCATCGAATCGAGTCGAGTCGAATTTGAAAATTTCAAGACCGGCTTATTTATGAGTCGAACGAACCTAAATAATCGAGCTCGAATTCGAACCAAGCTATAAATTGCATGTTCAAGCTCGGCTCGTTTAAAACTCGAGCGAGCTCGAGCTTAAGCTCGAGTCGTTGAAAATGATATTCAAGCCGAGCCGGGTTATTGGACAAGCTCGGCTCAACTAAAGCTCGATGTAGACTATTAAATTTTTCAATGAGTGATCAAAGCAGAATTCAAGCCCAAGTTTATGAATAACCTCTATGCATTTATTAATAACATAAATATATAATATATAACTATAAGTCATATTATAAAATATAGTACATAACTATAGTTTATAAGTAACAAATTAACAATATTTTATTATATATAACTAGAGAGTATAAACTATGGTATATGTATAATGTGAACAAATAGTAAGTCTAATATATTCTATATAACTAAGTAACTATAATATAAGTATAATATATAACTATTGTTAATCATGTGTGATGTGATATATATGCTAACTATTTAATATTGTTATATTGTTATATACTAATTATTAATAACTTAATATGTTAATTTAACATACTAAACATTGTTATCAAAGTATTATAATTAATATGTAATATTATATATATATATATATATATATATATATATATATATATATATATATATATATTATACTATATTTACTATTTACTAATATATGTGTAAAATATGAATGAGCTAACGAGTCGAACTAACGAGCCGGACGAACGATTCGGTCTAACTTTAAACAAGCTGAACTCGGGAGCTCCTATCGAGTTTTGTTGAGCAAGTCGAATATGTATCACTTACTAATTGAGCAGGTTTCTACAGTAACGATCGAGTTTCTACAGTATCGAGTTCGAGTTCGGATCGGACTAAACCAAACGGGCTGTCGAACGGGCTAATTTACTTACATCCCTAATCCGAAGCAAGTTAGTCAAGGGCCTCAACTGGATTACCCACCACATGATATAAACATTATGTGGCATATGATCGGGATACGCTTTAGAATTCATGAATATATCGGAAAGATACTGGACCAACTCAATTTTTCCAAGTGTATGGTCGGGAACTTGGGGACAAGATGGCTTTTCCATCAGCGGGTCATCAGCATAGAATTTTCCAGGACTCCATTTCCTTTCATACACTCTTTCAGCTCCAAATAAGCTAAGAACATCATTCTAGAGCCTTCATGAATCAAATGGAAAATCAGATGAAGTGGAACGGTGGAAGTGCTGGAAACCTCCCGTATCTCCTATATTTAAACAACTCTTTACATTCCCTCCAAAACAAAATCAACAACCATCTGCTCAAACCAAAGAACAAAGACAACCATTTCAAAACCAAAGAACATGTCACCTGCTCTGTCTTTATCTCTCACAAACCCAATCTGCAAGTCTCAGGCCCTTCCCAAAAGTACTAACAGAGAAAACCCATGTCAGAAAACACCTTCAGACATCAAACTCAGTAGGAGAAAGCTATTAAATTCCACTGGTTTGGGCCTTGTAGGAGGAGGCCTCTCTGTTGCTCAGCCTGCAAGAGCTGAGCCAGAGAGCCCAGTTGAATCCACTTCAAGCAGAATGTCATACTCAAGGTTTTTGCAGTACTTGGATAAAGGTGCGGTAGAGAAGGTAGACCTGTTTGAGAATGGGACCGTTGCGATCGCCAAGATCTTCAATCCAACACTAGACAAAATCCAGAGGGTCAAAATTCAGTTACCCGGATTACCACGAGAATTGCTGAGGAAAATGGAAGAGAAGAATGTAGACTTTGCGGCTCATCCAATGGAAATCAACCAGTGGCCTGCAATACTCGATTTGTTGGGGAATTTCGCTTTTCCATTGATATTGCTTGGCTCTTTTCTGCTTAGAACATCATCAACAAACACTCCAGGAGGCCCCAACTTGCCGTTTGGGCTCGGAAGGTATAGTACTAAAAAAATTACAAATTTAACAAATTTAATGCCCATTTCATTGAACCGAAGACTTGTAGTGCTATAAATGTTCACGACTGTACCATATTCTATCAACAGGAGCAAAGCAAAATTTCAAATGGATCCCGACACCGGAGTGACATTCGACGATGTTGCTGGCGTTGATGAAGCAAAGCAAGATTTTCAAGAGATTGTTGAGTTCTTAAAAACCCCGGAGAAGTTTGCTGCAGTCGGAGCCAGAATTCCGAAAGGAGTTCTTTTGGTTGGGCCACCTGGGACCGGAAAGACGTTGTTGGCGAAGGCAATTGCTGGAGAAGCAGGGGTTCCTTTCTTTTCTCTATCTGGGTCAGAGTTCATTGAGATATTTGTTGGTGTAGGGGCTTCAAGAGTGAGGGACTTATTCAACAAGGCAAAGGCCAATTCCCCATGTTTGGTTTTCATTGATGAGATAGATGCTGTAGGGAGGCAGAGAGGAACAGGTATTGGTGGAGGGAACGATGAGAGGGAACAAACACTGAATCAGTTGCTTACCGAAATGGATGGCTTTAGTGGGAACAGTGGAGTGATTGTCATCGCCGCCACAAACCAACCGGAAATTCTTGATTCGGCTTTGCTTAGGCCGGGGAGGTTTGACAGACAGGTAAGCTATAGTTTCTTTCTCGATCTGCTTCTCAACTTTGAAATGTTCACTTTCATGTTCTCCACATGAATTGATGGAGATATCATTTGCTGCTTGTATAGGTCACTGTTGGATTACCGGACGTGAGAGGGAGAGAA
The DNA here is from genome assembly GCF_958979055.1 of Alnus glutinosa. Lineage (NCBI taxonomy): Eukaryota > Viridiplantae > Streptophyta > Magnoliopsida > Fagales > Betulaceae > Alnus > Alnus glutinosa. Next base: position 34,412,072 of record NC_084887.1, on the reverse strand, counting down.
GAAATATTAAAGGTGCATGGCAAGAACAAGAAACTTGATAAGGGTGTCTCTCTTAGTGTTATTGCCATGCGAACGCCAGGGTTCAGCGGGGCAGACCTTGCAAATCTTATGAATGAAGCTGCCATTCTAGCAGGTAGGAGAGGCAAGGAGGAAATTACAATGAAAGAGATTGACGACTCTATTGATCGGATTGTGGCAGGAATGGAGGGAACCAAAATGACAGATGGGAAGAGTAAAATTCTAGTGGCTTATCATGAAATTGGACACGCTGTGTGCGCGTAAGTACCTCAGATCCTTCTTCTTTCTGTATAGTTCTAAACCATTTTTACCTCCCATTTTCTTTCTCGGAAATCCAATGATAAAATTCTCTCACAAATATACTCAAATAAGGTTACTAATAAAGGCTCTGGTAGGTCTAGAAGTTCACTCTATATGGGTACATATATATGAGTCCAATCTGTCTTCAGCTAATGTAAGTCTCACCGAAGTGATCTACTAAGCATTACGTTTGTTTGTAGCACCTAAAGTCTAATTAAGCTTCTGCGTGTTCTATATGGTTGAAGTATAATTTTAACAACGTGTATATAAATTTTTGGGCTTTAACAACATGCATATAAATTTTTGGGCTTTCTCCCCTTATAACCCGAGTTTTAAGGATAAGTTTTACTCTATAATTTGGTATCAGAGCTGGCCCCCACATCGAGTATAGGATCGAATGTGTTACGGCTTTGTGATCGAGTCACAAAGGAGGCGACCTATAGGTTTTGATTAAAATGTCTTGGTATTATGTATAGATATAGTATTAAGTCATTGAATAATGATTATAGATGAGTGGAACAAAAAAAAAATGGCTACCATCCAGTCAAGTGTTGATAGAATACGCGGCTATGAACATCGACTACAGAATGTAGTGACATGTTACGATCTTTTTTTATTAGGGTATCCCAGGATGCCTATTTTTTGTGGACAACACTGCGAGTCCAGACCCCCTCCCCCCTTTGTTGGGGCCCCTTCCGCGTGCAGAGGTCCATTGACAGCCCTAGACTAATCCTTGGCCCCAAATCTATGGCCACTTAGAATCATAGCGTTGAATAGCAGGCTTCGCTCGGGTGGCTGGTCCCAAGAAGGAAGTAGCACCGAAGAATTTCAAACTAGAGACATCATAGAGATTATTTCCTAGAAGCCCCCCGCCTTGACCACTCGGCCAACACCTTGGGATTATGTTACAATCTTAAATGTCTCATATATGTTAAATAAAGCCTTTTTTAAAAATGAATTATATCCAAAATTTGTATCCTAAGCCATAGTCCACTGGCAAGATGGAGCTAAGCCCAATTGTTTTTCTTGGTTCTTTCAAGCCCAAGAGGGAAATAGCACCAAAGAATTTCAAACTAGAGACCTCATGGAGATTATCTCCTAGAAGCCCCCAGCCTTGACCACTCAGCCAACACTTTGGAATTATGTTACGATCTTAAATAAAGCCTTTTTTAAAAATGAATTATATCCAAAATTTGTATCCTAAGCCATAGTCCACTGGCAAGATGGAGCTAAGCCCAATTGTTTTTCTTGATTCTTTCAAGCCCAAGAAGGAAATAACTCCGAAGAATTTCAAACTAGAGACCTCATAGAGATTATCTCCTAGAAGCCCCCAACCTTGACCACTCAGCCAACACCTTGAAATTATGTTACGATCTTAAATAAAGCCTTTTTTAAAAATGAATTATATCCAAAATTTGTATCCTAAGCCATAGTTCACGGGCAAGATGGAGCTAAGCCCAACTGTTTTTCTTGATTCTTTCAAGCCTCATGGCCGCTAAGTTTTTCCAAAATTCTTTGCAACCTCTAGGACGTTGACTCCAGGCCATGACCCAGTACAGAAAGTCACTCTGATCCCGAGGAGTCGAGCCCGTGGTCTGACTTGGTCCATACCAGGTGAAGACCCTGCTCTCATCTCTAAGCAACAACTTTTTGCTAGAATAGTTGGAGGTCTTGGAGGTCGTGCGGCTGAGGAGGTCGTCTTTGGACAATCGGAAATTACTACAGGTGCAGCTGGAGACTTGCAACAAGTTACTCAGATAGCACGACAGGTATATGTTTCCCAAAAAAAAGAACTGTTTTTTTTTTTTTTTTTTTTTTTTTTTCTTTTACATAAATAATAAACTTCACAAAACCTCCATAATTTTTACTCAATTTAAACTAACTCATTTAAAATTTAAAAGCTCTCAATTTAAGCTATTGAACTTTTAATTTTTTACAATATTCTCATTCTTTAGGGTTTAAATTATAGGACAATGTTAGAGAATATATTCTTTATATAATTGTGATTGATATGGTAGGAGAATATATGATCTTTATGTTGCTGAAACTTTTATAAAATTTTAAATTAAAAATTTTAAGAAAATAAAACAAAACAAAGGTGACCCACAATTTATTTATTTTATATATGAAGAGCATTTTGGTCATTTTCAAGGCATCTGTTAGGATTTTTTGTAATGGAAGATGGACATTGCAAAAGATTTAAAATTTTCAATGGTTTAAATTAAGAAATTTTTAAGTTTAAAAGGGTAATTGTAAATGTGATAAAAAAAAAAAATGAGAGTATTTTGGTTATTTTCAAAGCATTTGTTAGGATTTTGTGTAATGGAGGAGAGACATTATAAAAAAAATTAGAAATTCGATGATTTAAATTGAAAATTTTAAAAATATAAGAATACGATGAAATTCCACGGTGAAGTAAAGTTTTTCCTAAGTAATAAACCAACTGTTATATTATTATTATATATACGTAACTGAAGCGTATTGTTTTCCAAAACAGATGGTGACAATGTTTGGCATGTCCGATATCGGGCCATGGGCATTGACTGATCCAGCAGCGCAAAGCAGCGATGTGGTACTAAGGATGCTAGCTAGGAACTCTGTGTCGGAAAAGCTTTCAGAAGACATAGATTTGTCGGTACGAGATATAATAGGAAATGCCTACGAGATTGCAAAGAACCATATAAGGAACAACCGTGAGGCTATGGATAAGCTAGTGGACGTTCTGTTGGAGAAGGAAACCCTCACAGGAGATGAGTTCAGGGCAATCCTGTCCGAATTCATCGAAATTTCTGCAATTAAGATTGGAACAACTCCTGTACGGGAGATTAGTACAATTGTACAGTTATTATTGTCTCATTAAAATCAATGAGATGCGGGAGAATAAAGTCTAGGTAGATTGATGGGTGCAAAAGCTTTTATGGTGGAGAATTGATAGAGGTTAGACGTTTATTCGTCTCCTTTTCTTTTTTTAATATTAAAAAAAAATCAATTTCAATTAAAAGAAAACAACATAACAGTATACTTTTGTTTTTAAAATTATTATTATTATTATTTATTTATTTTTATTTTTTTATATTAAAAGGGAGAGAGGGAATAGTTAAACGTCCCTCTCTATCAATTCTCTTTATGGTAGTTGGTCCAAAATAACTTTTATTTACCGTAAAAACCCACAATTTTACCAAGATTCATAAAGGATCTATATATATGGGAAAATTATGTATTATTCTCTTAAATTACTATTTTATATAGGAATGTATTATTTTTACATTATTTTGATTTCTATCAAGTTTATATCAAGATATATTGAGTGTTGGATTCCTACATAAAACCTATATGTATATGTCTCACATTTTATGTGTCTTGGTGTAGAGTTGATGTACATAATATGATGTAAAATTATTACCCTATCTTCAACAAAAAAAAAAAAAATCAAAAAAATCAAAAAATTATTAAAATAATCTAAATATTCAAAAAAATTAACAAATAAAGGAGAGGAGGATATTCAAGGGTGGCTCCCAACCTTAGCTAAATGGAGCAGCTAGCTCATGCTCAACCACCTCCTCATTTGAGAAAAAAAGAAGAGAGAAAGAAAGAAAACAAGAAAACAAAAAAGCCTGTGCAATTCAGACCAAATCTAACGAGAAAGGCATGAGAACATTCTCAATGGCTTAGTTCAATTATGGTCTGTTTGGCATTAGAAAAGAATAATTATTCCATTCGAATTTTTTCTAAAACCTACTCACCCGCCTAAAATCTGAATTTGACCCGAATTGAATTAAAAATTCAATTCTGACATTCTGATTAATGACTGGGACCCACGCGCAGGAGAAGTTGTCTCAAAAAAACGCGTGGGTCCCATATTTAAATAATAAAATTAAAAAAAACTTAAATTAAAAAAAATTAAAAAAAAAAAAAGCACCCCTTGGGGGTGGCCGCGCGGCCTCCCCCGACCACTGGTCCAAAGGTCTAAAACTCATTTATGCCATAGAAATATGGTAATATATCTCTAAATTTGGAAAATTGTATTTTAGAGTAAATCTATATGATAAAATCTATGTTTGTCATTTTAAGGTCACACTCATGAGAACCACCTCAAGTGAGGAAAAAATTTTTTTTGCTTACTTTAATTAATAGCAAATAATTATCCAAAAAAAAAAAAAAAAAATTATCATGTTAAAAAAAATGACTTATCGATGAAAAAATATTTTAAAATTAAAATAAAGAAAGAATAATAAAAAAAAGGAACATTTAAATGATATAGTAAATTAATAGATAATCGGATGTATTGTACATTTTGAAACCCATTAGATAAAGTAGATTTTGATTAGCTATTTTGCATATAAAAATGCATAAGTCATTGGGAGTGCTCTAAGGCACCACCTTGAAAGCAAAGCCAGCTAACTGCATGATTCTGGGGCTGTAATATATCATAAAATTGAGTTTTTTTCCTTCAAAAAATAATGGCATTTATGAAATGTAGATTTTGCCTCTTAAAATGTAGCAACGTTAATTCTTTAGCGAAACTTTTTTAACAAAATGATCATCATTGGATTTATTTCTTAAATTAGTGCCAACTCATTTTCGACTCTCTCTTCCTTCCCACAATCCATATCCTTAATTTGTTTGCAAGTCTATCGTGATCTTATGTCAGAGTTTTAATTTTATTTCATTTATTTCTTATAACATTGGCTAACCAATCGAAGGTAAATCTATTTCACGAGGTAGAGGGGGTTTAATTCTTGTTCCTCCGACAACGACAACAACAATTGTTCGGGATTAAACACCTCCAAGTAATCGTAAAAGCAGTTGGCTTTAATTTGCAAGCAGCGTCAGTACAAGGATCAATATGGTCATTAGATGAGTTTTTAGACTGACGAGTTTTCAATCATTCACTCATACATAAATGAGGTATTTTTCAACAACATTTGAAGGCATAAAAGATTTCCTTACTTGAAAATCCCCACTTCTTCAAGCTCATAAAGAAATTCTAGAATTATTTATTGGGGCAAAGACTTTTATACAGATCTCTTTTGGTTGATCTATACGTAGGATCACATACACTAGCTAACAGTCCACCTGGTGATACATCATAGGCGCATTGGGAACGTAGATAGTTATAACCATATACAAATAAAATGACAACAATTGAATGTCAATCCTCCAGCTTTATTTGTAAAGTCTCTATTTCTTGGTAATCGAATCCCAAAGAGCTATGAACTAACCCATGTTTAACGAGCCAAGTTGACAAGCCACCTTGCATCTTTTTTTTTTATTTCTCCCGCATTTTTATTTGTATAAAATTTTTGTTTGTTTATTTAAGTATTCCACATTTTTCGATAAAATTTATGAAAATTATTAACCCGTTGTTTGTTATTATGTAAAACTAAAATGTAAATAATAATAATAATAAAAAAATCCTGCCTAATTCACTAATTTGTGGGAAGAGACTGAACTCTTGTTATATTTGAAAAATGTTTCAAGAGAGATCTCCGAAGTAGATGCTTGTTGATAGAATAATCATCGATCATAATTTACAGTATGAGTACTTCACCCAATATGAACTTGTGGCTGATAGTAAAACACCAACTCCCCTGTTGAGACTTAATTCGATCTTCATAGATTTCTTGAAATAGTTTTTTTACGAAGTGTTAGTTTGTGTTGGGTGCATTCTATTTTACAAAATCATTATCTTGTAAAGTTGTTGTTTTAATCAGGAATGTCGTTTATTCAGAGTCTTCATTTCATAAAAGTGTTTCAAGATGTTCAAGGAAGATTCTGTACAGATTCTAACTCAGAGAAGTCAAATCCAAAGTTTCCGTCTGGACGGCCCAGTCTTGTGTTTGGATGCCCATCACTGTCTAAAAGATTCTCAGTGCTCCAACGTACATCCGTCCAGATGCCATGGCAACACGTCCAGACACACATAAGAGTTCAAGAAGAATTAGGTTTTCCTTCACAGACATGTATATGGAAAGACAGCTGCATCCGTCCGGACGACAGGGCAACACCGTCCGAACCCGATCCTTATTATGAAAGTTACGTGCAGCAGAGTTGCAACCATCCAGACAATAGGGCAACACAGTCTGGATGCAGCCTTAATATGGAAACGCGTGGAGTGCGTTATGGAAAGCCGATTGCATAAAAGATCGTCCGAACGCTCAATGCTTCCGTCCGGATGTCGCCTAGAGAATTCAGAGATAGACTCAATTTAGGTCTTCTTCGCCTATAAATAGAGGTCTTTAGGCATGTATTCGGTATTGAATTCTTTATAACTTAGAAATGGTGTTTAGGGAGAAATTGTGAAGATCTGCTAGCTCTCAAGCTTTTGTCGTTGTACTGTTGTTGTGCTCATGATTGAAGTCTATCTTAAGAAAGAACCATAAGGTAAAGGAATCTATAGAAGACCCCTTTAAGTAGGAGACTTGGTTGAGAAACGTTCACGTTGGGTAACGTGTCAAAGTGCAAGATACGATCGCTACATTGAATATATGAGTGTTATTGTCTTTGTATTAGCTTTGTCTTTTGATAGTAGATTTTTTGGGTTTGGCTGCTCCGGAGTGGTTTTTCTCTTAATTGAGTTTCTCTTAATTGAGTTTCTACTTCGTTAACAAAATATCTGTCTCTTTTAATTCTGCATTTTTGATATTTTATTACACGTTGCACACGCACGCAGTAAATTAAAAGTCAATTTAATTTTTACTAAGTTTTGTTGTAGCATCTATAATTGCTTCCAATATAGGTGGACAGCCTGGCAAGTAGACATCACATGAATTATTATCTTATTAATTTGTTAAGCTGCCCAACGTAGCCATTATTTTGATAGGTAGTGGTGAAGGACAGTTATTTATTATTAACGAAAGGAAAATAAACTTTTTTCATGAGAAGACATCAGCCGTCTCAGCGTCTCTTTGAAATTAAACATCTCCATTTAATTTCTGCACTGAGCAAAAGCAATAATGCAATTGCTTGTCTCCGACACTCAAGGTATTCAGCTGTCAGCGACTTTACCCACGAAACATTTTGGTTAGTTGATTCCGCATTAATTTGAAATTGTAACTCTATTTGCTTATATATATGCAGCATATTCTCAGGAAAACATACTTTGTGTGCTTGAGAGAGAGATGAAAGGATCACATTGGATGCTAATCACCTTCTTCACATTCCAACTTTTTCAAGCAGCATTTTGTCGTGTTCACTTGCATAACACCTCTGCATTTGATCAAAAGGTGCTTAACTAAGACAAGAAATCGATCTTCTCTACATGTGGTCTCTGACTTTTCTAAACTCAACATTTTTTTGTTTACATACAAATATGTTTATCAGTGCCAGGAGCCAGCTCTCCCACCAGGAACCCCTCTTGCAAGAGAATATGATTTCATTTACTTTGTTCAACAGGTGCTGCACAAAGAAAATAACTTGTCCTTATATATATATATATATCCTATGAACTCAATTCTGCTTCATATACTCTAATGGGTTGCATACATATATAGCTCACTCACTTGGTCTCTTTAATCAGTGGCAGATTTCTCTGTGTTACATCAAGTCTTGCATAAAACCAGCAAGGCCAATTTTCAGCATTCATGGGCTCAGGCCATCTAGTTATTCCGGGACAACTCCTTCAAACTGTGGTACTGGTAGTAAATTTGATCCGCAAAAGGTACTTCATCATTTCTTCCTTTTTCATACAAATACCGTAGCAAGGCCTCAACAAAAAGATATACCGGACATGTTTCAGACGACATATAAATGTTAGATTGAAAACGTATGCTTTTTATGTCCTCCCTAAATGTCTTGGGACAGATTTCAGACCTTATAGATAGATTGAACGTGGAATGGCCATCGCTCGTGCTGGAGGATAATTATGAACTCTGGAAATATGAGTTGGAAAAACATGGAATTTGCTCCCAAGCCTTACTCCCTCAGCATGCATTTTTTGAGGCAGCACTCAAACTGAAGGAGAAATATAGACTCGTGGATATGCTAGCAGAGAAAGGTTTGTCACCAATTTCTGTTCGCTTGTATTCAAATTATGCTTGCCTCTGCAATCACTAATCAACAACGTTGTTATTAATGCTACAGATATCTATCCATTTGGTGAACTCTACAGAGTTGACAGCGTTACTGATGCTATTAGAACAGCTACGGGGCACAATCCTCAAATACAGTGCAACTTGTACAAGAAAATACCTCTGCTCTCACAGATTTTCCTCTGCTTTGACACCAATGCAACCAATATCATCGACTGCCCCCTAAAAAAGAGATGCCACTATGATGAAATAATGATTCCTTTCTCTGTTTGGTTCTAGAAAAAACAAGCGAGGTAAAGAAAATGGGAGAGGAAAAAGAAAAGGACATAGACTCTTTTCCTTCAGTTTGCAAGCTTGGGAAAATAAGAGCGAAGAGAAATTTGCCAGGGAAGTATTTTCCTCTGTTTTTGTCTGTATGAAGAAATGGAGGGAAAAAAACAGAATGTTTAAACGCTCATGAAAGCAAAAAATGCTGAAAGGAAAATAAAATGGCAAACGCTTTCCATTTCAAAGGTTTCTCGTACATTGCTAACACTGTTAAATCTCAATTAATCTTCTCTTCCTTTCTGTGACGCGTGAATTCAAGTTGGTGGACCGCAGTATTTTGTTTTTCTACTTCTCGTACTCCAAGTGTTGGTATTGGATTGCAAGTCTTCCCTTAACCAACTTTCACATTCTTTTTACAGAGCTTCCTTCGGCTCTTTCGTGCATAGTGTGAAACAGAACGACAGGCAGCGTGAGTTAGAGAGATCGTGCGATCTCACTTCGGTGCCTGGTGGTGGAGTCCCGTTGTTTGAAAAGGAAAATCTCAAACTCAAAAAATGGTTAACAAAATTTAAAAAAAACGGAAACTATTTTCTGAAAGTAAAGAAGTTTTTTTGGTTTTGGTTTGGCTATTATTTTCGGTTGCAGCAAATATTGAAATACGGAAAATATTTTACACTAATGCTCCGTTTGTTTTGGCGTAAAATGATTTCTGGAAAATGATTTTGGCATTTTCCGGTGTTTGGTTGGGACGAAAATAATGGTGAACGAAAATCATTTTCGGTTTGACCGTAAAAGCTTCTTTAATTTTCGGAAAACGATTTACGATTTTTAAAACCGTAAATCGTTTTTCGAAATTAAGCTCTTCTTCCTTACACGCATGTTTGATATCCGATCATCAGAATTTAACAATTGTCGGTCGTCGGGATCCAGTTGGCGCCGGAGTCCGACAACATCCGGTCGCCGGAAATCTGCCGGCGCCGGAATCAGGCCGCCGAAATTCTGCCGGTGCTGGAATCCGGCGGCCGAAATTCTGCCGGCGCCGGATTCCGTCACCGGCAGACCAAATTCCAGCCGGATCCGGAAGATTCCGGCCTGAATCCGGCCATTTTGGCCGGATCCGGTCAAACTTTCTCGCCGGAATCCGGCAACGGCGACCGGACGTTGCCGGATTCCTGCGACAATTACCAAACTCTTATTTTTGCATTTCGAAATTTTTTCGTACGAACCAAACACCAAAAAATATTTTCGAAAAAATCATTTTTTTCTGAAAATGATTTCGTCGAAATCATTTTACAACGGAAATCATTTTACGTCGAAACAAACGGAGCATAAATCAAATGGAGCCTAAGAAAAAGAGAAGTTTTCTTCTTTTGTTATTTATATTGCAAAAAGTATATGGCATTACAAAGCGAGTGTTCAAAGCTAAAAAACAAAGAAGAAAATGATAAGCCAAGTTCCTCTTCTGTAGCTATTGTTGTCGAAGAAAAATACGAGGGTTTAAAACAAACATGTCCTTACAACAACCGTGCACTAGATTATGAAAAAAAAAAATCTGCTCCGGCAGAACCCAGGCGTAAAGGGCATGTGGTCTCAAAGGGAGTCCAGAAAACCATATCCAAAACTTCAATACTCATGAACTTCCTCCCCATGGGCACCCTCCTCACTTTTTAGATGGTCCTTCCCTCCGTCTACGACGACGGTGAATGCGCCCAAGTGAACACCATTATGATTCACATACTCTTGGTGTTATGCATTCTCTTCTGATTCTTCTTTTACTTCACCAATAGCTTTCGGGGCCCCGACGGGAAGGTCTACAATGGCTTTGTGACTCATTATGGGTTGGCGGTGTTCAAGCCAAGCCTCACGGTGGACGTTCCAAAAGATGACAAGTACAAGGTTGGGCCTAATGACTTTGTGCATGCAATCATGTCGGTTTCTCGTGTTTGTAATTGTAGCGCTCGCGTTCTCGGATCATGGAGTTATAAATTGTCTGTTTCGGGGCCACGAAAAGGACGTGGAGGAAACGATGCAGAGCTTTCCTTTTTTTTTGAACAAATAGCACGTGCTATTATCAAATCTGCAAAGTACATCATGAGTAAAAGGACAAGACTCCTTAAACTCTAAGCCAGAAAGATCTTACTTAAAAACAGCTGATTGTAGGGATTGTTTGTAGTGGTTTGTTCCTTGTGTTTCCCAGTTTTCGGGCATGGGAATCGGGTGCGTGGCTGCTTGATTATAGATAGAAATGCAAAAAAAATCATGCATACGATAGAAATCATATACCCAAAATCATTTCATTTTCTTTCTGTATTCATTTAGCAACCAACTTTTTTCAATGTAATATCCAAAACAAAAACAAAAAAACATTTGTTGTTTGGTGGATGCAAGATTTTCCAGTTTTTATTATTTTTTAAGGACTCTGGTTTTTTCGAAATTTATTATTGTATGTCACTAAGTTGGAGACGATAAAACAGTATTATTTTTTTTTTTTTGGTGTGTTTTGTGTATAATAGATATGACATGCTTGTATAACATTGGAGGATATGGATTTCAAAATTGATCAGCAGGGTCACAGTTGAATATAAGAAACACCATGAGCCTAAAAACATGTGTGACAATTAATCATTGACTAGATCTTTACATTTTCAAATGAATGGATATTGCTAGGCCACTGTGTGGCCAGGAAGTAATGCGTGAGAAAAATCTGGACCAAAATACTGTGAGAAGAAGAATTAAGAGAATGGAAAAGAGAAGCTCGTGTAGAGAGACATAAACAAGTCTGTCCTTTCCGACAGTATGCCCTGTGTTTGTTTGCTCTCTACTACAGCCCTCTACTTGGCATCAAACATCAACCTCAACAATTGGTATCAGGGCAATTTATAGAAACCAATACACTGATAACTGCGCAGCTCATGATTTATGGCTAAAGGAAGTCCATACCATAGGAAATCCGTTGATTTGATGCGCCATGTGGAAAAAATCTCAGAGACTGACACAGTGACACTGACAGAGTCCACTGGCACTGAGAGCTCAACAAACTCAATTATAATCACCAAAAGTTAAATCCTCGTGTACACAATCTTCACCAAACAAACTGTAATGTTCTTACTCTCAGTGAGCAACACTAATAATGACCCCTGTTAGGAAACCTCATAGTAAAGTAAAAAAAAACTATGTTATCAGATTATTAAAAGTGATTTCAAAATCCAAAATAAACTTGAATTCAAATACACTTTTGCCATTCCATAAAAATGGAATGAATGATGGGTACATCCCCCTGTTCTTAATTCTGTCATGAATTTAAAACCAGCTTCTGTTCAGTGTAGGTGCACACTAACCAGTCTGGTCATCTGTCATTACAATTTGTATTGACAGACAGAACCCGACTTCAAAATGGAAAACAGGCCTTGATAGCTTGACTTTATAAAATGATGCTTTCCTTGACTTCATTCTGTCTCTCCTAAAACCAACAACCAAAGGGTGCTCAAATGATCAAATCGACTGTGTTTTAACACTAAAAAAACATGTCACTTTAACTCTTTAGAACCTCAACAAGAGAGGAAAAACAATCTCTGGACAAGTGTTCTCTCTGAACAATTTGATATTACAACAAGCACTATAATAAATCAATCAAAATGGAATAATACTTTTTTACAATATAAACCCATTAATTGGTCCAAGTCCTAAAGGGAAAAGGCAAAAAAAAAAAAAAATGGGGCCACTGCCGCACTAGTTTAAAGCAAGACCAAAAATATGATAGCTAAATCTTAAATTGCATAAAATACTTATAATGCTACTGGTTGCGGTTGAGCCTTTGTATAGGAAACTCCACTTTCCTGATCAAAGTGATCTGGTAATGAATCGAGAAGAACACCAAAACAGCCCCTAGAACGAAAGTTTCATAGGAAGTGGAAGACTGGGAAAATTTCATACATTGGCATTACCATGGAGGATTTATGAACTACCCCAACTAGTTGGATCAAAGGTGGTTCGTATGGAGTTGGATTTTATGATAGTGATCCAATGTGTAAGATAACCATTCAAGATTACTGAAGTTATAAGCCAATTCTGACTGCTTCAATCAAAAGTTCAGCAGTCCTGCATTCCAAAGATAAGCAGCGCATTCTTACTGCTGAGTGCTTGTAACAAGTAGTGTCCCTTATGCCTAAACGAATCTATACTTAAGGTCCATCATGGAATTGGCACCTGCTGAACTTCACATAATCTATGAAATGTAATTGCTACCTTTGAAATTTAAACCAAATTTACAAGCACCAGCATCATCTCCTTTTGCGGAAATGAAGATGCGGATATTGGAAATCCATGAATTACCTAAATGTAAGGTTCAATTAACATTTTACAGTAACCACATAGACAAAATCATATCACAGTGATATAAAATTGATAAATAAATTTTCATCCTTCTAACAAATAACATGTGTAGAATTAACCACAAGCATTTCAATTGAAAGCCAGCAGAAAGTATTTGTTAATGCGTCAAAGCACTCAACAGATAGTGTACATAGGCACAAAAGGCAAGCAATAAGTATAATAAAATGTAACAGCAAAACCTCTCACCTTCATCATAATTCCAGAAACTCCAAATCCTAGGTTATGGACATCTGAGATTAATCAGAAACAGTATCACTGAAATGGTGTGGAATCTTGTTGTTGTGCCCCAAGAGAGGATTCATAACCATCTCCTGAATTGTCTTGTTGCTGATAGTGTTGATGAAGCACATTCCCCTGATCTGTTTAGTAAAACTAGGGTCTCCGTGAAACTAACAACCTGAAAGGAGTTTCCATAAATTCGAAGATCCCTTTGTTCTGGTTTTTTTGGGTCAAAAAATTCTAACCATCCATTTCCATTTCTTAGTAGAACCAAACCATCCTCTCGAAGTTCTAACAGATTGCTAAGCTGTGGACGGGGTCCGATTTTGAATAGTTTAGACCAAGACCCTTTCACACCACACTCGTTCATCACCCATATATCATACCATTTACTCTCCCCACCATGATACACAGAAACCAAAGCTACAAAGTCATTGATAACAGCAATAGCCTCAAAAAGAGAAGGCCTTTCAGATAAGGGAGGCAACAGTGTCTCTTGGAACACCTCGTTGCTCATATCAAAGGAAAGCAACAATCGGTGGTCCCTGTTACGACGCTCACAAGCCCACCAATGATGAACCCCATTTGAGTATGAGGGGAAACGAGGGGAACTAACACGATAAGCTGGATTAAGAGACGGATTAATCACTCTCCAAGAATCAGTACTCAGGCTGTACACCTCAACTTCGCATTTCAAATTATCGAAGTTGAGAATCCTTACCACCTTGTAGTCATTAGTCTTGGGATCAAAACCGAAGCCAAAAGTGAAAGCAAAGGAATTGGGGACCTCAGGCGGGCGGTGGATTATAGGGAGCGGCTTTGATTCTCTGGTGGCGGGGTTCCATAACACTAGCCCATTGCTACGGTCGCGATCGTCATCGTCGTCGCGATCCTCGAACCCACCAAGGAGACAAAGGATTCCATTGCAGGGACCGAAGACTGCAAGGTCGTCAATGTCCTGAGGAAAGAATTGTGATATATCAACGTACCTGGACACCTCTAGGGTCTCATAAGCGCGGAGGGAGACCCATGGGGTTCGGGTAATCTCGTGCTCGCACGTAAGGAAGACCCCACGGCCGGGATTGTGGGAAGTTGCCGCCCAAGTGAGGTGCTTGGTGATGAAATCAGGGTTTGTGATGAGAGCGTACCAGGATTTACATACGCACTTGAATCGCACCAGGCATTTCACGGGCAGCCTCGACAGGATTTCCATTAGCACATCTTCTGGGAGATCCCTGCTCGACATTTTTGCCTTCTTTTTCTTTCTTTCTTTCTTTTGCCCTCTCTGAGCTGAATCAATATTAGTTCCTTCATTTTACCCTTTTGGGCCTTTTTTATATATATGCTCAAGTGATAAAGGTCCTACCCAGGCACCACCTCAATCATACCTGTAGAGCCCTCGACGTTTTTATGATCGACTTAACGGTGCTTGCTAATTTATGGAAGGTTTGCTGTAAATTTTATTATGGATTTAGCTTTGGTATCTCGTTCTCTTTGTAAACGGTCCAATTTATTATAATCTCTTGAAAATTTTGAAATTATTTCTAAACCGTTTGAAAAAAAAAAAAAAAAAAAATACCAACACCCAAAGTCAAATTCATTGTGTTCCTTCGCCAAATCTAAATAAATAATCCATACTTTATTATTATTATTATTATTGTTATTTTTAAATTTGAAAAATTCTATATACTACACATTTATCCTATTAAGTTGACATGATAAGATGTAGTAGCTATTGGATCAACTCTTGTTAAAAAATATATATATATATATCCAATGACTATTATACCCTATTAAATCAGCATAAATGTGTAGTATATAATTTTACTCTATACATTAGCCTTCAAAATATTTACATAGGTGAATGAAACCGGGATTTCTTGTAATTTTTTGTTCGAATTCGAATAAGGAATAAGAGAAAAGGTGTGTAAGTTTCAGAATGTCCAAATAAAGTCCCCCAAGATGCGGAGCCCACCTATTTGGACACGTCAAGACCCACTCTTCTCTCATCCAAGGGACCTAGATCCTAGATAATGACCACCCTTATTCGTTTTTCCCTTAAATTTTTTTGGTAAATCGTTGTCCCCATAACTACGAAAAGTAACATAATGTCAGCCTTTGCATTTGGCCATTATTCATCCCATCTTTTACCAACAAGAAACATTGAATTTCACTTCCTTTGGTTACACATTAATTGTAGTCAAGGTAAAAAATAGAAGGTCAAGTGGCCCATATAATCCACGCAAGGGAACTCCTTGGCCAGTCCCAAAAACGGTAACAAAGAATATCTTCCAACGATATTTACGCCCAAAACAATTCACAGTTTCTTTTCCAAGCACCGACGAGCCCCAGATGCGTGAGCCGACTTCGATAGAGCTTGCAAGAAGTTAAAATTGTAAATGTCAAAATACAAAACACTCACCATTGGTACTTGGCAGCAACAAGGACCTCCTCGTAATTGTGAGCAGCATTGTCCCAACTCAGGTCTTGCATCATCCCTCGTCTCTGGAGTCCTTCCCAACTCTGCTTGTAGTCTCGGTATGTGTATAAGCAGTTTCCTAATGCATGTATTAGCCTACTTGCATCAGCACTGTCAAATGTCCACCCAAGCCCTGACTCATTGAATGGATCAAAAGGTTGCACGGTATCTCTCAGCCCACCAACAGCATGCACAACTGGAACTGTCCCATAGTTCATAGCATACAGTTGGTTCAGTCCACAAGGCTCAAATCTTGATGGCATGAGCAAAATATCTGAACCAGCAGTTATCCGGTGAGCCGTCTTCACAGAAAAACCGACCCAGCCCCTGATTTTGTCTTGGTGTTGGTTCTCAAACTGCCTGAGCATCTGCTCCAGGTCAGGTCTGCCAGTGCCCAACATGATTAGTTGCACGTCCTGATCCATCATCCATGGGATTGCCTCAGCTATTAGATCAACACCTTTCTGGTGATCCAGTCTCCCAATGAAACCGATCACCGGGACATCCTCCCGGATGGGCAGACCAAGCTCCTTCTGTAAGGCAGCCTTGCACTGAGGCTTGCCAGTTTTAAGTGTTTCAAGGGAGTAGTTTGTGTAACCATCTGATGTCAAGTGAACATCACATTGTGGGTTCCAGTCTTTTGTATCAATCCCATTCACAATACCCCTAAATTTCCAGTCATTCTCGTTTATGATACCATGCAAACCCCAACCACCTTCAGGAGTTTTAAGCTCCCAGGAGTATCCATGGCTAACAGTAACCACGCGGTCTGCTGTCTTTAAACCAGCTGCAAAGATATTGAAGTGCTCACCTCCTACAGGATCATAAAATTTAAAAAGATTCCTGTAGTGTTCCGGCAGATCGACATAGGTGAAATCATCAATAGGCCCCCGGCCCTGGATAAAATATGAAATTCAACACAATTGGTGAAAGTTCCAATTTACCATCTATAAAAAGTAATCTGGATTCAAGAAAATATATTTGAACTTTTATTGTACAACTATAATTTGGATTTTGATAAGGATGCTAGACATTATTAGTAATATTACGAATGCAATCAACCTGAGAACCAGAATAACTGAGTCATCTTTCCATCTCACAAAGTAGTTCTGGCTCGATTGTGTGCAATCCACCCACTCTGGGGGATCAACTTAGGCTTTTACATGTAGTGTAAGATGCAACAGAATGACTCAACTTTATGGGATGATTAAACTTCTTCAGTTTTTTCATTAAATTTCATGAGATATTGCCTTTTCAACCAGATTTTGAATAGCTCCAACAAGATTAGCAAAGCCTTCAGCAGTTCTACTGCCTATGTTTCAAGGGTATCAGATATGAAATGTTACAAATGTAGTAGCCCTTGGTTCAAGTACACAACTACTGGATATCTAGTTCCTAGTTACAATGCAAAGTTTAAATTAATTATCAAAATAACATGATACTCTTTTGCTCGGAATTTGGGGAGGGGGGGAGGGGGGTTGGTTACTGAAATCATTAAAAACTTGATGGTTAGCAATGTGTAAATATAGATGCAGATTATAAAAGTTATTAAGTATATATAGTATAAAAGGAACAGTAATTATGATTGCCCTGTCTGCTCAAAATAACATTATGCATTCTTATCAAAGGTAGTGTTTCCAGTAACCAATGTTGAAGCAGAACATAATAGCATTACTGACTACTTTGAAACAGATACATGCAAACCCTTGACAATATTGTCTTTGCATGCACAAACAAAGGTAAGTGCCAATGTCCACGACTAAAGCCTTTTTTATTTTATTTTTTATTAGTTTTTGTAAATTTTAGTACTCAAGATGAAAATTGGATTGTAGGCAAGCAGGTTCTTTTATGGGCGTTGTAGGCCTCGCCAATTTGCCACAAAGAACAAATAACTTGGCATAAATATAAGACTTTTTCATTTAGGCAATGCCAAGGCATCTTTGAAAATCACTGTAAGCACGATGTTGACGTTCAAGTCATCAATGCAAAGTAAAATGTGTTGTATGAGATACAATAAAGTTAAGCTGCTCAATGTAAATAATATAAAAAGCTTTTTCAAAGTACAGAGCTTGTATATCATATGATTCCAAACGAGTATATTAAACAGAGAACAAACCTGGTGAGCTATGTTATGAATTACAAGGATGGATCTCGTATATTGCATTAAACCATTGTCCCGATAGTACGCCTTCAGATACACTGGCAACAATGCTGTATGCCAATCGTTTGCAATGAAAGCCAAATTTCCATCTCCATAGCAGACACCACCACATGGAACATACCAAGGAACCTGATAATCACCAAAATTTCTACTTTATTACAAATGGATGACTTTCTACCAGCAATGCAGCTCTAAAAAACTGCCACTGGGACATAGATACGAAGCCACTCTTGTATGCAAGAGCCATCTATTGCCATTCACTTTTGGTGGTGCATGCCATTTCTCCAAATTTTGCTTCTAATCAGTAATTCATAAACAACACTCTACATTCTTTGTATTTTATGTAGGGAAAACTGCAAAATCAGTCACTGTAGTTTACCTGATGTACAATTAACTCCTTGTGGTATGAAAATGAACTCAAATGTCCCTGGGGTATGCTAAAAATACAAATCAGTCTCTGTAGTCAAATTCCGTCAAACACTTTACGGATTCCGTTAGTGTGTCACGTCAGCGCCAATAAAATAACAACACGTGTCACTGTTATATATATATATATAAAATAAAAAAAATAATAATAAAAAAAAAAAACTAAAAAGTCAAAAAAATAATTTTTTTTAAGAAAAACCCAAGGGGTGGCTTGGCAACCATCCAGAACCCATGCGGCCACCCCCGACCACCTCTGGGGTGGTTCGCGGGCCACCCCAGTGTCGAGGGTGGCTGCCGAGCCACCCCTTAAGTTCTTCTTCTTCTTCTTCTTCTTTTTAATTAATTTTTTTTTATTTTTTAATTCCTTTAACTTTTTATTTTTAAGTATTTTTTATATATATTTATATTTTTTTTATTAACAATGACACATATCGTCATTTTATTGGCACTGACGTGGCACAACAACGGAATCTATCAAGTGTTTTGACGAAATTTGACTGCAGAGACTAATTTGTATTTTTGGCATACTTCATGGACCTCTGAGTTCATTTTGATACCACATGGAGTTAATTGTAAATCAGGTAAACTACGGGGATTGATTTTGCATTTTTCCTTTTTATGTATCTCAACATTCACATAATTATGATGTAAAATGGTAGGGAACATGTCATGCAGACTATACATATGGCTTACAACAGAGTAGCCACAGTGTGAATGACTGCTATATGGGGTAGCAGCAGCTGTTTCTAGCAGTTGTCAGCAACACATGCAGACATTGAGGATCATCACCAGATCAAATCACATGAGGTTTTCCATAGCACAACCTAGAAGATGATAAACCCATAGCAGAACTTATAAATCATGAAAGATTGAATAATTTGTTCTCTTTGCTTCCAAAGTGAAGAATGGTGGTTTAGATACGGAATAAGTAATTTTCTAATCTAACATCTTTCACTTGTATGTATCTCTATAAGTGCCAAATATGCATTGTATAAAGTAAACTTAAGATATGCTATGCTATAAATTCTGAAAAGAAAATTGCCAGAACACAACTTTAATGGGAAAAAAAAAATCATTAATCATGCCATTCAGGGGTTGCCTAAAAATATACCTCAACAGCTGCCTTGCAAAATAATACCATGCGTTTTAAAATATCCTGCACCGTAAGAAAGCAAAAGGCTCAGAATGCTAACAAATGACAATAGAAGGATTGTATTTCCCAGAAAAGATATGAACAATGTAAATTGTTTATTAATTGAACTGCTATTTCACACACTATGGGGAGGCGCATTCCTAATGTTAAAGAAAGAAATACAAGAAACCATTTTTGGTGAGATGATAAAATGAGAATTCTTAGTTTGTAGTTTTAGATGATCAATCTTAAATGGCATGGTAGTATGTAAATTGTTTATTAATTGGATTGCTATTTCACACACTATGGGGAGGCACACTCCTAATGTTAAAGAAAGAAATACAAGAAACCATTTTTGGTGAGATGATAAAATGAGCATTCTTAGTTTGTAGTTTTAGATGATCAATCTTAAATGGCATGGTAGTACAAATTATCTGATATAGAAGATACCAAGAATAATAAGCCCATCAATTAAACTCTGAGCATCCCTTCTGAGAGTAATTGAAGCTAAAATTATAAGAGATGATAGCATACCATTCGATTTCCTCCATATATATTATGCTCCAAATGGCGAAACATAGGACTCTCAATGAAGACAAAGTCCACACCATCGATATAGGCTTGAAAGTAATTAACTTCCATATCCTGCAAGCTCAAAAGTAGAATTGCACCATGACAAATTGTTTGAGATTCACACTCGGAATGGGAAATAAATTACAGCTAAGCATTGCAGCTGTTGCATACCTGCCGATCCACCTTATAAATCCTCCGAATTCCTGTATTTTGGGGTTCAGCATAATTCCCATACATCGGTGCTACTACCTAAGTGAGGAAGAAACAACAAAAGGGAGAGGATAGAACATAATACATTCATTTGCAATCAAACCAATAAACTCATAGGCTTTTAATGGCCCTGGTTATACATTGAGGAAATCTGTTAAAAAAAAAAAACATTTGTTGCAACACATCCCAGATCCCGTATAAAATTAACCATAAGGCAAAACTCCCATTTTCAGTTAATTACATAGAACCTACAACAATTTTACCATAACCCGATGTCCACGCCGAGCCAAAGCCTTTGGCAAAGAACCAGCAACATCTCCTAGCCCACCTATCAAAACTCGTTAATCAGCCTTTGGGTCACATACAAAAGGAAGGATAAAGACATACAGACACACACATGCACAAAAAGAAGTTTGTTGGAAAGAAAAAATGCAAGTGGGTAGAAGTGGATCATTATAAAGCTGATAATGTAACAAGAAAACAAAGATAACAAGGAGACTTGTATTTTCATGGATAATGTATAAATTGGATTTCCCAGCGTGTGAGACACCCATCCAGTAGTTGAACCTATTGAACAAATGGTATTTGGCCCCTAGATCAACCTGTTACAGAGGCTGGGTAACCAGGAAATAGATAAACGGATAGGTCAATCACTAAAACAAGGAAGTGATTAATACACAATATTACTAAGAATGAAATAACACATGTACATGTAACGCAAAAGAATGCATGACAATGAGACTGTATGTCTTCTCCCACCCCCTTCCCCCCTTGGGTTAAAAAATCACGATCTCCCTTTTGAGCCCTGTGAAGTGTTTAGTTTAGCAAAATGTGAGGTAATACAACCAACTTATACTGAGTTAAATCATACAATTCTAGACTGCATTAACTACTTTTTTTTTTTATAAGTAAAATATATTGAAAAGGCGCAAAGGGGCGCAACCCAAAGTACACAGGATGTATGCAAGGAACCCCTAATGTAAAGAACATAGAGAACATCTATCTAATAAATCAAAATAGGAACATTCATGCATTAACTTAATTCTATCTCTCCACATAAACAACATTTGAAGCATCTTTCTCTTTAGATTCGACAAACCATTCTCACAATCTTCAAAACAGCGTGCATTCTGTTCCCTCCAAATGCACCACATCAAACACAACGGAGCCATGCGCCAAATCTATATCGAAGTCCGATTACCCTTCTGGCCCCTCCAACTCCCCAGCATGTCTTTCACCGACCCCGGCATTACCCACTCCACCCCAAACAATTGCAGAAGCGCCCTCCACAATTCAGTAGCCACCATACAATGCAGAAACAAATGATCAATGGATTCTCCAGCGATCTTACACATAGAGCACCAATCCATCACGATAATGTTTCTCTTTCGAAGATTATTCAAAGTTAAAGATTTCCCTAAAGTTGCGTCCAAACAAAGAAAGCCACTCTCGAGGGAACATTAACTTTCCAAATACTTTTCCACGGAAATGAAGACTGAGTAGGACTAGACAACAACTTATAGTAGGACTTTACCTCAAAAGATTTCTTTCGCACTGGCACCCAACACAACTTATCCTCTCCCTCGGTGCTAACTTTGAGGGTGTACAACATCCCAAAAAACCTACTAACCGCTTCGACCTCCCAATCATGAACTGAACGAGAAAACATAATATTCCATAAGATGGTGCCATTTTGTCTCTGCATAATTTCCTCCACCCAAGCATCCTTTCTTCTAGCAATAAGGAACAAATCTGGAAAGAGGATCTTCAAAGGAATTTCCCCACACCATACATCATGCCAAAACAGAACTTTCGAACCATTCCCGATCTCATATCTCACATGCGCAGCAAAAGCATCCCATCCCCTCCTAATACTTTTCCACACGCCAAACCCATAAGAACCCCCAACCTCCTTAGAACACCAACCACCCCTCAAACTACCATATTTGACATCCACCACCTTTCTCCAAAAAGCATCTCTCTCCATAGCATATCTCCATAACCATTTACCCATCAAGGCTTTGTTGAACATAACCAAATTTCTCACTCCTAGCCCCCCCAAAGCTTTAGAAGAACAAATCGTACGCCAATTAACCAAATGAAATTTAAATTCATCTCCAACACCACCCCAAAGGAAATCTCTCTGAAGTTTCTCCAAACAATTTGCCACTCCCACAGGAATAGGGAAAAGAGATAGAAAGTACGTAGGTAAGCTTGAGAGAGACTGCATTAACTACTTAGATGAGTTCACTGACATTTACCAAGTTACCCCTGAGTTAGCACAACAAATTGTCCAGTAAAAGACTCCCAATGGTTGATTATCAAGTGACTCAGTAACATGCTCCACTGACATGCTGGTCTTGAGTTGACAACTATACATGTGTATTTCTAATTTCTTCCCCACATCGATTTCAATTTTTCAAAACAAGCAATATAATTATGACAAACAATTACATCAAACTTTCATACAAAACAGATATTTTTTCTGTAACTGTCTTATAGTATGTAGATATGAATAATGCTCAAGTTTAGAATTGCAAAAAAGGACAAGCACACAAATATCGAATGAAATCTTTTCCAATTTTTCTTTCTTTTGGTTTTTGGACAGCCATTTCAAAAGATTAGTTGTAAGGTTCAACCCACATATCAAAGGAAATTCTTCTCAATAAAGATTATAGCTAGAAAAGATCATAACACAGTACCTGTTTTAGACCATGGAGCACACTCAGCAGCTACCAATATAATATTCATAACATTGGCCCCAGCCAAAGGAGGGGGTTTGACGTCTTCAGTCACAGGATCATTTGCCTTACCATCCACTGTCAAACTTGTTTTATTTGAAATTTCATTATTTTCATCTGCTACACTGGAAGTCTCAGAGCCAGAGGAACTCGAAAGAAAAGAAGGCAGCCCATCTGACCAAACTTTTTTTGAATTAAAGTCTTTTAATTGTTTGGTGGTGTCTTCATCAGAGGAAGTTTTACTGAGAAGTGCCACTTCTCCAGATTCTTTTTTAACTTCATCAAAACCACTACTATCTGAATCTAGAGTTTCTGGCACCTCATCTACAGCCAAAGGGGCATAGCTGCTGGAAGCAATACTGCTATTATGGTCATCAACAGTACGGTCACTGGCTGAAGCAAGATCCAGATTTGGAGAAGATTTGCCCCTTTCTTCATAAGAAACTTCATTATCCTCTTGATTTATAATGCTACTTTTTATAGATGAAACCAGTTTCCTTCTTTCAGCGATCTGCAGTAAACCAAAAAAAAAAATGGATAAGAGCATTCAATTTTTGAGATAAAAGAAAATAAAGCAGATGAGAAAATTATAGTTCTTTAAAAATTTAGATTTGTTGCAATAGATTATTAACAAGACTAGAGGTGGAAAAAAGATAAACCACATAAATGTAAAGCATGTTTTTTTATAGTACTCCATATTTTTTAATGTACAAACATGGTTTTCACCATACTAAAACATTTCAAAACTGACCTAGGTTTTTCTTTCTAGTTAGGTGATTCCTTTTGTATACTTCTTGTGTACTTAGGGGTGCCTTATGCTTTCAATAAGATTGCTTTATTCCTTATAAAATAAAATAAAATAAAAAACTGAATTCGGTTTTAAAGGGTTCTTTTTATAGGTTTTTGAGTCCTATCTCACATATATTTATGATTCTAAACCATTTTGTCGAAAAGTAAATTGTGTGAGTTTAAACAATTGATATACAACGTAAAGAGCAACTTTGGCTATGATATGTAGAAACAACTTGCTTTCTCTAAATGATTTTCCAAATGTACGGTCTTCTTGATTTAAAGTACTCCAAAATTCTCCATGTCACATAAACAGAAGCCAAAAGGTCTCTATAAGAATGAGGATGCATGAATTAAACTTTGACAAAGCTACTACAGACACAATAACAGTTCTGAGAAGTTCCAAAAAAAATGAGGGCCGGATTTTGTCTGAACAATTGAGGCAATACCACAATACCTCAAGGCAATAACTTCATGACATGATTGCTTCAAGTATATAAATGCAGATAATTGGATCTCATACCACGACAGTAATTAACCTGCCAACTTGACTAACTTTCATAATCTTTTGGGAATTTATTTCTCGTATTATAATTATTTGTAGACTGATATATTAGCACAAAAGCCTTAGAAAGCAAATACCGCTTTCAGCTTCCTGAAACGAAAAGTGTATGCAAAAACTGAACTAAAGGGCAGCTCACATTATCTAATTATTTTTCCCCCCCTAAAAGAGGCCCGCTAAATGACATGTGGCACAGTAAGACCCAAAAAGTATCTTATTGAGCGTGATATATAACGGTTAATTGGCTCCCATTTTTCTTTTAGACGACAACACATTGTAATGAAACCAATAACTTGAGCGATCTACAAAAAAAAGAAAAAAAAAAAAAGAAACCAATAACAACTTCCAAACCAAGCGAGACTAGATTTCAGAATTAAAATCTTAAGCAAGATAAATAATTACCATATGTATGTATGTGTACACACACACACACAAAGAATACCTGTTGAAGTAGGTCCCTTTGCATAGCAAGAACCTTCTTGCTCTTTTCGATCGTGGCCTCAAGCGCATCCTCCACATCATCGCCGCCATCCTCACCTACCACAAAGCCCCCGCCCGTCGCCTTCGGACGCGTAATTCTCCGTTGCTGTCCTCTGCTGCATCCACCTATCAGTCTATCACAGCTTAATGATAAACTGGCATAATTTTCTCCCGCAGCTTTCGAATACCCAAATGATAAACCGGTATTTCCAGAAGAATCAAGCGGCTTTCTCGGCCGGTATGCGAAGAACAGGAACCTGGGTCGGCGAGAGTTTGCACTGTGAAGAAGCATGGAGCTGTCTGACTTTGTCTCAATGGTAAAAGGGAGAGATCCCATAGATGCCATTGTATGTGTTCGAGGTTTCGCCTCAGAGAACTGGCAGTAATTAATATGCTTCACAACAAGTTAGTGATTATTTTAGCGGAAAATAAGGGACGCCCAGTTGAGGAAACTGAGAGAGGTAGAAACCCAGCTGCGTAGAAAATGATTGGAATTATAAGGGGAAGACAGGGAGGGATTGAGAACTGAATTTTGTGACTGAGAACGCAGGAGAAGAAGAGGAAATGGACGAAGTTGGAACAAGAAAATCCCTACAGAAGGTCGTTGAAATGGGTGCCGCAGAATACGGAACTACGGAAGCGTATTTAGGTTCAAATTGGCTGAGAATTTGGGAGCATAAGAACAGTTGTTGCATCAGAGATTCTGTCCATTCTATCTGCTGACCACATATCCTCTACAGAGTAGACAGTGCCTCTGCCAGAACTTGGCTCTGTGGGCCCTCTCTATCTTAGGATTTAGGAAGGCCCTCTTGATTTTTTTATTATTTTTTTTTGGTTTCAAAGATTAGATTATTTTATAAAGGAAAATCACCAATTATTGGTAAGATAATTGACACCTATAAGGCTATAATCCTGTATCTCATCTTATTTTAAATGAATTTAAAACGTGGAGGCAGAGTCGTGACCGTCCAGGTCAGCGTCAGTTCACAGGAAATAATTGGTATTTTTTAATATCTTTTTGAGGAGCCACTTTCTTTTTCCACGAATTTAAAACGTGTAAAGTTCTGATGGATCAATAAGAAAAGTTAAAGCCTATCATGGTCAGTTGATTCAGTTCATAGATTCTCGATTTCAATTTTTCCTACATGTCCAATTCATTGTGTTGTATGGTTACCCTTTTATTGTTCTCTTCTCTCTTTCCTATTTCCTGCCACAAGTGTTATTCTTTTGCTGGGATGCTGCTTTAGGCAGGTACACAAATTCTTTCCTGCCACAAGTTTAAAAATTTACGATCTAGGGTTCTAATCTTTATTTCACTTTCATTTACCTCCCTGTCGGTTTAAATTTTTCGTTAACTTAAACTGCTAACATGTAAAATGTCCATTATACCACCAAAAGATTACAACTTAAATAAAAATGTATGACCCACAGAGTGGCCGTGGGTCACTCAAGTCCCACTACTATACCGTGAGTTTTTTTATTCTCAATTTTTTATTTTACAAATGAGATATTCTGATTATTTTTGCTTCCTAACGAAATGATAAATGAAAGGGGTTCATAGATTATAACCTCACATTACAAATTTTTAAAGTTTAAGAGGGAGATTGAAAATCGTGTGAAAGTTCAAAAAATAAGTGAAGTGTTTTTTTTTTTTTTTTTTTTTTGTAGAAAATTAAAGCTGCTGTAGAGAAGCTACATATCCAAGCCGCAGGACTTAGAAAAAACCCTTCATCCATCTTACAAAAGGCAAAGAAGCCGAGCGCAAATTTGGATTCATCACATCATAAGATGTTCCCACTTGACCTTGCCTCAGGGCGGTAGCGGCCTAGTGAAGTTGACTCAGAAGGCCAGTGCTGGATTTCTGCAACATGAAAGGTAGAAACTAATTCAAAATAATTTTGCAACCATCAACAAAATGGAAACAGGAGCACAAACTCAAACAACACTTGAAGAAAGCATTTAAATTACTTACATGAGATCCCAGTGGCATGGGCCTCTCAAGGGCAAGCTCGATATTCTTCGGCATGCCCTCGATATTCTTTAGCAAACAAGGCTGACATGTAGAGAAAGATCTCTAGGGTCTGCAATAGGCAAATATCTCCGCCAGTCATCCATATAACAGGAAAGTCATCAAGATGTCACTGATACAAACTTCTCAAAAACTAGCTTGCAAGGAGAAGGTGCCCAACAGCTTATATATACATTATTAAGATTGCACTTAAGTCATATAGGACACTTAAAGATCGTAACAGTCACCAGTAATCTGCACAAGAACAGCAACCATCCTGAAAATGATGAAAACGGTTGGCGTCTCTAACAATTATCACCCTGTTTGTGACCTTCGAAATTAATTTGGCGGCACTATGGCAATCATCACACATCCTAAGGTTCTTAATTACACGTATGGGTGCTTCTGAAGGTGTTTTCATGAGGCCATATGCTATGGCCAACTTCTCACTGTGATAACTAAGACAATCTTCTTTCTGCTCATCCTCCATGTCATGCAGTACCGAAGCAATATTAGGCAAATACCCCAATGGTTTAATCTTGGCCAGCAATTCCCCTACCTTCTCATATATCTGACTAGACTCTGGGTGTTTGTTGTCTTCTGAAACAAAGACATGGGTAACATTCCTGATCTCTAACCAGCTCACTCCAGGTTCTTTCTTAATGTTTCTTTCTCTCATCAATTTCCGAATCTTCACAACTCCATCCCATCTCCTTTCCTTAGCATACATATTTGACAACAATACATATGTTCCCGCATCATGAGGGTCCCTGAGCATGACTGATTCTGCAACCTGCTTCCCTAAACCATAATTCCGATGGACATGACAAGCATTAAGCAAAGTACGCCATGCAATGACATCCCACTTTACTGGTGCAGATCTCATAAAATTCTTAGCTTCATCAAGTAGTCCAGCCCTGCTCAGAAGCCCAACAATACAGGTATAGTGCTCCAGTCCAGGTTCAATGCCCATTTGTTTCATTAGTTGATTCAAATAGTATAATCCTTCTCGCACCAGACCCAAATGGGCACAAGCAGCTAAAACCCCAACAAAAGTTACGTAGTTAGGATTCACTCCTGCAGCCAACATGTCTTGAAACACAATTAGAGCTTCTTTACCAAGCCCATGGTGGGAATGACCAGATATCATTGCGTTCCAGGTAACAGAGTCTCGGTATATCATATCAGTGAAGACTTTATTTGCTGCTTTGATGTTGCCAGCCTTGGAATACATTATGACCAAAGCATTCCCGACAATGGTATGGTCCTTGAAACCTGACTTCTCAACACGTGCATGTAATTGATCTCCCAGTCTCAGTGCAGACAAACCTGCACTCGAGTTCAGCAAAACAGCAAAAGTGTATTCATTAGGCATTATATCTTCAACTTCCATTGTTGAAAGTAGATGTAGTGCTTCCTCAAAGTAACCATTTTGGAAGTAAGCAGCCATGAGTGCTGTCCATGTGACCACATTCCTATTTTGCAAACTATCAAAAACTTTCCTTGCATTCAGAATGTTACCACATTTTCCATACATATCGATAATGGCACTACTAACAAAGACATCACACTCAAGGTCACTCTTCAACATCTGACCATGAACGTGCATACCTAACTTCAAATCTTTAAGACGAGCGCTAAGGCCAAAAAGGGTAAGATAAGTGACATTATCCCAGGCGTTACATTCACCTACCATCCTACCCAAAACTTCTAAAGCTTCCCTCAGATACCCAAGTTCCATAAGTCCATTCATGACTGAATTATAAGAAAAAACATTGTATCCAGGCAATGTATTCAAAACCTGCATAGCGCCTTCCACATCCGAACACCTCGAATACATGTGAACAAGTGCATTCTTCACATACTGGTGAAACACCAATCCAGACTTCAACACGTACCCATGACATTGCTTGCCCTCTTCAACCCTTCCACTAACAGAACAAGAAGAAAGAGCAATAGCAAGTGCATATTTGTTCGGACGTAAATTATCCACTGAAACCATTTTCTTAAATAGCCCAAGAACTTCCAAAGCCAACCCATTTTGTAAGTACCCCGCCATCAATGCGCTCCACGAAACTATATTTCTTTCACTCATTTGATCAAACAGTTGGCGGGCAATAGATATTTCATCACATTTCGCGTACATATTAATCAGTGAGTTTGTTTGAAACACGTCGCAGTTTTTGGAGGCTTGATTACTTGTGATCAAGTGGGCATGGATTACTTTTCCTATTTTTAAGTTTTTAGTCTCACCTGATTTTTTCAAGAGCTTAATAGGGTCAGTAGGATGAGAGGAGGGTCTATGACTTGGTTTGAAAAGAAATGGCAGGTGCTGGAGAGGCGCGTGACAGCTCGTTGGCGGTCTTGGAGTGGGCATTGCTTCGGCTCTGATTTTGCAAATCAAATCTCCTAATTTGGTTAATAAAATAAGTTGGGCCTATCCCTCGTCCCTATGCAACAAGAATGCCTTGAAATAGCCTCAATACTTTATAGGTATCTTTCATATTTTCTTTATTTCCTCTTGAAGAAATTCAGGATTGAGAAAATTAGGAAATTAATTTAATTCATTATTTTTTTTTTTTTTTTAACAATGTTGGAACTTCTTCATTAATAGAATAAAATTGATCCTCAAAAAATGATCTAGGGACAAGAATTGTCCCCAAGTAGTGCATGCAAAATACAATGAGGTATATCCTCAAACCAAACTAAATCTACAACCTTACTAGATGCCTCTTTTGCTAAACAATGGGCCACATTATTAGCCTCTCTACCCACATAAACCAAAGTTGCAGACCTGAACCCTTGCATTTCTGAAATGATTCCCTCAATAAAATGGCCAGTCGTTAACAGGTTTAGAGAACCATGATTAACATCATTTACCACTTGCTTGGCATCCCCTTCAAGGAGAACATTGAAGAAACCAGCCTGCTTACAAAATAAAATAGCTTCTAGGGCCGCCATAGCTTCAGCCACACTCCGTGTAGTCACAACCTTTTTTCGTGATAGTCCTTGCACCTAAAAAATTACCATGTTCATCTCTAGCCACAATCTCAACACCAATATAACGCTCCTTAATTAGCAAAGAAGCATCTCAATTCACCTTTATAATTCCAGCAGGCGGAGGTTGCCACCCCTTGAGTAATAAATGAGAACTAGAATCCCCCCCCCATAAATCACAAAAGCCTCCTCTTTTTTATTGTACCTGCGGATATCATCAAGTGATTCCTTGAAAACAGTTTGAGGGGGAGTGAAAATATTATCAAAGATAAAATGATTTCTACGTAACCAAATTCTTCTAGAGATCACTGCCATAAGATCTAAATCTTCAGATGAGAAGCGCTCTATACAGTACTCCATAAGCTGCATAAAATTATCTCCCATGAAAGAACACTTCTGAAATGGCACTAAACTCCCACCCCAGACATCTTGAGCAACTAGACATTTCCAGAGGACATGAGAAACTGTTTCATAGTCACTACTACATCACGGACATAGATTAGAATCCACAATTTTACGCCTAAATAAATTGCTCTTAGTGGGAAGTAAATCATTACGTGCTCGCCACATGAAGAGCTTTACAGGGTTTGGAACTCTCAAATTCCAAATAACAGACCAGACTTGCAATCCGCCCGCCTCCTGTGATGTACTACCCAAATTGCGAGCATTAATTTCCATTCCCAAGTGATATGTACTTCGCACTAAAAAAACTCTATTCCTTGTACCTTGCCACACAATTCGATCCGATGGAAGAGTAGGACTCAAAGGAATAGCAGCAATGACCTTAGCCTCTTCCATACTGAAAAAGCATTAATAAGGCTAGTATTCCACCCCCATAAATCGGAATCAATAAGAGTTGAAACAGTCGAATCTGCAGAAATCACCCTTGGGGAAGACTGTACCAAAAAAGAAGTAGGTGTAGGCAACCACCGATCGTTCGAAATGTGAATACTCTTCCCATCATCAACCCTCCACACCAAACCTTCTTTTAATAAATCTATTGCAGACAACAAACTTCTCCATACAAAGGAAGGTCAAGTTCCCACCACAAATGACAAGAAAGAATCACGAGGGAAATATTTTGCCCTTAGGACCTGAGCTATAAGAGAGTCAGGATTTTGCATAAGTCGCCAGCCTTGTTTAGCAAGCAAGGCTTTGTTGAACATAATAAGATCCTGAAAACCGAGCCCCCCAATAGATTTGGATCTTCCCATTTTTTCTCAGCTCATCCAATGTACATTAGCCTCCTTAGCCATATGTCCCCACCAAAAACGCTACATCAAGCCCTCCAATTCTTTACACAAAGTGGCTGAAAGCTGGAAAACACTCATACTGTAAGTAGGAATTGCTTGCACAACAGCCTTCAATAGTACTTCCTTTCTAGCCTGAGATAGGAATTTAATCTTCCAATTATTTAACCGCTTCTGAACCCAATCTTTGATATTACTAAAAGATTGGATTTTTGATTTGCCGATGTAAGAAGGCAAACCAAGATAAGTATCTATCAGTTGAGCCTCCATAAAACCAGAAACTGTAAGAATCTCCTGTTTTTTCACATCAGTTGTGTTTCTACTAAAAAGGATTGAGGTCTTTTTAAGATTCAATTTCTGCCCCGAACCAGCTTCATAGACTCCCAGAATCCTTATTAATCTCCTCCACTCAACTGAATTTGCTTTAAAGAAAAGCAAACTGTCATCTGCAAAGAACAAAAGACTCAACCGTGGGCCCTTGGGGGAGATAGGAACACCTGTGATAATACCCGTATTCACTGCTCGATAAATTAAAGAATTTAAAGCTTCAGCACAAATTATAAAAAGATAAGGGGAAATTGGGTCACCTTGCCGAATTCCCCTAGTAGGTGAAATGTTGCCCACTAGATTTCCATTAACCACTACTGAATACTGAACCGAACGGACACAACTCATAATCAAATGTATTCATCTCTCATCAAACCCCAAACGTCTCATGACAGCTTCCAAGAAAACTCACTCCACCCGGTCGTAACCCTTACTCATATCAAGCTTCAAACCCATAAAACCGACCTTACTCTACATCCGAGTCTGCATAGAATGCATAGTTTCATAAGCTATTATGACATTATCAGTAATCAACCATCCATGAATGAATGCACTTTGAGAAGGGGATATAATTCATGGCAACACTTCTTAAACGTCAAAAACTGAAAGAAACGACTTGTCATTTTGCAAAGAAAAAAAAGAAAAATCATTGAATGAGTAAAACTTCTTGACCTATGAAATTCATAACACAACAGATAAAATAAAATTTATTTTTTGACAGTAGAATGTTTTTGTGGAATTTGATTATAGGTACTAGAAATATACCTATCAATTTGTTCAATGCTGTAAGGTTTCTGTTTGAAAATGCCTCCATGTTCTGATGGAGATGCATAAATAAAAATCTTCTAAGATGTGATGTGCAAATAAATTGATATTTAAAACACACACTAGACTCTTTTAATGGAGAGGAAAGACAACAAAACATTACCCTTTATTGATTTTCCAATCGAAAAAGGAAACAATTAATATTCACGCGCAAACAATACAACCCCAGAAGGGAAAATACAAATGATTGATTATATATATCCCGAAGCCAGACAGATGTATCCAATCATATCAACTCGCCAAGGAAATATTTCCATATTGCAACTCAGGTTCTCTATGTGAAGGAAACTCTCCTTTCCCGATCCAACTGAAGACAGGCACGTGTTGAAAAAAGCCCTGCAAAGCCCTTTGACAAACAACCTTCAACTGCGCAAGGAGACTTGGAAGAACACAGTGGACTATTATGTCTAACGATTTCCATGCAATCGTCTGTAGTATTCCCTGGCGGATTATCCTCCAGTTTCGCCAATTTGTGAGCAGTCAGCCTAATTCTCTTCAAACTCAGAGCAGGATCCAGGTCTGTAGAGTGAGGGAAGACGGTAGGTGAGGACTCCATTTCATCTTGTTGAAGGTCCTCGGGTAACTTCCTCTTCAAACCAGGAAATTCTTTCAGTCCTACAACAAAGGCACCAAGTTTGTTGGACCCACAACTCATATTTTGTCACATAAAAGCCTGAAATTTTACTTCGGCGAACAATGGAACTCAACCGGTACTTTTGCAATGAATTGACGTACCAGGAAGAGGGTCTTCAAGTACAGAAGACTGGGTTTCTGAATCACCACAGTTACAGAAGAAGTTAGTGTTATCATTAGTTCCGGAAACTCTGCAAGACAAAAGACAAAGTCATGAATTCTCTGAGATGTCAAATTAACAAAAGCAGAAAGTATGGCATTATCTATAAAAAAAATCCAATACAAAAAGCTAGACATGCCTCCAATGGCTTTTAAAACCTATAACCTCCCTCCACTATAAAGAGGATGTAGAGACCGCTCACGCCAACTAATTTCTGACGAATATGTACAGTTCTGGGTTTTCGTTTTCTACGAGGAAATCAAGTTTTTCCCCAAATGTTAAAAGAATACGATGATACGGGCCTCCTCCTTGGACTCTTTTCCTTTTCCATTTTGATCTCAATGCAATATGAAAACACCCGGTACAGATATTTAAAGTGCACCCTTCATCATTCCTTAGGCACAAGGGTTATGGCTGTGGAGTTAATTTCCTTGAGCAACTTCCATTTTGATCTCAATGCAATATGAAAACACCCGGTACAGATATTTAAAAGTGCACCCTTCATCATTCTTTGTGCATTATTACTTAATAAAGTTACTCCCAAGAATGGAGAAAGGAGGGAGCTTGCAGACAACCAACATAAAGTCTCAGTCAGATGACTCAGATGTATTCGAACACTTGTCCCAAACCCAAAAGAAGAGAGCTTCAGGAAGGCTAAGCCCAAATAGTTGGACGAAGGCTTTTATGTGTTGGGTTTCAGAATTGAGATACATGCATGCTCTAAGACTAGTATTTGGAAAGGTAACATTTTGAAGACGAACTACAAACAACAGTTCGGCAATCATTTGTTATTTGACGTATTCACATCTATAGAAAGACTTTTAATAACAACAACAACGACAACTAAGCCATGATGCATTGTGGAGGGTAAATAATCAAACCTGTACATGTGCTCAACGAAGTCATCGATTAAAACAGGCCAAGCACCTGCAAAAAAGATTAAGCATTAATTTAATTACTGGCTCAGAAGAATGTACCATTTTTATTTTTATTTTTCATTTTAAAGATATGGCACTGACTCCCTCTCTACCAAGTAAATAAAGCAAAACACAAAGTCAAAATAAAGAGGAAGTTAAATGATATAAAATAGGATAATGTTACTCCCGCACATATTCACAACTCTGCACATCTCTTGTCTACATTTATATCACATACAATTGTTCCAACTGTCAACTTTAATTCAAAAATATATGAGAGGTGTACAAACAGAGATGTCCATATAAAGTGTGCAAATAACGTTTTCCATAAGAATATCATGTTGTGCATAATGTTCCAGACCTCCTACTAATTGGGGGTAAAAAACATCAACCCGGATTTGCCACACTGATCTTGCTCTCGTCCTACTTCTCGAGAGAAAATGGGGCTTCTTTTGAGAGGGGGGGAGGTTGGTCTACATGAAATAGGAAAATGAAATACATCAATACCATTGCTATCCATTTACAATGGTACAAGACCAAGGAATATTACCACACCCACCCAAGGGAGTTGTAACATGAATTCTGAAAACTTATTGAACAAGCAATTGAAGACCAATGACAGATACAGGAAGAAAGTCCTTCAATGACCCAGCCTTTGAATACGATAAGGAATAAAATCAAGGGCATGCCCAACACCAGCTCCTACGCCTAGGCCAGAACAAGAGCAAAGGGGGAGGAACAGTCTGAGAGATTTAGAATACACAGCTTTGCTCGGCCAGGGCCTCTTCCTTGGCTTTACTTTTATTGCACCTTACTATTTTCACCTAAATATGTCGTTATTCTTTTGATCAAATTCAAGCATGTGCAACCAAAGTAGCCTTATCCTAGAACCATTATGCTCAAAGTTAGATGTAGTAAGCTTTAAATTAATATGCAGCAAAATTGATTCTAACCATATATGGCAAGCCACAAGTTTGAAACCTTATATAATGAAATAATGAAAGTACTAACTTCCTTCTTTTTCGTCTTTTTTTCTTTTCATGCTTAACTAACAAAAGCAGCATCTACTACAAAGACAAAGCATGAATAGATAGATCAAGATTCAATAGCAGGAAATGGAACAAGAAGCACAATACAATTACAACTATAATATACAATATGTTTTACATAAAGATGATGAAAGGTTAGATATACGGTATGACATGACTGCGTCTTGATGTCAGACTAAAGATTAGGTGAATATTAGTACCTTCAGGATCATACCCTTCCAGATTTTCATGTACGCACCGGCTGAAAGCTAAAACTTGCTGCCAAGTATCCTCGGAGATGTTATGTCGTTGATTTTTCTAAATGGAATTTGATAGATTAGTTTTGAAAGAAATGCACAATTAT
Organism: Alnus glutinosa; assembly: GCF_958979055.1. NCBI lineage: Eukaryota > Viridiplantae > Streptophyta > Magnoliopsida > Fagales > Betulaceae > Alnus > Alnus glutinosa. Next base: position 34,376,784 of record NC_084887.1, on the reverse strand, counting down.
AATATTATTATCTATGAGCAAGCAAAAAAATCTATTATTTAGTAGAATAATTATAGATCTGAACCTATCTATCATCAGCGTAACATATACACTATGCCCTACAAGAGGGGAGAACTACTGTTCCAAATCATAGCATTTGACATCACACAGTATGACAGACAAAGCATTTCTTTGAGCACTCAAAAATAAGTCTAATTTAATATTAATATTGCTGTCAGAAAATAAAACAAAATAGCCATTACATCTGTCTATATAATGCTGGGTGTTTTTTGTTCATCAAATTTATACAAGTAAAAAAACATGGCATACATTGAACATTAGATTTTTTTTACCTCAACAAAGTCAGACCATTGATTAAGTAGTCGAAACCTCCCAGCTAAGACTAACCTCCATGCAGTAACTGCCTTTCTTACAGCTGTAAACCATTCAGGCAAAAAAAAAAAAAGACGACGAAGAAGAAGGTCAACAAGACAAGAAACCTCATTGCAACAATCTGCAACTCATATATCCTGTGCATTTTCTAAATAGATATGCCAGTAAGAACACGGCAGGAAAATCAGAAAAATTTTACTTCATTGAACCAAATAAGAAGAGAAAACTTACTGATGTTCTTTTGACCATTTTCACGACACATGAAGAAAACAAAGTCGTAGAAGCGAGAGAATTCAGAGAAGTCTACCTACATATAAAAGAATGTCAAGGTAGAACCACAATGTTCCACTTACAAAACTAGAAGACACATCCAAGATATCAAAAGCAAAAAATCTGAAAAAGCACTTCATATAAGATGCTAATGCCTATTGAAACCAAAAGAAAAATCACTGAGCAAACAGTGGAAATCTTTATAGTTGAAGAACTTGAAAGAAATGAAATCTCACCACCAAGTCTAGCTGTGAAATGAGCTTGAAAAGTTCATCAAAAATCGAAACCCTGTCAAAGTGGGGGAAAAAAAAACAGCAGAAGAAGTGCTCAATAGTGTGCCTACCATGTTGTTACAGGTTCAGTATTTACAAAATGATGCAGGATAACTACTTCAACGTGCAAAACTGCAGATAACAAGTAGCAAGTGTACAGGGAGGTATCCGCGCATACAATGTTAATAATTTTTTTATGAATAATAATTTATTACGAAAAAATAAAATAAAAAAAGCCTTTGTACACGAAGAGAACATAAGAGAGACAATCTACCTAAAGGCGTCCGAAATCTAGAAGTTAATAAGATCTACAAGATTGAAAGAGGAGAAATTAAGAACATAGAATACAGCCCAGTCTAAGAGAGATCTCAAAAAAGAAGATTTTAAACATAGCACATTAGACTCGCAGTCCTCAAAAATGTGTTGATTTCTTTCCCTCCAAATGCTCTACATTAAAAACGTAAGAATAACTTTCCAAATAGCCTCTTGTTAGTGTCCCCGTCCTTGAGTCTTCCAATAGTGTAGCAGCTTTAGGATATTGTTAGGCATAGCCCACAAAACACCAAATAAGCTGAGAACCAAGTGCCAAAGATCACTAGTGTACTCACAATGGATAAGAAAGTGATTTGCAGTCTCCTCATTCTTTTTGCAAAGGCAACACCAATTTACAAGAGTAAAACCTCGACGTCTAAGATTAATCAATTTTAAGGATTCTACCTAAAGTTGTTGTTCAGGTGAAGAAGGCAATACAGGAAGGGGCCTTGACCCTCAAAACACTTTTCCAGGGGTACAGACAAGGCTCTCCAGACTGCAAGATGATATAATAGCTCTACACTTCAAAGCTGTAATTTTACCACATTCTATTTGAATTTGCCAAGCCCTATGAAAAAACTGTATTCTTATCTCCCTCTCTCAACCAAAGAGCCCTAGATTTCTCTCCAACTCACTTATTCACAAAGAAGCAACCTTTCCAACTCCCTAGAAAAATCCTCTGTTTTCACCCTTTCCTCCCCAATCAAAGCTCTCCCTTCCGCAATGACATCAAGCTCTCAAATACCATCCAATAAAGCTTTTTTCCGCTTTCCCTGCATTACCAAATATTTCTTTATTCCATTTTTTCAAATCAACTTTCAAAGCTTTCAGTTTGCGTGCCAACACGAAACTAGGAAAGCCCTGAAACTGATAAGACTTCCACCATAATTTCACTTGATGCACAAGGCCCTCAGATTTAAGCCACATTTTTTAAAATTTGAAATACCCACTTCTCCTACTCGACACCCCACAATCTAGCAACAAAGGGAAATGATCCTATTTAAAATACAAACCCGCCCCTCCCACACCCCACTCAGCCCCACGAAAAGTAAAAGATTCATTATCCTAGGACCCATGTTCCAATACTTGACTCCAAAAGAAAAGGTGGAATTGTGCTTAGACATGGGAAAAAATACTGAAGTTGATTGAATTATTTTGGGGTGCAAATAACTATAGCCCAAGCAACAGATAATGTTAATGCCTATGCCCCTCTTTAAAACAAGTTTGTCTATTTGTGCAATAATTCTAACATTATTCATGCGGGTTAAAAACTACGCTTAAAACCAAAATTTTCAAATGCTCACTCCCCTGTCTCTGTCTCTTTGCTCCAAACCCTTTATATTTCCCATTTTCCAGACCCTCTATGTTTTTCATTGGTTACAGTTCAAGAGCATGGAAACATAAAGACAAATAGTTGGTTGTCATATTACCTGAAGAAAGTAACTTGAGTTTATTTTTTCCCCCTCTTTTCATATTTTCCAAAAAAATGTTTTAATTAGTTTACCTCCGAAAAAAACCATATCAATATACAGTTTGGAAAGTGACCGAACAGTTTATCCACACATGTAGCACACAGCACATGCGCTTGTACTAGTCTTAAAATAATCTGAAGTAGCCTCTAACCCAACCCAACTTCCTAATGGAACTCCAAGTTTCGAAAAGCTGAATATCCAGCTTACAGAGATTTATACCTTGTATCAACCCTCGACTCCACAAATTTTAAGAGTTGGGTAAATTCGTCCCTTGAAATTTTCGACATTTGCAATTCATCGTCTTGTTTGTAGCCCTCTTTCCCATGAAGAGATGCACATTGTGATCTAATATCTGCAATTAAGTTCACAAATCAACCAAATGAAAATAACTATTATTTTAAGCTAATAATTTGTATAGAACAAATTAAAGAATATAAAACAATAACATTTCTCAATGCCATGCATCACCTTGTATTGGTTTTCACCTAATGATTCCTCAAATATAAAAAAATTCTTATAAATCTTAGCTGAGCTTAGACTTACCTCGTCTTGGGTCCCAAAGAGAAAAGAAACTAAAAATCTAAAATTCAAAACTAGATTTCCCTTTCCCTCAATTCTCAGCAGCCAGAAGCAGAGCCTAGCTATCAATCTCATATTCAAATAAAGCACAAAATCCAAATTTAAAATCTTGAATATCAAACCCAGAAACCCATATCCCACAATTTCTCAGCAACCAAACAGAGCATCACTCTCAACCCAGATAAAGAAGTCGGAAAACATCGATAAAAGCCGAATCGTTTTAAACCAGGTGTTCATGACAGCTGGAAATTTTTTCTTTCTTAGCAATCAGAAAATCATCAAAAAAAATCAAACTTGCAGGGAAAGAATCCTAGAAGGTGAGGAATTACCGGAGTAACGCCGGTAAATCTCGAAGATGTCGAACCGGTTCGACCCCGAGGAATCCATGGACCACGCAGTCGGAGCTCCGCTGAGCTTAGGCTTTGTGGATGGGATTGGCGAAGCGAAACCCTAGAGGGAATTGGAGAAGAATCGCGTAGAGGGAGAATCTCTCTCTCTCTGTCTCTTCTCTCTCTCTCTTCGCTGCGTTTTTCTTTTTCTTGTAAATATCTTCGCTTCGTGCAAGTTAAACATACGATGATACGCAGACATCTGGGATTTTGTTATTAATACAATAGTTGCGTTTTCGAAGGACCGTTATGAAAAATTGGAGCAATTATATATGGCAGAAGTTTTTTTAAAATGTTATTAAAACAATATACGTTTTTAAGATGCCAACAGACACGTGTCAATTATATATGTGGGTTTAAAAAAAAAATTTACAAACCAGTTGGTAAAAAATTTCTATCCATTATATATATATATGAGATAAAATCTATAACTCTTCGTTTGTTTCGACATAAAATGTTTTTCGTCGTAAAATATTTTTAGGGTTAAATACATTTTTGGTACCTAAATTTTTAGCTTTTTTTAAATTCAGTACCTGAGTTTTCATTTATTTCATTTGTTAATATTTTGACGGAAAATATAATAGAAGTACTAAAGTGGTTTTTACCCATAAACTTAAGTATCACCTATAAAACGAATGAAAACTCAGGTACTAAATTTTTAAAAAAAAAACTAAAAAACTCAAGTACTAATAAGGTATTTAACCCATATTTTTAACAAAATTATTTTTTAGAAAAAATAATAATAATAATAATAATAATAATATTTTGAAAATATTTTTCGATGTTTGACTTGTACGAAAAAATCACTAATGACGTAAAATGGAATCAACGACGTCCAGCCGCTGTCGCCAAAATCTAGCCTAGTTTGGCCAGAATTCGGCCAGTGCAACCGGATTCCAACAATTGGATACTAAAATTGGGGGATCTTCGGTTGTAGAGTTAGATTACAAACAAACTCTAATGTTCGGCGATGGTGAATTCCCACAAACGCGTGTGCAAGAATGAAAAATTTAAATCCATAAAACGAATCGTTTTCCAAAAATTCAATAGGCTTTTACGGTCAAACTGAAAATGATTTTCATTTATCATTATTTTCACCTCCACCAAACACCGAAAAAATGTCGAAAACATTTTATGCTGAATTTAGAAAATAATAATAAAATTTTGAAAATATTTTTCGACGTTTTGCTTGTACGAAAAAATCACTAATGACGTAAAATGAAATCAACGACGTCCTGCCTCGTCGCCAGAATCTGGCCTAGTTTGGCCGGAATTCGGCCAATGCAGCCGGATTCCAACAATTGGATACTAAAATTGGGGGATCTTCGATTGTAGAGTTAGATTACAAACAAACTCTAATGTCCTGCGGTGGCGAATTCCCACAAACGTGCGTGCAAGAATGAAGAGTCTAAATCCATAAAACGAATCGTTTTCCAAAAATTCAATAGGCTTTTACGGTCAAACTAAAAATGATTTTCATTTATCATTATTCTCACCCCCACCAAACACCGAAAAATGTCGAAAACATTTTATGCCGAAACAAACGGAGCATTAAATCTATTCCACAATTCAAATTTACATATATTATAATCTCCTATTTTATAATTGTTATTAGTTAATGATTTTGTTAATTTATATTAATTAATTTGTACTTATAATTATCTAATTATTTAAAATATTTCAGACAAATATGGATGATTTATTTTAAAGTAATACTATATACCACATCATTATTTCACTACTATTATACTATGCTGACGTGACATTGTCAATTCACCATTAAATTTTTTATTTCTTTTAACAATGGTTAATTTAAGAGTAAATTTAGGATAGTGTGATAATAATATGATATATAACATTATTCTTTGTTTTATATGGAAGTGTCTTTTAGTAACTCTCAAGTATAGTTATTTGTTGGAAAATAATCCCACCGAGACCAACTCATTCCGAAATTATGGGCTGGTCAAGTATGCAATAATGCATAGGCCGAGGAAGACTTCTTCCTCACTTGAAGCCCGCGAAGACATAGTTATTCATAGACATATTTTGGCTCAGTGTTGACCAGTCTCAGATAGAGGATGTCTCAAGATTATTGTATTTTGGGAACGCTATGAAGAAAACTCGTACTGTCACGCCTCCATTTTGGGATATAAGGGAAAACGCGAACTTGAGTGTTAAAAACTTGTACATTTACAATATATAGATTGTAAATTCCTATTGTATTATTATTGCCTATAATTAATTCTTTACAAAGCCATGAACTCAAAAAAAAATATATATATATACTATACAATGGTCGGTCCACAACGATCCATTTCTCTTAGCGAGGTCTACACCTTTACAAGGAAAACTTCGTCTTACTATGTTATCTGAAAAAAGAAAATTGGGGGAAAATGAGTGAGTTTGACAACTCAGTAAGGAAAACACAACAAACAAAAGTATGATATTTTTCAAAAATTCTAAATAACGTTCAAATTATTTAGCAGGTAAAGAAACAGTTAAACGACATGCAAATAGATAAAATGCAGCATGGTGCTTGAATCATTTATACAGCGTGTCAGTTTTACCCTCCATCGGCCCACCTCCGCTATTTAACCGTGAGCGGGGCACGTTACTTTTGGCACGTCCACGAGGGCCGATCCCAAAGGACCAAATCGCTCATCCTATCGTCACAAGGGAGAGCCGACGGATTAGGAACTTCCCTAGGTGAAGCCCTCCCGACCGATAGCCCACACTTTGGGTGTGGTTGCCATGCTACCCATATGGATCCGGATCAAAACATGATGCAACCGTGGGGTAAAACTATGTGTAATATATGCACATATAATTACGATAATATCATCATTATCCGCTCACATGGAGCACATGCAACATATACGATATGTTGCACAAATACAACTATACAGAATCTCATGAAATCATCATATAGCACATATACATTTTGAGAACCATAGTTTCATTATCTTAATTCACAATTCATACTTTAAAAGCTATAATCATATAATCACATGATTTCCCAATCACATTTGATAATAAGAGTAATATCATGACAGAATTTAAAGTGACAATCAAGATAAAGAAATGAATGAGTTTTAGGAAAATCTCCGACTTTTTCTTTTGAAAAGTTTTATTAAAATTTCGCCGGGGTTTTTAGGTTGTGTTCCATTAACTGGACTAGCCATTATCATCTAGATCGAGCTTTTACCTAAATAAATTGAAAGAAGAAACTTAGAAGAATATTCTAAAATTTGTAGTCTAAAACTTAATTGAAGTATACATAACACGTGAGCCAGCGATTCTCCAAATTGTACGGTCTGTCAACAACCATAAATCCACATTATTACTTAGTGACTAAACTACCAACAAGCGTGACTCTCTCAGCCCCAATCACATAAAATCTTCCAAAAATATTAGCAACCCCCATGAATTACCTAATCCTTAGTCTTAAAAGTCCATGACCCCAGCATCCTAATAATAAACCAAACTCAATCTACGACTCAATTTTTAAGAATAATATTAGTAATCCAAAAATCAATACACACATCACCGACCGGAACAACCGTCCACAAACAGGAACTCCAAAATTACAATGATTTCTCTAAACTAACATCACAGAAACTCCATCACAGTACACACACACACCTCGGCCATTAGTGCACACACACACACACTGCCGACTAGAACAGAGAACACAAAATAGGGAAATAAACATCCAAAATTATCCCATCATTAATCAATAAAAATCCCCTAACCAATCAATAGAAAACCCCACAAAAATCATCAAACTTTAATTCATCAATAATCAACTCAATCTCCAAAATAAATCATCATAGGTTATAAGAAATTACCCCAAGGATTTTCATAACAAATCCACCGAAATTCGCCACTGATTCCACAGGAAAACCGTTGCTAGAGGGTCGGGTTTCACGGGTACGGGTCACGGGTTCTCGGGTCTCTCGGGTTTTATGGGCTTACGGGTCGCAGGTCCAAGCTCCTGGGTTTCGTCGGAGCTCCTCAATCGCCGGATTTCAGTTTCTGGTCACTGAAAATTGCCACTGAGGATCGGGTCACACAGGTTCTCTCAGGTTTGGGTCATGGTCACGGGCCTTGAAAGGCGATCCACCGAGAATCGCGTCGCCGGCGTCACCCACCGGAGGATCGACCTCCCCCGAGTCACGAGCTCGCCGGTTCTCTCCCTCTCCGGCTACCTCTCTCTCCAGATCCCAGCTCTCGGATCCACTGGATCCATGTTGGATCGGGTTTCTCCTTCCTCCGATCTCTATCTCTCCTCTCTCGACATCTCTCTCTCTCTCTCTCGATTTCTGCTTCTCTTTCTCTCTCAATCTCCGGCTCCCACTCTCTCTATCTCACTGTGTTCGTATGAGAAGGAAGAAGAAAGAAGAAATAAAAAGAAGCAGGAAGAAGACGAAGAAAAGAGAGAGAGAGAGAGAAAATAAGAAATTAATAAAAGGAGAAAACAACTTGCACAGCAAGTTGTTAGATTTTTTATTTTTATTTTTGTTATTACAACTTCCTTATTAAGTTAACTTAACTTACTTAATAAGTTTTGTATTATTATTATTATAATATTGTGTCTAATAAAATCTAGGGCATTGCACGTACTGGTTAACCTCAGAGGCAAATACGCCATAAGAGATCATGGCCAATGAGTGTATCGCAAGCCAGTCTCTAAATAGAAACCTAGACAACAAAAAGAACCCAAACAATACGCCTCGATCTAGATAGTCTCAGAACCAGAGTTTTTCGGGATTGCCAAGTCTACCATGAGGTGACTGAGACAAAGGATATGTGGGATCCATATCCCGATATTCTGGAAAGGATTTGCAGGGAGAATCTACCTCGTAATCCACAGGGCTGTAACGAGGTCTTAATCCCAAATTCTTTAAGCAAAAGATCAACCTGAATTCAACTAGGGAACAATCCTTGTGAACAGGAGTCCCTCCAAGATAAGCTATTATCCCACATGATTTGGGATAAGAGTTTTACTTGAATTCAATAGGACTCACTCCAAGTTGAACAAGATTCCAAGTAGAAGAGGACTCCATGTTGAACATAACACATTGCCTATAAATAGGTTCTTGCCCAAGGTATCGAAGACTCTAGATTTTTTTGTGCTTTTTCTACTCCATATTTATTGTATATAAGAATCTGATATAGGCATCAGAGTAAGACCCTAACAGTTCATCCACCAAGCTCCTCTGTTTAATCTTATTATTTTGTAGCAACCAGATAAAGCAACATATAAAGGCGTATATCACCAATCCGAAAACTACACTAACAGTTTACATAAGTTTTTATCATTGTTCTTTATTAAAACAGTTTCCAGTACGGTGGCACGAACTTTTAGAAAATTCTTCCTTCTTCTTGTAAAATAATGAAGATCGGTAAATATAACGCCCTAGATTTTAAGACTTAAGATTTGATGTCTTAAATTAGATTTAAGACCTAATAATAAGGTAAAATAATAAATATGAATATTTATGAAAATAAATATTTATTGATTAAAAAAAAACGTTTATAGTTTCAATTCAATAAACGGACCTTAAACTTTGGAACAATAGAAATAAGGTCAAACGAACTCCGTTTTGGTCGATTCAAAAACTGGAACGTTTTTCTCGAAGTCCTCTAGCTACTCTCCGAATTTCATAATTTTTGGACTTCGCTAAAGATGTGAAAATACCCGCAAAACATAGTATATCTGTTTTGGACGAAAATTCATATATAGCATTATTTAATACTTTCCTTTGATTGGACAACTCATCACCCACTTCCTCTGATTTGTGCACTCATCACCACAAGTGTTTCCCACATCCCACATCCCACATCTAGAATGCACTACCTTAGTAATGATGAAACCCATGTGCCTTGGAGATAAGGCTAAGATGCATCAACTCCTATCCATTGGATCAAAATGTGTTTACTTGATTCTAACCATTCATTCTCTTATAAATAGAACCAAGGTAGAAAGATGCAATACCCATCAAGCTTCACACACACACACATACACACCCAAGGGAGAAGAAGTTCTCTAAGCTCCCCCTCTACTCTTCTTGTAATGCCCCAGATTTTTATTATACTTTTTTTTTAAAAAAAAGAAAGAAAAGAAATTTGATATATATATATAACTTATTAAGTAAGTTAAGTAACTTATTTAACAAGTTGTAGGAAAAAAAAAATAAAACTTGCATGGCAAGTTGGTTTCTTCTTTTATAATTTTCTTCTTCTCTCTCTCTTTTCTTGGTCTTCTTCCTGCTTCTTTTTGGTTCTTCTTCCTTTTTTCTTCTTCTTTCTTTCTTCTCAAACGAACACAGTGAGACAGAGAGAGTGGAAGCAGAAATCGAGAGAGAGAGAGAGAGAGATGTCAAGAGAGGAGAGACAAAGATCAGAGGAAGGAGAAACCTGATCCACCATAGATCCGAGAGCTGGGACCTGGAGAAAGAGGTAGCCGGAAAGGGAGAGAACCGGTGAGCTCGTGACCCAAGGGAGGCCGATCCTCCGGTGGGTGACGCCGGCAACGCGATTCTCGGTGGATCGCCTTGCAAGACTCGTGACCATGATCCGAACCAAAAGAACCCGTGTGACCCGATTCTCAATGGCTATTTTCGGTGACTAGAAACCGAAATCCGGCGATGGAGGAGCTCCGGCGGAACCCAGGATCTTCGACCCGCGACCCGCAAGCCCAGAAAACCCGAGAGATCCGAGAACCCATGCCCCGTACCCGTGAAACCCGACCCGCTAGGAACGGTTTTTCGGCGACTTTTTCGGCGGAATCAGTGGCGAATTCCGGTGGATTTGCTATGAAAATCCTTGGGGTAATTTCTTATAACCTATGATGATTTATTTTGGGGATTAATTTGCTTATTATGGAATTAGGGTTTGATTATTTTGGGGCTTTTCAAACGATTGTGTTTAAATAGGTTGATTGAGTGTTTGTGGGTATTCTGTTTTCTGTTCTTGGCTGATTCAGTGGATGTATGAGTGCTTTGGCAGATTTGGGTTCTTGTGTGTCTTAACCGATTAAGTAGTATTTGGATTTATGATACTTTTGGCCAAATGGTTTTGAGGTTAAAATTGTCTCTGTTGTGACTGTGATGGACTGATTGGAGGTGTTCGACCATGCTTTAATTTTGGGTAGACTCTCATAATTTGGCAGTGTACGTAGTTGTTAGACTTGTAATATTTCATGTTGAACTTTAGTTGCTGGAATTATTTTGGGATTAGGTTTTGCTAGCCGGTTAGTGTTGGTGTATTCACTGTGGAGGGCCGTGATTATGGGTTGATGTTTGGTTGGGTTTTTGATGAGTTCGGTTTAATATTGGTTGGTTTGAGTTATGGAATTTTGGACTATGAATTTGATGATTTAAGAAAGTTCATTTTTTGGGATTTCTGTGAATAGGCCAAATGATTTCTTGCTTCTTTTATGTTGGAATTACTAACTATTGAGGATTTAGTTCACTAAGGTAATGGTGTTGGTTAGATTACTCTGAATTTCAAGAGAAGTCATAAACTATGATTTCAGATATCTGTGGTGAATTTGGGTAGAGATTTTGTATTAATAAGAAGTATTTGAAGAATTATGATTACATGTTATGTAGGATATTTATATAGGATACCTTAATTTAAGTTGTAGGCCTCAAATTTCAGAATATTCTTTTAAGCTGTTCTTTCAATTCATTTAGGTAAAAGCTCGACTCCGATGCTTATGGTCAATCCAAGTAAGGGAAACACTACCTCAAAAACCCCCGGCAAAATTTTAATAAACTTTTCAAAAGAAAAGTCGGGGATTTTCCTAAAACTCCTTCATTTCTCTATATTGATTGTCACTTTAAATTCTGTTATGATATTACTCTTATTATCAAATGTGATTGGGAAATTATGTGATTATATGATTATAGCTTTCAAAGTATGAATTGTGAATTAAGATAATGAAACTATGGTTCTCAAATGTATATGTGTTATATGATGATTTCATGAGATTCTGTATAGTTGTATTTGTGTATCATATCGTATATGTTGCATGTGCTCCATATGAGCGGATAATGATGATATTATCATAATTATATGTGCATACATTACACAAAGTTTTACCCCACGGCTGCATCGTGTTTTGATCCGGATCCATTTGGGTAGCATGGCAACCACACCAAAAGTGTGGGCTATCGGTCGGGAGGGCTTCGCCTAGGGAAGTACCTAATCCGTCGGCTCTTCTCTGTGACGACAGGATGAGCGATTTGGTCCTTCGGGATTGGTCCTTTTGGACGTGCCAAACGTAACGTGCACCGCTCGCGGTTAAATAGCGGAGGTGAGCTGGTGGATGGTAAAACTGACACGCTGTATAAATGATTCAAGCACCATGCTGCATTTGATCTATTTGCATGTTATTTAACTGTTTCTTTACCTGCTAAATTATTTGAATTTTATTTAGAATTTCTAAAAAATATCATACTCTTGTTTGTTGTGTTTACCTTACTGAGTTGTCAAATCATCCCTTTTTCCCCCAAATATTTTCAGATAAAACAATAAGACGGAGTCATTTCTTTGTAATGGTGTAGACCTCGCTCAGAACAATAGATCGTTGAGAATCGACCTAACCCTTATGTTGTAAAGTATGTATCAGTTTGGGATACATGGTATTGTAAAGAATGATTAATAGGTACAGATAATAAAATAGGAAGTTACAATCTATATGTTTTAAATGTACGCTTCCACTTAAATGTTTTTAGTACTCAAGTTCGCGTTTCTCCTTATATTCCAAAATGGGGGCGTGACACTTCTTGCTTGGCCAGTACCCAGAAAATATAAAGAAAACCATAAATTTTGATTGACCAGAACTGAGTCATAACGAACTCGGATTGAGTCGAACCAAAAATAGAAAGTGTTTATCTTGAAGTCTTCTATCTACCTTTAAAATTTCACGTCAATCGAAGTAGGGTTGTCTATCGAAAAGTAGGTCGGAGTAAGCTGCCCTCCATTTGGACGGAAATCTTGAATTCAAATAGATAATAAAAGGGCTTTTTTGTAAGTTGTTAAATAAGACTTTAATTTATTTTATATAATTTCCATGTTACTTGTTTTATGAATTGTGTAAAGACCCAATAAGCTTATGAGATAAAAAGAATTAAAATAAAAAGTAATATATACTTCATTTTATATTTCAATGTCCTCATGATTTTCATAAGTTGATTGTATTTATACTTCCTTTTATATTTTAATGTCCTCATGATTTTCGTGAGTTGATCTTATTTATATTTCTTTTTACATTTCATTGTCCTCATGACTTTCATGAATTGATTGTATTTATATTTCCTTTTATATTTCATTGTCCTCATGACTTTCATAAGTTGATCGTATTTACTCTTATTGTCCTTATGATATATTTTAATCCTTAAGTTCATAATTGGTAGTATTGGTCATATAGCTTCGTCATCAAATCATGAACTAAGGTTTTAAGATTGTTATAAGTGATCGTCTCAAACATAACGAAGTGATGGATAATAATAAATATAAAGAGATGAGAGTTTATAAACAATGATTTGTTTGATAGATAATTGATATACATATTATTGTGTGAATTGATTTATTGCAGAGCTAAGAGACTGTGGAGAATAACTGTGAGTATTCCTTACTCACTCAAAATGATACGTGTGGCTTTCCATAATGTTGTGGTTTCTACTTTATTTAATCGTTTGTGCATGTGGAGTTTTGCATATTTTGTTATTTTAATTATAAAAGAGTTGGGAGTGACGTCTCCCAACGGACCAGGGAGTAACGTCTGCCTGTGCCAAAAAGATAACAAATTATTAGAGGAGTGACGTCTCCTTATAACTCACTAAACAGGAATGACGTTTCCTATCATTCGCTAAACGGGAGTGATGTCTCCTATAACACGTTAGATAGGAGTTTTGTCTCCCAATACTCAATAGACAGGAGTTTTGTCTCCTAGTACTAATTAGACAGGAGTTACGTCTCCTAGATTTTATATACTGGAGTTACATCTTCATTTGATGAATGTAAGGAGAAAATGGTTATTTAAATAAATAAGACTGTGCATATAAAACTGTCATTACTTTATATTATTATATTGTTATGCATTTACTTAATTAAATCAATATTCTTATCATTGTTGAAAGTAGTTGACTGACCTATATATTTATTTATGGGCAAAATAGCCCATTATGCAGGCACGAAAGAGTATAAAGCTCAATGATTGGAATTTGTTAGCACTGAAGAGTTAGAACTGTTTATTAATGTAGCTAATGATTACAGTGATTTCTTTGTATCAATTTGAAATATAATATTTTAATTACATTTGTCTTTCAATAAACTCTGATATGTCTTTTTAAAGAAAATAAATATATTCCGCTGCCGATTTATAACTCTGATGATGTCGTAATGTCATGTGAAAATCGAAATTTTCACTTAAGTCTTTTTGCAAAAGGTGGGGCGTTACAATAAACAAGCTTGCTGGGGGTGCTAGTTAGTCTCACTCTGATGTTTAAATCAGTTTTTAGGAGAATATGTATCAAGCTTAAATGATAATAAAATAAGCTAGAGAATACCACAAGGGTCGCATATATTTATAGTGATGATTTAAATTGGTTTTTGAGGAGTGATCCCAAGCTATTCCTAGGGTCGTGGGTCTTCACAACTCCGAATCGTGGGCTTTCACATCTTCGGATCGTCTTCACATTTCCAGATCGTGTGTCTCTCCGAGGCACTTCTGGGTATCTTGGGATCTTAATATTCTTGTGGCTTTTTGCAAGTTGCTCTTGGATGGGCTTCGGCCTTGCCACCCGGTAGATCACGTGGCTAGGCCTTTTCTTAGGATTAAGATTAATAGATAGGCTTGTAGTGAATAGATAAGCCCACCTATTAACTATTGAGAGTATCTCCCAACATTCTTTAATTGATGTTTATTGAGATTCAAGTTGTAATGATTTTATACTATATAAAACAACGTTGATGCAATTGAAAATTTGCAAGTTTAATCTCAAATAATAAGATGTTTAAGATTTATTATATAATTATTCCTCGAAACTGTCATCCAACGAGAAAAACGAATTACTAAGTTGATATTTTTAAGCGAAATGTTAGATATTAAATTTTTATTTTGCAATGCTAATATGCAGTTTCAATTAATTTGTAAATGTATTTTAACAATAACTAATCTAAAAATTGGTTGTGATTATCATGTTAATATTGTAAATTAATTATAGAATAAAAATGTGCTTTTTTACGTTATTCTACTTTTAATGACATTTTTATCGAAAGTGTTTCGTACCCGTATTCTATTTTCATGAACTTAGACCAAAAAAACCAAACGCTAGATGGATCAGCGTTGTTGTATTCCGTATTTTCATCTCAGGCATCTCACATTTTTTTTATTTTTTATTTTTTTTTTATAGTTTTTTTAAAGCATATTGGGTTTCCGGAGTAAATATAACACACACACACACACACACACACACAAAAAAAAAAAAAAAAAAAAAAAAAAAAAAAAAAAAAAAAGGAAGAAGAAGAAGAGATTTTGCAAAAATGAAATAGAGTATCAGAGTATGCCACAATTGTCATTTTGTCTATATTCATCGTGAAGGGGAGATTAATGAGCACAAGACCAACAAATGAGAGATTTAGGCTTGATTTCTTTCGATGTAAAATAATTATTTTATTATATTTTGTAGAATAGTGATGCAAAGAATTTTGCAATAGCTGTTTCAGCCTGACTAGTACTCCGAGCAGGCATGCAAGAATATTCCTTGACAACCTTATCAAAAATTTGGAGGGAAACAGGGGCCGCAAGTACCAAAAACCATTATTTTGTAAAGCAGCGTCAATGCATAATAAAATAGGTGACAGCAGCTCTGTATCTACTTGTAGTTGAGTAAGGACTGTAAGCTTCAAGTCCCTTATTATCTTCTTTTAGTTTCAACAGGAGGATTATGTAAGGGGAATCTAGTTATATCTTCTCATCTTAGTGATTTTCTTTTCATATGGTCAAACTATTTCACGCCTTAGTACAAGCGCTAAGCGATAATAATATTCTAAATAACAGACGGCTAAAGTGAAAAGCTACCGCCCTTGTAGGGAGGGAGCGGGTTCCGCTTTCATAATTATTAAGGCACAAAACTGGCCGATGTTCCGATATAGCAAGTGTACGAGGATAGTATTATAGGGAGCTCCATCCATACCAAAGGTGGAGTGAAAAGCTGTCGTGATTCATCTCCACCTGCCAACCATGAGAACTTATGAATCCAACCTGTTTTGAGCTTGATTCCCATTTGATGATGTGATTCATAACTTGTTGACTCACCCGTGTTGAGATGAAGAACACTGCCAGAACGAGATGAAAAAGAGATCGTACCACTGTCTGAAATAGAGAATGGGGGTGTGGTCACCGGTGAAGACTACACTTTTGCCTTGGTATGACGAGAATGAGACAAATGCAACCGGATTGCTTGTCATATGATGGGTAGCCCCAGTGTAAACGGTTGCTGCACTGAGGCTGTTTTTATTTAAAGTCTAATTATTTCGATCTAAATAAAGATGAGATTGACCAACTTCTCACACTACAACTAACAATCTGTTCATCAAGCTACCCTAATATCTGTTAAAAGTATTTTCAAAATTAATATGTATATATATTTATTTTGTGTCTTGGAGATGTTTTAAAATGAAGGTGTTAAATAGCATTAAATGAAGATAGTCCCACATGGAAAAAAGAGAAACTGTAGTTAACATTTATAAGGTCCAACACACTTTAAGCATTTAAAGTAATGCTTGGATGTATACTCTAGTACAGTGCGAAGCATCAGACGCACACGCGCGCACGTGTGGCGGTGGGCTGTAGGGCTCTAGTGGCGCTTTGATGGCGCACTTAGGTAGATCATGATCATGATCAATCGATTTGGTGGTTTAATCTAAGAGTAATGATTGAATGCCACCCAAATATACAACTTTTCACCAACTTGCATATGTGGCAAGATGGTTCCCCACTACTTTTCGAGTTTTTTAATTTTTTAAAAATAAATTAAGGTGAGGGACCATCTTGCCACATAGACAAGGTGGTGAAAAGTTGTATATTTAGGTGGTAGTGAATCATTACTCTTAATCTAAACCATAGGATGCTTCTTAGGTAAATCTAGTGGTTGGATTTATTGGACCATCACGAAAATAAACTGTTAGGTCAAATCACATTTGATCTAATGGTTGAGATTAATTAATATCGATATAATAGTTATTATTAAATAATCATGAATAGGGGTGTAAACGAGCCGATCCTGAGCGAGTATTGGCTGTTCGGGATCGGCTCGTTTATGTAACAGTGAAGCTCGAGCTCGAGCTCGACACGAGCCTAATTTTGGTGTGCGAGATCGGCTCGTTAAGAAAGAATTACTGATCGAGCTCGAGCTCGAGCTCGATCATTTTTGTCGATTCCGAGCTCAAGTACTCGGCTCGAGCTCGACTAGAGTGAAAAAAATCCTAGCACAAACAAGTAGATTGAGAACCCTAAAATCAGAACCAATCAACCAACAAATCCGACTTAAAAAAAAAAAAAAAAAAAAAAAAAAAAAAAAAAAAAAAAAAATCAACCAACAAATCTCATACATAAAATCCAGAAAAGCAAAGGACAGGAAAGTAGAAAACAAACCAGATGAAACGGAGCTAAAGCCAGAAGCACCATTCTCAATCTTGAAAGCTTGGAAAGAAATGATTTTGGAGCCAGGTCGGGCTCTTCCACTAGGCGGTCGTCAGATACATTGCATTATCTCTCCATTTGAGACTCTATAACTCCCGTATAGAAGAATCAATAAAAGAAGCAAATAACACTTTTTCTTTGTTTCAAAAAAAATACAAAACAATTTCTCTTAGCAAATTACCAAAAGTTTCCTCTGGTAGCCAAGAAGTAGGAGCTAGGAGGCGCAGCCCGCTTGACCTCCAGCTAACCGGCCTCTCTCCTTGACTCCTCCACTCCATTCGGCAATCTCGTACCCGGTTAAAGTGAGGCTTATCTCTGCTATTTTTTTCTTTTTCTTTTTTTTAAGAGTTCGTTCCTTTGTTTTAGGGCCCTGTTTGCCAACGCCCACTGCAGACGTGAGTAGTGGGCGTTGGGTCCCATGCAGTACTTCGACTGTAAGTGGAATTTTCTCTGCGAAAATTGTGGCTTAGGCGTCAATTGTAATTTACTGAAATGGAAGTGGAAAGCTTGACTTTCTTTGAAAAGAAGTGAGGGCAAAATGGTAATTTCAATTATTATGCTCATTGCCTGTTGCAGCTGCCCTCAAAAGAAGCAAAAAATCACGTGTCCCCTGTTGAAAAAACTGCAAAGCTTGCAGTCGAAGTACTGCATGGGACCCAACGCCCACTACTCATGTCTGCAGTGGGCGTTGGCAAACAGGGCTAGATCTTTTGTACAAAACTTAATCTTTTTTGATAGTCATTAAATGCCTACAATCATTTCAAAGAAAACGTGTTGTCAGGATTCAAAGATAAGATGAAGAGGGTGTGGCTGATTCACAGCCACATCTTTTTTCTTTTTCTTTTTCGTTTTTCGGTCATTTTTTAATGTCTTCAGTTTTTTTTTTTTTTTAAAAAAAAAAAACACAATAAAGAAAAGCCGAAAAGGAACTACTTCACTTTTTTGTTTTTTTTGTTTTTTGTAATGACTTCACTTATAAAATAGTATTCCATTTTTTTTTAACAAAAAATTATATTAATAATCTAATATTAGGCATTTGGAATTACGAAAAAATGCCAGTTTATTATTTTGTCTGTATAAATTAATTACTAATTATTAAAAAAAATGTCTTATGCAGGTTAAAAATGTTACATTATTTTATTATAGAGTAAAATGTCTTTGATAAATCAGATTCTAGTTTATTATTCTTTTATGTCACTTTTTTATTTATAATATTGTTAATTATAAATATATGCTAGAAATATACATTATTTATGAAAAGCTTTAAACATGGAAGAATAAGAAAAAAGTTATAATTGAATCTAAAAAAAATATGCAGACAAATTTATTACTAGCATTAAAATATGAAATCTTAAAAGCAAGATAAATAATATATATATATATATATATATAAAGGCCACGTCTAACATTGTCGCCTTAGGCCCCACAATATATCGAGTCAGCCCTGTTTGGAGCAAGTCCTTTTTCAAAGTTGTGGATTGTTGTGGCTGAAATTCATGATTCATACCGAGATTTTGTTAGTTTTTCAGGTGATTTCGTCAAACCGTTAAAACTTGAAAGCAAAAAAATCAAGTAAAGGACGTTGAAGAAGATGCACCTTAAACTTGAAGGAAAGACGAGACAGTGTTAACCATGATAAAAATTTTTCTTGAAGGGTAAATGTGAAGAGTCAGCAGAGAGAAGAGGCGAGATTTGTTGAGGATAAATTTGAAATAAAAGTGGTTGATATTTTTTGGAGGGAAATGTTTACGTTAGGCGAATAGGCGTCATTATTGCAAGTGATAGGCGCACTGCTCAAAACATTTCTTCACGTTTTTTCCTGACTCGCGGACGATTGTGTCAAAGCCAAAACAACCCATTTGACTTAATAAAGGACAAAGCTTTTTACCATCCAAGAAAAAAAAAAAAATGGGAGAAATGCTTTTCCTTTAAATCAAGAGTTCGGATGTGTATTATTTTCTTGTTTTTATATATATGGGTTGAAAGCCTGGCCTTGAGTCAAACAAGTCAAAAAAAAAGGAGATATTAATATAAAGGGGAGTGTTTGAAGGGGTGGTATGTGCATGGTCCATAATTGAGTGGTTTTTTTTTTTATCATTTTCCTAATATAAAGCTCCTTTAAAAAAAAAAAAAAAAAAAAAAAAGTCTTAACAAACTAAGTCTTAAGTTAAGTTAAATATAAAATTATGAATAGGTAGGACTTGTCTAAATGACTAAGAGCATTTTCAAAGTCTTATATAAATTTTTATATAGAATAGCTAACTAAATCTCAATTTTAAATAGCTAATTAAATATCACTTTATCTAGTTTAACTAATAATTTTTAGAAGCACCATACATCTGATTATCTATTTTTAACTTTATTTATTTATTTATTCATTTTTTATAATGATAATACTTTCTTTACAGTCGATTGATAATACTAATTAAATCATATCAAATGACTAACGATTATATAGCACGATGTTAAATCATATGATCTAAATTATAATGATAATTCATAACTTGTGAATTGTGATTATAATTAATATATAAGTAATTCCAATCCTAATAATTTAATTTGGGATTGTATGAATCACATTATTATTATATATGAATATTATGATTAAGTTTCATAAGTGTCATTATATCATATGAATAATGTGAATTCATACTTACTGTAACGTACGTATGTAATCTATATACATAGTCATTATATCTAAATATTACTAATAATTATTAAATACTTAAAATCATAAATCATACTTATTAAGTGTATGAGTGTATCTAATTAAGTATCTAAATACTAAATCATTATATTAGTATGAATTTGTATACTATAGTCTGTATCATATATGACACTATGTAGCTATAATTATATATGTTAGTAATAAGTATATATATATTTATGATTATGAATTATGAATTATGAATTATGAATCATATCATATCACTTTATTTATGTGATTATCTATGAATCTATAATAAGTAATTAAGTATGATCATTATAAATTTATAAATCATAAATCATAATTATCAAATTTATCATAATTCATAATTACCTACTAATAATACTAATATTATATGATCATATAATCTAAGTATTATCATATGATAGTATATTTAACATATTAACATAATCTAACAATCCGTATGTAATGATTATTAAATATTTAATGATAATACTCATAACATATAATAAAGTGATTGCATATTTTATATTTACATGTCATAAGGTAGTATGGTACAATGTTATATTATTATATGATCATATAGTCTTATAAATTATAATCCTATTGTATTACATAAATAATTTGATTAAATATATGGATTGTCATTATATTATATGAGTCATATGACTAACAATTAATTATTGATATTATTCACTTTTACTATTTTATATACATATGACCAATTAATATATATTGATTAATAACTATTGTTATTTGTTATTTAATTTATGCTTACATAATACACATAGTGTATTATTCATTAATATATATATATATATATATACACACACGAGTCGAGCCTTAATAAACGAGTCGATCCTTATACGAGCGGGTTCACGAGCTTTAGTCGAGTCGATCCGAGTTTATACGAGTTTGCATCGTTTAATAATCGAGTTTGATTTTCGTGTTCACGAGTAGCTCATTTAATAATCGATTCGAGCACGAGTCGAGTTTATTCGAGCCGATCTCGAGTAAGCTCACGAGTAGCTCAGCTCGTTTACACCCCTAATCATAAACAATTATTTGATCTGATGGATCAGATTTAAGTGTATGTTAAAATAGCAGTTTATGATTGTTACTTAAGCAGTTATGGACGGTTGGATTAACAGTTATTTTAATATAATACAAAAGTAACTTTTGTCCAGTTATCAGAAAAATACAGCTGTACAGTGATTAATAAAAGAGATAACAAAATTTCTTTTATCTCAGTGTTTTTTCTGATATCTTATGTATTTTAAATTAAAAAATTTATGTCTGTTTCTTGCTATAATAGAAAAATTTGGAAGTGTTCAGATTTATTTTTCGTTAGTGTAAAACACAATTAAACAAATAGAGGATTCTGGGCTCTCCATTGTATTCTGGAGAAATGTCCGGTTCTCAGAAAAATACAGAACTAATTGTTGTACAGTGATTAATAAAAGAGATAACAAAAATTTCTTTTATCTTGAGTGCTTTTTCTGATACCTTATGTATTTTAAATTAAAAAAATTATGTCTATTTTTTTTTTTTTGAATGTCCACACAAGAGGGGGAGGGGGAGGGGGAAGGCGGATTCGAACTAGTGACCTCCGCTTCATGAGGCGTAGTCTCTATTCGATTGAGCTACCCCTTGAGGATGTTTCTTGCTATAATAGAAAAATCTGAAAGTGTTCGGGTTTATTTTTCGTTCATGTAAAATGCAATTAAACAAATAGAGGATTCTGGGCTCTCCATTGTATCCTGAAGAAATATTTGTTGTAACTTTCTGTATACCTTTCTAGTGAGGACAAATAATATTTTAAAAAAAACAATGTTGTAATGCACCTTATGAAGTTTTCGTTTTTTTGCTTTCGTTTATTTTTTCTAACAATATCAAACTTAAAATATTTTCGATTAACCAGAAAAGTTATTTATTTATTATTATTATTTTTTTTAATTTTCGAAAAATGATTTCTCTTTTATTAACCGAAACTATTTTTTCGAGCATGAGCTTTTCCTCCTCAAATTGTTTGAAGTTCTGCGGAGTTCATTAATTTGGACCACCGTCGTCGAAAGCCGCCCCAACCAGAATTTACTAAACCACTACCAGAAGCAGCCGAACGACTGTCGGAGTCCTCCGAACCTTAGGTTGATGAAAGTTCGTCGATCTTTTTTGGTAGTCACTCTTATTTTATGTACAAGCACCTACGAAAAGAATACCTTTTAGTCCCAAGCTTCATGTACAGCCGGTAGCAAGTTAACGAAGCTTCTAGACCATTCTAAAACCTTCCCTCGTCTCGAAGAGCCATAAAAACACGTCGCCTCTGCAACTTTTCCCATATCAATATTCTCGCACCTACGAAAAGGAAAACTCTCCCTATCCCTCGGGCTCTCTCTCTCCCTCAGAGCGAAATTCAATGTCCGAATCAGCGTCTCCAACCGAAACCCGAGCCCAAAGGCTCTCTATCCTTGTGCCCGTAATCCTAGACACGGTCTCCGCCTCCCAGGCCCGAAACTCGACCCGGACCCGTCTCGTGTTACTGGACCGGGTCGCAAGATCGTTTAACGTGTTCGACTTGCCCGGAGACCTAGACGAAGTGCGAGAGCTCGAGGCCCTCTTCGGCGACCTGTCGGAGAAGAGCGGGCCGTTGCCGGCGTCGAGGGTGTCGATAGAGGCCATGCCGAGGGTGGCGGTGACCGAGAAAGTGGCCGCGGAGGAGTGCGCGATTTGCTTGGAGGGTTACGAGGTCGGCGACGAGGCGAGGGAGATGCCGTGCAAGCACATGTTCCACTCCGGTTGCATCGAGAGGTGGCTGGGGCTCCGCGGGTCCTGCCCAGTTTGCCGGTTTGTGATGCCGGTGGAGGAAGGCAACGTGAAGAGTGGCGGTGGAGAAGGGGGAGAGAGGGGGTTTCTGGTGGCTCTTTGGATCGGTGGCGGTGGGGATCCGATGGACGTGGGTTCAGGTACGGGCCGTGGGTCCGTGGCGTCTGATTCGGACGGGAGTCGAGGCAGTGATGAAGTTGATGACGCGTTGACACAAGAAATGCAATTCTGAAGACAAGCCACATAATTAGATAGTTTAGATTTTTTTTTACAATTTTAGACGGTAGTTTATACATTGAAAATTTGAAACAAAGGGTCAGACATTTGATTAACAATCTGAACCATTTCTTTTAGAGCACACGATCGTTTATTTGTTTACTTGTAATTGGCGGTGGGTTTTTTTTTTTTTTTTTTTGGCTCCTAATATCTAATTGTCAGTAATGCTATAAGGAAAATTACTGTTCTGATTGAGTTTTCTCAAAATTAAAATTGTTTAAAATTACAATTGGATCAAAATTTAATAGTGATTAAATTATAGTAATTTAAAAAGTCATTAATTTTTGAAAGACTAAAAAAAAATATGGGTCTTTCTTATCGATCCGGCTAGGAGTGTATAAACGGAGTGATTATAACTGCTTAAAACTGCTAATCGTATAACCGTATAACTGCATAACCGCTAACTACTTCTATATTTAATTTTGGATTTGTTTGTATTTGATTATTTGGATTTGTTATGTTTTAGATTTGGATTTGGATTTGTTACTATTTTGGATTTAAAACTCACACTAAAACTGGCCCAAAAGTGGCCAAAATCGGCCCAAAATTCAAATTGAAAAGCGGTTATACAACCACCGATTATCTATTCAATAACCTCAAACCAGCAGTTATAAAAATAACTGCATCCGCCTAGGCGGTTAGCGGTTTTAATCAATAACCGCCGGTTATAACCGTTTGTACACCCATAAATTCGGCTTTAGTGCTCTTAAAAAAAAAAAGAACAGCAAATGGACGGTGAAGATTAAATAATAGAAATTTTAAAATAAACTAAGTTGTTTTTAAATCATAATCTTAAATCATTCGATGCATGCTTGCAACAATAGATAAAAACACCCCGCAATTAGACCTATAATAAGAAACAATGTCTCGAGATAACAAAGCACAAATTTTCTAGATTCTTGAAAATTGAACATCGGTTACTATTCGTGCCACTAAAGATTACAAGTACAATGTATGGTTACACTATTGTATCAAAGAGGAGGAAAAAAAGCTGGCATAAAAGATATCCTAAAAACAGGTTATTAGGTCCAACAAAAAAAAAATTTCAGTCACCAATAATCCCCACAAGAACAATTCCCATATAGTAGTCAAGCTTTGGCTCCCGAATGGTAACTGGATCACCAATAATCCCCACAAGAACAACTCCCATCTCTGAAATGGTGGAATCTGCTGGCATCCTTCACAACAATTTCACGTCCAGTAACCAAGGCTATTAGCTTAATCGTACTGTGGCAGTCACCACAAATCCGATGGCTCTGCACAACTTGCAGTGCTGTCCAATCTGGAGTGTTGATCAACCCAAAAGCTATCGCCAGTTTCTCACTGTGGTACAACAAAACCTGGTCTCCCTGTTCAACATCAGGAAGCAAATATTTTCTCTCAGGAACATAACCATGTTTTGCAATCTCTAGCATCAAGTTGTCCACTTTCTCGTAAATCTCTTTTGTTTGGTAATGGATTTTATCTCCGCAAAGGAAAACATAAGGCTGCTTTTTAACTTCAATCCAACTGCATGCTGGAAGCATTCTCAAACCCTTTCTTCTTAAGGTCTGAAAAACAGCGGCAGCTTCCTTCAACTTGCCAGAGCTGTGGTAAATATTAAAAAGCACAACATAATTATTAAGCTTTTCAGGCTCCATTCCATAAAGCTTCTCAGCTGCAAATTTTCCAAGCTCTAAATTCTCATGGACCCGACAAGCTGTCAGCAAGGCAGCCCACATGTTAGCTGTAGGCTTAAATGGTGCACTTCTAATCAGTGCAAAAGCTTCATCCAAAAGACCCTCTCGACCCAACACTTCAATCATACATGCATAATGCATTGCACGGGGCTTAATCTTATGATCCCTACTCATTGATTGAAAAATCTCCCACCCACACTCTGATAAACCCGAATAACTACAAGCAGATAGAACAGCAAGAAAGGTGACATGGTTGGGTATCAATCCTTCCTGAAGCATCTGTTTGAACATCTCAATGGCCTCTTCTCCACGACCATGATTACCATAGCCAGCAATCAAGGCATTCCAAGATATTACATTCTTTTGGAGCATCTTGTCAAAAACATGACGGGCATCTTCTACTCTTCCCCATTTGCTATAGAAATCTACAAGTGCTGTGTTGGCTACTATATCTAATCCAAAACCGTGACGAACTAAACTTGCATGAGCTTGCTTAGCATGCTCTAATGAAGCTAACCTTGTACATATTCTTATAATCATCGAAAATGTGAAATGGTCCACTTCAACACCAGAATCACGCATCTCATGATACATACTAAGAGCTTCCTCACTATAACCATGAAGTGCATAACCTGCTATAATGGAATTCCACCCAACCGTCGTCTTCACCGGCATCTCATCAAAAACACATTGAGCATCTTCAATGCTCCCACACTTACTATACATGTCAATCAGGGCACAAGACACAAAAATATTCTCACTGAAACCCATCTTCAAAGCACACGAATGAAACTGTCTCCCTGCAAAAATGTTACTCAACCCAGCAGATGCTCGGATCATCATGGCAAATGTGCGCGATCCACCATCTGAAAACTCTTCCCAAAAAGTTAAAAACATCTGGAATGCCTCAAGATAATCCCCAGAGTCCAAAAGTCCCTCGATTATCGTATTCCACGAGACAAAGTTCCTCTCCGGCATTTCATCAAACAGCCTACGCGCATCAATCATCATTCCACATTTCACATGCATAAGTAGCACCCTGTTCCTCATATACAAATCCAACTCAAACCCATTACTAGTCATAAAACTAAACAGCCTCTTCACCCCTCTAATCGACTTCAAACCTATGCACGCACTCACCAATGCGTCATACGTGCTAGAACCCAATTCAAAACCACCCTCAAACTCCAAGATCTCAAAAAATTCAAGCGCCTCTCTATACCCCTTATTCAAAACCAACTTCTCTATCTGACTACAAAGCCCCGAACTGGGTTTTCTCTTCTGGGTTTCTCCCAAAACCGTTTCTTTCCTCTCACCAACATCGATTTTCGACGGTTTCGGCTTCAGCCGTGGTTGTAGCCCTTGTTCCAGTGAAGAACACATAATCTTATCAAACGGGTTCCTCCATTTCCTCCCATTGAACGAAAAACAATCCCCAGAAAACAACGACTTATCCTTGAAAAACTTACCCTTAGGATCCGAGAGAGTGAAAGGAAAACTACAATTACTTTGACTCCGATCCAATGAGAGGCTCTGGAAGCGTAAGAGTGGGATCTCCATGCTCAAACAGTACAAGCAAATCAGTGAATACTGGTGGCACTAGAAGCTGAGAAAAAATTGCACCTTGAGAAAGTGTGAATTTGTTTCGCTTTTTCCTCATGTTTTGGTCAAAGCGCAATGTTGGATATGAACGAAGTGTTCAGCATCGAGGACTCCGCCCGAGTAGTTGGGAGGTAGTTGCAAGGATCACGATTCACCATAGAACTTGAAGGACGACGAAATGACTTAAAGCCTTAGTCGCTTCTAAAACCTATCTGCTTGGGACTTTAGCGGTAAAACCGTGTCGTTTTCTAAAACTTCTTGTTGGCAATAAACTCTAATGTCAAAAAGCCTCGATCTGCTTTATACTTTTCATAGGCAAATTTTATCTTTCTCATATTACAGAAAAAAATATTTAAGCTCATTTATTAAGGGTCCGTTTGGGTTTGCGATTTTAAAAAGTGCGATTTAAAATTATGATTTTAAAATGTGCGATTTGAAAAAAGTGATTTTTATAAACGCAGTTAAGCGTTTGGCAAAATCGCAGTTTAGCATTTAAAATCGCAAATTAGACTTTAAAATTCTGCGTTTTTAAAAAAGCACCATCTTATCTGCGATTTGAAAACACAGAAAATCTGCGTTTTCAAATCGCAATTTTTAAAAACGCAGTTCCCAAACGATTTATGTTCTGCGATTTGGTTTAAAATCGTACTTATTGTCTATGAAATCGCAATCCCAAACGCACCCTAAACATGCCAAACTCGTATGAACTTTGCTTGACTTATATAAATTCATATAACTTAATTTTTATAATATTATTCTTAATTTTGTGATGAGAACATCGTAAATATATGAAAATAGGAAAAATCACAATTTAGCCTTTTAAATTGTTAGTCATTTTGCAAGTAGTCCCACGAATTGCCAACGCTTAAACTCTGGTCTCCTAAACTACCAAAAAGTTTTAAAAATGCCTATAATACCATTGCCACGCGTCATTTTTCAATTGAAAAATAAAATAAAATAAAATAAAAAAAACTAAATTTTTGTTTTTTAAAAAAAAGAATAGAAAATGGGAGCCACCTCCTTGGGGAGGGGGTTGGCTTGCAAACACTCATTTTCTTTTTCTTTTTTTAGTTTTTTTTTTAAAATTAAAAAATGACATATGACAAGGGTATTATAGGCATATTTCGACAAAATGGGCATTTTAAAAACTTTTTTATAGTTTAGGGGGTCAAAGTCCAAGCGTTGACAGTTCGTGAAACTACTACCAAAACGGCTGGCAGTTTGAGGGGCTAAATTATAATTTTTCCTTGAAAATATAAAAATGAATTATATTCCTAATATGTTAGCTATAACTTGAATATTTGTTATAGGAAATATGTGTATGTATAGACTCAGGATTAGATTGTTTAAGATTCTAGATAAGGTTATAAGATATAATATAAATAGTCTATTAAAAAGATATATATATGATTTATTATAGGTTGGTTATGTTAATTTTTATAAGTTTATAAATAATAATTAATAATTGATTAACAAATGATTATTATGAATTTACAAAAAAATATAAACAATGACGATATTTAAACAAGCTCAAGCTTATTCAAAAAATAAATGAATCAAGATTGAACAGATTATTTATTTCGCCAATAAGCTTGAACTTGATTCATATTTAAAATTAAATTAAATAAATCAAACGTGAATATTTAATAACCAGCTCGACTCGGCCTTAATCTACATAAAGGGTCACATGTAAATGGGATTTAAATTGCAAACTTTCTTTTAGGCTGAAGTTGATTAGGGGTAAAAGGATATTCCTAGTCCTAGAGTCATTCCTTGAAGCCAACCAAAAAACCAATGTAAACCCTTTGGGAAAATAGATAAACATTGATCATGGAAGGGGTTGGTTTAGTGACAAGACATTTACTTTCAAATGAAGGTTTGAGTCTCAAGAGTATGATGCTAGAAGGACATAGGCTCCACCACCAATCTTCATCAATGTCTGCCATCCAATTGTAATTTGAGGCTCATCTAAATCATTGCAAGATTATTGTGTGCAGAAGGGAACACCTAAAAATGGTAACAGTAGTCTTGTTTTTTTTCTTTATTCCCAATATTTGAATGGAGTAGACAACATGATTCGATGAGAATTATACTACGAGTTATGATCTTTTGCCACTTCAAGGCACAACTCTTGATCACTTTGCCCTCCCCTAGCTAGCTATAGATTTTTTTTTTTCAAAAAAAAAAAAAAAAGAGTCAGAAGTAAAAGTTGTCACGTTGATAAAGGTAGTCAGAAATTGTATCTTGGGGTGACAATGTATCACGTCTCTTATACTTCAAGGAAAAAAGAAGAAGAAGGAGAGTTTAAAAAAGAGAGAAGAATAAAGAAAAGTGAACTTTATGATTTCATTAGTTTGAGAGTGGTTTACAGGTAATCAACAATTGCATCAAGTCGGTGTCCTCAAACAAGATGCCAAAGTGGTTGCTTTAGAACTGTCCTACAGACAAGGGAGAGCATCTTTGTAGTCCTTCAAAATGGTAAAAGAATCATGGGAAATTCAATTGTTTACTTTGAAAAGATCTGAAGCTCTTATAACATCATCCAGATTCATCCTCCGACCCAAAGAAGAGCTATAAGATTAGGCTGATGAAGAAATCTCACTAGTCAGCACTCGAAGTGCCATTTTGTTGCTTATCATGGAATCAAATTTAGAATAACAAGATCTAATTGATACTTGGCATAAGCCTTCTTCCTTCTCTTTTTTTTTTTTTTTGTGGGGTTCGTGGTGATTCCTCCAAATAACTTGTATAGCTATCGAAATCATGTCGTGAGCATCATCATGTAGCATGAAGGTTCTAAATCCAAATGGGATGGATGGGGATCGGGTGCAATAAGGCAGTCTCATATGAAAGCCGAGCGGGCCTCACTTGTTTGGACAGGTGCACAGACAGTCCGAACAGGTGAGACTCAGGCTACCCAGCCACCTGCATATGCTATTCATCAAAACTTCACTCTATTCCCAAGGGAAACATAGAACATGTTCTCGGCCAGCAGGCCACATTCTCCACCCCATGTTCATAATTACCATTGCAGGAGGAACCAATACAAGATTCTCCAACCAGCATCATAATTAAAGTAATAACTAGATCTAATTTTATATCTTGATAGAATCATGCAATGAAGCCATCATCTTTGGGATGGTGGAAACTATGGGCTCCACCTGTGATGTGGATTGGTTATTGGCCCTATCATGAGATGTATCCATGGACTATTTGCATACATCACATCTCTTCCATGGAATGTATTTTAACTCCTTGATGCGTTGGTCAGTATGGTTGAGAGAACCCAGCTGATCATAATTCTATTTTATACAATCAAGCTCTGCAGGAAAGGTATGGAAGATATTTGAATTTCCTTCTCCAAGCTGGCATGCATCCTGCACAATTTAGGCCAGGAAACCTTAAACCCCTAACTAGGGTTTTTCTTATAATGAAATTCTTTCTCCAAGGACAAATTAATTCTGAAAATGACGAGTAAAAGGGACTTGAAAATTAGGAAAAGTGGAAAAGCCACTAAAGATTAATTGCGTGGAAAGGAATGGGCACAAGGTAGGGCTTTAGAGGAACAAACAAATGATTGCAGCCATCATGAAAACAGAAAAGGAGTCAATAATGTTTTCCTTATTGATACAAAATAGCTTAAGCTCAGGTATGTCAATAATGATGAATATGTTTGTATATATTGGCATGGAAAATCTGCAGTACCTGTGACATCTTTCAATGTACTAACATATTTGAAAAGGATGGATAAGGCAATCATGTCTCTAGCCCTCAATTGCATGGAAAAGAATGGACACAAGATACTCTTTTTTGGGGGGCCTATTAGACACAAAATACTTATCACAAAGAAAAAGAGAAAAAAGAAAAAAAGGGAATGGACAGAAACAGCTAGAACAGAATAGGACTCCAGTGTTTTCCCTATTATTTGGTATCAAAACACAGTCTAGGTATTTCAATTAATAATAAATTTATGCATATATGAACCATGGATGGCAGCGCTAAGGGGCAAGGAAGCAGAACAGGTGGTAACGTAGAAAAGTTTCCTTAAGCAATGTCAAATAATGAGTGACTTTAAAATTAACAGAAGAGGATTTTTTCAGCATCCTCTTTACATATATAAAAGGATATCCAGAGAGGAAACGCTAGATGTTGATGTGAATATCACCAAAGCAGCATAACCATTTGCTTTCAATTGTGATATATCCTAAAACCTAGATGATAATTACAACCTTCCAACCTAGTCTTTACTTTGCCACAGCCCCAAGGAATGATCTCATCATCACAATATATGAATAGTATTTGGAGGCAGGATGGAATGGTCTGATAATAAAAATAGCCCAAGATGATTACTATCCCAGCACCATTTGTATTAAATGCAGGCAAAGAGAAAGCGCAGAAACTATATAAGCAAAGTGGGTAAGCATACAAGGAAACCTTCCTTTACAATAGGCCTAGCTACCCTATTAATTGTACTGTAACAGTAGTATAGGTTGTAAAATAATTACGACTTCTCCAAGTGATTGGATCTCATACTCAAACCTTCTTTGCAAACCGAGGGAATAAAAACTTATCCATCTTACAAAAACAAAAAAGCAACCTAAATTTCAAAAAACTTTCTTACATATAAAATCATAACATCACCAGATTTTTCAAATATAAACATCTCTGGTACTCTAAAGATAAAGTCCCCGTGACAGAAGGAGAGAACAAAGAACTTTGTATGTCCACATACAACATAAAGAACTTGATAAGCCATCATTGGTAAGCAACCTAGAACAAGGCAGTACACTTCAAGAAGTAAATATCATCATGAAAGAACTCTTTATTCTTGACTAAGGGATTTAAAAGATTAAATTCATGCAGACCCATGAAAGTCTCAGAATATCCTTATATTATCATGCTTAGACTGCAATTGTAGAATGTCTTGACAATTGATGATTGCTATTCAATCGCTTAATAATCAATGGAAAATGCATACATTATCAACTAAGTTATCGAATAATCAAAGGAATTTGGATCATCAGTTAAAGCTTTCCAAAAGCATATAATAATTATAAGCAAAACATGATACGATCTGATTGGAAATCATAGTTAGCTGTGCAGAGTGATACAAACATCGGTAGACAGAATGAATCGTACCACATATGTGTTTCCATCCAGTGTAGTGATCCTAATGTGGATCCCATCTAAATTTGCCCCTTTTCACGCAAATCAACAAATGGAAAAGCTTTCTGTACTACCATCTGCATAACAGAAACATAAAACGATGCTTGTTTACATGTCCAAGCACATCAATCACAGTAGTTAGACCATCGACCACACATCACTTTGTAATTATATGATGTATAGTACCACGAAGTTCTGAATATAGTTTCTGAAAATTTCAACAATAACAAGTTGAACCTGGTTTCAGTGGGAATTCTGTGAGGAAATTATTAACTAAATTTTAAAATACTGAAACTTACTTCATTCCAGCTTAACATTTCTAACTTTAAGAGCAATCATAACATCCAAAAGAATTTCAGTAAACTGGAATATAATGAAAAAATCATACCTTTAAAATAGAAACTTAAAGCATAAAGCAATTTTAAATATACTAAAAATATAATAAATTAAAAGATTCTTATATTCCCCACTATAACCAGCTGTATATAATCCTTACAACTTATTTCAATAAACTTATTTAAAGACAGTAAAGTTCGAAAGAGATCAATCAGGAGAAGGCCCTTCTCACTGCATTATGGCTATTCCTGTATGCTGATTATCCTTCCTATTGAATTGAACCAATCACATCAATTCTACTTTTTGATCTTCCGATACTTCTTTGACCCCGGAACTTCCAATCTACCAACAGAACACCCACACCTCGCTCGAAAAACAAGAACTGCTCTTCCATTAGGTGGCGCCATCTTCTTAAGCTCTGCCTCCAATTCGCGGTGATGATCGCGTGGCAATTCGAATAGACCCTTCTTCAAGCCTCCATCTTTAACCAAATTAGTCGAATTCTTCACACAGTCCTCTGTCTCCAACTGAATATCGAACTCCGCAGCCTTCCTCAGCCCCTTGCAATTCGGATTCCCACATTTCCGACTAGTACATACCAAAACCAACCAGGCAGCCAATGCGGCACAACAAACGCTAAGTCCTATAGAACCATATATCATCGGAGCACCTGAAACTTCCTCTTTAACCAAACAAACAATAGCACCAACAATTTTCATAAGCTCAACGACCACAAACCTAATATATGGGAACAGCAAAAACCCACAAGCACCAATAACAGCAATAAGGATTACTATATCTATCGCCGCCGATCGAGATCGATCACAAACTGGGATGTTAGAACAATTCTGCGAATTGGGTGTCTTTCTATTCCTAGGAAAATGATTGCTAAGCCTTGATTTAGTGTCAGACATGGCTATGGATGGGTCAACAGACTTGCAGACCGATATTGAGTTTTGGTAATAGACCATTTCAAACGGAACCCAGAACCTGAAACCAATCTCCGACTGAAACAAACCCAGCAATCCAATCGGAAAACCAGATCGAACCCACGATTCTATACCCAAAACCAGACCGACCCACCTCGCGAAAAGATGAAAAGAACAAGGAACTCGAATCCTCCTGCAGATCGGGACCTGTCGATGCCTATGTTTTTCACAGCTCGCATCTAATATATCCGATGGAATTCGAGGCTGAGTTTGAATCCAAATTAAGAGCTAGAATCCGCTAACGATGATTGTGATTTTGGAGTGTGTGAATTGGGTTTGGCCGGCTGGAGACGTTTGGAACCAGAGGAAGCAAAGCGGACAAGAAAGAGTCATCAGTGCGCCATCACAATGTGTATTTTTCTTTTCCTCTTAGAGAGATAGAGAGAGAAGGGCTCATGTAAATGGTTGGTTGGTTCAAAGAGAGGGTCATTTACACGCTAATAAGACACGTTGGTGATGGAATTACGTGGCCCATAATTCGTTTTGAACGAAAAAAAGAAAAAGAAAAAGGCTTGCATTTTGTCCAGGCAAATGATAAATATACAACCCCTTCACAATTTTGGTACAACTTTCACTCACAATGAGGTGAAGCCTACATGTATGGGCCCTACCTCATTGTGAGTAGATTATGCTAAAGTTGTACAAAGAAGTTGTAATCCGATCATCTCTCTTTTGTCCAACACGCGTTGAAGGACCGACTCAATGATGTGTGACTGATTTGGTGGGGTTCGAGTACTACTACTCCATGGGCTTGCCCACCTATTTTTCCTTTGGAAAGAAATATCAAAAAAAAAAACTGAAAGCCTTTACCCAACAATCTATCTTAAAATAGACCTTAAATTTTTAAGTGTATTAATGTGATTAATTAAACTATTAAAGTGTACTAAAAATGTCGCTTTTATCAAAATATTCTTATAATACCCATATTTTCTTAAAAACTTAAAAATAAAAAAAAAACTAACCTTTTTTTTTTATTATTTTTAGCTTAAATTACAAACAACTCATTGCAGAATAAAAAATAATTTAAAGGTCTTTAAGGTAGGCAAAAAATAACAATTTAGTCATTGTAATCAAATTCTGTCAAAATAATTGACGGATTCTGTTAATGTCAACGTTAATACCAATAAAATGATGACATGTGTCACTCTTACTAACAAATTTTAATTAAAAAAGTTTTCTTTTAATTTATTTTTTTAAAATTTTTTAAATTTATTTAAATTTTTAGTTTTATATTAATAGTTTTTTAAATTT
Source organism: Alnus glutinosa (assembly GCF_958979055.1). Lineage (NCBI taxonomy): Eukaryota > Viridiplantae > Streptophyta > Magnoliopsida > Fagales > Betulaceae > Alnus > Alnus glutinosa. Next base: position 34,342,611 of record NC_084887.1, on the reverse strand, counting down.
TCTTTATTTTTTTAAATAGTTTTTTATTTTAATTTTTAAGAGAATAAGGGTATTATATGAATATTTTGACAAAAGTTGCATTTTTTGTACTCTTTAGTAGTTGTAACATTAATACAGTTGAAAATTTATGGGACTATTCTAAAATCGACTATTAGTTCAGGGGGCTTCTCTCACACACACACACATACATATATATATATTTGCCCTTTTCCTTTTTATTTTCAATTTTATAGTATTTGTTATTTTTTTGTTTTGGTGGAACCGTGGAAGCAAAATAATTCTAGACTTCATATTGTGTTCTTCATGTGTGATTCTAAAAATGATATATCTTTTAAAATTACCATTTGATTTATGATAGGTTATTATTGAATTTTTATCAAATGATGATTTTAAAAATTATATCAATTTTAGAATAGCACAAAAGAAACATAGGTATAACGTCCAAAATTACTTGCAAAAGCAACGGTTATTTACTTATTCTCCTTTTTAAGTAAAGAAGAACATAGCTCAAAAATAAATCATTTATTGAATTGCCATTGGATGTTTCTTCGGGAAGTGACGAAAAAGATGGAAAACCAACCAATAGAAGAATACCACAACATCATACATCCAATATCCTAATTGGAGATAATGTTTAAATTTAATCCAAACATTAATATGTTTAAGTATAGTTAGGCCTAACCAAGGAAAAGTAAATTTTAATTATATTTTATTATATACAAATACCAAAATTTGTAAAATCTAGAGGTCTTTCTAGAATATTTTTCCCATGAATAGTTCTAAGAATATTTCTAATTTCTTAAGAGAAATGCTTGTTTGTATACTCCCATTTGACTCCTATTACATCATTGTCTACGTGGACCATTAATGTTGTTAAAAAAATAGGGTTTCACTATACTCTATTTACTATCTCTCACATTATTGGTCTGCATAGATAAAGATGAGATGAGAATGTACAACTGAACATTTCTCATTTCTTAATAAATCCCAGGATGTAACTGTTAAAGTCTAATGGTTTTTTGGCAGTTTGACCAGCTTTTATTGGATGAGCATTTTTTGGGTTAAGAAGAAGTCTCTTATCGTTTGACCCAAGAGACAGATAAGAAGAATGGAAAAAATATATATAATAATAATAATAATAATAATAATAATGATGATGATGATGATGATGAACAAAACATCTTCAGCCATTGCCTTTCAATTCCATAACCATTTTTTCACCAAAAAAAAAAAGAAAAAGAAAGAAAGAACAAAACATGTGACCTCGTCAATAAATCTTCTTAATCATGTGCTTTACCAAATGCTGGGTGAAAGCTCATCAACAGTATAGTACTTCTTTCAAGCGTTCGTTCTCCTTTGGACCTTTGGTCCTTCTTTTTCGGCATGAGTCCCCTATAATTAGGCTGTTTGTATTTTTTGCAGGTTGTTTGGATTTACTTGTCTTGAACAGCCTAAAGTGTTATACTTTCAATTTGCTCCATCTATTAGCATTTTCTGTTAATTTTAACGAAAGCGTATCACCTGAATGAAATTGTTCATTATACCTATACATCATATAAAAAAAATTCAAAAAATAAAAAAGTGAAAGGAAACCCACGACCTACTCTCTACGGCTTCGTGCCATAGACCCACAACCTCTCCTTCAATAAAAATTTTGGCCCCGTTTGAAATTTCTCTTCCCTCCCCACCCATTTCCCTCCTAACTTTCATACTGTGCCTATCCTGCGAACAAGCTTTTGGCAGGATGCTGAAAAAAAAAAATTAAGACTGAGCGTGTTTTACAAGATAGCAAGGAAATTTCAACTTTTCCATTTTACCCCTGACAAGAAAAAAAAAAAAAAAAAAATCAATGGTACATGTTTGGCTTGGGCACAGGGATAAAATAAAAAAGTTAAAATTCTCTTGCTATCTTGTAAAATGCACTTGGCCTTAATTTTTTTTTCAGCATCCTATCAAAAGCCTGTCCGCAAGATTGGCAAGAAAGTTAAGGGAAAAAGGGAGAACAAGAATTTCAAACAGGGCCTTTGTCGTAGGTTCACTATAATTAAGTTGATTGAATTTCTGTGCAAATTACGTCAGCTCACCTGTCTTAAGCAGCCTAAAGTGTTGATCCTATTGGTCCTAACAAGATTTTTACCCAAACCTGCTCCTTCCTTCTTGATGTTTTTACAATGGGATGTCTTAGTCCTATGTGGTAACATTTAATTGGCGCTGGCACAAGAATTGACTAAATATAAATAAACAAAAACTGCCGCAACTCATGGAAGGTTGCGTGTTTGGCTTTATTATTTGAAGTCATACAATTCCAAAAAAAAAGAGAGATTCATATAAACATGACAAATTACAGAAACTCACAAGCAATCGCCATGATATTTTACAGAACCGTGTGGCGCTGGTAATGACTTGTTGTTGGGGGTAATTATTATGTGAAGAAGAAAAGAAACAAACCACAACAAAGTGGAAGGTGCTCGACTTTGACTACAAAATCTTACCAAGTTTGCGCGTTTGAAATGGGATTTCAGACGAACGAACGTTTCAAAAACTTCAAATTTCAGAACAATCAAGGAATGTTAGTGGTTCTTAAAAGGAAAAAAAATAAAATAAAATAAATTATTGGGTGGGCTATGATGGATATGGCGTAGGCCATACCAGAAGTCGTCTAGGGAGGTCTCAAATTCTGGTCCGTATCAATCGACCACACACCATTGCAAAAACTTTCAACGCCATGACGATTTCATCAAGCAAGGATTATGGTGGGTTTCAAATGTCAATGGGCCTAACTTATGTTGGAATGTATTCAAAATATAATATTATTTATTTATATTCTTTAGTTTAGGTCGGTTTGTGTTTTCTTGTACAAGTCGATTTAAGTTTACTTGTATAGATCGACTTATTCATCTATAAATAGGGATTTATGTATTGTAAATAATTAAGTTATTGAGCACAATGTAGCCTTTAAATTTTATAATATGAATGTAAGTCATAGACCGAACCATGTAAATTCTGTCTCTTTTCTCTCTATTGCTTCCTTTACTATTTTGCTTTTATTATATTTTAGATTTATATACAAATCTTAACATGGTATTAGAGCTATTTTCCTGTGGATTCCAGTATTTTATGTTTTCAGCCCCAATGTATTTTTGGGTTTACTCATGTAAAAAAAACAAAAACAAAAACAAAAACAAATAGAGAAGAGCACCCATCGACCAACTCTTTGTCAGCCTATTGCGCCACCAACTAGTTCTCAGGTGATTTGCCTGCCAACAGCACATAGTCGGGGCTACCTAATTCAACCCAAAATGTCCAATCCAGGCGAATCAGTCCACGACCAAGATGCCTTCCACCCTGTTGCCGTTCGCCGGCTTTGACGCTGCCGTTGCTCACAGCCATTTGATCAGCATCGGCTCTAACACAGTCCTTGACAATATGAGACTCTACTATTCTGCTTTTATTCTATTTTAGATTTATATGCAAATCTCAACCGCTTATAAATTTTACAAGTCATAAAAATCGTGACAATATGAGATTCTTTAATATGCCCCTTCACGTATGGCATTATGACCAAACACGTGGACAATAGCAATGAGAAATTGCCCAACAACCCATGAAAATTGCTTTGATACTATATTAAAGACCAATAAACCTAATTCACCCTCACAATAAGATTTGAAAGAAGAGTGATGCACATAACTTATAAATTTCAGAAGTCAGGAAAATTCTGATAATATGTGACTCTTTGATAATCGAGTGCAATAAACTGCAATACGACCAATTTATATGACAGAGTATTCATATCGTAATTCGTACATGTTCGAACAAATGCTCGAATTGGCTGCACAGGTGGATGATTGCATCCTATCCTTGAATGGGAATATAATCCTCTCCATTTTAAATAAAATGTCAGGATTTGAAGTTGATACATCTAGCAATGTATATGAAGTTAATATTAACACATCTAATTAAATTTAAAATTATGTAAAATTATGTACACCGTTAAATTTATTAACTTTAAATTCTGACCATAAAATAGATAACATTTATTTTATTTAAAATGGAGGAATCATATTCCTTAATGGATGAGGGACCAAAGGAGGCCCTCTTTTTCTTTTTCCTTTTCTTTTTTTTTTCATAATTATGAATTTTTTATTGCGCAAAGATGCGGTGTCTCGAAGTAAACGAAATAGGGGAGAGTCGGTGATTTGGACAAGGGAAAGTGACCATCACTTCTTCCTCCACTTAAAAGAGACACTTTAAAGTGAAAGTGGTTCAACTAATAAACTTATAAAGTTTTTTTTTTTTTTTTCGAAAACAAAAAGAAAACTAATTAACTTATCATTACGTACCTAAACACCTTATTCAATACTTTCCTTATAAAGCTATAGTTTATTATATTTATTACCGTTACATGTATTTTTAAAAGAGTAATGATTCACTACTACTTAAATATACAATTTTTCATCACCTTGTCTATGTGGCAAGGTGGTTCCTCACCTTAACCTTAATTTATTTTTAAAAAACTCAAAAAGTAGTGGAGGACCACCTTGCCACATAGGCAAGGTGGTGAAAAGTTGTATATTTGGGTGGCATTGAATCATTACTCTTTTTAAAATGAGTAATGATACATTGCCACCTTTTAATACAACTTTTCACCACCTTGTCTATGTGGCAAGGTGGTCCCCCACTTTATTTTATTTTGAGTAATGATTCACTACCACCTAAATATACAACTTTTCACCACCTTGTTTATGTGGCAAGGTGGTCCCTCACCTTAATTTATTTTTAAAAAATAAAAAAACTCAAAAAGTAGTGGGGGACCACCTTGCCACATAGGCAAGGTGGTGAAAAGTTGTATATTTAGGTGGCATTGAATCATTATTCTTTTATTTTTAAAACTCAAAAAGTAATAGGGGACCACCTTGCCACATAGACAAGGTGGTGAAAAGTTGTATTAAAAGGTGGCAATGAATCATTACTCTTTTAAAATACATAAATTTTCATGTATCAAAGAAATTCATTTAATTTATCTCGGAGGAAAACTTTATCTTTTAAAACATGTATTTAAAAATGCAGGTAAGAATTATATGAAGGTTGTAAATGCTTTGCGGATGAAAGGACAATCTTAAAGTCGATATAGCCAATTGATTGAGAATGCAAATATGTTACTTAAATGTCTCTGATTATAGAGAGTGAAGCATGTCATATATGATTGTTCATAAACTAGCAAAGGTGACAATTCAGCAATTTCTAGAGCAAATTTATTATTTTGGGCTAAGCTCAAACATAGTGACAAAGTATAACATATAATTGATTCCGGTATAAAGATAGAGAAAAACACAAGAAAGAATTCAACAAAAGTTGGGCTCAGAAAGGAAAATTTGTGGTAACAGCGTATGAGCTGCTTAAAGATGATTGACATCAGGGTGATTTCTCAGCCGACCTCAACAATATGCCGACAGATGATCCAACTTCTATTTTTGCTAAGAACAAACAGATAGGAACAAATTAATTTTAGAGAAAATTATATTATTGGTTATTGTGGTTGACTTAAATTATAAATTGTGTTCTTTATTATCAAAATTGATTTAGAAATCTATGTTATTAGCTTAATTTACAAATTGCCCCCTGAAATCAAATTCCGTTACAAATTTTGACAGATACCGTTAGGCTTTAATAAGATAGCGATACATGTCGATTATAATAAAATAATAATAATAAAAAAAGGGGGTGGGCGCCTTAAATATATATTTTTTTTCCTTAATTTAATTGTAAAACTAGAGATCACAAATTACACGAGAGTCTCATAATAGAGTTGACTTTAAACACCTCTGAGAGTAATATGTGTGCTTACATACTCCCTCCATATTATAATGCCATGATAATCTTGGGACGGCCGTTTGACCAAAGGCAATTGCCAAGGCATCAACATATGTGTGTTAGAATATAATTTTAGAGGAAGAATACATTTTACCTTTTAAAATTTGACAAATTTCTTTCATTTTTACCTTCCATGTTTAAAAAGTGGTAATATAACCCAACAAATTTTTTGAAATTTTCAATATAAGCACTCTGTTAGGCATTTTTCATATTCTTTGAAGGAAAATAACACATTTGCACGTGCACTTTTTGGTAAATTTTTTTTAATATTGTCCCATATATACACGTGTTAGTTCCAAAATGCCTTTATTTATTATTTTTTTTTAAAAAAAAAAAATATTAAAACAAGAAAATGAGGGGAGGTGGCTGGCCCATGGCATTTAGGGGTGGCTCGAATCACCCCATTTGACCAAGGGGTTGGCCAATCCAACCCCATCTGGTCGAAATGGGGGAGATCGAGCCACCCCCTTTGGCCCATGGGGTCGCTACGGCCACCTCTAAGCTTAAAAAAAAAAAAGAAAAAAAGAAAGAAAGAAATGGGCATTTAATAATTTTTGTTAAAGAAGACAAAAATAGTTAATGGAGTGCTTAAATTGAATATTTTAGAAACTTTGTTGGGAACATTGCCACTTTTTAAACATCAAAGGTAAAAGTAAAAAAATGGTCAACCTTTGAGGGGTAAAATGTTTTTTTTTTTTTTTTTTTTTTAATTGAAATGATGAAGTCTACTATTTTCTATCAGCTTAAACTTTTAAAATAGATGATGATTTAACATAGTATCAGAGTTAGAGTTCGAATTCAGAATCTCTGGCTCTAATACTATGTTAAATCATCACCTATTTTAAAAGTTCGAACTCTAACTTCACAAATCATCCCCTATTCTATTCATTTAATTAAATATTTCATGTGTTAAACTTCACTTATTAAAAGGGAGTTTGAACTCATATGTGATGAAAAGTATTAGAATATAATTTAAATAATTATATCAACTCTTTTAGAATAAATGATGATTTAATCCGTGCATATATGTGTTTACATGTACAATATTCGCCCACAAAAACGTTTCCTTCATATTAACAAAATGATGCTAAGTAGAACAGCAACAACTTTTGAGGCCTATAGTTGATGGGTTTGGGCTTTTCATGGATAGGGAATTGGGAAAATCAGGTATGATGCTTCACCAATTGGGTTGATGGAGAACAAGGCCTTGTTTGATAAGCATGGTTACAGAACAGGATAGTGTTTGGTACTATTTACTGTACTTTTTTTATTTTTTCTAACAACAATTCACATCAAAACATTTCTACTTTTTTCATTTTTTATATCACATCAATAATTTTTTATTACTATTCAAATAAAAAAATTCACTACAATACAAAATTTTTTCACTTTTTTATACAAATTCTTTTTATTTTATATCACATCATCACTTTTTACTAATTTCAAAATTAACAACCCACTACTCTGTTCTGTTATTTGCCAAACAAGCCCCAAATTCTTGACACCAGTCCACCCGTCACCTCAATCCATATTGGCCCCTCGGGTTTCATCTTAAGTTTCAAATTGGATGGAAATAAATTTATTTCAGTTCAATGTATAAAATTGATATATTTCTTAATACGTGAGAAGTACATATTTTTAAATTAATAATGTAAAATATTACACTTTATCTTATTGGGTATATCTACTAGCTCTTGAATTAATCATTTTTTTTTGATAAAAAAAAAAAATCACGAATAAATATTGTCACATCACCCCAATAGGATGATGGTAGAATGTGGATATAATATGTATATAATTGAAAATGATTTGTTGGGAACGAAGAACCATACCCAAACCCTCTTTTTGGTTTTTTAACCTAAAAAAATTTAAAATTTGTCCTTTGATAGTCATCTGAGTAGGTGACTCTCACTTATGTGAGCAGGTGACAAAGCCCATTTTATCCTCTCATGTCTTATCTTATAACAGTAAATGAAAAACCCTGGAAGATATTTTGGTTGGCAAATGCCCAATGGGTCCACCATTTGATCAATTGAGTGTGATCCTCGAGAGAAACTCAATTCTCAAACGTGTCAAAGCGTGGCAAATTGGTGATAGAAACTCTGTCACAGCTAAGTGGGATTAAATCTATCTGATGATGTGTAAACCCTTTTTATCTTTTTGATTCCCTAATTTCATTGTCGGACCAAAGCGTTACACGTGTAAAGAAAAAGATACTACGCCAGCAGGCCAGCTTTTGTCTTGGTACACGTGTCGGTGCCAGAAAAACTCATCCTAGCGAGTAAAAAACCTCAGCCACAAACAGCTCCGAGAAACAAAAAACAAAAAACCTCCGACTGACAAGGGTACTTTAAGTGTTTTTTTTTTTTTTTTAAAATATAAAAAATAATACAAGAGTATTTTTTTTTTTTAATAAAATACAAAAGTATTAGTACAGTAGTTAGTCGATAAAAAGCATTATAGAATTTTTTATATATGTTCATACAGTAAATTTTGTTATAAATATGTTATACTGTAACTCTAAATTATTATTGAAATAATTGTATTCCTACAGATGTAGACACAGTATCAAATTACGTAAATTTGTGTTTTGATTTTCTCTTACTTTTTTTTTTTTTTCAATTTCATATATTTCTTATTATTGTGCACGGTAACAACAAGAGCCCTAATTTTTGTGGCATTTCCATTGGGAGTAAGGTTCAAATTTTTCTGGTATAAACAATTCTGATGTGTTACACCAGTGGCGAAGTCGAATTTAACTCGACTTAAATGGGAGGTGCTTTGCACAGGTCTGTTTGAGTTTTTCTTTTTAGGAATTAGATAAAGATTTCATCCAAAGTGTTCATTTTAAGTGTGAAAAATAGATGCTTTTTAAATAATTTTTCATCTAATTTTATCATTGATATTTAAAAAAACATATGATTTTCAAATGTAAAAAGAATGTATGATATTTTTATAGACTAAGTTAAAGAAACTACTTCAAACTCAATTTGAATGAAAATTTTATGCTTAAAAAGGGGCCCATGAAATAGTTTTGCCTTGAAATTTTTTGTCATAAATAATAATAATAAAAAAATTAAAAAAACCTCAGCCACTAGAAGAAGATGCGTACGTTGCTCGGAAAAGTCCAGCAGGTGCTTCACACGTGTAGAGCAGTGGACACGTGCGATCCAGGTCATAGGGAACAAACGCTTGTCCTGACGCGAGGCGGCGAGGGTTACCTTTTTCACATCACTTTTTGGTTGTGGGGGCCATTTTGAACACGTATGACGTTTTGGCGTACTGAGGCCCAACCCCCGCGTGGTTAGATAGAATCGGGATGTTGACGTGGAATTTGACCGGCTTGAAATAAATAAAATGCTATATATTTTTCAAAAATTTTCCATAAAAAAACCAATTTTTTTTTTTTAAAAAAATAAAATAAAAAATGTAGCATTTGTCTTGAAATAACTTTCCAGTTATATGTCTCTACTTTCTACGCTCAAAGTAAACGGCTGCCTGGCTGGTGAGTAGTGGCTATCGGAAGAAATCGGCAAAAAATCGGGGAAAGGTCGGTCTACTGGCGAGTATTTTGTCTTTTGGTTAAATTACCGGTTTGGTCTCGGGAGAACTCTTTGCTTGGCCTTGAAAAAGAAAGTGTACGGTGACAAAATCTATGAAAATTGAAACGTAGCTGTCTCAAGTTGGCTACATTCATATCCATCGTTCGTGAAGTTCATCTGCTTTATGTGTATCTTTACTGTCTTAAAATAGATAAATATTTTAAAATATGAAGATATTTATCTAGTTATTTCTCTTGTTATCCTTAAATTTGAACATATCATTTTTAAATTTGATTTTAATTTCTTTTATTCAAACCTGTTTTCCATAATAAAAATAAAAAAGTATATTCCTAAAATAAGTGTCACTTGAAAATTCTCATCTATTGTAAATAACAAATAGCTTTTTTTTACATATATTTTATATTTCGTTTTTTTACTTGATAAGTTGATATGACACGTTAAAGGATTTTATCAACTTTTTTAATATGAATAATTTTTTTATTTTTTTACTCTAGGGAGTAATTAAGCACTTTTTAAAATCATAAAAAATTATTTGCCAAAACCTCAAATGACAAGGACTAAAAATGTATTTATTTATTTTTATTTTTTCTTATTAACTATTCTCAGTCCTTTGCTGTTTTAATCGACAACTCTCTTTTTTCTTTTTCTTTTTTTCTATTTCAAAATAGATACTTTTACAAAATGACAAAAAAAGTTTAATAAAGTAAGATGCATATAATATAATCTTCCTAAATTGATAAATATTTGAAGACAATAACAAAAAATATTATATATATTTTTGAGACGAACAAATATAATATTAGATTGGCATAAATAAGTTGCAAACTAGATTGTAGACAATTCTTACAAATCAGTCTAATAAAATGATACGTGTTTCATAATACGTGAGAAAAATATATATATTTTTTTAAGTAATATTAATAAAAATGTATATACTCCTCATGTGTTTTAAGAATACATATTATTTTATTAGACTAATTTATAAAATTTAGTTAAAAATCAAATTGTAACTAATTTACGTTGACAATTTGGACAGAGGTGGACTAAAAAAAAGAAGAAAAAACAGAAAAAAGAAAAAAAGAAATGGGGGGTAAGGTAAGACAAAGTCGAATAATGCTACATATCATCCCATTGTCTTTTTTTTATCATCTCAAAATTAATGTGACTCTTAAAATTATCATTAAATTTATGATAGATTATTTTTAAATTTTGATCAAATGATAATTTTAAAAACTATACCAATTTTAAAAAGATAAAATAAAGACAAATGAATAACACGTAACATTTCCCGACGAAGTCGGCCATAGCCTATTTTAGCACGAAGTCGGCCATAGCCTATTTCGTCGGCCATAGCCTATTTTAGCACGAAGTCGGCCATAGCCTATTTTAGCATATTATGCACCATCTACTTAAAGTGGGTGGGTGGAATATGTGGAGACGGAGATATTTGGCAAGTTGGAATTAATTGCGACAGAAAAAAGAGTCGAAAAGACAGTGGGCCAACTCCCATTGTCATCCACATGTGCCTTCTCCCTCCCTATTCCCTAATCCTAATAATAGAAACAAAAGGCCAAAGCGATTCATCCTATCCACTCAAAAAGATTGGCGAGTTTTCAGCGCAGAGTAGCCGAGGAAAACATACTATTGCTGACTTGGACATCACGTAGTTGGTTTGAAATTGCATTTGGCAGCCAACCAAAACCCAGAGGAAAGAAAAGTAATAAAATAAAGGTAATTTTTTTTTTAATAATAAATTATTATATTTGTTTTCTTATATGTAGATCATAAATATTCAATGGTTGATTTAAAAAAAAAAATGTTAGAATTGTATAAGAATTGTGCAATAAACATTACTTCAATTAAAAATAAAAAATAAGGCGTTTGAACGATGTTGTTTGTTTGTACTTAAACATGGGGTAATTTATTTATGGGAAATGCTAGGCTTACACCCAACACTCCACATCCAAATATCTACATCTTGACGTGGCATTACCACATCAAATTCCTTATTTATAATTTTTTTTTTTTTTTTTTTTTTCGTTTTCTTCTTTGAAAGAAAGGATGGTGATTTCCCTTGAACCACCACGACACCGCCCGCACCCGGAACACACCGACACTGCCCACCACAGATCACGCTGGCACGGATGTGGTAATGGCACGTCAGGGTGTGGGACTTGGGTGTAAGTCTAACATTTCCCTCTATTTATTTTTTAATTTTTTTTAAAAGGTACTTATATTGGGCTAGCCAAAATTTATGTAGCAAAAAATACTCGAAAATGTTTGTTACGTGCCTAATTTATTAATCATGCAGCGGATAAATAGAGGTAGTTTGAAAAACCCTAAACTTTTCAAAAAAATTATTAGAATTGATAATTAACTTCTTTGATTACCTTTATTAATAAACTTGGTGCGTTTATATAGAAAATTACAAGAGAAAAATTAACTTGAAATAAAATACGAAACTCCTAATTCTACATAAACGCAGGTTCCTATTAGAGTACTCACATCGGATCATGTAAAAGCCTTTCTAAATCTATAATAGATAACAAACTCACAAAAAATCTCTCCATTGGATTATCTATGCAAAATCTAAAATAGAGTTTTGGTAGATTTGTGAATAATGCAACTCTACATGTGGAGTTGCACTATTCACCAATCTATCCATTATTTTATTGTTTTCTACATACAAAAAGTAAAAGAAATAAAATGACAAAAAGTAAAAAAGAGATAAAAAGAATAAAATAAGAGTAAAAAATAGTATAGAGTTAAGAATAGATAATCAGATGGAGTGTGCCTTTTAAAACCCAATAGTTAAACTAGATAAAGTGAGTTTTAATTAGCTATTTTAGATTGAAATATACATGATCCAATGTGAGTGCTCTTAGACTCCTATTGCTTTAAGAGCAATACTCTTCTTCTTTAATATGAAGTCCTCTTTTTATAGAACTGTAGACCCGTAACAATGTTTTATAGCTAGCTCAACAATATGACTAAAGATTTGTTGAGTTGCTACCGTGTAATTGTTGTAACTCAACAATCTATAATTTATATTAATAAAAATTAATATGATTTCCTCTCTTCTTTGGAAATTGAAAAAGTAAATAAAGAAATAATATTTTAAATGAAGAAAGTGAAAGTTGATATCTAAAATGCTGATTAATTAGGATGTAGGTGATTTGGAGAAGTATGTAGTTAAAAAATAAAAATAAAAAAAATGTGTCCTTTAGCTAAATATTTATTGAATTGAATATGAGTACTCTAAGTGGTTTTTCTTTTGCAAATTTTCTTATAAAGAGGTGAGAATTCAAGTTCTTTTGGCTTGAAAATTTGGACAAAATGTACATAATTCGTACTGAATGCCTAAAAGTAAAACAAAGCGTAAGAATTATAATATTCCTACAAATCCCATGAGATTCTTAATAAATTTTAAAGACGAGAATAATTACATTCCTAAAAATTAAGTCTTGCCGACACCACATTTATAAGAATGTGAAAGGAAAAAAAAATATTAGATTTCATAATCGGACTTAACGCAAAGAAATATGTTATTTATACACATATTTATATTTGGTATAAAACTCATATATGTAAGATGAGACCAAATGTAAATATGTGGATAAAATGTGTATAAAAAAATTGTGTATAAATATTATTTTTTTCTAAATATATTTAGATTGGCAAATCAAAAAGACGAAAAAGAGTGAAAGATAATCACAAATAGAAGAAAGAGAACACGAAGAAACTTGTGTTTAGTGTTTACATTGGCAAATCAAAAAGGGACAAAAAAGGAGTGAAAAGAGAATAAAAAAGGGTAGAAAGAGAAAGATGTCTGGAGGCCACAAAGAAACTTGTGGCTGAGAATTGCCCCCTCACCATGCTGACGTGGCACCCCACCTGCCCAAACCGGGATCAAGAAAACGTATAATCGACGAGACCACGACGCCACACTCACTCCCACAAGGCACAAGCACACACAACGTGTCAGATATCTCTCTCCCTCTCCCTCTCCCTCTCTCTCTCTCTCTCTCTCTCTCTCTCTCTCTCCACTTTCTCTCTCTAGAAGTGTTTTTTTTTTTTTTTTTTTGAAACAAAAGCGGAGAAACAAGAAACAAAAAGTGACAGAAAATGTCGGACGCGAGAGACCCGGCGATCAAGCTCTTCGGGAAGACGATCCCAGTACCGGAGATCCCGGCCACCGGGTTGGCGGACTCTACCGGAGCTCCAGCGGCGTCTTGGGGTCCTGTGGTTGACGATAGTACCGATCAGGACCATTCTTGTTCGACCAACTCTTCGCCTGAGGCCAATATGGACAGAGATGGAGAGGAGCGAGAGGCTGAGAAGGTATGGGATTCGGTTGACTATTTGGATTCTTGGAGCCACCCATTCGGCCATTCTTTTGAAGTTGGGAAAAATTAATGGGTCGGTTTTAGTTGGGCTTGGTTTGAAGGTTTTGTTGACTTGGTGTGGTGGGCTCGTTTTGTTAATTAACGATGATTAGTGATTTTTTTTGGGTGCGATTTGGTGGGTTTAGGTTTTGTTGATGAGCTTTTGGATGGGGTTTAGTTTGATGTTTGCTTCAGTATTCAAAGTTGAGATTTTGAACATGTTCTAACTTCTTTTGGATGGTTTTTTTGATTGGTTTGGTTCTTTCTGGTCTAGTATATGTAAATAATCAAAGATTAGCATAATCAAGCAAGTGGCTTTCAATTTTCTGCTGAACTACATGTGATCTTTGGTCATTTTTAGTAGCTGGATTTTGGCTTCTTACGAGATTTCATTTATGCTTTTACTTCTTCTGTCCGAGAAAAATTGTTTTGCAACTAGATTTTTGGCAGCCGAGGGGTTAGATTACCTTTGGCAAAACAAAAGACCTTGGATTTTTTTTACTTCTTAATTTCTCTTTTAGCAATATAAAGTTAAAGACTATACAATTTTTTTAGTTGCTATCATTTTCTCTGATTAACTTTTGTATGTGAAAAACGCCGTCTCCAATTGACATCTTTGAGGTCTGAGAGGAGTTTCCTAATTCTAAGATCAAGGAGAATCTAGTTTTTTACCCTTGCAGTCTGGAATTGATTTTTTTTTTCTTGAAATGATTTTCTTGGCTATTGCATATCGGTGTTTATGTGTACTTTTAGCATTGCCTTACTAATAACTTGGTTCAGTTACTCCTTAGGTGGCTTTTTTGTACCTGGTGTTACAATTATTTACTTTGTTCCTAGTGAGACTATGAATATACTTGCCATAGTATCTTATAGAAAGTTTTTATACCAAGTTTGCTGCTTATTCTTCTTACTCGGAGAGAGAAATTTGAATCTTATGGCAATGGTTCCAGAACCAGTCTGTTACAGAAGATTGGGTGGCCATGTCTTTTCATAGGTACCTTGGCAATAAATTAAGCTTAGGAATGCTTGAATCTTAACCTCTAGATATTTATGACCCCGGAGGATTGAGCCCTTGTTGGGTAATGAGATTAGTTTAATCTTTTCATAAGTGCTTCAAAGAGGTATAATACTTTGGTTCTAAAATGACCCTTTTTCTTTTAGTAGCATGTGATTTTGTCAGTCAATTCAACATGTCTCTGGTAATTAGTATGGTTTGGGTTTCTTGTTGAATTGGTTAACAACATTGCAAATACCCAAAAGATTTAAGAGAAATTTAGTCATTTTCTGTGATTTTTATCAAGTTCCCTGAAAATGGTTCTGGTTGCAATGGTCATATTTATATTTATGCTATCCATTTATCTTTGAAACTTGCTGTTCTCATTGGAAATTTTGATCAATTCAGGACGCATTGGGAGAAAAACCAACTCAGAATAAACAGAGAGATGGAGGCCCACCTGTGCCTTCAGAAGAGTCAACAAAACCAGATGCAACCTCAGGAATAAGTGAGAACCCTAAAACACCCACTGCTGAGAAGGATCGTGGCAGATTAAAACCTTCAAGGCCCGAAGAAGAACAGAGTGAGTCTAGTAATTCACATGAAAAACCTCTGAAGAAACCAGACAAGATACTTCCATGCCCCCGCTGTAATAGCATGGACACCAAGTTCTGTTACTACAATAATTACAATGTCAACCAACCTCGGCATTTCTGCAAGAACTGCCAGAGATACTGGACAGCAGGCGGGACAATGAGGAATGTACCTGTGGGTGCTGGTCGTCGCAAGAACAAGAATTCTGCTTCTCACTACCGTCACATAACTGTCTCTGAAGCTCTCCAGAATGCTCAAACTGATCTTCCAAATGGAGTCCATCATCCATCATTGAAAGCTAACGGCACTGTTCTCACATTTGGCTCGGATGCACCCCTTTGTGAATCAATGGCTTCTGTGTTGAACCTTGCTGATAAAACAGTGCGGAGCTGCACTCGAAATGGATTTCATAATCCTGAAGAGCCAAGGATCCCGGTTTCTTGTGGAGGTGAAGAAAATGGGGATGATCGTTCAATTGGAGCTTCAGTCGTAACTTCAAATTCAAATGATGATCCAGGCATAACTGCATCACAAGAGCAAGTGATGAGGAATTGTCAAGGCTTCCCGCCTCAACTTCCATGTTTTCCTGGGGCTCCTTGGCCTTATCCATGGAATTCAGCTCAGTGGGGCTCCCCCATATCACCGCCTGGTTTCTGCCCTCCAGGCTTTCCTATGCCGTTCTACCCTGCCCCGGCTTATTGGGGTTGTACTGTACCAGGCACTTGGAGCATCCCATGGCTTCCTCAGCCAGCATCTCCTAACCATATGGCCCCAAGCTCTGGTCCTAACTCTCCAACCTTGGGGAAACACTCGAGAGATGAGAACGTTCTCAAATCAAGCAACTTTGGCGTTGAAGAACCACCAAAGGAAAACAATGCTGAGAGATGCCTTTGGATTCCAAAGACATTGAGGATTGATGACCCAGGAGAAGCTGCAAGAAGCTCTATATGGGAAACACTGGGGATTAAGAATGACAAGGCTGACTCGAATAGTGGGGGAGAGCTATTTAAGGCATTCCAATCAAAGAATGTTGAAAAGAATAACATGGCTGAAACCTCACCAGTCTTGCAAGCCAATCCGGCAGCGTTGTCGAGGTCACTCAACTTCCATGAGAGCTCATGAATTGGTAACTTATAATTTTGTAGTCAGTTCATGATGGTGCATACAGATTGGCAATGTGGCGATGTTCTGCTGGTCTATTCAAATTGCCATCAACCGTTGGATCATTTTGAGTTCGCCATCCTCATTTCTCAGAATCAGAAACGAATCCAACCGAGAAGAGCAGAGGGGGATTATCCCGCCATCTCCTCTTTAGGAGAAGATAGCCACTTTTAGTTTAGCCATAGGAGCTGATTTCATGAGTTAGTATGTAGGTGCCTTCTGTTTTGCAAGATGGTTTGCTTTGTTCATGTACATACTTCTATATGAATTAGTGAGTGCCAGAACAATGTGTACCAAAATCCCAGATGTACTTAAATAAATTTGGGAATTGAATGCAAATCGAACTTCTTGTGCTTTTATACTTTTTTCTCAGAGGTATTTTGGGTGCATTTTTAACTCAGTCGAACTTGATTTGCGACCGAGGACATTTTAAGATTGCCTTCTTAAACAGTCCCTATGTGGCTCCAGCCCTGCATACTGCACATTTCTTTCATTAGAAGGATATTAAAATAGATTAATGCTACTACACCTATAATCATTTTACAACTTAACGGGATTAGAACCACATTATCCGCTTAAAAAAAACTTAACATCTCCCAATTATCTATTGACATGTGTCAATAAGTTGTATAAAAATTATAGGTTTGAACATTCACATCTAGCTCAACAATTTATTTATTTTTTTTTTTTTTTCATTTTAGTTAAAAAATTACATTTTTATATTTTAACTACCAAATTTTCCAAAACACACATCTTTCTCTATTTTAGCTATGCACTTTCACTATTTCATTTAAATATTCTTTATTTTTCAAAACACCTACATTCCAAAGTCACGTGCACGATATCTTATCAAGCTTTTTAGTTTTTTTTTTTTTTTTTTTTTTTTTTTTTTTTTTTTTTTTTTGTGAGTTAGTGCGGTGCTTACTATTGCACTAACTCACCAATTTTAAGATTAAAGTAACAAATCAGATACAACTATATTTTCATTCACATTTACATTCCGACAGGCACAGGCCGGATGTGAATGCATAGGTCGAAGGGAAATGGTTTGGTGGCTGCTTTGTTTATAGAAAAGTTCTTGTAGGCCCACAACTTGGAAGATAGTGTTGGATTGTGCCAAGCACCTTTCCTTTTCATTCCCAAAGAATCCAAGCATCCAGCACCAAAAAGGTGGAAAGCTGATCTAGAATTTTCCTTTCTTCCCTACTTGTTGCATTCTTTTCTTCTTTTCCTTCTGTAATCCTTTATATGTTCATATCTCCATTAAGTGGAGCAAAATCAACCCAAGCAACCTTTTAAGTCTTGGTTATTTTTTCACATATGCGAATTTAACTACATTAGACCATATAGCTACGTAACTATTTGACTTCATGCCTCTAAAGTCATTGAAAGACATTCACATAGAAATTTTTTTTTTTGTCATTATAAACAAAGTTTGGCCACCAAGTTATGGTGACATGAGCTGTTTTTGGGACCCAATGCACGTGATGCCATTAAGCCTCTCTTGCCTTATCTCCTTCCTACATTAATCCTACTCCTTCTGTTCTATCTCTTTGCCGTATGCATAGAGGGAAGTCTGCTCGTATTCTTTCCTTTATTTGTGGCTGAATTTCATCAGTTAACGAAGAGATATTCAGTGAAGATTGTTCAAGGTAGAAAAAATATAGAATATTTCTGACCATGGTGATGCATACTCCTTATTCCTGGCTTAGAAACCTATCTGGTTGGGACTTCTCATGTAAGCAAACATTTAAAATCATTCTGATGGTGCAGGTTGGCAACTTGAAGCACAAGTTATGAGCCCCAACTGTTTACTTGTACATATTTTATCACCGTGACATGTTTTAAGTAGTTTTTCATGTTAGTTACTTAAAAAAAGAACAAAAGAAAAGTAATTTAAAAGACGTTATATCAACCGATATGAAATGTGTGTAATAAGTAGACGTGAAGAGTAGCATTATCATTTCATAAAAAAACATTCCCTGCAATAGGAAAGTAGAATGAATCATTTATAGCGACTCGCTTAGAGATTATTGGTTGCACCCTGACCCTGGCTATGTATAAACAACTTCACAACTAGCTAACTCCTGATTTTTGAAAGTAAAGTTCAAAAAGAAAGAAAGAAAGAAAAAAAGGGGCAGAAGCACTAGGAATGCTTCCGAAGACAGGAATAAAAGTTGAAGTGACCCATTTGAATGCTTCCATGCCATGTGACCCATTCAAATGGATAAGGATTACCTATAATTTCAAAAAAATTTGAGATTATTAAATTATGTGAAATTAGGTCATTTAATGCATCGAATGACATGAAAAATGCTACATATTAAAAATGTAACATGTTACTAATGAGAATTGAGTATATTTTTATGTTTAGTAAAAAAGAAGCGTCTCTTCAAAACTGAAGAAAAAACCTTTTGACATGATTTTTTTTTTTTTTTTTCGTTGCCTTGATAACATGTCATATCTTTAATATATAGCATTTTTCACGTCATTCAATGTAAAAAACGGCTTGAATTCACATGATTTGAGAATTTTGAATTTCTTTAAAATTGTAGAAAATCATAATCCCATTCAAACCTAGCGTCCAAACTTTTGCCCATTATAATTTTACTGCAAGAATTAATGCCATGGATTTATTATAACTAGAAAAATACAAGAATTAATGGCATGGACAGGAAAGTGAACCATTGATCACATTCTTGTTAAACTCTTTCCGGTATTTTCTATGTCATTAAAATTAAAGGGGATGAATTTAAAGATAAGATTCAAACTTTTTGCAGTGCATGATGACTTGTGATCCATCATCCATTTACTGTCGCTCACGTTTATAAAGTTGAATATCAATAAAAATAATTAATAGTCCTGCGGAGAAAATCCATTTAAAAAAACAAAGTGGGGGGGGAGGTAACAGGCATGGTAAGGAACACCTTGCATGCATAGAAAGTTAAGACATCCCAACTTGTCTGCTGCCTTTTGCTAGTTGGAGAAGACCTAACTTAATTATTTCCCCTAAAATTTCAACTTTATCCTTAGATTCTCTTTGCAAAAGAGTTACTAGTTTCTTCCAAATTAGGTGCAACAAAATTTTTCTAATTCAAACAATTAAATTGACATTTGTCTTTAGAGTATATATATATATATATATATATATATATATGTGTGTGTGTGTGTGATTCTCACATATATTTTTTACATGCACTATTATTAAAAATGTATGTGACAAGGACGTGATTTAAGGACATATGTCAATTTAGGGTTTAAGGTTTCGTTTGTTAATGCTTTTTAACGTGTTTTTGTTTGAAAAAGTGTTTTGATAGGATGTAAATGTAGAAATTTTTGATCGAGAGTGTTTAATATTTTAAATTTTTTGTTAATATTTTGAAAAAACTACAAATATCCCTCAAACAAACACCCAATTTGCAATGTCCCCCCTTACCCCCCAAACCAAATATTTCATTAATATCTCTCCCAAATTATTAAAAATTTGCAAGGTACCCTTTTATATCACAAAAAGATAAAAATAACCTACAAATTTTCAATAAGACAAAAATTTGTCTTATTATTATTATTATTTTTTTAAAAAAAAAACAAAAGAAAAAGAAAAAGAGCTGCAGGTCTAGTGACCCACGACGAACATTGAAAACTAGATTTTAATGTGAAATATGTCTTCAGTTGGCTTTTTTTTTTTTTTTTTTTTTTTTTTTTTTTTTTTTATATGACCATAAATGAATTTGGAATGCTGTTTTATTGCCTTGCATATGGCTTGGAATCGGCCCAAAATTGGTACAAAAATTATAATAATTGTGCAGGCAAAAGGACTCGTACATTGCAAATTGAGGGCATTTTTTAATTTTATTAAAGGCATTTTTTGTCATTTGAGGTATATTGCAAATTTTTGATATTTTAGAGGACATTGATGCACTCTTTAGTTCAGAAATAACATTACAATTGAGTGTTAGCTTAAAAAGATATGTTTAATTTTTCCTAATATTTTTGTCTACAAAAGGAAGAATAAAAGAGCGTCAGGTAGAATGAAAGTGCGAGTCTCCCGAATCCAAAATGCATTTGAAAGGGATTAGGCTTAAGTGTTGTAAAAAAATTACAGTATTTATGTTGTAATTTTTTTAAGGTTTAAATTAATTTTAAGTGTTCCATGAAAAAAAGGAGGGAAAGAGAAATTAAATATGAACTCTTACTAAAAACTGCAACATAGGTGATACAAATTTTTTAAAGTATCAAGGCCAAATCCCATTTGAAGTCTTGTAAATAATACATTTAATTCTTTTTTAATTCATAAATTGTTCATTGGTCCAATGGCTAGTGTTGGACTCTTACACCAATTACAATTTACACGGTACTAGCTCGCGTTCCTTTTTTCTTTTTTTAATGTCTTAGAAAAAAATAGTAAAAAACATAAATAATAATAATGAAATAGGGAAAAAAAAATTATAAATGAATTCATTAAATTCAAATAATGGTTGATTTATTTCATATGGTGACAGTTGGGTGGATTGAAATAAAATAACATTAAACAATAAAAACTAGTTGTAAAATGCTACCTGTCACATTTGGCCACCCTAAACTAGGTGGGGATAAGCTTGGTCCTTCACAAGCTTGCTTCTTTTTATTCCATCCCATTTTATTTCGGGATAGGCAGCTAATACTAATTTAATAAGTGTAGTCGTGTCTAACCATTTGGGGATAAGGATCATTTTCATTTCATAGTTAGGATTTAAAGTTGGTGTATATAACAGTGTACATGATGCCACATTATTTTAATTTTTTAAAAGACGTGAGAACATTGACATCATGTATATCGTTAGATGTCCGCCTATTCTGTCTCGCCCTAAATGGAATGGCTCTCTTAAAGCATTCATAATGGTTTGTGCATTTTGGATTTCTAGGTAAATAACTAACCAAACACCTAAAAAAAAAAAAAAACATATCCATTTGGTTCTCTAAGCCCAACGCATTTCATCTACAATACTTATCCAGATGTGGGGAAGCACTTTAGATGATTTTTTTTTTTTTAATGATTTTCTCTCTCTTTCTCGATTCATTTTCATCAAAGAGCAAATATATATTTGAAAAATAAACTAAAAGAAATAATGTTTATATTATATAGAGAAAATATAGATAATAGGAAGCAGAGCACATTTAAGAGTAGATTTTGATTAACCATTTTAGATAAAAATGTAGAAAATCTGTTTTGAATACTTGCTTAAGGAGCCGAGCCCTTAGATTTATTAGGTAAGGAATGGATAAATAAAAAAAATAGAGGTAAAATTATTGATCAAATATATACTTTTGATTAATTTGGTACAACTACATACAACAGAGACTAGATAAAATCTTTTTCCACTCAAATAACCCTTCCTATTTTTCGCAACAAACAAAAGCAGTTGCCGGGTTCCTAGGCTGAGTGTGATCGACATAAATAGGATCCCAGAGACACCGAGTTCCTTTGTGCTTGTTTATGGGCCTTCTGTACCATCTGTATACCAAAAGTCGCAGTTATAAAGGATTAGAGCGCCTCCCTCGTTGGATCTGAAGCTGAAGCGGTTCCCTAGGAAAACCCAAAACCTGCTTTTTGGTATTTTTCAAGTCCCATAGAATCCGAGTTTGGATTCAGAAATCTGAGAGCTACCCATTTCTCAGGATCGTGCAAGAATTTATGGGTCGACTCTGTTTTCTCAGGATTCTTCTCGTTTCGTCACTTCTGGTTCTGTGTTTCTCTCACGGTATTACACTGTTATTATTGCTTTAGTTTATGTTTTCCATTTCCTAGGAATGAATCTGTTTGATTTTTGTCTTTTCTTTTGTCCCTTTTTCCTCTCACGTTTTCTTGTCAATTCTAAGGATTCGGAAGAAAAGTGATGGAGACTGTTGAGCACGAAGATTCCGGAGTTCAAGTGGAGGTGGAGGTTAGCTAATTTTTTTTTTGTTCCCTTTCTCTTCTTTCTTCTCTTCTAATTAATGGGCTTATTTTTGTAGTTCTTTCACTCCATAACTTTTCATTTTTCTTTAATGGCCATAGAATAAATATTTTTTAGTTGTCCAGGAAACTGTAGGAGAATCAAGGGAGATGGTAGAGGTGATGGATTATAAGGATCCTGGGCCAAACACTAACCCGAAAGGTGGGTACGTTTTTAGCCCTCCGCAAGGCTAATAATTCACGAGGTTATCAACAGACAACAAAAGAATAAAAGGATTGCCAGTGTGTTGTTGCTTTATAAAGCTATGTTTGTGTAGATGAGTCGACGGCGTTGTTGAAGAAGGAGAAAATTGTTCATGAAAGATGTAAGTTGCTCGGGTGTAATTTAGGAAATAGGGTGTTGGGCTTGGTTGTTCATCTTGATGTTCTTGGAAATTTGAATTCTCTTTGTTCACCCTTGTCTTCAAGCTGTGTGTAATAAAACAATATGCCGATGCTTTTCCTTCCTTATTTATTGTCATACCCGGCCAACAACAAAATTTAGAACAAAAAGTTTTCGCTTCAATGACATGATCGATTTACGGGCTCGGTTTGTGTCACTTGTTCAATTCACAAGGGTTGATTTGTAAATTGGTTTGGCTAATAAATCAGATTAATTTGTAATAATGTCATATCATTCTTGCCCTTCCACTTGCAACTTGCATGCGGAGGTGCTCATGGCTACCAAACTTCCTGATGTGATGAGCATCTTTGCTAGAGTTTTTTTTTTTTTTTTTTTTTTTTTTTTTTTTTTTTTTTTTTTTTTTTTTGGAGTTGTTTGCTAGTATATTTCTCTGTCTAATTTGTGTTTCATAGCACTATAAAAGTATAATTAGATCTTGTATTGGTTCATTATGGGTACAAAAAAGAGTTAAAGTGTAATGGGATGATATACCACATCAATATTTCAGCACTATCTTACTATACTGATGTGCTAATGTCAATCTCCGCATTTGGATCAACCCTTGTTTTTTTTAAAAAAAAATTCAAATGTGGATTGCAAGTGTCACTGCCATGACAACCATAATGAGATAGTTATGTGGTATATAGTATTACTCAAAAAGTTAATTATAAACGTAACATCAATTCACTTATAATACAAAAGGCTGGAATGCAATTATCGCTCCTATTCATAATTAGTTTAGTAACAACATAAAAATGACAAAATTTTCTAAAATGTCTTTATTT
Source organism: Alnus glutinosa (assembly GCF_958979055.1). NCBI lineage: Eukaryota > Viridiplantae > Streptophyta > Magnoliopsida > Fagales > Betulaceae > Alnus > Alnus glutinosa. The sequence continues at coordinate 34,318,878 of NC_084887.1, read as the reverse complement.
ATAAAAATAACACAGGCATAGCTTCCCCTCTTCCTATTCGGCGCCACCCCCAACCACAAGCAATGGTTGAAATACGAGATTCCATTCAAATTAGGAACTTTGGTCATATGTGCATTGTTACCAAACGAATGTATGAATGGTTGTTTTATTCTAGTTTCTTAGAGTATTCCTAGTAGTCTCATCAAATTTTACTCATCAAAGTAGCTAAAAATCACCTTTCTCTATTCTACTTATCAAAAAAAAAAAAAAAAAAAAAAATCATTTTTCTCTATTCTGACGAGCTACTTTTTTAAAATTTTCACAGCAGTCTTACCATTTTAATTATTCACTATCACTATTCCATTTAAATAATATTTTTTCAGATTTCTTTATTCTTTCACTATCACCTTCATCTTGAGATTAGATCATTGTTAAGAAATTCACAGAAGTTTTCATTTACTTCTCAACCAAATTAAAGAAAGAAAGAAAGAAAAGATAAATGAAAGAACCACAAAGTTTATGTCAAGGACAAATAAACCTTCATGTCCATGAAATAAGGACATCATTGTGTGAGAGAGATGGGACATGGGAGAAGAAAATGGGAGAAAAAAGGAAAAAAATGAGTTGATCATGTGAGAGAAAGGAGAAACAAAATTGGTAAGAGAATATTACTCATCAAAATTGATGAGTATTTTCACTAACAAAAACTTTTTGGTTAAAGTGGTGAGGCTGCGGGAGTGGTTTTTTAGTGTTTTCATCAAATTGGCTCACTAAAATAGCTATAAGCTAATGCTCCGTTTGTTTCGGCGTAAAATGATTTCTGAAAAATGATTTGGGCATTTTCCAGTGTTTGGTATGGGCGAAAATAAAAGTCAACCGGAAAATGATTTCTATTTGACCAAAAATGCTTAGTAAAATTAGGAAAATGATTTACGCTTTTTAAAAGCGTAAATAATTTTTCGAAGACGCCAGACACATTCAACCCCTATTAAACGACACAGTCGACCTTCACTTCAAGCAGTCGACCATCACCGAAATCTTGTCGGTACTGAAATTCGACAGCATCTGGTCAATATAGCCGGAATCGGGCCATCTTCGTCGGAATCCGGTCAGCCCAGATTCCGGTGACCGTATTCCGGCCGGATCTGGCCAGAAAATTCATGCCAGAACGGCCGAATTCCAGCGGTTTTGGCAGATTCCGGCCAATATGCTGGAATTCGGTTGTTTTCGCCGGAATCCGGTAATTTTTGGTGCCGCCGGAATCCGGCCAACCCAGATTCCGACGAAACTGTTTGGATTCCGGACTTTATCTTGGATTCTGGTTATAGTAGCCGGAATGGCGGAATTCGGTAAAAGTGGTCGTAATCCTGTCGTTCAGTGACGGAATCTCGTCTTCAGTAATTTTTATATTATTTTACATTAATATTTATATGTTTTGAATAAAAATTGGTTTTTATAGGTTAATATGATTGAATAAAAATATTAAAAATATTTGTGATTTTCCGTACGCGCCAAACATCGAAAAATACTTTCGGCGAAAAATATTTTTCAGAAAAATGACTTCCTTGAAATCATTTTACGACGGAAACCATTTTACGTCGAAACAAATGGAGTATAAGAATGCTCTGGTATTCTTAATAATACTCGTTCTTATTAAAGCATTTCTAGTAGTCTCACCAAAATAGTTTTTTTTAACTATTTCTATCAGTATAATGAGATAATTATGTAGTATATAGTATTACTTAAAAAGTTAATTATGAACGTAACACCACTTCACTTGTAATACAAAAGGCTGGAATACAATCACCATTTCTATTCATTAGTTTAGTAATAACATTAAAAATGACCAAATTTTCTGAAATATCTTTATTTATAAAAATAATACAGGAATAACTTCCCCTAGCCTCCTCCTGTTCTGCCACCCCCAACCACGGTGAATGGTTGAAATACAAGATTCCATTCAAATTAGAAAATTTGGTCATCTGTGCATTGCCACCAAATGAATATTGTATATATATATGAACGGTTGTTTTAATTTATTCCACCTAGCTTTCTTTTATATTCTTAATAGTAACTGACTGGTTCTGTTACTTAGGAAATCATAATTTTTTACCGCTAATGACATACCCTTAGTGCCTTCACATGTTGTCAATTACAGATCGAGGAATATCAACAATTTAATTAAGCTTCCGTTGATTATAAGAATGCCCCTCGAGGCCGAGGGGATGGAACATATAAAATTATTTGACTTGGCGGAGTTCCTCTCACGAGGTATATTTT